>NW_026136704.1:23758003-25004670 GCF_905237075.1 Dicentrarchus labrax | reverse complement strand
ATCACTGAACTACTGTGATATTGAAGATATCATAAAAACTGGAGGATTCTCAAGTAAGTTCTGAAGTGTTCCTGTTCCTATCCAAGTATACGCATACAGCAAGTTAGACTGTGTACTACCAATCGAGCCTTGTTTTTTTATTTTCCAAAATAGAAAACATGTATGCTGATGTTCAACTTCAAATTCATACCTTAAATTAACTACCGCCATGGCCCAAGTGAATTTACTTCATGTGAGTTTATCAAGTGAAAAACACAATGAGTCAGCAACTTCCTGGTCACACAAATCGGACACATTAAAAATCAAAATCAATTTCAATCCGTGGCCAGTTTTCTTAATTTCCTATTTTGGATTTGAGCATAAAATGTAAAGTGTGAAAAATAAGTTGTTATTTGTTTTTTTTTCTGTTGGATTCATAAATTAACAACACATTGTTGCTGTTGTTTGATATTTTTTGGGAGCTTTTGCCTTCATTAGATAGGACAGCTGCAGAGTGACAGGAAAGGGGGAAGAGAGAGAGAGGATGACATGCAGCAAATGGCAACTGGTCAAACTCGGACCCTGTTAAGTTATATGTAATATAACATAGGGGACACAGGAAATGATATTTAACTTCTTCATGCAGTGTCCAATAATTATTAAATGTCAGTCAACCTCCAGTAAATATATTGCTACTTTAATAATTTACTTTAATTGCCCTACTGGCAACAGGAAGTGAAGCCTAGGTAACACATAGTTAACCACATCTATACAACATTTCCAACATGTCTTGCTCCAACGCCACATACTCCACACAGGAAATAATATTTTATTCATTAACACAGTGTCTCATACTTCTGAAAATTATGAAACTTCATTTAACGCTGCTTGCCGCTTCAATTGTTAATTGTTTTTAAAATTTTACATTACTTATATTTTGTACTCAAATTGCTTAGATTCTGTAGTTTTTATGGCTTCCTGTCTCATTTATTCTTTAGAAATATGTATGATTCTTAAACAGAATTGCACCATTTGAGGTTGATGCCATTGCAATTTTGTTGTGCTTGCACAATGACAATAAAGTTCTTTATTCATGAATCCTGAGAGTCCCATGTACAGAATCTGTAAGGGCCCAGAATGGACAATCTATCGTAAAAAACTCAAACCTTGTCCATATATACCTGGACAACCAACACAAGAGTTAGTCCCAACAATCCACCAAGCCCTTATGTCCAAATCTACATTATTTTACATTTCTATAGATGCCTGTGTAGCCTCACTGGAATTATTGAGAGAAGAGAACAAGAAGCAACAGGTATTAATTCAATAGCCTGACAATGACTGAATATTGTACTTCTTCACCTTGACCAGCCTAATTTCCCTACTTGGGATAATAAAGTTGACATTAACCTACAGCCTGGATGTGTCTAGTGATAGTCACTCAGGGAGACTTGCAGAAAGAGGCAATGATGACACTGTGGTGAGCAAAGTTTAATTTGCCCTCACTCTACATGTGTTCTAGTCGCTCCTATAAAATATAATTGTGCAGCCCTCACTCAGAACACTGCAAAGACCTCTACAGACAACATCTGTCTTTGGAAATGTGTGCCACAACGCTATGCTACTGCAGGGAAGGGTTTTGTCTTTTTGTGATAGGAATCTAATTTTCTTTTCACTGAGACATTTAATAATAATAATTTAACACTTGGAAGAACCTCAATAATCTGTATATTTGTTTAGAAAAGTGATGGCTGATAACAACTCATCGGCTGGTGGTGAGGTCTCACTTAAGCAGATCAATGACAAAGTCATTATTGTGCAGATCCTGGTGATTATATTTCTTTGCATCAACCTTTTGCTCATTGTAACCTTTTTCAGGAAGGAGTGCTTCTACACAACTGCACGCTACATCTTATTTGCTGTTACACTTCTGTCTGATAGCTTTATATTGCTCATGTCTAATATTCTGCTAATAATGAACCACTTTAATTTTACTATACAAGTTTGGTTATGTATCATTATCTCTGTTGTGGTACTTCTGTATGTAATAGTCACACCAGTTACTCTGACAGCAATGACTCTGGAGCGCTTTGTGGCTATTTGCATGCCCCTGCGGCATGCAGAGCTGTGCTCCACTCGCAGCACTATACATTGCATCCTCATCATTCACGGCCTCAGCTCTGTACGCTGCATTGTTATTCTCTCTGCCTTCTTTGCATCAGCATCTCTTAGCGTGTACAAACAATCCAAGGTATGTTCTGTGGAGATGTTCATGTTGTACAGGTGGCATGATCATCTTAGGTCAGCTGTTAGTCAGTTTTACTTCTTGATCATGTGTATCATCATTGTATTCTCGTATGTTAAAATAATGAAAGTGGCCAAAGCTGCATCAGGAGAGAATAAAAAGTCAACATGGAAAGGGCTGAGAACAGTAATTCTTCATGGTTTCCAGCTGCTCCTCTGTCTCATCCAGCTGTGGTGTCCATTAATAGAAGCTGCTGTGTTTCAAATTGATTTAATGTTATTTATTAATGTCAGGTATGCTACCTACATATTGTTTAATGTTACTCCAAAATGTCTGAGTCCTCTTATTTATGGCCTCAGGGATGAAACTTTTTTTAATGCACTGAAAAACTATGTCTTCTTTGGCTTGTAGAAAATAAATATTTGACATGGTAGATAAATAATTTTCTAGCACAGAAACTAAACAATGCACTAATTAAATCAACTGAATATGTATGCAATTCACTTTTACTTAATTCTAGTTTATTGTTATAAGCCTGACTATTACTGCATTGTTATTTAACTTATTATGTAACTTTTCTACTTTAAAATAACAGTTTCATAATAATTTCGACGCTACACTGACTTGTCCCAGTCTTCAGCCTGGACTGAGAGCTCAAAGCATATTTGGTGGTGTATTTACACGGCAAGCAAAGGAGCTTCAGACCAACAGGAGAAGAAGGTTTTCAGGCCCACGGCCAGCGAGAGCCAGTGGGGAAAGCTGACACAGAGCGGAGCTCATGTTATGCCAGAACCAGAGCTGAAGAAGAAGCCACAGGACAAGAGTAAATCTTTGTCGTTGGTGAGAGCTTTGTGAATTAAAAGGTTGCAGACAGATGCCGAGCTGGCTTTCTTGTTGTCAGTAATATTAGCTTGTTATGTCTTATGTTGTTGCACTTTCTCAATGTTTTGCCATGTTAGCAAAGACTCGCTGTATGCTGATGCTCAACCTCAAATTCATACCTTAAATTAGCTACCGCCATGGCCCAAGTGAATTTACTGCATGTGAGTTTATCAAGTGAAAAACACAACGGGTCAGCAACTTCCTGGTCACGCAAATCGGCCACATTAAAAATCTAAATCAATTTCAATCCGTGGCCAGTTTTTTAATTTCTTATTTTGGATTTGAGCATAAAATTTAAAGTATGAAAAATAAGCTGTTATTTGTTTTTGTGTTGGATTCATAAATTAACAACACATTGTTGCTGTTGTTTGATATTTTTTGGGAGCTTTTGCCTTCATTAGATAGGACAGCTGCAGAGTGACAGGAAAGGGGGAAGAGAGAGAGAGGATGACATGCAGCAAATGGCAACTGGTCAAACTCGGACCCTGTTAAGTTATATGTAATATAACATAGGGGACACAGGAAATGATATTTAACTTCTTCATGCAGTGTCCAATAATTATTAAATGTCAGTCAACCTCCAGTAAATATATTGCTACTTTAATAATTTACTTTAATTGCCCTACTGGCAACAGGAAGTGAAGCCTAGGTAACACATAGCTAATCACATCTATACAACATTTCCAACATGTCTTGCTCCAGCGCCACATACTCCAAACAGGAAATAATATTTTATTCATTAACACAGTGTCTCATACTTCTGAAAATTATGAAAATTCATTTAACGCTGCTTGCCGCTTTAATTGTTAATTGTTTTTAAAATTTTACATTACCTATATTTTGTACTCAAATTGCTTAGATTCTGTAGTTTTTATGGCTTCCTGTCTCATTTATTCTTTAGAAATATGTATGATTCTTAAACAGAATTGCACCATTTGAGGTTGATGCCATTGCAATTTTGTTGTGCTTGCACAATGACAATAAAGTTCTTTATTCATGAATCCTGAGAGTCCCATGTACAGAATCTGTAAGGGCCCAGAATGGACAATCTATCGTAAAAAACTCAAACCTTGTCCATATATACCTGGACAACCAACACAAGAGTTAGTCCCAACAATCCACCAAGCCCTTATGTCCAAATCTACATTATTTTACATTTCTATAGATGCCTGTGTAGCCTCACTGGAATTATTGAGAGAAGAGAACAAGAAGCAACAGGCATTAATTCAATAGCCTGACAATGACTGAATATTGTACTTCTTCACCTTGACCAGCCTAATTTCCCTACTTGGGATAATAAAGTTGACATTAACCTACAGCTTGGATGTGTCTAGTGATAGTCACTCAGGGAGACTTGCAGAAAGAGGAAATGACGACACTGTGGTGAGCAAAGTTTAATTTGCCCTCACTCTACATGTGTTCTAGTCGCTCCTATAAAATATTATTGCGCAGCCCTCACTCAGAACACTGCAAAGACCTCTACAGACAACATCTGTCTTTGGAAATGTGTGCCACAACGCTATGCTACTGCAGGGAAGGGTTTGGTCTTTTTGTGATAGGAATCTAATTTTCTTTTCACTGAGACATTTAATAATATAATTTAACACTTTAAAGTACCTCAATAATCTGTGTATTTGTTTAGAAAAGTGATGGCTGATAACAACTCATCGGTTGGTGGTGGGGTCTCACTGACGCAGATCAATGACAAAGTCATTATTGTGCAGATCCTGGTGATGATATTTCTTTGCATCAACTTTTTGCTCATTGTAACCTTTTTCAGGAAGGAGTGCTTCTACACAACTGCACGCTACATCTTATTTGCTGTTACACTTCTGTCTGATAGCTTTATATTGCTCATGTCTAATATTCTGCTAATAATGAACCACTTTAATTTGACCATAGAAGTTTGGTTATGTATCATTATCTCTGTTGTGGTACTTCTGTACTACAACATCACACCAATTACTCTGACAGCAATGACTCTGGAGCGCTTTGTGGCTATTTGCATGCCCCTGCGGCATGCAGAGCTGTGCTCCACTCGCAGCACTTTACATTGCATCCTCATCATTCACGGCCTCAGCTCTGTACCCTGCATTGTTATTCTCTCCGCCTTCTTTGCATCAGCATCTCTTAGCATGTACAAACAACATAAGGTATGTTCTGTGGAGATGTTCATGTTGTACAGGTGGCACGATCATCTTAGGTCAGCTGTTAGTCAGTTTTACTTCTTGATCATGTGTATCATCATTGTATTCTCGTATGTTAAAATAATGAAAGTGGCCAAAGCTGCATCAGGAGAGAATAAAAAGTCAACATGGAAAGGGCTGAGAACAGTAATTCTTCATGGTTTCCAGCTGCTCCTCTGTCTCATCCAGCTGTGGTGCCCATTCATAGAAACTGCTTTGTTTCATATTAATTTAAGGTTATTTATGAATGTCAGGTACTTTAACTACATATTCTTTCGTCTTACTCCAAGATGTCTGAGTCCTCTTATTTATGGGCTCAGAGATGAAATTTTTTTTCGTGCACTGAAAAACTATGCCTTCTCTGGATTGTAGAAAAAACATTCTTCAAGGTAGAGTAATAATTTACTAACAGACAAATTGTACAATGCACAAATTAAAGATAATATATGTCTGAATGCCTGAATTAATTTGTTCTTTTTATATTCAATATAGAATCCAAAATCGGAAAATAAAAATTTGCTTTTTTATTTTATGCCCAAATTAAAAATAATGAGTCATGGATTTAATTACATTTTTGATAATTAATCCCTCTGATTTGTGTGACCAGGAAGGTAGGTTACTGACATCTTTGTGATGGCGCTACCTGATGTAATGAATATGAACTTGGACATAAATTTAAGTGTTGTGTTGTTTACATTTTGGAAAATTAAGTTGGCCCAATTAACAATTCTTTGCTGTGTACTATTGGATGCACTGACAACTATCACTGAACTACTGTGATATTGAAGATATCATAAAAACTGGAGGATTCTCAAGTAAGTTCTGAAGTGTTCCTGTTCCTATCCAAGTATACGCATACAGCAAGTTAGACTGTGTACTACCAATCGAGCCTTGTTTTTTTATTTTCCAAAATAGAAAACATGTATGCTGATGTTCAACTTCAAATTCATACCTTAAATTAACTACCGCCATGGCCCAAGTGAATTTACTTCATGTGAGTTTATCAAGTGAAAAACACAATGAGTCAGCAACTTCCTGGTCACACAAATCGGCCACATTAAAAATCAAAATCAATTTCAATCCGTGGCCAGTTTTCTTAATTTCCTATTTTGGATTTGAGCATAAAATGTAAAGTGTGAAAAATAAGTTGTTATTTGTTTTTTTTTCTGTTGGATTCATAAATTAACAACACATTGTTGCTGTTGTTTGATATTTTTTGGGAGCTTTTGCCTTCATTAGATAGGACAGCTGCAGAGTGACAGGAAAGGGGGAAGAGAGAGAGAGGATGACATGCAGCAAATGGCAACTGGTCAAACTCGGACCCTGTTAAGTTATATGTAATATAACATAGGGGACACAGGAAATGATATTTAACTTCTTCATACAGTGTCCAATAATTATTAAATGTCAGTCAACCTCCAGTAAATATATTGCTACTTTAATAATTTACTTTAATTGCCCTACTGGCAACAGGAAGTGAAGCCTAGGTAACACATAGTTAATCACATCTATACAACATTTCCAACATGTCTTGCTCCAGCGCCACATACTCCACACAGGAAATAATATTTTATTCATTAACACAGTGTCTCATACTACTGAAAATTATGAAAATTCATTTAACGCTGCTTGCCTCTTCAATTGTTAATTGTTTTTAAAGTTTTACATTACTTATATTTTGTACTCAAATTGCTTAGATTCTGTAGTTTTTATGGCTTCCTGTCTCATTTATTCTTTAGAAATATGTATGATTCATAAACAGAATTGCACCATTTGAGGTTGATGCCATTGCAATTTTGTTGTGCTTGCACAATGACAATAAAGTTCTTTATTCATGAATCCTGAGAGTCCCATGTACAGAATCTGTAAGGGCCCAGAATGGACAATCTATCGTAAAAAACTCAAACCCTGTCCATATATACCTGGACAACCAACACAAGAGTTAGTCCCAACAATCCACCAAGCCCTTATGTCCAAATCTACATTAATTTTCATTTCTATAGATGCCTGTGTAGCCTCACTGGAATTATTGAGAGAAGGGAACAAGAAGCAACAGGCATTAATTCAATAGCCTGACAATGACTGAATATTGTACTTCTTCACCTTGACCAGCCTAATTTCCCTACTTGGGATAATAAAGTTGACATTAACCTACAGCCTGGATGTGTCTAGTGATAGTCACTCAGGGAGACTTGCAGAAAGAGGCAATGACGACACTGTGGTGAGCAAAGTTTAATATGCCCTCACTCTACATGTGTTCTAGTTGCTCCTATAAAATATTCATGCGCAGCCCTCACTCAGAACACTGCAAAGACCTCTACAGACAACATCTGTCTTTGGAAATGTGTGCCACAACGCTATGCTACTGCAGGGAAGGGTTTTGTCTTTTTGTGATAGGAATCTAATTTTCTTTTCACTGAGACATTTAATAATAATAATTTAACACTTGGAAGAACCTCAATAATCTGTATATTTGTTTAGAAAAGTGATGGCTGATAACAACTCATCGGCTGGTGGTGGGGTCTCACTGAAGCAGATCAATGACAAAGTCATTATTGTGCAGATCCTGGTGATGATATTTCTTTGCATCAACTTTTTGCTCATTGTAACCTTTTTCAGGAAGGAGTGCTTCTACACAACTGCACGCTACATCTTATTTGCTGTTACACTTCTGTCTGATAGCTTTATATTGCTCACGTCTAATATTCTGCTAATAATGAACCACTTTAATTTTACTATACAAGTTTGGTTATGCATCATTATCTCTGTTGTGGTACTTCTGTATGTAATAGTCACACCAGTTACTCTGACAGCAATGACTCTGGAGCGCTTTGTGGCCATTTGCATGCCCCTGCGGCATGCAGAGCTGTGCTCCACTCGCAGCACTATACATTGCATCCTCATCATTCACGGCCTCAGCTCTGTACCCTGCATTGTTATTCTCTCTGCCTTCTTTGCATCAGCATCTCTTAGCGTGTACAAACAATATAAGGTATGTTCTGTGGAGATGTTCATGTTGTACAGGTGGCACGATCATCTTAGGTCAGCTGTTAGTCAGTTTTACTTCTTGATCATGTGTATCATCATTGTATTCTCGTATGTTAAAATAATGAAAGTGGCCAAAGCTGCATCAGGAGAGAATAAAAAGTCAACGTGGAAAGGGCTGAGAACAGTAATTCTTCATGGTTTCCAGCTGCTCCTCTGTCTCATCCAGCTGTGGTGCCCATTAATAGAAGCTGCTGTGTTTCAAATTGATTTAATGTTATTTATTAATGTCAGGTATGCTACCTACATATTGTTTAGTGTTACTCCAAGATGTCTGAGTCCTCTTATTTATGGCCTCAGGGATGAAACTTTTTTTAATGCACTGAAAAACTATGTCTTCTTTGGCTTGTAGAAAATAAATATTTGACATGGTACATTAATAATTTTCTAGCACAGAAACTAAACAATGCACTAATTAAATCAACTGAATATGTATGCAATTCACTTTTACTTAATTCTAGTTTATTGTTATAAGCCTGACTATTACTGCATTGTTATTTAACTTATTATGTAACTTTTCTACCTTAAAATAACAGTTTCATAATCATTTCGACGCTACACTGACTTGTCCCAGTCTTCAGCCTGGACTGAGAGCTCAAAGCATATTTGGTGGTGTATTTACACGGCAAGCAAAGGAGCTTCAGACCAACAGGAGAAGAAGGTTTTCAGGCCCACGGCCAGCGAAAGCCAGTGGGGAAAGCTGACACAGAGCGGAGCTCATGTTATGCCAGAACCAGAGCTGAAGAAGAAGCCACAGGACAAGAGTAAATCTTTGTCGTTGGTGAGAGCTTTGTGAATTAAAAGGTTGCAGACAGATGCCGAGCTGGCTTTCTTGTTGTCAGTAATATTAGCTTGTTATGTCTTGTGTTGTTGCAATTGCTCGATGTTTTGCTATGTTAGCAAAGACTCGCTAGTTTTTGGCCATAAATCATGCAATCATAAACAATGCACGTGTACAGCTGTCCATATTTACGTCAGAGGTATCAGACAATATTGCTAAAATCCCCAATCTTATATAATGTTTCTTTACATTACAGTTTAAGCTCAACACTGTTTGTATTGTTGCATCATTGTGCATTTGAGGTGCCCATGTTTTTAGTTTTTTTTCTGCCTTTCATGTTAAATTCTATTAAATATTGATTAAAGGTCCTTGTTGCATCCAAACCTAGCAACAAATATGACACACAGAGTGCTTGGACTGTATTAACAATAAACAACTGCTGTGTTATATATTGTGTTAATATTAAAGTTGTAAAGCTATATAAGCATTTTACATACTTTGATTTTGACTGTAATGTTTGTTTAGAGGAAAATAAATTATACAGAAAAGAACACATTGCACAGTGATTGACACCAACTTAAAATGGCCCACAAATTAAAGACTTGAGCAAAAATGTTGTTTTAAAGTTGACCTTTACCTACAACCTGGATGTGTCTAGTGAGAGCCACTTAGGGGAAACTTGCAGAAAGTGGCAATGACGACACTGTGGTGAGCAAAGTTTAATTTTCCGTCACTCTCATTTATTTGTGCTCTTGTCGCTCCTATAAAATATTCATGTGCAACCCTCACTCAAAACACTGCAAAGACCTCTACAGACAATATCGGTCTTTGAAAATGTGTGCCACAACGCTATGCTTTTGCAGGGAAGGGTTTTGTCTTTTTGTGATAGGAATCTAATTTTCTTTTCACTGAGACATTTAATAATAATAATTTAACACTTGGAAGAACCTCAATAATCTGTATATTTGTTTAGAAAAGTGATGGCTGATAACAACTCATCGGCTGGTGGTGGGGTCTCACAGAGGCAGATTAATGAAAAGATAATTATTGTGCAGATCCTGGTGATTATATTTCTTTTCATCAACTTTTTGCTCATTGTAACCTTTTTCAGAAAGGATTGCTTCTACACAACTGCACGCTACATCTTATTTGCTGTTACACTTCTGTCTGATAGCTTTATATTGCTCATGTCTAATATTCTGCTCATCTTGGCCCATTTTGGATTTACCATACAAGTTTGGTTATGTATCATTATCTCTGTTGTGGTACTTCTGTATGTAATAGTCACACCAGTTACTCTGACAGCAATGACTCTGGAGCGCTTTGTGGCCATTTGCATGCCCCTGCAGCATGCAGAGCTGTGCTCCACTCGCAGCACTATACATTGCATCCTCATCATTCACGGCCTCAGCTCTGTACCCTGCATTGTTATTCTCTCTGCCTTCTTTGCATCAGCATCTCTTAGCGTGTACAAACAATATAAGGTATGTTCTGTGGAGATGTTCATGTTGTACAGGTGGCACGATCATCTTAGGTCAGCTGTTAGTCAGTTTTACTTCTTGATCATGTGTATCATCATTTTATTCTCGTATGTTAAAATAATGAAAGTGGCCAAAGCTGCATCAGGAGAGAATAAAAAGTCAACATGGAAAGGGCTGAGAACAGTAATTCTTCATGGTTTCCAGCTGCTCCTCTGTCTCATCCAGCTGTGGTGTCCACTATTAGAAGCTGCTGTATTTCAAATTGATTTAATTTTATTTATTAATGTCAGGTACTTTAACTACATATTGTTTAGTCTTACTCCAAGATGTCTGAGTCCTCTTATTTATGGCCTCAGAGATGAAACATTTTTTCATGCTCTGAAAAACTATTGCTTGTTTGGCTTGTAGAAAATAAATATTTGACCAGGTAATAATAATAATTCATAATGTATCTAACATAAAAATTGCATGCAGCGCTAAATTAAAAAATTAATATACTGAATATGTCTGCAATTCAAGCTGAACACTGCTTTTATATTCTGACATGATTAGTTTTTGACCAAACATCCTATTACGGTCGTAACTGTGCATTTTAGATTTTAGACATTAATGTTGTTGTTATTTTGATGCAGTTGAATCAGACTGTGAACATTTTATGTCATTAAATAACTAAAAATGTATAAATGTGGCACATTTCTTTTATTTTAATTACCTTACTGTGTGTTCAGTATGAAGGAACTCATTTTGTTGTACAGCATTGTGTTGTATAATGATAAATAATATTCTTTGATTTCTTGATATACCACCGCACATATAATTGAAGACATCTGACAGTAACCATCTGAAAAGAACACACAACCGATCTGGATTTCTGATTACACCACACCTTTTTTAATTACACTGATAATGACATCTAATAGCAGATTGTATTTCCTGTGTATTTTTATTCACCTGTGTCTGTTATAGCAGCATAATGTAACACCACAGTCCACAGTTGTTATCCAATACACATCTTTGTTTTTGGCATTTTGCTTTATTTTTGACAGGACAATACAGTGAGTGACTGGAAAGGGAGGAGAGAGAGAGGGGATATGGCAAAGTGCTTCAGGCCGGACCATTCATAGTATATACAATGGACAGAGCTTCCGGGTCTGTGGAGTGAAGCCAATGCATCAGTGTCTTAAACCATCATGTACTGGCCAGCAAGGGGAGCTCCATTGGCTGCAATAAAAGACAACTAACATGCAGTCTTATGGAGATTTATTGGCTGAGTGAACAATTTCCTAATGACTTTATGGTAGAAATCTCTAGCTACACGCATCACAATGTTCATTTTGTAAATTATGATCCAATTTAGGTCCAATTTAGGTCACTGAGGTATTCACAAAGGTCATTTGTGGTCATCTACCAGGAATTAATGACCACAGAAATACTGAAGACTCTGAATATTGTAGGACTGTCTTGACTGACATTTCTCTTCAGTGTTGCTTAGAGGTTGGGGACAGTGCTATGGACTTTGTCCATATACTCCTTGATAACCAATACAAGAGTTTGTTCCTCAACAAACCACTACAGAGGTGAGCGATCCGCTGATCCTTAAAGACCCCATACAAATCCCAGTTCAGCCCCAGCAAACAGCAGTTCCATTAATGGTAGGCCTTCGAAAGCCATTTCATGAAGCTGCACCACCTGAGCCAAATGACTCAACCCAGGAAGCTGCAACACCTGATGCCTGAGCCCCAGCATCCAGAGCAAACTCTGAACCAGCAACAAGTGAGCCCACCCTGCAGATCAACCTGTGTGAACTTTGGTGTAATACGAGCCTTATTATAGAGGGGGGGTTGTAAGGATGACAACCATTACAGCAACATTATATAAGATTTGGTATTTGTTGTGATTTGGCGATAGTGCAATGCCCCTGTCGCAAACAGGGCCAGCTGTACATGTGCAAAAAACTAGCAAGCCGACAATTTTGCTAACAGCCAAACATCAAGCAAGTGCAACAACAAATGACATAGCAAGTCAGCTAATATTACTTATTAGTCTAATACCAAGAAGGCAGCTTGCTGCTGTCTATATGAAGCCTTTTATTTCATAACGCTCTAACTTATACAGTCACTCTCTACTCAATGTCCTTTGTCTCTTCCCTTTTGTGCCACCAGTGTAAATACTGACATTCCCCCCCAGTGCTTTGAGCTCGCAGTCCGGACAGCACAGTTAACTGTGAGCTAACTAACTTAAGACAGCTACATTTAGCATTGCTTTACCATCCAAGAAACTCACTGAGAGTTGAATTGGAGAGTTGAATCGGAGCAGCCAGAGGACATCATAGGAAAAACCAGAAAAGTTTCACCAAAATCTGTGACAAAGTTGATGGTGTGTGACTGCTGGTTTACAGTGTTACACACTTCTCGCAGGACCTTGTAGCCGGAGCTAAAAGTTACATGCAGGAACAGACCTATGGGGCACAGAGCCGGAATGACAGAGACACTATTCACCCTATTACACAGTAACATCACCACCAAAAAAGTTACATAGTGTTGCTTTGGGGGTAATGGCACAATTTGTAACAAGACCTTTAGTTTATTTGGTTGTGATTTCTTTGTTCTGTCCTGGTTTCCGTGTTTCCCTTTAGCTTGCCATGGATATGGCGTAAAGAAAATGAACTCTTATAATAATATTATATTTGAAGCAAACTTGAAGAAGACCAACTTCAGTCCCCAGAGTCTCTCCAGATCTCTATCTTTCTGACTATGGCTAGCCAATGAGGGGGACTGGCCTAGCAGTCAGTTATGATGACGACAGTGGTGAGTAAGTTATTCGGAGACGTTCTAGTCTTTAAAAAGTCATCATGCGCAGCCCTGTCTCAGAAGACATCCGTGTTTGGAACAGCAGGAAGGGTTGGGTGCTGTATTTTAACCAGCATCACCACTTCAGAGAAGTTTGAGATTGGAATTCATTTACTGAAACAATCTCAATTTCTTTTGACACACATATTTAATAATGACACTTTAATGCTAAAAACTAATAGATGGCAAATAACAGCTCATTGGGTGGTGGTGAGTCCTTGCAACGGCAGATCAATGACCAGGTCATTATTGTGCTGATCCTGGTGATAATGTTTCTTTGCATCAACATGTTGCTCATTGTGACTTTTTTTAGAAAGGAGTGCTTCCGCACAACTACACGCTACATCTTATTTGCTGTTACATTACTGTCTGATAGCTTGTTGTTATTCATGTCTGCTATACTTCTCATCATGAGCTATTTTCGTTTCATTATGCAAGTTTGGTTGTGTATTATTATCTGCATCGTTGTACTTGTGTATCTTACAGTCACTCCAGTTACTCTGACAGCAATGACCCTGGAGCGCTACGTTGCCATTTGCATGCCCCTGCGGCATGCAGAGCTGTGCTCCACTCGCAGCACTATACATTGCATCCTCATCATTCACGGCCTCAGCTCTGTACCCTGCATTGTTATTCTCTCTGCCTTCTTTGCATCAGCATCTCTTAGCATGTACAAACACTATAAGGTATGTTCTGTGGAGATGTTCATGTTGTACAGGTGGCACAATCATCTTAGGTCAGCTGTTAGTCAGTTTTACTTCTTGATCATGTGTATCATCATTTTATTCTCTTATGTTAAAATAATGAAAGTGGCCAAAGCTGCATCAGGAGAGAATAAAAAGTCAACATGGAAAGGGCTGAGAACAGTAATTCTTCATGGTTTCCAGCTGCTCCTCTGTCTCATCCAGCTGTGGTGTCCAATATTAGAAGCTGCTGTATTTCAAATTGATTTAATTTTATTTATTAATGTCAGGTACTTTAACTACATATTGTTTAATGTTACTCCAAAATGTCTGAGTCCTCTTATTTATGGCCTCAGAGATGAAACATTTTTTCATGCTCTGAAAAACTATCGCTTGTTTGGCTTGTGGAAAATAAATATTTGACCAGGTAATAATAATAATTCATAATGTATCTAACATAAAAATTGCATGCAGCGCTAAATTAAAAAATGAATATACTGAATATGTCTGCAATTCAAGCTGAACACTGCTTTTATATTCTGACATGATTAGTTTTTGACCAAACATCCTATTACGGTCGTAACTGTGCATTTTAGATTTTAGACATTAATGTTGTTGTTATTTTGATGCAGTTGAATCAGACTGTGAACATTTTATGTCATTAAATAACTAAAAATGTATAAATGTGGCACATTTCTTTTATTTTAATTATCTTACTGTGTGTTCAGTATGAAGGAACTCATTTTGTTGTACAGCATTGTGTTGTATAATGATAAATAATATTCTTTGATTTCTTGATATACCACCGCACATATAATTGAAGACATCTGACAGTAACCATCTGAAAAGAACACACAACCGATCTGGATTTCTGATTACACCACACCTTTTTTAATTACACTGATAATGACATCTAATAGCAGATTGTATTTCCTGTGTATTTTTATTCACCTGTGTCTGTTATAGCAGCATAATGTAACACCACAGTCCACAGTTGTTATCCAATACACATCTTTGTTTTTGGCATTTTGCTTTATTTTTGACAGGACAATACAGTGAGTGACTGGAAAGGGAGGAGAGAGAGAGGGGATATGGCAAAGTGCTTCAGGCCGGACCATTCATAGTATATACAATGGACAGAGCTTCCGGGTCTGTGGAGTGAAGCCAATTCATCAGTGTCTTAAACCATCATGTACTGGCCAGCAGGGGGAGCTCCATTGGCTGCAATAAAAGACAACTAACATGCAGTCTTATGGAGATTTATTGGCTGAGTGAACAATTTCCTAATGACTTTATGGTAGAAATCTCTAGCTACACGCATCACAATGTTCATTTTGTAAATTATGATCCAATTTAGGTCCAATTTAGGTCACTGAGGTATTCACAAAGGTCATTTGTGGTCATCTACCAGGAATTAATGACCACAGAAATACTGAAGACTCTGAATATTGTAGGACTGTCTTGACTGACATTTCTCTTCAGTGTTGCTTAGAGGTTGGGGACAGTGCTATGGACTTTGTCCATATACTCCTTGATAACCAATACAAGAGTTTGTTCCTCAACAAACCACTACAGAGGTGAGCGATCCGCTGATCCTTAAAGACCCCATACAAATCCCAGTTCAGCCCCAGCAAACAGCAGTTCCATTAATGGTTGGCCTTCGAAAGCCATTTCATGAAGCTGCACCACCTGAGCCAAGTGACTCAACCCAGGAAGCTGCAACACCTGATGCCTGAGCCCCAGCATCCAGAGCAAACTCTGAACCAGCAACAAGTGAGCCCACCCTGCAGATCAACCTGTGTGAACTTTGGTGTAATACGAGCCTTATTATAGAGGGGGGGTTGTAAGGATGACCATTACAGCAACATTATATAAGATTTGGTATTTGCTGTGATTTGGCGATAGTGCAATGCCCCTGTCGCAAACAGGGCCAGCTGTACATGTGCAAAAAACTAGCAAGCCGACAATTTTGCTAACAGCCAAACATCAAGCAAGTGCAACAACAAATGACATAGCAAGTCAGCTAATATTACTTATTAGTCCAATACCAAGAAGGCAGCTTGCTGCTGTCTATATGAAGCCTTTTATTTCATAACGCTCTAACTTATACAGTCACTCTCTACTCAATGTCCTTTGTCTCTTCCCTTTTGTGCCACCAGTGTAAATACTGACATTCCCCCCCAGTGCTTTGAGCTCGCAGTCCGGACAGCACAGTTAACTGTGAGCTAACTAACTTAAGACAGCTACATTTAGCATTGCTTTACCATCCAAGAAACTCACTGAGAGTTGAATTGGAGAGTTGAATCGGAGCAGCCAGAGGACATCATAGGAAAAACCAGAAAAGTTTCACCAAAATCTGTGACAAAGTTGATGGTGTGTGACTGCTGGTTTACAGTGTTACACACTTCTCGCAGGACCTTGTAGCCGGAGCTAAAAGTTACATGCAGGAACAGACCTATGGGGCACAGAGCCGGAATGACAGAGACACTATTCACCCTATTACACAGTAACATCACCACCAAAAAAGTTACATAGTGTTGCTTTGGGGGTAATGGCACAATTTTTAACAAGACCTTTAGTTTATTTGGTTGTGATTTCTTTGTTCTGTCCTGGTTTCCGTGTTTCCCTTTAGCTTGCCATGGATATGGCGTAAAGAAAATTAACTCTTATAATAATATTATATTTGAAGCAAACTTGAAGAAGACCAACTTCAGTCCCCAGAGTCTCTCCAGATCTCTATCTTTCTGACTATGGCTAGCCAATGAGGGGGACTGGCCTAGCAGTCAGTTATGATGACGACAGTGGTGAGTAAGTTATTCGGAGACGTTCTAGTCTTTAAAAAGTCATCATGCGCAGCCCTGTCTCAGAAGACATCCGTGTTTGGAACAGCAGGAAGGGTTGGGTGCTGTATTTTAACCAGCATCACCACTTCAGAGAAGTTTGAGATTGGAATTCATTTACTGAAACAATCTCAATTTCTTTTGACACACATATTTAATAATGACACTTTAATGCTAAAAACTGATAGATGGCAAATAACAGCTCATTGGGTGGTGGTGAGTCCTTGCAACGGCAGATCAATGACCAGGTCATTATTGTGCTGATCCTGGTGATAATGTTTCTTTGCATCAACATGTTGCTCATTGTGACTTTGTTTAGAAAGGAGTGCTTCCGCACAACTACACGCTACATCTTATTTGCTGTTACATTACTGTCTGATAGCTTGTTGTTATTCATGTCTGCTATACTTCTCATCATGAGCTATTTTCGTTTCATTATGCAAGTTTGGTTGTGTATTATTATCTGCATCGTTGTACTTGTGTATCTTACAGTCACTCCAGTTACTCTGACAGCAATGACCCTAGAGCGCTACGTTGCCATTTGCATGCCCCTGCGGCATGCAGAGCTGTGCTCCACTCGCAACACTATACATTGCATCCTCATCATTCACGGCCTCAGCTCTGTACCCTGCATTGTTATTCTCTCTGCCTTCTGTGCATCAGCATCTCTTAGCGTGTACAAACAATTTAATGTATGTTCTGTGGAGATGTTCATGTTGTACAGGTGGCACGATCATCTTAGGTCAGCTGTTAGTCAGTTTTACTTCTTGATCATGTGTATCATCATTTTATTCTCTTATGTTAAAATAATGAAAGTGGCCAAAGCTGCATCAGGAGAGAATAAAAAGTCAACATGGAAAGGGCTGAGAACAGTAATTCTTCATGGTTTCCAGCTGCTCCTCTGTCTTATCCAGCTGTGGTGTCCATTTATAGAAGCTACTGTACTTCAAACTGATTTCTTGTTGTTTGTTCAAGTCAGGTACTTTAATTACATAATGTTTGGTCTTGTTCCAAGATGTCTCAGTCCTCTCATTTATGGCCTCAGGGATGAAAAGTTTTTTCTTGAGCTGAAAAGCAATGTCTTCTTTGTCTTCTATAAAAAAAATATTGTTTGACAAATTAAAGAAATTGTTTTCCAACAGAAGCATGTGTGTAGTATTTACCATATCTATTAAAAGTATTTTTAAATATTATAATTTCAAACCCTGACCTCATCTGTGGCTATTGGCAAGTAGAGATGGGCTAAGCAAGGAAAAGACTGCACTCCCTATAGCATTATGATTTTGAGAGAAGCAAAGCTCTAATTAACTATAACTTTAACTAAGATTTAGACAAAAAGTGTTCTTCAAATTCTGTTTCTTATTATAAGAATTCTTATTTTGCGTTGTAAAATGACAAATAAATTACTTTATATAATTTTATCCTTTGATATCAGTGACAACATACACAAGTAATAGTAGACTCTCTTTTAAAAACAATCACACATACAGTAAATTAGAGGACCAGGCAAGGATGTCATCTCTCTCCATCCCTTGTTACAAAAGTCAACCATCAACACATACATTCAATCAGATTGATTTTATTATTTTGCTTTGTGAAAACAAATAAACAACTGTTTTAGAAAAAAATGACTTTGTTACAATAAAACATCCAATAAACAACGTTGTCCCACTGCCATACAATATATACTGGAGATTCAATAATCATTTTCCAGAAACTCCAAAAGAGGCTGACATTCACTAATCAAATAAATAGTCTTAAATAATGATTTATGCAGAAGTAAAGAATTACAAAAATAGAAGTTTATTTAATTTCCTTTTCAAATTTTGATTGCAAACTTGTAAACACCTTAAAGGCTAAAAGCAGAATAGAGACATAATCTGGTAATAAAAGTTTAATAGCTCAAAGCTTTCAAAGGTGAAAGCATTTTTTCACTGTCAGTATCTCTATTTGTCTTAGTCCTCTCGAAGATACGCCTCGTGCACCTCATGCTCCTCACTATCTTCTCGAAAGGCAAATTCTGCCCTCATTTGGATCTCTTCTACTTTAGTCTCGGCCAACTTCTTATCTGCATCCGCTGACAGTTTCCGTGCCTCCTCCACCTGCGACTGGGCCACTTGAATGTTTGTCCTCACTGTGATGGACGCCTGCTCGGCTCCTGGAAACATACAGGCGCAAAAAAGCATTTGTCAAATTGGTGAGGAAGTCCAAGGGTTGACACAACACCAGCTTAAGTGAAAACATTAGATGTGGACCCTCAGAGGGGCCTGCTGACCACTAAATCCATTTTTTAAATATAAAGCTCTACTGAGTGACAACATTTGCTCTGTACACTTCCTACTGCTTATCTGCTTTTTGTAACAGATCCCTTCAGTATTCCACCATTATAAATACAACAGTATTTCAACATTACATCAAGCCTCAATTAATCATATATTAACTCACCTGAGGTGTGTGCTGCCTCAGTTGCCATTTTACACAAGTTGACAGCTTTGATCCAGGTTGACTCAAAACGTTTGCATTCATCAAGTCTGTCACTAACCTGTTAGGACAAAGAGAATAACTCAATATAACTCAATATGAAAGCTGATCTGAGCAGGAAAAACTGAATGCTAGAGTAGATATAAGTTTGTTTTCAACGTTTCTCAAAAGAGGACAACACACACTAACCTGTGCACGCAGGCCATTGATCACCTCCAGGAGTGAATCCTCCTCTGCTGGGGTCAGTTTTCCCATTGAGGCTAAATACCGTCTTTGGACAGCAATGCGTGTGTGCACAGCCTGTTAGGAAACAGAGAGAGGACAGACAGTCAGGGACATTACTAGACAGTTTTTTTAACAATAATGTTGCAGTAGTTCTTGTCCACCTGATATGATGTCAATAATATGTGATTCAAAATGTCAATGTTTGAACAAATGTTACTACTGATTGCATCAGATCTGTGCCTTTTCCCCTAATAATGTGAATGTTAATTAACTGATTTTTTCCCCCAAAAAAATAATGAAACTCTCAGCCTGTGGTAAAAAAAAAAAAAAAAGGGTTGTAAAATATGGATATAATGCTTCACATAAGATGAAAACCTACCTTTGAGTAGTCTCTAAGCGCATCTATGAGAGCCAGGGTGGTCTGGGAGAGGAAGGTACTTGAACTGTCTGTAACCATTGAGGCTGCTCTTCTGATCAGGGAGTCATGAGAGAGGTTTTCCACTTGCTACAAACAGGGGAGAAAAAAAATTTGCATTTCAACTCCTCTCTTCAATTTCTCCTCGTACGAAACAAGAAGAACAAGAGCAAACTATTGTGACACAAGATTTGTGTAGCTGCAGCTAATATGTCTGGTGCTGGTACCCTGTTATGCTATCTCTGGTAGGAGACTGACCCACCTGTGAAAAAGGGAAAGCAGAAAGCCCGCGACCAACATTTAAAGATGCTATGCTCATGTGTGAAGTATCTTTCCATTCCCCCAACTTCTGGACTCCAGGCTTCCTGTTGCTCAGTGGGGCACTCTCAGAACTGTTGTAAAAAAAAATAGGAAAGAATAAAAGTAGGTTATTAAAGTCATGCTCAATAGTATTTGAGAATCAGTTACACACGGTACATTTTGACTGTACTATTGGATAACATTTTCCATTATACGCTTTCTGCACTACTAGCAATTCAGGCTACATTCTGGTAGTTTCAGCAAGCTTCAGCAAAGATCTATGGCACTGACAATTATTCATAATGTACCTCAGGCGGATGCAGGCTGCTCCTCTCCTGAACAAACTCTTGTTGGTCCGCAGCAGTGAAATGTCTGTCTGATTGCGCAGAAGTGCTCCAGAAGCACGGCTGGCACACACTGAACACTGCACAGCTTGCATTTTGCAGATTAGCCCAGCAGCAGTAAAAGTAGTTTTCTGACTGTAGGTTTTCTGTTTTTCCGCAATTAAAACTAGGCTGCTGTCCACTCACTGTTGCCTTGGATTTGTAAAAATCTGAGAAATAATCTTGTTCCCTGCTTGCACTCTTGCAGTCTGCTCTGTGATGATCAACTGTCATGTCCTGTGGGTATTTGTAAGGCCCCAGGACCATTTCATTGCGTAAAAGGCATTGATCTGTTGACTCTGCTTGCAAATGTACGTATTTGGTGTTATCTGAAAAAGCTCACAGAGACAGAAATTACGTGCAGGTTTATCTCTCTATCTGTCTCTTGCTCTATTCTGCATAAGAAATTGCAATTCAGGTCAAAATAGACCTTCCAGAAAAATGAAAACTATACTTATCTGAAAAAAGTTTTGGGTTAGAACTGGGTTATTAATTAGGTTGTGTGTAAGTTTGTACTTTCACGCATGACATGAAAAGTGGCTCTGGAATACTTTATAAATCACATAAAATGAATACAAGGTGCTACAAATCAAAATGATAATAGTATAATCATCACTATGTAGTTCCTTAATCTCATGACATGAAAAATGGTTGTAGTAATTTTTTATATATATATTTGGTTGGAGATTTTATCTATATCTATGACTGTATGGAGTAGGATTGAGCAGCGAGTATTTGGCTGAAATGAGTATCCGGTACAGATGATCAATATCTGTACTTGTAAATATACCAACTTAAATAGTTTTCTTACTCTTGTGATCAAAAACATTGCTCCTCTTCAGGTTTAACCCTGCCTCTTGCGAGCACAGACACGAATACAGATAATGTAGCTGGTTTAACAGATACAGATAATGTTATACTCGCTCATCCATAGTATGAAGTCTCCCTTGTGTTGCTATCTTCCATAGTGATGCTCTGCCAGGCCTGCACTGCAGCGATCTTAACTTCTTACTGTTAGTGCCTTTCTGGATTCAGCCTGGTCTTTAGCAGAAACACATGGTCAGTTGTATTGAGGTCTGGTAACCAGGAATGGATTTTTTTTTAATACTGGCTGCTTAATAATAAAATAAAAGGCCCCTGTCCTGTTTGATTCTCTGTAGTACTGTCCTATGTGCTCTTGCATTCTTGCCAGCCCAAATAAACATTTAAATAGTTATGTCCAACATTTCAATTAATGATTTTGTTGGGGATATTGGAAGACACTGAAAAAGAAACATACAGAGCCCCTAAAGCCCCCAAAAGGAAATATAATATATATTTATATATATGTATATATATTTATATATCTTATATATAATTTACTATAAATTCATATGCATCTCTAACGGCTTCAGATGCACACAGCCATCATATAATGGAGAGAACTCAGTTTATCAGTTTTATTTTCACCAGAAATTTTGTGCATTTTTTGCAAGATAAGTAACTTGTGCCCACAAGATTAGTTACTTGTGCCCATAAGATAATAACTTGTGCGCACAAGATAAACATTTTTTACCTTTTGGGACTTAAAGGGGGCCATCGGTAAAAAGAAATGTAGTTACAATCACTCCTTGATGCACAACTTAAGATAAAAAGTGACTTTAGAGTCTCTTCTGAACTCAATCTATGCCAACTATGGATAGCCAATGAGGGGGACAACCAGTAAGTAGCAATTATGACACTGTGGTGAGCAACGTTTCATTTGGTGTTGTTCTTGGATGTTCTAGTCTTTAAAGTCACCATGCACGGCCCGCTCTCAGAAGACATCTGTCTTCTGCAGCAGGGAGGGTTTAGTAAACTGCATCTTAGTACTTCAGAGAAGTTTGACATTGGGCTTTACGTCTATCATTTTGTAATAAGAACAAGCGTTACAAATAACATTTGATTCAGCAAGTTGTGTGTCTTCTTAGAAAATATATGGCAGATAACAGCTCATTGGTTGGTGGTAAGTCCTTGCGACGGCAGATCAATGACCAGGTCATTATTGTGCAAATCCTTGTAGTAATTTTTCTTTGCATCAACTTTTTGCTCATTGTGCCCTTTTTTAAAAAGGAGTGCTTCTACACAACTACACGCTACATCTTATTTGCTGTTACACTTCTGTCTGATAGCTTGATATTATTAGTGACTGATATTCTGCTTATCTTGAGCTACTTCCAGTTTACAATGCCACTTGGGATGTGTATTATTCTTTGTTTTACATTATATCTCTACTTTGTAGTCACTCCAGTTACTCTGACAGCAATGACTCTGGAGCGATATGTGGCCATCTGCATGCCCCTGCGGCATGCAGAGCTGTGCTCCACACGCAGCACTATGCATTGCATCCTCATCATTCACGGCCTCAGCTTTGTACCCTGCATTGTTATTCTCTCCACTTTATTTTCATCAGTCTCCATTAGCTTCTACACACAATTCAAAATATGCTCTATAGAGATCTTCCTGGTTCACGCATGGCAGGATCATCTTAGGTCAGCAATAAATCAGTTTTACTTCTTGATCATGTGTATCATCATTTTATTCTCATATGTTAAAATAATGAAAGTGGCCAAAGCTGCATCAGGAGAGAATAAAAAGTCAACATGGAAAGGGCTGAGAACAGTAATTCTTCATGGTTTCCAGCTGCTCCTCTGTCTCATCCAGCTGTGGTGTCCATTCATAGAAACTGCTGTACTTCAAACTGATTTCATGTTGTTCGTTCAAGTCAGGTACTTTAATTACATGATGTTTGGTCTTGTTCCAAGATGTCTCAGTCCTCTCATTTATGGCCTTAGGGATGAAAAGTTTTTTCTTGAACTGAAAAGCTATGTATTTTTTGGCTTGTATAAAAGAAATTACTGAGAATGGCCTCAATTCAATGTTCTATGTCTGAAAATAAAATATTTTTACACTATTGTATGGCGCATGACTTTGATTACATTACGATGACGATTACGCTGTTAACAATCTATTAACCCCACATACAATGTAAATTCTGTTATTCAGATATGAACAACTTAAACTATATCAAGCTGTTGTGCTCATTCACACAAACAGCTGCTCTTTACATTGGTTTCATGTTATGCATAAATGTAATAACTTTTATTCCTGCTCCGAGATGTCTGAGTCCTCTTATTTATGTTCTCACTCATAAAAATGTTGGTATGGTCACAAGGAAAGCTTTTATAAAAAAAAATACATCTTCTAATAAAAATATTTTCTTCTTCTCTCTTGGTTGTTGTCAAATGTATTTGAAGTTTTCTATTTATTAATGAATTATAGAAAAATAGTGTGCACACTTTTACAATATTCAAATTTTAGTCACATAAAAACCACAATTCTGGTTTTAAAAAAATTGACGTTTGTCAAAATGTCAAAGGTACTCACAGATGCTTTGACAGGAGGAGAGCAAGTTGTGGGCCTTCATTTGTTGTTTGGCTGTGAACAACAAAGATGGTATAAAATTCTGATATAAAATGTATAGAAACTGGTGTTTGCATTTTTTTCTGTTCAGTATGACTTTAGTAATGTAAATATTTTCAGAAATATTGCACTTTCTTATAGAACTTGAACGTTGAAATGGCCCTCCATTGAGATGACGATACCAGTGGCCACAAGCCAATTTGAGTTTGAGACCCCTGTTCTGATGTTCGTAAATGGAAAAGACCCCATATATCCATTTGCAAAACCTACTATTTCTTTGTTGAGAGCACAATATTGTAGTCCTGGGCAATATACCGGATGAACCGGTACACTGGTTTAATTTCTTTTATGATGTGAATGTTTCATATACTGTGATACTGGTGCACAGCTGAAACGACTGCTGTAACTCTTCAATAGGCATGAGCACTACCGCCAGCATGTAGCATGTATTGAGAGGGGAGCCATATTAACTGTGTACCCTTCTTACTAACAGTTATAACTTTATAACACAACAATTAATAACCCACAAAACTCTCTTTAATGTATAACAATTGTTTTCTTGTGCAATACAATATTTGAGAAATATCTCTTTGAATACTTAAATACTTTTAAAATATTTTAGGTCAGTTTATTGTTTTTGTACAACTATTTTAAGATGTTTTCTTTTTTTTTTTAAGGAAGCAATGTTAAAGTTAGGCATATCTTTAATTTTATGGGGCGAAGAGAAAACCCTACAGTAATCGAGGCCTTCGGTGTATACATGATGGCATTAAAAAAAATTGTATGTGTTTTATGTCCTCCTGACAGTAGAATGAGCCACTAGAAATCTATATAAAGGCCCAGTCATCCAAAAATAACAAAAACAATTCTTTGATACACATTTTTGGTCATACCGCCCAGGACTCGAATATCCTGTATTGTATTAATATAATATATAATATATTAAATACTCCCTATGTTGCATATCTATCCATTACTTATCGTTTTGATTCTACTACTCAGGATTGTAGGGGAGTAGAACCTACACGCCCTTTTTCACAGCAGCATTTTGACATGTAATTAATTATATTATTATGGAACAGATGCATCATTAATCTCGACGACAGTCATTTTCTCGAGAACACAGGATAAATAAAAAAAAAAACTTTAATGAGCATTAAAAAAAAAGTCTTTCATATTTTTCTTTTTTTCTTCTTTTTCATATTATCTAATATTTATAGAGAGGCAATTACCTTCACACACAATCACACATACGGGCAGATTAGTTGCTGATTCACCAGGCCTGCATGTCTTTAGACTACAGGAAGAAACCAGGATACCTGAACATAGAGGAAATGCCAACTCCTTTGTGTTAAAGTCAGGCACCTTCTTGTTGTGAGGTTTATTTGCATGGTTTGTTTTTACAATGACATTTTAAACACAGTAACACACTATCCTAAACAGGAACAAAACAAGCACATATAGAGGTGAGGAACACCTGCTGGATGACATTCAAGGATAATACTAAGGGACTCATAAACAGCACCATGATGCAATAATGGAGGTGTTTTTTTTAAACCACATTAACCTATTTTATTTCACACAGTTCTTAAATTGTGCCAAATTCCTTTGGGTCAAATCTGCATTGCACCCATACTGGACGCTTCTTTCATTATTTTACTGAAAATAGCTTTGCTGTTTTTGTCACTTCTCCATGTAATTTAATATTTCATTAAAACTTCTGTTGCCAAAAGTTTGGCAGTAGTATTCATTCTGTCTGATAGCCTGCAAATAAGTTATTTGCTGAGGTGGCATCCGCTGGGGTTCAGAGGCAGAGTTTGTTTTGGACACAGATCCTGGTCCAATCCCCTGCAGTCCTGATTACTGACGTAAAACTTGCGTAAAGAGCTGATGAGCCCCAGTGAGATGCTCTCAACAGAGTCAACTTGTTTGCCAAACAAATGAAAACTTCAGGTTGCACAACTACACTCAGGAGCTTTATGTTAATAATCAGCCAGTCTGTTAATTACTAAGCAGGGGATCTGCTCTCTAACCATACTCTGGAGATAAGTGCTTCTCTCCAGTGCTGAATGTCAGTCACTGAAAGTACAGAAACATCTCATTATGGGTTGCATCATCTTCTTAAAATAATACTGATGTTGCACCTTCAAGTTACCTTTGTAGAGTGTGATTAATGACTGACTTTAATAATGTTGTGTAAGCGTGTGACACTAGAACAATGCAGATCCGTGTTTTTCAAGGTGTTTGTTTACCTTTTCCACTGCATTTCACAAACATCTCATCACCCTTACAGTACACGTACACTACACTATAAATCTGAAAAACCCTGGTTGCAGTACAGCACTGAGACAAATAAATGTATATGATACATTATAAGGCAATCTACTGTGTTAAACATTAACCACAGAAGCATAGAATAACATGATTACCGACTTGATTACCAATATACGTATTGGTTAAAAGGAAATAATAAATCCTTAGAATTTAGCACATTTTCTTGATTCTCTAGTCCAGAGAGATTTAGATAACAAGCAACCAGTAGACAAGTGCCAACATATAGTGGTCTGATATATACATTTCTGATCTTTGCATTGACTGTCAACAACATTTACCCCCTCCGACCCTGTTAAAATATGTCCTTAAACCCTCAAAACATGATCCTATCATGCGCCTGACAGTAACCCATGTTGTTTATGTTCCTCAACTTGATCGTAACCAGCACTCTACTAGTAGTACTTTGAGCATATCAAATAACTTATAGCATATCAAATATTATATTCTGACAGTTGACATTGTACACTTTTTAGTATATCCTGAGGCCAGTGTCACAAAGAGAGACTGTGACTCTGGATTAGATCAAACTAACAGTCAGATTTCAAACTTTCTAGTTTGACTCTCTGTTTACACGCGTAAACAACTTACAAGTGTCAATAACCACCAATATGCATTATGATCAGATTTGCAGAGGTGGTCTGGGACGCATTTGATCATATAATGCATCCTTGGCCCCATTGAAACACAGCCAATTCAACTGACATCCTGTATATACACACAAAAGTGTGTATTTAGTTCACTGTAATGCAAATTATTTTTCTGGACTCTTTTACCTGCCAAGATAAACAGGCTTTTTTTTTTTTAAAACACTGTTTCAACTGATTAACAAATAACCAGGATCACACAATTTTGAGAATTGCTGAATGCACATAAACTTTATACTTTAAGTTTTATTATTTGCAAATTTGGCAGACACATTAATTAATGAATTTATTTATTTATTTGTGTAAAAAACAATTTGTCCCAACTTGTTGTTCTAGGGCCAGGCAGGAGAGATGCTGTATGGTGTCAGCAGGATGCACATTTACTTTCTCTGGCATTGATGCCTTTCTTTGTCATCTGTGATGTGAAAACATCAGATTTCCACACAGTTTGAGAAAGTAAAAGTGTGTGTCCTGCTCACATAGTTCACTCATAAAATATCACTGCCACCACAAAGTGTCTCTCCTGCAGGGCTGCTGATAGCGCAGCTAAAACATGAGTCTCGGACTGATTTAAGACCGACTGACATAAGAGTTTGGTATTTAGTGTTTGTGATGCTGAACCGAAAAAAAGAATTAATATTAATATTGAACAGCCAAAAGGAGAGTAATAATGAACACTGACTAACTAAATTCTGAGTAGGGTACAGCCCTATAGTGTTTACCACAAATGGTCACTTGAGATGCATGTGTAGACAGATGACGAGCTTATATCTGTCCACATGTAATTAGATCATCCAAGACACATGTCAATACCAGGTCTAAACAGGCTCTTAAGTAGGACCTGTGTTGCTGACCACATACAGCTTCTGTCACTCCAACTGGAAGGTTTCAACAGTTATCAGTATGTTTTACTGGTACAATTCAAGAGCAACAATGGAAAACAATTCCAGTAGCATAACATCTCAGACCTATGGCTGCTATGGGTTTTCATCAAGTGACTGATAATGTCCTCAGTGCTGTATATTTCCAACAGGACTCTCTAGACACTCTCTAAAAACTCTTTCCCTTATATGGTGCCACTGGACCGCAGGCATAGCTGATTGTCACCATGGAGGCATGGCTCTTAATTCAGAGGGTAAGCTTAAACAAGTCTTTGTTTCTGTGAAACTGTCTTTCTTACAAGAAGAGCAAAACTATGACTGGCCTGACAGTACAGACAAGTCTTGGTGAAACCATCCCTGATGATACAGTGATACCCATTACCAATATAAACTAGGAATCACCACAGACAGTTCTTTAATTAGGCCCAGGGCCTCTTTTGTTGCACTTCACTTCACTGACAGCAACATCTGCAGCTCACAAACTTCCACAGTCACACTAAATCTAAACTAAAATAAAAAGCGTTGAAGGACACTGCTAAAACACGGTTCACAAACTGCATTATACAAGACACAGCTGGAACAACTGAACCTGCTCACTTGACTTTGTCCACTCAGCAGAATACCACAGTGCCAAAAATCAATATGAGAGCTTCCCAGTCCAGCTGGAAAAGTCCCAGTTAAGTGACTTAGAAACTGCTCTGCATCAGCAAGAAAATACTTAAAGGGACATTTAGTCTGTGCTCGAGTCATATTGAGTTCCCCAAAACTAAAATCACCTCAGTGCTATTCAATTGCACACAAGATCAGAGTCTGTCCATGTGTACTTTATTAGTATTACATAATAGGGTTTCAACATGGAGGCAGGTTAAGCAGTTTTCCACCAAACAGAGACGCTTTTTATATGGTGGGATGAAAGTTTATTATTCCACTGGTTTATGAGCATTTTGTTAAAAGGGAACTCTATTTTCTTTCTTTATTAATTTTTGCACTGTACATACTGTATGATGTCAATACAATAATATTTCCAACAATACACATATTGAGTGTAAAAATAAAATTAAGTTACACTTTAAGATTCAAGGTTATTTTATTGTCATTTACAACATAAGGTTGTAATCAAATTTAGATAAAGTGCCCTTTAGGCTACTTTTAAAAAACAAATAAATTATTTAGCCATACAAATAATAAATAAAAAATACCAATTTGTATGATGAATTGTTGAGGAAGATTATTTTACTATTTATTGGGATCATTTACATAATTTAATTAATAAAAAAATATATAAAAATATATATTTAAATATCTGAATTGTATTATATATTTTGGGTTTACATTGTTTGGTGTATTATATTTGTGCTCTCTTTATGCTTATCTTCTTTGTTATGTTTGTAGTGTCTTGTAAGCCCATGTGGGCCGGGCACGTTTTGGTGCATATAAAAAATAATAATAATAATAAAAACATTTAATAATGTAAAATAATCTACAGTGTCCCCTGTACATACACAGGAGAAGTAATTTTGTCCTATGTGTACAGACAAAATCAGGAATCAGGGAGCCCAAACTTTTCTCCTTTCCACATAATGCTTTATGAGAATAGCATGTAAATAATGTATCTCTGGAGACTTGAGTCAAACAAATATGAATGAGGCCAAACACTTCAGATAAGGGGAGGAACATCCCAGAGACGTTGCTCACTGAAGACATTTTATGATTAGAAGAACAGAAATCTAAAGCTTGGTCAACACATTTGGCTGATGAAGACATTCTTAGGTGAGAGGAGAACTCTTTTATTCTGTATGTTGGTTTTATATTCAGTTACAGTGCAAATACTCTGTTTTTTATTTTCACAAGATAATATATTTTGTCTTACAAAGTTTATTTGAATTATCACTCATTTATATACAGTATGCTGGTTTTTTATCTTAAGAGATAAACATTCAATAACTTCTATTCTCATTGTATATCTGAGGTTGTATTTTAGTGTGTATATGGACCTTTAACTTATTTTCTCTTTAACAGGTTAGCTTCAGTCCACTGTTTCAAAATGCAGAATCTGACTGAATTTCCAGGCAATGCAACTTCTCACAAAAGCCTGTCTGTGATCATCAAGGTGTGTGTGGTTATCCCCTTCTTCTGCGTCTTCCTCTGCTGCATTGTCGTCATGCTAAACATCTTTGCATCTCACAGGCAGTTCCTGGACACATCACGTTACATCCTGTTTGCCTACATGCTGATCAATGACACCCTCCAGCTCTTGTCCTCTGTACTGCTCTTCCTCTTTGTCATGGGCCAGGTGAAATTTGCCCTTGTCTACTGTGTTCCCCTGCTGTTTATATCCACTGCCACTTTCCAGAACACACCGTTAATCCTGGCCACCATGTCACTGGAGCGTTATGTTGCAATCTTCTATCCCCTGCAGCGCCCAGCAGCCTGGCGCTCTGACCGAATCTGGATCATTATTCTGTCCCTGTGGCTCATCAGCTGTATATTCCCTATCATTGACCACACCATCGGGGAACATGATCCTGCTGTAGATGCCCTATCTACCCCTGTTCTTTGCAAAGCTACTGTTGTGAACTCATCTCCAATTCAGACATTGTTCAAAGCTGTTGTGAGTATTCTCTTCTTTGCAGTAGTGGCTGTTATCATCCTCTTTACATACATGAGAATCCTGCTGGAAACCAGGAAACTGAGACAAGATAGAGTGTCTGTGAGCAAAGCCATGCACACTGTGCTGCTACACGGCTTTCAGCTGCTGCTGTGCATGTTGGCCTTCACCAGCCCCATCACTGAAACTCTCATAGTGCTGCACGCCAACTGGCTACAAGAGGACGTCGCCTTTTTTAATTACTTCTGTTTCATCCTAATTCCACGCGTTCTCAGCCCGCTCATCTACGGCTTCAGAGATCAGAGTCTCAGGGGCTACATTGCGAAGACATTCCTCTGCTGCTCAAACAAAGTCAAACCCTGCATCAGAGGCAAGCTGCAGGACGTATTGTCTGCTTCTTGAACTGGCTGATGTAGAGCTGTTACAAAAGAGAAACACTGAGCATTGTTTCTTCACAAACAGGTCTTAGGAGGTATTAAAAATCAATTCCCCGCCCCAGCTGTAGGCCATAATGTTAGCTATGAAATGTTTTGTATCCAATTGTGGGCTGTTGGGAGATGTTACACACTTATAAACTAATAGTGGGATTATTTTGACAGTGTATTGTGTAAACAGATGGTAAATTATGAATGGACTTGTATTTCTACAGTGCTTTCCTGGTCTACCAACCACTCAAAACACTTTACTACACCTGTTGCATTCACCCATTCACACACACACATTCATACACTAAAGGCCATGCAAGGTGGCTGCTGATACAGCACATACACACAGGAGCAATTTGGGGTTTATTATCTTGCCCAAGAGCGTGTTGACTGGACTGAGGGAGGCGGAAATCGAACCTGCAAACTTCGGATTACTAGACAACCTGTTCTGCCTGATCCACTGCCTTACATAACAAGCTCATTCTGTCATTATGGGCAAGTTTCCTTCCATTTTATGCCAATTATCAGGGTAATAATATTATTTGAAATTCTTGTTTGGAGAAAATGTAATATAATAATAAATATGTTTCCATCATATTTTAATATTTTGGTCGTTATGATCATGAAACAGGTATTCAGTTGCATTCTTTGTATCAACAAAGGTCTTAAAAAGTCTTAAATTGAACTTAGAAACCCTGTGAAAATATTTACTGTGTTCATACAAAAATGGACTGAAGAATAATGTCCATTCATTCTAAATCTTTACAGACTATTAAAATAAATAAGATAACAGCTAAATCTAATCTTTGAGCAAGAATAAATCACAAATCGATTAAACCCTCTGGTTTTGTGGATACATTGGCAACGTTTTAGCTTTTATAGATTTACTGCTGTTAAACATAAACCAGACAGTGACCGTATTTCTGTGCCAGCAGCACCAATAAAGATTAATACTCAACTGAGTGAGTAAATTTAGGGCATCCTACATAAAGTCTGGCATTCTCCCAACAAGCATGCAGTGTTGATCGTGCAGGATTTATGAAAGTTATTGCTTACACAGCCGTCTATATTACAGACATTTAAAAGCATCAAATCACACAATAAATATCATGGGCATTGTCTTTCAAGCTCTTCTTGCAGATTAGTACACTGACACAAGCATGCTCCTCCTGGGTGCAAATCTATTGCTTGAATGCATAATACTTGTAGTGTTTGATGCTGGTCAAAATTGTGTGTGTAACTCTGAAAGCCACTGAATTATAATTATACATGTGAAAATGTGTCATTAAAGTATGTATTAAAGGAATATTGTTTTGTTTGTACTTATTATTGTACTTATTTTATATTTGCACTTCCCATAAGAAGGAAGCTACACTGAACAGATATTTATAGATATAGAATAATTTATTTCATTGTGTATGTTTGTGCCTTCCTATCATCAAGTTATTATAAGATGATTAAGCATTTAGAAAATATTGAAGTGGTTACCTGTAAATTCCTTGTATACTGCTTTGTTTTGAACAACCCTTATAGCACATCACATCCCAATGCCACTTGTGTTTAAATATCACACATAATATTAAATATTATATATAAATACAAATTGCAGTGTGGTTGTTATACAGAGCATTCACCAGCAGGTGTCACACTGACTCTAAACTGAACACCCATTCGTTCAACTTTTTTTTGTCAGGGTGCCAATGGGCCAGTCATTTCTCCTATTTAAATGACTGAAAATGACAGAAAAAAAGTTAAAGGAAAGTGGTGAATACCTTTATACCATGTTAAAAATCAATTGTGCATCATTTATTTGCACGAATCAAAGCTCAAACTGGATGGCCTCATTTATCCAGCCTCCACAAATGGAGCCAAACTCTATAAAGTCTATATGTATTCCTGTTATTATAGAGCAAATTAACCTGCGCAGGTTCGTGCTGCGATGAGAAACTAATCCCCCTGACTGGATCCAGGCTGAAGGGTCTGTCCCATGAACAGATCCTGTGGCTCCTCCACAGACTGTGAATGATAATGGAACAAGTTTGTGGACATCATGATGAAAGCACATGTGGAGGTGTAACTTGGATATGGTCACATTTTAAGACCCACAGCTGCATTTAAATGAATCTCATTTGGGTGAAATTAAATAAAAGTTATGTGAGTTCATGTCTTGGTGCTCTGATTTACAGCGATTATTGAGAAAGATATTTGACTTCACTGTTCAAACTCATGGGAATAACACAGTTCCTGTTTCAGGGTGGGTTTTTTTTGCATGAAAACAATTACATCAATAACTGGAATAAATAAGTCTTAAGGTTTTATTGCCAGCTCTTTCTTCCAGTCAGAAAACCCTCACTATGTTAGAAACAGGACGACTGATGGGGAATAAGTCATTTCCCACCAATTTATGCTCATGATTCAACAGTTTCTCTGTGAAAGTGACTGCCTCTGACTTTATGGAGGAGCCTGTTTGACCGAGACATTTTAAACAGTAGCTTAATTGTGGTAGTTTTTTTTTTTTTTTTTGTGGTGTGAGGTTGGAAAAAGAATAACTTCATGCACCAGCTTTATTCAACAATATACTGTATGATGGTAGTAGTAATATATAACATCATAATATATGTAATATATGTATAGATAATATATATATGCTATAGGTACTCTGTAGCAGATATACAATTTTTACTATTTCCAGCCTGATGAAGCCTCTGGGAGGTTGAAATTGGTTAGTCTTTTTAAAGGTCTAGTGTGTAGGACTTAGTGGCATCTGGCGTCTTTGTTGCATATTGCAACTCCCTTGCTTCACTGTCCCCTTCCATGTGTAAAAGGACAAACTACAGTGGCTGCAAAACACACAGAAAATGTGAACGGCCCTATCTAGTGCCAGTGTTCAGCTTGTCCGTTCTGGGCTTATGTAGAAACATGGTGGTTCAACATGGCGGCCACCATGGAAGGTGTAACTATGATAACCAAAACACATGGTTCCTTTATTCAGGTTATACGCTCATGAAATCATAGTTATGTATATTATATTCCATTGCTGCCAGTAGATCCTCCTGAATGTTACACACTGGAACTTTAAACCAATATATTTGATTAAACTGTTTCTTTTCTTTTTCAAGAGCACCTTAAGGTTCCCAGGACTCACTTGCTACTTGTGAAACTGAAAGTTTCTTTTTCCCATTTTCACATCTGTGTTCTTTCCCACAGCTTTTATGTCAAAGTGTCCGGACTGCACACTGAACTTTATAAGGGCCCGGCGACTGCGATGGCAAACCCGCTGGTGGCCTTCACTCTGATCAAGCGGCTGCATTCAGAGTGGCTGAATGTTGTCTACAGCAATGAAGCCCTGGAAAACGCACAAGGTTGGCTCACTGCCCTCTTTACAGAAACATCTGGTGGTGATAACTAAAGACCCCCCTTACCTCTGCTGTCACCCCCCTAACACTTCACCTTTTGGCCCTCTGTTGTCCAGCCCTCAGGTCCAGTTACGAGGAGGAAGAGGCAGATCTGCCCAAACTGGAAGACCTCCAGGGGGCCGCTAAGGGGCTGATGAGGCTGCAGGACGTGTATGCTCTTCAAGTTGCGAGCCTCGTAAGGGGACGTTTCCAGAGAGTCACTAATGGCAAGCCCATTGATATCTACCTGCCTACAGTGTCTGTCCCTTTGTGTGATGATGACTGCTTTCTGGTTGGAAAGGTATAATCAAGTGTTTTCCTTTTTTGCCTTCTCCCGTTGTTTTTCCTCTTTATTTCCTTTGGTGGAAGAAGTAGTGTGTACTTGTGTGAAGAACTATCTAAAAAAGTCCTGCATTCAGAATCCAAGAGGTTACAAGAGGTTTGATGAGAAAGGAAAGTACAGAAAGTAATCTTGTGAAACATTGAAGAGTTTTATCTTTTTGGGCCTCAAACATTTTTTTAAATGAAACCATCTGGGAAGTTTAAAGGAGAAATGTCTCTGTGGTGGAACTGCTAACAACTCAGAGACATCTGAAACATGAAGTGGAGACCCAACAAGCTTTTATTGTGAGGGTTCACAAGCCAAAAAGGTTGGGAACCACAGGTTTACTAGTAACTAGAGCTTGTAAAGTAAATTGCCCTGTAAAATGTGTAAGTAGATGACTAGAGTAACATTAAATGGAAGTAGTGAAGTACAAATACTTCAAAATGTTACAGTACTTCTACATACTTTTCACCTGTATTTCCTAAAATATAGTAAGTAAACATGATGAGAGTTTGTTGAAAGACATCTGTCATCCTTCATGGTCATTTTACTGAATGAAATGGAGAGATATTTGAAGAATATATTTAGAAGATATTGCTGTGAAAATGCCCTTCCCTAATTAACATCCCATACCAAAGGTCTGCAAAATAGTTTTATCCCAAACCTGTCAGTCATTGTGTGCAGGGAATCCAGACAGTCAGCCTGAAAAAAAGTGGAATTCTTCCCATTGCGTGCCTTGGAATCCGTTTCATGTGAAGATAAACAAGTATGAAAGGAAAACAAAAGGTTTCCCCTCAATGAATTCCACTGTTTACGTAGAGTGGTGATGTGTAAGGGCAGGGCACAGTGAGGGGGAGACATCGTCTTGTATGGAAAAGACATTATCTCACGCAGCAGAAGCGTTAGGAGCGAAGAGCAGAGCTTGCCTTCACTTGTAGTCAGGCTGAGATTATCTGAGGCAGTCTGTACACAGAGATGCTTAGTTTTAGGGTGTTGTCAGTAAAAGACCTGCGTGCACATGCTTTTATATGGCTGTTAAACCGGTCCTCAAAACCAGGGTTTGTAAGGAGGAAGTTTGTACCATGTCTATTTCATTTGAATGATTTTTACAGCTTGCTTCCCTCAGGAAATACTGAAATCTGCTGAATATTCACTATTTTTAAGAATTTATTGCTTCTTTAAAGACTAACTCCCAAATTATGGGGTATAATGTTGTGAACTGGGTATAAAACCAGGGGTTGGGTTGATACATGAGTCGGTGTGTGTGATTAGTTGAGTTTGTGGGGTTTAATGGTACACTGGAATTTTTGTTTGGGTGCTGTCTGGAGGAGTTGTGGATATAATCTGTGATGGGAGGAGCCACATGTCACCCTGTTTCTGTGTGGGTGCTGTCAGACCTGAAGTCAGCACCTACTTAATCAAGTCAAGTCAGCTACAAAAGGGATTTGAGACCAGGTAAAGAGAGAGACTGCAGCCAGTGTTCGTGGCTTTCTTCGTGTTAAAATAATGCTCAAGGTGTAGCCAGCTAACTGGATGTGGATTCTTAGCTAAAATCAGTCCATCACCCTAAAACTGATCCAAATCTGGCAACCATGCATGTATATGAACGAGAGCCAGCTGACATTTGGTTCTTCAGTCTAGTGCCAGAAGACAGCTGAGCGTGTCAACACTCCGCCTTCGGAATTATTCTCAGTAGTACTTAAAAAAGTAACCCGAGTTTTATTTTACACAGGTGGCCTACGAGCAAGAAGACTACTACCACTCGGTGCAGTGGTTGGAGGAGTCGGTGCATCTCTTCAGGGGAACAGGACACGAGTGGAGCCCAGAGAATGAGGGAACTTTGGAGGATGGATGGATGGATCCTTGGCCCCATTGAAACACAGCCAATTCAACTGACATCCTGTATATACACACAAAAGTGTGTATTTAGTTCACTGTAATGCAAATTATTTTTCTGGACTCTTTTACCTGCCAAGATAAGCAGGCTTTTTCTTTTAAAACACAGTTTCAACTGATTAACGAGTAACCAGAATCACGCCTCCCTACGCCTACGATCTGTGGGGGGGTGGAACTATGACTGTTGTTTGTGCTTATGCACCAAACAGCAGTGCAGAATATTCAGCCTTCTTGGAGACCCTGAATGAAGTCCTGTATAGGGCTCCAGTAGGGGACTCCATTGTTCTCCTGGGAGACTTCAACGCACATGTGGGCAATGATGGAGATACTTGGAGGGGCGTGATTGGGAAGAACAGCCTCCCCGATTTGAACCAGCGTGGTGTTTTGTTGCTGGACTTCTGTGCTAGTCATGGATTTTCCATAACGAACACCATGTTCGTACATAGGGATGCTCATAAGTGTACGTGGTACCAGAGCACCCTAGGCCAAAGGTCTATGATCGATTTTGTGATCGTATCATCAGACCTGAGGCTGCATGTATTGGACACTCGGGTAAAGAGAGGGGCGGAGCTGTCAACCGATCACCATCTGGTGGTGAGTTGGGTTAAGTGGCGGGGGAAGCCACTGGACAGACCTGGTAAACCCAAACATGTAGTACGGGTGAACTGGGAACGTCTGGAGGAGGCCCCTGTCCGAGAGACCTTCAACTCCCACCTCCGGCGGAGCTTCTCCTACATTCCTGTGGAGGCGGGAGACATCGAACCGGAGTGGTTGATGTTCAAAGCTTCTATTGCTGAAGCTGCAGCTGTCGAACACGGTGGTGGACACCGGTGGTCAGGGAAGCTATCCGACTGAAGACGGAGGCCTTCCGGGATATGTTATCCCGGGGGACTCCTGAGGAAGTTGCAGGGTACCAGCAGGCCCGAAGGACTGCAGCCGCAGCTGTGAGGGAAGTAAAACAGAGGGTGTGGGAGGAGTTCGGAGAAGTCATGGAGAAAAGGACTTTCAGACGGCACACAGGCGCTTCTGGAAAACCGTCCAACACCTCAGGAGGGGGAAGCGGGGAACCATTCAAGCTGTGTACAGCAGGGATGGGACACTGCTGACCTCAACTGAGGAGGTAATTGGGCGGTGGAAGGAACACTTTAGGGAACTCCTGAACCCAACTAGACCAACAAACCCGCCCTCTGTGATAGAGGCAGGGCTGGAGTGTGATGGGGGATCTACATCAATTTCCCTGCAGGAAGTCACTGAGGTCGTCAAACAACTCCACAGTGACAAAGCCCCGGGGATTGATGAGATTCGTCCAGAAATGCTGAAGGCTCTGGGTGTTGAGGGGCTGTCTTGGTTGACACACCTTTTCAACATTGCGTGGAAGTCAGGGACAGCGCCGAAGGAGTGGCAGAGTGGGGTGGTGGTTTCCCTATTTAAAAAGGGGGACCAGAGGGTGTGTGCAAATTACAGAGGCATCACACTACTCAGCCTCCCTGGGAAGGTTTACTCTAAGGTGCTGGAAAGGAGGGTCCGGAAGATTATCAAACCTCTGATTGAAGAAGAACAGTGCGGGTTCCGTCCTGGTTGTGGAACAACAGACCAACTCTTTACTCTCTCAGGTGTCCTGGAAGGGGCCTGGGATTATGCCCATCCGGTATACATGTGCTTTGGGGATTTGGAGAAGGCATATGATCGGGTTCCCCAGGATATCCTGTGGGAAGTGCTGCGGGAGTATAGGGTGAGGGGGCCACTTCTCAGGGCCCTCCAAGCCCTGTATTTCCAAAGCGAGAGTTGTGTCCGGATTCTTGGTCTTAAGTTGGACTCGTTTCCAGTGGGTGTTGGCCTGTTGGTTTTGTTGTGAGTGAGGTTAGAAAGGAGCAGGAGATTGCCCGGAGAATCGGGGCAGCAGGTATTGCGGTCCCTGTATCATTGTCACGAAAAGAGAGTTGGGCCGAAAGGCGAAACTCTCGATCTACCGGTCGATCTTTGTTCCTACCCTCACCTATGGTCATGAGAGATGGGTCGTGACCGAAAGAATGAGATCCCGGGTACAAGCGGCTGAAATGGGTTTCCTCAGGAGGGTGGCCGGCGTCTCCCTTAGGGATAGGGTGAGAAGCTCGGACATCCACGAGGGACTTGGAGTAGAGCCGCTACTGATTGACTGACTGATATAAGAGTTTGGTATTTAGTGTTTGTGTCGCTGAACTGAAAAAAGGAATTAATATTAATATTGAACAGCCAAAAGGACAGTAATAATGAACACTGACTAACAAAATTCTGAGTAGGGTACAGCCCTATAGTGTTTACCACAAGTGGTCACTTGAGATGCATGTGTAGACACATGACGAGCTTAGGTCTGTCCACATGTAATTAGATCACCCAAGACACATGTCAATACCAGGTCTAAACAGGCTCTTAAGTAGGACCTGTGTTGCTGACCACATACAGCTCCTGTCACTCCAACTGGAAGGTTTCAACAGTTATCAGTATGTTTTACTGGTACAATTCAAGAGCAACAATAGAAAACAATTCCAGTAGCATAAAATCTCAGACCTATGGCTGCTATGAGTTTCATCAAGTGACTGATAATGTCCTCAGTGCTGTATATTTCCAACAGGACTCTCTAGACACTCTCTAAAAACTCTTTCCCTTGTATGGTGCCACTGGACCGCAGGCATAGCTGATTGTCACCATGGAGGCATGGCTCTTAATTCAGAGGGTAAGCTTAAACAAGTCTTTGTTTCTGTGAAAGTGTCTTTCTTACAAGAAGAGCAAAACTATGACTGGCCTGACAGTATAGACTAGTCTTGGTGAAACCATCCCTGATGATACGGTGATACCCATTACCAATATAAACTAGGAATCATCACAGACAGTTCTTTAATTAGGCCCAGGGCCTCTTTTCTTGCACTTCACTTCACTGACAGCAACATCTGCAGCTCACAAACTTCCACAGTCACACTAAATCTAAACTAAAATAAAGGACACTGCCAAAACACGGTTCACAAACTGCATTATACAAGACACAGCTGGAACAACTGAACCTGCTCACTTGACTTTGTCCACTCAGCAGAATACCACAGTGCCAAAAATCAATATGAGAGCTTTCCAGTCCAGCAGGAAAAGTCCCAGTTAAGTGACTTAGATACTGCTCTGCATCAGCAAGAAAATACTTAAAGGGACATTTAGTCTGTGCTCGAGTCATATTGAGTTCCCCAAAACTAAAATCACCTCAGTGCTATTCATTTTCACACAAGATCAGAGTCTGTCCATGTGTACTTTATTAGTACTACATAATAGGGTTTCAACATGGAGGCAGGTTAAGCAGTTTTCCACCAAACAGAGACGCTTTTTATATGGTGGGATGAAAGTTTATTATTCCACTGGTTTATGAGCATTTTTTTTGTTAAAAGGGAACTCTATCTTCTTTCTTTATAAATTTTTGCACTGTACATACTGTATGATGTCAATACAGTAATATTTCCAACAATACACATATTGAGTGTAAAAACAAAATCGAGTTACCCTTTAAGATTCAAGGTTATTTTATTGTCATTTACAACATAAGGTTGTAAATTTAGTCTCTTTTAGGCTACTTTTAAAAAACAAATAAATTATTTAGTCATACAAATAATAAATAAAATTTACTAATTTGTATGATGAATTGTTGAGGAAGATTATTTTACTATTTATTGGGATCATTTACATAATTTAATTAATAATAAAATATATATATAAATATATATTTAAATATCTAAATTGTATTATCTATTTTGGGTTTACATTGTTTGACATGTATGGTGTATTATATTTGTTCTCTCTTTATGTTTGTTGCTCTTGTTTGTTATGTTTGTAGTGTCTTGTAAGCCCATGAGGGCCAGGCAGGTTTGGTACATGACACTTACACAAAACATAATAATAAAAACATTTAATAATGTAAAAGACAGTGTCCCTTGTACAAACACAGGAGAAATGATTTTGTCCTAAATTGTACAGACAAAATCAGGGGAGCCCAAACTTTTCTCCTTTCCACATAATGCTTTTATGACAATAGCATGTAAATAATGTATCTTTGGAGAATTGAGTCAAAACAAATATGAATGAGGCCAAACACTTCAGATCAGGGGAGGAACATCCCAGAGATGTTGCTCACTGAAGACATTTTATGATTAGAAGAACAGAAATCTAAAGCTTGGTCAACGCATTTGGCTGATGAAGACTTAGGTGAGAGGAGTACTCTTTTATTCTGTTATTCCTTTATATACAGTTACAGTGCAAATAGTCTGTTTTTTTATTTTCACAAGATAATTTGTCTTACAAAGTTTATTTGAATTATCACTCATTTATATACAGTATGCTGGTTTTTTATCTTAAGAGATAAACATTCAATAACATCTATTCTCATTGTATATCTGAGGTTGTATTTTAGTGTGTATATGGACCTTTAACTTATTTTCTAACAGGTTAGCTTCAGTCCACTGTTTCAAAATGCAGAATCTGACTGAATTTCCAGGCAATGCAACTTCTCACAAAAGCCTGTCTGTGATCATCAAGGTGTGTGTGGTTATCCCCTTCTTCTGCGTCTTCCTCTGCTGCATTGTCGTCATGCTAAACATCTTTGCATCTCACAGGCAGTTCCTGGACACATCACGTTACATCCTGTTTGCCTACATGCTGATCAATGACACCCTCCAGCTCTTGTCCTCTGTACTGCTCTTCCTCTTTGTCATGGGCCAGGTGAAATTTGCCCTTGTCTACTGTGTTCCCCTGCTGTTTATATCCACTGCCACTTTCCAGAACACACCGTTAATCCTGGCCACCATGTCACTGGAGCGTTATGTTGCAATCTTCTATCCCCTGCAGCGCCCAGCAGCCTGGCGCTCTGACCGAATCTGGATCATTATTCTGTCCCTGTGGCTCATCAGCTGTATATTCCCTATGATTGACCACACCATCGGGGAACATGATCCTGCTGTAGATGTCCTATCTACCCCTGTTCTTTGCAAACCTACTGTTGTGAACTCATCTCCAATTCAGACATTGTTCAAAGCTGTTGTGAGTGTTCTCTTCTTTGCAGTAGTGGCTGTTATCATCCTCTTTACATACATGAGAATCCTGCTGGAAACCAGGAAACTGAGACAAGATAGAGTGTCTGTGAGCAAAGCCATGCACACTGTGCTGCTACACGGCTTTCAGCTGCTGCTCTGCATGTTGGCCTTCACCAGCCCCATCACTGAAACTCTCATAGTGCTGCACGCCAACTGGCTACAAGAGGACGTCGCCTTTTTTAATTACTTCTGTTTCATCCTAATTCCACGCGTTCTCAGCCCGCTCATCTACGGCTTCAGAGATCAGAGTCTCGGGGGCTACATTGGAAAGACATTCCTCTGCTGCTCAAACAAAGTCAAACCCTGCATCAGAGGCAAGCTGCAGGACGTATTGTCTGCTTGTTGAACTGGCTGATGTAGAGCTGTTACAAAAGAGAAACACTGAGCATTGTTTCTTCACAAAAAGGTCTTAGGAGGTATTAAAAATCAATTCCCCACCCCAGCTGTAGGCCATAATGTTAGCTATAAAATGTTTTGTATCCAATTGTGGGCTGTTGGGAGACGTTACACACTTATAAACTAAAAGTGGGATTATTTGTACAGTGTATTGTGTAAACAGATGGTAAATTATGAATGGACTTGTATTTCTACAGTGCTTTCCTGGTCTACCAACCACTCAAAACACTTTACTACACCTGTTGCATTCACCCATTCACACACACATTCATACACTAAAGGTCATGCAAGGTGGCTGCTGATACAGCACATACACACAGGAGCAATTTGGTGTTTATTATCTTGCCCAAGAGCGTGTTGACTGGACTGAGGGAGGCGGAAATCGAACCTGCAAACTTCGGATTACTAGACGACCTGTTCCACCTGATCCAGTTTCCTTCCATTTTATGCCAATTATCAGGGTAATAATATTATTTGAAATTCTTGTTTGGAGAAAATGTAATATAATAATAAATATGTTTCCATCATATTTTAACATTTTGGTCGTATGATCATGAAACAGGTATTCAGTTGCATTCTTTGTATCAACAAAGGTCTTAAAAAGTCTTAAATTGAACTTAGAAACCCTGTGAAAATATTTACTGTGTTCATACATAAATGGACTGAAGAATAATGTCCATTCATTCTAATCTGAAGATTTACAGACTATTAAAATAAAGAAGATAACAGCTAAATCTAATCTTTGAGCAAGAATAAATCACAAATCGATTAAACCTCGGGTACCCTCTGGTTTTGTGGATACATTGGCACCGTTTTAGCTTTTACAGATTTACTGCTGTTAAACATAAACCAGACAGTGACCGTATTTCTGTGCCAGCAGCACCAATAAAGATTAATGCTCAACTGAGTGAGTAAATTCAGGGCATCCTACATAAAGTCTGGCATTCTCCCAACGAGCATGAAGTGCTGATCGTGCAGGATTTATGAAAGTTATTGCTTACACAGCCGTCTATATTACAGACATTTAAAAGCATCAAATCACACAATAAATAACATGGGCATTGTCTTTCAAGCTCTTCTTGCAGATTATTATGCTCCTCCTGGGTGCAAATCTATTGCTTGAATGCATAATACTTGTAGTGTTTGATGCTGGTCAAAATTGTGTGTGTAACTCTGAAAGCCACTGAATTATAATTATACATGTGAATATGTGTCATTAAAGTATGTATTAAAGGAATATTGTTTTGTTTGTACTTATTATTGTACTTATTTTATATTTGCACTTCCCATAAGAAGGAAGCTACACTGAACAGATATTTATAGATATAGAATAATTTATTTCAGTGTGTATGTTTGTGCCTTCCTATCATCAAGTTATTATAAGATGATTAAGCATTTAGAAAATATTGAAGTGGTTACCTGTAAATTCCTTGTATACTGCTTTGTTTTGAACAACCCTTATAGCACATCACATCCCAATGCCACTTGTGTTTAAATATCACACATAATATTAAATATTATATATAAATACAAATTGCAGTGTGGTTGTTATACAGAGCATTCACCAGCAGGTGTCACACTGACTCTAAACTGAACACCCATTCGTTCAACTTTTTTTTGTCAGGGTGCCAATGGGCCAGTCATTTCTCCTATTTAAATGACTGAAAATGACAGAAAAAAAGTTAAAGGAAAGTGGTGAATACCTTTATACCATGTTAAAAATCAATTGTGCATCATTTATTTGCACGAATCAAAGTTCAAACTGGATGGCCTCATTTATTCAGCCTCCACAAATGGAGCCAAACTCTATAAAGTCTATATGTATTCCTGTTATTATAGAGCAAATTAACCTGCACAGGTTCGTGCTGCGATGAGAAACTAATCCCCCTGACTGGATCCAGGCTGAAGGGTCTGTCCCATGAACAGAAGGCGAAAGCTGATCTCAGAGCAGATGAGGAAGATTCCCCGTGTGGACAAAACCTGAAGATCCTCAGAGCAGCTGAGGAGAGAGGAGCTGAGCCACTGGAGCTGCTGTAGGAGGAAGGCAGCAGATTCATTTCTTTGAGCTGGAAATGAAGTATCCTGCATGTGTTTACGTGAGTTGGGGTCTGCTGACTGTAGCTGTGATCCCCGTGTCTGTAGGCGAAATGTATACGTCGCTGCTGAACGTAAAGCAGGCGATCAGTGTTGAACGGAAGCTGATCGATTACTTGAGAACCTACATTGACCACGAGTTAGAAAGACTGGAGGACATCAAACGGTGAGTGACATGCATGGTGACAAACTGAAGATGGGTGATTTATTTCTTCCTCCCAATTTTCATGTTAGAAATTAAAAGATTGGTTGTTTTTTGGAGGTTGCAAAGGAAACTGCACTGCACCTCCAAACTGTGGGGAATTAAAGGACAACTCCGCTCTATGTCGGTTTAAGTTGAAGCAGAGATCCAAGACTGTGGTGATGATATCATCCAGTGACAAATCCTGTGGCTCCTCCACAGACTGTGAATGATAATGGAACAAGTTTGTGGACATCATGATGAAAGCACATGTGGAGGTGTAACTTGGATATGGTCAAATTGTAAGACCCACAGCTGCATTTAAATGAATCTCATTTGGGTGAAATTAAATAAAAGTTATGTGAGTTCATGTCTTGGTGCTCTGATTTACAGCGATTATTGAGAAAGATATTTGACTTCACTGTTCAAACTCATGGGAATAACACAGTTCCTGTTTCAGGGTGGATTTTTTTTTTGCCAGTGTTCAGCTTGTCTGTTCTGGGCTTATGTAGAAACATGGTGGTTCAACATGGCGGCCACCATGGAAGGTGTAACTATGATAACCAAAACTAATGGTTCCTTTATTCAGGTTATACACTCATGAAAACATAGTTATGTATATTATATTCCATTGCTGCCAGTAGATCCTCCTGAATGTTACACACTGGAACTTTAAAGGATATATTTGACTAAACTGTTTCTTTTCTTCTTCAAGAGCTCCTTAAGGTTCCCAGGACTCACTTGCTACTTGTGAAACTGAAAGTTTCTTTTTCCCATTTTCACGTCTGTGTTCTTTCCCACAGCTTTTATGCCAAAGTGTCCGGACTGCACACTGAACTTTACAAGGGCCCGGCGACAGCGATGGCAAACCCGCTGGTGGCCTTCACTCTGATCAAGCGGCTGCATTCAGAGTGGCTGAATGTTGTCTACAGCAATGAAGCCCTGGAAAACGCACAAGGTTGGCTCACTGCCTTCTTTACAGAAACATCTGGTGGTGATAACTAAAGACCCCCTTTACCTCTGCTGTCACCCCCCTCACACTTCACCTATTGGCCCTCTGCTGTCCAGCCCTCAGGTCCAGTTACGAGGAGGAAGAGGCAGATCTGCCCAAACTGGAAGACCTCCAGGGGGCCGCTAAGGGGCTGATGAGGCTGCAGGACGTGTATGCTCTTCAAGTTGCGAGCCTTGTAAGGGGACGTTTCCAGAGAGTCACTAATGGCAAGCCCATTGATATCTACCTGCCTACAGTGTCTGTCCCTTTGTCTGGTGATGACTGCTTTCTGGTTGGAAAGGTATAATCAAGTGTTTTCCTTTATTGCTTCCTCTCGTTGTTTTTCCTCTTTATTTCCTTTGGTGGAAGAAGTAGTATTTACTTGTGTGAAGAACTATCTAAAAATGCTCCATTACACGTAAAGTCCTGCATTCAGAATCCAAGACGTTGCAAGAGGTTTGATGAGAAAGGAAAGTACAGAAAATAATCTTGTGAAACATTGAAGAGTTTTATCTTTTTGGGCCTCAAATATTTTTTTAAATAATACCATCTGGGAAGTTTAAAGGAGAAATGTCTCTGTGGTGGAACTGCTAACAACTCAGAGACATCTGAAACATGAAGTGGAGACCCAAAAAGCTTTTATTGTGAGGGTTCACAAGCCAAAAAGGTTGGGAACCACAGGTTTACTAGTAACTAGAGCTTGTAAAGTAAATTGCCCTGTAAAATGTGTAAGTAGATGACTAGAGTAACATTAAATGGAAGTAGTGAAGTACAAATACTTCAAAATGTTACAGTACTTCTACATACTTTTCACCTGTATTTCCTAAAATATAGCAAGTAAACATGATGAGAGTTTGTTGAAAGACATCTGTCATCCTTCATGGTCATTTTACTGAATGAAATGGAGAGATATTTGAAGAATATATTTGGAAGATATTGCTGTGAAAATGCCCTTCCCTAATTAACATCCCATTCCCAAGGTCTGCAAAATAGTTTTATCCCAAACCTGTCAGTCATTGTGTGCGGGGAATCCAGACCGTCAGCCTGAAAAAAAGTGGAATTCTTCCCATTGCGTGCCTGGGAATCCGTTTCATGTGAAGATAAATAAGTATGAAAGGAAAAAAAAAAGGTTCCCCACAATGAATTCCACTGTTTATGTACAGTGGTGATGTGTAAGGGCAGGGCACTGTGTGGGAGAGACATCGTCTTGTATGGAAAAGACATTATCTCACGCAGCAGAAGCATTAGGAGCGAAGCGCAGAGCTTGCCTTCACTTGTAATCAGGCTGAGATTATCTGAGGCAGTCTGTAAACAGAGATGCTTAGTTTTAGGGTGTTGTCAGTAAAAGACCTGCGTGCATGTGCTTTTATATGGCTGTTAAACCGGTCCTCAAAACCAGGGTTTGTAAGGAGGAAGTTTGTACCATGTCTATTTCATTTGAATGATTTTTACAGCTTGCTTCCCTCAGGAAATACTGAAATCTGCTGAATATTCACTATTTTTAAGAATTTATTGCTTCTTTAAAGACTAACTCCCAAATTATGGGGTGTAATGTTGTGAATTGGGTATAAAACCAGTGGTTGGGTTGATACATGAGTCGGTGTATGTGATTAGTTGAGTTTGTGGGGTTAAATGGTACACTGGAATTTTTGTTTGGGTGCTGTCTGGAGGAGTTGTGGACATAATCTGTGATGGGAGGAGCCACATGTCACCCTGTTTCTGTGTGGGTGCTGTCAGGCCTGTAGTCAGCACCTACTTAATCAAGTCAAGTCAGCTACAAAAGGGATTTGAGACCAGGTAAAGAGAGAGACTGCAGCCAGTGTTCGTGACTTTCTTAGTGTAAAAATAATGCTCAAGGTGTTCTTGATCAACAGATGTGGTGTAGTTCAATCCATAATGTACTTGCTTGAGAAGTCAGACTGGTGTAATCTGTTAAATTTATATGCTGCAGAGAACATGTATGACAATAAGCCAGGCAGAGAAAGTATTACTCTGTATTTTATTTTTTTTTAACCAAAGAGATTAAAACTGCAATATTTAGTCCATTGATCAACAAGTACATCATAAAATGAATAGACTATTTTGATAATCAAATCTTTTCAGTAATTTGTTTTAAACCAAATATTTCTAAATATTTCCTGGTTCCAGCTTTTCAAATGTGAGGATATGCTGCTTTTCTTCATCTGATATGATATTAAATATAATGTCTTTGGTTTTGACTGTTGGGCAGACAAAATATGCAATTTGAAGAAATTACTTTGGGCTCTGGTAAAGCATTTTCACTGTTTTTTAAACAGATTAATCAAATAATCAATTAATAAATAATGACATCATGAGTTGCAGCCCTGGATGAGCCAGAGTGAAAATGGGCAGAAAATCATGACTGAATTAAATATAACACTCTTAAAAATAACACAAGTGATTGTTACATCCTGTAGTTACTATTTAAGTCAATTAATGCTAATGTAATTATAACTTTAATTTAATCAGGTAATCTCATTAAGATCAAGACCAAGAAATAAGAACTGAAAAAAAAACACAATAAAAACACAGCCAGTCACACACAAAAAGCATCAGAAACAATCACACTGCTAAAAAGGTACAAAATCCAAAAGTTAAATTCATCTAATAGGATACTTTCAAGTTTTAAAGTTGGTTGTCTGCTTTATTTCACGTCACACTTCTGCATTCCTCCTGCCTGCCATCACTGGGAAATGCCATATTTTCATAATTAAATTCAAAGGCAGCCTAAAGCCGGCATGCTTGGGTGACAACATCATGCCAGCTGAATGACGTGAAGAAACTGGTCTGATTCTGGCTGGCTCACAGCTAGCCAGCTAACTGGATGTGGATTCTTAGCTAAAATCAGTCCATCACCCTAAAACTGATCCAAATCTGGCAACCATGCATGTATATGAACGAGAGCCAGCTGACTTTTGGTTCTTCAGTCTAGTGCCAGAAGACAGCTGAGCGTGTCAACACTCCGCCTTCAGAATTATTCTCAGTAGTAATTAAAAAAGTAACCCGAGTTTTATTTTACACAGGTGGCCTACGAGCAGGAAGACTACTACCACTCCGTGCAGTGGTTGGAGGAGTCGGTGCGTCTCTTCAGGGGAACAGGACGCGAGTGGAGCCCAGAGAATGAGGGAACTTTGGAGGATGCTCTGGACCATCTGGCCTTCTCTCACTTTAAAGTACAAAGAAGAACACTTAAGTGCACATTTGTAAGATAATCGGTGGATTGCACTGCCCTAAATTCCTCTCATTGTTTCAGACAGGAAACATCTCCTATGCTCTCAGTCTATCTCAGGAGTTACTGCATCATGGTAATTCTTTCCATTTAACTTCTCCCTTCCCTTTAATCCTGTCTGCTGTGCGTAAACAGTTCTTTGAAAACCGTCTTTATTTCTGTGAACAGCATGACCTGCCTCTCTAAACTGAAGCCTGTAATGCCCGATAATGTATGACTACTCTGTTTACTCATTTCTTCTCAGATCCAATGAATGGAAGAGTTTTGCAGAATGTTGAGAAATACGAGAAGCTGCTGGTTTCGAGTCCCAAATCACTCAGGGGCGATGGGCTGAGGAGACCCACCTCTAATTATTTAAGAACCAGGGACACTTACGAGAGACTCTGCCAGACCCAAGGCTCTCAGGTATTTATCACATTTAATCATTCTCAACACATACTGTGTGTTAGGAAAATATCTGGAAGGGATCAGGGATAATTTAGGAGAACCAGAATATTCTTAATTGTATAATACCAACCAAATGTGCCATGAAGCTTTGCGTTTTCAAGAGCACATCTATCCCTTAAGGGACAAACCAATAAATCCTATTTTTTCAAATGATGCTGATCTGTAATGGTACATTTGGGTATATGTTAGAGAAAATATACAGTGCATTATGTCTTGCCCCTGAATATGTAATGTTATAGGGCACAACTTGTGTATAAAAGAAAATGTAGAAAGTGGCTTCAAGAAAATCATTATTTCCCTGTGTGTTATTATTCCAGCTCTGTTTTTAGTATTTATTTTATATAAATCACATTTGGAGGTAAAGTCTTAGGCACAGTGGTGCTATGAGCTAAACGTTAACATGTTGATGTTTAGCAAGCATAATGTTTATTATGTCGTTGACCACCTTAGTTTATTGTGTTTGCATGCTAATATTTACTAATTAGCACCAAAGTAAAGTTTTGCAGACAGTTGGTAATGACAAATTAAACCTTATGGTGGCGCTAGAGTAAAAGGCAGAGTAGGCTTCATCCTCTGGGGACAATGAATGTCTGTACAAAAACTCATTAGCAATCAGTCCAGTAGTTGTTATATTGAGATATTTAAGGCTGAACCATAGTGGACTGACCACCATTGCCATTCTTAAACCCCATAGCTAGCATGGCTAAAAGTATTTAAAATAAAAAATAATATAAAATCATTTTAACAGCTCCAAGTAGTTTGTCACAGATTTGTCAAAATTCTCAAGTTTCAACCTTTATTAAGTGTGTAGTTGGAGTTTTCCTTCCCAAAAAAGTGTAATTGTTTGCGGATGAAAAACAATTCTTGTTTTGATCTTGTTAATGGACCTCAGCTCTTTCTCCTAGCAGCCAATGCATTTTAAAAATCCCAGACTATTCTGCGACTACTTCACCAACGGAGACCCCGGACTGCTGCTGCTGCCAGTAAGACGTGAAGTGTTGAACCTGCAGCCGTATGTCGTCCTGTACCACAACTTCATCACGGACACAGAAGCTGAGGACATCAAGGGGCTCGCCCAATCAGGAGTAAGTGCCAGCAGTGTGCAATTTCTCTCATCACATGCGGGTAAAAAACAAAACATGTGTCGCCAATATGTCAGCTTTATAGGATTTTTTAAAAAAAGAGCCATGTTCTTACAATCATGCATTTTTAGTTCATCCAATTAGGTCCTTGTGGTTCTGTAATCCCTGTTTTGTCGAGTTTTCTCAACAAACAGAGGAGCTGTGCTATTTCCTCCACATGGGACTCACAAAAAGCGAAGCTGCAAAGTTTTTTCTTGGCAACCGCAGGAGTTCAAGAGAGTCTGCTGAAGATTATTGAAGTTAACAAATAGAAGAACCATGGTAGAATATTAAATATTTTTCTATTGCAATGTGAGCACCTTGTAACATAGTCTCGCATTGAAGAATCAGGTCTTTTCAAACTGGTTTCTCCTACAATTTAAAATAAACCAAAACCAGGGATATTGTTTGTCTTTATGGCTTTCTGCCAAGACATTGCCCTCTGTTGATGTTGGCTATCACTGTTATTTCAGGATGTTTCCAGGCACAGTTTAATTTTCTTCAGGCCACCCGGACAGATGCCGAGATGTTAGTTTTCCATTTCTCTGAAATTAAAAGTGTAATGAAATTGGCAGCCTTTCAGCAGGACTCTAAAATTTTACATTACACTTGTAGTGCAATCTTGAATGAAGATATTTACTGTGGCCTCTGTCCTAAAGGGGACTTCCTTGTGTGAGTCCATCTTTTATAGACTGCCTTGAGTATAGACACACACTACAGTACTGTAAATGTCCAGTGGTACAAATTGCATAGGCAGGGACACTGCAGCTGATCTTTACTGATTCATATAATAATACTCATAAGGTATCACACTTTATGATACTGGTCATCCGCTACAGCTTCATCACTCTCAATATTATTGATGTTTTCTTGCCTTCTGACTCTAAGCATCCTGTAACATAACTGCGTGTTTACCTGCATTGGTTCTGTTTGCCTCAACTTCATCACAGAGTTTGTGCTCTTTGGAGGCAATACAGTATTTAATTGTTTAAAAAGTTATAAACAAAGCGTTTATCTTTGTCACTAAATACATTTACTCAAGTTGAGGTACTTTTACTTGAATAATTCCATTTAATGCCACTTTTATTTCTCCTTCACTACTGGGAAGTATTATACAAAACATTTAAGTTGCACTTTGCAGGTTAAAACTTTATATACAAAACATATTATTAGCCTCTAACATATGTGAATTGTTATAGACTAAACTTCCAGTGTATAACTACCTACAACTACAAATTAGCTCCAACTCAACCAACTACGACAGTAAAATACTGCTTATAAATGAATGCATTCATAATAATAATGCAATAATTGTATAATAGTATGTTATATATGTATTATGGTGTAAGTCTCTGAATTGGGCCATTTTGCATAATGAGAACTTTTTCTCATTATTAAAACATTAGTTAATACAGTTTGATGATTATACTTTGTCATTGCAATGAGTGCATCGAATAGGAAAAGTAGTTTGAAATCAAGGGGCAACATTGTGCTACAAGGCCTTGAATTAAGGTTGAAATTTGTTTTGTATTAAGAGTAAAGGTGCCTACATATAGAATATTTTTTCCTAAATACGCATATATTACTCTGCTCTGCTGTGGGGCTGCTGGGGTCTAAGCCAACCGTGTACCTTTTCCGACTGCAACGATCCTGGAAAGACCTTATGGAGGGAGAGTTGGTCTGCTTCCAAACATTTAGCTAGGCTTAAAGGAATGAGGGATACATTACTATGAAAACTTGGCTAATGCCCTCAAACTATCCAAATTACCCTGCTGGGCTCCAATGGTAAATATTCAGTCTACTATCATCGAGCTTCAGTATCTATCTGAAAGCAACTGAAGTTTCTGCTCATTTAATGGAAAGCTGCAGTGCACTGTCCTCACAGTTCTCTGACTCAGTTACTTAAGGGAATATTTGGTGGGCTAACTCAATTGGTGCCCTATAGTTTCTGTGAGGTTTTGGCATTGTTCCGCGAGTTTTCCATCCTCTGCTCAGATGGAAACCCCTGTATTTATTTCATCATTATGTCAGCTTGTGGTTTATTGAAAACAGGCCCGGGGTATGGCATTAGTCTGAAGCAGTGTGCACAGTTTATACGCTGGAGCCTTATTGGAAGGACCCAGTATGTACACTAGCAGTAACACAGAAATGTTGTTCGAAGTTAACCGATCAGTCATTGTGTTGGTTATAATTATTTTTTTCAGTTTTTATTAACAGTTTCCTTCTTTAGAAACTGCTTTGTGTGAGCCCTGAATGTGTTGAATGAAGTAATGTCCCTTGTGGCCATAAGGAACTCATCAGTAGTCTGATCTGCAAAATTAATCAGAAATGTTGCGTGACCAGTTTTCTACGTAGAACACTGTGCCAGTTTGTGCACCCACTGCAAATTGGAAAACGTGTATGAAATAAGCAGAATGCAGTGTGACGATTCAGAGGTCCAAATAAATCACAGAGGCTCAGTTTTAAGAAGTGCAGTCCAAAACATCTGGACTTCCCCAGACTCCCTTCCAGACTCAGACTCTGAGGTAATGGATCTTCAAACTGATACCTGTAGAGGAAGTAGGGTATCTTAAATCTAAAAAAAAGGCTCCCATGCACATTTTTGCTTAATTTGTGGTCAGAATAATAAGATAAGAAGTTGAAGAAGGGAAGAATAATGGAAGTTTGTCCTCGCAGCAGCTTTGGAAATTGTACACTACACTTTTTTAATCCACGTTTGTGATTTTGTCTTATGTGAGTATGGTTTCATGCTATTACTCACATTTTGTCATTGCTTTGCAGCTGGACATCAAAGCTTGGCTGCTGTAACAATCATAAACATAAAATTGCTGTTTTCTGTCTTTGCTGTCAAGTTGAGAAGATCTGTGGTGGCAACTGGAGAGAAACAAGCAACAGCTGAGTACCGCATCAGCAAGAGGTACAAATTACTTAACCACACTTTGTTTATGACAATCTGTTTATCATCAATTACTTAATTCAATCTAGTTCTTGGAGCAGGCTGGACCATTGCTGCAGTGCAATCAATATTTCTTATTTTCTAGTGCATGGCTGAAGGGCTCAGCACAGTCCACTGTTGGAAAGCTGGACCAGAAGATCTCCAGACTCACTGGTCTATATGTGAAGCATCCATATGGCGAGTACCTCCAGGTGGTGAATTATGGGATTGGCGGCCATTATGAGCCTCACTTTGACCATGCTACGGTAGGTTGATTGTTTGATTTGTTTAACTAGCTCATTACATGTCTTTGCATGTTGTCTGTGCTTACATTAATAATGATAAATCAACTTGTTTTGCAGTCACCCACAAGTCCTGTGTTCAAGCTGAAAACTGGGAATCGAGTGGCAACCTTTATGATATATGTGAGTGAAGTCTTACTCCAACCATCCTATGACCCTGTATGACCCAGATAGCAAACAGAGGTTCCTGGGCAGGTTCCTGTTCCTGCTTTTCCGAAGCCTTAATTAAAAACACAGAGGTCAGGCCTCTGCCATGAGTGCTGCAAGACTTTGGAACAACCTGCCTCAGAAACTCAGACTAGATCTGACCTCACTACCTAAATTATACTGTTCTGTCATGCAATGAGCTTAAACCAAACTCTTATTTTGTGTCCCTGACCTCCGTTATACAGCCTACTCCTGCATTTCTGCCTTTAAATTTCTGTTAATTCATTTGTATTTTGTAACCTATCATTAAGAACTCAATGTGGAAAACTGGGTATGATTGGATAGTGATTTAAAAAAAAAGAATGGCTTTTTTGCTAAGGCTTTGCAAGCTTTTCATGACATGAGCACGTAAACACAAGACACAACTCTGAAGGAATTTCCTTTTCCACAGCTCAGCTCTGTCGAGGCAGGTGGGTCCACAGCCTTCATCTACGCCAACTTCAGTGTTCCTGTCGTGGAGGTAAACACTCACAATGAGCTGAAAAGCTGCTTCTTTTGTCTTTGTGTCATTTTTGCCTCAAGCTAGATTATTTTCTCCTCACTCGCATTCTCTGATGCAGCTGTCAAAATGCTAAAAGGTCAGATCGTAGCAACAACAGCTGTGAGATTCTTTGCCACAATACTGCTATTGTAGAGTGGAGCCTCAGTGAAGGTTGAAGCTGATTATTCGGTTGATAAATGAGCTTCAGTGGAAAGTTTACCAGGCCATTAACCTTACACCTTTCATTTTATTGAGTTCTCACCTGGCTCTTTATAATGAATAGAACTGAACATAAAACCCCATAAAAATGACCAATAAAATGCTGTAACTGCAGGATCTCCTTTACATTAAAGCTGAATTAGTCGATCAACAGAAAAGTAACAGTAATAACTATTGTGATAATCGATTAGTTTTAATTAATTAATTAATTTTAAATGACAAACAAACCTTAGTTATAGCTTAATGGAGATACTTTTCTGCATCTTATAGTAAACTGAGTTTCTTTTGGACTGTTGGACAAAAAAACACCAAAAGATTTGATGAAATCACCTTGGATGGGAATTTTTCACTACTTACTGACATTTTATATACCAAAAGATGAATTGATTAACCAAGAAAATAACTAAGACTAATCGATAGTGCAAACTTAGTTTAGACCAAACTTACTGAGAGTAATTTATGTTGTTTTTCACCTCACAGAAAGCTGCTGTCTTCTGGTGGAATCTCCACAGAAATGGTCAAGGAGACGAAGACACGCTGCATGCTGGCTGTCCTGTGCTTATTGGGGACAAATGGGGTAAGAGTCAGTAGATTCAGTATGATGTGATGTGGCTGTCAATAGGAGCCAACTGTGACGTGAATAAAAAATAGCAAGTAACAGGAATTTATCAGACTCCTTGTTCTTTTTAAAACAGATTAGGAGTTTTTTTTAGGATTATCGTGGTCTGTTTCTCACAACAGTCATTGAGTGTTCAGCTCATCTGTTATACAGGAGCTAATGTACAAGAGGCAGGCCACATGTGTGCTGCATTATGCATTTAGAGATGTTACAGAGTGCAGTTGAGACACTGAGTGTTCATCTTGGAAGCTTAACATCTGCTGCTGGTTGGCCCAGACCATCGAACTCCCAGCGCTGAACCGTGTGCTAGGGACCCAGTTAAACTAACAGAAGGATATCAATCATAATAAAGCAGCTGCAGAAGCTTTAGGTGTCTGTGTTGTTTCTAGCAACCATATATTATCAGAAATTAATGTTACGACTCTACACAATTATCCAAAGCTTTAAAAGGCACGAAAACTTTCATTTATGCTTCATTTTATTCAGATATTGAAACACAGTTTGCGTCTTTCTGTATGTTCCAGTGGCAAACAAATGGATCCATGAGCATGGCCAAGAGTTCCAGCATCGCTGCAGCCTGAATCCTGAAGAGTGAGAGGGGTGGAGCCATAGCTGGGCCCCTTTGGAGTACAAGAGCCAGCCTCTACAATTGAGAGGCACACTTGCAGGCGGAGAGAAGGAGGGAGCCAGAAAAGTGAGCACACAGGCAGGGGAGTTAAGAGCCTGCATCTGTGATTGGAGCCCCAGGCCCCAGGGAGCTTGAAGTGTACAGTGCTGCAGTGGACATGGATAGCACAAGAGGCGGGGTAGAAGAGGAGTGGGGCAGCTGGCAATCAGCCCCCAGAGGCCAAATGCTCTCTTGCTCCTGCTGGCCAGTGCCTGCAGATGGAGAGAGGCCCCTGCTTTCACACACTGTGCTGGTTTCAGTTAACTGTACAAGGCTGTTTGCCTCCTGCTTGCTTAAAAACTGACATTTTATGCAGCCCTTCGCCTACACTGGGCCCACTCTAGGGTCTGTCATTGCAAATCAACACAGCTGAACTCTGTACAGAGTCTCAGAACTTTATTTTCAATGTGTACATGCAGAAGTTTAGCCTGCATGGTTGAATCACAGTGACATGTTTATAAAATGATGCATGTGGAATCTAGAATTGGTTTATTTAATGTAATGTTGCAACCAGAAATAAATTTTGTTTTGGGGATTTTAATACACAAGTGGATTTGTTAATGCTTGCATGAAGTGCTGGAACATACAGAGCATATGACATACAGAGTGGGAAAAAGAAGTTCAAGGTGCTCCTTACATGTTTCCACATTCAGTTAATACGTTACATTACAATGTACCATCAGTAGAGGTTTTAGTTGAAGTTCTTCTATAATGTGTCATATCAGACCTCCAGACCTCCAGTTCAGACTGGTGTTATGAGTCACAGGAACCAGTCATTGTGAGTATGCCTGTTTATTCCCAGCTGACTGAATGATGTGGTCATCGCTGCCTGTGGGAGACTCGTTCAGTTTGGTTTCATTTAACTGTTTAACGGAATAGATTAACCAGATCTTTCAGCCTCTTATTGAACGTCAGAGTAAATAATCGTGTTCTGTACGCCAAGCAATTGGAATCCTGTCTGCTCCAGACTTCATGTCTGAACTCACACAACTAAAGCCGTCTGCATACCACTCCGATATCTCAGATATCTGTGTCTAAGTAGGTCATAACCCATCTTAAAACATTGAGGTGGGACTCAGGCACTAAGGAGCCTCTGTATTTTGGGGGCATCCTGCTGATTGAATGAAGGAGTGAAAAATAACCGAGGGACAGAGAAATACTACCTCTGCTGGCCCACAGTGATATACATTTCCTTCTAGCTCGCCACAGCATTCACAAACAGACACGCTCTCCAGGCACGCACTGACACACAGGAAACATAAGAAATGGCCATATACTGGAAGCATGTTGTACATTCCTGAGTGCACACTAAACAGCAGGATGTGATTAATTTCCTTTTGAGGTGATGGATAGGACAACTTTTCTAAAGCTTTTTAATCTGTTTCATTGCAAGTAAGATTCATACTATTAAAAACACCGTTACATTTAGACTCATAACATTGTCTAAGTGTCTAAACCACAAGTTTATTTTATATAATAATAAATATTGGCAATAATATGTTTGCAACTACTCGTATTTATAGAAACACATATTGTAGCTACTAGACTTGAAGTTGGGTGAGGATGCTTTTTTACACAAATCAGAAACATAAAGAAATCCACTAAACCAGAGAGATTTAAAGAATTTCCCAGAATTCAAAGGGCTTTGTTCTGCACTCTTCCTATACACCCTCAGTGGCCCTCACTGTTACTATGATCACCACAACAAACATGGCTGCAGAGGGACTTGTTGCTATGCAAGAGCATAGTTTAAAGGACCTAAAGCATACATGACTAGAACATAGGTTTACCTCAACACATTGTGAAGTACATGCAGTAATTCTGCACTTTAAGAAGCATAACTGTTAACACTTTGGGAACATTTGGGAACTAGTTTTAGTTTTTTACTCATTACATAATTAGTGTGCACATTTGATAAAAAAAAAAAAAGACTTCAGTACGTTGCTGACTGACAGAGAAGCTGCTCAGCAACAGCAAACAAAAGTAAAGAAGAAATACAGCAAACCTCTTTTAATCTCTAAATTCAAGAAAGAAAGAAAGAAAGAAAGTCACCACATACTCCTGCTGGTGAGCAGCTTTGTAACAGTGATGGGAAGATCAATGCTCCCCTCTGCTGGTGATGTAAGAGAAAGCAGCATTTTATTCATTTTATAAACTATTTTACTGGACTGTTTTACTTTATTGCCTCTTTATTTCCCTTGCCAGTAAATGTGTCATACAAACCCATTAAATGAAAAATAACTGCCTTACTGAATTAAGAGCCTATTGCACTTTAGGATTAAATGAGACAGTGCCTGTGTGTCACAGTTTAAAAATAAATAAATAAACATTCTACCAAAGTTTTAAAAATCCTATTTTATTTTTTTTTATACAATCTTTAGATTTTAAGAGATTAGGTGAAATTTTAAAGACTAATTTGATCATAATATTTCACTTATATAAAAAATATCAATACCACAGTGAAGAAATATTCTGTTACAAGTAAAAGTCCTGCATTCAAATGTATAGTATAATTACAACAAAAACATACCCGAATTACAATAATGCAGAATATTGCTGGGTAGCTTATCAGTTTCTCCATGGGATCAATAATGTCTAATCTTTACAATTTATTTGTTTATAATATTTTGCATTATTAATTTGTAGTAATAAGTAACTAAATGTATCAGATAAATGTACAATAAAATTACTTTTCAGTGTCACAACCGAATGAACTCAATTTCCCAGAATGCCTCTGTGACACGCAGCGGCAGCAGAGGCGGCACGTTCGGAGTTTTGTTGCTCGGAAACAGTTTTGCGCGCTGCCGTTTGTGTGTGTGTATATGTGTGTGTGTTTGTGTAGCTCTGTTAAACGGATTATTAGTTTTCTGGAGTGTGATAAACACCATGCCTGCCAACAGTTCAGCTCCTGCTTTGACCAGGCGACCATTCACTGTCTATAATATCTGAGCTGAGGGATGAAGAGTCGAAAACAGAGGTCTAAAGCTGGAGGCGGCAAAAAGAAAGGTAAACTGCTGTTAGCTTAGCTCTACCTGGTACAGCTAACGTTAAGTAGCATCAGCTGTCAGTTAGCTTCGTATGTTAGCCTGCTAGATAATGATAAGTGTAATTATAAATATGCTCCTCGCTTTCTCTTGTGTTTTTTTTGCACGTGTTGTCAGTGTTATTAGTGCACTTTAGAAGGCGTTTGTTTATTAACTTGTAACTCGGTACTCAGAGCTTTTACTTTGTTAATTTAGAGCATAAAAAGTCTAAATAAAAACATGGAAATGTGTTCTAACATTGTGGTGTTCCTGTATCTGCTGCTGTGTGTAGTCTCAACCTTCAGTCTCGTTGTTGATAATATGTGCTGCTGCATGTTTTGGCTGGGCAATTGACTTTAGACTGTTAACTAAAGATTAAAATAAAGATTCACTTTTATAACTTCAAGTCATTATGAGACACTTTTCTAATTATTTAACCTTTAACGTTACATTATTATTAATGTTGTCAATAATACCGTGCTTGTTTAACTCATTGATTTTACAGTAGCATATTTCTTGTAAGCTTTCTGCATACCTACAGCTGTGAACAGAAGGGAAGGGTAATATGGCTGAAATAATAACAGTGTTAATGAGAATATTGTTTATCTTCAAACTAATGAAGTGTGTTTCACTGTTACATATTGCTTAAACTCTTCATATGTGTAAATCAAAGTTTGTTTTTATTGACGGGATGTTTAGATCATATCATCATAATTTCATTGTACTGAAAGTCAAACGTTAGTGTTGAGCTATTGTACAATCCCAGTGAACAGTACATTATATTACTGTTATTAGGGATGCACCGATATATCAGCCTTACATCGTTATCGGCCTATCAGAAAATAAAATGGCAATTACTTATACGAGTTGTTTATCTGTTGTTTTGCATATATTTTGCACTGGCTAAATGTTGTGTTGGTTATTTGCAATTATTACTGGCACGTATTGCAAATACCGATGTCAGTTTCCCTGGCACAAAAGGGCAATTAAATAACAACAAAAAAAACATCTGTATTGGTCTCGGCTCAGAATTTCCCACTTGTTACATCCCTTACTGTTATACCAGCCAACATCAAGCTAAAATCTGCAGCAAATGCTACTCTGGTCCGTCCAGTTATATGGTTAGTATTTTCAGTGTTTGCATTGTTTGTGTCAAACTTTCCTGTATTCAAAAACAACTCTTTTCAGTCCCCAGCGATGTGTCGCCCTCCACCGGCCTCCCTCCTTTGGTCGAGGGCCAGCTAAGATGCTTCCTGCGGGTGACTATAAGCCGGGTACTATGGACAGTTCACAAGCCTCCGTCTGCAACCTTTGTCAGGCTGCGCTGGTGGGGAGAGTCTTCCAATGGGACACATTTCTTTCCAAGAGATGGATCGCAGACGTCACAGAAGGCCATCAAGACCACAGCCCGCTTCGCCATCCGCTGTGGTCCAAAGCAGTTTACCTCATATCTTACAGGTAACTAATAAGGCTTAGCATTTGAGTTTCCTATCCTGCAAGCACATGTTTAAAACCAACCACTAATTTGTCATTACTGAACAGATATGGGCTCTATGGTGCTGGAAATTCTGACAAAACCGGATCATTTGCCGATTGCACGGGCTCAGGTTGCGGGCATTTCTCGTCTCTCTCTGTCGCACCCCATCAGTGGATTTTACACCCTCGTATCTCCAACATCTGAGAAGCTGGGAGAGTTACAGGTCAGTGGAGACAAGCCATTGAAATCACCATAGATAGTTAGATGGACAGCAAAATCACCCCTTATTAATTTCAAGGTGTTATAATGTTGTACCTGTAATAGCTGATAACATAAGGATTCGTTGCCATCACCAGTTCTGTTTTAAATGAAATAACTGGTCCACATTTTGGCTTTTTTTTTCAGGTTTCCCTTAATTTGGAGGCTCTGACAGAAGCCTACGACAGCAGCAGCTCAGGTCCCATCACAGATATCAGCATTGAGGGACCACATGTCAACCAGTTGCCTGTGCCCTCGCAGCCCAGACCGCTCTCTGTTGGCAGCGGGATAGAATCAGCCGGGAGCAGCAGTGGAAACACACCAAGGTTTGAAGTTGTTGCTTGTCCTAATCAAATGGCTGTGTCTTGTTGTTCTAAGAGTTTAAATCTGAGCATAATAGTATGTATATATTGCTGTAATATTTTCAGAGGGAAAGACCACTTATATTTCCAAAATGCCCAGAAAGACAAAGGTATCAAAGAATCGCTGGAGAATCAGATGCCAAGAACAAACAAATCTCCGAACAGTCAAACGGCTGTGAATCCTTCAAGCCAGGAGCCTTGTGACCAAACCAACAATGATATCCTCTCAGGTTGGTTGAAGCATGACATCAGATGTACAAACACACACAGATCTGACAAATCTGTCTTAACAAATGCCCAACATTTTCTCACATCTCAGTTATTCTAGAGCGTGGGAACAAGCTTAGAAATGCTATGGTGGTATCAGCTTTGAAATGTGACATGGATTCTGCCCCAACTCTGAAAGACACTCCTCTGCCTCTCCCAAAGGATAACATCCTGCCACCGTCCAAGTTAGTGTTACAAAAGTTTGTTAAAATGTTTTCAATATCCGCATAATGCACTGTCTGTAATACTTCATTTTTGTGTCTGTAGGCCCTTCCCTTCTCCCTCTGGGATGTTTCTTCAAAATATTCTTCATGCTGATTCAGCTCTCAAGCACTCTGATGATGTTGCTCTAATCTCAGACTGTGGCTTAGACTGTCCTGCTGACATGGATAACAGAGCTGTGGATCTGCTCCTCGGCAGGTGTCTATGTGCACATTTACTTATAAAGTTGACACAAAATCTAAGCAGTTTTTTTCCAAGGTTTTTACTCTTTTTTTTTTTTTTCCAGCTTAAATACATCACCCCTACCCCTTTGGGATGGAGAGGACTCCTTCCACGAATCTCTCTCTGGCCATAGCAGTGTGTGTGGGGATAGTGAGCTTAATGATCCACAGTATGATCAGAGCTTACTGGAAAATTTGTTCTACAAAACCCCTGTAAGTAGACAAGAAAAACGCATGTTTTATGTGTATTATGAGTATAAGTTAACTTGATTTTTTCTTTAGCAGCGGGTTATTTTAAGTCATTCTTGTCTTTCAGATGTCAGATATCAAACCAAATGACACTGAGGTACAGGGTCGAGAAACACTGTCCTCGTGTAACAAAGAGCCAAAACAGCTGACGCAGTCTGGACCCAAGATTAGTGGAGGGTAAGGGCCTTTACATGCTTCTTAAGCCATGCTGCCTCGACAGTAAACAGTAAAAAGCTCCTCTCAGAAGATCGGGTGGGGGTTGGGTGGTTTTTTAATCCTTATACCTTCAATTTTAGCCACTGTAAAAACGTACTTAATGACGACTGAACTGGCTCTGAAAGGGCATATCTTCACGGTATTCTAATTGATTAAAATCTGTTGATAAGATAAGGAAATGGACCAATAAATTAATAATAAACCAATTACACATGTTGTATGGGATACATACAAGGTACCAGGATAGCACAGACAAAACATGCACTTTTTGTACATTGAATTATTCACCATATTTTGTGTCTAGTCCAAATTCAGCGCCTCAGCGGTCTGCCAATGCTGGTGATATCCTTCCTGGCCTGAGTGCAGAGCAGTTGACTTTGCTCAGCTTGATCCGGCTGGCGAGAGTCACTGTTGACTCCCTGACTGTACCTACAGGCAGTACAACCACCACACCGAGAAAAACCTTGAGTAAAGGGAAACCTCCTCGACCATTAACCAGCAAGAAGTGGTAGGCAAAACATTTAACACTATTTTTTTTATCTCATTTTAAAATAATTATGTAAGTAACAATGATATCTTCTCTCTTTTTCATCAGCACGTATTTTATCGAGTATGTTTTCCCGATGGCTTCCACTTCTAGTCGACATGAGCGTCGTAAAGGGGGAGATGGGGAAGTGACCAGAGCTGTTGCCAGTAAAGTCACAGGAGGAGGTATGACCTGTTAGAATATCTGCTTTTATGAAACCCACCTGAGTGAAAAACACTGTTTCTGTCAGATTTCTGACTGTGTCTGACATAAGCTCTACTGTGTTTTTTAGCGGTGAAGTTCCACCACCACTCTATGTTTCCTGTCCACCTCACTACAGCAACGGTTAAACAATGGTGGGGAACTGATCTGATTTTCAAGATTTACTCACGGAAGAGCGACCAAAAGAAAGTAAGTAGCTTTGGACTAAACATTACTCATTTGATTGGTTAAAAACAATAATATTGGCTTGGTGAGGTGCCTGCTGAGATCCAATAGGATACTGAAAGACAGCACCAATCCCAGCCACAGCCTGTTCACCCTGCTGCCATCTGGGAAGAGGTACAGAGTCTCTGCTGCCATACCTAAAGGCAGTGGTTACATTCTCCCTCAACAATTCATCATACAAATTTGTATTTTTATTTGATGACTTATTAAGCATAAGTGCATAGTGTCTGAATTTTATTCTATAACCTTGCACTTTAAATGACAATAAAATAACCTTGAAACCTTTTGGATCTTTAGTATCTACTGTATTCTTTAACAAAGGTGTACCTTAAGGTCACACTGTTACATTTGGGTTAAACTAAATGTACGTTGTTCTGCCAATAATGACCGTCATCTGTTTGCATCAACCAGTATCCTTGGGGTCTCAAAAAGTCTAAAATCTGATCTGAATCTGAATTTTAGATCAATTATCTTAAAAATGATTTTGACCGGTCTTAAAATGTATTGTATAAATAAGGTTAACATTACTTGTATAAATGTCAGTCTCCCTTTTAAATGTGTTCTTGGGAAGATTGACCATGATGTTACTGCACGGAACTAATATCGATTTTCATTCATATCCGTTGTACTTTTATTTGTTAGTATGGATGTAAAATAAAATAAGATAGGTCTGAAATTGTGTTTATAGTCTTAAAAAGGTCATAAACCTACAGAAACCCGAACATCACAGGAAAAAAAAAGTGTTCTCTTTCTACTAAAAGCCTAGAAACACAGATGTACATAAAATTAAAACTCATCACTATAAAGTACTTAAAGGAATAATGTGCTAACCTCAGCTTCTCTTTTTGCAGCCTGTTCCCATCGGTGAGGCGGTTCACCCACTGCGCTTTCTGCTGCAGAGCAAGCAGCTGAGTCAGTCTGTTGTCTTACCTGTACGGAGTGTGGAGGGAAACCGTGAAACACAGGAGATTGGACCTCTCAAGGTAATTTACTGTATTTTTTTATAACCTAGGAATTAATGATTGAAAGCCTGGTATTTGTTACCCAAGTGACCGTCATAGGAGTAATTTTACAGTATTTTTCAGGTGTCGCTAGATCTTGCTGCAGACAGCAAAGATTTCTCTTCTGAAAAAAGTAAAAGCAAGCTGGCGTTGAGAGACACATCGCCTTCACAAACTGCACACAGTCCTCGGAGAGAGACCAGCTCCAGATCTCAACATGTTGATGTTGGCAGGGAGGAGTTACCAGCTGGCTCTTTTGAGGACTCCAGGCTGAATGTTTGGAGTCCTCAGAGACCATCGAAAAAATCCTCTCCCCATCCCAGCCTCCACACATCTCCTCATATATCACGGCTGCAGGTGGAGGAAGAACCTGAGGTCCTGCTGCACACTTTACTTATGGTGCCAGACGGAAAGAACTTCAGCTGTGGGCCCATGCAGGCTCCAAATGTCTACTTGAACTGTAAACTCTTTTGGTGCGATGAGACGGCTAGATCTGTCATCAGCTGGGGTCAGGCTAATCCTTCTTTCAACTTTGTTCAGGTAAGCCCAGGAGACCGAGTCTTCTAACCATATATAAAACTTTAAATCAGGCTACAAAGGAGGCAACATTCTCCAGACTCCTGCTGACCCACATTACTTTTTCTCCATCCTTTATCTCAGGTGACACCTGTGGCCTTAACAACTAAGCTGCTGGAGCGGATGAAAAATAATATGATGGTGATCGAGGTGTGGCAGAAGAAAGGAAGTTCAGGACAGGATCGACTCCTCGGCCTCGTTAAATTACCTCTTCATCAGTTCTACATGTCATTTAGGCAAGTTTTGGAAAGATGATTGTTTTTAAATATTTCAAGTGGTATTGGTAGAAGTGAAATTAGAGTTGAAACGAGTAGTCAATTAATCCATTGTTTGTTTGACAGAAAATCAATCTGTAATTTATTTAAATAATCTATTCATCATTTAAGTTGTTTTGTTCTGCAAAAGAAATTTACAGGCTCTGACCTCTAAAATGTGAATATTTGTGGGTTTTCCTCTGTTATAGTAAAATGAATGAAAACTAATTTCTGACATTTTATAGACTAAATGATTAATCAAGAAAAAAATAAGCAGAATAATTGTTAATGATAATTATCATTTGTTGCACCCTGAGAGATTACAGACACAACTGTGATACAGTGTCTGAGTTCAGAGTAGGCAAAAGGCTAAGAAACTTAATGGGGATCATTTACATCCTCTTTTATTTAACCTGCCTTTTGGATGGTGCTATTGTATGTCTCCTCTAATCTATATCTAAAATACACCAACCAATAGACCAATAACTCTCCTGTCTTTTTTTTCTCCCCTCCAGGGATCCAAATATCACCCACCTTCTTCTCCAGGCGCAGTACCCTGTTTTAGGGGTGGACTGCTACATGCCAGTCATTGATGTGTTCTCAGGTAGTTGTAAGGGAAACCTCCGTGTTGTTCTGGCTATGGGCCGATCAGAGCAGATAGTTGCCCTGCAGCGCACGAGGGATGAAGAATACGACTCTTTATCTCATCTTGTGAGACCAGTTCATCTGCTTGATCATCAGCCACGTTCACAAGCAAACGTCAGTGTTTCTTTTGGCTACAAAATCAAAAGCATGTTTTTTTTTGTCTTTGTTCTTATCAAACAGATAATTGCAGCTAGACAGCTCCTTCCAAGGCTATTTATGGAAATGTTCCTTGTGAATTATACCAGAAAATGTTTGTGGATGAACAATGAAGTGCTAAAACTGTAATGCAAATGTAATTTTTTTTTTTAAATACCAAAAACTTATAATACTGAAGATCATTACATTTGTAACCACCAGAATCAAGGATATCTTCATAACTAACTATGATATCTGAAAAGTTTCAGACCTGATGGCATGAACAAAAATATATGCTGACAAGATGTGAAGTCCTATTGACCTGCTTTTTTTTCTCGCTCAGGCGATTGCAACACGAGAGGAAACCATGAGAGAGCATCTGTTTGTAATAAGAGTGGAGAAGGTAAATGGGCTGACACCTCTGCAGTCCACAGTGTGGGGTGAGGCTGACTGCTACGTCCAGTACAGTTTCCCTTGTCAGGAGGGTGACCCTGCTGTGAAGGTGGACCAAAACCTCATAGAGAGCAGTAAGGCCATTTTGGAGTAAAACCTTTAACCTTAAAGTTTTTCTTCCCTCTGTTTCACTCTGACCTGTATCTCTTCTCCAATAGGTGTGAACCTGAAAGTTTTTCGTACCACCACAACTCTCTGTGTGCCTGACCCGATGTTTGGCCACACTGAGACTCATGTGCTTCTCGCCCCTGATGGAGTGCCTGTTCAGAGGCTGCTGCTCAGCTCTCTTTCAAGTCAAGGCCTAAGAGGTGGAGGTGGTGTCCAGTTTGAAGTTTGGTGCAGGTTTGTTGTTGTCAATGTCTCGATTTGCTGAGCCTAATTCCTGAAGCTTTGCATCTATGTGTTGCATTTATTACGTGCAGAGGCTCTGTAGTTATCCTGCGACCTCCCCCTACAGCGTGTGAATACAACATGGAACAGGTTTTAGGAATATAAATGGTTTCCTTTTCAGTAAAATTAGACAAATATTTGTCACATAGCAAAGCCGTATCTAGTCCGAACACTCTCCTATCTGCAGTTATCTTGTAAATGAAAGAATGTAAACACCATTACTATGTGTACATATACAACAGTGCCCATTTATACACAACACATTGATTGTGAGTTCATAGCTTAGAATCTTAGTTGAATGCTGGTTTCATATGAGGGATTTCTGTGTCTCTGTAGATATTATTATCCAAATGTTCGAGACCAGCTTGTGGCCAAAGGAATGCTGCCGTTGTCCAAACTGTGTGCCATGGTCACCATGCAGAGACAGCATCCTGACGAGGCTCAAATGTTCTCCCTGCCCCTGATTCCCAGGACAGACAGTCCCATAGGACATCAGCCTCAGCCCTCAGGTACACAGAAACACACGGAGCAATGGCAATATAATACTGTACTGACACATTTGGTGTGTTAAATGTTAACTGATCTGTTGTGGTTCTTAGGCCTGCTAGATGTGTGCATTCGGTACAAGCACCGACCAGTGAGACCTGAAGGGCAGAACTCTAAAGGAGTTGCCTCTCGTGTCGTGACACTCGTGGTTCAAGTGCACAGAGCATCAGGTCTGCAGGCTGCAGCAAGGTACATCACCAACACTGTCCTCCTGGAAGCTCTAAATGTTTTTATTTTGTTGATGTGATAGTCAACAGATTTTACACAATTAAAATTGGAAGTGGAATTCACACAGATGTAGATAAAACTGGAAGGTTTTTGGAATATTACTGATGGGTGAGAAGGGGCCTAAGTGACATTTTGGGCAAAAATTTGTTACCAATCCAGAGTTATTAACCAAAAACAGAAAGAAAAAATGCAATAAAAACCATGTGAAATGGTTCCAACAAGTACTGAGGTTCTCTGACAACAAATTGAAATGACATTCAGCTCCATTTCTTACTGCTCTGTTTCAGGGTTGTATCTGAACAAGACGAAAGATTCAGTTACTTTGCTGGTGTGGGAGTGAACGCATATGTCACAGTCCAGCTCTCGTTCTTGCCAGAGAGCGAGAGGAGGAGCACCCGTGTAGCTGCCAGGACCTTCTGCCCGGAGTTTGACCACCACATGGAGGTGTCCTGTGACCTGCTGGTTCAGAGGAGCAGCGGAGAAACCTGCAGCCTGGCTGAACAGCTGGACGAAGCATCTGCTGTCTTCACTGTCTGGAACAGAGACAATCGCAAAGGTTTAAGTCAGCTTTTTTTAATTCCACAATTTACTTTTTAGTTTGTTTAAGAATATAGAAGCAGTATTTCTTTAAGTGTTTTAATGTGAGTTCATAATATATAAGTTACTCATTTGTTCTGTGCCCCTTGTTGCAGCAGTGCTCACTCATAAGCCTAAAGATGTGATGTTGGGCACAGTGAAAATACCACTGGCTGATCTCATCCATAAAAGAACAGGTATGTTGCACTCAACAAATAATAGATCAATAGATTTCCGGTTGAATAAACAGATGTTGTGTTTCTTTTTTCAAACATGAAGGTATTTCTGGCTGGTTTGGAGTTTATATACCTGAGGAAACAAATTCATCTCAGCACCAGCACATTTTGGTCGGGGGCCTCGAGATCTCCGTAAACTTCTCCCACCACTCAGACAGGGAAAGAGTCATTAAAGCTGCTCAGGGTGTGGGCTGGGAAATAGCCCAGAATGAAGTGCAAGATGATGAAGAAGCCTGGGGAGACAGCATGAGAAAAATATCTTTGATTTTTTCGATGCCTAGAGCATGGATACCGGTCCACTGCTTGCTTCTGCCAGGCCACACTGAGCTTCAGCGCTCCACCTACTGCTACTTTAGGTACAAGTTCTACGACCAGGATGCCTTCTGCTCACAGATGAAACACCCGTCTGTTGAGGTTGATGGGGAGGAAGGTCAGGCCAAGGTGACTTTCCAGGGAAGTAGGACTCTGGAGCTGAGGAGCACTCAGCCCTTGATGTGGTATCTCAGAGAGGAGAGGCTGGAGGTTCAGGTGTGGGTTGCGTTTAAAAAAGACAAAACCCGAAGACCCAGAGACACAGACCGACTGGTGGGTTCAGCATTTGTCGATCTTTCCTCTCTTGCAAAGACGCCCAAGCAGAAGCTTACTCTCAGTGGTAAGAAATCATTAATTGTGTTGTCATTTAACTGATTGTTATTGGCAATATTTCTGAGTGTAATCACAGTGTCATGGTTTTTAAGGAGTCTACCCGCTGTTCAGACGCTCAGCAGCAGATCTGCAGGGCGCTGCTCTCAGGGTGCACATCACCCTGACAACAGGTTTCGTCCCTGTGGAGCACTCTGCCGGAGTTGATACCCTGCAGGACTCGGACAGCCAGGGGGAGCTCTTATCAGAAGAGGTTGAAGCAGCAGATCGAGCCCCCTCGCCCATTACACCCAAAAACTCACATCGTAGACACAACAATAAATCCTCCAGGACACCTCCAGACATCACATCTGTGCAGCACACAGAATTGAGCGTGGATGAATCTTTCCCTGTGACTGTTGCAGTGGACCGGGCGATGCACCTGAATCTGAAAGGTGAGCTTGAGACCTGAAATCTTTTTTCTCCCACCCTTTTTTTTCTATAGACAGTACATTAGAGGCTTTCCATGCAGAATTTGTCCATTGCTGTTTATAAACACACCATTCTTAGCTGGCCCCTCCTCCCCGGCTCAAGAGAGCCAGAGGGAGCACCTTTGGTCAAGCTACCTAGACAATAAAAGTTTATTTTCCCGATTTTTTTCACAGCAGTTACATTCTAAAGCCCAAATAAACATGGCCACACCTCTGCACAATCCTACAGGAAAGTGCTATATTTTTGGATTTTGTGTAAATACAGTTGAAACGTAGCTTCATCCTGTCTGCCCTTGGACAAACTGACACACAGACCTGCAGCTCGTTATGAATGTATAAAGCAGACAGGGAGAGATGGACAAAAGTGTAACCTGGCTGCTATGTTTTTGTGGAGTCTCAAACTCACACCTTGCACACTGCCCAAAGGTGGATGCCCAGAAACATCCTGCATACAGCAAAATAAGAAAATACAGGCAGAGGGCAGGGTTTCTGCCAATACAGACACTGCCAATTCTAATGGGTCATTGATTGATTTGGGATTATGTTTGCATGAGTCTATACATTGTTTTTTAGGAACTCTCTGCATAGTTTTCCTTTAACATTAATGTATGTGTTGTGTTTCTCTGGCAGGCTGCCCTCTAGCAGAGCGCAGTGAAGTGTCACCATGCTGCTGTGTTTCGTACATCACTGCCAACTCCCCAGAACCAGCATCCACTGCTGTCATAGCCAACACTGACTGCCCTGTGTGGGACCATCAGCACGAGTGCAGGTCGAGTGAAATCACAGACATTAACTTAAATGTTTGACGATCTATAATACACATCAAATATCAGGCTGATGATTTGTTTAACATTTACAGGCTTTCAAAGCAGCTACTGGTTGATCCACAACAATCTCTCGTGTTCAAAGTCTGGCACAAAGGAGGTACAGGAAGTGGTTTCACCTCATGATATGTGTTACATTGATCTGTTAGATATATTAATTCACTATTGACTTGTTTCACTTTGACAGAAATGGAGAGGGTGATTGGATTTGCCTCTGTAGACCTGTCCCCCTTACTCTGTGGGTTCCAGTCAGTATGTGGTTGGTACAACATCACAGACTTCAGTGGTCAGTGTCACGGCCAGCTCAAAGTGTCCATCACTCCACTAAAGGGGGTCCAAGACCTCCGAGGACAGAGAAAAACTGTGAATGAGGAAGCTACCAAAAACTCATCAGTGAGAGAAAGTATTCATGCATGCTGTATGTCTTAATTTATTTAAGTAAACGATAACTTATTATAAAAACATGTTTTATTAACAGGGTTTATTTCAGACACTTCCTCTCAGCTACCATACCACAGCCACATACAGCTGCTTCCCCTCTCACATCAGCCGATACTCCGAGCAGAAGATCACGTCCCCTGACCACACAGACAGGCTGTTCTCTGAAAGGTTTGTATAACCACTACCCAAACATTTTATATACACATTATTTAAAATGTATTTCCACATGCTGAAAAAAAGGTTCCCAGGTGAATCATTGTATTTATTCATCGCCTTTACAAATGTTCAGATCCAGTGAGAGTGACCGCCATTTTGAACACATGGATAAAGTACGTCTTTACCATCAGAGTCTGCAGGAGCAAACAGCAGCTAATTCTGTTTGTAGCAGTGCTGGTGACATCAATCCCTCCAGCTCTTTCCTGTTTTCAGCACTCAGGTATCAATCCTCTGACAAACAATCCAACACCTTTGCTTTGCTTGTTTTAAAACATTAAAGTTTTGACTCCGTTACTATGTTTTTACAGAAAAAAATTAAGTGAGCTCGACAACATCCAGAGATACTTCAGCCGTAAGCTTTCCACTCCCACATTCCCGTCCATGAGTGAGCAGGACTGTCACACCAGGCGTGAGGAACCAAGGGACACAGAGACGGACGCATGTCAGCTACTTTTTAAGTCCAACCAGTTAGTGGGAGAAGTCAACAGTATCATTAGTGGTGAGCTTCTCGTCCATGCTAAAGAGGATGCATTGATTGGGTCTTAAACTACCAGCCAACAAATGAGCAAATGTAGCAACATTTTCCATCAGAAGTCTTTAGTGAATACATCATTTCAGCATTTGAGTCGTTAAGATGGATGGTTCACTCTTTTAAAAGTGTCCAATGGTCATTTTACCATTTAAAGATCATTCTTGGCAGGTAAACTTTGTTCTAGTTTACCCAACCCTGGCATTTGACCCAGAGTTCATTGCAAACGTAGTCTACTGTGTAGCTTACACACTTTAACCATAAATGGAGGCATCACTGTCTGACTTCTTTAGTCCTCTGAAGAAGCACCAGCTGGTGCTGAAATGTCAACTAGTGGAATAAAGTCAACGCTGCATTGCTGTCACTCTAAATCTGTGCTATTTTTATCAGGTTATTTTAGTACTTTAGGGCTGCAACTAACAGTTAATTTCCTTGAGGTAAGTGGACAGTTATTCTGCAGATCGTTTTCTCATTCAGTTAATCTGTTGTTTTGTATATATAATGTGGAAAATGTCCAGTGTAATTTCCATGGTGATGTATTCAAATTGACCAACAGTCCAAAACTCAAAAAGACAACAACTAAAAAGCATAAAATTCTCAAATTTGAAACGTTTTTTTGTATTTTCACTTGAAAAATGACAAAAATTTATTGCTTATCAATGTCTGTCAGTTGACTCATTTATCAACTAATTGTTGCAGCTGTAAAGTACTTGTTAGATCATTGCTGTCGTTTTTGGACACAGACAACAATGGTTTATGACAACCTAACTTTACCAACACTTAGAACATGAAAAAGTAGTTCTTCAATATTATGACATTGATTGCTGGGAGAAAGAAAACTTAGTCACATCTTGTCAAGAACAGTGTTGCAAAAATTTTGACTGTCCTCTTCACCCAGGTCTGCAAGGACACCACCTAGAAACAATTCCCTCAGACCCACAGAGCAGCTCAACTACTTCCCCTGTTGGAGACAAAAACCTTCAAACTATCCCTGAGAGTACCTCCAGTCCACGCAGAGCTTCAAATTCCTCCCAAGAAGATGTGTCAAAGATGTCTGAAGACCACACAGACTCTGAGCCTGAAGAAGAAAAGGATAGACGAGACCACAAGGTTACTGAGTCCGAGATTGAAAATGAAGAAGGAACGGACGGAGATGAAGATGGGACCGGTTGCAGACGGGACAAGGAAGCTGACTATGATGAGGAGGAGGAGGAGGAGGAAGATTACGATGAAGTTGTGGTCAAGCCGAGGCCTCTCAATGAGGTGACCTCTTTAACAGATAAAACCAGTCCTTGGACCAGCATCCTGTCAGACCCTGACCTGGTGTCTCTGGAGAGCCTGGAAGCACCAGACGAGCCAGATCTGAGCCAAAACGAGGACGAGAAGAGGAAGATGTTAAATCTGCAAACTCACGACTGTGGTGGGGAACACGGACGAGAGGAACCTGACAGTTTTTGTAGCTCAGCGGGAGACACTTCCGATAGAGAAGATGAAAGGACCCTACAAACTTTAGATGAGAGACAAGCGGAAGGGGCCAACAGCCCCGATGAGGGGTCAGGTGACTGTTCATCACACACCACACAGCACGCCACAGATACCCATGATGCTTCCTGCTCCCTGGACAATCCAGACACTCCACTCCAAACGTATCCTTAATCTGTATTTGTTGTTGTCTTTCTGGCTGTCGGATTAGTTTGTGCTGTTATTAGTTGCTTTAGAAGGCTGCTTAAGATCAAAGATTCAGGACAAAACTAGTTCACTGTGTTAATTATCCTTCAGCTCGCAGGGAGCTTAGAACTGAACATTATAACCTTCACAAAGGGAGCATTTACTGCAGGACTGTTGTTTTAGACTGCATCAGTCTTAGCTAGGTAGATCTGACAGGCTGTAACACTGCATTATTTTTTAATATTTATAATTCATAAAACCAGCAGACTATGGAATCTGGATTGATACATGGACGTCAGTCTGATATCCAATATGTGAATCAGGTCATTATCAGCACCCTGACATCTAATAGTGATATATTTGTTTAGTGTTGGTATTGACAACTACAGTTTGTGCGTGTAAGAGATGATGCATAGATCTCTGCCTATTTTTTCCCCCATTGTAACGCTCAAAGTCGGATCCACATCCATTTTGTGTCTTTGATGTGCAGTTATGATCACATGAACAGATGCAGGCGGCCACCCTCCGTCACTGGTTGATCATGTGATGCAGTTTGACCGTCTATTACGATAAAAAATTATAAACACTGTCTTTGCTTGTCAGCTTGATGTTCTTAAATGAGTTTGAAATGTCCTTTTTGTCTTTTTTCTTTTATTTAATCTTGTAGGATATCATAACACTGAATTTATTTACTTTAACATTCATACATTAAGCTCGGTCCCTGCAGAGGTCCCCAATTTCTTCCTCCCCTCTCACCAACTGGAGGCATCTATGAGAGCCATCCGATTAGCTCCTTCTTTCTCCAAGTCCACCAGTGACCCGGTGAGTATTTGTCACCGAATCTGCTTCTGGCATACACACTCACTCGCCCTCTGTCCACCTGTACTTTTCACTCACTCTCTCACTGTGTACCCGAATATCTTGTTATTATATTAACTCTAACCTCTTAGTTTTTATAACATGCAGTCCTCATGGAAGGAGAGATTGCTTGACAAATAAGACATTAAACAGAGTAGAATCTCTTGTTGATATCAGGAGCCAACTGCAATGCAAAAGCAGTGTGTTATTAATAGGTCACTTTAGGCTTTGCATGATGCATGCTGAACAGAGGCCAGTCAAGAATAGTGACGCTATGTACCAACTTAAGTTCAGTGCAATTTAATTCCCATTTGTGCAGATATAACAGCTTCAGGTCCACCCATTATTACACAATCTGACTTGTACAAATATTTAAAATAGGTGCTGTACTCAGTAGTTTAGGATGATGGTCATTGTTCCATCATTGTTCTCTTTTACAGTGTGTGAGCAGAAACACATTTTTCTCTGTCACATTTACGTACGTTGTGTCCGTAGCCTTTTATCTTTGAGAGAGGAGTTGACAAAGAATAATGTGTGTTTGTATCCCATCTGTCACCTCCAGTACACTCTATTTAAGGACACTGCTGTGATGTAACCAAAGGTCTGCGTGGTGGTTTTACTGCAAGAACAAAACACCCCCCGCTGCCCCGAGTATTAACCCCTTCCTCAACAGTCAGGGCTCAGGCGTCTGTGCCAACCAAATATTGTTACACAGTAAAACCAGACTGGTAACAGGTGGTTTTGTTTTTGAAGTGTCACATCATGAGGTTGTGACTTTTAAATTGCATAATACAAATATATAAAATAACTTAGTAACCTTGTTATATTCACTATACAATTGTGTACAATTACAAAGCAACTTGGCCTGTCTGTCCCTCTAAAGAGTGAACTAGAGTTATGCTATGTTAGTTGTTTTACTTGTAATACTTGTCTTTAATTCTGTATACCAGTGCCACATGAGCACAGACGTTGTTGCCACAATAATCCGTAATGACAGTGGAAAAACATGTTTTTAAATTTCTTATTTCAAATCATAAAGTGAAATCTTAAAAAGTTAATGAACTCCTTACCTGAGCCCAAATGCATCCTGTTTGCTTTGATTATCCTCTTAAATATCTGTAAAACTTGATTGGTGGCAAATTCAATTGATTGGACATGGTTCAGAAAGGCACACAGGTGTGTGTATATTCAGTGTGTACAGAGTGCCTCAAAATTTTAACTCCATGAACGAGTAGGCTTGGTCTGCAATTATCATGATTACCATCATCTTTAGCCAAATCGCTGCCTTGTTAAAATGTACTGGAGTCATATCAGGTGACTCTACATTTTCAAAACTGAGGAAGCACGTTAATATTATGCACACATATTTGCCCAGGGTAGTCCATAGAGTCACACAGTTGTGAGCTGTGTGATTCCCAGTCAGTTGAGATGGAAAAGTATTTCTGCATCACTCCAGTGTTCCCTACCATGGATCCAGTTACAAAGAGGGTGTGGAGATACCAGACGTTCATGTAGGTGTTTGAGTTTGAGGTGGGCGGTGATGTGTCTGTGTTTACAGGATGGTGCTTTTAAAGAACCGGTTCAAGCTAGTTCTGGTCGCTGATCTCCAGATTGTACACTGTGTACTCCAGATGGACCCGAGACAAGCCCCTCTAACAGTATACACATTAACATGAACATTAACCAAAGAAGGGCTTGCTATGTTTGAGTGGTGACTCGTGTGACCACACACACCTCAGACACACAATAAAATACTGTTTGACTAATTAGAATGCTTGTTTTGAGTCACGCCTTTTAAGTATGTTACCTTTTCAAGTCCTGTTTATTAAGTACAATAGTAAATATACAATAGTAAATATACAATAGTCTTCTTAGGCTCGTAGTTGTATTGCAGCACTCACATTGTAAGTGTGTTTTTGCTGTGATCTTCCCAGGAGCAAAGCTCTCCAGTTTACACCGTTCCACATCGCAGCGGTCCTCGACAGCGTCGCGACATGTCGCCATCATCCAGGAAGAAAGAGACTGAAAGAATAGCAAAAATATTTGCAGCCCACTTTGATGACATTCAGTAGAACATGGTGGCTTTGTTTGCTAAGCATTTATGATTACATTTGGACTGCTCCGTGGTTTAAAAGATCATGTAAATTAATTATAACATTTTGTATTTTTATAAATAAATATGAACTGTTTTCAACACTGGATGCCTTTTTGAATTTTGTTGATATATGGGATTTGTGACACCAGAACCTGCTTCTAGGAAACAGGGAAGGCCAAACAGCTCTAAACTACAACACAAGTCAACACGTTGGCACATTTACAGCACATCTTTAAAGTACAGTGGAAACATTTACATGTTAACGATGTGAGCAGGAGAATGTGCTGTGGTGCTGTTAAAGAGACCTCATAGTTTCTAGTTTGGTGATAAAACTCAATATATTGGAATTGGTGTTGCAGGTGCATTGCAGAATAATACAAAACAGTGTATGTATGTCCAAGTATATGGTTATATGTGTTTGGAAATAATGTTAAGAGAAGAGGAAAACAAGCTCTGCATAAGAGTAAAAACTGATTTAAGCTGCTGTGCTGTGTTTTATACGTCTCTTGGTATGACTTACTTATAAAGATAGTGGTTGTGTTGGTGGGGCACGTGTTGTCTTTAAAGCACTGTACCCCAGCTTGTAACAAAGAGTTTCCATTCAAAAGTTGTATTCTCGAGGCCGAAGCCGAGATAACGCTGATGACATTGCCCAAGTTATTCCTCAGCTCAAGTAATATTCACTACGACAAGTCAACTGAAAAGTCTGGATTGTGCCTATTGAAATGGTAAAAATTAAAAAATGCAACCAACTCTTATCTGCTGCAGTTTGATTGTGAAATTGGGACTGCACTCTCTTTGAAGGACCTGAGCCGGAGGTTTATTTACCAAAACAACCAGTTTGTTTTCTTCCTCAAAATCTTTTTTGTAAATACTTAAAATAATGTTTGAAAAAAAACTTATCTTCTAAATCCTAAATGTCACCTTTGCTCTCCTTTCCAAGCAAATACTTTAAATGCTGCATCTTCTTGGGCTCATCGTGGGCTCATTACTGCCCCCTAAGGCCACAGGGCAGAGGACACCCACCGGTATCTGATTGCAGATGAGAAGCACACTTGTGTTCTCTCTTTACTCTTTAACTGGATCCTCATCAGCTGGTAGCAGACACTCCTGTAGTGGGTGTTACACCAGCTTAGAACAATTGTCCAACACCAACAAGACCATAAACAAGGTATTAGGTTGTTGAATGGGTGTACATGTTTTAATGCAGGGTGACATTAAATTATTATGACTGGTGTTTGTGGGTTTTAAGAGCAGGTGAATCACGATGAGCCAGAAAGACTTCCTGGCGACCAGAGAGTCCTGTTGGCCGTCCCATAAGTGTGTAGCAATTCATTAGCGTGTGGTGTGTCTGGTTTCCCTGCAGGGTTGGTGCAGCAGCAGCTTTCTATAGAGGAATCAACAAGTGTGCAGGAGGGGCTGGACTCGCTGAGCTCCGTGGCTTCGGTCTTGTCGCTCACATTGCGGATGTGTGCGGTTGCTTGAGGAGGCTGGCTGTTGTTTTTTTTTTTTTTTTTTTTTTGTTTTGTGTCTTTGCAATTTAAAGTGGTATGAGAGCGTGGAGCTTTTGTATGGCTAATGGCACAAGTAGAGGACTTGGTTTTCAAAATACAAACTTTTCAATACCTGAAACTTGACGTTGGCTGGACCTGTAATGTGATTAGTTTGTTCAGATGACTAAATTGTATAGTGCTTTAATGCGGACACGGAACAGAATCTGATTGGCGTCTAATTGATTTATGGGCTCAGTTTTTATTTAATTTTTTTTTGTTGACTGTTGATCCTCTGACCTCAATCATTGATCATGGTCGGTGGAAGAAGTGCCGATCTGGCCCCAACAGCCGCTGTCAAGGTCTTTTCAGCTGGAACAGCTGGCTGTGTGGCCGACCTGGTCACTTTCCCCCTGGACACAGCCAAAGTCAGACTGCAGGTGAGGATAATTTAACTCTATATTGTGACCAGCCACCTATAACATCTGTTTTAAGTTTAATTGTATTTTCTGTATATTTCATCTCCCTGCAGGATGGATTAAATGCCGCTAAAGCACTTTACGCAATGCCAGGATATAATTCTGGTGCAAAATGACTAAATTTCAATTTATTTGTTGGCATAAAAATAGCCACATATAAGAATATTGACTCTTAGCATCAGAAAAACTCCCCATGTGTACTATGTGTAACTGTGAACTCAAACACCTCCTCAGGAACAAGACCTCAGTGTCCTCAATGGTATTTGCAGCCCTGCTGGTTGCATTTGATAACACACTTGAGTGCATGTTGCTACATGTCAAACCAGACGTGTTAAAAAAACAAACAGAAAGGAAACTGCTAATATGCATATAAACACGAGATACTGATTTATTTATTAGACTGTTGAGAAACTCATTCAGTACCAAAACTGCTGTGAGGGATTTTTAATATAATTTATTGTGCATTTGTGTTACTTTAGATTCAAGGTGAATCCAAACCCTCACCGGGAGCCCAGAGAGCGAGATACAAGGGTGTTTTTGGTACAGTCTTCACCATGATAAAGACTGAGGGCCCGAGGAGCCTGTACAGTGGACTGGTGGCAGGACTGCACAGACAGATGAGCTTCGCCTCAGTCCGCATCGGCCTGTATGACACCATGAAGCAGTTCTACAACAGGGGGTCTGAGAGTATGTGACCAAATGTTTCTACAGTCATTTAGTGGAGAGACTGAAATATGTTTAGCTGAATGTCGAATTGTAATTCGTGTTTATCTTCTATCACAGTTCATTGTGCAATTTTGTTAAAGATGGACAGATAACTTTTAATAATCCCACAATGGGGAAATTCACTTGTCACAGCAACATTTGAGTGAAATAAATACAGAGGATACATACAGCAGGTCAAGGTCTTATTGTCTCTGGTGGTGGATGTGACTAACTGGTGGAAAGTTGGGAGTGTGGAAATCCAGTGGTCCAGTGTGTAACATTTATGGAAAGAAATGGAATATAATATTCATAGGTATGTTTTCAGTAGTGTATAATCACCAGAATATAGGAATTGTTGTGTTGTCGTTACCTTTAGAAGGATCTGTTTTTGTCTACAGATGGAACAGGTCCTTTTCTGCATAGTCCACCATATTAAACCACCATGTTTCTACAGTAGCCCAGAAAGGACAAATCAAACACTGGCTCCAGATAGGACCGTTCTAATTTTTTCGATAGTTTCGAGTTCACTGCAGTTTCTCATACACTCTTGGAAGGCGAGCGGTTTTGAGTTGGTTTCAATCTGCAATTTCTTCCTTTAAATTATTTGATTATAGAGCTGCAACTAACAATTAATGAATTAATCTGCTGATTATTTTCTCGATAAATCAATACATTTTATTATTAAAACTATTTCTCTCTATTCCCAAATATATTCATTTTACTATAGTATAAGACAAGACATCTATGCAAATCTTCATATTGAGAAGTTAGACGTTGAATATTTGGCATTTTTGCTTATAACTGCCCCAGCAGCCCACACTGGTTAGAGCACATACCAAGGCTGAGTCCTGCGGGGGTTTGGCTCCAGCCTGAGGTCCTTTGCTGTATGTCATCCCCTCTCTCTCCCCTGCCCTTCCAGTCTAACTCTCTACTGTCCTGTCATAAAGAAAAGACTAGTGCAACAACTCAACTAATGGTTGCAGCTCCAATCATTACTTATTATCGCCTGCAGTTGCAAACATAAAACAATGACACGACTAAAAGAGAGCTGGGATTTCAGGAAATGTGAGGCAGGTCAGACTGGGTCATCACAGCATCTTAAATAAAGTGAAAACAATTTGCCTAAAAATAAATGTTAATGAAATAGGAACATGCTCCAACAACAGCCAGTTAGGTCAAATTATACTTCTAGTTTATTGAAGTAGAGCTATGATACTGTTCAAACTCTGCCCCCACATGTCAGAAAATGTTACACTAAACTTACATTGTAGGATAAGTTTAAAAAAAAAATAAATAAATACCTCCAGGCTATAGGACACAGGGCAGATTCCTCCTTCAGAGAACATAATTGTGTTTACGCCAGAGGCCTCAACTGGTCACTCTCATCAGACATTGACGCCTGCAGTTAAGATTTCCAAGTTCACCCAGTGCTTATCAGCGAATAACTAGTTAAACCAGTTTGGAAGTTAACAAGCAGAGTTGCTTGTTGTTTTTTTTGGGGTTTTTTTTTGTCCGTTAATCACGGTAGTCATCATCTTCAGAACTGCACCCCCGTTCATTGTCTAATCACTGTGCTCATTTGTTTGTGACCATAAAAGGAAAGCAAGAGTTTCATGCATTGCTCGTATCACAGATGCAGGAATCGGGACGCGGCTGCTGGCGGGCTGCACCACGGGGGCGATGGCGGTGGCCCTCGCTCAGCCCACTGATGTGGTGAAAGTCAGGTTCCAGGCTCAGGTCCGCCTGCCTGAGAGCGGCTCTGTGAAGAGGTACAACGGCACGATTGACGCCTACAAGACCATAGCCAGGGAAGAGGGCGTTAGAGGCCTCTGGAAAGGTAAATGGGGAAACAAATAAATGACATTTGTAATTATTTCTTTAATCTCTGAATGTTAAGCAGCACTGTAGTGATTTTTTTTTACTTCTCTTTTTTTTATCACATTTTTTTTTGTAGTGTGTTTAAGTTTAAAAAAAAAAAAAAGTTTTGTAAGTGATGTTAAACTTGAAAAAGCTCTTAAAGATGAACTCCACTGATTTTACAACAAAGTTTGTTTAGAGGTCTTGAAGAATACTGCATATGTAAGAACAAAGTGGCCAAAAATGGATAAAAAATGACTCAAGTGATGTCACATGAGTCAGCGGGACTGAGGACTACAAGTTTGATTATTTAAAAAGCTGACCAGACCTCCTTAGGCTGCTCGTCATCTGTGCTTGAGGCCAGCAGCTCGAGGCTACTCTAACCACTACTGGCACAACACACCCAACTCTTTGACAGAAGTGTCAGCAATTAAGTTGCATTGTGGGTAATGTAGGTGACAAATTGTGACAAGGAAGAAGAATGTGAGGAATAAAAAGGATATCTCTGTTGCATAGATTAAATTTTTCTTCTTCTCTTTTGGACTTTTAAGGTTCCTCAGGTTGAATTTGATTGTTTACAATGTAAAATATTTTTTTCAGGCTGTCTGCCAAATATAACTCGTAATGCCATCGTAAACTGCTCCGAGCTGGTGACTTATGACATCATCAAAGAGCTCATCCTGAAGCACAACCTGATGACGGGCAAGTTCAAACGCTTTAGATTAAGCCCTCTGCCCTTCAGGCTCTCCTCTTAATAATTCCTGTTTGTCTTTGTGGCTTTTAATAACTAATATAAATATTTTGTTTTCAACAGACAACATGCCGTGTCACTTCACGGCAGCCTTCGCAGCAGGTTTCTGCACCACCATTGTAGCGTCTCCAGTGGATGTGGTGAAAACGCGCTACATGAATTCAGTGCCTGGCCAGTACAGCGGTGCCATTAACTGTGCCTTAACCATGCTGGTTAAAGAAGGACCCACTGCTTTCTATAAGGGGTATGTAGTGTAAAAGTAAGCAAAAAGTCAATGATAATTTGCCATTTTTCTTGATTAATCTGATTTTTTTTTTTTTACAGATTTATGCCCTCGTATCTTCGTCTGGGCTCCTGGAACATTGTGATGTTTGTGAGCTACGAGCAGATCAAGAGAGCTGTGGTAAGATTTCAGCAGTCCTGGGATTCCCAGCTCTGACCTGTCTGACAGCTGTTTTGACACTGCATTGGTGTTATTCGTGTGACAGAGCCGGCACTGTTTGTGGCTAGCCGCACATTATTCAGAGAGGGGAATGACTGCTGCTGCTGGTCCGGACCTGTTCTTCCTCAGGGATAGAATACATGCTTCGTCTTAAAGAGGCAGCTCTCAAAAGAATAACTGCAGGGTTGATTAATGATGAATGTTTGCTGACTTGTGCACATTATTATTATAATTTTTATCTAGTATTTTTAAATGGCCTTTTTTGCAGAAGACATTTTGACGTGTCAGAGGAGGAAAAGTACAGGTGTAAATAATGAAATGAATGAAGCCAAATTCCATTTAGTTTCAGAGTCCTTGTATTGTGCTGCTGTAATGACTCACTTAAATAGAACAGAGACCTTGTTAATGTCCTTAGTAACACCTGTGCTTTTCCTACAGTCAAAATTTCTGTTCAGAAAAATGTTAATTTATATTTACAGAGTAAAATCTGGTGTGGATGGGGATGCAGAGTTTCCTGCTATCAGCTATTAACAGTAACTTACTGGTTTTCCAGGTCTTAGTTGGGTTTTGTATTTCATGTCTGGTTGCTGTTATTATGATCATGTGAAACAATGCAGTCTTTCATATGAATTTTAAGACATTAGGATTAAAATTAAGTTATTTTCATTATGATTAATTAATTTGTCTTTAAAGAGTCATAAAATAACGCTAAAATCTCATTTATTAAAAAAAAGGTCAAGATATTTAATTTACTGTCATATAAAACAAGAAAAAACAGCAAATCCTCACAATTGAGATGCTTGAATTGCAGAATATTTGACATCTTTCTGTCAGTCGACTAGTTGATTTAACTTACGGTTTCAGCTCTATAAGGAATGAGCCAGAGTTATGTAATGCTAAAAATAAATGTAAATAATGTTACAAATTATATAGATATGGGAAAATTGAAATAATATGTAGTGTAATAATATGGGTATTGGTGAATCAAACGGAGACATCATCCACAAATGAAATACAAACATATAAACAGAATAAACCAGAAACATCCATCATCCAAGTCTGTTTTAAAAGGACAGAAAAAAAAGAGGTCAACCAACACTGACCCACATTCGGACAGGATGAACCCCACCACGTGTCACTCCATACCTGCTCTACTACCGTATGCTGATATTGATACTCTACTGTATAATCCAGTTTACATGAGACCATTCAGGGGAACAATGTGAAGATAAAACGCCCTTGAACTGTGAGACACGAATCAGTACTAACAGCCAATGAAAATGCTTTTCAGACATGACTTTTTTTTTTTATGACCGTTGTGTTTACATTAAATATATGTGTTGCCATATGTTCTGAATATTGCCCAATGTTGTTTGTGTTTTTTATTTTATATATATATATATATACTAGTAATTTAATGAAATAGAGACTTTCAGCAACTGTGGCTTTGTTGTACTGTTATAATTTGAGAGCCATTTGAAATCTAAATACTTTGTATACACCTTCATTTACTACATATTTGTGTGCAAAATGAACCAGGTTCTCTATCAAACAATGCAAAGGCACGGAGGTGAAAGAGGTGAAAAGCACAAAACAATCAGCTGACAGACAAGAAAATTGCCCAATTTGAGTGTTGTGGGACAAAAGAGGCTGCTGACAAAGATGTAACTGAAGTCTGTGGTGTAACAAAAGCCTTTGAATATGCTCCACCTTGCTAATCATCTACTGTAGTGCCAGTGAGGTTTCTCCATGGTTGAATTAGTATGGCAAGCTGTACTGGGCCATATGGCACTCTGGCTAACCCGAGTTAATGGAGGGGGAAACACAAAGATACTGGGCAAGTGATGAGTTTTACAAGATTAGTCTTGGCCTTTTATGAAAAGACGCACTGGTAAATATTAGGATCAACAGTAACTGTGAGCTTAAGGTAAATAAAGTGTTGTTCGTGGTCCTTTGCTGACCTTGGCAGGAGTCTCAGCACACAGACGCTGAGAGATATCGAGTGTCGGTGAGCAGTTCAAGTTCACTGAACCAACTGCTCACTATTTGTCTGACTCAAGAAAACACATATGTCCTTAACAGATACCATGACACTTGTCTTTTTCTTCCTTTTGTGTAATCAGCTGTTTAAAATAGGTATTTTTTATTTGTTACCACAGTCTGGTGTAACCAGTTTTCTCACTTTTAGATGTCTTTAACAAACAAATACACATCCAGTAAGTGGTGTTTAGTTGAGAAACACTTTATGCACAAAAGGATCAAAGTTTGTAACAAAAACTCTTAAAACAGCTATTGATGGGGCACTTGTGTTCTACTGTTCTACCTTCTACAGATAAGTGACCCGATATACATTGTATTACAACGCACTGAGATGTGTTTAGTGTTACAGTAAATTACGGATGTCTTTAATATACTATATGGTACTACATTTCGAGCCCGTCACTAACTTTTGGTAAATGTCACCAATGTCAAGTTGGCAAAGCAACCTGAAAAACTGCAATAGGTGACAGTATTTCTTTACAGAGTTGGTGCTGGATTATCAGATTAACAGCCAGAGTTTGTATTGTCTTTTAAGTGTTCAGAGTCTTTATTCCACCTCAGGATTTGTGTGGATGATTCTAAAGGGGCAACTCTTAACGTTCGAGTATTCAGTATTTGTCAGCAGTTTAGAGTATTTAGTTTGTTTTCCTCACTCAAAGAGGCTCTCTTCAGGAGAAACTAAGTCAAAAGTACAAACTATATTCCCAAACTTGCTTAAAGATTCTACATAAATTGACAGGTTTATCTCAATCTAATATAAATTATGTAAACATCTAAAGCTCTCAGTGTGTACTCATAACTTCTGTTGTCTCAAATCTGACTGCAGAACAGTCTTAACTCTATAACGTAATATATCATGATGAAAAACAATCTTTTACTGCCTCTATAATTAACATCCATGCACGGTCTATACATTGCACTTTTTTAATACCACTGCCAATATACCTGAATTCGAGATGTATAAATATTTTTTCTACCTTACAAAATATGCCAAACATCTGTCCATCAGTGTTTAACGTTGTCTGAACACAAACACTCATTCAAGAACTTTGCCTAAATAAAAGTAAGTAAAGTTCTGACTTTGATTAGGAAATATCTCGTCAAGACATAAATAGAAATTAAAATAAAGTCTAAATCTAAGAGCATTCACTTTGTTAACCTATCTGCAACTGGATTAGACTTCATTGCGGTCCATGTTGCTGCCTTCTCTGCTGTACCTTCAGCGGCTGAAGACGGACGGGTCTTGCTGGCCATTTGAGGCCTCGTCCATGCACTCCTGCACGCAGGGACTCAGTGTAATCATGACAAAATGGTACATGCTGCAGACACTGGGCAGCGTTTACATGGGTGCCAAAGGGCAGCAGGAACGGAGGCTGGTGGCAGCATGCAGGTAAGAGGACAGCTGTGGTTAGACCGCAGACTGGGAGGCAGGCGTTATGGACTCGCTCAGGAAAAGTATCGGGGTGAATCTCACTGACAATTTGTGTTGATTTAAGTTCAATCGTGTCCTGGAGTTTCTTCACCAGGATCGACCTGATGTGTTGGAGTTTCCGTGAGCTGAGAAAGGACTCCAGGAAATTTGCCAGAGGCGTTTTCCCCTCTGCAAACCTCTGAAACAGCAGCTGTTGGGAGAAATATCTAATTATTTTCAAGCACACAGAATGGATATTATGTTACAGCAGATTAGACCTCTTCTTCTACCTTCTATAACAGCCTGACAGTTTGAGCATATTGGATTTCTTAAGTATGAAAAAAGTAGGCTGACATTTATTATTTGTCTGCTTATGTCTCTTGTAAACCAGCTGTTCTCTTCCTCCAGGCCTTTTTAATACAATAAGTGGTGGCTTGTTACTTCCTCCACAGAGGGTGTAAGAATATATAATGATGTATAAACAGTTTCAGATTTAATAGACACACCCATTATGTAAAGTTTATTTGCAGAAGGAACATATTAGTTTGCTCATGACCTTTAGCAGTTATTGGCTGCAGATCATTTTAATGTATTATGATAAGATAATTTTTTTTAAGCACAATCTCATTATCTAGTGTGTATCTACAAAAACAAATGATTACTGATATATCTATGCTAATCAAAGTAATATTTATAAAAAGAAGTGAATACTTACTTCACACTCCTCCTCTGCATGATTGATCTTCTTCAGGAGACACCACTGAGCATAATGCAAGCTGTATTTTTCTGCTGCAAAACATAATGAGCAAATGTAAATGGCAGCCAGATTAAATATTACAGAAAACAAACAAAACTCACCAAGTTGTTCTTGTTTGACCTGGATGATGCTTCTAAGTTTTTCCAGTTCCTTGTACTTCATTGCAAGTAGCAACTTAGCGTCTCTAAATTGAGGTTTGTGAGAAAGACCGACTTTTGCCATTTTTTGATTTGAAACCAACATCTTCTCTGCAGCCCTCTGCAGACCCTGAAACTGGAAATGACCACATGTAAGAAACAGTGAATCCACCGAGAGGTTTGAATGAGGAGTCATATAATCAACATAATATATGCACAATTGTTTTTGTCTGCAATCCAAATTATTTGTATTACAAATGGAGCATCACTTACTGAAATCCGTGAAATCCGACTTCAGTCCCTCAGTCAGACACTCACCTTGTCACTACACCTGATGATGTGATTTATTTTGTCTTCATCTTCCAGCAGCTCTCGCAGCTCTCTGCTCCTCAGAGCTCCAAACTGCACCGACAGAGACATGATGACACTGGATGCTCTTTGCTTCATCAAAGTTTGCTGCCTGTTTGTTCCCGATGCGTCCTGCTGGGGCGCAATGTGAGCTGTTAGTGCTGCATTCACTGACTGTCGGAAAGATTTACGGGCTATACTATACAAAAATTATTTGGGGGGTAACATTTGGGTGATAGGGATAGCACTTCTTATCATTAATTTAGGCTAATGTAAGCATATATATATATATATATATATAACACAATTTAATTAATACTTTGATATAATTTCACGTGCACTGTTTTCCTGTTCATGATTATGAATTAAGACTCCCTGTTCATTTCTGTTACAGTCAGTACATTTATTACTGACTGTAATAAAATCTGTCCACAATTACAGTATAAATGACAGTATAAAGCTGACTTTTCCAAGCTGAAAATTACTTTGCATACTTTTTTTCTGCTACAAGTGCAATAACTGTATTCCAGGCTGTTAACAATATAAACTACAGACACCGCCTGATTGCATTCACTCAAATGAATTTATGTTGTTCATAATTGTAATTTATTTGTTTCCTCAATTTGTGACATTTTTCTCTCAATGCTTCTTAAAGCTACTTTAATTTTAGTGTTTTTTCATGCTTCATTTGTATATAGATGTTGATACTCTAGATAGTATCAGATTTTCTTTTAAAAGCCTATAAAATGACTATATCTATGCTTCTGTTCTTTTTCTTCTGCTGATGTGACACTTTTTTTTCCGCTGGGATCAATAAAGTAAATCTAATCTTATATTTTGTCTGTTTACTAAGACAGAAAACAGATTCATATATATTAATGGTTTGTCAAATTTAATAGAGAGTTTACAACACAGACAAAGACAAACACATAACACATACATAGAAAGGAAAGGGAAATGAAGGGGAGGAGATTTCTTTTTATGAGAGCATTTTCCACCTCCGGAAACTCTTCTTCTGCTTCTTTTCCTCTTGAAATAAGTTGTAGAATCCAGAAGATGAGCTGAAGCTGGATGTTTATGTCTGTGCGGCGCTGGAGCTCCTCTCTCCTCTCTGCCTCCTCGTCCTTCAAGAGCTTCTTTTTCCCCAGCACCAGCAGCATCTCCTCCAGCTCTGTCTTCTCTTTCTACCACTGCTGTGCTCTGCTCTCCCAGCTTGCACACAGTTTAGAGAGCTCCTTTCTGGACATTGCCACTGGTCAGAGAGCTCTTTAAGGAAGTGCTCTTCTTTCTCTGAGAGCCCCTTCCTGATTCGTTCAAGCTCTTCTCTTTTCATTGGCCCTGCTGACCCGTCTGTCCCTCTCAGAGAGGAGATCCTTCAACTGGAAGACCCTCTTCTGCCACCTCTCTTTCACCACTGTCTTCTTCACCCCACTGGATTCTATAAGAGGCTATCTTCCTCTCAGCTTCTGTTAGAGTGTGGAGGCTCATCTGCCTTCTCATGCTCTTTCCTCCGGGGAGTGATGGTTATATTGTACTCCTTCTTCAGTGCAGAGAGGTGGTGGTGAAGGGAGTCGATCTATTCGTCTCTCCTTCCAATGTCCCCTTTGGGCTTCTGGATGTCGGCTTTGCGCTCTCTCTCTTAATTGACAGACAGCTTCTTCTACATGGCCTTTTTTTCTTTCTCATTCTTCCAGAGCTCTCTCTGGTTGAGGACCATGATGTTCCTCAACTTTACCTCCCTTTTCCTTCGTTCCAGCTTCCATCTGGCTCCTCACTTTTAAACACTTGTGCAGAGTAAAGAAATACATCTTTTTCATATCACAGAGTAGGAAATCCGATGTTTTTTTTCCTTACAGGAGAACAGTGATCTGTTAAGGATACTGAATGGAAATATGTCATATTTAAATACAAGTCTGAAGAGAAACCTTACTTTAACCATTAAATAAATTCTTCATTTATTGTATATGAATTCAAATACATAATGAAATAAACTGCTGTATATCTGATGTATCAGTTGGTCTTATACATTTTCTCCTTTAGTTTAATCACATGTTACACATAGTTTTAGGACTATGGGCTTCATATGTGACTATAAATGTTAAAAATTCTGAGGCAATTTGAAAGCCTCCTTTAATGTTCGTAGGAGCACAGTCTAAAAATAAATTATAGCTGAATGCAAATTCTTCTTAAATGTATCAATGATCACTAATATATCGACACAAAAGGTCTTTTTGTATTCTGTTCCTGTAATTGTCAGTGTTGCAGGCAGTCAACTATAACTGCTAAACACGTTTATTTTACTTATTTTTAGTGCTGTCAAATGATTAAAATATTTAATCGCGATTAATCGCATTAATGTCATAGTTAACTCGCAGTTAATCGCAATTAATCGCACATTTTTATCTATTCTAAATGTCCCTTGATTTCTTTTTGTCCCATTATTTTTTCTCATGTTAATGCTCTTATCAACCTGGAAAAGTTTGCTTTGTGCAAATGTTGTTTTTATTGAAAACAACATTGGCATATACTGTAGTGTTCAATTTCACACTAACATTCTCACTTGGAGCAAATAATCTCTCACACAATGTAACACTGTCCATCAATAAAAGGGTGAAAAAAATACTTTGTCACACAAACAGCCCCTTCAACAGCCCCTTTCTAAGGGATCAAAGCAGGGCGATACAAAATAAAATTACAAAGTGCACATGTAAGGTAAACTAGGACTCAGCCTATAGTGCAGTTAAACCATGGCTTAATACTTAATACAAGTTTGCTTTGAACATAGCAGTCAGGCTGCTGCTCTTTATTCACCAGAGGCTCAACCCAGCCTCTTATTTCAGAAAGAATGAACAGTAACAGTTACCAATAAAAGGTAAGCCTGCTGCTTCTTTGCTTAGAGCCAGTTACTCAAACAGACAAGCCTGTTGACATTTTCAGACAACAAGAATCCATCCATTTCAGCGTCTCGCACTCTCCATCCACTCAAAACGTAACATCTACTACTCTTAAACAAGTGTGTGTGCGGCGTGCCTGTTGTTTTTGTTTCCGGTCTAGCTAGATCCGGTGTGGTGTTGTAGTTTTTCTAACGTTACTAGTTGTTGCAATAGCATGTGAAAAAAACTACAAAGTGTGCTAGGCGTTAATCTCGCGATAAAAACAATTGACGCCGTTAAAATGGGTTTGCGTTACCGCCGTTAATAACGCGTTAAACCGACAGCACTACTTATTTTTGATTAAAATTAAAATATAGGCTATATACATTTTCAACATGTCTTATGATGTTATTATTGTTTTAATCTCATATCAGTTTTGTGTATATATATATATAATTGTGTTTTAAACTAGTTAAAAACAGTAAATGTCTATAATGCATAATAAAATATTTAATAAGTATACCAATTATTATTACAGCCTAATATAAAAACTATGTATTTTCTATATTCATGTTAGGTGAAATGCAGCACAGTCATTAAAAAGAAATAATATTATATGTACTTGTTTGGTATAGTTGTTCCACACACACTAACCAATGTGTGTTGTTGACTGGTGGAGTTTAGACCATGCAGGTCTCTCCTAATGTCACCACAGCCCACTCTTCAGGTGATCACTGCCGGCCGACCTCAGAATAACTGGGCTATATGCAGCCTCAGTTAATCCTTAAGAAGAACACTGCCTCCCTGCTCGCCAGTGAAAGTCCTGCACTGAGACAAAGAGGACTTTCCCCTCCTGAGATCAGCAGGACAGCATGAGGATTAGCCACGATCCTCAACACAGGACACCTCCACTGTGTGAGTAAATCATTTACCCCTTATTTTATTTTATACAGTACTTTATTAGTGTCAATATCATTATAAGGGATTCTGGTTAGCATGAGGCATTCATTGCATTTAACTAGCTCTTTTTATCATTTCAAATACAAAGGTTTTATAGCTTTACATGTTGTAAAGGCATGCATTTGTGTGATATATGTACATTCTGTAACAGTCTTGTGTTAGTAAGTAATATGTAGTAGTAGGTATTGTGAAATGACTTGCCTGTTAAAGCTTTGTACCTTGTTACATAAGAAGCTTTTCAGTTCTCCGTATTGTATTTTAGGCAACAGTGAGTCGTGCTCATCAGGAGCTAACTCTTATCTGCTGCTATAGTCTGTTGTCAGAGGGTGTGTTTTCTCATTTCCTGTGTTTCTTATTTCTAATGGTACACTTAATTCTTACCAGAGGCTTGTGCCATCTGTTAAAGGAAGACAAGAAAGCAGAAGTTTACAGGTTTCAAGCTGCAGTCTGGGCACTCAGAGACTCAAATGATGAGAAAAACACAACAATTCACAAAATATTCATGATTTGGATACAACTAGAGACTACTTCTATATTGCTGTTTAAAAAGAAAGGTTGGCATTGGCAGTCTATTCATCCAAGGCAAAGCAATAAAAGGGAAAAGCACTTCTGAAATAAGAAATCTGATCCTGTATATGGCTGGTAAATAAAATATCTAACTAACGTTAAGCACATTGATTGCACAATAATTCAAGTGTAAAAACACTGGTATTAGTTGATTTCTGAGGTTTGTATTGGCACTAATTTATGAATGAAATGAGGTAATATTTAGATTTAAGAGAATGTTACAATTTTGGTATATCATTTGTAGTTTCCTGTGTTTTATCTACAGATTATTTATACTCAACGCTGCCAAAAACAGCCTAGATCATTATTTCTTTCTATTCATGCCAGCTTGTTTTGAAGATCAACTTGCAGGAAGCTGAAACTTAACAAAATGTGAATGTTTAGTTGATTAATTTCCGCATTCAGATTTTTATATGAGTATTGAACATTTCTGTAATACAAATGTAGACCAGGAGTGTTTTGAAAACTTGTGAATGCATTTAATGTCTCTCCGTTTCTTCCTTCCAGTGCAGTGATGTATCCTCTGGTACTTTCACCAAGCCGGGGAGTTCATTTGTGAGTGAACCAGAACTATAACTACCATGAGCACTGACTCTATCTGCAGGCCAGAGCTAGATTTGGAGAACCCTGGCGAGCTGGCCGACCTGGTGGCAGCCATGAACGTGACCGCCAACCGCATGACGCCTCCTAATGGCTACAGGCCCGGTCCCCCGAGGACAAACAGCTCTCACAGAGGTCGAACATCAGACAGGAAGATGTCACTGCAGGAGAAGGGGAGTCGCATAGCCCGACAGCGCACTATCGAGACCAAACGTGTGTCCATCACAGATGCTGATGTGAGGAGACTTGAAATTTTACTCAAGAGTTGGATTTTTGATTTAATTCAACATGTTATTAATGAGATATTTTACTGATTAAATTCTGTTTTTATTCTCTGCAGGATTGTGTCCAGCTCAACCAGTATAAGCTGAACCGAGAGATTGGAAAGGTGATCAATCAGTACTATACATAAGCAAGCTGAAACAAAAGTGAATCATTAATAATGCTGTTGTTGTTATTTTTTACACCCAAGGGTTCATACGGAGTGGTGAAATTAGCTTATAATGAAGATTCTGAACAGTACTATGTAAGTTTAAGCTTATAAATTGTTCATTTAGATATTTAGATTGTTTAGATTTCACCTGAACATCATTTGCTTTGTCTCATTTCCTTAGGCGATGAAAGTCGTTTCAAAGAAGAGGCTGATGAGGCTGTGTGGATTTTTTCGTGAGTGAAAAAAACATTTAAATGTCTAATGAGCTTCTGTCCTTTTTGTGGTGTTGCTGTTGACATGTTTTTGTCTTTTGTGTGTAATTTCAGGCCGCCTGCCTCCTCAAGGATCAAACTCGCAGCAGGATCCGTTCCCTAAAGCCTCGTTGCCTCTGGAGAAAGTTTACAAAGAGATCGCCATCCTAAAGAAGCTGGACCATCATAATGTCGTTAAACTAGTTGAGGTCAGTCAGAGTGCTGTAGTCTTACTGCAGGTTTAAAACACATGTAATGCAGCATGCATGCGTATCTAGCATGTTAAATAGTTTGAGGGCCCCGTCAAAGTGCCTTGGATAGACTGTAGTTGGACATGTTTCTATGATAAATAGAATATGATTGGAGGTTAACCTGTTTACTCCAAAGGTTCTCAACTTTGTTGGATGCCTAAATGATACACACCTGACCAAAACCCACAAATATACTACAATGATTATTTTTATGGTGCAAATTAATAACTGGACCTCATATATTTGCGCGTGGGATATGAGAATTAATGTGTGTTGCAGGTGCTTGATGATCCTGATGAAGATGGACTTCATATGGGTAGGCATTCATTCAGCCGTTTGTAGTCATTTAATGTAGCTGTGTCAGTATTAAGTCATTAAATTGTGATTATTTGTCCTCAAGCCTTCGAATTGATGACAAAAGGGTATGTTTTTGTACATTTATGTATTCTGTCACATTCCTAAACTGTAATTTAAATTGGCTTATAATATAAAATAAACATATTTCCTGCCTTTCTCCACCTCTCTTGTCGGGCAGTCCGGTGATGGAGGTTCCTACAGACGACCCTTTCACAGAGGACCAGGCTCGCTTTTATTTCAGAGACGTCGTCCTGGGGATAGAGTACTGTAAGTTAGGAGTTAATTATAAATATTTAATAGAGAGTCAAACTACAAATGTATTAATAACTGGCTCATTTTACGCTATAAAAGTGGCTTTTTTGTGTAGAATCTGAAAACTTCCAACTTTGGTGCTTTAAAGCAGGAGTTCCCAAACTTTTTCATGTCAAGGACTCCCACGATAGATTCACATTAAACCACAAAGTATGTTTTATTTTTAGGTTTGAAGATAATAAAGTCTTCATAGTCAATCAGTGGTCAAACTGGGATAAAGGCAGATAAAAGTACTTGCACAGTGGATGGGGCAGTGACTGCTTTATTTATCTACCATTCAAGACATGCTGTACTGTTCAAGACAAAGCAATATATTTTATTATTGCTGGTATTTTTCCTTTGTACTATAAAACGCATGGCAGAGAACCAACATGCTGACTTCTTTGCACTCTCCACCAGTGCACTACCACAAGATCATCCACAGGGACATTAAACCCTCCAACCTGCTGCTGGGCGACGACGGTCACGTCAAGATCGCAGACTTTGGTGTGAGCAACGAGTTTGAGGGGACGGACGCCCTCCTGTCGAGCACCGCGGGGACACCGGCCTTCATGGCCCCTGAGATGATGACCGAACATGAGCAGTGCTTCAGTGGAAAGGTGAGACAGAACCTCCTCTGTAGGGTCAACCGGGAAAGACATAATCACTGAAGCACATATGTTCTGGATGTGACTCCTCGTATCAGACTGAGCTGAATTGTGAGAAATTATCAAGAAATTATGTCCAACCGCCTACTGAGAGCTTCTCAGTAAAGGCACAGCCCAGATAATCAGTGTGTTTGTTTACCAGGCGTTAGACGTGTGGGCGATGGGAGTCACACTGTACTGTTTTGTCTATGGGAAGGTAAGAAAGTTCAAAATACAAAAATGCTAAATTCATTTAGAATTAACAGCCAGAAAACATCTTAACTATTTAATTGTGTCTGTCCTGTCCCAGTGTCCTTTTTATGACGAATACATCGTCTCTCTGCACAACAAGATCAAGAACAAACCTGTGGAGTTTCCAGAGAGGTAAGCAAACATTTACAATAATGACATGATAATTTTTTTATAGGAAACATGTTTGGGAATCTGGCAGCAGATGACTTTGTTATCACACGTTGTAAAGGTGTTACAGTAGATGTGAATATTACAGTATTCAGACTTTTAAACATATTTTTCTTAATTGGAGAGAAAAAAGTGATTAAATAAGCAGAAAATGTGTTTGAGTGATATTGGTGATTGTAAAGCAGCATTTCATATTCTCTATTCACTGAAGTTGTATTTCTGAAAAATGTCCTGTGGTGATTTAACATACATATGATCATAAACCAGGACTCGCAGTCTTGTTTCTTTTTTGTTCACACAAAGCACAGCTGGTAAAACACAGGTGAAATTAATGATGTTTGTTTGTGTAGGTATTTCTGCCATTCTGCACGTTCACACATTTAATTACTAGAAAAAAGGTTATTAAAATACCTTTCACATTCTCTGCTAACAGGAGATTTCTACTTTCACCCAGGTTTACGTGCATGTTTTAACAAAATCTCTGAACAATATGCACTGGCAATGAATTCCACATGACTGACTGAGACTGACTTTATGTGGCATTAAGACTTAAAGGTGGCTTCCAGAAATTCTTACTATTCAATGCTGCCAACAATGATGTTACAATGATGTGCTGTGAAAAAGATCTATTCCACTTTTTTCCTCTTGGTCATGTGTCAGAATCCACTGTCAAAATCATATTTATCTCTAACTTTCCTCACAGGCCGCTGATAAGTAATGAATTAAAAGAGCTCATTGAAAGGATGCTGGATAAAAACCCTGAAACAAGAATCACCATCCCTGAAATTAAGGTGACTGGAAAACACAAATTACTACAGCTGATTAATATTATATGAAAGACTGTATGTTTTTTACCAGTTTGTGTTACTTTTTCCATAATAATGGTGTGTGTGTTGTTACAGCTCCATCCGTGGGTGACAGAGAACGGCTCCAATCCCCTTCCTCTGGAGGAGGAGCACTGTACGGCGGTGGAGGTCACCGAGGAGGAGGTGCAGAACAGCGTCAAACTCATCCCCAGCCTTTCCACTGTGGTGAGTTGGATGTCGCTCCCTCTCTGGTCACTATGTAACGCTTTAAAGACCCACAATTGGCTGCTGGTTTGAGAATTTAAAATCCGATATCTCAGTTGCAGTATCTACATTGACCTCTTTCAGCTGATTGTAGGCTCCTAGAAATGGTCTTTGCTTATATGAAATCTCAACCATTTACATCTAAAACACTCTCATGATCCCTTTAAAGTTTTCAAATTAAAACAATTATATGACAGGATAGGTGTCATTATATTATGGCATTTAAAACTATGAAGAGTAAGCACTCAACAGTTGCCAGAAAGTTAAATAGATGGGTTTTTTAATGGGATTTCATATTTAAATAACACAAATAGGATATTTAAAATAATATATTTGATGTGGAAACTTCACAGGCAATATGAAAATGTTCTGTATTTCCATTGAGACTGTCTCTGATGTCCACTGCAGATTCTAGTGAAGTCCATGCTGAGGAAGCGGTCTTTTGGTAATCCCTTTGAGTGTCAGCGCAGACGGGCGGAGAGGTCCATGTCTGCCCCTGGAGGTCTTCTTACGTAAGTAGCCTACTCTGCAAATCCCGCCTGCTCCACTCTGCCAAACTGCCAGCTCTGCGATTAGGCATCTAACAAAACAAAGCAGCGAGCAGATGCTTGGATAAAAATAGATCAGTTACTTACATACTTTATACGTGCAGTGAATCTCTCATATATTAAATCTACCATCATATCTAGACCCTTAATCTTTGAATACTGACTAGCTCTTATACTGTATTTGTTTTGTTTTGGTCCTTAAATTAGCAGCACACTCAGGCAGATAAAAGCATTTGTCCCTTCCTGATAAGCTAAATGGATGCCCCTGTGGCAGCAGTAATGGCTGTGCTGCTTTTGTTTTCCATTAACAAGCCAGTTCTGTCTGTGGGGGGCCACTGGCACAGCTAATTACACATCCATGTGAAGAGATGTGGAGATGCAGCTACAACCTCCTCCACACATGCCCAGGCAGCACCACCAGTCGTACAGCGCTGCAAACTCCCACACAGTGAAATCTATGCAGATCAGGCTATCTGTCCATCTGACACATGTGATATATGTAAATAGTAAAATCCTACACAACAGTATTTGGATATAATGGCTTAAATGGGATGCTATAATCAAAGGTAAATATTTTACAATTTGAAAAGGCATAGTTTGGCTCTACAGCTGGCTTAAAGAAGAAGATCAAAAATGTTTTAATTTGATCTTCTTGGAGGGATGATGTATTGTGGCACTGTGTTCCAGTGATCAAATATTTCGCCTTTCTGCCCACAGTAATAAGGGCGATTTATTCAAGGTTAGACTTTATGTTCAGATCTGATCTCTGGTCAGATCTTGTTATACAGAATCTGAAGGTCAGCCTGTACGGAGACCCAAAGTGTTCAATATTAAATAAAGTAATTATGAAATAAATAATCATGTGAATAAACACAGCCAAAATGCGTAGTTTATGAAACTGCAACATAATCTAATCATACATATTTAAAACTCAGCTCATTATTGTGAAATGCTATTTAATCCAGCTTCTTTATACAATTACAGAGTTTATTGGAGGTGTTATTTTTAACCCTTCCAGCAGTTGTAAGTAATTATCCAATTTCCAATTTCCTAGCAGAGCAGAGCCATTAATGTGATTGGCTGTCCACTCTACAGCTAATCACACAACAGGATCAACTGTGTTCAAAGAGTTGTTGGAAAAAAGACTTTAAAAAAAACAGACCTGCAACTCTGTTAAAATGTTGAGCTAAATGTACACATACAACATGTATTCTATGTATATATACATTGTTTTATTACTTAATTTGTCTATTCATTCACATAATTAATGTCCTATTTATGTATTTGATATTGATTGTATTTATTTTATTTGGGTCTCCACATGTTCTCCAGTGTAAACCAATCATCCATAGAAAAATATACGGATTTCCTGTTAAGCTTAAAGGAACCGACACTTTGGGAAACACACTTTATTCACTTTCTTGCTGAGATTAAGATGAGAACATTGATAAAACGTTTACATTTGTCTGTTAAATAAGCTTCAGCCAATTAGCTTAGCTTAGCATGAAGACTGAAAAAAGGCTCTGTCCAAAGGTAACAAAATCTTCCTGTCAGCACCTCTAAAGCTAAACTAATTAACTAAAACATTATATCTCATTTGATTAATTTTGTATAAAAAACAAAGTATAAAAAAATTGTGGCCTTTAGTCCACATGACCTATTGTTATTTACATTAATCAGATTAGATTCATTAGTGAGTTTTACAGGTGCTACTAAAGTAGGGTGACTTTGTTACCTTTAAGTGGAGTGAGGCTAGGTGCTTCCCCTGTGGTTAGAGTCTTAATGCCAAGCTAAGATAACTGGCTCCTGGCAGACACACACCCTTAATAATGTTCTCGTTAAACTCTCAACTAGAAAGCAAATAAGCTTATTTTTCCAAGATGTCTATGTCTTTAAACTGCTGCAGTCCTGCTACAATAAAATCTGTTTACAATGAACTGTGTTGCAAAGTAATAAGAATATAAATACATCTCCTTCTTGCAGCGGTACTTGGGGCTTATTGGGGTCTTCGGCTCACCTTCATCCTTCCTTGAGGTAAATTCTATAAAAGCATTTAGGTTGAGCTTATGTACTCCATAGACATCACAGCTCATCAGTGGTTTGTTCAACCCTAAGAGGATTTAAGAGAGACGAGACAACACAAAGCTCTCAACAACGAGCTGTACCCAAAATAAATGCGCACACACGCTTGTTGTCGAGTGCTTTGTGTTAACTTTCCTGTCCCTCTTGAGGTTGTTGTGGATAAAGAGTGATGAGCTGTACTGTGGAGGGCATGTACTCTTTGATATTTTCAGCCCCCCCCTTCTCCTCCTCCTCATCTGCAATCTCACTTAGTACCTTCAGCAACATGATCGAGCATTTTTCACCCGCAGGAGCAGGGAGGGGAGCAGAGACGGAGAGTTGGAGGACTTGTATGAAGATGATACATTTACAGAGTGTACAGAATGAACTGAAACGTGCACACAGATTTAAAAAAAAAAAAAAAAAGCGTGCAGAAAATAATTTGTTTTCTACATTTCTTCATGTCTTTAATTCTCTCTTAAGTTTGCTTTTGCTTCCTGCTTGCTGTGCTTGCATGCTTTTCTCACTATAGTGCATCAGGCTGATAATTATGTGATATATTAAATATTATAAAGATTAATAGATCATTAAACACTTAATAATTAAATATGAATATTATTTAAAATATGAATTCAATAATTATTCAATTATTATTTAAAATATAAATTAAATAATTATTCTGACCCTCGGCTTGTTTACTGTTTTGTTAATATTTAAATTACAGATGGCATGAGTGGTGAATATGATTCATTTACTTTGGATTGTTGTTAAAAATGTAAATATGCTCTATAAAGAAGATATTTTTACATTTTCCTACAGCTGTTGAAGATAATAAACATTCTAATTTCAAACAATGACTTTGAATGATTGCACAAACAAGCCAGTGATGTTTTTGTGTAAATGCAACTTCTATTACTTTGCAGCACCATAGCAGTTCTGTTGTGTTCAATGTGAAACACTAGATGGCAACCTTGTGACAACAGGTGCATTGTGTTTGTTCTGTCTTGGGTTTGTCTCTCTGTTAGTTCCCCATTCAAAGTTTTTCCCCTTTTGTTTTTTTTAAATTTACCACAATAACATTTAAAAATGTCTTTATATTGAAATACACATCGCCATGTATTCTCATCAAACCTTTAAAGACGCCCTGTAGTGACGCAGAGGCTCTCACATCTGTAAACTCTAAAACAAACTGATTTTATTTTATTCTTAAAGTATCAAATGCACTTCATTCTCCAGACCAGCAGAGGGCAGAATTGTGTTGCAAGTAAAGAAATCAAGTACACCAGTAGGCTTTGAGTTTGAGCCCTTTAACAGCAATATTCTGCCCTGTTGAAGTGCCATTGAGCAAGGTACTTACAGCTCCAGGGATGTAACAATTAAAAGATGTTCAAAAACAGCATCCAAAATTAAACACAAAATACATTTTATTTGTGATGACATAAACTTATTCTTGCAGCATGTGGTCACATTCTTGGTTCAGTAAAGGAAGAACACATCAGAATGACTCCTCTGCCCTCCCTATGGGTGCAAAGAGTTAGACAAAAGGCAAGTACCCTCTGGAGTTCCCTTCCAGTAGAGAAGAAGTGTTATATAGGCACTAAGACCAAAAATAATTTACCTCTACATGCCTATAAATGGTTAAATAGTTTGCTGTGTGTTTTTATTACAGAGTTTATACTTTGAATTTGAGTCACATAATAAAACAATTTTAATCTATGGTTGGAGCTGTTTCACAATAAATGCATCACAACCTCAGACAGCCTGAGTTCCCCCCACTGCGCTATTTACAGTATGTGCAGGGTTCGCTACCAGGATTTATTTGTGGGGATTATTTTAATATTTCTCATGTCTCCAGGAAAATAGGAGGAGAAAAATGAAAGGTGCATTAATTTGTGTTGTTTTTTTTCCCAAGGATAATATCCAATGTGTTATATTATTGGGATATTTCACAGACTAAAATCATTCAAAACAGCCAAGCCAATAACAAGTTAAAGAAATACAATGAAAGATTATAATAAAATCTAAATATCTAATAATAATAACTACAATAACTGTATCCCAACACTGCTTTCTTCTCTCCTTTAATTGTGCTGCAAAAATAGATGTTTCAGTTCTGAGGATAAAGAGGAGGCATGATGTTGCAAAATGTACAATCTCTGAGTGAGAGTGCCACTGCCAGTCACCCGCATACTGATCAGCACAAATGTCAGGTTTATCATGTCGAGCTGTGGTTTTGGAGTCGCAGGCTTTATTAAGGTAAACCTACAGGTCCAAACAGGGCCCGAAGGAGGAGGTGTGTAGTAGGTGGAACAATATCTCTGATGGTCTAAGACAGAACAGCACAAAGTGGAAAAGAGAAGACGGCAACAAGCACAGAGTAGAGACAAGAGCCTTTGGATGTATTATATAAAATAAACCTGTTGTTTAAAGCTTAAACATTTCACTGGGAAACAATGTCAGGTCCATTCATATCTGATCACGTCAACTTACAAGTAGATAGTTGCATTTTGGGGAAAATGCTTCACTTTCTTTACTGTCTGTGTGGTAAATATGAAGCTGAAGACAGAAGCCAGTTAGCGTAGACTGGAAGCAAGGGGGATAACAGCTAGCCTGGCTCTGTCTGTTTATGATGTGTTAATTGGTGAGCTTTAGAGGTGAGGTCTAGAGCTTCTCCTCTCACTCTAAGCGAGAAGCGAATACATGTGAATGCATCATATCAACAGTATCAGTGGCACACTTAGCATTATGTAGCAAATACAGCTGGTTAGTGCACCTATGTATCATTTGCTCTCAATTTGATTTTCCATGAAACTGGGAGGAATAAAGTCATATTATTGTAGAAAGGAAAGCTTGGTGGCGTTTATCATTCAGGACTGACATTAAATGATCTCAATCCTGAACAGTTGGAGACTTGGAAGCTGTAGTAGCACATATTCTACCACAGATTAACATCATTGAGTGCCCTACAGTCTAAAAATGGTTAGTAGAATAAACTACAAAAACTCTCATGTTAGATTTTGCATGTCAGCTGCTCCAAAATATGTTAAAATATGAAATAAAAACAACTCTTAAGCCTCTGCAGGCTGAAATGGTTTATGAGACCATTTGTATTCCTGCAGTCAGCCCATTTTTCTGCTGTTGCAGTTATGTGAAGACCAAAGAGGAGTGTTTCTGAGCAAAGATTTCTGTGGAAACTGTTGCCATGCAACAGCACAATACTGCACTCATACAGAGTAGTAACTTCACTGTATGACTGCTCTTTTTCCTGAGCTCACTGCCTGAGTAGTAATGCACCGTTTATTCTTTTCTATTCTATTTTCTTTATTTTAAAATACAAAATAAGGCCTTTATTTTTGGGCTGTAACTGTGGGTTGTCATTGTTTCGTGGATAGCCAGAGGAAACTTTGCTTCAACGTCTGGTTCCACACCCTCACTCCCTTTAGTTTCCACACCCAGAGCCAGCAGCAGTTCAGCCTCAGATATTTAGCTAAAGACTGACCCTTGGCTCTCACTGTTCACCCTGTATTCCTGTCACCACACCACGTTTCACCCCTTCAGCCTCAGCCGGCTCCACGTCACCCCCTCCTTCTCTCTCACTCGCCTGTTATTCACCACGACTGACCCCACTGGCCCGCTGTCAACGGAACTGTACATCCCCTCAAGGCTGCAAAGAGGAGGAAGGGTTTTCTTTTTTCTTCCACCTGCACTGTTGGGAATCCCCTGTGCCCACATACATGAGTCACCAGCTCAGACATCAAGCAGACCTACAAACACTGGAAGGTATAATTTGTCAACCAGTCAGCACCTGAGGAGCTAATTGTAAAACAAAGCATGACTGGCTAGACACTTTAAAGGTAAAAGAATACACAGACAGACAGACAGACAGACAGACAAGACACCTCACACTGAGGAACTGCAGCACAGACAGGACTCTTTCAGGAGCGAATACACTGGAAATACAAAGCATGAAATGTAGAAAATATTTAAAAGCGCTTCATGATGATGTGCAGGAGTCATTTATTAAATCCTGCATCAACACACAAATCCACAATATCAAAAGTCTTAACAGTTCATTATCACATTGTGAGCCTGTCAGTGGAGGACTTCCAAAATAGACATTACATATAATGTGCAGATTCACACCACATCCTGTGAGATAAGTGATTTATTTCATTCTCACTTTTTTTTTCCTGTGTAAAAACATCCATGACAAGCATGACTTTGACCAAAAACCTGAGAGAAATATGTCAACTTTCTCATCCAGATGAGGATAAATTCAACACGAGGCGTTGACTGTTTGACTGGGTTAAATGAACTTATCAGGTTTTACAGTGTAGAACGACAGACAGAAAGAACAGGTACAATGCACATTTGTCAATCAGTACGTTCGAGAGGAACAATGACACAAAATGAAATGATTAAAAAGCAAGTGACTGTTTAAACACAAAGCAAGCATGTTATACTTTATATTGTCCAAGTGAGAGACAGAGCTGTTGTAAATTTCACAATAATAACAAAAACCCATGTTCTTTTTCTGCATTTTAAAAATCTTAATACGTTTGCAACCTTGTACCTAACGCATTTCCTTCTTCTATCTGACCTGCAGCTGTTCTCCATTAGTACGTCAGTGACTGCATCAGAGTTTTTTTTTCTGTAACAGTGGGACTGAAGATGAAACTAGATTTCTGCCAGCTGAACACGGAGAAAAAATAAAATAATTTTGTGTTTTTATAGGTAATGCAAGATATAGGGCATTCAAAAGGAAATCAGAATCAGGTTTATTGCCAGGTAGGTTTTCACCTACAAGAAATTTGCCTTGGTAAAATGGTGCAATACACATACAGTAATATAATGCAAGACCAGTCTGATTTGTGTTATGTCTGTTCAGCGTTCTTCATCATTACTCCACCTTACATGAACATAAATGGTGACAGGTGACAAGTTTTTTACTTAAATGTCTAATCACAGAACTATCTATATCCTTTACTTTACTCTGCACACTTTAATATTTTTGTTTTTTGTCACATGTCTTGCAGTGGAAATTCCGCTTCTCAGTGAGCAGGTGGTTGTGATGCATAAGATCTTTATTTTTAAAAAGTATCATGGGAGGAAAAAAATCCTCTGAAACCGTATTTTAGAGGAAACTGGTTAAATGTTTTAAGCTCAAATCAGAGTGTAAATAATAAAGTTTGGGCTCACTTGTGTTGTTCTGATGATTATGTTATTCTGTCTGGGAACGTGGTGTGACTGTGACTCTCCTGCAATGGGAGGCCTTGAAAGAACATGCACAGTGACGTAACTGTGAGACAGCGGGAGGAGGGGGGGGGACTTAATTTTAGACTCACCTTTTACAAACTTCTGTTCATCACACAAGCCTCTGTAGTTAAGAATAATCACCTCCGGTATTATTAGGAATCAGTTTGATCATCAAAAACGACAATAGCAAATTGCTAGAGATGACAGCAGTGTTTCTGTATGTTGCAGCCAGATGGAGAGCATTCATTTGGGGGGATGAAACTCTCCAAAAAAAAAAATCATGTGATGACACTTTCCCACTGCCTGTATCAGATGCAATGTATCCTGCAATGTTTTGGGACAAGTGCTCCCTAAAATAGTCTCTTAAAACCTTCAGCTGAATGTTGTGGCACTTTTTGATAAATAATACAAAGTCTAAATGTTAGCTTGAATAATTCATTTTGCAGCAGTCATGCATAACAGCTGTCTTTGTGCCTCAAAGAGTCCACAGCCCTCTTTGTCCTATCATGACTTAAAGCTGCGAGAGAGAAAATAAATAAATACAAGTGGATTATTTGTGTTATCTGTGTAATTTCATGTAATGTGTGTTTGTTCAGCTAGGGGTAAAACTGATGAATCAGACTCTCTTAACCGAAGATATGAACTCTCACCATCCATACAGAGGCAGATAGTCTCTATAGTGGAGGGGCTGTCACATTGATGTCTCTGGTCTACTCACTGTCTACTCACAGGCTGCAGGGAGGCCTATTTATAGATCTGTCTCTGTTCTCTGCTTCTACATCGGTCCTTTCTCTCTATCTCTCTTTTCTCTCTCCTTCCCTCCCTCTAATGGGTTGATATTTCTGGAGCTGTGCAACTATTAAACTTCTTTGCATCTTTGAGGTGCAGATCACGTTGAATCAGATCATAAACTTTTCCAAAGTCCAACGTGTCTGTCTGTCTGATTTATAAGGATCTGTGCTCAGAAATATAATCTCCTTGTGTTTGGTATCAGTGCTGAAAAATAATGATTGACTTAATCCGAGACTTTATTTCTAACACCTGATTGGTGTTAGAGCTGTAATGTTTCACCTCCAGGCCTCCAAAGCCACAAAGCCATCGACCGTTATCCACCCACTTTGAAATCAGACAAAATATTCTTTATGCGAACGTCTCAAGTTTTAATTACTTGTGAGCCAAACTTCGGGCTGTTTGTTCTCCAGACACTGTCATCCGGCGTCCAGTCCACAGAGCTGTCACTTTTGCCCCAGAGCAATTGAGCTAGTCATGACAGCCATGCGGTTTGGTCGATGATGAATAGCTCAACAACGACTGTTAGACGCCTGAGCCACAGGAGGTTAAATGCCTTTTAGTGCAGGAATTTGTAGACAGCAAAAAGTGCTGCGTTCAGTGTGGAGTTAACAAAGGAAATCAATAGACTGCAACAAAGCTCAGACCTTGTGATGACCTTTTGACAAAAATCACTGACCTCATGTCTGCTGAATAAAGAACGGCAAACCAAAGACCTGAGAAAACAGGTAATGCAAGTTAAAAAGTCTGAATAAACAACAAGACAAACAGGTTGTTAATGCCTTTATCTGAAACAAGAATAGTTTACAGCCATGCGAGCAGCTATGTGAGGCTGTGGCCTACAGGGGTAAATGCTAACACGCTTGTAAAACATGTTTACCCTCTTAGTTTAGCACGATAGCGTGCTAATGTTCGCTAATTACCACGAAACACAATGCATTTAATAATTGCCAACTCAAAAAATGTACACCAGTCTAGACCAAAGTAGAGGACTAACCATTATCATCCCTATCACCACACCATTAGCATGCCTAAATCATATTACGTTGATGTTAACAAGTTAAAAAGTGATATTAGATGATTGATACCACTCTCACGTATAATATTAAATAAGTAGCCTGACTCTGTCCAAAGGTTTGCTTCATCAATACAAAAACCAAAATGCAAAAATAATGTATTACATGGGGGATCACCTGCTGAACAATTTACATATGGTCTCCAGTAATAGCTGCCAGAAGCAATAATAACCGGGTGCTGTTTGCGGCTTCTTGTTTACTGGACAAACATTAGAGTGGTATTGATCTTCTCATCTAAGTCTCAGCAAGAAAGCAAATAAGAGCATTTTTACAAAAAACGTCAGAAGTGTGTCTTTCAATCCACTGCATTCATACTCTCCATTTTCCTCTCACTGAACCTGTTATCTTGTACCTGACTGAAAAACAGGAAGGGATGTGCACACACGGCTACCTTTCTACAAACTTGAAATAGCTCATGAAATTCAGAGACAACAAAAATAACCTACCTGTATCATCTTCTTCATGGCTTCCACGGTTTATTTTTAATCCATCATCAAAGTTATAGATTATTTTATGTCATCGGGACATTTTCAATAGGACGCTGTTGGAAGTGGCATCACAGTGAACATCGACTAATGCTAACAAGGATTCCGATCCAGTGATTTAGAGGCCGTTTGCCTTTGTGTGACATAATTATGGCTCAATGATCACTTGTGTCTTGTCATCTGGCCTCCCCTCAGGGAAATAATGCTTCATGTGATGAAAGTGATCAGAAAGTGCAGTTATTGTAGACGAGGAAGAGCAGCACGGCAGCACAATTTCCTGTTTTGTATGTATCCTGTGACCTTTAAAACATAATCTTCTCCAGGGATCTAAATTACATTGATTAAATTAACTGGTTTGAATAGATATGTGCGTTTAATGTAAACAGCATTATTTATACATTATTTAATGAGGGATATGTATTTAGTTGTATCTTGATTTGTCATGAAAAGTGCTAAATTGAATTTGTAGCTGCTGGAGATTCAATTACATGTCCATCAGTGGGCCCCAGTCTGTTTCGGGATGTGTAATGTCACCGACATTTACCAATAACGATGACACCGATGTCCCCGAAAGTGTAGCAGTGCATTAAAAACACAGGCTGGAAGATAGGTTGGTGCTGAATCCTAATGCCTCCTGTGTGCTTTGAGCTTTCATTTTTTACAGGATGCAATAGGTGTCTGAGCAGTGCAGCAAGGAGCCGAGCTAATAGTGGGATACTTATTATAGCCCTAGCAACAGGAACGGGATTGGTGGCTGCGGAGAGGGAGCCTGTCAGCTATTGGCTGCTGAGGAGGACCGCTCAAAGCACAGAATTTCATCTCATGAAAGGTTCAGTGCAGCAAGCTGCAGCAAGAGGCTGCAGTCTGAGGGTGGGCGATCCAGCAGTTTGCCACTTCAGCTTATCAATCAGTGTGAGGGCTCAACTCCCAGTTTGAAACACACAGATATGCATAATTACTCAGATAAACTCGAGCTTTGGGGTGTAAAAATACGACTTGCACGCACAAAGAGAAGCAGATTCTCTTTCCATTGTTCCTCGTGAGATGCAGGATTTTGTTTTATTGCAGCGCTCCTCTGCTGTGATCATAAAATCTGTTGTCTTTTGAAGCAATATTCTTTGATCTACGCCCTAATTTAGTTAATGATTAGCAAAGTGGCCTTAAAAAGAGCCTCATTTAAGACATACTATAGTTGTTGTGTTAGCTGGCAGTGTCTCTGCACTGCAGCTAATACAGCCTCCATCTCATACGTTCACCCACAGACCCTCAACACAAGCAGTCGTGCAGGCATATACAGTACACACCATCCAGATATGGATGCATGCACACAAACATACCACACACACCTGTTATGTGACCCACAAAGGGTTACCTGTTGTCAAACGGACTTCCTATATCAATGTGTCGGCTTTAAAACTCAACAGAAATGTTTAAAATCAGTTCACTAATGAAAAGGAATGAGCTGCTGTGTTTCTGGTATGACTGTAAATGGCTACATTACAGAGAGAAATGAAAATAAAGAATAATACCGATAAACAAATAACTTTAATGGGCAACAGATGGCAACCAAAAATTCCTCAGAGCATACAATTTGTATCTCATTTTCATCTATCGCCCCCCCTTCCCCTTGCTAATTTCCAGTAGGTCAGCTCTTCTCAAATCTGATTTGTGATTAAAATATAATTACTTTTCTCCTCATTTCTTGTGTTTGTATGTTTTTCATGTCACATAAAACAAGGATCAACATCCAAAATAATGAAAACTTAAAAATAAAAACACAAACCACAGGAGGAAAAAGCCCCACAAATGAATTAAAAGGGAACACAATGCATGTATTCTTGGCAATGAGTGAAAGTCTCCTGACATGGTTCTTCAAAACATATTGAAACAGAAAAAGAAAAGTGAGAAAAATAAATTCAGTTTCCACTTGTTTTAACAAACAAAACTTAAACATGAAAGTGATTTGACTCCATTCAAATATTCATAAGCAGTGTGAGCAATTGTGCAGATTGGCATTAGGATTTCATGCTATTTGTCTGGCGAGCCTTTGAGACCATCAGCTTTATACTACGTTAAAAATAAATCAAAGCAGCTGTGACATACAGTGTGAGCTCATGGAGGCTGACTCATGACGGTGACATAATTGGCATACATGAACGAGGTTGTGTGACTGACCTTAAGGCTTCTGGTTTCTCTCTTAAGCCATCACATCTGAGATAAAAAATAAAAGTCCCCCAAAAACTGCCATCTGTATGAATATATTAATGTAATAATCTATAGAACTAGCAGCATTATGAAGACAAATCCGTTCAGCAGCTTTCTGTGCTCTTAAGCAGCTTCCTAGTGTCTAATGTTTGTTCTGAAGAGTTCTCACATTTGCTGATCAATAACCAATTCTAGTGAATTGCCTACATGCTTTCCCTGTGACTCTATTTGTGCATTGGTGTTGAATATTCATATCTATGTGCTGTACAGAGAGCAGTACCGTCCAACACACGTAAAAGTGAGGAACCATTGAAGGGAAAATATTACATCTTGCACACATGCTTGCAGGAACTTCAAATACTGGCAGATAAATCCTTTTTTTTTTCTGTAAAGGTTAACTTGCAAATGAGGCATATCAAATAATGATACAGGCACAAACAGAAAGCACATACTGTACTCTGGGCACAAAACAGAAGTGTCAAAACATTTTTTTTTTCTATGAAATGGTTTTCCTTAAAAACAAAATTGTCTTATGGGTGACAATACAACAATACACTAGACCACCACGGAAATGGTGCATGTATAATTTAGTCATATTCTTTTTTATTATCATAGCTATTATTTCGGTTCTTGTGCAACTGCTACATAATGACTCACATTCAAGATATTTTGTCACTCAGGAACAGCTAAAATGTATAAAAACAAACAAACAAAAAAAAATGTATACTGTCAGAAATAAAATATGGTCCATGTTTGTGAATTCATAACAGAAACATTGAGCCTGAAAACTTCACCATTAGTAAAACTGGATAGCATGACAGAAAAAGTACTTAAATACTGTTCAAAGAACAAAATATATCATAATCATACTTCAATGTGACAAACACCAGCTGGTAAGATTAAGTGATCACTGGTGAGTTTTTATCTTCCTTTTTTTTTTCTTTCATTAACAAATTAAATACACATATTGCATGTCACTATAGCAACGCCCATTACAGGTAAATTTTTACGATCACCATTTTGGTATAGCAAATCAAAAAACCATAACAAAACAAAATAAATTAGAAATTAGAAATCAACATCAGACAAAGCCTGTTTTTCTCAATCATATGAATACTTAACACCCACAGTATAAGTTAATAAAGTCAAGCTACTGTATATAAATACATCACCAGCATGCACAATATTGAATAATCGATATTATTGTTGTCATCATCTTACACTGAAGAAACAGTATAGTAGGCAAGTGCATTTAATAAAACAAACACAGAAGTAAACCACAAACTCTGAAGCTGCTTTTATTTATTTTTTTTGTAATTTTTTTTGTTTTATATTGTTAAGTCTCTGCCTTTAGTAATCTTCACCTCCAAAAGAATCTATGGTTCCAGTGACATAACAGAATAATCTGCGAGATGCCAAATACACTTCAGACAGAAGAAGGGGAATTAATTTTACTCTCCAGTCCTCATTTTCACTCCCGTGTAATTTATCCTTTTAAATTTATTCTTCGGGGGGGTTAATCGGTTTAAAACTTTTCTCTTTTTCTCGTTCTGAGCGTGAGTTTAACATCAATGGCTTTCAGGGCCCTTTCTCATATATAGACTACTACTGGAACCAATGCAAACTAGATTTGTGAGGCATTCCCATTCAAGCATTTTCTCTCTCAAGTGACTCAAATGCATCTCTATCACGCAAAAACCTAACTAAGCAGCTTATCTTGACAGAACAAGATCAGTTCCTATGCCAGTGTGAGGCTGCCATTTCAATCCAACAACAACCACTTCAGGCTGATTGACTGACATATCAGTGGTTTTGGCAAATGTCAAAGAGAAAATCAAGAAGACGGAGGCCCCTTTCAACTGAATATATATTTCTATATATATTTAAACTAAGATTTAACCTCCACTCTCACCTCTCTTTTGATTCTTTTCTTTTAACACATGGAAAAATAAAGAACTGCTGCTGCGGTAGTATCATCGGCAAAAGCGGCTGCCAAAGTCTACCGGCCCTTCATATATTTTTTTTCGAAGTGTGGTTTCTCTTTAATTGTTGCCCTCCCCTCCCTCGTCATCCTGCTGGTCACTTGTCCACAGTGTCAAGTTGTCTCGAAGCAGCTGCATGATGAGAGTGGAGTCTTTGTAGGAGTCCTCGTTGAGGGTGTCGAGCTCGGCGATGGCGTCGTCGAAGGCGGTCTTGGCCAGATGACAGGCCTGCTCCGGGGCGTTCTGGATCTCGTAGTAAAACACAGAGTAGTTGAGAGCTAAGCCCAGGCGGATGGGGTGGGTGGGCTGCATGTGCTCCTTGCTGATCTCGTGGGCCTCATTGTAGGCCTTCTCTGAAGACTCCACCACCGTGGCCCTCTTCTCCCCCGTGGCCACCTCGGCCAGGTACCGGTAGTAGTCGCCCTTCATCTTCAGGTAGAACACCTTGCTCTCGTGCTGCGTCTCGCTGCAGTTCTTGATCAGGAAGTTGTCCAGAAGGTTGAGCACATCCTGGCACACGGCCTCCAGCTCCTTCTCAATCTTCTCCCGGTAGGCCCTTACCATCTCAATCTTCTTCTCATTGCCGTCGGCCGAGGTCTTCTGCTCAATGCTGGAGATCACCCTCCAGGAGGAGCGACGGGCCCCGACCACGTTCTTGTAGGCCACAGACAAGAGGTTCCTCTCCTCGTTGGACAGGGCCTCGTTCAGCTCTGTTACCTGGAAGAAGGAAATGGACCATTTAATCACAAGAGCACAAACCTTGATTCACGGCAGTGGACTGCATTGACATTATACAAAAAATAATCATCCAAGAAAATCTGGCATTATTACTAGATCTGGCAACTCTTTTTGGCAAAAATACCAATCATTTTATGGTTCCAATTTCTCAAAAGTGCAGATCTTCCCGTTTTCATTGTTTTATATCTCAGTAGTGAATATCTTTTAGTTTTTAATTTTATGGAAAGAAAGAGGCCATTTTAAGATAATGGGGGACGCGCCACTGTGGCTTCCTTGTTCCCTTGTTTCATCTCTCTACTAATGTCTTTAATGAAGGTATAGAAAATACACTTAAAAAAGAAATAAGGAAATTTGCAATAGGTATTTTTCTTAAGTTTTACAAACCAAGTGATTAATCAAATAAAAATGATCAACAGAATAATGATGAAAAAATATGATGAAAATAACTGTTAGCTCCGGCGCTAATTATTAAATAACACGTTCTTTTATGTGAAAGACTCTGGACTAACAGCTCAGTTCACAGAAAAGAAGATGAGCAATATTAAACTTGTCATGTGCAATTCCCAGTTTCCATGCCAATCCATCCATTTAGTGCACCAGTAGCTCTAGCTGCCACATGGACAGCGAATGCTAGTTAGTGAGAAAAATATTCAAGATAGTCGGTGGCGGTGGGGGGTTGGGAAGGGAAAGGAAAGGAGGGCTGGGGATGGCTAAAATGTTCCCACGAGCACTCCAGGGCAGCTGCACTGTAAGTGAAAACCATCACTGCACAGGCGGTTCACGTGTCCCAGTGACCTTCTCTCTGGCTCAAACTGACCTTTTTACCTGTCTAAAACACCACACCATGACATCACTCTGAGCTAGACTGTTAAATTTAGATTTTGACGGATCAGTTTGATAGTGGGTGGTTTTCAAAGAGCTTATGTTACTATAAAAAGGCTTCATTACTCAGGGTTATTTGATTGGAAAAGCAGCCTTGATTTCAAACATGGCCTCTGTCAGATCAATAATCAAGGATACATTTATTAATAACTGCTCAGGGACTGAAATATATTTTAAAAAATAAAAATATAGCTTGGGTTTCAACTACTTTTTATCAAAAAAAGCTCCTCCTTGATGTGCTCATTTTTCTCATTTGTCAGTTTTGACATTCTCTGCTCAGGCAGAGGAGCACAAAGATGGCGCAGGATCGCCGACGTCACACACACTGAGTGGATGGAGAGCCGAGCTCAACCTATAGAGAAGGAGGCGCCTTCGTTCTGCCTGTCCAAAACTGTAACACAAACCTACACATGCAAACGATCAAACATGTGAAATTTACAGTCGAATGAAGCCGATTTGTCTTCGTCAAATGACTCAAGGAAACAAATAGGTCATCCCTCTAAATATAATGCGCTGATGTTTGGGAAGCTTACTACTGTGTCAATTGGATTACAGTTATGCTGATAAAAAAAATAGCTGATAATGCATCAGACTGACACAAATATTGTGATTTCAAGGGCTGACATTAATTATAATCCATGGCAACTACCATAAACCAACATGCACAATTAGTTGATTGAAAGAAAACTAATCTGCAACTAATTTGATATGTGATGAATCATTTTAAGTATTTTGTCAGGCAACCCTCCACCAGTTTCAGCTCCACAAACGTTAATATTTTCTGTCTTTGATGGTAGTAATCTACCTTTTCTCTCTAATTGGTAGATAAAAAAACTAAAATCTCTAGGCTATATTTTCCAAGTGACCTTCTTAAAATGTCTCAATGTCTCTCGAACAGTCAGTTAATCAATAATGAATATAATCGTTAGTTGCATATCCATAAACCATACATATTTTCCACGAAGAACACCAAGGATATCACTGTTCTTTTGTCATTTCTGGCTGCAATGGCAAGGGATTCCCTTTGATTAGAGAGTGAGAGTACACACCCCTGCAAAAGGGCCCAGTTTGGACCGCACTGACAAGGCAGATTGTTTAAAGGGAAAGGAATCCCTCCCTGTCTGCATACACATCATCCCACCTCCTGCAACCAGAAACCCTCGATGACAAACCGTCCACGGGGGGCTCTCTCCATCTCCCCCTGAGGAACATAAGGCAAAATGTTCCTCGCTTATTTTATTTTTTTTAAGTATGTATGACGATTTTAATCTACATGTGAGCTCATACAGGCCCGGCTACGACTCCCAGGATGCTATCGGTTCCAGTATGAGCTGGTGTGACACAGTTTTTTTTTTTTTTTTTTTAACCCACTAGTGAATCCAATTCCCAGAATTTCTTAAGGGGGCAGAGAAGAGAAAGGGGGAAAAAAAGCAGACAAAGGCTCTGTCCTCAGCACCGGCCAATAAGAGCTGAGAAAGCTCCTGTGAGGCAGGCCACCCATGTCATCCTCTTTGCATCAAATATTACAGTACTTAATCAGAGTCATTAACCCAAAATGACTTCAAATGGCTGCTGGATATCAGGAGGAATCCGCTTCAGCCAGAAACGGATACACAGATACACGTATGAGCAATAAAGTGAACAAGAGGGGAGAAAACAAAGCCCACAAATCAAATCTGATCATATTGACTCACTGCAATATGACAAAGAATATTCTAGAGAGATTCTACTGCCTCCTACGTTTGTTTGGAGGAAAGAGCAGTTTGAGGGCTCCTTTTGGAGCATTTTTATAAAGCAACCATGCTCCCCCCCAAAAAAAGCCTCAAAGCCTTGTATACCAGTCTGAAAAATGAGCATATTTTAAATGATGTATAGTATTTTTAATTAATGTGACAAAGAGAGGAGGAAGAAGAGGAGGAGGAGGAGGAGGGAGGGGGCAGCAGTTGATGGGCTTTTTCCGAGCAACCTCACATGGCTCCCAGCAGCAGCAGCTTTTATAAAGGAAGGAGGGGAGGTTGGTAAAAAGGAAGAAGAAGAAAAAAGTAAAAAAAATAAATAAAAAAAGCAGCAAATGCAATAGAGCAGAGCCGTTATAAGATATGAGGCTCTGATTAACCGAGAGATGAAGCTCAGGCCTGTGTGCATTTCATTGTAATATCCCTTCATTGAACGGCAACGGCCGACAGAAAGGCACCGCCCAAGGAGCAAACGATTTGGACTCGACTCAGGAAAAAAAAAAAGCACTGAGCTCTCGATGAATTGGCGACGAGACAATAAAGATATTAAACATAATTAATCTAAGATGTCTAATTGCAGTGCGGTAATATCAAGCCGGTGTAAGCAGCCGGATTTTACAGCCAACACAGTCAAGAGATTGCGGGACGAGCCTTAACAAGAGCGCACAGGTAAAAAAAAAAAAAAACCCAAAACATCATCCATACACATTAAGTCATAATTATCATCTTTTTTTCCCTTTTCTTTTTGAATGGACTTACCGATTTCATAGCAGCTGCCATATCATCATATCTCTCAGCCTGTTCAGCCAGCCTGGCTTTCTGCACCAGCTGCTCGCGATCAACCATGTTTTAAATGATATTTAAGTTGCTTTGTCGAGCTGCTCTACTTGGGGTTTTTGGGGGTGAAATGATTGATATTTTAAATCGCAATGCAGTGAAATCCTACGCGAACCTAATGCTGCAGCTGTTCCCTGCTGTCTGTCTGTTTCTCCGTGCAGACGGGACACCCTCTCCTCTCTTCCCTCCCTTCCTCACCCCTCCTCCTCCTCCTCCTTCTCACACACTCTCCCTGGGCTGCGTCATCAGTCAGAAAGGTGGGTGTCTGTGCCAATGATGTAACACTCCATACATGGGAACCAGAGGGTATAGGGGATGGATGGATGGATGGATGGATGGGAGCAGCTGGGCGAAAGGCCTTGTGGGTAATGGAGTCTCCTGGAGCCAGAGGTGTGTACAAACTGATTGATGATGGGGGGTGTAGGTGTGACACAGCATCTTACTGTGGGGGCTAAAGTATGATGGTTCAACCTGCATTTGGCTGCATTTTTTGGCCCATGTCGAGGAGCGAGTCCGATACAGAGGTGGCACAAATTCATTGTTCCACATGAAGCCCACATTGTCCAAATCGGGACCAAAAATTCAATTTTATCCAGAACTGAACACAATTTTCAGTGAAAGCAGGAGCTTTGGAAGAAGTGTTTGAATCCTTAACTTGAGTAAAAGTAGAAATACCACAGTGTAAAAATACATCATATAAAGAATAAGTCATGCATTCATAGTATTGAATAATATAATATCATAATTATTCTAATTGCCTGCCACTGGGTCAGATTTGGTCGAATTCCTGTTGAAATCAATGAAATGAGGGGGCAGAAACACTGCCGCTTTTGTCCACAGGGGTCGCCAGAATCAACACAAAATGAAAGTTGCTTGTTGCTGCTTTGAAGGACCAGTGTGTAGTTGCAGATTGCAAGTAACCGAATACCACTCACATCTGTGTTCGACAACCTGGAAATGAAAAGGGGCTGTGAAGCAGGAGACACTACAGAGGCTGCAAAAGGCACTATCTACAGCCAGCGTATGGTTTGTCCATTCTGGGCTAGTGTAGAAAACATAGTGGTTCAACATGGCGGGCTCCATGGAAGGCAACCCACGCCGTCTGTAGATTAAAAAATAAAAAATAAAAATAAAAAATATTTAATGCTGTCAAATAAATGTAGTGGAGTAAAATGTACAATATATATTTACTTTGTTTTGTACAATAAAGTAAAAAGTAGCAATGAAACAAACAAAAAAATGAAATACTCAAGGAAAGTCAAATTTTTAAGTACAATACTTTGTATGCACTGAACGGATGCACTTTGTTACTTTCCACCACTTGTTTTCCCATGGCTAAAAAAGTGCAAAGGTATTTTCAAAACTACTGAGTGATTGGTTGATCGATTGATTGATTGGTTGATTTAAGGATGAGTTGACAGAGAAATACTAATCCATTCTATCCAAGTAAAGCACAAGACCAATGTGCATAACCTACAATGAAACGCTGGCCAGAACAACAACACTGAACCGACATCATATCAAATTACCATCATGATAATTGTAAAATCAATGACACAACAAGACTTGACAGTGAATCAGCACTTTTTATAATGTTACAATGTTTTTACTGTACAGCATTCATGACGTTTCATGTCTAAATTTAACATTAAAACAAAATCTCCTTCTGGCTTCTCAGTTTGACAATAAATTGATCTTTTTAAATGTTTCCCTGCTTTTCCCAGAGTCATATTTTAAAGGTAAAATAAGGTTTGGTCTGAGGGCGGGACTGAATTTAAGGAAGATGATCATTTATTATTATGAGCATAATGGCACACAGATTCCTGGACAGACTCCCACATTTTGACCTTATATCTTCTGTATTTTTTAGCCATGACATAATCATATTTGCAGGGCAGCTCGCAGGGCGTCCCTGAAATGTAATCTGAGATCACACCATTTCCTGTCCTCAAGGCCAAATGCTTGTGAGTGATGCAAAGAGCAAACTCTGCTGGTGAGTTTTGGATTTGTGCAGCTATTTTATTAACATACTGAGAGCAGAAGATGCTTATTAAAGCCTACAGTTTTTTATCACAGCCCCTTTTTCATCTACCACCACACACCTAGAATCACTTGTTACAGTGAGTGTACATTCTTTTATCAAATGAGCAATATGAGATACTTAGACTAGATGAAGAGACAACTGCCCGCAGCTCCCTCTTCTGGCCAAAACTGGAACTGAAAGTAGTGGTGTTGTGAAAAAACTTCTGAAACCACAGGACTATCTTTTGAAACCTGCACGAATGAAACTGTTCTCAGGTTATAAAGACGTACTGACCCACAGCAGTGAAAGAAGTATTCTGATCCTTTACTCGGGGTATCAATACCACATTGTGAAAATGTTCCACTACAAGTAAAAGTCCTGCATTAAAAACTTTACTTGAGTAAAAGTTTTAAAGTATTATCTGCAAAAGTAAATGCAGAAAAAAGTGTTATTGATGTTTTTGATTTAATATCACTGTTATAATATGTGTATGTTAAATGCTGTGTAAATTTGAGCTAATTTAAACGACTTTATATACTGTTGGGTAGTTTAATCAGCAATGCATCATATCCTATAAGATCATCTAATGTTTGTAACGTCACTGTGAGAACCGCAAGTAACAAGGTTTTTAAATAGTCACCAAATTTGGAGTTATGTGGTTTTTACTGGAAAGGAAGAGTATGAAAAACTGTAATCTGAAAAGTAACTAGTAACTAAATCTGTCAGACAAATGTAGTGCAGTAAAAAGTACAAGCTGCCCTTGAGATTTAGTGGAGAAGAAGTATAAAGTTGCATACAATTGAAATACTAACTAAAGTACAAGTATTCTTTAGAATTTATACTTAAAGGTTCAGTGTTTAACATTTAGAAGGATCTATTGAGATAATGTAATATACTATCCATAGGTATGTTTTAATTTGTGTAAAATCCCCTGAATATAAGAATCATTATGTTTTTGTTACCTTAGAATGAGTCACTTTTATCTACAGACGTCACGGCTACCATGGAGTCCGCTATGTTGAACTGCCATGTTTCTACAGTAGCCCAGAATGGACAGATCAAACACTGGCTGCAGATAGGGCCCTTTGTATTTTTCCACACGTCACAGCCCTTTAAGTACAGTACTTGAGAAGAACTTTGTTATATTCCACCAGTGCTGACCCAGAGCAACCATTAATTGGCAGGAAAACAATTCAATACAATTCAACTTAATTTATTCCTGTAAGGACAATTATGACAAGTATGCGGCAGCTCGCAACCCACGTCAATACAAACACAGTCGAAAGGAGAAGAAAGAACCACAATCAAAGGCTACAAGATTAAAAAACATAGAGTTTTTAATCGGTACTAAATAAACAAAGACATATCTAAAGAAAATTGATCTAAAAGATACACAAAGTAATGAGGTCATACAAAAACATGAGCAAATGAGACAGATGAATGAACCAAAACCTAATTAACAGCTAAAGGCAAGTAAAAGAAAATGTTCAGTGGTTCATTTCATCAACATCTCACATTTTATAAAACATCCATGTTGCCAAAGATGAGACTATATGTGGAGATTTGTTAGTGTGGCGCTCTCTAATGTTTATGGGTTCAAATGTGAAAGGTAAAAATAATAATAATAATAATAATAATAAAATAAGAATTAATAAAATAGCTAATAGCTAAATTTTTCTGAGAGTCGATAGAAAAAAAGCACAATTCTGTCAGATGTGTCCCCAGTTTGCACCTTTCTGTGTTTTTTCACCTACATCTCTTAATCCTCTCTCTCTCTCTCTCTCTCTCTCTCTCTCTCTCTCTCTCTCTCTCTCTCTCTCTCTCTCTCTCACACACACACACACACACACACACACACACACACAATTGTTGACGCTTCCCTTCTTCTGCAGGAGGAGATTATCACCTGCTGACCTGGCCTGAGGTCAAGAGAGGAAGTGTTGACTTTCAGTGAAGTGTAAACTGGGTCAAGGTAGGAGGAGGAGGAGTCTAGAAAAATACCCTTTGTCACATAACCACAGCTCGACATTTCAAAGAATGCGAATATTGTACTAAAATGTCTTCATGGAATTTGAGTTTTATTTGTTTTTTTTTTTCATGTGTTGTGTGGTTTCACAGTCAAAATTAGCTTTTTGACAACAGGAAAGATCATAGACCAGATCCTATGCAAAAAACCCACAAACTTTAATTACGTTTCAACTTAAGTGTTTTCTAAGACAATCAATTAATCTAATAGTGATTTAAGAGAAAATTAAAGGGTTCAAAACCTTTTTCTTTACCTATATATTCCAGTACTGGGAATTATCCTGACTATTTTTCAATCCACACTTGGAAAACCTGTATTTGAGGGCAGAGATACATTTATTATACTCTCTATTAATACAATCTTAAAAGAAATTCATGTTGTTATCTTCCCCAGATAACATATTAGTGGTTTCTTTTGCAACGTTTTGAAAAAACCATTACTTTGCATTGCACAGTCTTACAGTGCAACCGACAGTGCTGAACTAATGAATCTCTCTCTCTCTTGCTTCAAAGAGGATTACTGGTCCTTCTGCTTAGCTTAGTTACCTCAAATTAGGATAAGGGTAAGGAGAGGTCTGCTGTCTACAGCGGCCATCTGTCTGTGGACAGTCGAGCGCTCACGCTGCTGTAAATGGAGACGAGTCTGGAGTTGGATGTTTTGATATACCCAGATGAAGTGAGGATTCCTACTCCGGAGGAGCTTGCAGAATGGGAACTGGAGACTGCGAGCCAGGTGTCCATACCCACCGTCCGACTCTTTGTGGCCCTTTACCCATACAACCCTGCTGCAATGTCTCCCAACTATGAGACGGCTGCAGAGGAGCTGCCTTTTGTACCAGGCCAGATAATCAAGGTAAAAACAAATGTGACGTCTTTTACTTTTGCAACTCGATGTTAAAGTCGTGCAGGTAAATGGTGTACAGTGTTTCATGGTTCTCTTTAAGTGTGCTGGCATGTATAACTCATATGTTTGAGTTTTATTTTCTCACTTCATTACTTTTGAAAAGCTTCTTTGAAAGAACATGATGGTGTTTCCTGTTTGTGCTAGATTCAGGGCAGCTGAGGGTGCACAAAGATATGAGCTTTTTTTTCTTTATTTCCTGTCACCATTTCCAACTGATTGATGTGATTTGCCACCTTTTTACTGTCTTCTGCTGCAACAGGAAAATATTTACATGCATTTCTCTTTCAAATCCTAAAAAACAGTAATAAAACCAACTGTATCTACATTTATCAGGTGTGTGGAGACAAAGACTCCGATGGTTTCTATCACGGTGAGTCCGGTGGTCTCTCCGGTTATGTGCCAAGTAACATGGTGGCTGAAATCCCAGTGGATGATGAGTACCTGAAGCATCTACTCATGCAGCAGGGATTCCTTCCTGTGGACCACGCAGGTATCGGGCCTGTTTCTGTAGGACACTGTGCTGTAGCTGTAGGGGTGAGAGGCGGTTTGCACTGAGCTGCTCTCTGGATGAATGTTTATAACTGTAGGAAGTTGCTAAAGTTAATAAAAAAGATGCTACAACATATAATAAGTAGAAGTAACACACAAATCACAAGTGTATATTTGAATACATTCTAAATGATAAATTATTTCTTTCAGTGCACTTTTTCAAAGTTAGTTTGTTAATGTTTTATGGTAAAATGCTCTATCTGACCCCTGTGCACACTGGTTCTCTATTTTTATTATTTTACCATTAAAGTTAAGTGATTTCAAATAGAGTGTTTGTGTGTTTTGGCCCACAGGTATGTCTTTCACGCCAGATCTGAGCGACATAGGCAGTATCCCTGATGATGTAGTTGTTCGACGAATGGTGGCCTTATTTGACTATGATCCATGGGAAAGTTCACCCAACATGGACAGTGAAGTAAGCACTATAATGACACATGAACCACATTATGTATTTAACCACGTTTTACACTCTTATCTCTTGTTCAAAATACAAAAAGGTGGCTTGTGGTGATGTTTCAAAACATTAAAGTTTTTCCTCTTTTTGTCTCTCAAAGGTCGAACTTGGCTTTCGTTCAGGAGACATCATATATGTGTTAGGTGACATGGATCAAGATGGGTTTTACTATGTGAGTGTCATTGCAATGATTGTCACTTAATTTTTGCATTGAATTTTGCACACAAGTTTAACCGTCATCTCTTTTTTGTATATGTCTATCTTTTTTAGGGGGATCTGCACGGACGGCGAGGTTTGGTTCCATCAAACTACCTTCAGCCGTTGCCCTGGGATTAGAAGAAAACACCACGCTAGGATGTTTGCTACAGATGCCAAGTCTCAGACACAGTGAGAAATAAGCAGTTTTTATTTGAAAAAATAGTTAAATTGACATTTTATGTGTCAAAAAATATATTTTTTATTTATTATTATTATATTTTTTTTATTATAGTATGGCACTGCACCTGCTTTAGATTGCAAGCCAATGAGGGTTTGTGCAGATAAGCAACTAATTAAGCCAGTATTACCAGTGTAAATCAGGATAAAAATAGTCCTTATTATATTGTCAGATAATTCATTTATTGAACATTTTTGACAAAAATGACAAATCATACATGTTTAAAAACTCAAAAACCACATTAAAAAAATGAACTCACTTTCACGGTGCTTCTACTTTATGCACTTTCACAAAAATGAATTTACAAAATGAAATTTCATATATGTGTATTATAATATGAACAAACTGTAATTATTTCAAATATATCGGATGGCAATGGATACATTATTTTAGCCTTAATAATACACATTTAGTCTCAGTTTTTTGCAGACCACAGTGTATTAATATAGAATGTTCATATTTGCCTTATATCCTGTTTATGTATTTTCTATATTTGGCTCATAGTTTTTGAGTTTTGCAGCAGTTTTTATGTAAAAAAAAAATCTCAACAGAAACTTTGTATAAAAGAAAAGACTGTAATCATGTTATCAATGTAATAACTATAAAGCAGAAACTGAAAATAAATAAATAATCTTGAATTTGTACAATGCTTACCTGCTTTCTTTTAACCAGATATCTCAACTACTTGTTTGTACTGTCTACAATTTTATTATAGTAGTAGAAAAATCATTTTCTATTCTGATAAAACATTTACATTACAATATCAATTTATCAATTTGTAATAAATTAATACAATTAAATGACAAAAGCAACATAGAAATTCAACTGGTTTTAAAATCCTTCTCACAGAGTCCGTTGGTTTCTTCTTTACATTTCTCTGCAGCCAACAGTATACTCATCCATAAAGTAGGAAACACTACACTGTGTAATGAAGTTTAGTAGTGCTTTCTACTTTATGGGTGACAACACTGTACATCAGTAGTTTCTGGTCGCTCCGCCGCAAACACTGAAGACATGACGGGTTGAGTAAAAGCAAGTTTTCACAGATAAAATGTGACACAAGAACGTTCTCTAACATCATTTTATAACTGGGAAACATGAAAACAGTTTGTTAGCAGTTGCATCCACAATATTTGACAGTAATGTTGCTTAAAATAATGCTGACATTGTACATGTACATTTAATGACACATAAAACTGTAACAACTGTATATTTTAGTGCATTTATATTGGACATGTAAATCAAATACAAGCAGCGACCAAAAGTAACTTGCTGTCAGGGTCTTACCAGTTTGGACTCCGAAGAAGAAAGAAAACCCAGAAGTGAACGTGATCTTTATATTAACCCCCGTATGAGCCACGTGGTTCACACAGGAAAAGCTCTAACAGTCACACACACACACACACACCCACACATACACACATACACACACACACACACACACACACACGCATGGAAGTGTATGCAGATGTGTACATTCATGCATGCACACACACACACAGTGGTGGGAAATAGTATTTGAAACATCTACTCAAGTTTGTGAACATTACCCTTTAATTTGAGTCATTTCATTGTAAAATATATTACATGTTTTTATGTTTTTTGAGAAATAATGATTAATGCTTAATTGAAAAATAATAATAATAATAATAATAATAATAATAATTAAAATTGTATGTATGAATCTGTAGATGCTCCAGGTGGATACTTCATATACTTTCGGGTAATGATTCTAACAATACTTTATATTTCAGTGTATTATATATATATATATTTGATGTACAATATTACTCTGTAAAGGAGCCCTTCAGATAAATGTACTACTGTGGAAAAAAGTTTCACAATCTAGAAATTCGAGAAAAGTAACAGTCTCTTAGAATTTAACTTTTTTAGGAAGTGTACTTAGTTACTTTACACACACACACACACACACACACACACACACACACACACACACACACACACACATATACATGCAAATTCAAGCTGTTGCCAAGCATGAGCTCATCCCTTTTAAGGACATACAGTTAAGAGACAACACATTGCTTTTAAAAAAGAAGTCAAAAGACATGTAAGCAGATAGATATTGATCCCAGTAATAATTTAAGTGGATATGTACCAATTATCTTTGGACAAAATACTCCTTAACAATGCAGCATTGAGGCTTTTACTTTGAAACAGCAACATAATGATAAAAGATCAAAGGAAATCGAAAATTATTAGCAGATATATAGATTAAGTGAGCTCATTTTAGAGACGTTGAAGCGGTTTAACGTTTTCAAAGGGAATATGGTGCCCCTTAGCACTCTCCTCACATATTTTATATTTTACTGGCATGCAAGTCCAAAATCTACTGTATGTATTACAGGAAGCGATTGATATCTGTTTTATATTTCTGAGAACTCATTCACGCCTGCATGTTTCTGACAAGGTGTGGGTGGGGGATGGTGGTGCAAGGCTCTTCCCTATCCTAGCAGCAAGTGTGCAATATGCTTGCAACAACAGAAACTTCGCAAATAGAATAGAGACGGGCCTGTGTCCTCCGTTGTCACGACAACCTAAACCTCAGAGTCACACCAAGTGAAATAAGAGGAAGTGGGGGATGGGCGGTGCACACAAACCGAGAAAAGATGTCCTTGTGAGAAAAAAAGAAAGAAGAAAAGACAAGCAGACAGTAATGTAGCAGATTGCTACAAAAGGTTGTGAATGCAAGAATTGACAAGAGCTTAATTTGCTGCAGGGAATCCGAAACTAACAGTATTAACACATGCACGCACACACAAATAACGGTTGCATTTTGGGGGGATAATGAGTTCACGTGTGTCTTGTTCAAGAACACAAGGAGTGACCCTCTGCAGCAGGCCAGCATGACTGTGCATCCTGCAGATTATCTCAGCACTGTTGCGCTACAGGATGTGCTTGCATCAGACATCTATTCCTGTGCAACATGGGATTATATCCAAAGTGATCTCCTCCAGTACTTAAGGTGATATAGATAGCGTCAAGGTGCCAAAAACAAGCGCAGCATCTAATGACACAGTAGGTATTATCCTCCTAGGGGAACTGCTTAGGACTGATTAAATTATGTTTTACCTATGATGACTGATCTCAGACAGAGATCTTCTGTTGTGTAATGGCAGCTGTGAATGTAGATATTATATCTAAGTGATTGCCACTGAGTATTGCAATTGTTTATTCAATCAGAAAATGCCCTTAAGACTGTTAAATTGAATCATGTTTGAACAGTTACAACCTTTGGCGGCAACTGGAAAGAAATATATGTGCACACACATACGCACATACCACAAAAAGCCACAATTCCTGTTTCTGGCCAGTCAAAAGTCGAACTTTCTCATTACATCATGGCTGTGGGTTCGATAGCGAGTCACCAAACGGGAGATAAAACTTCTGCAGGGCTCCTAAAGATAGAAATAAAAAGTTACACGATGTGCATGCACTTTTTTTTAAAGACTATATGCAGTGATGTACTCACATCTTTTAAGGTACCAAAATACTTTGTCCAACATTAAAGATTTCACTAAAAAACTGCTGATGTATTAACAGCAAAAAGTACTTGTTGGGCAGAATGGTCTCTTTCAGAAAGTTACTGTATATAATTATATACAACATATAATTTGAATATTACGGATGCTTTAACATGTAAGTAGTATGTAAATGTTGCAGCTTTATTTTATCTATAGCACATATCATATTTTAGAAACTGATCATGTGTTTTGTTTGTTACTGTGACTGTAGCTGTCACATAAATGTAGCAAAACGTACAATATTGCCCTCAGATGTGGAGTATACGTATACAATGGAACTATTCAAGTAAAGTAAAAGTACCTCAAAATTGTACTTAAGTACAATACTAGAGTAAATGTACTTAGTTACTTTCCACCACTGACCACCAACTGCAAGCCCGAATTGAATGCAAGCAGAATCAGGACTTCAGATTTGTTCGGTGCTGCCACATAGTGGATCTTGGTGGAAGTGACTCTTGCAGCTCTAGCCTGGACTAGAGAAGATTTTCAAAATAAAACTGAGAGTTTTACAGATACATATAATTCAATTTTACTTTATTTGGATCCCCATTTGCTTTCACAAAGTGATTGCTAGTCCAGCATGCATGTAAGTATATGTGAATTAGCTGACAATGTGAAATTAAATTAAGTTTTTAGAAACTTCATTTCATTTGTTTGCCCAATTAATTTTTTTCCTCAAATGCTGATAACTTAACACCTAACACCTCAATTTTTTTATTTATGTTGAATAATATAAGTTCCCAAAGTTATATAAATTTCAGTAATACCAGTGCAAAGTATATGCAACTGGAAATAAAATAGCAGTATATACGACTTTAGGTCATAGTATTTCTGTAACAAACACCTAAAAAGGCAAAGAAAACCCCGAACATGTTTTAACCAGCAGGAATCAGGTGTATACTTTTATTTACATTACATGTAATACATTATTTGCATGATGTACAAATAGGTGAGAGGAAACAGTGTACAGTGCACTTTGCCCTATGATTAGCTGGCACGAGCTGAACTAGAACAAAAGAGAGTTCAAATGTCTGCAAGAGAGGAAGGAAACACTTCATTATCAAAAGTGAAATAACTGTGATAACATATCACAAGAGACAGTTTAACTATATCAATTAGTAGTCCCCTAGTCTGTGAACTGTTCTCGGTCACCATTCATTTTACAATCAAAAGTTAAATTTTACAATCAAGAAATTAAAAACAACTGATTGATCAGTCATCGTTAAAACGGTTTTTATTTCAGAAATCAAAAAAATACATCAGTTATGAGATGTTGAGATGATAAATATACAACAATAGGAGGATCTATTGGCAGAAATAGAACATAATAGGTATGTTTTCATTATAATCACCTGAAAAGCAGAATCGTGTTTTTGTTACCTTAGAACGAGTCTTTTATCTCTACAGAGGAAGTGGAGCCCTTCATGTTGGACAAACCAAACACTGGCTCTAGATAGGGCCACACAGCCACTGTAGTTTTGTCCTACACACTTGGAATGAGAGGGTGGGGCGAGGGGGTTGCCTATCCTACACAAATCCTACACACTGGTCCTTTAAATATACAATTCATATTTGATACAAAACAAAGAGAGAAAATCCTTATGACTTGTGTTTTGAAGGATGAGGTTGTCCTTGTAAAATCACACACAGTGCATACAGTAGATTCACACTTACATAATTTACATTTAGATATACATTACAGTTACATCTTGTGTATTTGACAATCATCACAGTCGTGTAAAATTAGACAGAGTTTTTATTCTGTAGTGTACACGGAGAGTGCACTGGATACCAGCACTGATATGATGAGTAGCACAGAGCTAACCACAGCAACATGGCTCCCGGAGTAATACACCTGCCGTCCATTCAAGGTCTGCACTGGTCTGTAGGTATTAACCATGTCCTTTCCATTCAGAAACTGAAGCTGGGAGAATGCAGCAAGCTGGAAAAAGGGGGGGAAAAGCACTCAATAATGATAATGAAACCATGTGGATGTGGTGAGTTTGTCTCATATTTAATGTAAAATCTGAATCCACTCTCTAAAGTACTATGTGTTGGAATAAAAGAACCACGTCCAGTACCACAGCCACTTATGTGCAGCGCTTCAGTAAACGTAAACTTTCCTCCTCTAGGTAGATGATGCAATTTTGTAAGGATAATTACCTGTTTCCTGCCGAGAGGGATGGTGTTTTCAAACAGGCTCCAGACGACAGCTTCTGCACAGTTAGGTGTAGTGAGGGAGCCATCATAGCGAAAGTACTTGGCCAAATTCTTCTGAGGAGGAATGAACATTTCCAGGGATACACCTCTCAGGGTTGTACTGTTGGCTGGTTTTACAAAGGATTAACAAGTAAGCATAAAATGATTAAACAATAAAGTGGTTCAAGGTGACAACACTGTTAACTCATTTATTGTTGGTTTGTAAAAAAAAAGGTTTTAGGACAGTGTGTTATCTCAATTGCACTTTAGTCTAGCACTGGAACAATCAGCAGCAGATTTAAGACACTATATTCAATGTGGCTGGAAGATAATGAAGCACAATTATCTTATTTTTCCATGACAGCAGATAAGACGTACTGGGTTGTGTGATATATTTCAGAGCATTTATCAGGGGGTCAAACTTCTTATTTGCAGACTCGGACACCTGAAATTAAAGAATAAAATGTTCAAGTTAATCACGTTTTTGTAAAAGTTGGGACAATGTACAATAAATATTGAGGTACAAAGAGCTGCATCTTTCAGGGCTTATCATCACATTTTTATATTGTTTATTGAAGGATCTACAATGCTTTCCTAAAATGTTTGCACCTTTCATGCACACTAACCTTGTTGTAGGTTTATTTCTTTGTTACTTTTGATAATAAAGGAACAAGAATGTCTTTTCCTAAACATTAATTCAGTTTTTCTTAATCGTGCGATCTTTAAAACTGCCCTTTGTAGAGTTATTTATCAACTGATGACTGCAAATTCTTATGAATGCTTTGTTTTACAAACTTTCTTTTGTCTAATTATTTTTTGGTGTACCTCAAGGCGTGATTCTTGGGCCATTTAATTTAATGACAAGCCCATAAAATGTAAAAGAGGTCTGGTGCCAGTTGAATAAAAGCAAACCGAAAAGTCACTATTTTGTTGTGTACTTTGGGATCAAATGACATATTCTTGTGCGCGTACCTTTAAATTCCCAATAATGGATTTTTAATTTTGGACACCTTACTTACACCAAACTTCAATTTTTTGCAAGATAAACAAATAAAATGACAAATAAAATCACCTGAAAGAAAAATCCAAGAACAGCCACACCTGTGCGGTCTCTTACAGCCTGGGATAAAGAGTTGTATTCGTCTTTTATGTGGACAATATGCATCTGTAAACGGCATAAAAGAATTCAGTATTTCATTTATTTTGATATAGTTGCCTACACAAAATATATCCCCATGATTCATACCTCCATTGGAAATTGTTCTCCGTCAATCATGTGTTCAGATCCCGGACCTCCATCTTTACCCCAGTGCAGGTGAAGTTGAAGTGCCCTGTATGGTGCAGCCAGATTTCCTCCGTTGATCCTTATACTTTGGGGCAAATCCAATTGAACTAGAAAAAGTCATCATTTCAAAGTTTAGGCTTAAAAAAAGAAGAAGTAAGAAATTAAGAAGTCCAAGAAAGATTTTTTATATCTTTTAAATCTATCTTCTTCAGGCTCACATATCTACGGTTTTCTTTTTTTTCTTCTTTTTTTTTGCTATTATTATTCATTCTGCCACGTCTAATACATTATCTCATTGGTTTACAACAGAGGTAATTACCTTACAACTGTTTTACAGCCAGGTTACTTAAGACAAGGTAATTCCGTCACACAGAGGCACACTGACTTTTCTTTTTAACCAAAGGAAATAAAACTGCAATTATCGCCCAACATACCATTGTGACCAGTGTTTATGAGGCGACCATGAAAAGTGTCTTGATAGCCAATGAACTGAAGAGGAGTGAGTCGTCCATCTGGTAGCACTCTCTTTGTAACAACGTTCACCGGAGACTGAGATCTGCCGCGGCAGTGCTGTGAAACTCTTCCCCATGCGTCTGGCCCTGTGGATGAAAAGAAAAATATCTCCACTTTTACATATTTTCTTCTCTTATTCAAATTGTCAATATCAGTGGCTTATATTGAGGTTTACCTGGGCAGGCGTTACTGCATGTAAATTCAGACTGGTAGCACCAATCTGCAAGAACAGATTTCATATAAGTCGAAACAGCAGGAACAAATACAAGCCCCAAACAATTATTAGTTCAGTTTCATTTGATACCATGAATGCAGCATATTCACAAATAAAACATGCAGAACATTATAGAAATCTTATTCATTTTTACATTTGTATTTTTTTAGAGAACGAACCTGCCCCTGAGACAATCTTTATGGAAGATGCAAAGAAAAATAAAACTGGTGCAAGCAGCATTGTAAATGTATCTGTCCAAGTCTGCATGCATTGAAGGTTTTGGAAGATGATGTCAGAAACAGAGTTCAACCAGACTGTTATAAGACAGGTAGGCCCACCTATCAAACCCGCCCACACTGACCGCTTTGGTTTTATGACTCCTGATCCCAGTGACTATGACAAACAGAAGATATCTGAAGACTGACACTTCACAGGTTAATGAATTGACCCTTATTCACAGGGTTTGGCCTGAAAACAATACATTTCAATGATGTAGTTTAGATTATGCTGCTATGAGGCAGAGTTATCAGTAAATGACTAACTTATCTATGATTACTACAACTGTTGGAAATTTGTAATTGACTCTGCTTTCATGAGTAATATTTGTAGGCAATGTTTATTTCTAGTATTGCTATGTCATATTACTGATATTATTATTTATACTCTCCTACCATTAGCACTTACACAACTGCATCCTGCTCAAATTAATAATTGAAGTTCATCTTTTTGGCTAACAATTATGACCATGTAAAGACAATATAGTCAGTAAGTGTTATACAGGTACAGTTAATAGTTTCAACATTAAGTTTATTTGGTTTGAAACATCATGTATGATTACAAGCAAGCTGAGTTGATGAGAGCCAAACACGGACAGGCATTATGTCATAATAAATGTTCTTATCACGTGTTGGAACAAAAAGGCAACCAGTGGACTAGACAGACACAACACAACACTTGTATGTGTATATGAACAAATTTGCTATCTGTTTACATTATGCAACATAGGTGTTTTATGAATGTAGCCTACTGTATGATAAGATAAGATAAAGTTTTAGAAGGACTTTTTTTCTGCTCAAGATGATCAATATAAACAAACACAAAGTACTCTATAAGAATAATCCCCCATTAATTATGTTACTGTATGAGGTTTAAAGTGGCTATAATCAATATTTCCATAATGTTTTAAAATGTATCAAAGGACTGAAAATGTGAAAGGGGTCACTCGTAGTGATTCACCTGCAGAGAATTTATAGTGAGCTTTATAGTTCAGGTCATTGTTGACTAATAAACAAAACTTTGCTGTTGAAGTTGTCATTGGTGGAGCATTTAGCAACTAAAGAGCCAGAGATTTCCCTCAGGAGTTGACAGAGAACAGAACTAAAGGAGATTGAATATTGGACTCCAGTGGCCAGAAACAAGACTTTAAATGAATTATAATGTTGCTTCGTAACATCTGGATGTGTAAATAAGCAACTATTTGCTAACAAGTTCATTATATAAACTTAAAAGGTGCTGATCATCGACATATATAACGATGTATGATTTCTCTGAAGTGAAGCTATGACACCTCGATCGCCCTCTGGTGGCTGACTGCAGTCATGAAGCCCACTGCCTCCATGTTAGCAGATGGGCCAAACAAAACAAAATCCATGTACACAACAAATACATTTTTTTCCCAAAGATGGTTTCTGTCATTTTAGGTATTTCTTATTATGCTGATGTAAGTTTAGATGTTTATTTTTTTGAATAGGGTTCATTATAATTACTTATTTAATGGGGTTTCACATCATGATTAACAGATACCTCAGACTCTGGCCCCGAATTACGTAACCAATTTTTGTACAGATGGACGTGTTGTTTGCCCAAAATTTTTTTTGCAAAAAACAGTGTGTTTAATGATTTTAGTGAGTTTCAGTTTCAGTAGAAATTGAGCACCCGTACATGGCCAACTCAAAGTTAGGCAGTATCATATTGCAACAATCAGCAAAACTGAGTGATCTAGCCCAGTGGTTCCCAATCGGGGGGTTAGGACTCCCATCAGGGGTCGCCAAAACATCACAGGGGTTTGCAAGGCCTTCTTAATTTTAAGGGGTATATAAAAACCTTTAAAATACACACAGTAGGCATATATTTCACAGGGTAAGAGCATGATGAGATCTGGAAAACAAACAATGGCCAAGCATCAAACAGAAGCCTATTAAGAATGAAGCCATGATTGAAAAAAAAATCATAATACAAACAGTGAATTGAATTAAAAAAAGTACCTACAAATATCAGGAAAACTCATCTCTGATGCAATATTCACAGAAAATAATCTGCTCGAAATTCATCCAAATAGTTTTGCAGTTACTGTGTTCAGTATTTGAGTTCATTGTTTATCAGTTGTTCTTTGCTGTTATAGTTATGCAATGAATATAAAAATATCACTTAGTCAGAGATCGTCAGTTTACACAATGATAGGTTGGGGACATCTGACCCGCTTTAACGAAATCCTACAGTTCGTAGTTGAAGTGAATGCAGCACGGTGACGTATTGAACCGCATCCGTCGTGCTGCGTTCAGGAGCCCATTTCCGTATGAGCAGTGGATCGGTTCTGCTGCCACTTTCCTCTCTGTTGTGAGGAGGTTTTCTTGTTGTGTTTGCTGCAGGTTAACGGTGTGTGATGGACCGCTGGAGGGGCAGAGTGGCTCTAGTGACCGGAGCCTCGGTCGGGATCGGGGCGACCATCGCTAAAGAGCTGGTCCGGTACGGTATGAAGGTGGTGGGCTGTGCCAGGGACGTCGAGAAAATACAGGTTTGCTCTGAACTTAAAACTTATTTATTGCACTTTGGAGGAGATTCAATCAGTAGCAGTCTACGTTAGGTGAGAACTTATATATATATGTATATATATATATATATATATATATATATATATGTATATATGTATGTATGTATGTATGTATGTATGTATGTATTTATTATCAATGGGTGAGAATTACCAACTAATGTGACAGTAGCAGAGAGGTGCATCAAACAAAGCCCTAATGCCATGAGGCCTATTGATGAAGTATGAAAGTGAAAGTGTAGAGACAGAGGTGAACTCGTTGGTAAATGTCAGTGCACTTTTAAAGTCTTCCTCACTGTAAATTAACACCAGCTATTGGCTTACTCAAGTGTTCTGTATGCTGCACAATAAAACACAAATATGGCTCCTGCACAAACTTAAACTATATTAAAAGTTTCTGGGTTATACAAATATTTTTTTGCTGTGTCAGTGTTATGTAAGATAGAGAGGGTGGGCAGCTACCAAAAATGTGATGATTCTCGTGATCTCTTTGGATTAGGCACAGTGGTGCAAACTAAATCAAGGGATGGCAAAAACATGAAGTATTCCTCTTTCCCTTAACTGTAAATATAAATCTCCATTAACAGAAACCTCTCTTTTCTAACCTTACTGTGGTTTTGATAAGATAATACATCATCCATCAGTCAATGGATGAGTTAACACAGTGTTTTTATAGTGGAGGAGGGCCACCTCCACTAACGTCATAAAAACAGTTTTATGAAATAAAAAATTTACCTTTTTAAAGAGGCAGAGCGGTTTTATTCCACACAGACGAGACAATTAATTGAATGAGTGTACCAGTGGTCCCCAACCTTTATCCTGAAGGGACCCCTTTTCACTGACGACCACTGACTAATTGACACGCACTTGATGGATATTTCATATTATATTCAATGCATAACAATAACAGATGATAAACTGTACAGTGAACCCAAATAACTGCAGGAGGTTTGTGTAAAACAAGCAATTCGGATGAATTTTTGAGCAGTATAAAAATACTGCATGTATTTTTACAAAAAATTTAACAATCATAAATACTATCTAATTAAAAAATTTCATTTAGTTTTCTCCACAGTTTTCTTACACTCCTTACCAGTAAGTTATTATAAAGCTGATTTGCTTGACATCTTTTTTTGTTTTGATTTCAGAAACTGGCAGCCGAGTGTCAGAGTGCAGGTCACAGTGGTGTTTTGGTGCCTTTCAAGTGTGACTTGACCAACGAGGAGGAGATTCTGTCCATGTTCTCCGCCATCAAAGCGCAGCACAAAGGTGTGGATGTGTGCATCAACAACGCTGGCTTGGCTCATCCAGAGTCACTGTTAAATGGCAAAACCAGCGGCTGGAAGAACATGCTGGATGTAAGAACTTATTATTTTAATTTAGAAATGAAATATAATGCATAGAATTAAATATGTGTGTTTAAACTGCAATATTTTTGGCTTCTAGTTGGATGGCGCTCTTGTTTAACCTCATCTCTTAGAGCAGCCATATAAGCCGTTATTATTATAGACGTTATTAATTTTAATTTTCACTGAATATATTTTGACACATGTGTACATACTGATGGATGAATTCCATTTAGCTGCTTCAGGTTCAGGTGTTAAGCACTCTGGTTCACTGACACACAGTCACAACTTACTGGGACACTTGAACAGAGCCATTGTTATTAGTCGCATCTGTGCCTTCCTACTCCAAGTCAGAGTTAAAGCTTCAGTATTAAAATAATAAAAAGATATAAAAATCTTCAAAATTCTTCAAAAATTCTTATTTAAATATCTGTGAGATTGTGTTGCCTCTGGATCTGGATTATCAGGTATTGAAGAACCAGTGTGTAGAATCTAGTAGCTTCACCCTCCCCTCCAAGTGTGAAGGAGAAACTATGGTGGCCACAAAAGTAAAAACGCAAATGCCCCTATGTAGAGTCAGTGTTTGGTTTGTCCCTTCTTAGCTACTGTAGAAACATGCTGGTTCAACATAGCAGACTCCATGGAAAGCAACCTGTAGCATCTGTAGATAAAAACAGCTCATTCTAAGATAATGTAAACACAATAATTCCTATTTTCAGGAGATTATACACTAATGAAAACGTAGTTATTAATATTGAATTTCTACCAATAGATCCTCCTAAATGTTACCCAGTGGACCTTTAATGCCACAATCTTTCCCTATTTCTGACCTTTCTGCTTGGTGTCTTGCAGGTGAACGTTCTTGCATTGTCTATCTGCACACGTGAAGCGTATCAGTCAATGAAAGAAAGAAATGTTGACGATGGGCATATCATAAACATAAACAGGTACAGTTTTATTTACTCGTGATGTGTATTTTATTATCACAGTGTAATTTATGGACCTAACTTTTCGTATATCTTCTTTCTGCAGCATGAGCGGGCATCGTATCGTTCACAGCGCTGACGTACATTTCTACAGCTCCACCAAGTACGCTGTGACAGCCCTGACGGAGGGCCTGAGACAGGAGCTGCGTGAGGCAAACACTCACATCAGAGCCACAGTAAGACATTAATCACTGTCTGTCTGCATTTAAAAATATACTTTTGTGCTTTTGTGCGTCTAAAACCAAGCTGAACCTAAAAATCCTCCCCAAGCATCATTATAATTAGAAGACAAGTGAACATGACTAATTTTTGATAATCCTTTTTTTTCAGTGTATTTCTCCCGGTGTGGTGGAGACAGAATTTGGTCCACGGCTCTACAAGGACAATCCTGATAAAGCTGCTGCTTCATATACCAAATTTAAGGTAAAAAATATGCCTACATCCAGAGTATTGTTGGTATAATTACTAGAATAAACAGTATCTGGACCTTATAAGTATGTTATTCCACTTCTCTTACAGCCTTTGGAAGCCATCGATGTTGCAAATTCTGTGACATACGTCCTGAGTGCCCCTCCCCATGTGCAGGTATGTGAATTCATCTCTTTTGTACATAGTTTTAGTACTTTCTCTAGTGGTTTATTGCATTTGTTTTCAACCTTTGCTCTTTTAATGTTGAAAATCAATAGTTTACCCATACTGAGATAACCTTTACATATCTTTGCTTTCAGATTGGAGATGTGCAGATGCGACCTGTGGAGCAGTTGTCATAGTATTGCACCACATGACAGAAGACCTAAGTGTACTGACACGTTCTTCATCGGATTGGGACAATAATGTGAAATGAATTACTTTATCTGATCATGGAGTAACTTTTGAAGGTTGCAGCAACAGAATAAAATGTCTGATTTGAAGGTGAAATTTGTTGCACTTATTATACATGTGCATGTATGCTGATTTGTAGCGAGGCAGTAAACGCGTATATCTATATATATATATATATATATATATATATATATATATATATAAAAACTTCCCTCTCACCCTCTTGGGGTGGTATCTGTGTCATCCTCAAGCTCGGGTCCTCTACCAGAGGCCTGGGAGTTTGAGGGTTCTGCGCAGTATCTTAGCTGTTCCTAGTACTGCGCTCTTCTGGACTGAGGCTTCTGATGTTGTTCCTGGGATCTGTTGGAGCCACTCCCCCAGTTTGGGGGTCTGCCCCGAGGGATCACGCTCGCATTTACCTTCCACATCTGCTCCAGCTGTTCTTTCAACCCTTGGTACTTTTCAGCCTTTCCGTGTTCGTTCTTTCTGATGTTGGCGTCTGCTGGTATGGCCACATCTATCACCACCGCTTTCTTCTGCTCCTTGTCTACCACCACTATGTCCGGTTGGTTGGCCAGGACCTGTTTGTCAGTCTGGAAGCTGAAGTCCCACAGCACCTTGGCCCTGTTGTTCTCAGCCATCTTCTGTGGTGCGGCCCATTGGGATTTGGGTACTTCTATTCCATACTGGGTACAGATGTTCCTGTACACTATTCCAGCCACTTGGTTGTGTCTCTCCATGTACGCTGACCGGGCTAGCATCTTACACCCTGCTACTATGTGCTGGACTGTCTCAGGGGCATCTTTGCATAGTCTGCACCTTGGGTCAGATCTACTTTTGTAGATCTTGGCCTCTATGGCTCTCTTGTACCTAGGGCCTGTTCTTACGGCTTGTCCCTCCAGGTTGTCTGCTCCTCTTCCTCTGCACTCTTATCGGGTTTCTGTTGCCTGAGACATTCCCTTAGCAGTTCATCCTTTGTGGCCATATATGTATATATGTAAGGATGTTTTATTGATGTTTTTTTTATTTCTTTTTATATTTTAAAGAAAGTATTTGAAATTTTTATTATTAGTAAATAAAAAAAATGTTATTAGTAAATAAAGGAAAAAAACCTGTAAAATGTTTTAAAATATTACAATATCCTAATAATGTTTGTGAAATATTGTACAAAAGTGACTAAAATATTGCTAGAAAAAGGAAAATGACAAAGAATATTTAATAACATTTGCTTATCGATTGAAAGGCACTTTAAAATAAAATAATTTTCCCCTTCAGTTGTCCTGCTGAAGTCAGGAGTATCTAAAGTACATTAGCGTCACCCGAAGACCGTCAGCGAATGGCTTAAACATTATTTACATTTGATGTATTAACATTGTTTTGCCATATTAGCAGTTTGCATAGAGCAGTCGGTCTGTCCACCACTTTTCCAGGCTGGAATAATTCAACGGCTACCAGAGGGATAAAACTTACTGATTTTGGTTAGAAATGTTTCTGCTAAGTCTCAAAATAATTCCTGTCTTTGAATGTTTTCAGGTGATTTTGTTTTTTTCTGTGCAGCAGCTGTGTTGCTGTCCTGCTTGTGTCTCACCTCTATCAGATCCATTCCTGCATTCATTCACTACCATCAAACACTCAGTATTGACTGTATGAAAAGGTGTCCTAAAGGGTCTAATGAGAGTAAATGAGATCAATTAGTAAAACTCCTTAATATTTTAACTAGAGTAACCAGAAGTGCATTCACTCAAGTACTGTAAATTTGAGGTTCTTGTTCTCTCCTTGAATATTTTCTTCTCATACCACTGAGATTAATGCATTTCAGATGGATATGAATTTGTTTTTTAATACTTTTGAGATTTGATTATTGGTTGGACAAAACAAGCATTTTTTAAAAAGTAATTTTACTTTTAATACTTATATACTTTTACTGAAATAACATTTAAATGCAATGCAAGACCTTTACTTGTAATAGTTTATTTTACTTAAGCAAAGGATCTGAGTACTGCATCTACCACTGAGAGCTGGAAAATGTGACATTTAAGCAAAAGCTCGAGTATCTAAGAAACTGTCCTTTAATGTCCACTAGATGTCACTGAAATAGTTTGTTGATACATTGCAGTATGAAATGTATGCTTGTGTGTGTGCATATAGATATACTGTGTACTGCATGTGTGTGTATAGTATAAGAGAGCTTGATGTTTCAGATTCAGAATCTCATTTATTTGACATGAAAACAAAAGCACAGTAAACTGGTGCTGCAGTCACACAGGTGCATTGTGACTATGTGACACAGTAGGCTGGATTTTAACTGAGATCCCACTCACCTTTTGTATGATCGGACAAAATCAGATGTATTTGCATCAGTGTGTAATTTTTTTGTCACTCTCTGAAATTACAGGACTGACTCCTACACGGAGGCTCTGATGGTCCATAAGTTCACCCACAGACCCGTGAGTGGGTGCACAAGATGGTTGTTAAAGCTTTGAAGTGTGGTGAGTCAGTGGAAAATGGCAACTTGCAAACGTTGGAGTGACACAAAGACCTGGAACTGGATTATTTTGCTGAGGAGCCGCATTTAGTTATACTTTGTAGGTCGGAGTGTTATTCTATAAGTTATATACATCTATAATATTAGGATTTAAGGTTATTTTATTGTCATTTACAATGCAAGATTTTGATTCTTGTGATGGAAAAACTGAAGAAGATGAATCATTTGTATTTGTGTTGACTTACACTCCAGAATTTATTGGGGCTCAGCCGAGGAGAACAGCAATACACGTGTAACACAGTGCAAGTGCCAACCCAATTCTGAAGATTAACTCCTGTTGGGGGATATGTAACCGCAGCCTAGACCTACAAGATCTACTAGTGTCCCAAATATGGTCATAACTTACGCAGCTACAAATGTGTGAAGATCCAGTTGGGTAGTGGTTCAAAACAAACTCTAAGCCTACCTACACTACCCTAAGTCACGTTGAATGACACCCACACAGAGTCACACACAGCGCATAAAGGAGACAGTCAGTCTGTCTGTTAGATTGTTCTTAACCTTGGTCTTCCATAACAAAGTGGATCTACGATATGTTGGGTGCTCAGTGTTCAACCTTATCGGCTGCTCTGCGTAGTCTAGTCAGCCAAACAGTCATAGAGGACGAAGAGAGGCACAGGCTGTGACCTCTGACCACCTTTAAGTTTGTAGACAACTTCACGGTGGCAAGTGGAAAACTATACCATTTCACTCTAATAGTAGTGAAGGGAAATTCCTTCACAGTTCCCTTTATGCTATTTAAAAAATAATAATAAATAATAAATTATGAATTTTTAAAGAAGAATTTAGCAGTCTCACAGCCTGAGGGAAGAAGCTGTCCTTATGTCTGGTTGTACAGCAGCGGAAGCTTATGTGTTTTTATTGATCCTCTGGAAAAGTTAGAAAGAACACGGCACAGGAATTTTGTTTCCTTAACTTAAGTCGTTTCTGTGCTTTCTTAACCAGGGTGGAGATCTGACAAAACCATGACAAGTTTTCTGTAATGTTGATTCCCATCCGGTTTAACTGTTCACCTGCTCCACCTCAGCTCCACTAATGTAGACAGAAGTGTGTGTCTTTTGGGTTTTTAATCAATCAAAAGTTTAGTGTCTGAAAAGGATTAACATACAGACAATATTGGTCATTTGCAACTGCATGAAGTTAATGCTTTCATATGTGATATGTAAAATATTTTCTACCACCTGTGATGGTGAGAGTGGATACTCTACAGCAGCCCAAAGTTGGCCCACCATAAAGGTTAGGTTGGGCCTGCCAGATGGTTCTAACGAAAAATAATTAAAAATGTTATCTGGAAGAAATCACTGTTTTATTTTGTGGGGGTAAAATTGCTCTCTAAATATGTAGTATCCCTAATTAGTAATTATTTTTCATTATCTGAGCACACACTTTGAGGAGGATGCCGGTAGGGAACTTAGGATCCTTTTGTCACTTTTTGCAATTTTAATAATGTAATACAGTAGGTGTTTGCTTTTGGCCCACTCACTGTTACATTTTGGTTTTGGCTGTCCAAGGAGAAGTAAAATGGCACTCCTGCTGTAGAGGTTTAACTCTAACATACTGTTCCCTTAAAATCACCAGCTGCTGTTTTACTGAGTAACAGACCACAGAGGAGGCAGAAACCTACGGTCATCTCTTTCTGCCTGCAGAGAGCTGCTCAGTTTCCTCTTCAGAAGAAAGCCAAGGTTAGCGGGCGACTGCCAACCGCCACCCACTGTCTTTCTGATGATAATGAACATCCCTTTACACAGACCATACATTAGATTACACACACACAAATGTTGACAAAACACTTGGCTCAAAGTTTTTTGGCCAGTCTGAAGCACCCAAACAGAAAATGTGTGTCACAGAAATGGGGCTGTAGTCTTGAGACATTGTCTACAGCCAGAAATAAAGTGTGATTACTGGGGGGAGGTGTAGAAGCAGAAAAGGGCATGTTGCTGTGTTATATGGTCAACATCAATAAGCAGAATTTAATATGAATAGATAAAGAATTAGAAATTTAATTTCATATGTGTGATTGTTGCTTGCAGATTTATTGAAAATCAGCAGAGGAACACTGTATTGTACACCATTAAAGGAAACGTAAGCCTTGTTAGACACAATCATTTTGTAAATGCTCAGCAAACCTCTGGAGTGGCTAATAATGTTTCTGCATTCAAATGTGGAGCCAGGTCACAGTCATAGCCACAGTCACCAAATGGTTTAACTGGTTTAAGGATAACTACCAGCATAACGTTTTTGGGGTTTTTTTTATCTCAAGAGCATTTTATTGTTGCTTTCTTGCCCTGATTCATTTTTATTCTTTACCAAATGCAGCTTGTCTTTGATTTAAATTATAACAAATGTTTTTTATTGTCTTTTTGTAACTGTGAAGCACTCTGTAACAGTTTGTTTGACAAGTACAATATATATTGAGCTACTATAGCAACACGTAACCTACTTTGGAGGACCAGGATTGTTGATGCGTGGTCTTGCTTCTTATTTCAGAAGATCCCTCTCCCTCATCAATCAGTGCGACACCAGCCAATTAAACCACCACAGGGTAGTTTCTCAGAATCAATAAATCCTCTCCTGTGTTGGTGAATATAATAGATTATTGGATTCTTCTCCTAATAGGATGCCACAGACCGCGATGTCCTCTCATTATCCCACATGGACTGTACAGTATATGCTTTGTGTGTGTGGCTCCCAACACAACCTCTCGTATATTTCAAAGCCATCTCTGCAGTGAAGAGCTGGGGTCAAAACCCTAACACGACCTCTGCCCAGTGGGCATCCAGCCAACACACTGAGGGGGAGGCATCAGCTGAGCCTATCACATAGATCCGGGAAGGTTTCTACATTTTCTTGCAGTAGAGCTCAGTGATTTCTGCTTTTAATTACTTAAAATTACTTCTAATTATTCTGTTTTAATGCATACAGGTGTCCACCAAACAGATGCTATTCGTATATAAACCACAGGGCATCAATAACCCCCCTGCTGCACCCTTAAGTCCTTTCACTGCTGTACCCCTACCTGCTTTAACACATCTTCACCCCAGTTACAATCACAGTATATTACTTAATACCCTCCAGAAAGTATATACAGACTGATAGCGTCTAAACTCTACCTGCTCAGTAACTAGCTGGTGAACACAGTGGAGCATTTACAGCTAATAAGTGAGATTTTTCCCTCAGGAGTTTGTGGAGGCCAAAAACAGAGCTCAAAGAAAGAGAGTATTAGACTAGAATTAGATTCACCAGGTGGCAAATGAAGTTCACCATATTACCAATATACCAACTTAATAGGTGATGGTGAAAGGTCAATAGGTCCCTCAGTTTGTTTTCACTGCCCCGAAGTGCCCCGAAACAAATCAGTTATTGCAGATTGTTAAACCTCTTCAGTCTCCACCAGATTTCTTTACACATGCAAAAGACAATGTTAAACGTCTTTTAATGAAAAGAATTACATATTTAACAAAAAAAGGGTGTGGGCACGTTCTCCAGCTATTAACCAATGTGTGTGTTTGTCACTGTGTGTATGTTGACCTCTGTAAGTGTGTTAATCGTTCTTCATCCTCTTAAGTGTTTGATTTCTTATTTTAAAGTTGTGTATGTGTAATCAATAGGGCATAAATAATAATATATTAAATACTAATATTTGTTATATTGGGTATTCTGAGTTTAAGTTTTAAATTCCCAAACTGGAGTTTCCATATGCATGTTGGGTTTATTAAGTTAAACCTAAACATGACCCCAAAATATATTCCAAAAGGTCAAACGCTGCAGATTAAAATGGAAAATTCCTGCCACTTTTTCTTCCCTCACTGAGAGAAATGTTTTTTATCAGAGATCCAACTGTATTAGTCGTTCTGCCATTTCAGCTCATGATTGTTTCTGAATGCCAAGCTCCTTTGAATGCTTGGGTGTCCTCCAAAAAACTTCTGGGAACTTTATCTGTAGCATGAAAGTCTGCATTGTTACATCATTCCAAGGTTAGCAGGATTTACACAAGCTAATCTGATGATGTAAGGCAAAAATCTTTTCCTAAATATGCCTAAATGCATTTTACATGTGTGGGTGGAGATGTAATGTGCACATCTCACCCTTTCAGATCCATCCAGATAAATTCATCTTAGATGTAAGCATGTGAGAATCAGCTGACCTGGAGGATTTCAGCCTCTGCACTGGGTGTTACAACCCTCATGGCTGAGAGGTGAAAGTAATGTGCAAAGTGAGCAGCTAATCTGTGTGGAGAATGTGACCCTGTTTTAAATCACATAGGCAGGCAACTATAAGACTAAAGACCCCTTGAACAAATGAGCACAATACATAAACCTGCAGAATTTTCTTGGCGTGGTTTCAGTGCACGCAGTATGGAAAGAAAGGTTCACAAAAAAAATTAATCAGGTTAAGCAGGTTAGCGTTAATCCTCTGAGTTTTAGATTTCCAGTTTTCTCCTTTTGATTAAATATTTCCAGCTGAGATAACAAGGGAATGTGCACCCAAAAAGGATTTTAAAAATAACATTTAGAGTCTATCTATCTTGTTAGCTACCTAGCTAGCTGTCTCTCTCTCTCAGTTCATAATATATTATAGTCATATTTTATCTCAGTATATTTAATTTCAGATATCTATAACAGTGAAAGGATTGACATTGTGGAAATACAATTATGCACTTTCTTGCGGACAGTTAGGCCCCCTTATTGCATAAAACGGTAAACTTTTGTTAACACAACAATGGCGTTTTGGGGGCCTGAAAATGCGAGCTTTTGAAACCGGGTTCCAGAGTTGAGTCCTTTGGAAACGCCACCCTTACCGTTGCCGTGTAAACTGTCTGTGATGTTGAGTTGTAAAGTTACACCGCCACCTACTGGCTAGGCATGCATACTACAATGTTTTTTTTTTTGTTGATCTGTGTGCGTGAGCATTGTTTTCACAATGTGTTCATATGAATGCTGAATGGAAGTCTAAATATGATGCCAGCCAGCAGCCATTAGTTTAAATTAGCTGAGCTCAAAGACTGGAAACGGGGGAAACTGCAAACCTGGAACTCTCTAAATGTGACAAAATCCACCTCCTACCACCTCTAAAGCTCACCAATTAACATAAATATCATCATCATCGTCATATAGTTTGTTCAATTTGTGTAAAAACCAAAGTGTAAAAAAAGACATGTTGTAGTTTTGAGCTAACAGCCGTTGGTGGTAACTTCTGTACACGTCAGATGGAAAGTAGCATAAATGTTCTTAGCTTTCTAATTGAATTAATGCATTTCCAAAAAACAAATTCATAATCATTCAGAAATTTTATTACAGACATGCAGAATGCAGTATTACAAAACAAGATTCTCACATTACAATCAAATACTATCAAATTGTTGTGATTTAAATGCTGAAACTGAAAAGCTCATAATGTAAATATTTTGATGTAGTATTTAACTCATCCTGAAGCAGGTTTATATGATTGACAGGAACTAGCCTAGCCACCTAAGTTGCCTTTTCTTTTTTAGCCTATCCTGCTATCCTTGTCCCACACTGCTCATTGTTGTCTAACAGACAGTGCTGCTTTCCTCCTCTTCTTCCTGCTAAATTGTGCTTTTGCTTTCTCAATAGATATCTGAATTGGACTCATGACGGGAGTAGCTGAGGTAGTCATGCGGGGCTTATCAGATCTCTGTCGACTGAGCTCTTCAGTAGTGGCGTCTTTGGATGGCGTGGTTGGAAATGCCACTGGTGTTTGTTCAGTTTGTTTAGGGATAGAAGCTCCAGCAGTGAGAGCAGCGGGTACAGCTTTCTTAATTGGTTTTCTCTGCTGTCTGATTGTATGCCTGTGTCTCTTTGTAACGATAGAAGGGGCTGTTGTGATGGTAGTAAAAAGTCTCCATTCACTGTGAGTTCCTGTTTCGTCTATAGGCCTGATAATTGCAGCAGTGGTTGCAGGGCTGTTCAGTGCATCACTCGTCTCTGGAGTCGGAATAACGGGAAGCACATTTTCAGAAACTGGATTTTCACTTGAAAGAGGCAAAACTGTTTCCCTCCTTCTGCTTCTCAGTCCTCTCACTTGTGACTTGTGCCTTTTCAGAACACTAAAGGAGGAGTTCAGTGCTGTAACTTGGACGGTCGTCCTCCCTCCACTAATGTCCAGCCTGTGTGAAACCTGCCGTTCTGTGGCAGCCACCGATCGTACGGTGGGAGACCCAGCAAGAGGGATCACTTTCAGATTGTCCGCAGAGGAATTTTCATGGGTAGTGGCCACAATAGGAGAATCTGAGCCATCTTTCCTCTTTTTTTTCCTCCCTTCTCTGTCTCCTCTCTCCTTTGACCTGTTCCTTTTGACTTTGGGGATTACAATAGGGGTCGTGGCAGTGCTGACGACAGGTCGCTTTTCAACGTTGCTCCCAAAGCTTTGTTGCTCGGGCTGTGCCGCTGGGCTTATGGTAATGATGGCAGGGACAGAAATGGCTCTAATGTTGTCTGAGGTGTTTGTTAAAAGCTCCTCAGAAGAAGAAAGAGGAATTTTCTTGTTCTTCTTTCTCCTCCCCTTTCTTCTGGTTTTTGCTTTGTGTGGAACAACAGTTGTCGTGCTTGTTGGGGTAGAAAGAGTGCTTTCTTCTGCTGGTTTCTTCTGGATGGTTGTAGGTGACGTAATGGAAACAGACTCCTTATCCATCGCTGGTTCATCTTTCATGACTTCATTGGAGGGCTCTTCTTTTCCTCCAATCTCATATTCAGTGTCACCGACTCTATTTGTGTTTCTACTTGGCTGGTCCTGTTTGTGTGACTTACTGATGACTTTACTTAGAGCGTTGACGTCTTCTGCTTTGCTGCCAGAGGTCGAAACTGCTGCTCCCTCCTCTAATTTAACGACTGCCTCTGCTTTCTGCTTTCTCTTTCTCCCCTTTCCTTTTCCTTTTTGTTTTTTGGTGGTTTTCTTCTTCTTTCCTGTGTTCTTCCTCCTCTTCTTCTCTGAGCTTTGCGTCTCACCTTTGTCAGAGTCGGTGGTGGAGCTTTGGGAGGTGGAGACAGTAGCGAGGACCTTGATGAAGTCCTCAGCAGCGGTGACAACATTTCTGAGAGAAGGCTCTTCAGGGCCTGACATTGTAGACTGTGTTGCACTCTCTGGTTTCTCTTCTTCCTCGCTTTTCTTGGAATCTGTCCTCTTGGGAGGAGCCAATGTCAGCTCATCGATGACGTCAATACCACCAAAGTCATACGGGACCGCCTCCTTCAGCACAGCAATGGGAAGCTTCTCATATCGTTTACACCTATGAGAGAGAGCGGATGAAATGGAGGTTGTGTGTGGTGATTTCAGAAAGTAATACAGCTCAGTATGTTGTGAATCTACTTAAACACCTGATACTTACATGCCGTACCAGTGCCGCTCTGCACACTGTTCTTCATAGACAAATTCAAAGCAAGGAACACCGATGACATTGAAGAACGCCTGACCAACCACCCTGGAAGATGTGTCGTTCACTTTCCTCAGACAATCTTTCAACCTGCAGAGAGTGACAGAGAGAACAAAAATTCAGGACATTTGTTTGACTTGTTGCTATGATTCCACTCCTGCAGATAACGTTTAGACCTACAGACATATCCTTTAGTGCATTTGCAAGGTATCTACAGTAGTTTAAAGTTTTTCAGAATTTAGCATTAACCCCCAAATTAAATCTTTGGCACTTCTTACTTTATTCTTGTCCTTTGGTGTCTAACCAACATTCACACACTTATCCCTTGATCCTCCTGATATTTTCTGACATTATGCATGCATGTTCAATACACTTTTAATATTATAGTTCTGTCTCTATGGACCTAAAATTACACTATGTTAATTTGCTTTGCTTTTAAAAACTTAAAGTTTTGCAAAAAGTTACCAATTTTGTTTCTTAAACAGCTGTTTATTGATTAATGTCTGAAGTTCACTGTTCTGATGTCTCTAATTAATAATGTTGCTGGTGCTTTTAAACCCCCTGACGCAAAACGCTGATGCACAATGGCACACCGTTTTTATGAAAATTTAAATCACCATATTTCCATTGTTGTACATGCTGTCGTACATCATTTACATCCCAGTAACAAACAGTATTCAAAACTCCTAACTCTGTATGCAGGTCCCTTTTCATCTCTTCATCTCAGGAGTTTAAACACAGAGGTGGTTGCTTAAAAACATCACAGTTAACTCAGGTAACAGTGACTTGAGCTACATGTAGGCAGAAACTACCTTTGTCTAATGCATGTAGGTGCGATTTAAAGTGTGTGCTGTATGAGTTGTATCAGTATAATAAAGTTATCTTACTCACGTATTATCACAGTCACAGTGGCAGATGGAGTGCCACTTGAAGTTAGTGTGGCCATAATTTGAGGAGAAGGCGTGGATGACATGAGGACAGTGGTCATGGGTCCGGCAGCAGCTGTCGGTATCCGCAAATTCTCCTGCAACGAGGAGGTCAGAATGAATAAACCGGTACATATTTGGCACAAACACACACAGACACACTTAACTGAACCTACCTAGCTGGTTATAATTATCAGCCATGTTTCCAGCTCCACACCACAGGGTCCCAGGATAGGTAAAACCCCTCTTTGATCTTTTTAAAACCTTGTCCTGGAGCGCAGAGTCATCACTTTCGTCTCTTTTCACCCTGCCGCTGCGAACCAACTTCTCTTTAAACTCCCGGCACATCAGCTTTGCTTCATCCATGCGCGCAAAACGCGTCTCCAGTTGCCGCCCGGCTCTCTGCTCTTTCAGTCCCAACCTGCACTCATGCATGAAGGATTTCACCTGCATTTGGTTCACGATGACAGAGCAATTAACGAGCTTCCCGGCGGGGCTGACGACGGAGCGCACCACCTCGGCACCGTCTGACACCTGGTAGAGGAAATTCTCCCCGACGGTTGACATTTTTGCGCAAAACGTGCCATTGAGCATGGAGAACATTTCTTTGCTCTCCTTCTCTGCGTCCAGAGCGAGGCTCAGGAAGTCGCCCTTGACGAAGTTTCTGTCCAGATAAGACAGAAAGACAAAGAAGACCGACCACATGATGCGGTGAGTGGCACTTTCAGCACCACGCGTAACGGAGACAGGTCCTCGCGGTTTTGCGGCGCTCTCGAGCAGCCCTCCCACTTTTAAGGCAAAGCTCAAATGGTGTGATTATTAATACGATGAATGGCAACGCTGGGAGGAGTCAGCCGAATTAACCTCTTTAGATTCCCATCCAGTGGGTAGAGTATCTTTATCTATTACACAGTCGCAGAGCGCGGACACACTCTGAGAGTAGATATTACCCATCAGTATGTTACCTCACTGAATTTGAACGTGCAGAAGGAAAGGAAAGGGTTAATGTGTGGATGTGTAGAGCATGAGACCCCAGCGTCTTTCACTGCAGAGAGAGATGACCGCAGTTTACCTCCCAACCCCCTCAGCTCAGCCCCCAGAAAGTGGAGATTTACTTTGGGAACGCGCATGGAGGAGGTTCTAACTCGCCCCGCTTCCCATGGTAACAGGCATGGGGTGATTGTGCCAACCCAGGAGATTGGACATCTTTCAAATGCCACAAAACAGGCACTGAATTGGTGATGACCTAAATCACAATGTAGGGACAAAACTCTTTCATTGTGGAATGTGGAGAAAGGTTGGCTCTGTCGCACGCAAACCCCACTGACCGACTGAAGGGTCTCGGCAGCCCACACGGTTGAACTGATGGATTATCGGTAAAATAATGGAGGGATCGATTATCCTGAGCAGTTGACATGAGATACCTATTAGCCATATTAGTCCAAAATGAGTGCTTCATATTGCCTCTATAGGAGATGTTGCATTTTTACCCCACTCCCATCTTTTTTTCTGTGTATCACTAAAAACGGTGCTTTGTTTAATGGACTTCATCTTGTTAATATGTGATTAATTGTCTTAATCATTAAGCAGCTGTATCTATAATGTATCACATAGATCAAAAAATCTAGGATGGTATGTTTCCTCTACAGCCACTAATATTGGCAAATTCAATTGGTGTGATTTTGGGAGAAGTGAAATGAGTCCAATTTCTGTTTTGTATTGTTCTATAATGATTTAAAAAAGTTAATTCCCTGTCAAATGTCTTGAGGAAACCCTGAAGAATTGTGGTGTTCAGATCGTCAAAAATTGGGAAGGTTGTTCAAGTTTGATGTGTCTCAAAATCCTGGAAAATGAAGCAAGATGGACTATTTGATAGGTATTTATTCGGATTTATATTGTGCTTGTTGTGTTAGTGACATAAAGGTATGAAAATGATGAATTGATTGTGTTGGACTTGTGATTCTGGATCTGGCATATGGTACATTTGTGGTTTAGTATGCATGACACAATCATAAAAACTTCACTTTTTTCAGTCATTAATGTATCCACAGCTGCAGTGTTGCTGCACTTTATATCATCAGCTCAGTCAGGAAGGTTTTGTAGGTCTGTGTTTGATCGTTTGACCTATGTGGCCTAACATGGTGCACGGCAAAGTCCTCTGCATCTGTGAACAAGTGCCCAAAGAAAAGAAAAACCTCTTGTCAGGTTGGGTCTCTAATCAGCCCAGTGTTTTGTCACATGGTTGGTCTTACAAGGAGCTCTAGAGGCGGAGATCCAGCCTACTCAAGGCACTGAAATCGGATTGTTGGAAGGCGGAGATAAATGATGTAAAATCACCAGAGGCAACATTCGACCAAATCTTGAGGGAGGAAAAAAAAGAAAAAGTAAAGAGGTCACTGCAGGACGGATCTGGAGCAAAATGAGCCCAATAATCCTGCTGTTCACCAGGAGATATCTGGAGTCTCACCTAACACAGGGAAACAGAAAGGTGACACTTGATGAAATATGTATTGTATATAGACTCCTGTTGGGTGAGGCTCCTTTTCATCGGACCCACACACATCAGCTGCAGAACAGCGCCCCCTGGAGGAGTTGTGAAGTCAGTGTCTCACGTCTCTGTGAGCTCATTCGCCATCCTGATGTGCTGACAGGGTTTACAGATGTAAAATGATTCTTGGTTGTTCATTTGTTAAGTTTATTCCTCTATTAAAGCTAAATTGAAGTGTTAAAAGTAGTAAAGTAGTTTAATGCATTAAAGGGTTAGTCCACCCAAAATATAGAGAGAGACGCAACAAGTTAGTAATAGTTTTGGTTACATGTGACAGGAGTTTTTGGTGACTTTTGAATACTTTTGAAAAACGGTACGTAGTAATGGATGAAATATTCATATCTTAAGTAAAAGCACTGTAGTATACTCCGCCAAATACTCTACTACAAGTATAAGTCTTGCATTGAAGAATGTACTGAAGTAAAAGTACAAAAATATAAGTAACAAAAGTACAAAAAGTATGACAAGTACTACTCATTAGGAAGCAGAATGCCCTTTGTCATTGTAATGCTACCAGATCATATATGATATTGTCCAAATATTATAACATTATTATTAATGTTGTAGCTGGTCGAGGTAGAGTTAATTTAAAAAAAGCCATTATAAACTGTACTTTCCACCATCGACAGTTTCCTGGTGTCATAATCGACAGACCTCAGTGTGAACAGTTGTTTTTACTGTAACCTTGTGAGTAACTAAGTTAGATATATCAAAACTCTTTGCTTCGTCTGTTTTGGGTGAATGGACCCTTTAAAGCCGCTATGAATAACATTTTTAGAATACAATTGGAAACCACAGAGAAATGTCACCTGACTCTGTAGCTCCCCGCAGCTCTAAGGAGCTTTATGGTGTCTTTCAGCTCATTGTTTTGATTTAATGACCCAAAACCTTGATTTGATGTAGTCTCACTGCTCTCATCTGTTTGCTTTTTTCAGCAGAAAAGCTCTAAAAGCCCACAGTAGACTAACTGCTCAGCACCAAACAGGAGTCAGATAACGTTAGCAGCTAGCTGGTGAACACAGTGGAGCATTTAGCCCCGAAAGCTGAGATAAGGTGGACAGAAAGATAACGCCAAATGAATGATAATGTTGCTCCATAACTGTTGGATGTGTAAATAAGTTTGTTAAAAGTTGGTAATAGTCTGTCAGTGTTGTGTTTATGCTGCCCTCAAGTGGCCAAAAATGTGTTACTGCAGGTTTAAGCATTTCTCCAAAAGATATTTCAAAACCCTTTAAACCAACACCATGAGCTCATACAGCAAGTCAGATACGTGAATATCTGCTGACATCTGTTACTATGTAAATCCTGTAAGTGTGCAAACAATGTGCAAAAAAGAAACCACATGAGCATTCCTGCGTTAACCTACATTTACTGTAAGTTCAGAAGGTTCAAGGTACATGAAGCAAAACTGTGGGAAAGTACTATTACTGTTGGCAGGGATATAAACACTCAGCTTGAACTCTGTTGCACAAAACTGAGATGAAATTTCAGATCTGTTTATTTAATAACTGTAATAACCTTTCCAGTCTGAGAGCTGGGAAATATACTGTGAATACAGTAAGAAGATGGACTTTGTTGCTCCAGCAGTGAACAAGTTCGGAACCTGAGCTTATTTAGACACCAATCCTCCAGTGATTCTAAACAACTGAAGTCGAACGCCTGAAGGCCGCAGCTCGGAGCAGCTTTTAGAATAACAACCTGAGGAATGCACAAAGTGGAAAATGAAGATTTTCAGAGGATCATTAGTCACAGTCTCTCCAGTCCGGTGTTGATACTCAGTTATAATCAAGGAACTACAGTGTTGGGTTTGTTTTTGGTGCACCATCTCACAGATGCACCTTGAAGATCTACATTTCACACTTCAGAGTTTGTTGGCAGAAATCCAAATAGACTCATTTGGGATGGTAGTAATGTGTGGAAACTAATGTTAACACCAACCACAGATAAGGAAATCAATTGTATTTAAACATTTTGCAACTGTGATTTCAGTGCGGACCTAAAAAGCCATTTCACATAATGATAATAATATTTTTTAAGTTTAGAGCGATTGCAAAATCCACATTAAATGCTTAACAAAAAATGTTATATACATGAACAAATATACACAACAACGTAACGTAACATAACATTTAGGAACTAAAATGTAGTTAATTCAAAGTTAAGTAAAATCAGGAATGAAAAAAAAAATGTTTTAACAGGGGGACTTAAAGGTGATCACTGACTTAGCGGACCTGATTTCCTGATTTCCATAAGAGTTGAAGCTGTGTCTAGATATAATACAGAAAAAATATTTCTTTAGAGGATGCAACACTGACCCCATGTGAAAGGTGGCTGCATTTTAAACATAATTAACAGCAAACATCTCTAATATCAAATCAAAACAGTATTTATCTCATTTATTCACTGTAGGAGCCAATAGCGAAAATTATGTAATTGATTTGTTTATTATCATTAACATCACACAGTGTCTTTCCAGTTAACCTGATGATCAATATTGAAATACAACATTGCAATGCAACAACAAATGTAACATGTACTGCAAACCACAGATACCTAACAATACCATTTACAAATGCTTAAGTATAAAACAGAGAATAAAAAGCATCTTTCAGAAACGTGAAAAAGTTATCAAAGTTATCATTCTGCTATATAGTACTGTATTATCATTCATGTATGTCAGTTTGACAAAAAACACGACTGTAACTCCTGAAAGTTTTATGTCTCTGCAAGTTTAGGTTCTAATACAGTGGGGACATGAATGGAAAGTAGTAGCTAAAAGTAGCAATACTACAGTATAAAAATACTCTGTTACAAGTCTTTCATTCAAAATGTTAAGTAAAAGTACAAAAGCATTAGCATGAAAATGAAAAAAGTCCCAAAAGTATCACTACTCACTATCCAGAATGGCCAATTTAAGTAGTAAGTAAGATCAACTACTTGATATACTGCCAGATAGCTTAATCCATAATAATGCATCACAATTTAGATTACATTGAAGAATCGGAATCAGAAACGTAACAAGTAACTTATATATAAAGAAATGTTACGGAGTAAAAGTATGCAGTAAGTACAGTAGGAAACCCGTACATGGAACTTTCTTTCTTTTTTGTTGTTGTTGATTCTGGCGGCCCCTGTGGACAACCGTGGTAGTGTTTCTACCGCCCTGTTTCATTAATTTCAAGGGGGATCTGAACCGGTGACATACTTTAACAATAACCAACCTTCTCAACCTTTTAGTAAATGAGCTAACTCATGCAAAATAGCAGTATGGTCTCTTTAATGGCAAAACTACCATAAAACAAGAAGGTGCTTGATACCTAAAAAAAAAATCAGGACACATCTCCTAGCAGAAAATGTATTATCTAAGCTTTTGGTGACAAAGAACTTGGCTGAGACTGGTCATCAAATCATTAGCTGACTTGATTTTGAATGAGAAATCCAGCACCAACACCAGAGAGAGTATAAGTAACTATGTTCAGTGTTATTAACAGCCGCCTCCCACCCACCACTCCCCCTGCTTGAACTTGATATGGGCAACTCTTTCTCTCATTCACGGTCCAGTTCATTCTCCCTAGTTTCTCCCTCTAACAGTGCAGACACTGTGTTGTTTTTTTAAATGGATGTTTTGGCCGTTCCTGCAGACAGACATAAAGGATGGTACCTTTCTCTGATGGCACCAAACACAAAAGGACCAACGTTTGCCTGGTTGGACCCATCCAGACTCTACTGCAACTCACAGGTACGATTCTGTGAGTTGCTTTAATAAAGGATGATTTCTAGTTACTTAAAAGGTTTGTTGAGCTGTTGACACTGTTTCTAGAGTGTTCCATCTCACTAACACAAGCTGTGTGTGTATTTTATATGCACGCTTTGTACTTTGTGCATTTACTGTCTTTGCACTCGATTCAGGCTCTTGCAGACTGTGTCAAAGACCTTGTCAGTCCATTCCACAATGACACCATTGACCTGGTTGCCGGGATAGATGCAATGGGATTCATTCTGGGTAAGAAAACAAACCAATTCATTTTAAGAAGTGAAGTAAATGGTAGCTTAAGAGCAATCACACTTTGTGTCTCACACTAGTTTTATTTTAAGAGGCAGTTACTCTAATAGTACATGGGTCAGGAAACCTAACCCCTCTAGCAAAGATACTAAATTTAGATATTTAGGCTCCTCCAAACCCTGCTTCACATGGCATGACAATGCATGAAACCAGTCAGTCATCCTGTTTAAACCAAGGGAAAACCACAGATAATTTCTGATATATCATTCTGTCTGTGAATGTTTTTTCAGGGGCGTCTGTTGCCACCACCCTCGGAAAAGGTTTCCTGGCAGTACGTAAAGCAGGACACCTGTGTGTCGCAACACAAAACCAAAACTACACTGACTACACAGGCAGAGAAAAGACTATGGAAGTAAGACTGGATGTGCTAAAACCAGGTTAATTTTCCTTTGCTTTTTACCCTTTAACCATGTCAGTTATTGTTTATCTTGAGAAGATGAATGTTTACCCAGCTGACCATGTTTAATTAACCTCATGAGAGAAATATATATTTTTTAAACCAGAGACCACACTTAAGTTTGAATGTTATGTTTTTTATATATTCTTACAAGGTTATCAATAAGTTTATACATGTGTTATTTATGCTTTTGTGTTTTCCATACAAAAGGCAAAACACAGCTTCAGTAATGACTTAGATCATCATCTGCCACCAAAACTCTGTCCGGAAACACTTCAATGCACAGCTGTATTAAAATAAGGATAATAATAAACATATAAATTTTTTAGGATGATCAGGCTATAATATACTTATTTCTGTTATGTATTAAAAATTAATAAATCAACAAAGGTTTTCATAATCAATTAATCTGACCATATTTCTTGTTTAATGTCAGAAAATAGTGCACAACAACAATGTCTATGATGCTTTCAGCAGCCCAAAGTTATGTTTTAACAGTCCAAAGCCCAAAGACTTTCAGTCAATATATGACAAATAAAAGCATCAAATCCTCATATCTGAGCTGGAACCACCAAATAATAAATGTATTAAATGTTTAAATAACAAACTTATTAATCAAAAAATCACTGCAGCTCTAAATTCAACCTAACACCCGAACAATACATGATCCAAATGATTTAAACCAGAAGTTTCTTCAACTTTATATCCATTTATTCCCTGTGTCACAGCACCCTCTAGTGGTAATATGTGAATTAAAGACCCAGATGGCGCTCAAAGATTTGGAGAAATATCTTATCAGCTGTTATGAGGGCCAGTTTAGAAGACTTTTATTAGAGACTTATTTATTTCTAACATGGAGGATTGGTGCAGGAGCAGACAGATGTTACTGTTATATTTAAGTTTGATTATTTATTTCATTCTTTTTTTGTGCAAATTTACATTTGTACATGCAAGCACTAAGACTACAACTAACAGAGTGCCCTGGTAGCTCACCTGGTTGAACGTGTACCATTCAGTCTTTACTGCAGTGGCCCAGGTTTGCTTTATGTTTGCTAGATACATTATAACAATATTTCCTTTTTAGTCTCAATTGTATATATATAACGTAACGCCCTCTTTAAATACTTGACTTTGTTAACAAAGTGAACACTTCAATAAGGATAGCTTTTTTAAAAAAAGTGAAGAGCTGACGTGTCTCCCTCCTTCAGGTGTGAGGGTGCTGCTAGTGGACCAATGGATAGAGACTGGAGGCACTATGAAGGCTGCGATCCAGCTGGTGGAGCAGCTGGGAGCCACTGTTGTGGGTCAGTTAAGAGGGTTACGTTATAACGCCAGAATTCAACGATCCCGAACACCATTAAAGTCAATATCACACTCTTGTTTCCTGCAGGTGTAGCAGCTGTGGCCATCGAGAACACTGAAGGAGGAAAGTGGATTAAAGAAAATTACAAATTCTCTCACTGCATCCCTGAAGAGCTCCAGAGCCAAATTGACCAGAAGTATCTCAATTCCTTCAAAAGCTTCAAAAACTGAACCTGAAAAGATGATTTCTTACAACTTCAGTAATGAAAAAAAGGGGAATAATGATATTTTTTAAGGCTGAGATGGTCAAGAAATAATTTTATCTGCATAGACATGATGTATTTTTTAAACAAATATAGTGAAATCCCCATTTAATGATGTTTTAAAGTTATACTGTGAATTCAACTTAACTGTTCTTGAAAATTTTATTTTTAAATACATGTTTGTTATTTTCAAAACACTTATTTTTCTCTTTTTAAATATTTTTATTACATGTCAAACATACCATGGTAAATTTTAAAGAAAATAAATGATAGATATTCGTACAGTAACGTTTTTTTTATATAAAATCCAAATTCATTCATTGATTTGATTGTAAACAAACAGCAAAAAGTACCTATGAAGCATTATTAAAATTTCCCAGTCTGCATCTACAACAACAGTTCCCACCTGGAGGTTGGGGCCCCACAAATCTGGGGGGGTCGAGAGATGATTAACAGGTAAGAAAGCAGAAAAAAAACATTCCTGCTACATAAAATTCTGTTTATTTTTTCAGATTTTCCTCAAATCTTTTACTACAAAATCTATCTGCTCACAGAAAGGTTGGCAACCTATAAGAGTATAAACATTTAAAACAGCAGACTTTAACATAAACCAGTATTATTGTGAAAAAAAGTCTTAATTGTTGAAGAAACTACAGCAGCAAGACAGAATATTTAATTCAAGCCCTAAGTAAAGTAAGCAGCCACACATACATCATGATATAAAACATCCACAGTCATTCTTTGGCATATCTGCAGTACCAGAACAGGCATTTGTGTGTCATTTCTGTGTCACCCTGTAACTCCAGACAAGTTAAACTGAGCAACACCACAAGAATCCACATCCCACAGAGTAAAAACTCTCTCCAGGCCAGGAAAAACTGAACTCAAAGATGTCAGGAAGCAAAACTCCAGCGTCCCTCCTCCTGCTCTGACCACAGAAAATCCCTCCCATGAGCTGGAGAGCAGACAGTCTTTTTCCACTGAGAAAAATCCTCATTTTCAGTCCGCACCTTTGACTTAAAACTCCTGCTTCCATCCTTACTGACAGCAGTTCGGGTGTTTCTTCTTCGATCCAGGGTACATATTGTTTGAAGTGCTGTTAATCCCTGAAACAAGAGATCAACTGGATGTTAAACTATGTGACAAATGTGATGGTTTTTATTATAACAGAGAGATCATTTGGGTACTCACTGACAACGTCTCCAATTTGCCTCGATCCACTTTTCTCCAACTCAGCGAGAACGTTAGTCTCAAAAGCCAACGATGCAACTCGGAAGAAAAACTCTCTCACGTTTTCCCCTACAGCGTGAAAGAAAGATATGGATCAGTGAGGGACTGCCACAACCTCCTCAACTAATAATTCAAACAATCCCCAAGTCAATGGTCGAATTACTGGTCATTTTACCGTATCCACCACCAAAAACTCACCAGTCAGCGAAGACACAGCCCAATACTCGGCTCTGATCTCTTGTGCTAGTTTGAGGGCATCTTGTTCAATCTGAGAATACTGAGCAGGAGACTGCGAGAGAAACGAGAGGCAACCAAGTTAGATACAATGTAATCGAGTTAAAACTGCGGCCACAGAGGTCTGGTAAAATCCCTTCTACCCACTATGCAAACATATTTATTTCATTTTCCAACTTCCTCAGCCTCAACCAACACTGACTGGAGAGCATTTGAGGTACGGCTCTAAAGCCACCAAAGGCTTTATACAAGTTTTTTAGCATTTGTAGTAGTATTACATTAGACCTGTGAACAGACTTTGATGTGTAAAATTGACAGAGTTTCCCTTTAAAGTATTCATTCATACTGTAGGACTTGCTGTTGACTTCAGAAAATCGAGATGATAGACAGATACAATGTATACCACAGTAGACAGGAATGATACCGGGCTACAGAAATTAGAGCTGCAATTATTAGTTGCTTTATCATTATTTGGTAACTGATTAAGTCATTCTTCAGAAAAAATTATGAGGATGTCAAAAGGTCGGACAAAAGAAGACATGATGTCACTTCGGGCTCTACGAGGAAATTGGTTATTGTTGGAAATTAGAGCAAATAAAGACTCATTAACTGTATCAACAAAAATTGTAATGAAGTAAAAGAAGAGAAACATTTCCAATAAATAAAAATAAACTTGAAATGGAAAAGTATCCCAGGTATCCACATTAAACAACTATGCTTCTTACTTCCTAGCACTGATTAAATACAGCTAGTAATGTCTTAGAAATGTCTGTTTGTCCATCACTTCAACTTCTCTCAGAAATGTGTTGGAGTCTAGTGAAGGATGGGGAAACTACATTCCTGAGGTTTGAGCCAGCACACAAACGCTTTGTGCTGCTGGCGCCGATCCAAACCTCTGACATTTGACTCCACTGACACAGAAATGTTCACAGGCATGTCCACTTTAAACAACAAAAGACGTACGCTCAGGTCTTTCTTTGTGCCAACGAGGAACAGCTGAACCGCAGTGGGGTCGTTCTCTTTCAAGGCATCTTCCAGCCACTGCCTACAGACAGAAAAAGGCAAAAAAACAAAAAAACCTTCAAACCCTCCAGCTGGGAAAAACTGCAAGAGTGCAAATAATCAGCTCATAATAAATAAGCTTACCTCACATGGCCCAAAGAGGCAACATCATTCACATCAAACACGATGATCACAACTGGAAGACAAGAAAATATTGCTTTATTAAAATGCTTCAACAGTTTTAAGTGGGTTTTTTTTTTTTTACTCTGGAGTTTGCAACACAAACTCCAGAGGAAAGATGAGTCTTTAGTACATTTCTTATTGTTCTAAAACACACTAATCTCTCACCCTGGGCTCCTCTGTAGTACGTAGAAGCAATGCACTTGAACCTCTCTTGTCCCGCAGTGTCCCACCTGTAACAGAGAGAGAGAAACTGGTAAGCAATGTCACATCAGACTGACTATGATTTATGTATAATAATGAAGACTTACAGCTGGAGGCTGAAAGGAACCCCCAACACCTCAAACCGCTCCATCTCAAAGTCGACACCGATCGTTGCCTTGTAGTTCTTATCAAAAGCATCTTTGCAAAATCTGAAAACATAAAAACATGTCTTCAGAAAACCCAGGGAATACACAGCTCCGAGTTTGTAACTGATGGACATGGATTGGCAACTTTTGAAGGGTTGGTTCACCCAGTGTTCAGTGTGTTCTGTGGATTTTTCAAAGTAAGGGCACACTCACACATGCACGAATGCAGGCCAAAATGTGGGCAGTGCAGGATGTGCCGCACACAGAAATCAGTTTGTTGACCGTTTTAGGGGTCAACCACTTACTCATACATTTGTTGTTGGCTTAGGCTGCGACTTGCAAATCTGCTTTGCCACCTGGTGTTTTTTTTTTTGCCCTTTTGCTCACACAGAATGAAAGTGGGAGGTGAATATTTGCCAATGCTGAATTTGCGTCTGTGTGACCGTGCCCTAACAGGAAAAAATATGCTGCCTTTTTAAATGTTTTAACCATAATTTTAATGGTTTGAGCACAGGGTTGTAGTGGTATGAGATTTTCATGGTATGTCTCATAATCATTGTATAACTGTATACAGTATAACACCATTATTACCATTATCATCAGTTACAATCACCCTTAAAGAAATGAAAACAGAAGGATGAACAAACTATTTACTATAATTTCACAAAATATTATGTCCTAGATTTTTTTCAAATAACTTTAATATGGTAGCAATTTATATTTTCTTTAAACAATTATAATAGAGTAGAATTAAATACCAGTCTTTAAAGCACGGTGAGATAACAAAGGCATTTTTTAACATTTCTACAGTTTTAAATATGACATTGTGCTTCTTTGTAAGGAGCTACATGAGCTCATTCTTCTTCTTCTCCTTCTTATTCAAGTTATTTATTTCCCAGAACTGCACCTCACTCTGCCTTTGTGCATTAGGCTACTGTGCTTGAGCTTACCTATTAATCAGACAGGTTTTCCCCACGGCAAGGTCACCCACCACAATCACCTTAGAGATTTTAAATCTGCTGAGAGGAATAAAAAGAAGGTGCAACAAGTAAATAAGTGCCACAAAACATCACATCCAGTATCATCTGGTTTCTGGTTCCTGTGCTCACCCCACAGTGCCGGTACGCTGCTCCTGGCAGGCAGTCTTCACTTTATTGTTGAAGTCCTCCTTAGTGTGCAGAGCTGCCTCTTTCCTGAAATACTACAAGAGAGGAGGATGAATTTGTGAATTTGTGAGGCTGCACACTGTTTCAGGTAGACACCTAGGCTGTAAGAGTGCTATATGAGTTTACCTGAGGGAGCTGAGCGATGATACGGTCCCTCCGTACCGGAGGCAGAACACTCATTGCTGAAATTCGCACAGACATGAAGCTTCGAGGTGAATGTTCAGCAGAGGGACATGTAGTGAGAAAAAGAGAGCCACATCAAAAATCTGACATTTTTTACTACTGAAAGCTGTTTCATAATAGTATCTAGACTGTGACAGAGTGATTTTAAGGCCCAATCATCAGTCCTGGTGCTTATTATTCCTGTTGCAAAACTTACAAGACGAAAAAAAGAGGCTTGTAATAAACAAAAATATAATTCTACAAGCATTTCTTGTTATAGTCGAGGATTTGTTTTAGATCCTAAATCAGTTAGTCAATCAACTGCAGATCATGAGACAACTATTTTGATAATCAATTAATTGTTGTTTAATTGTAAATCATTTTTATTGAGAAAAGACAAACACATATGCTCTGGTTCCAGCTTCTCAAATATTAGGATATGATGCTTTTCATCATTATATATGCATTTATAATGTATACTGTATACTATACATACACCATAATGCACTGTATGCATACTGTTACTGTCTACAGTATTTGCAATTGTCAATCAAATATCTTTGCTTTTTGAAGAAGACTAGGGCACCAAATAATTATTTCTTATTATATATTAAGAGCCCAAAGTGACATTTTCAAAAAAAGATATTCAATTTACAGTTACATAAAACAGAACAAAGCCAGTAAATATTTACATTGGAGCAGTCGAACCAGTGGATTTTGGGCACTTTTGCTCAAAAGAGACAGAAACAATCAACTGGTAATCAAAATAGTTGCAATAGAAACCTGCTCAGCACATTTGTTGTTTTTTCCCCTCCAACTTTTATCAATTATGAAAACAATCATTAGTTGGAGCTCTACTGAATATCCTCTAGAGCTTTTTGGCATGTATATATATAGAAAGATACATAAACAAAATGTATATCTAATGTAATCAGTTCTAATGTTTGCTCTTAATCTGAAACAATGTTGACTATTTTGATAATCAATCAATTGATTGTTTCTGTCTCATTTAAGCAAAAGTGCCCAAAATCCATTGGTTCAACTGCTCCAGTGTAAATATTTACTGGCTTTCTTAGACTTTTCTGATACTAAAATGAATATCTTTGAGTTTTGAACAGGACAGACAATTTGAAGACATCCCCTTACATGATGACAATCAATCATAAAAATAGTCTACAGATTACGCAATAAAGAAAATACTTCTTATTTGCACTCTCTTGTCATAAGTCTTCTGCTTTTATTGTGTTTATGTTCTGGTTTTATGTACTTGTGGGACAATAAAGATCTCAACTGACCTAAAGTGACTGAATGAGTTACCATAACAGCATCACCAAATTATTTTAAATATTTGTTCTTAACACCACACAAATCACCACTTTTCAGTGAAACAAACTGCATCTGTTCCTGTTAAACTTCTGACAAATTGACCATCTTTATCTTATAGGCTTTATATTTGTTTTATTTACCCAGGCAACCAGAACATAGACTGTACCCATAAAATCCACACACACTCCTGTCAGTCCCAGTGTAGAAATAAAGAGACTGGCAGGCAGTGACCCAAGTTAAACAATACTGTAATGAGAGAAAATAATGTGTTATCCATTGTGTAGCTACATGACCACATACAGAGTCAGACCAGACAACTGTAATCAGAGTTGATCCACTTACTGTGTAGATCTGTTTTAATCCTATTGTTCATCAAAGCTTCTGGTACAGAAAAAAACCCCATCTAATTTACTAGATTGCGTTTGGTCCACCATAAAAACTAACCACCAGGCCACTTTAAAACTCAAATTTCCACTCAGACACCGGGTTTAGTGTCTTATTATCCCGGTTAAAGTTACACAATAAGAGAATTATACATACATGACCAGATAAAACTTTTAAAAGCAGCGTGTTTGAGCTGCAGGATACCTCAACGACACAGGATGGTCCGCTCAACTTTCCTCTTCTCTCTTCTGTGATCCGGTTTGTTGTTTTTTTCTCCCAGAGATGACTCTCTTTTTTTTAGAGTAATCTCAAACCCTTCGAGCTCATAGTTGAGTATTAAAGTGTTGAGTTTGTGCTGAACGGAGCTGAAGTCGATCCGCGGAAGTTGAGGGGGAGCAGAAGACTGGACCCGCTGCTGACTCAGATCCCTGGATTTTCTTTTTTTTCTTTCCTCCCACATTTTCTGTGCTCGGTCCCCTGCTGGAGAAAGAGAGGAATAGGAAAGAACAAATGTCTATCTATCTATCTATCTATCTATCTATCTATCTATCTATCTATCTATCTATCTTTATGTCTGTCTATGTGTCTGAAATGTATGTTCTTGATGTTCTTTTATTGTTTCTTTGCGTTTTTACTCTTTTTATTTATTTATTTATTTATTTATACTTATTTATAAATCTATGATAGGCCTTTTTTTTTATCTTATTTTGCTCTGTTTGTAGAGTAAAAGAGTAAAGATAAGACTGAGAGTAACACACAGGTCATTAAGAAAATATCAGTAAAATCGTCTGTAAAAATAAGCTTTTTCTTCTACATAGCTTCATTAAGTTACTGTTTTATAAGATGAGAGTCATATTTTTATACTTTTCATACTTTTCCATAACGTGTCCTTGTTTCTGCAATAAAGGAGGAAAAAAGTGAAAATACTTTAAGTTTTATTTAATACTTTTTTCCCTCTGTACGTCCATAAAATAGACCGACTACAGAGGGCGCTCTAAGCCTCTTCTTACTGACCTCTGCCTGGTTATAAACACAATTCATGTAGTGGAGGAAGAATTCAGATCCTTTTACCTTAAGTCAAAGTACTAATACCACACTTTAAAAAGTCCTGCATTAAAAGAGTTACCTACTAAAAACTAAAAGTGTGTAAATATAATCAGGAAAATGTACTTTAAGTATTTAAAGTATACTTAATGAAGAAAGATTTACCCTGTGACTGTTATATACTATTATTACTCATTTTACTGTTGTAGTTGGTTGAGGTACTTTGCAAAGGAATGCCACTAATGATTATTTTATTTTAATTATGGATTAATCTGCTGATTATTTTCTCTATTAACCGATTGTCAAATAATGGTTGTTTCCAACCAATAGTACAAAATTCTAAATCATTCATTTAAATTTAAAATAAGACTAAATTCTTACATTTGTGAAGCCTTGAAGTATTTTTTCATGAAAAAATGCAAATTATCAAAATAGTTGCCAATAGTTTTTCTGTTAATCGACTAATTGATTAATCGACTAATCATCTTGGCTGTATTTACTGTCTTAATTTTAATTATTTAATCAATTAGTTAAAGTAATTATTAACTAAAGCTGTCAAATAAATGAAATAAAAAAGTGCAATATTTTAGTAGAAGTATAAAGGAGCATAAAATGAAAATACTCAGATTCAGTGACCAATAGTTAATAGACCAATTGTTAAAGGCATACTATGCAGTTTTCCGGTTTTGTCAAACAGCTACCCCTAGAGTCGCTGCGGAGTACTTGTATTTAACGTTAACTGTCATAAATACCACTCACCAGAGCCGTCTCTATATACGGCATCTCTGCACTCACGGCCTGATCCCCTCCCCCCTGTATACCGGTACATGTTCAGTAGGATGGAAGCTCGGCCATCGATCAGGCAAAAATAGACTCCGAAGATGTCTACTGACCAGGTAACGTCTGAGTGAATGCCTGCTAGTGTCTTCCATTGAGGCTGCTTCTCATGTCGCTGATGTATGTGACGTCGCGCCGTAAAGCAATTTGTGATTCTCGCGAGATTTGGCGGGACGCCACCTTTCAGACTTGCATTGCTGGTTCTGCCAACGGCGTCCCTCTCCTGCTTTGCTATCGGGATGATTTGCTATACTAAGAGTTTGTTTACCATCGAAATGACTTCGAAGCTGTTATATTATGGCAAAAATCTTGCATAGTGTGCCTTTAATTTTAAACCCACTGTAGTGGTGGAAACTGAGTAGTGAATGTGAGTGACGACATGAATGTAAAACAGAAACCGAAACACGACAACAAACCCTGATCGGTAGAGTACATTACAAAGAATATACACCAACACCCCTGTGATTTGAAATACTCTTTTAATTCATGGTATCACTCAACCATCCAAAATACGGGGCTCCTAAAAAAACAGTTGTCACTTCAGCACAAGACACACTATCGTGGTTAAATGGTGGAATTGATTTACAATGTTTGTCTCAAAAATCTCTCTATTTGGCCCAGCTTTTACAAAAGTATACATATGTCATTCTGCACTATATCTATACTTCCTTATTATCTATATCTGTGCTTTGTTGTTAGGCTCTTTTCTTTTTTTTAAAAGGCACTGAGGTAAAGGCACTGAAGCACAGGTCAGACACATCTAAACTCCTGCCCATGTCTGTTTGGACTTTCTTGGCGTAGAATAGAAAGTGAAATGTACTGATCATTAGTTGTTTTTTTCACAATGACACTCAGCACTTGTGATTCATGGAATGATTAGATTAGGAAGCATTTAAAGTCCACTAACGGTGTTTACTTGTATTACTATTTGAAATATATCAAAAAAGGAATGCACATTTCAGGACATTATTTACAAAATGCTATATGCCCATTTCTGAGGAAAGAGGAGGACGAGGAAACACACCTTCATCTAAAGGTTGTCATTCAATATCCTAATGCACACAAGCAAAAAAAAGCCTACACAATGGGGATACTCTTGTATTATTACTCCACATTAAGTCTAACTACACATGATGCAACATCAGTACTGATTGTGCTACTGCCTGCTCTTATTTTGAAGGATTTCTCATGTGGGCCCACTTCCTGATGAGCTCAAGTGTCAGACTGTTAGATGGCAGGAAGATCCAGCTTCAGCCTCACTTGTGTTAAATACCAACAGATTTCACACATGAACCATATATTGTCCTGCGTTCTTGTGTGTTAACAGTTAAATTGACAACATTGTGTGTTATGTACCAGTTCAGTCACAGCTCAGTGTCTCTTCAGCCACAAATGGCATCATAGAGACGGAAAGAGAAGACGTACTGTACAGCATGTACACAAACTATTAAAGTGTGCGTCAGTTGCTGCTAAAATTCAAAGTCCAGAGTCGGAAAATCCCAGCTGGAAGGTTGTTCATACACTCAGGGAGGGGTCTACATGAGAACACTGCTCCCCACACAGATGTTTAAGATATAACAACATATGTTTAGGTTTAGGTTTAGTGTCAGCAACTGCAATATCACAATTAAAATGTTATCACACAGGTTTGTTTTTTGACTAATCGAGAGACAATTTCTGGGGAAATAAGCTTATTGGGAAGATTGATTTCTACTCTCGTATCTGTACACTAAAGCTACCACCAGCAGCTGGCTAGCTTATCTTAGCAAAAAAGACTGTAAAAACAAGAGGAAACAGCTAGCCTGGCTCACAATATACTTACAGCACTACAGCTGTACAAACTGAAGGTGCATTTCTGTTACCTTTGCTGTATTCCCTGGTTTCCAGTCTTTATGCTAAGCTAAGCTAATTGTCTGCTGGCTGTATAGTCTCCAGATATTAGTAGAAGGCTAATACTTCCAAATTCTGGAAAATATGCTTATATGCTTTGTTGCTGAGAGTTAAATGAAAAGACTGATACCACTTCTATGTCTGTACTTTAAGTATGTATAGCTTAGCTTAGCATACATTTGCATTAGAAACAGTCAGAAACAGTTAGCGTGGTTCTGTCCAAAGGTATCAAAATCCACCTACCAGCTCCTCTAAAGCTCATTAGTTTACATGTTCCTTTACCCTCAGTGTATAAAAAAATGCTAAGCTAAGAGGCTGCTAGCTGTAGGTTTATTTTTACTGTATAGACATGACGACTCCCCAAGTGTATTTCCCAAAATGTTGATCTATCCCTTTAAGGTTACAGGATAGCCTACTAAAAATGAATTGTAAATGCTAAAAATGGTAACATCTTTCAGGGTTTGAGAAATATCGGGTTTAACACAGAATTTTGGCTTCAATTAAAGCAGTGTTGCATTGTATTTCTCCCTGTGAAAAAGCCAAATTTCAGACTTTGTAACATGTCTGGAACACAGTTCCCGAACAAGGCTACAACTTGTTCCACCAAAAGTTGTTTTGGGGGGATTTGATCTTTGGCAGTGAGACACAACATAGGGAACCTGTCGTCACAAGGAGTAGGGTCAGTTACGGTTTGAGAAAGACAAAATGTGTAACCTCCCACCCTGAAAAAAAAACATAAAGCAGTCCTATAAACCTTCCTCAGTCAATCACTGAGAAACTTTCTGGAGTTGTTGTTCTGTCCCACAGAGCTCTTTTTACTCCAGAAGAAGTCAGCACGGAGCAGGCGGTAGAAATAAATCAGGATCATAATATTCATCACTATCATGGAGGCGAGAAAGTATCCACCGTGGTCCAGCCAGGAGTAGTTTTGGACGATGTACCAGGTGAGGTAGAACTGTGTGCACAGACGAAACGTGACGTAGGTGAAGAGGTTGGCGAATTTGTTGATGAAGTACATGTAGGAGGACTGAGCGCCCGCCAGCTTCAGCAGCAGCCTCAGATGCAGGGTGACGCTGTTGACCTCTACAAAGAGAGCCACTACAGCGCCGGCTACATACAGCTGAGTGTAGAGGGAGTAGAGGAAACACCAGATCACCTGAGGAAGAGGCAGACATTGTTAATAAAAGTGCTGCACAAAACAAGTTTCATTCTGTGGCCACTGTTTAGCAAAGTGAGATCAGTACGCAAGCAATTTAAATAATTTATCCACAGTTAAGTATGTGCAGTCTGAAAGTGCAAGTACATTTCATACATTTTAGTGTTCAAATAACAAATTCCTACAATTATAACAAATAAAATGCAATGTTTTCTGGCTCCACTGGTCAGAAAGTCAGTCAAGAGTCAGAAACCTTTTGTATAATATGTCTTTTTGTTAGTATGAAGAATATATATATTTGGATTGGTCCTATAAGAGTATGCATTTTAATTTTATTGTGTATTTTATCATACATTTATTTATTTTGAATAGTTGTAATTACACTTTCACAATAAACTGAATATTCTCATCTAAAATCACACTTCTATCAAAAAGAAAGAGTCATTGGCTCTGGAGTCAGCTTCTGAAAAGAGAAAAAAGCCCGGCTTCATCTTCATCAACAATCTAATCAACCTCACTAACTCACTTATCAGTCAGACAATGTGGGCTGAAAATAATTTAATTTATGGCGCTCACATCGAATGTCCCCATTACTCTCCAATGAAATCCATTCACAGTGAGGTCTGTGGATTATCCAGACTAACTGGGTTTCTGGAAATACAGGTTGCTGTTGATATGTATAGATAAGGTTTTTAAACAGCTGAATAAAACTGAAACTGTTTCTGGTGCTTCTGTACGAGTGTAAAGCTCATTAGCAGAAAACAAACTGCTGCCGGGTGAAAAAAATACAGACTAAAAGCTTTTTTATTCTTTAATCCTTACCACTAATGGTTTGTCCTGACTTGATCAGCATGCAACAATAACATGACTTTGACCAAATAATAAAGAGCTAATTAAGTTTTATGTCACTGCAAGTTTGGCTAATATACTGTATGAAACTAAATACCACTGTATGTAAGAAAAGCATATTCAAAGAGCTAAATATCTATGGTGTGTTTGCAAAGCAGTCATGATTAACTTTATGTTTCTGCTCTATTATCATTACAAATGAAACTCTCAAAATCAGTGTACATGCATTTTACGTAATTTAAACTACCTATATTTTTCAGCTGATAAACGATATACTATACATGATCCTGTCTGACGTGATGTTTTCAACCATAAAGCTATTTAAAGGTCTACATTTTAACGTGTTTCAGGAATAAACAGTCATGATGCACTTAAGATAACAGTTCGTCTCATGAGTTACAATGATCTGCCTAGTGGCAACATGCTGCATTCAGCTCAACTCAGGTTGCAAAAACAGCCTATTATTTTCCTGTAATTATTCTCCCCACTCAGGACTTGTTTGTTCAGTGGATACTTGATTAATAATTAAACGGTAGTCAGTAGAGACCGACAACAGCATATACAACAAATCTTTAAGCCCTAATGTACAACGCAGGTAATGTACGACACGACCGAATTGGCAGCATTTTACGTTTAGGTTATTCTCAGAGTAACACCTCACTTTGTTTTCCTCTCTGTCTTTTACATACGTGCAAAGCATTGTACCTGTGAAGATCACCTTAATATTAACTCTCTTTTGTTGAGTCTCGATATCTTATCTGAACCAGAAATACAACCTTGATAGAGTTAAAAATGAAAACATGGCCACGCCTTACCAGTGCATGATGGACTAGGAACTCCCATGACCCTCTTGCATGTCCTGTCAGGATAATATCTCCTGCATCTTGCACAAAGTATCCTAAGAGGGGAAAGTCATGTAGGGTGAATCAGCAGAATAAAAATGAGGAATTTCAGCTTTAAGAGACAACACGTGGATGAAATAATCTCTTAGATACTATTCCTTCAACATGTTCCCAACATGACAGAATGTTTTGTCCAAATTAACAGCAGCTTTAAATTCACAGGAGGGTTTTCACGTGTGTCTTATTGGTGACATTACAATGCAGGATTTCCCCTGTGTCACTTGTTGTTAATCAGCCGGTCATAAAGAGACATTAACTAATCTGACAGCAGAGTAAAATGTCTCTCTTCTCCATTATTTTTAGAAAATGCCAGCTAAACAATTCACAACATAACCACAGCTATTAAACTTTGTAGGCCTCATTTAGCTGGAAGAATTCAAGTGACTCAAGAGTCCTTCTGTGCCTCTGTATGACTGGCACGCTGCGGCTACACAACCAGCCCCTGTCTTAAAGAGCATGACCTCCAGTATCTGGCGGGGTTGGCCTCAGTGGAGCTAATAGCTGTTTGCGGTTGTTATGGCAGATCTCCACAGATTTGTGTCTTCATGGTAACACAAAGATGCGCATAAGACCCAACCTCATCAGAGCACAGCTCAACCAGACCACCGAGTCCTTAGTGGATTATCTTTGGTGTCCATGGTGATGTAGAGACAACGCCCGTTTTGTCTGTTCTGAGAATCAGGTGAGAGGGGCGGATCTTGTTCTCTCTTTGAAATTTCACACCTTGTCTTTCAGGGTTCAGTTCAGCTCAAGTGTAGAGAAGAAAATGTTGTCAATCGAAACCTCTCTTGCATTTCCCTCTCATGCATTAAACCAGAGCAGAGTGGTCGATTAATGGTTCTAGCTCCTCAAAAGTGAAAATTTGATCCTGTTCTTTGTAATAAATGATATGTCTTTGAGTTTTGGGCTGTTATTTAAACAAAATGACATATGAAGACACTACTTTGTTCATTGAGAAATTGTACTTTTTCCTGTTTTCTGATATTTTAATGAAAAAACCAGTGACCAAGAAAATAATCTGCATATTGACTGATAATTAAAGTAATCCTTTGTTGCAGCTTTACATTGAACACTGTGACCAAGTAGATCTTTAGACTACAGATCACCTACATACATACATAGAAATTTCTGTGTACCAAAAAAACAAAAATGCATTCTGTATGTGACATCTTTGCAGTTGTAATCCTTCTCCACGATGCGTTTACTGACCTGTTGAGACACAGACGAGCAGGTAGGACAGAGGGGTGTGGTAAGAGTGGATGTTGTTCAACGTCTCAGGCCAAACCACCACACTGGAGAGGGATACATGTTATGGATAGATGGGTCTGTATTCGGCTCACTCAGACATACATGCGCTCACTCCTGGAGAGAAAAGCCTGACTAAGCAAAGACATTAATATCAGGTGTTTTGGCTTTTTCAACCCCCTGACCAAAGATATCTCTCCTGTTTGTAGTTTCAGAAATTGATCATTTTAATACTATTTACTATCTAGTTTCTATCTGTGTCCATATATAAAAGTCTAAAAATAGACTTTGCATTTTTCTGTGTGACTTCCTGCTGCTGTGAGGTAAAAGGGGCACACCTCAAACAGCCAAAGCTTCTGTGTCCCCTCCTTGTATAAACATACCATGGCAGAATTATTGTTAATAAATGGCCTATAGTCTTTCTGTGACATGTGAAGTAGTGTACTGTTTAACATGTTGCTTTGGCACACCTTTGAGTACACAAAAACTTTGAACTTTTGAATGTGAAAACGAGCTTCTTTCACCCCTCAATCGTTACTAATTCACAATGTCACACATTAAATGCAGCAATAGTAACATGAGAGTACAGACAGCTCAAAGAATGTGGTCCCACCTTGTTAACGTTAAAAGATGAGTCACAAGCATAGGTCCCCGCCCCCAAAAATAGTTTCCCATGATGCTTTCACAAGAAAGCCAGCAGCCAGCAGGTTTTTCCAGTTGATACCATATATCTGTTGTCTGAAAGTAAGCTAGAAAAGATTTGTTTCTTTACACACGTTCTCCAGTCCAAGCAAATGGCGAAAACAGCCTTGTGTGGCTCATACTGCCCAGTGGCATTTCCCTCCCCACTTATAAATGCCATTGTCTCCCCCGTCCCTTGCCCTGTCTGAACATGCCCTTCTTCTCCTGGCTGCCACAGGCTGTCACTGCTGGACACACACACACACACATCCCCACACATAACACATCATGTGGACTGTGAATAGACAATGGTGTCCCAGTGTGGACAGACAGATGTTTTGATGGAGACTTACCAGGTCAGGGCCCATGCCCCAGTCAGCAGGGAATGCACCATTGAGACGGAGAGGTTCCTCCACTTCCAGGAATGGAGGTCATTCTGCTTCACCACCTTGGGCACAGGCAGCCTTTGCAGCAACTGGTGGACCACCCTGAAAAGCAGAGAGCACACCAGTACTGCCAGGCCTGGGTGACTCTTCAGCACAGGAATCAGGGCGTCCATCCTCCCCACCCCTGCTCTCCCTCTGTCCCTGGGCGCTTGCTTTTACTCTCTACCTCCCTTCGTCCTTTCCCCCTCTTTTGTCTTTTTTCGCGCTTCTCTCTCCTCGGCCTAGTGATGGACAGATATGCACGGTAGGCCTATGTCATGGGAGTGTACTCCAGGACAGGGGTCTGCAGAGAGAGCTGATCCTGTTGTTTGTTTGTTTTTGTTTTTGTTTTTTGTTTTTTTTTAGAAAGCAGATCTGATGTCCGAATGCTGCTGGAGCCTTTTTCTTGTCACGTTTCCAGCGTGCCGAGCCCGGAGGGAAAGTCTTGGAGGGGATCCCCGTCGCAGCTCATTCCAGTGCGACGGTGTTTGTCTTTACGCAGCGCCTTGCGATGTTGCAATGTGCCGCCGCTCTCAGCCCGCCTGTCTGTGCAGAATGAAGGTGGGAGTGGTGGAGAGGGAGCGGGGCTGTTGCTGCTGCTGCCTTTAACCAGAAACAAGGAGGGGCAGACTGCGATCAAGTTACGCAAGTGACAAAATCACGGAGCATAGCTGCAGTGCCGAGAAGTGATTTGGGGTAAGCATGTCGGAAAAATACATAGCCTATAGAAATGTTAAATAGCTTCACTGTAAATGGCTGCCTGCGCACGCAACGCGCTGTGCGTAAAGTCCCCTTCTCGCTGCCTCACGCATTTAATTTAATAATAACAACAATACTAGCTCTAACAATTATCTCCAACGCAGGATGTGTCTCTTTTGTCACTAGCCTAAACGACTATAACATAACTACTGATCTATAAGCTGATGTCCACAGTATTTGGAGCAGGGAAATCTGTTGTGCTAGTGGTGGATGAATTATACAGATTATTATTTTGAGCACATTCTATATTTACAAATCTTATTTTTTTAAGCAAAAAGCCCAAACTTTTAAGAGCTCATTGTCCGTATCAAATAATACACTTTCAATTCAATTCAGTTTTGTTTGAATAGCGCCAATTCATAACAGAAGTAATGTCAGGACACTTTTCAAATAGAGCAGGTCTAGACCGAACTCCTTATAACATTATTTACAGAGACCCAACAGTACCACCATGAGCAAGCACTTGGCGACGGGGGGAAGGAAAAACTTCCTTTAAAGAGGCAGAAACCTAGGACAGATCCTTCGGCTCTAGGTGGGTGGTCGTCTGCCTCGACCAGTTGGGGGGGGGAGACAAAGGTGCACAGCAACAACAGTAGCAACAACTACTACTAATAGTAGTGACTGATGATGATGAACATGAAGAAGACAACGACGACAACAACGATGGTAGACAATGAGTAGTGATTATAGTAATAATAGTAACTGTAGTAATAATAATAGTAATAATAATAATAACAATAATATCAGTAATATTAGCAGTGGGAGTCAAGCAGTACCATGGCAGGAGGCTCCACCAGGATCCATGAGAAGCTGCAAGACGAGAAAGCACAAGAACTCCGAGGAAGAAGTGAAGGTAGTAACATGCATTAATGGGACATGAATGAGTGCAGAAAGAGAGAAAGAGGAAGAGAGGAGCTCAGTGCATCATGGGAAATCCCCCGATAGTCTAGGGCCTATAGCAGCATAACTAAGGGATGGTTCAGGACTCACCTGTATCACCTCCTCTGTATCTGAATGTACAAACAAAAAGCAGTTAAAACGTTTAGACTATTTTAAGCTTTATAAAATGTTTATTTATGGAGATACTTGGAGAGTATGGAGATACTTAAGTAAAGTACCAATACCTCAAATCTGTACAGTACAGTACTCTCTACAGTACTTCACTGCTGAAGTTGGGAGGTGGTGTACCACAAAGGCTAAATGTACGCCACAACTAGGCCACATATTTCACAAACATGTTTTGATGATACACAACTGTATTTCCCCCTTAAACCAGGTTATTCTATTAATGTAGTCAGACATTTGAACTGACTTTCTGATCCTTTAGTTTGACAGCATGTGTTCAGGGTGTTTTTCTTTAGCTGAGGACAATAGTTGAATTAAATAACAACAGTGTGGGATTTTAAGAAAGTTGGCGCCTGCAAATCTCTGTATTCTGACCGAGGGCAGAGGTCAGTTGCTTGCCTTCATCCCATTTCTAATTTGTTTGTAATTATTTTCCTTATTATAATCATGTCTTACTTACTTGACCACATGCACTCCCTCAAGGGGATATAAAAGTTCACTTGTGACTCAACTCAAGTTGACTCACAGCATTCATAGCATTAAATACATTTAACACATTAGATGATCAAATACAGAATTAGATTTTTATTTAGGTCCACTGGTGAGGAGGTCAGCAAGAAGCGCTGTTACTGTAAATATAGATTGATAATATAACCATACCCATCTTTGTTATGTTTGGAGCAAAACAATATAAGTCTGGTATGTTAAACAGGCAGCCCAACAGTAACACCCTCCTTCCTTGGTCATAACTCGTTCCATAAACACAGCGTGGCTCACATTCCCCACAGCCGGCCCCTCTGCTGTCCGGTGGGGGAAAAGGAAGTGAGCTGAGCAAAAGTCTGCAGCTAAGACCCTTCACCTGCACCACAGCTGTGAAATATAAACCCACACACCAGGAGTTTACTTTTTTTTTTTTACCCATAACTTGTAACATTTTCTTCAGTTAATTAATAACTGATGTATTCATTTAATCATATGAGAGGTGTTATAGTTTTGTGTTTTTCATTAGTTTTTATCTTTTATTTCATTTTTCAGTTCAGTTTAGTTTCAGTTTAGTCTCCAGGGATGGTTTGCTTATTTCATTTGAGTTTTTATGGTTTTTGTCGGGGGGGAAGATTTAAGACGTTCAGAGTAGGTCTTACAATACAAACACAACACTGAGTTAAGGTTATTGATTCACAGTCACATAGAAATCCAAGTTTTATGCTTACTGAGTTGACAAAGACTAAAATTAACACAGATAGTTTTGCAAGTACACAATTACTGTTAGTTAGTTTTTTATTCATATGTTGATTTCTCACATCTGTTCCACATGTACTAATGGACTGCATGCACTATAACAAAAACACATTTACAGTACATTAAAATACTTTCCCTAAATCAAAACGGACAGTGTCCTTATACAACAGAGTTAAAATGATCTCTTCAGTGACGCAGATTCAGGCCAGGGATCTTTATTGCATGTCACCAAGATCCCTCTCTCCCTTTATTTCCTGTTACCTCGACTTAACTTCTATCGAATAAAGGCAAATAAATTGTGATTGATTGAGTGATTGATATGGGACATTGCTGTGACCTGTTAAATGTTCCATGTCAATCACATCTGTAGATAAAAAAGCTGTAGAAAGTGAACATAATACTATCTTGTATTTTTCAATTGTATTTTTTTATTTAATGTGTATTTTCTCATCTGTTGTGTTGTATCTGGAGCGGCTGTAGCAAGAATTGGTATTTCTTATCTGATCTCATCAAATAAAGGCAAATAAAGAAGCAGTTATCATAGCTCGAGTCTGCCCCCTACATTCAGGATGAGTATAGGTTATAGTTTTGAAAATACACCACGAGATGGCAGCAAAACCTCAAGTGAAGAACAAACATCTCACACAGACAGATTCTGTTTTTCAGCTCAGTGGTTTTCAGTTCTCCAACAAACCACATGGGGGCGTCTCTCTGCTGAAAACCTCCAGGAAGACCCACCTCTCTGGTGTGCTGATTGTTGAGACATGCTAGAAAATTCCCCGTGATTAATTAAAGCTGCATTTCTTTTCATGTCAAGTTGCACCGCTCTTACAGTAATAATTGCAAATGGAGTTAATTACATGAGTGTTTGTGTGAGAGAGAGAGAGAGAAAAAAAAAAGACGAGGAAGAAAAAAGGACTGAATATGTGTTATCAGTGTCAATAGGCCTAATGCTCCTTTCTTTTTTGCCAAAGTATGAAACTTCAAGCATGAAACATGAGCCATATAATTATTCTACTTTCATCCATTGAGTACAGGGCCCTCTGTAACAGAACACCCTGCGGTTAGACTGAGAATTGTAACTTAATACCATTTCTTGTGTCTCCCGGTTGCCTCACTGTGGTTATTTTGTTCTTGTGTGAGAGAATGAGAGGCGTTTGCTCTCATAGTTTTATCATAGGAACCTGTAGTTCCTCACAGCTTCGTGTTTCCAAAAAAAAAAAAAAAAAAAAAGGTTTCATACCGTAGTGGCTGCTGCTGCTGCTGCTGTTGTTGTTGTTGTTGTTGTTGTTGCATCCAGGCCAGAAGGTCCCCCAGTATCATGTGAGAATCTTTGTGCCTGGCTCAGCACTGAACCATATTGATCTTTGGTGTTTTTTTTCTTTCCTCTGAGGGCTGCTGAGAAACGGCCACTGTGGGGACTCTGCGAGCAGCCGATAGAGAAAAAATCTCTGGGTTAATTGATTTCCAGAGAATGCGTCATAAATAGCCAAACAAAAATAGGTCCTGTCTTGGACAGCGGAAGATTCAGTTTCTTTCTATTTTCTATTGTACGTTCTTGAAAAGTATATATTAAAGGTCGAGTGTGTAACATTTAGGCGGATCTATTGGCAGAAATATAATATAATATTAATAGGTATAGGTTTTCATTAGTGTATAATCACCTGCATAGAGGATTTGTTGTGTTTTCGTTACCTTAGAATGAGCTGGTTTTATCTACAGATGCCGTGGGTCACCTTCCATGGAGTCCACCATGTGGAACCGCCACGTAGTAGCCCAGTTGGAGCCTTACGCATCATTTGCAAGTTTCTTGGCCACAATAGTTTGTCCTGCTCTTTTCACAGACTATTTGTAACCCTCAATGCGTCGTGTTTGAACAGTTACAGGTGTTAGAAAGAATGGTCCAAAATAAGTAGAATATTTTATAATATTTTATAAAATGTATGTAGAAATGATCTAATAGTAATTAATTACTAAAATAAACATCCAACAAGATACATCAAGTGAACAGTGCAAAGCTTAAAAAGCAAGAAAAAAATAATAAAATACCAATAATCACGCACATACGATATATATAAATATACATATAAATACACACATACATATATACATATCTTAGTGAGTTAAAATAAAACAATGAGAAAGCCATTGGATAAAAGGTTTTTTTTTAATCTTTATCAGTTTCAGTGGCCTGAAATCTTTGCAAAGGCGATGTAGAAAAGCACAGGTGTTATAACATTAACAATCCTCCTCATTCATTTTATAATTAATTATTATTGTTATTTATTTGTGCCTGTGCTTTTCCAGGTTCTATGACCTCTCATTATGTGTGAAACAGTGTGAAACATGTCTAAGATAAGAGAATCAGGTGAAAGCAACCTCACCCACAACTTCCTGTCATGCCTTGCAAAATCTCAAGAGATAAATGGCTCCTCATTCATGGGTTCATACCTGGGGTTTAGCATCAGTTTCACTATCCTACACAGAGCATTCCTGGTCACTGACTATTACATCTGGAGACAGATCTAATGATGACAGGAGACAGGCCAAATATGTCACTAAGCTAGTCTGAGGAGTGGCATATATACTGCATGGCTCCTTCAGGTGTACCTTTGTTGAGATATTATACCCCTGAGAAAAGAGCAAACTGTTGTTTGTTACACCACCTACTCGCCTAGCTTCCCTCCACCTAACTTCATTTTAAAAACTGCAAATTGTAGAGAAAAGGTTCAATTACACAAAGATCACTGTTTGTGGTGATATATCATTATTTCAGACTGATGATAATAGTGGAGGTATGTACTTCAGCACAACACAGAGCAGGCTTTGTCACAGCACAAAGCATTTATTATCCCCACCGTGGCAGAAAGGGGAAACAGTGCTCATGCAGCCTCCTTCCTGCTTATCTCAGACAAGAGGAAGGCGCTTTATAATCATCAGGCGTCTGAATGTAAGACTACAGCATGTGAAGTCCATGCTCAAGACGCTACAGTAATTACATCTGTCTCACTGTTTCTCTCACTGTCTCCATTTGAGTTTCCCCTGACTTAATATGTTTCCTGGCACAATTGTTAGACAACACTGTAAATGCCTTTTTCAAGTCAGTACACAGTAAATCATATAAAATGTACTTGTACTTTTCAGAAAGGAGATGATGTTGGTTGGACTACAAATACTAGCAGGACAGACTTCATACTGTCAGTGGAAAAAGTGGAAATTAAATGATTAACTAAATTAAGCTGCTTTCTTTGTCTTTTTCAGTGTCCACTGTGGCTGCACGGCTGTACACTTTCTGATGGTTAAAGAAAACATTAAGAGCCCACTCAGAAATAGTGACTTTAGAAATATGCCAAGTAAAGGTAAGCAAACAATTACAGGAGTAAATATATTACCAGAAAAATGTATCGTAACAGGTCATGATACTAAAACAGAGGGAGGAAAATACAGGGGGAGGAAGAACTGCTATTTATATTTTGACAATTAGACTGTAATAGCCCAGCCGTAAATAATAATGAATGATGGCTGCAATTCTTTTAGCTGCTTCGGTTCCAGGGTAACAGGCTGGCTCACTGCCACACTGTCATGACTTACTGAGAAGAACTGAACCATCAGTAATGTTACTACTAAAAACCTATGCTAGGTCTACAGTATTAATATATATATATATTTATATATTCTTCTCTGTCTGGTTAGGATTTGCTCTCCAAACCATTGTTCTCATTAAAGCACACAGGGAGGCGTAAAATCAAATTTGTTGCTTGTGCAATATTCCTGCTTAATTTAATATAATTACATTTTTATTATTTAAGCATCTTGCACATTTTTGCATTGTTGTTTTATTATGATTTACTGTATGTTGTATATACAGGAATAATAATAAGGCAGTTTTTGTACTTTTTGGTTTTGTCTGTACTTTTTATTTTTTGTTTGTTTGTGCCTGCAAATCAAGTCTCCCATATCGGATAATAAAATGACTTAACTGAACTAAACAGGGAGAAGAGTGGAGAAAAATATATAGTTGTATCTAAATGTCTTCCTCTGTATCTGAAAACATTTATTTTTTTAAATATATGTCTCCAACAGTAGTCATTACAGTTACGTCTGTGAGCTGCTCTTTGAGTCTGGCAGTTTCGCTTTGTTTGTCCCTCCTCCCTTCCTGTAGTACTGGGCACGGGTTGCCTGGAGACGGCGGAAACGTTTGGGAGCAGCGATGGAGAAATATGAGAAAATCAAAGTTGTCGGAAGAGGAGCTTTCGGGTAAAAACTCTGAGTTTACTTACACTTCATTACATATATAAGTTAAATATATGTATAGTAGAAAACACGGAGTTGTCAAAGCGTGTAGTTAGAAAGCTGAAAGTCCGGGAGGGCCTCAGTTTTTACCCCAAAATGTGACCTTAATAACGGGATGCGTCAACAGAAGAAGACTGGAAAAGCTTTGAACAGACATTATAAGAAAAAGTGTGTTTAAAAAGCTCGTTAATGCTAGTTGTGTGATAAATCTGAAGTCACACACTGTGTTTTCTAATTTCCGAACAAACTTTTGTCAACTACAGTTTGTGTAGGGTTGTAAGATAACGTTAGGTTGTTATTTAAGGAGAGGAAGTTGTTGGATAATGTCTGCAAGATGCGACATGAGATTAACAACTATACGCTGGTCTGGAGCTGGATTTAGCTATCATACAGTTGAGCAGATTTATTTAAAACTATTTAGAAATTAGCGAAATATCAAAAACTGTACAATGAAGCCAAACAGTGAACTCGGTAGCTGCAAGATGTTTGTGTAAAACGAGTGATTTGGATGAATTTTGTGCAGATTATTATTATTATACAGTTCTCTGTCAGTATTATGTACTTTCTTCATCATTTTGAACAAACTTAATAGGCTTCTTCTTTGACAAATCCAGTGTTTTCCCCTCCCTGGTGCTTGGCCATTGTTGTATTAGACAATTAACTTTATTTTACTTTACATTTCTTCACAGAAGTAAACCAAACACTGAGATATAGGCCCACTGTGTATGTTTTTGAAGTTTTCTTACACCCCTTAAAATCAAGAAGGCCTCGCGAAACCCCCGTAAAGCTTTGTCGACCCCCAGGTTGAGAGTCACTGCTGTACTGTATAAGTGTACATTTTAAAAGTGGTACCTGAGTAAAGTACCATGTACATAAAATACTGTAATTTCAGGGTCATTTCAGGGTAACTTTCTGAATATTACATTACAAAGTTAATCTGTGGATTTAAAAGGTTACACCAAACACTCATAAGGTACACTTATAACATAGCATATGAGTTTTAATGACATGACAGGAACGTGTCTAAAAGCGTTATTAACTTACTGTAACGTGCAGCAAATGTAAATCTGTGTTTTTGTACATCTTTGTCTGTGCTGAATGTGTAGTGATTGTATTTGAAAATCAATCTCTGATGTTAATATATATATATATATATATATATATATATATATATATATATACTATATATACATAAGTAAAGGACACCAGTACTTTTACACCACTGACTCACTGTCATACAACTTTTCTTGGCATGTCTTCTCTCTTCAAATCAGACAAAATGCCAGTAACAGCTCAGTAACACTGGCACACCAGATCAGCCTGCTATATTGTTTATGGGACAAAAAATAAATCTGACTTTTCTTCATTTCCCTCCCCTGTCAGGATCGTTCACTTGTGCCGCAGGCGCAGCGATGGGGCCTTTGTCATCCTGAAGGAAATCCCAGTGGAGCAGATGTCACGAGACGAACGCCTGGCAGCTCAGAACGAGTGTCAGGTCCTGAAACTGCTCAACCATCCAAATATTATAGAGTACTATGAGAACTTCCTGGAAGACAAGGCCCTCATGATAGCTATGGAGTATGCGCCAGGTAAGCTTACTGTAATATCTTATTACATGACCCCCTTTTGTTCATTGTTTGGTACACTTTTCCCATAGCTGTAGGGCTGTAGGGCTCCATACCTTTTCTCGTTCCCATGTCAGTCCTGGGACGGCCAAATGAGAACATCTAATACCAGTTAGTGTGGTGGTGTTTTGAGGGACAATGTGATCCGGTAACTGCAATATTCAAGGTCTAATGTAAAAAAGGTAGATTGATTCAAAACTCTGCTGCAAGACCAAGAGCTGTTATTCACTGAAATCCTTAAATAAGGAGCTTTAAGCTGATAAGACTGATATACTGACATTTATTTGGTATATAAAAGAGAAATACAAAGTCATCCCATATCTAAACTCTTACAACTACCTTACATCACTTGGCGTGTTTTATTCTCATTGCTTTGTTTTAATCATTCAACTGTCACCCTGCCACCCTACAATTGTTGTAGTTGCTAAGTTTGTTTTAGGTTTTAAAGGCTTAAACGCACTTAAACAGGCACCAAAAGTGATGCGCCTCTAATGCTGTTGGTGCATGTTGGGTCATTTAAAACACAGGTGTACTTTAGTCTTGGACTTGTGTTTATTGTGTCATCCTTTACATTTCTGTAGTTGTCTATGATGTAATGTCCTCTTTAGTGCCTCAGAATCTAATTTAAACCAAATTAAACTATACTAAATACCATTTTATGTTACATTCCTGGCTTTGGTAAAATAGTTTGGTAAGATCCTGTTTCCTGAGATTGAGGCAAATCATTGAAGGAGGATGTAGAGTTTTGTTTTTTACATAGTTTTGGGGACTTTTATTGCCTTTGATTCATAAAAGCTGAAGAGTGACAGGAAAGAGAGAGAGGGGATGACACGCAGCATGAGGTGCCAGCTCCACCAGGGGAGCTACCAGGGCGCCCAAATAAAAAACATATTTAATAATATTACACTACATGATTTTGTAGATCCTTTTTTGTTGACATTAACGTTTCACTTGTGCAACAAGAGCTCTGAACTTAAAGTCTGTTAAATCCATTACTTATTGGCTTTGATATCATCATCTCACTGCTATTTACTCAACCCAGTAACTTAATGGATTTCTAGGATATTGCGTTTTTATTGAACATGAATCATCTCTATTGTTTTTATTCTTGTTTTCTTCATGTAGGTGGAACCTTGGCTGATTACATACAGAAACGCTGTAACTCTCTGCTGGACGAGGACACCATCCTTCACTTCTTTGTACAGATCCTACTTGCCCTGTATCACGTCCACAACAAACTTATTTTACACAGAGACCTTAAGACACAGAATATTCTTCTTGACAAACACCAGATGATTGTCAAAATTGGTGATTTTGGCATCTCCAAAATCCTTGTCAGCAAGAGCAAAGCTTACACTGTGAGTTGATTTGCTTCTGGTTACTTCGACATACATGATACAGTATTATAATCATCTATCAAATCAATGCTTCCTTTTTTTTTCACTCTGCAGGTGGTCGGGACCCCATGCTACATCTCCCCAGAGCTGTGTGAGGGAAAGCCCTATAACCAGAAGAGTGACATCTGGGCTCTGGGCTGTGTGCTCTATGAACTGGCGAGCCTTAAGAGGGCCTTCGAGGCGGCTGTACATAAAACATTTTCTTTACAAAATCCCTCGCTTACTTGGATATAGTGATTTAAATAATACTTTTTTGTGTTAACTTTTGAACTAGTATCACTTTAATTCAATATGTACTGCAGAAAAGATGGCTGTGCACAAAGGCAATGAAACATAACAACCATCAGAGCTACGCTATGTACACCATGGGAGATGGATTCTTACAATTTCTCAGAATATTTGATATGAAGACCCCAGGCTGTCTCATGTTTAATTCTAAAGCAGATTGCTGGGGCTTTTGATTTTAACACAAATCAATAATTCACAAAATTTCACATAAATTTAGCTTGCTCTCGAATCTGTCTTCACTGCCAATTCCGTGTGAAAATATGAATGTGAAAATCTGAATCCTTTGGCAGGGGTTTTGGGTAGGGAGTATATATTTTCACATATATATAATGCATTATGTCATTTTACTCGATAACACTCTTTAATTTTGCTTTCAGAATCTACCCGCCCTCGTTCTTAAGATCATGAGTGGGACATTTGCTCCAATTTCAGACCGCTACAGCCCCGAGCTCCGACAGCTCATCCTCAACATGCTCAATCTGGATCCATCCAAACGGCCTCAACTCAATGAAATAATGGCTCTTCCCATATGCATCAGGCCCTTGCTTAACCTCTACACTGATATAGGCAATGTCAAAATGCGCAGGTAATGCCTAAATACATGACTAATTTGTAATGAGTTGTTTCCTTCTTCTATATTTTAGTAAAAACTCACCTCCTCTGGCTTTTTCCAGGATTGAGAAACCACTGTCTACTGTGCAAACCGGTACTCAAGGTAGACCTGGAGGGAGAGTTCCTACCAACAGGTCTAGAGGTCAGGCACATAATACCAGTATTTGACAACAGAGCTAGCTGTACCAGGTTGGTTACAGAACATTAATTTGAAATTTGGTGGGTATTTCTTGGGCTCAAACAGATGGATCAGTCGGTTTAGGATCAGGGAAGGTGCATTCCCTCCCGCTGTCCTCTGTGTATACGTGGGGAAGTGGAATCTCAGCTCCTCTCCGCCTGCCGATGCTCAACACTGAGGTGCTTCAGGTGTCTCTGGGCCGCACTCAGAGGATGGGGGTGACTAAGTCAGGCCGTCTGATTACATGGGAGGTTTGTATAAACCCTTTTTTTTTTGACTGAAAAAAACAAAGCTGCTTATATACCTCCCTGTCTCTTTCATGTTCTAAAATGTTGATTTTGTGATAGCTTTGTGATGTTTTTTATGTGAAGCAACAGATTGTAGCAGTGTGCCCAAGACAAAGAACAATAAAGTTTAGTAGTAATGCATTCTAAAGGAAAATCCTCCCTGTAACCGTGACCCACTATCAGAGAACAGCTGTGGTCTACTCTGCACTCCTGGGTCAAGTTGTTGATGCACAATGATGTATTTTACTTTTTTATTTTATTTTTCTGGCCAAATACAGTATCAAAAATGTGAATTATTTAAAAAAATCTGGTTTGCCCCTCAGAGAGCTTCTTAGTTAACTTCTTCTAGTAAACTCAAAGACCACATTAGAGGGGAAGAGACAAATGCAAAATTCTACACCAGCAGTTGTATCAGTGCAAATGGTCACAACCAATTTACTAAAGCAGCAATTGTAGAGGATGTAAAGTTAAATGTGGCTGTCTGGGGAGTATGGGTACTTAATAATAAAGTAACTGCTGGAGGGCATTGAACATCACACACTGTTGGTCCCTAATGGTGTATCATAGAGTGGATTTTTCCATTAACATTTTTTGTTGCTAATGTTTTCCAGGAAGGAGTCACATTCTCACTCTTTTGCCCCCATTAAGACTAATGATAATTTATTGTCACAGGCTCCATCAGTGGGATCAGGTGAGGCCAGTCTGCCCGGTGTGGTGGAGCAGATGCAGCCTCAGTTCATTTCACGTTTCCTTGAGGGTCAGTCTGGAGTCACCATCAAGTCTGTGTCCTGTGGCGATCTTTTTACCACTTGCATGACAGGTTGGTGGGCCGTTCCGCTTTGTATAACCTTTGGAGGCATCACATTTGTGCCCAGTGAGCTTAGTAGGAAGGAAATCAGTGTTTATTCTCTGTTTTCTGCCTTAACACACTGCACCTCATGAGCATTTTAATGTACATATGAAAGTGTGGATACAGTCAGCTCTTTTTCTGTGACTTAATCAGATAGTGTGGCTCCACTTGTAAAATAAATGTCTGCATGCTTGCGTAGCAGTTTGGAAGTTGTTTCTCTTTAGCTCAAACTGTGGTTCTGTCAGTCAGTGCACTTTAGGAGGCTGTTGTCAGTCCGTCCAGCATTGCAAAGCAGATAACACAGGATTAAAGACCCTTCCTCTCAGCTCAGTTGCCTCTTTTTCATCACGTTTCACTGTAGTGACGCAGATTAGCGTTTCCTAGATAGGGATTAGACGCACTCTATTAGTCCACATAAGAATATACCCACACAACTAATCAACTAATAGTGTCTTTAATCCCTTCTTTTTATTTTCAATTTGCAGACAGGGGCATTATCATGACGTTTGGAAGTGGGAGTAACGGCTGTCTAGGACACGGCAACTTCAATGATGTAACACAGGTACATGTCCACCATAAATGTAAACCCAGTCACCAGTTTATTAGATACACTTAACTAAAGCAGTCTATTTATTTCCTTTTAAAGATTTTTTTTGTTAATTAAAAAGAACATAAACTGTAGTATATTGATTCCTTTTCTTTTTGCTTTGATGTATCTTAAGATCCTGTAAAGGTTTTCCCATATACAAAAATGGATTAATCTGTAAGTAAGATAAAGTATTTCTCTTCATTAAGGTAGTTGTTTTACAACACTGCTGCATTAGACTGTATTAGTTTTAGCTAGGTGTATCTGATAAACTGGAAGCAGAGTGACCTTTTCCAGTATTTCTCTAGTATGTTAACAGATCTACAATATAAGTCAGTACCTAGCGTTAAATAATGTGCATTAATACATCCATGTGTCTCCCAAAGTTTGTCTTTACTGACTGGAGGTTTTTGCTTCAGTCTGTGTGCAGCAGATACTGTGAATGCTATGATTTGTATTTCCTGTCTTAATATGTGAGGAAAAGCCCTAAATTATGGCAAACATGCCTTAAATTAAAAAGTCCCTCGACTGAATCCAACCAGGGATTTTGCAAAAGTAGAAAAGATAAATTCCTGCACACTGTCAAACTGACAAAACATTAATTCACAATGTTTTGGTCCTGCATCCTGCAGTTATGTTGTATACCTAATAATGATTATGTGTCCCTGTAGATATTTTATACAAATCTGTGATATAAACATTACAATGATGACATTTCTTTCCCCTCTCTGTTTTTATACTCAAGCCCAAAATAGTTGAGGCGCTCCTCGGCTATGAGCTGGTTCAGGTGTCGTGTGGTGCTTCCCATGTACTCGCTGTGACCAATGAAAGAGAAGTATTTGCCTGGGGAAGAGGAGACAATGGTATCGTAAATTAACTGGTTCTTGAACTCACTCAATCTATCTTGGCTATTTTTGGTGTTTGTTTGTATCAGACTGATTTATGACTTACATCATGAATCACATCAGCACACAGCTTGATTGTTGGGTCTGTGTTTCTGTTCCTGTGTCTCAAAGGTCGCCTCGGGCTAGGCACCCAAGACACCCACAACTCTCCACAGCAGGTATGTTTACCTGTGGAATTTGAGGCCCAGAGGGTGGTGTGTGGAGTTGACTGCTCGATGATTATCAGCACCCAGCACAGCATTGTGGCATGTGGAAGCAACAGGTAGTTACTCCATATTCTCACACCCGAAACTGTGGTCATTAGTCTCTGTAAACATGTCACTGTCTGACATGAGCTAATAATCACCTGTGAAACATTTCAGTTCACATTTAATGAGAAGACATTGTATGTTTTCTATGGAGGACACGTTTTGATGATGAAGTGATCTTTTATGTTACTCCCATAGGTTTATGTTATAAACTGATTCATATGCACAGGGTGGTGATAGAGATACTTTCAACCTGTGAGGCAGCATTCTACTGAAATGACAAACACTTTTTTTGTCATTGTTAATCCCTCTCTCTCAGAGAGGTTTTGGACCGGAACTAGAGCTGTGTAGGAGTCAGAAAAGCAACAGTAAACACAACAGCGTTCATTTCAGGTTGGAGTAAGAGCAGCATTGTTCACATACCTGCAGCTCAGCAGATACCTGCAGCAGACAAGGAAATATGAATAGAAAATGTTAAAGGTATTTGTGATAAATATAGATTATATATTGAAGGAGTGGTTTGAAATGATAGAATAAAGGCAGTTGTCCTCTATTCCTCTGTTACAGATACCTTGATTTTGTTGTTTTGTTGTGGTCAGGTTCAACAAGCTCGGGCTGGATAAAATAGCAATTGGAGAGGAACCAAATCCCTCACATCAGGTGGAAGAAGTCCATTCTTACGCTCCGGTCCAATCAGCCCCGCTCAACAGTGAGAAGATTGTTTACATTGATATTGGGACAGCCCATTCTGTTGCTGTAACAGGTAAAATATTGCCATTTTTAATCTATCTAATGAAATTCTGCCTCCATAATGGTACTAAATAAGAGAAGATACCAGATTAAGCGAAAGGCTGCTTGGAAAGATTACTTCAAGCTTTAACTTGTGTTAAAGCTAAATCTTAAGGCTAATCTTTTTTTTCACACACAACTCTTCAGTCAAATCAAACATGGTTTCATTTATTGTGCCCAAGAAATTTGCATCACCACTTTAATTCACATTTTCCTTGTCCAGAAAAGGGTCAGTGTTTTACCTTTGGCAGCAACCAGCATGGCCAGATGGGCTGTAGTTCACGTCGTAGCAGCCGCGTGCCCTACCCGGTGCCCGGGCTGCAGGGCATCACCATGGCTGCTTGTGGAGACGCTTTCACCTTAGCTATTGGATCTGGTGAGTAGAAGGGACTATATGTGAAATCTTTGTTTTTAAAGGCCCTGCACACCTCCATAGGTGAGACCTTTGCTCAGGTTGAAAATGGGCAGACATGGGTGAGGTCTTGAACTACTAAGAATCATAAAGATTTAATTTGTCCCACATAAGGGGTGCAACAAAGCTAACAGGAGAATCAATGAGACATCAGCCAAGCACAGTGTCACATGGTGTGGCAGAAGGCAGGATGGGACAGGAAATATTGGTATGAATGAAAAACAAAATCCAGTCTGAGTGAACCATTAGAGGAAGTTAAATCCTCTATGTGGATGTAGCAGAGGTGTGCAGGGCCTTTAACAGTCACTACATGCTAATGCTGTTGCATACAGATACTGGTTTGCATTCAAGAAAACCCTGACAAAGCATTTCATACATGTGCCATGTTGTTTGGTATTTAAATAAATAATATTCACACACACAAAGAAGTATGATGAATTTTATGGTTTTGTATAAAATGTTTTTTGTTCTGCTGCTGACTCGAGACTGCAGTTACCAACAATCGCAGCATTTTCAAAAAGTCTTTATTTTCCCTCATTGTTCATCCCAAGCGAACAAAACAGGGTTCATCTCAGCTCTGAGTTTAGACAGCATTGCTCAGATGTCTGTGGTTGAGCTGTTTTGGAGGAACAGAGGAGGATTCTGGGATGCGGAGGGCGGTGCATTTTCATGAGAGTCACCCAGGTTTCACAGTTACTGCGATCAGCTATGTGACCACACAACAGTAGTGTAACTTTAGCTCAAAAACAAATATGATCAAGTGTTCACTGTGATGGATTTTGTTACTTGAACAAGTTTATTTTCATGTCAAACTGAAACAAACAAAGTTTAAAAGCAATGGTTATATGGAACATACAGTGTGGTTTGGAAAAAGGGTTCACAGTAATGTAAACTACACAGGGTTTTTAGATAATGGGCTAAACACACAAAACCATCAGTATGGTTCTTTAAACACATGGCTTAACAGATAGGTAACAGATGTTGTGTGTGTGTGTATGTGTTTATACTTGTGTGTCTGTAAGTGTGTGTTTTGTTCTTTAAGCTGAGGATAAAATGGTAAAATGTCATATTGTGCCAGCGATTGGCTCCCTGGGGAGAAAGCCAGCAGTGCCAGTCATGCTTGTAGGTTTTCTTTGTTGAGGGAAGTCTTTGTTCAGCTTTGACTTCCTACAGATAGAGCCATTATGCTGCCACTGCAGGAGAGGCAGAGCTGTCAGTTAAAGATTTGTGTGGATTAATGCATCCTGAGGTTTGTGCTGTGAATGTGGAGAAATGGTGACCGGCTCCTTCTTCTCCTGCTTTCTACAGAAGGTGAGGCGTACACCTGGGGAAAGGGGGCCCGCGGTCGCCTCGGAAGAAAAGAGGAGGATTCTGGGATACCGAAGGCGGTGCAGCTCGACGAAAGTCACCCATTCGTGGTGACATCAGTGGCTTGTTGTCATGGAAACACTCTGCTGGCAGTGAAACGTAATATTTCGCTTATTACCCCTTTGTTAACAAACACTGTGAGATGTTGGGATGTGGTGAAATCTAACTGAGAGGGTACTAATCCCCAGATGAAAGACAGGCTGAACTTGAGACAAGCTTCTCTTGATAATGTCGACAGAGACGCATGTTTTTCCGTGCAGAATTGTGAAAGGACTCGATTTGTAAGTTTGAAAGCTGACTGGCTAAAGCTTCGTTTCATACAGTCATACACAGGCGGCGTGTCAAAGCGCTCTTCTTCACATTAACAAACTGCTTACTTTCAGCTATACTCTGCCAACTCGTTCACAACCTTTCTATCTGCGTGCCAGTAGTGATAATTCAGTCCAACCCTGCATCGTCACTGTTGATTTTTAGACTGTCATGCCATAGACCTCTTACTGAGAGGAATGGAAAGCAGCAATTTGTACCACTTTCTCCCGGCAGTGACGGTGCAAAAGCCACAGATTCTAATGAAAACCGAAGAACAGTGAAGGTGGGATTAAATCCTCCCTCTACACTCCAAATTGAAAATAGCTGCAGATTTAGAGAAGATTAAACTGCATCACAGTTTAATAAGTAGCAGACATGTTGGTAATCCTGGCTACAGGCTACAGCGCTGCTGTTTAAATGTTTCTTTGACCTGCACTGTGACAAGGACATGGAGACCACATGGACACCGATAGAGGTCATTAGCAGGATCTACATAATAAGCATAATACTAAACCTTAATACAACAGTCCGGATGACAGTGTTGATATATGTTTTCATTCACCGTATATACTTTTTATGGGGATTAAAATTCAGTGTATAAACACTTAAAACCCCCAAACTCAATGATTTTATGAAAGAATTAAATGCATACTTTATCAAGAACACAAAACTGTTCACTTTGGACCTTATTTTACTTACAGATCCCCTCTATTGTCAGTTCAGTTAGATGTTAAATCTGATTTGAGTCCAAAACCTTTGTTTCTAGTTAGATTCAGGTGTCACTGTACAATTCTTTCCATGTTTTCTGCAGATATTGAAGATCTTGAAATCATTTTATAACAGATATTTGTCCACATTTTTATTCTTGGCGTAAAATTGATTTGAAAAACACAATTTAGACTGTCATCAGACTAAAACTCTTCACCACATCTGTTCAAGGCCAGAGAATTAACTATTCATTCACTCAGTCAATGCAACAAAAAACCATTAGGAATTCACAGGTAGTGCAGGTGTAACTGTACAATCTTTCTTGTTCAGGAATCCAATAAAGTTATTGGGATTTCTGCCTGCCAAGGACTCGCAACACCGCTGAATGCTCCCTTTAAAATTCCAATTTATTTCTTCACAAAAAGTACAAGGTCTCAGTCCCAAATTAAAAAAACAAACAAATGTAATTTAAGCAATTGAGTTTCAAACCGTACTGTGTGTCCTTGTGGGAAGGTTAAGCTGTGTAGCCTTGTATGTGGACAAACACAACAAGCTTGTATAGATATTTAATAAATTGTTAGCCACTTTCTCATTATTGGCTAATTGATTTATCAACTAGAGATTTACAAGAGAACTCATGTGCTGACATTTATGGCAGCAACTAATTATTTTTATCGATTAATCTGTTGATTACTTTCTCAATTCATTTACGAATTGTTTTGTCATATTCAGATTCCTTGTTTTATCCATCAGTCCAAAACCCAAAGATATTCAGTAAACCATCATAGATGACAAAGAAAAGCAGCCAGTCTTCACAGTTAAGAAGATTGAACCACTACATTTGGCTTTTTTTCAATCAATTAACTGACTAATCAGCTAGTAATTTCAGCTCTGTCGACATTTTACCCTTGTCCCTTTCTCCCTCTTGTTTCAGCTTTGCTTGAGGAACCTGTCCCGAGATGATTTTGTCCTGAAAACAAACCCCCCTCAGCGCTGGCGATGGAATGAGGTGAAGGACAGCTTCCTCTGAATAACTCCTCCCAGAGGCCCATCTGTGCTGCAGTTGAAAGATTCCCTTTCATACTGCAGCTGCAGCCTCAGACTTTAACTTAGTCTTCCTCTATCTAGTGTTTTTTTTTTTCCTCCTCCAGGAATGAATGTTTATTTCATTCGGTGGTTTGATATCATGGAGGTCAAAACCTGTGTGTTGCAGCAGGTGTATGTCACAACAGGTTAGTCTAGGGGATGTTGCAACACAGTCACTGAAGCTGGATTACAGGAAGTCATTAGGCAGCTTTCATGTGGTGAACTATTGTCCTCTCTCACGTGCAGGGTTAGCATGATAAAGACCAGTAAAAGCCAAACTGGTTTGAGCTCTCTTAAGCCCACTGGTGAATGACGATACAATGCACAGAGAGGAAAAGAATGAAAGCCACTTGAGTGTTAAGTAACTCATCAGTCAAATGAACCAAACACATTAATCTCGATCACATCGTCAGTGGTCACATTGTGCTTCATTGGATTAGTCCTCCAATACTTTTGTTGCTTGAGAGCAGCGTTCAAACCAGATAACGATTTGTGTTGTTTAGGGTTCAGGTGATCATCTAAATGAGTTGTGTCTTAAATCACTCCCTTGTTCACACATTCACTGCTCCCTATATAATACACACTTAACAGTTTATAACGAGCAGTGGGGTAATTTCAGAGACAGCCTTTTGTGTTTTTGGAAGATTCTGTGTTATAACTCACTGTAAATGTGTATTATATTTGAAATGAGATTATATGTATAAATATTGTGTAAACTGTATTCATAGGATGACCTACGACTGCCAAAGCAAAAGCCAAAATGTGCCTATCAGAGTTGAAAGAAGGACTCAGGTCTTTTACTTAAGTAAAAGTATAAATAGCACATATAATAGCACAAACAATCCTGCATTTAAAGTTTTACTTAAACCTACAAGGAGTTTTTAACTGGTTACCATACAGTCCTAATTTAATACTGATGCCCCTACGCGACCTACGTAAACAATAAACAAACAAGACCATCAGCGAAAAGACAGGTCCTTCGCGTATTCTGCATGTTTCGTAGTTTCTCCTTCGCGCTTGGAAGTGGAGGGTGAGGCGAGGGAGTTGCTATCTGCAACTACACAGCTAGATGCCACCAAATCCTACACACTGGACCTTTAAGTAAAAGTACAAAAAACCTCCAAATATACCAAAAGTAGAAGTACTAGTGCAAAATGGCCCCTTTCAGAATAAGATATATTATAATAATAATCGTAGTATAGTATTTACTATAGTAAAGCTGGAGCTAATTTAAATTGCTGTGTACACTGCCAGGTGCCTTAATCTATAATAATGCATTATAATGTGATTGTTTATATTTTGTATTGATAATCTTAATAGTGTGTGGAGTATAAGTATAAAGTACCATGTAATGAAGTAAATGTATATAGTTACTGCCACTGGTACCAAGGAGTGTAGTACATCGTTAATACATATTTTTATATTAACTTTTTTTACAATATTGTCATCACCAGCTACCACGATATTTTCTGGTGTTAAAGCTTTTATTGTCAAACTAAAAGAAGGAATGATCTTAACAGGTGTCTGTTGTACAGACTGAAAATTAAACATCTTTATCATGACTGTGAAGGTTAAAATAAATCAGGTTGTACGTCAGCAGTTTAAAATGAACCTGTGGTATAAAGTCTGACAGTCTGATTACCTTTGTGTAATTCTTCCCCATTATTCTCACATTAATCACCCACTCACACATTAATCTGTGTAATTGCCACAGAGCTGTTATTATTGTTACACTGTAGATTCATATTCATTTTTCCCTAATAAGAAATCACCTATTTTTCTAAATGTAATTACGTGTTTACAATATTTTACTCCTTATTTAAGATGCGTTCACACCTTTCTCTGAGGACACGGATCGATTACCATTGTTGTCTCGTGTGATGATGTAATGATGATGTAATCCGGTGGCAATAGAGCAGGTGAAAAATGATCCATATATGTGTCTGTGTGTAGTATTTCTACTTCCATTAAACGATGTAGACCCGAAGTTTGTTTGTTTGTTTAATGAGTGTAATACTGTATGTGACGGGTTATTTTTATCATGTATTTAGAAACATTTTAAGATGAAATAAAGGGAGAAAATACTGTATTTATTCATTTTGTATGTCTGCTCTACCACCAGGGGGCACCTCTCACTCTACTTTAGACTCCTGTAGTAGGTCTGTTTTTATAGCCTATTTATTTGAATTAAACCTTAACAACAAAACCCTCCTCGTCTCTTACTTTACTAATTAAGACTAAATATTTTAAGTATCTCTAAAGTCATGCCCAGTTTGTGCACACATATTTAACATACAAAAGTCTTCTATCTGTCAAATAAATAATAAACATTAAACATGAGCATGAAAAACAAACCATGCATTTCATTAGAGGGCCGCTGCAGCCGCACAAAAGCCCCATTAAAGATCCATAAAGAGAGATCAGAGGGATAAAAATGGTGTGAACTGACTGTTTCAGCTCCTTGACTCCTCCTGCATGGAAGGAGGAGGCGGGACTCGGTGCACCTAAACAGACGGAGGGGTTGTGCATTGTGCTCAATGTGTCAGTGCTGCATCCACTGAGGAGAGAGAGGGCCACACACACACATCACGGCCACATTAACCCCGAGCTGTAAACCTGCACACACACACAGAGAGAGAGAGAAAGAGAGAGAGAGGACGAATCTGTGATCATCTCTGCAGCCTTTCCCCGGACTGTCTACCGCTTTTGTTGCCATCAGTCGCCGGGGCTGCACGGGAGGAGAAGCTGGAGGGGGGTGGAGGAGGAGGAGGAACTCGCCTCCTTTAAAGCCCGATCGGTCGGCGGCGGAAGGGACGTGATATGAACCCCTCATCGGCTTGAACGGCAGTGCAGCTAAATAGCCCCGTTTTCCAGGAGGGGGGTGGGGGTTATTTAACGGAGGATCAAAAGAAAGGACATTTCTACCTTTAACCTGCAGCTGAAGGCCGAGAGGAAAAACACCCACGGAACCTGTAGCGATGCCCGGGTTTGATTACAAGTTTCTGGAGAAGCCAAAGAGACGGTTCCAGTGTCCGCTCTGCAGCAAGGCGATGCGGGAGCCGGTCCAAGTGTCTACCTGTGGACATCGGTTCTGTGACACCTGTCTGCAAGAATTTCTAAGGTACGGCATGTGTGTGCGTGTGTGCAGACGAGAGAGCCACCTCTCTGCAGGCGATACCGGAGAGTACAGCCCTTGTCTAGTTTCGGTCGAGCAGCAGTAAATAAAGGATGTGTAGGTGTGTCCTCCTCACCTCTCCTCAGCAGGGTTTTTATATTCATTTTTAGTCCTGTGATTAATGAAGCAGCACAATGACTGGGACAGTGCATGGGGCCTGGTGAAACTGCACATGTATTGAACTCCCCTCCTTTTTTTTTTAGTTGCAGGTGTTAATTCCCCCTCTGCACATATGCAAGGATTTGAATGCATTAGCGAGCCACTGTGTCAACATAAACAGGACTGAGGATCCGGTTGTTTTGGCTCAGTCATGCAGGTTCTTTCTTGAGAACAGGTAGAGGATGTTGTCATTGTTCTGACAAAGGAAAGAAGCTTTTTGTTGTGGCTGAATCATGCATGAGTCAAAAAAGAGAAAAAAAAACAGAGAGAGAGAGAGAGAGAGAGAGAGGCAGGCTTGCAGTGATGCTTGTTAGTTATCTGCAGCTTTTGTCCAGTTTTAACTCCTTCAGTCTTTTAGGGTGGAGTGGTTTTAGTGTTAATATCCTTCATGTTGTGGTGTTTGTGTCCTGCAGAGGGCCCCTGCTTCCCTCATCCTGTCTGTTTTTGCCCCCAAGGGGTGGCTGAGTCTGCATGGGTCTGGGGTTGAGGATGATGAGGTTGAGGATGTGTGTGTGCGTTTGGGAGTCTGCCCCCCTCCTCACCTCCTAATCTGCTGAAGTCTGTGTGAAGACTTGTAGAAAGAAAGTCTTTGTTTTCTCCACACTGTCCTGAAACAGTCAATAATTATCACACACACACAGAAAGGAAACTCGTGTGATTCACGGAATCTCAGTTTTAATACCAACAACAACAACTTACCTGCAAAGTGTGTCTCCTTGTCATTAAGTAAACTTCTATTAGATGTGGCAGACAGAGTGACTGTGAGGTTTTCTCTCTATGTGTGGTGTTTACCAGCAGTCAATCACAGAGTTCTCCATGTGCAGAAGAGCTGTGTTCAGTCTTTTAGGAGGTTGATATTCTGTATGGACACAAATAATTTGTGCTTTTATTGAAGTCTGAAGATAAAGTAATCATATGTTATGTCTTGTTAGATCTAGATCTTTAATTGCACAGATGTAAATGGTGTTCTCAGGCACATTCAGTCATGTTCAGGAGGTAAACAGATAGAAAAAGAAGAAAGTGAGTCCAGTTTTCTTTACAAAACAAACTAGTAGAGCCAGCAGATGAAGATTCATATTGGTTGTCTTGCCCATTATTTGCTAGATTAAGCAATTCATCATCTAAAACGTGTAATATAACAACAAATAACAAAAAAGAAATGTCCATCAAAGATCAAACTTTCCCAGAGTCAAAAGTGATGTCATGAAATGTATTGTTTTGTTCTCCAACAGAACCGTCCAAAGGTATTCACTTTACATTCATATAAAACAGAAAATCCTCACATTGGAGAAGCCTGAACCAGAGAATATCAGCAAATTAATCCGAGGATTAATTGATAATCTGAATAGCTGCAGAGTAATTGACTAATTGTTTCAGTTCTAGTACAAACTATGATGATTCAAGGGAGAAATTAAAGCAAATATGCCAAAAAGTTTAAGTATCAGCCTCTCAAATATAAAGATTTGTGTTTATATCATCATAAAGTGAATATCTTTTGGGTTTTTGGACTGAAAACTGGCCTATCTGGCTTATATTCATGGAGTTCATGGTTTCTTAGAAGCCTGTGCAGGCTGGACATAGTTGTATGCATGATGTATTCTTCACACACAGAGCAACCATACTGTTGTTTTCCTATTATTGAGTCATATCTAGCTGATACAGAAGAGCAGCGTTTGTGTTGCAGATGAACACAATCAAATCAGAGCTTCAGTGATGAAAGATAAACTGAGAAAGACAAAACAGAAACTTGCTGTCTGTTCATCTTTGTTTGAGTCACTCTGTGGAGAAGTTAAAGCCTGAAATATATAGTTAAATATAGCATTTTAATTGTTAACGTCAGATTTACAGCCCATTAAAACACTGCGGCTTCTGGTATTTCCACTGAGAAATCAACTCAATCTGACTGATCTGCAGTTTTATTTCAGTTGGTCTTATTTAAATGTAACCAGTGCTGAAAAAAGATCTTAAAATGTCTTCAGCTTTACTTGATGAAACTTGAAGACACCCTGAGGGAAACTCAAAAGCAAATAAAACAACACTTGCCGTCAGCAAAAATGAATATCTAATTAAATATTAAAATATCTTTTATCAACTTTTTATGCTTTTCAAAACCTTCTTGTGTCAGAAAAACAAGTCTACTAGTCGACAGGAGAGATATGGAGATGTGAATTCATGTTCTGAATACATAAACAACTGTCGTGAGCTCCTAGTTTTCAGCACCTTGAGTCATCAGGAAGCCTCCTATGGCTCACTAAACAGCAGCAAATTGCATCTGGTTGAAAAGCAGAAACTCAGATGAACAAAGAGAGCGAGGGAGGAACAGTGTTCGCTGCTGATCAATGAGTTTGGCCCGGCGCTTTGTCTGCCTCATCCTGCCCGCCTCTGCCTCCGTCCTCAAGTTTACGGTCTTTTTTTTTTACTCCCACATACTGACTGAATTTAACTAAAGTTTCCCAACTTCTGAAACTTTTTGTTGAGTAACTGTTTTTGTTTAGTCGGGATGTGAGTACAGATATGAGTCTGATTCCTCCCTGTCTGACCTGCATGATGTGAAGTTATGGAGCAATATCTGTGTTCACAAATTCCTCTTTCTAACCTCTTGTAAAGGAGTTAAAGCTCATAAGTACTGGCTTTATTTATGGTTAATAAATAATTTACTAACGATTTATGCTATAGATGAGTTGTAACTTATCAATAATCAGAACAACCTTTGACTGGTGAGATCACGTGACCACTTATTTCTAGAAAAATCTGGACCAAAATCAGTTTATTTACAATTTATCAGCACTTCAGATTTGTGGATTAAAACACTTTGCAGACATGATAATTGAATAATCGATTATAACATTTATAACTGCATTATTACCAAATGGAAAGTTTTCACAAAGTGGCAACCTAAAAGTATCTAGAAAGCCTTGTCAGTGATTTATTAACCATTAATAGGGCCATTAGTTCCAACCTATAAACTTTTCATGAAGTGCCTCATTAAAAACGTGGTACCTCATTATCATTAAGTGATTGAAATGTCTGAACAACTTGTTTCAATCATTCAGATTTTCCAGATAGATGTAAAAGATCACTTTGTTTCCCAGTTAAATCAGAGGTCCTGGTTCACTTCTCAGGTAGAATAAAGCATAAATAAACATTCATATCAACAGCAGTTGGTATTTCAGCAGCTTCACTAACTTTCACTCAACAGAAAGAAAGCCACTGCCAAGGTGAGCGGCTGCGTATTCGCATAAGCGTGCCAGCTGAAGCCAGTTTCAGCCCTCTCGGCCATCGAGCACGTGCATCTTTTGTGAAGAGGGTTCGAGTTTATTGAGGCTGACAGAGAGTAGTTAGCTAATGTTTCGCCCATTGTGCAACTAGGTTGATCCTATTCCTGTAATTATTGAAGGCTGTGTAACGTCCAGTCCGGGCTTGCCAACCGAGTCTGCCTACTTTCACATTGACAGCTCTGTCACTGTCTCTGGAGTCCGCTGCTCTGTCGAAACAAGCCACCTAAGAATGCTACTGCATGGCATAGCTTCAGAGTTAATCATCCTCTCTCAACAGCAAATCAAATATTACTTAATGGTAACACTTTACTTTAACTCCCCCTATTTAGCCATTATAAGGAGTATATAAACAACCAATAAATGGGTTATAACACACTGTAATGTAGTTTTAAGTAGTGTTTATTAATGTATTTGTCAACAACTATAACCTCTCCTGTGGTCAACCGTAAGTGGAGGCTGTGGTATAAACAGATAATAAAGGCTAATGTACATTTGTCATAATATAAAATGTGTGTAGTATAAGGACATGTCATATTTTACACTATATTGTCATTCATTATCTGTTTATACTTAATTTAATTTACTTTAATCCTTAAGTGTGCAGTTATAAATGTAATTATGTCACCAATAAGGAGTTTTAATAAGCAATTCTTCAATTAGAAATGTTAATAAGTCATTATAACAGTTGTAATAGTGTAAAATATGTCTTATAAACACTTAATAATGCAGCTGTAAGCAGATATAAGGACATTTTAAGTTTATATTAGTTGCATTTATGTTATTACAACTGTTCTTTACTATATTGTCATTTATTATCTCTTCATACACAAGCCTCCACTTCAAGTGTCACCCAGTTCTCAGTCAGTTATTTTGAAAAGGCTTAACCTTGTATCTTGACTTCAAAGGATGTCAAAGTAAAGTGGAACTTCCCTGAGAGGCACTCGAGGACACACATGGATTGTTCTTACTTTACCATGTCTCCACGCTAAAAAAGAGCTGGTATGCCTCCTCTGTGTCCACAGGCATGTTAGCATGTGATGCTAATGGGCTGTGTTTCCGCCCCGGGAGGAATGTGTAAATACTTAGCAGCAGCAGTCCTGGAGGCTGCCCCAGCTCCGAGGGAGAGTCATGGGGTGAAAGTGGCCCAGCCCTGCAGCTTTAAAACTCCGCTGCAATCAAATATGAGTCACATGCTTCAACAATTGAGTGTTGCTGACTGGGGCAGGCCTTTGTTTTAGCAACACTGCCCCCTTAATAAATGAGAATCAACACTTAATGGTAGGGCTTATGGCCGTGCCAAACATGCCAGGTCTCACGGCTCATCGGCCCTGGGTCTCAATGTGACAGTGGTGTCTCTGTGGGGATGATGCAGTGCTGTGCCACGGCCTTGACAGGGGTGTAATTGGGTTGTTCGGCTCGGAAGCGTCCTCCTGCGGGCCTCCACGCAGTCGTGTAGTGCTGCAAATGCTGACTTACCCAGTGTCACGCGGAACTCCAAAGTGGGCTAATATGAAGGTTTTTCACGGCTCGATTATTCACTGTCCAGAAGCCAGGGGAGTGTGTTTTTTGGAATGAGCCGTGATTCACTGTAACTTTGACACATCTTCTGTGTGTAGTGCAGTTTTTTCTCTCCTCATTGATGTAGGTGATACTCACTTTTTCTCCCACGCTTTTATAGCCTGAATGCCCTGATGCATAATCACCAGCATTATAAGTACTACAGCCGAACGCCTCTTACCTCTTTACTCTTCTTCCACCATCAGCTGTCTGTCTAATTTAAATATGTGGGCAGAGATAAATCAATACCACTTTCTGATAAGTCACCTCTCATGAAGTGTTTATAAGGTGTAACTAATGGCTCTTTTTTTAATGTTTCATAAATCAGTCAATTAGGGCTCCAACTAACGATTATTTTCATTGTCAATGAAGCTGTTGGGTAATTTTTCAATCAATCGGTGAACTGTTTAATCCATAAAACCAGTGATACAGTGATATAATACAGAGCAAAAGAGAGAGATTAATAACTAATAATGTCACCATTAGATCAAGAAATTATTTACTAATGCTTAACATTTCAGTTCTAGATCTGTTATAAGCCTGGTTGTGTAAAATCCTGTTATTTGGTATTTGGTGATATAATGTTGGTAATTTCTAAATAAATACTTGTCTTAATAAGCCATAAAGTCTGCAATCATACAAAAGCAGACTGATACCACTCTCATGTGTCTATATGGTAAACATGAAGCTGCAGCTAGCAGCCGATTAGCTTAGCTTAGTACAAAGACTGGAAACGGGAAGCCAGATAGTCCGGCTCTGTCCAAAGGTAACAAAATCCTCCTATCAGCACTTCTAAAGCTAATTAAACGAATGAACATGTTGTGTCTTGTTTGTTTAATCCGTACAAAAACTTCAAACAACAACTTGCTGAAGTCCCTGCTCTCTGCCAACAAGTAATCCAGCACATAACCACAACTTGACCTTTTTTTTACCGTCTGATTTTTATACGGATTAAACAATTTAATGCTTCGAGGTGCTGGTAAACAGATTGTATTTCTTTAGAGCCAAGCTAGCTGTCTCCCCTTGCAGTCTTCATGTTAAGCTAAGCTAACTTCATATTCACTTTACAGATGAGAGTGGTATCATCTAAGTCTTGTCAAGAAAACAGTTCCTTTACAGAGCTGAAAAGACAAATGTCTTGCTGGAGGTTAAACACCTGCCAGAGGAATCTGTCACAACCCCAAAAGTTGTCTAGATTAATGGCTGATAACTAAAGCAGTAGAAAAAGTGATTTAAAATCAAGCACCAGATCTGAAATGCGTTTGGCTCCGTCAACATGTGGTAATCTATGCCATTTCTCTCCTTTAAACACATGATGAATCCACTTCTGTCCATTGTGCGTGCAACCGTGCAGAGGGATGTATAGAGAGGCACTTTGGCTGCTGTGACAGGGCGTTTCTTAAAGGGCTAAATGGAGCTGTGTTGCATTGATGCCCAATGTTGTGTGTAAGTCTGCCACTTGAGGCAGCTGGGGCTTTGTCTCTCAGTGGGTATCTGTATCTGAATGGGAGCAATGCCATGGATGGCTGATGAATTACTGTGTGTTCATTACCATCCCCGTCCCTCAGTCCCATCACAGAGACATTCACAGTCCCCCGCAGGTGTCCGAAGGCTGCACAGGCATCCTGGGTCCAGATCCGGAGAATTCGGGGGGACTCTGCTGTCCCATCCTTCTCTGACGACAACGGTGGTCAGTGAGCTGCACACAGAGAGATGTTGTGTGTAGTTGAGTGAAAGCCCTCAGGCCTCCGCTCTGCACTTCGGGGTCTGTGAGGGCCTCTTAGAGCTGTGCACTGAGGCTGCTGTCAGCTGATGTATTTGGGGTGACGGAGCTGGAAACAGCCCAGTAAATTTTAACACATCAATGCATAGAAGGAGTCGCTGACTCGGAACAGAGAGACGTGCAGAGAAAAGAGATGCTGCAAGATACAGCAGCGTTTGTCTGGGAAAATAACAGTCAGTTCTCTGTACTCTGAATGCACCTACACTCCCATGATGTGCAGTACCTGTAAAGTCAAGAGACAAGAGAAGTTGCGCCGCCCACTTGTTTTTTCTTATTCTAGCAATAGTGACTAGTTACTGAATGTTCCTGAACTTTACACGTCATCGTGGACTTTGGAACGAATGATTGCATGAGAAGTCACTGATCTTTAAAGTTTAACATGGATGTTTACTTCCTGCTGCTTCAAACTTATTTATGAATCGGAAATAGAGTTCCTGCTGCAAAGGCACGTTAGTACAGAGCCTGTTGGAATGTTTTATCCAAAATGTGGACTTTGATTCATGGAGATTGGTTCAGTTTAGGAAGTTAGTGTACTTAATTAATGAAATGATTATTTAATTTGTCTATAAGACTTAAGAAAATAGTTTAAAATGACAAGAGTTGCATATTCAATTAACTTGCTTTATCAAAAAAACTGTAAAAACTGAATATATTCACTTTACACTGATACAAAACAGAGAAAAGCAGGAAATTCTCACATTTAAGAGACTAGAACCAGTCTATGATTAAAAAAAAACATGACTAAAACGAATAATTGTTTATTTAAAAAGTTGCAGAATTTTGAACAATGAAATTTGAACTTGGACACACATTAAAGTGACTGCACTAAGCTGAAAATGAGAGCCTGAGAATGTGAAATCCAAATAAACAACAGGAAACGACCCTAAATCACAGTGTTTTATGTGTGTAAGGAAATGGATTTTGACATCAGTAATTACCCGTGTTTAGAAAAGCTAGCATGAAAAAAAAAGTCAAACTGCAGTTTTGACCCACAAAGTGGTTAAAACTCTCACTCTGTATCAACACCAAAAAAGGCAGACTATTATAGACAATCAAATAATTCAGTTTTTCTTGCTAACACCATGACAAATGACACGTGAGCCCATGTGACTTTCATGCCCGGGTTCACCTGTAAACAAATGGTCCACCTTCCCACTGTGGTTGGAAGTAAAGCAAACAAACAAAGAGCAACATTTTGCTTCATTTTGTGGCTTTGATGGGCAATTGCAGAGGAAACCTGCTTAACTTAATACCCCTGCTCTTGTTATTTGTGAATGTGATGTGAAACGTTTGTTATCCAAGCATTTACACAGAGCTCCGTCTCCCCCAGAGACAGACAGACAGATAGACAGACAGATAGACATACAGACAGATAGACATACAGACAGATAGATTATTAGCCGGCCTGTTTCAGGATAAGGTAATCGTGGCAGATCTCCCGGGAGGAAGCTGAGGGGCTTTAGAGATGCAGCTGTGATGATGACATCGCTGAGAGAAAGTGCCCTGACCATTTCACACAGCTGCAGAGGTCCCCCAACACACCAGAGATATGTTATTATGAGACTCAGTATCGTGGCGGCTGTTTGTGTGAATGTAAAGAAACGAGAGCGGGAAATCACTTAAAAAATTTGTCTGTGCATTTTCTCATTGAGCCTCCAGTTGTGACGGGGCAGCGCTCCCCGTGTCGCTTTCAGGTCATCCCTCTGCTGCGATGGAGTTTATTAGTGACAGCCAGTTCGAGCATAATTCATCGCTTTTGAAAGACTCTTGAAAGTGACTGACTTTATTTGATTCAAAAGCAAAACAGCCTTGAGAGTTCAGCCAGCTGCAGCTTCAGACAAGAATACATCCTAAATATCCTCCGACTCGTTCATTTCTGGGTGCTCTAGTTGAAGTCCTGAAGCGTGACTGCTCGGCCAAATCAGTGACCACACACAGTGTCTTTTCACTGCTGTGTGGTCGAGAGCAACGTGAAAGTTTAGACGAAGGCAATTTGTGGTTTTTTAGAAAGTGTTTAAGCCGTGACTCAACTTCCACACACCTGAATTCACTCTCAGAGAACAACTTCAAATTACTGCAATTACTGTTTGACTTCACGTTACGCGAAGAGATGAACTCATCGTCGCAGGTGGTTGGCTGTGAATGAAATACTGCATCTCTGGGCAATTATTGTTTTCTGTCTAAAAAAAAAAGACATAAATTGTGGAATTTGTTTAGTAGTTTAAAGTAAAGCACGATGAGGATATGATTTGATTTACACATTCATGGTTTCGTTCATGGTTTATTACATCTAGTCGCTAAAAACAACAAGAGGTTGACAGGTTGTAATCACATAAACAATGACAGTAGTTCTCAACCTTTTTGGTGTCAGGGACCCCCAATTTGATACACATTAGGCTGTTATAGACCTGTATTTGATAGGATCTTAAGGTCTCAGGGACTGTCTGTACAGTAGACAGGCAGATTAACAGTAAAGAGTGAAACATATGAACAGAATAGTCATTCTTATACATTCTCTCATTGGGGGTCCATGGACCTCAGATTGATATCCACTGATCTAAACCTTCTGATATGGAGGGATACATATTATATTATATAGGCTAGTAAAGAGGATGTCAGTATGTGTAATAGTGGTACATTTAGTTTGACTGTAGCACAAGAGGATAAAAGTTATCAAGTCAGCAAAATGACTTAATACCGAAGCATTCTACTAACAGTAGCTCTTATTACACATCACGGGTCATACCAGACCAAGTTAAGGTCAGTAAAGTGGACAAAACTGCTGAGTGTATTGAATTGAGCAAGTTTGCGTTTTATTTCTTATGAATTCAACTTTTCATTTGTAAAAGGAGGAATGTGTCATTTCTTCTCTCAGGAGTCACAACTTCACTCTGACTTCTCATATGTGAATGTCTGCAGGGTTTTTTTTAGTCTTTAGTTTTTTAAGAGTTGAGACAGTTGGTTCGACAAAAACAGCCAATTTTAAGATGTCAGCTGTGCCAACTGTGGCAAGTATGATTTGAGCCAGAAAGACAGTCTGTTGATGTTCACAGTGGACAGTGTGGGTAATAATTTAACCTTCAATGTCTCTTCTAAATAAGTTTCTGTCTGATCATTCCACCGCTCATGTTACTGTGCAGGTGTAGATGTGAGGTGTATGTATCAGATGTGGTGTGGCGATATTACTTGCTGGGTATTAATTAGATTTATTTTAATATCCCTTAATCAAATGACAATGAATGAGCAGCAGCAGCACTGTGTATGCAGCCGCCCTATAGGAGCCAGTTATAGACATGCCTCAACTTGCCCTCCACTATAAGAGCACCTTTAAAACGAATCTCCCAGCCTTTTGGGCCAAACAAAGACGGAAAACATTCCAGCTATGCGGCGAAGTACCTTGCCCCTCACACAGCGAGCATGCTGGGACCAAGCCACCAAAACCCAGCCCTGCTGCTGGACTGCAGCCAGTTGGCCCAGATCTGAAAAGCATGGCTAGTGCTTACACGTGCCCGGGTATGCATGCTATGTGAAACAGCTTAGATAAAGGTATGTTTATCATAACACATACATGCTCTTTTGCCTGTTCCCACTGCTGCAGCATAAAACGCCCCGCCAGAAGTTTGTAATGACGGTTTGTAGTTGGGGTGTTAAACAGCAGATATTTTCAGTTCAAAACAATTTCAGTGCTCAGTCTGGGTTCATCTGCTCTCTGCTCCCTATTGTACTAACTGCCCCCCTCCCCATTCCCCTCCAATCTGTTGTGCACAGGTCACTGAACCAGCTAGAAAGCTGACAGAGTGCATACGCATACAGCAACACACACATGTTCAAGCTCCCACAGAAATAATTCCAGCAGGATGCTTTTTGTTTTTCTGAGCGGGGCGTTAAGTGAATTCCCATCTGAAGAATACAGAGTCAGACACCATCAAGCCCACAATTAGGGCCAATTAGTTGATTAGTCTATTAACAGAAAATTAACTGGCAACTGTTTTGATAATCAATTAACTTGCTTTTCTTTGTCTGATCTGATAGTCGGTTGTATAGCTTTGGGTTTCGGGGTCGGACAACAAGCTATTTAAAGATGTCACCTTGGGCTTTTTAGGAAATTGTAGCGTGCATTTTCTCTTGACATTTTATAATTTGGCAGATTCATTAAAATAAGAAAACAATTAAAATAGTTGTTGGTTTGCAGTGTTACCCCCAATTATCACTTGCAATTTCAAATTAGGAAAAAATAGTTCTTCAGTTGATTTCTCTTGAACTGGTGATTGGAACAGAAGTAATGCCATGTTTTTATTCATATAGGAAGTGAAGCTTACACATACTTTTGGGGAACTTGGGAAGCCATCTAGCATAGAATGACAAAAGTGCTTTAATACAACATACAGCAGCATATAGCAAGTTATCATAAACACACTGATCCAGCAGTATTAGTGGACCTAATGGGAAGTGCTCCTATGATGCTCTGGCAGAGGCCTTGTTAGGGAGTTGTCTCTCTAGTAGCCGGCAGCTGAGTGACTGCTGCAGTGGTTGCTGAGCTGACAGGAAGGCATGTGAGGAATCTGTGTCTGAGGTCTGAAAGGAGAGCAGCTGGAGCAGAGCGGAGCAGAGAGTGCGGGGAAGTGGGCGGCTCGCTGCCGAGACACCTGTCCTCAGTGAAAGGCTCCTCTGTAGAGCTGAACAGGTGTCGGTAGAGCGGTTAAGCTCTCCACTTGAAGTGAACACACTCTGAATTATAGTCATTTATCCACAGGGGCCCCATCAATGTTAAGGTCATTGCCCAGTTGCCCCTCAGCCTTTCCGCCCTTTTTCTTCCAGCAATGAGGGCTTCCTTCCTGCCAAGAGTCTTCCATCTTCCTCTCATCAGCTGGTGTGTTTACTGTGGTGGTCCTTTAACCAAACAGCTCAATGACTCTGTCAAGTACACTAACTCCCTTGTGTTGTGTCTCGCAGCTCATTCTCAGATATGTCAACACAGCGTTAATGCTCTGAACCTCCGTCTTCGTCCCTCTGCACAAGCCAACTATTGATTCCATGAAAGGGGGCTGTGCAGGAAGTCGCTTTGTCAGGTGCACATCCGGATGGATCATTCAGTTCAGGATGAAGGAGCCCTTGTTTTCTAGACTTTCTCAGCTCACAGAAAGGAAACGTGACTGGCGGATTGCGGCAGTAGATGAACAAGCTAGACACCTCACTTCGCACCAAGTTATTTTTGACTTTCTCGATAAATCAGTTAATTGCTTGGTCAATAATCCAATTTGACATCCTCAGATGAGCTTGTTTTGTCCGACCAACAGTCCAAAACCAAAAGAAATTGAGATTACTGTCACAGAAGACAAAGAAAACCAGAAAATGTTCTTAATTGAGGACTGGGTTATTTATATATATATATATATATTGCCATTGATTATTCCTAAGACAATGTAGTAAATAACCATCTGGTCAACCCTTCAGGAACACCTCTGCTTGTTTAACCAACTTGTTGAAGAATGTAACTGTGATCCTCACACTGCAGCTAAAGCAACAGCATGTAATTTAGCTGACAAAAAAAAGAAGAAAAAAAACTGCACTTCCAAAAACAACGCTCTTCTTTGCTCAAGTGATTTATTCTTATGAGGAATTGGTGACATCTCTATTTGTTACTAATTCCTCTTTGTATTTTCCTTCTTTGCTCCTCCGCTGCTCTTTTATGCACTGATTGAAAAATCTTGTCATTTATCTCATTGTTGCTCCCAGCAACAGGGGCAGGTTGAAGAATTCATGCTAGACGAACAATGCAGCTCAGGCGTTTTGAAACAAAGGAGGCGATTTGACGTCAGCACCTCGCCTCGCTGAACAAAGAAATTGCATCCACAAAGCAGAGAAGTGGACAACTGCAGGAGGCGCAGCTCTGAGCTGGCTCACAGTCAGTCACAGGAGGGCATGTACAGGCCCGGGGGCGGGTTTCTCTATTGTGTACTTTATCTGCATGTACTCTTCACAGATTCAGCCTGATAAGACCAAACAGAGCCAGAGCATGTCTGAGATGTGATTATAGCAGCTGATAACAGAAGCAGCAAAGCAGTGATTGTTTATTTTTTGTGAATTAGTGCATGTGTGTGCTCACTGTCTGCCAACTGCTCCCTCACACACACACACAAACACACACACACACACACACACACACACACACACACACACACACACACACACACACACACACACACACCTTAAAAGCCCTCACCTTCCCTCCCAGTTACCATGGACACAAAAGCACAGGACCTAAAATTGTCACTGCCAGTGATGTGCACACCTCACAGACTGACAAATCAGGAAAAGGAGCTTTTCCGCTCGCACTTCAATGGAAATGCAAATGAGCCGGAAGCAGAAATTCACATTATGTAACGCTGTTTTCTCTTTGTATATCTGAGAGGAAAGCGAGGCATCAATTTGACTATGTTCTGAAGGTAAAGCAGCATCTAGGAAGGAAGTTAAGACGAGGCTGAGAGTAATAAAAGTTTGCAGTTTTTCTGCGTGAGAGGAACACAAGTGACTCATGACACATCAGACTCATGGCTGCGCTTCCCGCACTCGGCTGTGATAACGGTGAATCACAGCGAGGCAGGTCACAGACTTTGACAAGGGAAAATCCAAATCATTATCCTATCTCCATTCTGCACCGTCTTCAGTTCACCCTGACCTCAGACACTCTCTGGCAGTTCAAGTGATGCAGAAACTAACGTGCTTATCAGTTTCACAACATTTGGATTGAACAATCAATGAGGTTGAGCCACTGTGTCGACACATAAAAAACATTTTCCATTTGTACTCTTAATGATTCTGTTGGGTTGGACGCCAGCTAATTAATGGGTGTGTCACTGAGGGCATTGCACTTTCTTTTTTTCCTTTTTTTTCCAAAGGTGTTCTTGTGGGATCGGACTAAAATAACTCCCTCACACAGCAAAGCTGATAATGGTTTACCCACACCTGCTATCTGGCGCACACATAGCAGGTCAGCTCGAGAGGTGTGTGTGTGTGTGTGTGTGTGTGTGTGTGTGTGTGTGTGTGTGTGTGTGTGTGTGTGTGTGTGTGTGTGTGTGTGTGTGTGTGTGTGTGTGTGTGTGTGTGTGTGTGGAGTGGAGTGGAGTACTTATCTATGAAGGACAGTAAAGAAAAGACAGCTGGTTAATGACTGCAGTGCTGCTCAAAAGCACCAAACCAAGTAACGATGGAAGATGATCCTTTTCTTCAGACTTACATACGGAGCACACAAGTAAAGTTTCCGTCCAAATGTAGCCCAAATTTTAATCACATTACCAGAATATCGGCAAATTAAAATGTGCATTAATACTTGTTTCCATTCACCAAAGTAATGCGATTAGATCTGAAGTTTCCACCTCTTTAGTGGACATTTAAGTCACATGCTCCATGTTTATTATGATTTATTTGCTAAGTCTGTCTTCATTTCACTTTGGGGTTTTTATTTTGCACAATTTTTGAAGGTCTGGCACATGACGTAACACAAAAGCTGTAACATTTACTTTCAAAACAACCTTTAAACGTATTTTTGTAGCGTTTCACAAGCAAGAATTCTTTTGTGAAAACCTTTTTAAACAGATAAAAATACTTGAATTGCAAGCTTGATTGCAGATTTCATTTCCTTTTCCGGTGCATGGGGTGAACAGGTTCAGGTTAATTAAAAGATCTGTTGTCCATAAGATGTTAGTGGTCGGAGGGATTATCTGCACTGCCCACCTGCTGCTCTTGGTCGCAGAAATGGCGTGAGATAATCTGCTCTCCTTAAACCTGATATAAGAAGTTATTATGGTCTGGGTTCTTCTTTTTTTTTTTTTTTAAATGTCAGTCCGGTTGCAGATATTGTGTAGTTTGCCTTCTCGGCTTGTTTACAACTCACTTTTGCTCCACATATTTTCAAAGCGGTGACAGTCACTCAGCAATAAAAGAATAGTTTTAATTGAAGGGTGATGAGAGCTGTGTTTCTCTGCAGGCTCTTTCCCTCTGGGACATCTGCGTGCATTAGAAAGAACAGTCTGCTTTGTCTGCTATTGGCTTTGGCATTGAGAGAAGACTCCATAAACGAGTGAGCTGAGGTACTCTGCTTACGAATTGCAATAAAATGTGATTCATGATGAGAGCATGCAAAGCAGCAGCTCGTCCTTCCCTCTTCTGGTGCCATGAGCTCGTGTGTCTATAGGTGCTACTAAATCGTGAAACTTTACCTCTAAGTGGCCTCTGATTGATGTCTTGCCTTTGGTGGCCGAGAGCAGAGTAAATTCTCTTTAAAGGGAAATTGTCCCTCTTGGCTTCTGGGCTGGGTGAAATAGATCTTGGTTTTGAAACTCGTAAAACGCACCCCACAGAGAGCAAAAGGAGGTTGTTACGCAGGAATAATGAGCCGTTAGGACCAGCTAACAAGCCATTGGCATATTCCTCTTCATTCTTCCACAGGAGTTAAGACCGTCTTGACAATAAAAGGCATTTTGACACATAATTCGCGCCGAAATCCACACCGCTTAATTTAGGCAACGGCTTGTGAATGATCCTACTATGGGATGACCTCATACACGCAGTTTTAATTGGTTAAAGGAGCATGAAACCTCGGGATGTAAAATCCTTTTTTAAATATTAATGGCTTTTTAACACAAACGCCTTGTGGGAGTTTGTGTAAGGATGGATATTTTTTAATCTTTATTACTGCGAGGGAGGACAGCAGAAAGACTCTTAAAAAGCTTGATCCTGTCTAAAATGATGGAGGGTTCATGTGGAAATCTTGCAACTCCCCTCTGGATGCTTGAACAGAAACGTTCCTGACATTTAAATCCTGTATGATTTATCTGCCACTATCCTTGTTTGCTAAATAAGAAGCTAATGTAGCCAGTTAGCTTTATTTAGCATACAAACTGGGAACCGGTTTTGCTGTACTGTACTGTACTGTAAACAAATACAATGTAAAGTAGTTAGTGAGTGAGCTTTAGAGGTGCTGGTAGGTGGATTTTGTTTGGAAAGACCCCGGCTAGCTGTTTCTTCCTGTTTCATGCTAAGCTAGACGGTTGCTGGCTGTAGCTTCATATTCAGTAGACATATATGAGAGTGGTGTTTTTTTTTTTATCTAAAGCGAATTAACATGCTTCCCAAAATGTCCCCAGCTATTGCTTTAAATTTAAATAAATCCCATTTGCAGATTAAGATTCTGTACATTTGGATCTTTTAACAGGAATTACCTCAAACTAAGCACTTGCACATTAGCAGGTTTCTGTTTTCTGGATTATTTTTTGCAGAATTCACATACTGATTGAAAATGCACCACATCCACTTTCTGTTATTTTGACAGTTTGTACAATAGCCCGAAGCGCATTGCTGCTTCCACACTTAATCTGTATTAGCGCTGCGATTTCATGCTGTGCTTCTTGACGATTGTGACTCCAATAGCTGATTCATTAATGCTGTTTGAAGGCGACTGTGTCTAGTACCGCTTTCCCAATGCCATATGCATACAGTTGGCAGGCAGCTCTCCTTTTAATAGGCCAGGCAATGCCTTGGCAATCTCAGAGCCCCTCCGTCCAGTGCAGGCATTCCACAGGATTAGCGTGGAAGCGCGGCAGCTCCTCGAAGCCAGCCGCCGTCGCTGCAGATCGCCCTTTTGAGCAGAAATCTGCCCTCTGAGGCTGAGCTAAAATTAGACCAGCCATCTGTGATTAAAACAGCTAAAATTCACACGTGTCTGGAGAAATTCATAGCATGTAACTGCTTCCATTTGGGGTTAAGTTGGTGAATAACAATCACAGCGTTTGAATCTTCGCAAATATGTGACAGTGGGTAGTAAAATGGAGGGTGGGGTATTTCACACCTACTGCAACCTTGTCGGCATCTTTTAGCACTTTTTTCACAGACCAGTAGGTCCTTCCTTCTCACATGTGCGACATGTTAAAGCTCAGGACTTTCATTGATCTCTGGGTGCAGTCCTCCACCCACCCCGCCCCTCCACAAAACCGCCCTTCAACCAGATCAAACGGAAAGCATCTCTTTTCAAGCCCTCTGTTCCTTTTAATGTACGCAGTGCAGGCCCTCGTGCGTGTGGGTACGCCTCCGTTATGGTGATCTCTTTTATTTATTTTTTTGCTTTGTACTGCGTGGGTGAGGGTGACTGCACTCGTGCATGCATGAGCTCAGTTCCCGGTATAACTGATAGGACAGACTCTCTTTCTCAACCCCCCACCCACCCTGCACCCTGCACCCAGATCAGCAGCAGTTAATGAAAGTGGATTGATTTTCCTGTACCTCCTGCATACGGCGTATAATCTGGGGGATGAAATCGACCAGGAAAACAAAAGATCCTACAGCATTACATTACATTTGCAGTTTCATTTATCCGATTGCCTGCCAAACGCTGTTAAAAAAAACCAATCTGTATGGGTAACTGCAACACTGAGACTGAAATCCATATAAGTTCAAGCAGTTCCTTCAACCGGGTGATAAAGAAAATGTTTGACATTTTGGGAATTGTGCTTATTTTCTTGCCAAGCGTGCGATGAGAAGATTGATGCCGCTCTGTATGGTAAAGCTTAGCCAGTTAGCTTAGCTTAGCACAAAGCCTGGAGCAACAGCTAGCCTCTAAAGTTCACTAATTAACATAATATATACTGAAAAAGGTTTATGGAGGATATCTGCCAGAGGATTTCTTGGGTTGCTGCTCATGTTATGTTTGGGAAGAATCTAGCTCGCCGTTTCCCACCTGTTTCAAGTCTCTATGCTAAGCTAATTAAGCTAAGGTGACTTGCTGCTGCCACTATCTGTATGTTTAGCCGACATATCTAACTCTTGGCAAGAAAGTGAATACATATATGTCTGTAAATGTTTAATATATAAGATCTATATCACTTTTATACCTGTAGAAGCAACAGTAACCAGCTGTTTAGCTTAGCTTAGCTTAGCACAAAGACTTGAATCAGATGAAACAACTGGCCTGTCTCTGTTTAAAGGTAACAAAACCCACCTGTAAATGTAATGAATTAACTTAAATCTGTTTAAAAACCTTCAGCTAGAGTCAGACTAGCTGTTTACAGTCTTTATACTAAATTAGGCTGGCTCTAGCTCCATATTTTGACATATTGAGAGTGGTATCAATCTTCTCATCTAACTCCCCGCAGGACAGCGAATGTCCCCCAAACATCAAACTAGTCCTCTAAATTCATACCATCATAGATGCGAGTTGGAAGGAAGTCCTGAACAACTTGAACGCTATGAATTCATAAAGTCAACAACAAACAAACTAAGAAGAGGCGGATTAGCATTTCATGTTATAACCCCTCCCCTCTCTGATAAACACTCTATGTCAAAGCCTGATCACACTGATGGAAGGAGACAGTGCGAGAGGATTAGGAATACTTGCAAGCGCTGTCTCCCCTCCTCACACACTTAAGGATGGATTATGGCATCTCGCTTGCAGATGGCTGCTCCTCCTCCCTCTGACCCTCCCTCCATCTATTCATGTATCCTTCCTTCCTTCCTTCCCTTTTTTCCCCCCAGTCTTCCTCCTCTTACTCTGTTTTTGGAGCCAGCTTGTCCTTTGGCAGGTGGCTCCTTCCTTTACGGTTTGCTATCATGGCAGTGTGTCTAAACTGCACCTCTGGCAATTTGATGAGTCATCGTCTAATTGCTCACAAATTCAAGCTGATTTCGCCTCGGCAGCTTCTCGGAGATACTTTTATACGAGCAATATTTCCATCCAGGAAATGTGGGTCTTTATTATTCATAATTTATTATGTTAACAGGATTATTGCACCATTAACTGTAACACATGTTGACCACATGTTCCTCTAGTGACAGTTTTGGCGTATGTTTGTTGTATGTCATATTTTGGGGGTGGTAATTTGTTTTAATAATTTGTGTTTGCAGCCAAAAAAGTGTTTATAAAGAGATTCATCCTGAGCCAAAAGATTATCTGTGATTTTGCCTAGGTATAATGTAACAAATGAGCAATCAACTTCTGTTCCAAATATTTTCATTACAACTACAACAGTACATTATGAAAAAAAATCAGGACACACTCAAATATTTTTGGTTTGTTTACAGGTCGAAATGTGAATTAATCTCCACCAGAGTCGTTAAACAACACAGTACACACAGTTATATTACTCTTTATCTGCTGCCAGGGCTACTGCAAAGCTGACATTTAAGAAAAACAAACTGAGAATTTGTTAACCTTTGGACGCTTTATAGCTGTGTGAACTCGCTCACAGATGGCTCGTGCTCACAAATGTCAGCATGGTGAGGTGAACTGCAAGGAGAAATGAATATCATTACATAAGCGATGATGGCATGAGCCAGGATGGCCTCAGGTGTCCTGACAGCCAGAATCTACAGTGTATGTTTGTGTGGTCGTAAAAAAAAAAAAAAAATCTCTGCGTAGGAATATTGCAAAGGAGAGGAAACTAAATCCCAGAAGCATCGAAACCTGCTTGCTTTTGTTCAGGTTTTGTAGGTAGTGTCAGTGTAGCTCATAATAAAAGCATCATATTAATGGTTTTTCTATCTTGGTCCACATTTGGTCCCAGTGAGTGTGTTACATGGGGTGCTGGAGATGAAGCCAGGGAAAGAGGCCAGACATCCACCCACACACACACACACACACACACACACACACACACACACACACACACACACACACACACACACACACACACACACACACACACACGTCCACTCTCGTAGTAGTGCCTTTCTTCCACTTGCATCATTTTTTTTATTTTCCCTTCTATGGCAAAGCAACAACAGAAAAAATAAAATAGTATTGGTTTGAATAGGGAAGCATAAAATAGAGATTTTAAACTACACTTTAAAAGTTCAGCTCTGCTTAATTTATAAGAATATGTGTAATCGGAAGCGGTTTAATTTTCCGCCTGTCTTTTTAGCTGTTGTCTGACACGGAGTCAGATGTAATTTATTTCTCTCTTGTTGATGACCATGACCTGCGGACTGTCAGCCATTGTTGCTTCACATAAAACAGCTGCCGGTGGCTGTTAGTGACGAGGAAGTCAGATGGGATTTTACAGGTGTCATATTCTGAGCGGGCTTCTGCTAAACTCAACAAACGGGTTCCTGAAATCCATCAGTAATGTTACTGTAGAAATATGTTTTAAGGGAATAATGCACCAGACTATAATTAACAGGTAATTTAAGAATTTATCTCTGTCGTCTGTTTTATATAAAGTCTGTGTCTCATTCAAATTTACTGACTCTCTGATCGCTCCTTTGCCAAATTAATAGCTTCATTAGCCGTTTGGCAGGGGCGGGGGCGGGGGGACTGACATACTAAATCACACTGGATATTCATCAGATGACCATGTGTTTGGTGAAATATGGTCAGTAATTAATGGCCATATTTGTACTTTACAAAGGAAGGACAGAGCAGATTGGAACAAGATTAACCACACAGATGACCTTCAATAAATTGTATGAAATTACAGGAGGACAGCAGGTTGTACCATGAAATATAAAATGGAGATGCTCTTTTCAGTCTTCCTTTTAAGGATTTAAGTAGCTGTCTCTTAACTGGCTGAAAGGCTTTGCTCAGTGCCAGAAGGACAGTAATAAGCTATAGGTTACAGAAAGAAGTCGGTTCTGCAAGGCTTTATATTTGCTTTGTTCACAGGAAAGGTTTTGTAGCACGCTAACATTAGCTAATTTAGAGCCACACTGCTCACAATGACAATGCTAACATGCTAACATTAGCTAATTCTGCAGCATTAGCAGGTCTGAGTTACCTGCAGGAGATCTGAGTCCTGTAAGTGTTAGTTATTGAAAGAGAGAACCATCAGGGCTAGTTGTGTTTGCTGAAAGGTGACTTGTTCATTAGCATTGCCTTCCTATTATTAGTGGCAGAAGGGACTGTCACCACAAACGTCAGAGAGAGCTTATGCACAATATAATCTCTAGCAAACCACAGGTATGGACAGCTTATCTTGTAGGTATTAAATCCCACACAAGAAGCTGTCACAGCATCATTCTGTGTGGATGTCCCACACAGGAAGCCTGTGAGGGAGCAGTCGATCCTCCCGTGGGCTGGTGTGTCATCGCACTCCTGTGAAAGTAGGTAGCTGCTCCTCCCTTTTCAGACAAATGAGAGGGCCGCAGAGAGCTCGGCTCAAAGCCAAAATCAGCCGTGGGCGAAGGGAGCTTGGCACTCATGGTGTATCAGGTTCCACAGGTCCACACTCAACCTCATTTAGGGGCCACTTTAGTCGGACCAACTGCTCACATTAGGGGGGCGTTAATCCATATAGTCGGGAGGATGAGAGGAAGAGCTTTTGCAGGCCAAACACCTTGTGCAAGCTTTATAGTTGAGGTAGTGAGAGCAAGTTGTTTCAAGGATGGATTGTAAGTGGGTTTAAGAAGTAGTGCAGCCTGTAGGGGCTGCTCGAAGGGGTCTTTTAATCTGTGTCCCAATTCCATACTAAAGACTATTTCAAACTTATGAGTGTTTAGTGTTTTCATGCTGCGCAAAAATTAACTAGCCTACACGAAAAGGTGACGGTACAAATATTAAATACTTTATTCTGGAGTGGATGTACACTATTGTTCCAAATTGCCCGAGCAAAAGAAATGCTGAGCTACTCAGATTTTCATTTGGAAGAAATGAAAACAAATTGTGGCTTGTGGTGAGACAGCTCCAGAGACAGCTGGGAAAACATAAAAATAAACCATTAAATCTTTGGAAAAACATTTAGCTTTCTCTTTGTGAAGTTTCCATAATTAAAGTGCATTGGCTGTCCAAAGTCACGCATAATTTTAAAGCCAGTACAGAACTGCTAAGTACTGTGATTTATTCTATTAAATGCCAGTTTGTTCAGATGTATTTATGTTTATTATGTATTTATACAGTGTGTTTCCATGCCATAGCCTGGCACTGTGTGGTCTTTAAAACATGAGAAACCTTGAACATTTCTGTGAATTCTGGTAATACATTTCCTAAAGATCAAGCATTAATCACCAGCAACAGTCCAAAACCCAAAAGTATTACATTCAGTACTTATATTGTGAGCAGAGATAAAGGGCAGATTCTCCCATTTCATAAACTGGAACTGTCAAATTAAAAGACAAATCAATCAGTTTATCCGTCATTGTCAAATGAGGTATTTTTCACCTGGAGCGTAACCGTAGAAAACACAAACCTTTTAAAAGATAAGAACGACAAGAAAAAACTCAATTTCATGACTGAAATATCTTCAGCGTCACAGACTGAAGATACATTGAAGAATATCAGTCACACGCTCTATAATGTGTGTATAATAATCTGTATTCATTATTGTTCACAATAGGAGGCTCAGAGGAAAGACATCTTGACTGCACACAGTGTTACACACACAAACTTTAAACCAGATTGATTTGGGAGATTATAGGAACTCTATCTGGGATAAAACAAAATTCCTGTTTTCTCCCAACTTCCTGCGAGAGAGAAACGGGGAGTTTGGTTTCAGCTGTGAGACCAGAAGCCTGCACGGAGGGCACTGGTGGAATTTAAGGTTTTGTTTGTGTATATAAAAGTTAATCCTGGTTATAACTTGAAAAGACAAAAAGGGTTTAGCTCGAGGATGAACATAAAAGCCGTTAGTGAGCTCCAGCAGGAGATAAGCTCAGTCAAGGCTCCTGATGCTATCTGAGTCAATGAGAAAATACCTCGTGTGTCAGAGGTCTGTTTAAAGTGTTAATGTGCCACAGACTTGTGATCTCCAAAGGCCTCATGCTTTTGATTTAGTTTGTTTAGTGTGTCTCGACAGCCTTGTCCGCTACAATGGCAAACACAGGGAGGTTTGTTTAGGAGTCTCTCTTTCTGTTAGTTGATATAGAGTGAGCAGGTTTCAAGGTTACTCTCTTGTCACCAACATGTCCCCTCTGTGTGGCCTGCAGGCTGGTCGCTGTCGCTTGAAAAACACCCCTCTGCTCTGCACCGGTGAGATTAAACCTGAGGGATTTGTGCGTCTCACCGTCTGCCTGTCAGGAGCCGTGTGCAGAGTGACGAAGCATGTTGTGACGGCTGTCCTCGTGGTATCAGCTGCATGAATGGATGGCTGTTTAATCTGCGCCTGAAAAGAAGATTTGAGGCCCCCGGGAGAAGAGAGGGGGGCAATAAGAGGCAAAGGAGATTCAGGGTCCAAGGCGATGATGGGTTTGAGTAGAGGGTTAGCATTTCACCTGCAGAGGGGTGAATGTGTTTTCTAGAAGCTAACACGATGATAGCTTTGTCAATTCACTTGAACGCGATCGTCTCCTCAGCAGAGCAGCTGTAGAGCCTCCACCGCTCTCGCAGTATGAGCGGACAGAAGGAGGCAATGAAACTTTAATGAGGTGATTGTATTATACCATGTACGCTGTCCGGTCTTAAGCTGCTCCCCTGTGACATCCCAACACGACACTGAAACACTTGTTTATCAGCCTCTCATCCTGGATGTTCATCGACGAGGGTGTGAACTGTGTTCAGACAAACATTTGTGGGAAACCTGTTTTAAGAGAGGCTGGTTGTTTGTGAGGTGCAAGTTCCCACTTGCAAGGATTTGCACAAAGAAGTTTTCCCTTTGGGCTGTAACAGTTATGTTTATCCTTTAATGACTGCATCAGGGCTGCAACTAGCGATTAATGCCTAATGATTAATCTCTCTGTTATTTTTATGATTAATCTGAGGCCCAAGGTGACATCTTCAGTTGCTTGTTGTGTCTGACCAACGGCCCCAAATCCCAAAATATTCCAAAACAGAAACATTTGAGAGTCTGGGAACAACAAAGATTTGGCATTTTTGCAGGATAAATAACGTAAATGGTGAATCAACATTGTTTTCTGTCGTTCGGCTAATGTATGTTCTACAAGTGATTCAGTCGATGTTGGCCTTGAGTCAAATTCGTGATTAGAGTGGAAAAGATCAATTAGTGGATCAACAGCTAATTTGAAACAATTCTACTAATCTGTTAATGGTTTTATCAAGCAGCAAGTAGAGTCTACTGTACTTTAAGCTAAATGCTAACAACAACATGCTGACCAATGCTAACATACTGATGTTTAGCTAACAACATCTCAAAGCTTCTCAGTGTATTTGCTGCTTTTTTTTTTTTTTATCATTGTGAACTGATCTTTGGGTTTTGGACTATTGATCAGACAAACATTGATCCAGACATCATTTGAATCTGGGAATCTGTAGTAGCATTTTTGTTACTATTTTGTAGACAAAATAATTCATTATTTGAAACACAAAGTGATAGATTAATCAATAATTTGTGGTGTTCAGTAATTTATTATCATGCTGCTCCCGTTTCTCTACTAGAAACTCTGTAGTCAGAGAAATTGTTAGCCAGAGAAGCTAGATGGAACGTGGAGCTGTGTTACACATCGGCCCCACCTTTCACTGCTAATTTGCTGTCACAAAGCGGCAGCGAGTTCGTCTCAAGAGCGACCAAGAGAGTCGGGCGGTATTATCAGCAGTGGGGCCGAACACATGAATGTGTGGCTGCGGGAGCTTCTCTGCGACCAGGGAAGGAATTATCCTGACAGTCTGTGACTAGGCTCTTTTCGCCTGTCTGCCTCTCTGTGCGTCAGATACGGGGGCCCGAGCTGGACGGGGCCTCTGGCTGTCCCCTGTCCGGAGCTGAGAGCCTGTCTCTTCCCATCTCCTCTTGCTGCGTGGTTGTAGGACAGGCAGCGCTCTCCCTATACTTCTCCCTCCACAGTGTGAGATGATTCCTTGGTGATGGCGATGAGCACTGTAAATGACTTCACACTACACATGAGATGCTGACTGGGCCCTTCTAGCCTCTAATCGATTGACCCTCTTTTACAGCCCTTGGTGGCTTGTTAATTGGTCTCCAGCTCCCTGCTGACACAGTGACCCTAATGGAGGAGAATTACTGCTGTCTCGTCATGCATTAACCTCCCTCCTCAACCCCCCCTTTCATCAACCCTCCCTCTCAGGCCTAACCTCTGTTCCCATCCCCCCCTTCTTTCAGCACACTCCCTGGATTCATAGCAGCTGGGTAGATGGGGTGAAGTGCACATGCACTCCCGTCCTGTCACATGTCCCTATGCCTCTGGGAGCGTCAGTCAGGTGACACTGCAGCCAACCAAATTAAAGCACCGAGGGGCAAACACTTACTGTTTGCACACTGTTGTCCCTTAATTAGTTTAAACATAATTTGGGCATGCGGGGTTATGAGAGGCCTCTTTGCATAGGAGGTCAGATCAAGCTTCAGGGCTTGGGACTTTTGACCAAAACACATTCCTGTGTGCATCTCTGTTGTCTGTAGTTTCAGTAGATATTATTTTCTCAATTAATCAATAAATCCCCACGTTGGAGAAGCTGGAACCAATGAATCTTTGGCATTTTTGCTAGCGCAAATGACAATCAAAATATTGATGACATCCATGAGAGCATTTCTGATCCAGATACAGCATGGGGGCTCGAGACAGCCATGACCCCGCTGATGTCTCAAGAGATCAGCCACCCATGGCCTTTTCTGTTTTTTCAAGTAACCTTTGTGTCTGGATGGGCCTGCTGTGCAGCTTCAAGTGTAGACTCTGTGTAGCAGCCATTGACAGTAGGTAGCAGCTCACCCCTAGTGGCTGCTCCCTCCATTATTTACAAGTGTGAATATTTCATGACGACATCAGGGAAGAGACGTTTTAAGAGGGGCTGCCTTAATGAGCTGTGGCACTCGCTCATCTGGCCCTAAAACAGGCTATTGAGGGCTCCTCTGTGGCGCCACAAAAGCTGCACAGGGGCATGTTGTAAAATGAGAGTTCAAGTCTTATTTTGGAGGAGAAAAAGAACAGAAACGTCCCTCTCGCACTAGCAAACTAGAAAATTGTCATTTTTTCCTGAGGAAGAGCCTCGAGCAAGAAGGCGAGGTTTACACTGCTTTATTCTCAGAAAAACAGAAGCCTGTTGAAACTAGCACACTGTTATCTAGACTGCGAAATAAGGGCAAAAATTAAACACTCATTCGAAGCTGTGAGAGAAATGGTAAAAGTAGCTAGGAAATAGATCATCAATCTTTCCTTTATGTATTATAAATAAACCAATCAGGCTCCAACTTGTAGTTTTGTCCTCTGCAGTAATAAAAATCTGTGCAGACGAATCCTCTGAGGGGGAGAAGATGAAAGAGTCAAAGTCATTAAAGCCAGTGTCTCAAAGATCTGACTTTATCGTGCTGTGTGTGCATGTGAGTGTGTGTTTGGACGTCATACAGTGTGATGAGTCAGAGAGCTTCTCTTATTAAGAGTGTTTGAAGAGACAGAATAAAACTAAGGGCAATGCAGTGCTGCTCTCACAGACTGTCAAAGAAGTGCCTTTATGCTCCGCTTGTTCTCAGTCAGATTCAGAGTTAGTAATCTCACTGAACGCTGAATGTGGTTTAGAAATGTCTGATTGTCCTTGTTGAGATGCTTGTTTTTGTCCACAGTCATCTTTTATTCTGAGTGATTCCAATAATAACAAAAAAAATTTCTGCTTTTTTTTGTTGCAGTGAGGGTGTCTTCAAGTGTCCAGAGGACCAGCTGCCGTTGGACTATGCCAAGGTACGATAACACAACACACAATCGACCGAGCCAGAGCCAGAGCCAGAGCAATGCCACTAGCCTGGATAGTAATGCTAAAATAATAATACCAAAACAATTTAAAAGTAAAACTACAGCCCAATATATCGGCCTAATATTGACCTATCACAGACATATCGGCATCATAACGATATTGTCATATATGTTATCCAGTATGCACCAATATGAACTTTTTTCAGTATATAATGCAAAAAGGCTTGTGTGTTTAGCTATTTATTTTAGTTTTATTAGCTTACATTTATATATATATATGTTCTATATTTCTAGAATTGGTTGACGTTGTAAGCCTACATTTAAAATGGACTATTTAACTTACAAATTAAGTTCAATATTCTTTAATAAAGCAGCCTTCTGAGTACCTTTTGAAAGGTCATATCGCCCACCAAATCGGTAATCGGTCTCAAAAAACCCAAAACGGTTGGGCTCTAAGAAGAACACAAAATGAAACAATAAAACAATGAGGAACATGCAGAAAGAACCAGAACAGATTAATGTCATTGGTAAAATTATAGATCCCCTCCAGACATGTTATAAGACATAATAAAAGTAGTATACTAGGAACAATAATGTGTCGCTGAAAAAAAGTATAATTTCCACTGTAAAACCCTTAAAAAGGCATCAACTCCTTCTACATCATAAAAAAAAAGTTTTCCTACTGGACACAAGATGTCTCCTACTTTGCTGTAAAGTCCATTCTCAGTGTCTGGTGGCTTCAGGTTTCTGCATCACACTCGTACAAGTTGCATACTGGACCAGGACTGACTTCCAAACTATTTGTGCTGTCACAAATCATTCCCAAATCCCCCACCCATTAAAATCAGATGTTCAATGAGCACAGAAAAACTTTCCACTTTCAGCAGATGAATGTGAAAACATCCTTCTAGTGTCAAACTCACTGCACACACATACGTATGCACAGTGAAGCTCAAACATCCAGCTGTAGGACCAAGAAGAAAAACAAATTTTGGGGAAGTGGAGAATGGTTTTCTGATAAAACTGATTTAAAAGATGTTTCAGATTTGCCAGAAATGCCATAAATAGTCACATTACAGGTGCTGCAAAGAATTTAAATAAACTTGCATGTACCTGTCCAACCAGGAAAAAATGCAAATCAGAGAGACAAGCAGCTCCGATAGTGAAATAAATATAGTCCTGCTATATATAGATAAAGATACAGATTGTCAGACTTAAAAACAATTTAAGGATGGTAACTTTGACTTTAAAATAAATTAACATTTGTAGTAGTGAATCTACATACAAGCAATAATGTAGATAATCAATGGTCAGAGGTTGTATTTCATTTTCATTACAGAGGGACAGTAGTTAATCTGAACCAATATGTTTCTTTCCCCACATAAATCTCTCGCAGTCCAGAAAAAGAGAGCTGTATCTTCATTTCAACTGAGCTCTCTTCCTCTTTGTTTTTTAAAGGCGGTTAATCAGATTGCGCCTGGGGGCGTAAAAGATAGTGACTAACTGTATTCAGAGTCAGAGGATGTCTCTCCCCCACGTGATAACCCTGCTGTAAAGTGAGAGAGTGCAGCACGAGGATTAACTCTGAACTCTGCACGAGAGACTAACCAATGAACAGTAAATGATCGTCCTTATTTCTGAGCAGCTTTTGGCATCGATTGAAAGTAGACGGCTGTATAATTCTTCTATTCAGTTAGTTAGTATTAGCCTGAATTAGCCATTACCCAGAGCTGCAGTGCAGGTCTGCATGCTGTGCTGAGAGCGATGGAGGCGCCTGTAATAGCAGGGACTCCCCACGGGAAGGAGGTGCTCATGGCACACCTGTCAGACGTTTGTTATTTACCCTCGCAGGCTCCCAGTCGCCTGCAAATTACCCCCAGTCCTGGTGGTCTACTGTCAGGGTTATTGTAATGCTCGCTGCACACTGTCCTTCGAAAAAACGCGCACCAACACACCCTCGCTCCAACAGAACTAGAGTGTTGCAGTCATTAAAGGATTGTGCTGCTGTAGTAGTAGTAGTAGTAGTGTGGGACTAACAATGGCTAAAGCAGACAGAATAAACCCCCAAGATGGAGTTCCAAAGAGCTTAACCCCCCCCCGATCTGCCAGGGACTAAGTTATTAAAAGGTCATTATTGCCGTCTCCCTGCAGATTCCAAGACTGGAACAATGAGAGAGTGTTTCACTTTGCTTTGGAGGATTTTTCCCTCTTTGCCTCTCCTGAAAGAATGTGATTATGGCAGCAAAAAAAAAATACTGCCTGTCTGCTCCGAGTGTATAAGTGGAGAGTGCAGCAAGTCAAGCATGTGTTTTAATGTTAGATATATCTGTGTTTCTGTGGAGCATATTTAATGAGCTATCTTATTTAGTCTGGCGGAGGCGTCTATCTCCCCACACACAGCAGCTAGAAACAATGAGTGAGATAAGTGGAAGTGTTTTATTGTAGATCATTTTTCCAAACGGCTCCCGTGTTTCGGTGCGGAGGCTCGTGAGCTCAGGCGGGCTGTTACTGAGCTGTTATTTGTTTAGAGGGCTGTTGTGACATTTTGAGGAAGTGGCTTTTCTTGTTTGACCAGTGCTCAGCTCGTGTGACAGCATGGGGGATGGAGATGCAGAGCAGAGCTGTAAATCCTCAGGACGGCGTACTGTAGGGGAGGATTTGGGGTGTTTGGGCAGAAAACTGACTCATCCCCATCGCTCAGTGACCGAGGAAAAATAAATCTTTTCCTCTGCTCCCAGTCCCTCTCTCTCTTCTCTGTGTCTCTCTCAAAGGTCCTTTAAACCCATGAACTAACTCATTATCACTGCAGTGGCTGAGTCGACTCACCGCTGCAGCTTTCTAACACAATCGCAACAGTTTGACTTTCCTGTGTGTGTGTGTGTGTGTGTGTGTGTGTGTGTGTGTGTGTGTGTGTGTGTGTGTGTGTGTGTGTGTGTGTGTGTGTGTGTGTGTGTGTGTGTGTGTGTGTGTGTGTGTGTCTGGAGGAAGCATTCTTCGTGTAGCTCAGTGTTCAGTCTGGTTTGACACGATGTAGAAACCAACATGTTACTGTCATTGTAAAAAACAATATTTAAAGGGATATTTCTTATTTGCTTTCCTTGCCAGAGACACCCATCTGAACTCTTAAGTACAGAGCCGCTGCTGTGGAAGAGAGTGTGGTTAGCCTAGCTTAGCATAAAGACTGGGAGCGAAGGGGGAACTAGCCTACTAGCTAGCCTGCCCAAATTTAAAAAATACACCTACTAGCATCTCTAAAGCTGCCTCTACCTTGTCGTATATTTAACAATAATGTAAAACTGACAATGTCGGAGTTGTTTCATAAACCAACTACCCAGATAAAGTGAACTTGGAGCAAATATGTAGATATTTGGCATTCAGAGCAACACTTTGATACTGGTAAAACAGTATCAGTTGACATAGGTCTATATGACCCTGCAGGGTTTCATTAAGCAAAAATATTACAGCATTTCTCCAAAAAACCTGACAAAGCGAGGGAAACAGAAACCATGAGCAAGCGTGACAAAGCGAGCATGAAGAGAAAACTTATGACAGCAATATTCTCTCTATCTCTGTTATTGTCAATAATCCATTAGTCCACGAGGACTTCCCTACTATCTGTGTCTCTTAGTACTGCTCGCAAATGTTGAATTTAATTTAAGAAACTAATGAATTGTCTAAAATAGCCGGGCACTGTACTTTAAGCAGACATTACTCAAACAGGAATGAAGCGTGTATTTGTTGGGGACTATTTTCTCTTGTGGACTAATACACATTTAGGGCTCTAGTATTTCCAGCAGCAGGATGGTGTGTTCATGGTAACAAAGGAACATGTCACCAAGTGCAACAGTGATGTGTGGACAATGGAGGAAGACGCTTATATCTGTTCATAGCATTTGTTTTGACTCATCCTCTTAAACTTTATTTGGTATTAAAGTACTGGTTTAGTGGTGTATAAAACTAGTCTGTCAATGCTGACAACCACAGATTAGCCTGTTTTCCAATATCATGAACGGGTCAAACACTACATTGGTGTCCTGTTAAAACCATGTATCACCACAATGTCAACTTTTTGTACACTCAGCTTCATAACCTAGCCTTTTTCAGCCTATCGAACAGGTTTTTACATGGTTTATTTAGCTTAAGGAGAAAAAACCTCCTAACCCATGAAAGAAAATCACATTTAGTCCCATGTTATACTCCCTTTTGCTGCATGAAATTGATATATTACAGTCTTGGAGCATGACCTGATCAGCCCTTATAACACCTTGTGGCCCCGTCTTGTTTCTCTACTTCAGATCTACCCGGACCCGGAGCTGGAGCAGCAGATCCTGGCGCTGCCCATCCGCTGCATCCACAGCGAGGAGGGCTGCCGCTGGACCGGCCAGATGAAGCAGCTGCAGGTGAGACTCTTCCCTTCCTCTATATACCCTCCATCTTTTTTTAGTCTCTGCTGACTTATCAAACACTGTGACTGGTGTATTTCCTCTTGATACCCGTTGCCTCTCTCTCTCTCACCTGTTGTTGATTTCTGGCAGCAGCCTGGCTGAATGCCCAACATGTGGGAGTGTGTGTGTGTGTGTGTGTGAGTCTGATGCCTTTCTGATGTTGTGTCTCCCTCAGGGCCACTTCTCCACCTGCGCCTTCAATGTGATACCCTGCCCCAACCGCTGCTCCGTTAAGCTGACTCGCCGCGACTTGCCCGACCACCTGCAGCACGACTGCCCCAAGCGCAAGGTCAAGTGCGAGTTTTGTGGCAGCGAGTTCACCGGTGAAGCGTATGAGGTAAACACCAACTCAAAACCTGTTTTTATTCCATTTTTTTTCCCTCTTGCAACACAGCGGGAGCTTGACGTAAACAACCCGAGTGACACCACATAATTTCCACCCCTACATGAAAGATGTCTTTGTGAAAAGGTGCAGGAGAGACTAATGCACATGTGTTGGGCTGTTATGAAATAACACGTGTGTTGGCAGAAGGAAAAAAGGTTTGACTGGGTCTTTCATAGTGACGGTGTTTTCCTCCGTGAGCGGGCTCAGAGTCTCCTCACTAACACTTCTGTCATTCCCACCATACTGCCCACTTCTCTGTTTACTCTGGCCCACATGGTCCCGCCTCTGCACACAGTTACAGGGGCATTAATCCACCTTTTGGCTCTCACTTTGGAATTACACGGTCATGTTTAAAACTGTGTATCGTTTCAAAACCTTTCAAAATCACTGACAAATAAAACTTGAGTTTAAAGTTTTAAAGTGTGGTGATGAATGGTTTAAAAACAATGATACCTGATATTTCCTTTGTCATGCTGGCTTACTTTTTATGTTTGTCTGGACTGATTAATACATTTTCTTAACTTCTGAACTGTTTTAATTATAAGTCTATTAGTTTAATTATAGGGAAACACAGACAATTCATCCATTAAAAAGCCATCAGAGTAAATTTAGGCCAGTAAAAGTTTCGCTAAATTTACTATAAATATAGCGTAAAGTAATTTTTTTTATTTAAATAAGGCAACATTTGATTAAACAATATGAAAAGATTAGATCTGTCCAAACATTCAGTACCAAAGCTTGGCAGTTCTTCAATACTTTGTGTATGTACTAGAACAGAGATACAGTGTTGTGCCCTTTGTTGGACATATCTCTCTGCATGAGCCCTCTCTAATGTTATTGATGTCCAATATCCAGCACTAGATCTCATCAGTAAACAGCTCATCATGAGAAACATTATTTTACAGGTTACTAACTTCATATTCATCATGGACAAGTCAACCTGCAGCCTCACAGATTTCAGAAATGTTGTTTATATATATATTTTTTTAAATGTAGTTTTAAGCTCTTTATATTTCCTTTCTATCCCCAGAACCACCAGGGTGTGTGTCCTCAGGAGAGTGTTTACTGTGAGAACAAGTGCGGAGCTAGGATGATGCGTCGGCTGCTGTCCCAACACGGCTTGGCCGAGTGTCCCAAACGCACACAGCCCTGCAAGTACTGCGGAAAGGAGTTTGTCTTCGACACAATCCAGGTCAGTTTCACGCAAACTTCACTATGAGAATCTCTCATTGTTTCCCAAATGACTGCTTAAATTCTTCCTCCTGTGAGGAAACTGGATGATTGAGCCATTTAAGAGCAGAGATATATTTTCTCTCAAAATGTGACTGTTAGTTTCACTGTACCTGTCACCCGTCCTGCGTGTGGCTCACAGAGGGTTTCCAGCCTCAACAGAGTAGCTGTAGGGTGCTGCCATTCGTGGTGTTTCTGTCCTGTGGCAGCTGGAGTTTAGTGCATGTTGCTGATTTGCTGTCTGGGCTTTTATGTGGAAGCACCTGCCTCCACATCTGGCCAGAGGCTGAGCAGTCAGTGTCGCTCTCCTCCCCCACATTTTGGGGCCAAGATGTAATAATAATCCAGTCTTGTTTTATAATGCATTTATTATGTTTTTATCCCAGTCATTTAATTTCAGTGTTCTCTTTACACACAGCATTTTTTCAGAGGGCATTTAGCCTCCTGATATGATGTTCAGTAATTATTTTGGACTTTATAGTGGTATGAGATAATACATTTGAATTGTATGATGGCAAATTAACATTAAAAATACATTTAATTTATTATATTTACGCAGGTTCCATTCTTGTCACTTTTTTACCATCTCATTGTGGGGATTAAAAAGTATTTTTAAATCTGCTTTTCACGACATTATATTATTGTAAATTAAATATATATTTAGGTTTTGGACGGTCACAATGAGTCACTGGGCTTTGCATGTGTTATTAGCAGCGTGGTCTAAACATTTTCTATGGCTCCAGGCTGCATGATTAGTTGTTTTCTATTTCTGTTCTATTTTTGCAGCCTAATTTTTAAAACCAAATGTATTTTTTGAACCCTTCAAGGACATTTTTCCCTGTGCAACCATTCATTTGTGACCCCACTGTGCAGCATGTTTTCTTATCACTCATGCTGTCGGTCAGCAGTGCACACATTAACACTGTTCCTCACTCCCCTGCAGAACCATCAGTACCACTGCCCTCGGTTTCCTGTCCAGTGCCCAAACCAGTGTGGCACACCCAACATCGCCCGAGAGGATCTGGCTAACCATGTGAAGGACAACTGCGGCAGCGCGCTTGTTCTCTGCCCCTTCAAAGACGCCGGCTGCAAACACAGGGTGAGACTGACATCATTTAACCTCAAAAGATCATTTTGGCCGCCGGAGGAACTTTTCTGTTAAGACTTCTTATCAACGTGGGTGTTTATATGTTTTTGTCATTATATTTCCTTCATATATCCTTGCTCACTTCGCCGAAGTGATGATTTTTCTCTTTACAAACATACAGCCTGTAGGGTCTATTTTAATGAGAGCAGCACTTCTATATTCTGACAGCACTTTTCTGTCTATTTTGAAACTGATGTCAATTTGAGAAAATGTGGACACGCTTGAGGAAGAGCAGCAGATGAGCATCATACTCTGTGTTGTCGGCTCCTCGCTCCATTAAGAATTACAAAGCATCTGCAAAGATTAATGTATAACATTTATAGATGGCCTGGTGCAAAGCAGAAAACATCTATCCACAGCTGCAGTATAGAGATCATCATCATTCCAATATTTAAAACATCACTTTCTATTCTAACAGTATTCATTTCTTCCCAGACCATTAAGTATAGTTTTTAGACCTTTAGAAGTTTTTCTTACAAATCATGCTTTATTATTTGATGAATTTAGGTGCATGGTTAAAATATCATGTTGTTTTTTATACATATAAATAATGTAAGGTCAAAACATATAAGTTTTGACCTGAAAAATTAGGCAATCTAGATGCTCTAGATATGATATGTTTGTGAAATGAACAGAAACAGATAGTCGCTTTATGTTACTTTATATGGCTGTATACGTATAAGTCATAATTAATCTCTTTGCTGTCTCTCCGGCAGTGCCCCAAACTGGCTATCGGTCGTCACCTGGAAGACACTACTAAGTCACACCTGACTATGATGTGTAACCTGGTGGGCCGTCAGCGGCAGGAGATCCTGGAGCTGCGGAGGGAGATGGAGGAGCTGTCCGTCAGTCACGATGGTGTTCTCATCTGGAAGCTCAGCGACTACTCCCGCAAACTCCAGGAGGCCAAACTCCGAAGCAACCATGAGTTCTTCAGCCCACCCTTCTACACTCACCGCTACGGCTACAAGCTGCAGGTGTCGGCCTTCCTGAATGGTAATGGAAGCGGCGAGGGCTCCCACCTCTCCGTCTACATCCGCGTGTTGCCCGGAGAGTACGACAGCCTGCTGGAGTGGCCCTTCTCCTACAAGGTGACTTTCTCCATCCTGGACCAGAGCGACCCATCGCTTTCCAAACCCCAGCACATCACCGAGACCTTCAACCCCGACCCCAACTGGAAGAACTTCCAGAAGCCCTGCAGCAGCCGCAACTCGCTGGACGAGAGCACCCTGGGCTTCGGCTACCCCAAGTTCATCTCTCACGAGGAGATCAAGAAGAGGAACTACATCCGAGACAACTGCATCTTCATTAAAGCTTCAATAGAGATTCCCCAGAAGATAATGGCTTAAGATCCAACCTTTTTTTATCCTTTTTATGAAGGAGAAAGATAGGTTAAAGACTTGAACACCTTGAAAACTTCTACACACTTACCCTTTAGATACTTTCTGCCCTTACAGCCTCTCAACCACAGAGCTTGAAGCGAGTCTGTTTGGCTGTGTGAGCTGACTCGGAGGACCTTGATGTATAACAGAGGAGAAAGTGTTTGGTCCGCAGAAACCATCACTCTCTGGTGTTTCTTTTTATTAATTTTTTTATCTGTTTGCTGACCTTTTATCACAGTCTACAACAAAAAGCCTTGGAAATCAAACAGTGCCTAGAGAGTTTATGTTAAGTTATATTTTTGTTGTTATTTCCACAGTACAGATGTTAAAGATTATGGAAAAGATATAAAAAATAGGGGTGAAGGGCTTCACTAAGCCTCTGCACTTAGAAAGAAAGTTAGAAGCTGGTTAGAGACGTCCCATTGTGGTAATTTAAAGAAGAGGGAGCTCAACAGACTCAAGCTCAAGCCCAACTGCCTTTTGTTTACATGCTCATACAGTATACTCCCACTGATCCCTTAACAAACACAGAGCCCTTGGTAGGAGACTACTCGTGAGGTTTGTGCACACACAAATATCAGATCGATGTTTTCAAGTGAGAAACTCGCAGCTTCAATCTTGGTGATTTTCATGTTTTAAAGGAATAGTTTGACATTGTGGTAAAGTTGAATGAGAAGATCAATACCACCCTGTATCCTTACACTGAAGAGCAAGGTATGAGTGTGGTGTCAGTCTTCTCACCTAACTCTCAGCAAAAAAAGCGTATTTCTCAATGTCAAACCATCACTTTAACTAAAATTAAACATGTCTCTCCTAATGCTGAGAAAATCCTACAACGTTCAAAGAAGTTGACAAGTTTTTTTACCCGACAACATTGAAGTAACTTATCTGTCTCTTCTAGTTAACTGCTCCCACCACAGGAACTGTCTGTGACTTGTGTTTGTCAATAGTTCGACCCAGTCATAAAAAGCTTCAGGAGCGTGCAGATGTACCAAACACACGCTTCATAGCGACTCTATGAGGCTTCGTGTCTATTGTGGAGTCCACCAATAGGAGGAGGAAAAAAAGCACCTTTTCGTCGGTCTTCGAATGAGCAGAGCAGACAAAGAGGCCAGTTGTCGGAGTACACGCGCATTTAATAGTGAAGGAAAAGCCATGTGGCCTTTTTATACAGTATGTCTTCGCATGAGGGTTTAAGGGGTGAGCAGGGCAACATAAACACATGCATGCTTCATGTGCTACCACCTGGACCACATTTTTGTACTGTAACCTGTATTCTTGAAACCCTCTCCCGTTGATGGCTACTTTGTCTCTTTTTTGGACCTTTTTGAAAGTTGACAAATTGTCAAAAAGAGTAGTTTTTTTTAAGTTTTTTTTTGTTTTATATACAGAAAATGTGAACGCTGTTGGTAATATAACCTATAAAGACAATGAACACTTGGCTGTGAAGTGTATTGTTTTACATAGCCTGGGCATGGACGGTGTACTGTTTGAGAAGATGGTTAATGGACGTGGTCTCTGCAAATATGTGGCTGTCTTGGGACTGACTACACCTTTGTTGTTACCATGGTCACCGGTGTCTATCTTCAGCTCGGCACACAACGTGGCAACGAGGAGCATTTGGAGGGACGCAGCCCTGTGCGATAACACCTGTCTCCATCCCAGCACCATCAGAGGGTTGGAGGACTTTGATGATACAGTACATTCATGATGTATGTGAATACTAATGTAAAAATGCAGAAGCACATTCTGTCTTTTTATTATTATACATGGAAAAATTCATGATTTCTTGTCATAATACCAGCTGATATTTTACAGTGATTTAAAGAAGTGAGAAGATAAAACTTTTTTGTAAGATTCTGTATTTTTAAAAATACTTGCTGTTTTATACAACACTTTTCGTTGGAGAGTCGGGGTTGACTTTGGGAATTTTCAGACCCTTTCGTCTCTTATACATTTGGATAATTTGTTTGTACTTGTGGTTTGAGCCTCACATATTCTGTCTGTATTATTTCCTCTTAAAAGTATTTATTTTAAGGAGCCGTCATGTGAGTTTGCACAGACGACGCAAATGTTTTAATATGTTGATTGATGAGTGCTTGTCAATTTCTTAATTGAAATAAAATACCATATATTATAGTTTGTTTACCTATTGGTATTTTGTACTGTGCAGAGTCTGAAGAAACCAAAAAATCTGCATGTTGCTGATAACTTGTACTCACTTGTTTAAGTCCTCAGAATTTGTTTGGATAAAATTCATACAGTCCAACAGCACTGGCACCACATTTGGGACTAGCCTTGGTACATGGGGCGCCAGCTCTACCAGGTGAGCTATAAGGCGCCCATTGAGTGTGACACAAAAGCTGCAATGGACCTGTGGAAAACAATTAAATAAATACATTTTGAAATCCAAAAGGGATTTGAAGAGAGTCAGACTAGATCTATATAAGCTCAAGAATAATTAGTCCCGACCCCAAATGTGGTCGCCAACAACAACAGAGAACGCCAACACTGACAGCAGTAATCGAGTACAACAGCATGCATGTTATTATTGCTTCACTGTTCACGCTCTTCATTGACCCAAACCCAAAACTCAAACTTGGCAATACAACAGGACCGTTCCCCAAATCTGCCTTCAGCTCAGGCTTCTGTAACTAGGAAATGTAAAATGTGTGAACTTTTCCATTAACAAGGAAAAAATTGTTTTGTTACAGAAATATTTGCTGATTAATTTGCCAATTAAAATGTTTATCCAGGATAACTGCTTTAATATATTTGTATTGAAGAAGCTTTATAGTGTTTTCCTGAATTAACTACCGTACAGACCACTGAGAAAGCCCTGAATTAATTTAAAACATGAGCATGGACTTAAAACACCATTACATTATTGATGACACATATTATCAATGTTAATTCTTAATAATACTGAAAGCTCATCTCAACATTCACATTCAGCTCAGTGATGCAGAGTTGCCAAGTTATTACTTTAAGTGTTTGTTTGCCTTCATAAAAAGAAAAACATACCTCTTGCCCTGCCTTCTTTACTCATTATATTCAAAACTAGTTGCATGTGTAGGATTTTGTTTAGTAGCTTCACATCCCATCTTTATAATACACTCAGCTTTCCTTTCGAATGTGCAAAGCTGTGCTGTTTTAGTAATTATTAAAAGTGAACAGTGTTTATTAGAGCTAGCCATGAGTGTACACCAATATTTTCAGTCCACAATCCACAGAAGCCAATTTGTTTTATTTCCATTTCATCACCCACTCAGTGATCTGGGTTAGAGGTGAAAGCAGTTTCTATCCTTTTTTTTTGGTTAGTCTTCACTCCAACGCTGCTCGAGATGGAGAGGAGCGAAGGAGCAGAGGAAAGGGGGCAGAGGAAGCGAGGCAGACACCAGCCCGGCTTTGAAGCAATGCCAGGAGTTTGCATTAGCTTGCAGTTTGGATGATGTTCAGTGCAGCAGCATTTAGGGAGGGGGAAAATGAGCTTTTAATGTCAAAGTCACTGAGAGGTCCCTCAGGAGGACAGTCCTGTTTTCCACTTACTGTACAATAGCTGGCCAAAGTCTTCCTGAAAACGTATAATCTCAACTCACTCAGACTAGTTTTTTTCCCCCCTTTAAAAATGAAAACAACATCTGTTTTAGGAATATGGCATGACTTCTCTTTGCTTCTGTACAATGTCTTCCTTTTTGAGCATATTGCCAATTTCCTTGAAAAAAAGAGGCTTCAGGAGTGAACTTATTTTTCATTGAGGATAGTTGTTTCCCCACAGTGAGAGGGGTCATTCATTCATTTCAGGGAGGGGGTCCTCTGGTCAGGACAGTCCTCTCTGTCTCTGCTCAGACCAATACAGAGCTGAAGTTGAAGAGACTGCCTGACAGCCTCAAACTTTCCTGGCACAGGGCGTACAACCAACAGCCTGTGCTGCTTCAGGGCTATGCAGAATGAAAATAGTAACAGCTAATTACATGTTAGCAAGCTCCATGTTTCCCATGCAGAGCAGAGTCACGTGCAGCTCGGTGTACAGTGCTGCCCTTTGGCTTTGCTCTCTTTCAAATGACCCTCCGCTCGCTTGGTAAATGATTCACAGATACAGTCACGTTCTCATACACTCAGTGTCGTTCCTGCTTGGTGAGCTCACCCAACCTTTGGTCAACGTATGCTGGAAGTTAGATGCCAGCTGGGTTAAAAGGAGGAGGAAGACGAGAAGGAGGAGGAGGAGGAGGAGGAGGAGGAGGAGGTGGTGAAGGCGGAGAAAGGCCCAACCCATGAGGCTTTCCTCGCCCATAAAAAAATAACACATCAAAGAGAAGCTGTGGTTTATGAAGCGGGGCCATACTGTCGTCCCTTGTACTGAAGTTAAACAATTCTGCCTCATAGCGCAGGAACTGAACCAGGGTGGTGTGTGAGTGAATCGGTGTCCTACACACTCCCAGGAGTGATAAAAGCTGGAGTTCACTCACAATGTGGACGAATTGTCTCACAAAAAACTCACTGGTTGAACATTAACCTTGGAAACATAAAATACTTAACTCCAGGCAGACAGTGAGATGTGATTGAAAGCTCTGGTAAAACCTTGAGTTAAGGCTCTTTTGTCAATCTCATTGTGGTTTCATTGTGGTGAAATTTTCAGTGAGGCTTTAGATTACAGCCCTGTAAATCATTTGTACGTTTAGTGTACTATTGAAATACTTACAGGGTACCTTCCTATAGGTAGAATGGGAGAAGTACAAGGAATCAGGGGCTAACAAATTGTCATTTAGGAGGGACCTAGAAATAAATTAAACTTACTTTGTTACCCAGTATTTATGACATAATTACAGGTTAGATCAGTCCCTCCAGGCTTTTTTTTTTTTGGCTGTTGCAGTCTAATATGTCTGATTTCATGACAGCTTTTCTTTGTTTGTCTTATGTTTTGGTAAAATTTAAAAAAATTGAATTACATTATCCCAAGTGTTACCTTGTTACCCGGTAAAAATGTAATTGTATCCTGTCAGTACTTGCAGAACAATATATTTCAAACTTAAACACAAAGTTATTACCCCCTTATTCCCTTGTATAACCTCTTGTCTTATTACCTTGCACTTACTGTACATATTTGTCACAGTACCCAGCATGTTACTGATATTATCACATATTGTGGGCTGAAATGTTCAGGAGTGAGTCTAACTCAAAGGTGTTGAGAATCAGAATCACCTTGTCAAGTAACTTGACCTTCTTGCGTGTTCTGTCTGGGATTATCCAAAATCTAATCTTCTATTACTCACAGGCAGCTCCACTCTACCCATCCCTCAAAACCAAAAGGCATTAGCTGTGAGTCATTGGTATAATTCCACTTATGTGCTACAAACTGGAACAGCTGCAAAGGTATAAAATGAGTGTATAATTTGTGAATATTGTGACGTGAGCAACAGTATGTAAGCAACACGCATACACCCAGCTGAGACTAATGAGTCATCTAATTTAAGGAGAGGTCTGTTGCAATATATTTTATTTTCTGTTTAACTCTACATTAACTCCCATCAGCGTGTTCCCAAACATCTTTCTCCTGGATCACAGAGCAGCTGACACAGAGCTGTAGACCACAACTGTTCATGATAAGGATGTCTGACCTCCCTGATCCGGCTGGTTTCTGTGCAGCTGGACTGCACTGAATCTGAGAAAACAGCAAAATACAGCTGGATGATTTATTATTTGGAAAGAAACAGACAGCCTCTCCTGCGTATTGATTTATGCATTGCCTGTGATGTGCATCCATCCAGCGGGTGATTGATAGTTTTCATCTCTTTTTAAAGCCAGTCGAGCAAGACCAGAGGCAGTGACCTGGGGCCAAAGGTCACTCAGACCCACCGTGGCTACCTGCCAGCAGTATGATGCTGCCAGCCCTGGATCAATTACTGGCCTGGATTACTGGAATAACACACTGGCCCTGGGGGGAGGATCCTGGAGGCATTCACAGGCTCACCAATACACATCAAAGAGATCTATGATTTATCATGATAAATGTGCTATAAATACTGTATGGTGGATTCTACTAAACCGGATTACAGGGCAAATGCTGGAGTAAATCCAGCATCAAAAGTTACAACCACAAACATAGCAGATAAAATATACAATAATACAGCCCAGTCTCACACTCCGATACAGGATACAAGGAATCAAGGACATTTATTTATCATTATACAAGATTGTATAACAAAATGAAAGCACGCTCTTTCTTCATGCTACACACATAAACAAAGATAATTAAATTCATAGAATAACGTAGAAAATAAATGAAATATACCCACAAATACAGATATGTATATTCACATATATACACGTATACACCCAGTAAATAATTCTGTATGTAATGATAATATAGTTTCATCTCCACATAAAAAGAAACAGTGTCCATCCACTTTGACAGCGTTTGAGTACCAAGCATCAGAGGGCTTGATCCGGGATGCTGATGGAGAAGGTCTCTGTAAAGATGTGGGCAGAACAGTCTCTGATCTCCTGTTTTTTGGCCAGTCCCATTTCGGCAAGACCGCACATTAGCCAGGAACAGCCTCAAGTCCAAACTGGGCCAGCATGGCTCCTATCCAGTACACTGTTCTTTAATCCAAACCCCAACGACTGCAGGCTATTTCTGTCACAGGTAATATGTGTTTCAGCAATAGAGCCGAAAACAGATTAAAACAAAAACAGAGAAGTGTGAAGAACTCTGAATCCAGTATTCAACAATTTTGGCTCAGTCCTTAAAAAACCAAATCCAATCAGATACCATTCAGTGATGTCCATACAATAAAAACATAAATTAGATTTTCACTTAAGGATTGTAGGTATTGTAGTACTTCTCTACGAGATTGTGAATAAAACGTGCATTTGAGTATATATCATCGATTCACAATCTCATAGCATGTGCTATGTCTAGATTGGATAGTTACGACATTATGCCTATAATCAAAATTCCTCAATTCAGAATATGAATGAAATTTTTTACTGGAGCCTCACAGTTGCTCTCTATATCAACATATGTCAATACTGTTTCTGCTGCCCCCAAGTGACCAGAAAATTGCAGATATTGCAAGTTTAAGTATACACGGCTTTATGTTATCATCTTATAAGCATGCGTTTTATGTTTTTCCTATTTTCTTATAAAATATGGATTATATTTGCCCGTCATTGTTCTCAACTCAACTGTAAACATCAGTTGAGGATAATATTCCTTTCTTCTGAATTGTTCTATAACAAACTGCTAAAGAAAGAGGTACTGCACATGAAGTGTGCTCATCATTGATATTAAGCCGTTTCTAAGAGACACGCCATAAAACCAGCCAGTGTTTGACGCCTCTGTGAGAATACCAGAGAGGTGCGAGAGTCTGTCACCCGCTGTTTGCATGCTGCGAGAGAGAAAAGTCTGTTTTTCAGATGTGGTTTCTTGAAATCTGTTTCTTCCTCAACAATACACAGCTCAAAAGAGACACTGTAAAATTAAAAACAATGAGGGTGCCTTCAATTTTACAGAAATTACGATTTATATGTTTCATTATTTCATAAAAGAGAAACATTTATGTTTATAAAATATAAAAGAATTAATACTTCATCATGCATCTTAATACTAGTGGCTGTTAAGTGAACTGCAGTCATGTTGCTCCCACTCGCACAAACTAAGCCAACCAGCTGCAGGATGAAGCTAGATTAAAGTATTTAGCTACATTAGCTAGCAACTAACGTTACTCAGATAAATGCACAATATCACAATATATAGATGTTATCTTTCACTTTGGACTTTTTGTTGTGGTGGGTGTCAGATGTTTGTTGACATTAGTAGACTCTATTTATAGGCTAAAATTAGCTAGTGTTGCACAATGTTGACACTGTAAAGAGCGGAGAGAGAGAAGGCACGCCGGAGCGCACATAAATCTCATAAGGTCTAAGTAATGTTACACATTGCCAATAAAATTGATTAATACATAAAAATAAAAAAAATGCTTCAGAATCTTTAACAAGACACATTTTTAAATCCCTAATGTCCAGCTTTAATATTTCTCTAAACTATTACAGCATGCAAAGCAAAACTAAAAACTTATTGTTCATGCTGCAAGAATTATTTGTGAGAAAAAAGCAGGACAGAGGTCAAACATTTGCCTCACTGCATTCGATTAAATGTTGTGTGGGAAATTCTTTTTGTTTAAGCTATTTTCTCTGTGTTCACGTCTGAGAATATAAAACTCACTCTCTGGGTTTGGCATCTTAATAAGCACCTTCTCAGATAAAACAGTACATGTTTAACTTTCATGGTCACGTGTACAGTGTGCACGCAGGAGGTTTGCGGTTTGACTCGGTGAAGCTGAAAGGGCCCTTTGGTGGCCACTGCTTACATGAGTCGACATTCATGATGACAAATCATCCCAGCGGCGTGTGAACCTCTGGAGGCTTCCTGGTCATCCACATCAAAACCTCCGTGGAAGAATGTCACTCTGACTGTACAGCGTGTCCCTCTGGCTTGGTGTCCTCTACATTATTTTCCACATGGACCTTCGATTTTCGTCATATCCAAAGTGAAAAGGACACCCCTCTGTTTATAACTTGACATGAATTAGGCCAAAATAATACACATTTTGTCGTTTTAAGTTCTCATTCTCACAGTGACAGTGTATCTGCAGTGGGAAAGAGTGACTAAACCTAAAAATACAGGAAAATATCCACCTAAACTTGTCAAATTAGGCTTTCTGGAGAACTTTCATGGGTGCCGAGCTTCCTGTAGCTCCCCTGTATTTTAAACTGAATCCCAATAAATACATTTTTCCTACATTTTCCCCCAAAACAGACTTATTTGTATCCATTCCCTGCAGACATGTAAACAGGATGTGGATGTGAAGTTAAATAGGATATGATTCAATTGTTTTTTAATATTAAATATAACATTAAATCAACACATTATTTGAACTAGTGTAGACAGACCAGACACCCATATTAGAAGAGCCATGCAGGTTGTACAGAAGGTTATCTTTCTTGGACAAAACTGTGTGCATTTTATCATTTTAACCACGATAAAACAATGGCTCTTAAACAACCACAGCGCCAATGTGGTCAGATAGCATGCCACATGAGCCATTGAGCTTACTTGGAATATTGCCACTATAAATCATTCCTATGTTAATGGGGAAGTATCACATTCACACTCGAACAGAGTTAACAGGACAAACATCACACATTTCCCCAGAAATTCAACAAAAATGCTCATCCAGATTTCAAATTAGCATAATCTTGGACTTAACCGTTGCCACCCCAGAATCCTCTCACTATTTAGCACTGTGTTGTGTTGTGCTTGTGAAAACAAATCTCTTTGGCCTGAAGTCCTGCAGATAATCTTAACTCCTGCCTTTAGCCCCTAAGTAATGGCTTTCTGTGGCTCCAACCAAGCAACCCATAATCTGGCCGTATGGTAAAAGGCCACATGGCAGATACATGAGCAGAGCAAGGCTTTAAGATCCCTGAGTCCAGACTAAAATAGACATTTTATGGTCTTTTGGCCTATTTTTATCTCCCATTTTCGAGAGTTCAACTGTACAATTTTGAAAGATAACTAGAAGGTATCGGCTAGCTAAAAGTGACATATAAAGTTATTTTTGAGCACGATGAAGCTCTTGTCTTACAGATCCCTTCATCCTAAACCTCTTACCCCATAGATGCGGGATTAGTCTGATTAGGCAACTAAACTCATGTACAGTAATGCCAATAACTCGGAGCTGTCTCTTAAGATGTGTGCATGTGGTCGATTTTCAATATGTGTTAACATGTGTTTTTGTTCTGTGCATTGATTTTCAATATTAACAGTGATGTCTGTTGGGAGGGCAAGACATGATGTCTCATACAATATTGCTTTGTTTACAGATGGGACATTCTGAGAACTTGATTTTTAAGAAGTTAATTTTCATGCTGATAAAACAGCAAAACAGCAAATTAGGTTTATACTTCACGCTGACGTTCATGCTTTTATAAGAAAAATGAAAGAAAGCATCCATAGCATTGATATATCAGATATCAGCACAGAAAGACTCGTTTGCAAACCATTGTCTTAGAAATACTGACTTTTTTGCCTTCTGTTAAGGGAATCCAATTAATTTCCATTAGTTTCTGTTACATTAGCTATAGAACACATCACGTCTGCAGTTTAGATCAGATAAGATAAACTTTATTGGTCTCAAAGAGGGAAGTGTTACAGTAGCGAAACAATCCTAGTAGTAACCTGAATATGAGTGTCTACTATACTAAAAATAAAGCATAAAAAATAAAAAATAAAAGGTTCTAAATGTTCTATACAAATATAAATAGTAACTATAAAGTATTGAAACTAAATAAAAGGAGGAGAAAAGGACTTTCATCAATAATTAAATACTAAATACATTATTATTGTTAAGTAATGCGTCGCAAACTTCTCAAGTCAATCGGTTGACTTCATATCACTGAGATGAATTATACAACTTAAGCAAGTGTTAGTTGTTGACAATGAGGAGGTGGAATGGTTGGAAAAATACTGAAAAACCTAAAACTAAATAGCATGCATTTAAAAATGATCAATGGACATTTTAAATTGTACATGATTTGCAGCTAAGTGGCTAACAGCGACTATCCGACTGCTTTTTTAATCTTTAATTTGGGAAAATACATTTGTCATTCCAATAAATTTTTTTCGGGAATTGTGCTAAATATGCAGCAGGTTGCATCCTACCAACAGTGTAACTCAGTGTTGCCCTCATGGAGTAATGCCCTGCAGTAGCGATGTCACACTCCTGTCAAGCCCAGTTTAATCCTATTACAACCACTTTCATCATCACCAAGATATCTAGATTAAATTTCCTGTGTCAACAGCGATTATACTGGTAGGGCAATGGGATTGCTGAAGCATCCAGATGGGCAGAAGCAACTGGAAGTGATCAGTAATAGTGTAAGTATAGATTATATAGTTCACCACTGGCCTGCGATGCTGCACAGACTGCGCTTTCTGCTACAAATGCCGCTCAATTAGTCAAATTCAAAGTAAAATCAAGAAGTAAACAAAATGCATGAGTCCAATTCCATTTCAAGACATTTTTTTTCATCATTTCATGGGGAAAAAAGAGTAAATCTTGACCAGATGGTGTGGTCAAGATTATCCTCTAAACATGGCCTCCCAGTCTCGCTGAGCCCCCAGTGGCAACACTGTCATTTCAAAGAAGCAGGGGAGTAAACACATGCAGCTCTGTGTCAAGCAGTTCTCTCCACTGGGGGTCTGTGTGTTTAGTATCTCTGTGTATATTTGTTCCTGTGTACAGATGTGTGTTTGCTAATGCGCGGTCAGGGAAGGGTTACTCAAATAAGTGTGGTTTGTCTTTTTGACCCAGCTGCATTGAAAACACACAGCACCACCCACACTTGTCTTGAGCTGTATTCCCACATCTGTGCCGTGGCTCAAATATCACTGCTTCCCCCACAAGCATCTGCTATAGGCAGAGGACGCTGCCTTCGCACAAGCCCCGTCTTTCAGATTGTCTCATGTTTTACTCATTTGTAGTCACCTCCCTCAACCTCTGAGATAACCTCTCCTCTTAATGTGGAATATAGACTCTTAAGCCCTGGTTTATTGGGGGGGAAAGGCCTCCCAAAAAGCTGGATATAGTATGTAAAACACACTCAATCTCCCTCCTCTGGTAGGTGAGGATTCACCTCATCCTGAGCTGCGGGAACGGCCAGTTTCACTTCACTGGTTGGTGTTATTTTGGCCATCTGACGGAGACAGAGAGGACGGTGTGAGGGGTGTCAGTGAGCAGAGGTAGAGTGGAGCGGTTGCCACGGTGAACGTGCTCCTTTCCACCAAGCCGGCCTCTGATTGGCCGCAGCCCTGGCTGAGGGAAGGAAATTCTGCCAATTGGAAACAATTGATGTTTTGTTGCCGGGCCAAGCTGTCCTGACACAAAGCTGACATTTATTGGCAACAAGATTGCTCCTCAGGTTTGAAAAGGTGACACTTAAAAAAAAAAAAAAAAAAAATACAGTAATTTGCGCTGCTGTTTGAATGGACACATTGTTTTCTTTTTCCTACTTGAAAAGTGACAGACAATCCAATATCAGTGGTGGGAGTAAGGTCTGAGATTTTACTTAAGTAAAAATATAAATACTACAATATACAACTTTACTTTCAGGCCACTGTTTATCATGTGGATAACTGTTATTTAAACCTCTAGTCTAACACAGTAAACTAATATTCATGTGCAGGAGTCATTTTTGCCAAATTCGTATTACGTTTTTGCACTCAGAACCAAATGTTGTCATTTTTGTTCCTGGCGCCCACATTACCCACAATGCAACTCTAATGGTCGACAGTTCTGTCAGAGATTCAGGTGTATTATGCTAATGTAGCCTAGCCTAAAGCAGAGATGAAGAGCGGGCTAGCGTGCTCACATCTTTCAAACGCCACGCCTGCAGATATTTTTGGTTTTCAAACCAACCAACGCTGACTCACGTGACATCACTTGAGGCAATTTGTCAAAGTTCACACAGCTCCCTCCGGAGCCACAAAAGGATTTAAACAACTTTGTTCACATATGCAGTAGTACTCCCTAAGACCTGTAAACAGACTTTGATGTGTAAAAGTCGGCGGCGTTCCCCTGGGTATTGATTACTGAGGGCTGCCAGCCAAATAAAAAATCAAACTTGTGCATGGAGTTCATGTGGCACACGGAGCCTGTGTAACATCAAAACCCTTGAGATGAGCAGCTAATGCTTGTATGAAGTATAAATATTATTAAAAAGTCTGTACTGTTGCAGGTTTAGCAAGATGCTGATCTAATCTATTCTTTATAAAAATGACAGATTACCTTCAAATTCAGCTGAACATGTCAAACAAAACTACAAACTGTGCATTTCAGGTTTGTACTACATAAGATACAGGAATTATTTACATACTTTATTAAATCTGAGCAGTTCATACAAACAGATCCTCCCTACCTTTAATAAAATCACATCCCTCTGTGATTTCAGGATGTTTGAAGCGGTGGGACATGAACTTTCTGAACTTTGTGCAAAAGATGAAAAACAATGAGCTCAGTATGCTCCATGGAGGTTTCTCTCCCTTCTAAGAATTCTTACTTTTTATTACCTCCTTTATAACTCGGGCGTGAGAAAGAAAACATATTTACAAAAGACTTTAATTTTCTTCTTGAAATGTAAAACTGTAAAAGGAAACATGATAATAAAAGCCCTCTGGATGTTACATTAAATAAAATATTTGTTGCTTCTGGTCTCATTTACTAGATCGTGTTAAAATTACAGCCAAAACATCAAATAAAATGTGCATCTTGTGATTTAACTCATCATTAATCAGTGAAATGTTTTAGTTGACATGAAAAGATTTCTCCATATGTTATTTAAAAGGAATCCGTTGTTAGTTTGACAACTGTGTCTGTAGAAACTCGGACGTGCAGTAATGCAAGGTGGAAGCGTGTCCTGATGTCATTCATTAGTCGTGCATCTCAAACAGCCAGACAGTAATTGTCAGCTGCACACGAGTAATTGAATTGGGCGGGCGGGCTTAAACAATTGGCTCTAATTGCATTACTCTTTTGGACCATGACAACTATTGTCAGGCTGAAATTTGCCCCTTCAGCACTGCTAATTGCATATGTAAATCAGCATTATTTGGCCCCTAACAAGAGGGGAGAGTTAATGCGATAAAGGAATTCGTCCACTGAGGTTGATTTACAGCGGGACTGGGCAGGCGTCCACTGGTGGAGGCTGAAGCAGACCACTGTTCAACTTTGTTTGATTACTGTATCAATCAGAAAAGATGATTTCATTGGCTCTGTTTTGGGGACTGTATGAAAATTACTAATGGAGGGGAGAGGGGTTAGAAAAGGGGGAGGGTATTGTAGATTCTCTTTCGATTAAAGGATGAGTCATCTGATGGAGGAGCATTGTTTTACTAATCAGGGGCATTCAGTGTGTGATCCAGCAGATGCATGCGGGTTGTTTATTACAGCTTTTAAAATATGATGCTGTAAGTGTCACTCTGGTGTCATTTCTGGACACGTCTGCCATGAAAGTCAGGTGACCCAAACAGGAGGCTGCTGTTTGTGTCCTGTGTGAAACCAAAACAAAACTATGTCTTTGAAGGAATGTACATAAGTTACATCAGGTACACTGTAGAACTGGATGAGTTAGTTCATCTCAAATTGTTTAAGGTAACAACTGAGCAACAGCATCAAACTGTACAAGAAACTCAAGTATTTATTGTTAAGGTAACTTGGGTACATTAAATGTAATTACCAATTTCATTTTGTTAGCTGAACTTAAAACTAGTAAGTATATTACACTCATAAACTCATTTAAAATAGGTTATTTATCTTTATAAAGTAACTACTACTACAAATGCATACACAAAGTTAAGCAGAATCAAAACAAGAGTTATTACTTCAACAATTCACTTTTGAGTTGGGTTTAATTTATGGGATTGAACGACTGAATAAAAATAAAATTTAATGTTAGGTAACTTCTTTTATTAAGATGTGTTGTTACGTTTTACAGTATACGTTATATAAGCTATGTTTTATTTATGTACTTAAGTTACATCAGGTGCGGTACGTATCTCACAACCTTTTCCTAACCAAATAGTTTTAGGGCCTAAACGTAACAATGCACCTCCTGAAATGCGTCATATGGAACAAACTGCAATATTTGTCACATTGCTCAGACACAGCAGTGAAAACTGATAAGCAGCAGACAAAGGAAACATTTTGACAGAAGTAAAATAATCGTGTCAAATCTAACTGGTTGAACTGGTTGAACATTCGGTCAGCTGATTAAGTTGGAAGCAGGAAAGGAAAATAAATATAAATACATTCATGAACTTTTGCTGAGCTTCATTTCTTTATTCTTTTCCTCTTTTTATTAAATGAGTTGTTTAAATTCAACGCACATTATTTTGTGAGAACAGTGCTTTAGTGAATGGAGGGTCCAAAGAAAATATTAGTAACACTGGGCAAAGCGTTTATTTTTCAAAAAAGGGTTAGGGTAAAGTTAAGCCCATTTTTCTCCCTACCCAAATAATTTTTGTACAGTCCCTTGAATGTCAGGACTTCTCAGAGTGAGTTATGTGTCACACAGGGCGGTGCAGGGAGCGTTGAGGACGACGGGCTGGAGGAGGAGGGGGAGGAGGAAGGTCACGTTTCAATTTCCTCGTAGCGGTCCCTCCTCCCTCTCAATCCTGCTGCAGAGTTTTCCTCATCCTCTTCCTCTGGGCGTGTTGAGCAGTCCTTCGCAGAGAGAGACAGATCACATCTGGAGCCGCAGCCATGGGGCCAAACATGGCGCCAGCCAACACCACAGAAAAACACACACACACACACACAAACACACACTTGTCTCTGTATGTCCCAAAATATTGTTGTGTGGTGGCACAAAAGAGTCTGTTGCTCACACTTATTATGCTCACACTTCACTCATTATTTATGCATACAGGAGTTTAGTAAATGAACATGTTATTTCAGTAATGCAAGGAACAGTTTTCACTCGACAAAGAAGAAAAAGAGTCCCTCTACTTTAAAAATCCCTCCCACAGAAGTGCCCTTAAAAGCTTCTTAAATTAATCCTGAGAAATTAACATAAGCAGATACCATTCCTTTCTCAGTGAGGCAGGGCAGACCCTCATGCATGTTAATTGTTCACAGCTTTTATAATCCAGTCTTCCACATGTGGGACCTGATCCAGTCTGTCTGTTTCTGATTAAGACGCAGCCACGTGGGACGGGAGATGCTGAGAGAGGGATCTGCGGTACATTTTTCTGGGTTTGAGGGATCCAAAACTATTGTCTTGATTGGCCGGCTGAAACTTCACTGTCATACTCAGAGTTGTGATTATTGCTAATTTTCCCAGCTGAATGAAAACGATACATGCCAAATACAGCTGGGTAATTACATCTCTGGAAAAGGCGGGGAACAAAGAATGCAGATCAGGATTGGATGATTATTACGTTTTGGGGGGAATATTTTGATCCTATACAACCATAAAACCATAAAACTCTTGTGTTTTACTTTCATGGGAATCCATTGTTCAGGAACTGCCTGTAAACTCTTGTTATCCCTTTCATTTGCAGGGTTACATTTTAATTTGTCTAATGTTTGGATTTATAACCAAATACCCGCAAAACCAATGGCATTCCTGCAGTCTTAGCTATGCTTTGATTACTGCAAATACACACATGCTAAGATGGTGAACATGGTAAACATTGTACCAGCTTGCATCTGCATGTTAGCATTGCCATTGTAGCACAGAGCCTCAGAGAGCTGCTAAAGAGGCTGTAGTCTTTAAATAACAAGTGTTGGTGTCAGTCCCTCAAGACCATTGTTCAAGGCTCAACATCAACATTTTAAAACAATATGAAGATCCATTGCAGAGATATGAATTTCACCACTAACCATAATAAAAACTATTTTTTTTTGTGTGTGTTTGTAGGCTACATGTATCTTGAAAAACCCCTGCAGCTATAGCTTTCTCCCAACCTGAAATATCACTCTCTTGAGTTTACAATCCTCTGTTGCTATTGATCTCTTCATCCAAACATATTGACATGCAACAAGTTCAGGCAATGTTCATCCAATATTTTATGTTTGCCAGGAAAAATTACTTTGGGAAATGAAGGAAATTGCTAAGACAGATGGTAAAACAAAAAATCAAAAAACATGACGATGACACCTCAGACAACTTTATTCAAAGAAGACTGTGAGATGCAGTTGAAAGTTCATAAAAGACCAGTATGTAGGATTCAGTGACATCAAGCTTTGAAGTCGCAGATTGCCACTAACTGAATATCGCTCGACTTCCAAGAGTGTGGGAGAAACTATGGTGGCAAAACAACACAAAAGGTCAAATCTAGAGCCAGTGTTTGGTTTGTCCGTTCTGGGCTGCTGTAGAAATATGGCAGACTCAGTATAAGAGGACCAGCTCCTTTTGTAGATACATTTTAAGGTAACAGAAACACAACTATTCTTATCTTCAGGTGATTATACAATAATGAAGACATACCTGTGAATATTATATTCCATTTATGCCACTAGTGCCTCCTAAATGTTACGCACAAGACCTTTAACTGACCCTGAAAACCTATCTCACATTTTAATAATTCTCTTGAAACATTAAATATTTATCGCTGAAGTTAGGAAAATGTCTTGAATTTATAAAATATTTACTCATTAAAAGTTTCACATTCAAAAACTTTTTGATTCAAATGTTGCAAAAACTCTGATTGGTGCACTGAAATACTTGACAACTGAGTCCGGCCACTCACTGGTAAGGAAAACATTTTTTAGGGCTTTTTAAAAATGTTCAATCTATTGTTGCCTGGCTGGACTGTGGCACCCCGTGGTCTCTTGCTTTATGGCCTCTGGCTGTTATAGCCTACATGCTGGAGCAGACCGGGCTGCCATCTTGGGGAGGTTGGGTGATGGAAGATGAAGAATATGTGTTCATTAGGCGGTGCTGTTGTATACTGATGGCTCACAGGGGAGCCCTCCATCACTGACAAGACCGTCCATCCTGTGGTGCCTCCATTCTCGGTCAGTCAGTGTGTCGGGTTACAAGCACATGGATTGTATTAGCTGCATGTGACACTTTACCAGGGCGATGTCCACCACACCCTGACTAAGCAGTGACTGGTTTGTTAGGAGGTCCCACTTTGTTTTCTCTATAAACACAATGTACATTTAAGACCTGTTGTTGCAGCATGGTGTCCATTTACTGCCACCGAGGCTGCTGTTGTTAAGCCGTCTGAGGAATGTTTCTGGAATTTGGCACCCATTGTGGAGAAGGGGAGTAATTTTGTTAGGAGTAAACCACAGTCAATTTGTCTGGGGGTTCATTTTTTCTTCCCTCTGCCACTTGGGGCAGCAGAACAAGTTGAAAATACAACACTGACTTATTATCACCATTTAAAGTTGGTATATGTGTCAGCAAACCTGTGCACTCATCCAGCAAACATGTAGCATTAGCATTTATTGTATTAGTTGTGTTCAGTGCACTTTACAAGAGCAGTTCACAGTTCACACAGCAAGTTCATGTTCATAATTCACAATCTTTGTGGCAAGTGGCTCATTGTCTTACCCTCTGTTAATGATTTCCTTGTGATAATCATTCACTCGCAGATATATCCAGACACTGTCCGGATGTTTCAACTGACTTGCCGTTTGAAATACTTTGGCAATGTGGCTGACGTTCTGACTGTTTTGTTATGATTTCTCTACTTATTTGTTCATAAAACACCTTCAAATATTCATATGAACTGGCGTCAACAGTACCAGTACCTGTGTCTGATTTGCCAGTGGCACAAGACATTGCTTTGCTGCTCACGTTCATTAATGCAAACAGATTTCTGATCACCGTTCACCAAAAACATGTGCACGTTCAGTGAACACATTTTAATTCAAGTTCAATGTTCACTCTCTTTTAGCTCTGTTTTTAGTCTCTACAAACTCCTGAACGGAATATATAGCTCCTTAGCTGCTAAATGCTCCCTATGTTCACCAGTTAGTTGCTAACTGTGTTTGTTTTTTGTTTTTTGTTTGGGGGTTATTTGTTAAAAACAGCCAACTAATGGAAAGGAGGTTGATGAGAGTGGACAAGAGTGAGCCAAAACAGTAAAGCTGCAGGCTGTAAAACCAAAACAATGCGCTGAAAGATAGTAAAAGGATTAGAATTATTAAAGCATGAACTTGAAGTTTCCAAAAAATCCAAAGTACTGCACACATGTGAGGAGTGAGGGAGGGAAATATATCAGAGGGATTTAAGTGCAGGGTTAGCTATACAGTGCAGGGCTGTGTGTATTTTGCTCAAGGACACTTCAGAAATCCTGTGAGACTTAATTTGGCTTGTGTGTACATTGCACACTGACTACATAGTTGGCTTTTATCCTCCCGTTTGGACTGCACTCAACATTCCTGATTTTCTCATATATACTGTAGTGACTCCAGCGTCCTTTGTGTCACTATAAAAGCTTCTCGACATGATTCACACATTCCATTTGTATAGACGCAGACTTTTATAGCCAGGGGAAGAGTAAAACATTAAACCATGTTCAATAGTCGAACAACTCAGGGACTTTCAGCCTGTATCATGGGCCACCAATGATAAACAACTGGAACCATTTATTAGCACAACATCAGTGGAGAGCATGCTTGGCTGCAGTCCCAGAGCCTGAACACAATGGACCTGAAACTGCAAGGTGTTCTCCCACTCTTTATCACAAGTGTTTGAAGTCAAATTAGATAAAAACTAGTGTTCTGTGAAACTCCCCATGGTGAAAGAGGGAGGTGATGAAGCTGTGAGAGTTGTCAGGAGACCACAGTGTAACGCCTAGTGTCCAATTTCAAGCTGCACTCAGGTTGCCTTTTAACACACTGAACTCTTCTCCTGCTTGGGTTTAAATCAGTGAGCTGTTGTACAAAGACAAACTGCTTTCCAAACATTTTAGAGGGTCAGTTCAGCTTCAGCAAGTTACAAAATAAAAAATCGATTTTCTTTGGTTTTCTTTGCCAAGGTTGTGAGATTTCTGACACCAGAGAAACAGGTATACAGTGTTTTTTTGTGGGACATATTGCTGTTTATTTTATTAAATGTAATTTTCACATCTGTAAGCACCGCAAACAAACATTTTTACATTAACTCATTGTATTTGAGGGTGGTGTCAGAAGTCTCAGAAGCAGTCTCAGGAACAGTTTGGGATTTTGGGAAAAATTATTTGCTTTTTTTTGCTGTTAGATGAGACTGATAAATGAAGCTAACCTCAACTCAGCTTAGCATAAAGACTGGAAACAGGGAAAACAGCTAGTCTGGCTCTGTCCAAAGGTAACAAAATCCACCTACCAACACCTCTAAAACTCAATAATTAACAGATTATGTCTCTCTTTTTTAAATGTATACAATAACCAAGTGTAAAATTGACACATTGTGGTTTTACGTGGTAACGCTGGATTATTTCTTGGCTGGGAGCAGTGATAGAACTAGATTCATCCTGAGAACATTTGTTGTTGTGCAGCGGTTGTACTACAAGAAGAGCACAAATATAGGGTGTAAATACGACACCAAACCAACAAACAAGGTCATGCGTTAATTAATGAGCTTTAAAGTTGCTGGGATAGGCATATTTTCCCGTTTCCAGTCTTTGGCTACTGGCCCTAATTTCATATTTACCAACCAGACATGAGATAGTATAATTTTTTTTCTCATCTAACTCTTAACAAGAAAGAAAACAAGCATATTTCACAAAATCTTGTACTCAAAACCATTCCTTTAAAATATTTAAAATCTCATGTTATTTGAGTTACATCAAAATTGTAATTCATTTAGTTTTCTCTCCTTCACTACTCATGCAAAAAAATCTGTGATGATTTCATTTGCAATAAAGAGAAAAGGGCAAAACTGAATCCACATGAATAAACACAGACCAGGAAAACCAATGTGGCACATTAAAAGTGTTGCTTGAACAGTCTGCAGCCTGGTTACAATCCAGGATTTATATCTTTAATAATCACCAGTAAAGATGAAAATGAGGTGATCAACACTGAAGAGGAGTTTTTACATTCTGCAAAGGATGAAAATTGTGCCTTTGTCACTTTCCTGTCTATAACCCCTCTCCTCCACGTCTCCACGCTGCATACATAATAACAGACTAGACTCCATAAAGACAACTGAAAATAGATAATGATGTGTTATCTCAGTCACTGAGGCTGTACAGTATGTAACGCTGCCAGTCCCCAAAAGAAAACGTCAGCGAGGATGTCTCACATTTCCATCATGTTCCTTTAGATGCGGCTACGCTCCGTTCTGGCTGACTTATCGAGTCACATACGTCTGTTACAGTGTCACACTGACAGGATGTTCATGTGACGGAGGGCACAGCTAATACTGTCTGGCGTGGGATCTTTGAAACACATTTATGAGTGACTCAGAGATGTTTATCTTTAGTCTGGAAAGTAAACACGAAGAGGAGGTCATTCACATCTCTGATTCTTTCTTCCTTAGTAGTGAATCTTGTGAAGCATGAGGCTTTAAAGAAGGCAACCAAATGTATTTAGCAGGTAGTTTTTGAGATACATGCCTGAGATTTCTGGAAGGGAACAGACTCTAATTTCGGAAAATAGGTCTATAACATTAAAATTAAACTTGTCTTCCAGATACAGCCGGATAATCCACAGAAAAGAGATGTTGCTTGTGAATTTTTAAATGCATTTTTTAAATACTATGAGCACCACAGGCTGGGTGGAGGCAGAAATCTTTGAGGCAAAAACCTTAAAACCTCAGCAGAAAAGGAGAGAGGTATCTGAGAAAATAGGCTTTTTTTTGTAATTTGTGCAATTTTTAAGGCAGTTTATATGAATAATTATTACCAATTCTGCATCCATTTTTAAAGCTATAAACTATGATTATTAGCTTTTAGTCTTTCTTCTCCTAAATTGTGTGAATCCATTGATCTGGGTGGGGAGCTGCTGCATATAATCGCCCTTACCAGGATTAATAAAGTTGTATTGAAGTGAATCAAATCTTTAAGCAGTACATAGACAGTGAATACTATAAAAGGCATGAGCCTATAGGAGAGTGAACATTTAATAACCATAAAGTGGAGACTGTCATCCTGAGAAGAATGACAGCATCAGTCTTTTCAGCCATCGCCCCACAACGAAATCTGTTTATGTGACAAATTCCTCTTGTGGCCGTAGGACAAACGTTGGATATTACAAGACAGAGTCAACGTTGCTATTTCTTTGGGAGCATGAACACTATTATTCCTTAACCTTAACTAAGTGTTTATATATATATGTGTAAATATGATGACGAAGGTCCTGTAACCTCAAAGAAGTAGCCATTTCAACCCAAACCACAATGTTTCCCTACACCTACATAAGTATATTTTCTGCCTAAAAACCATAGCGTTGTCACATCATAAACAATTTTATTTAAGGCACAGACAAAAGATGTTATCCTGCTGATAGTGCATGGACAAACAAGATATTTTGACTGTTTAATGGAGGATTTGTTAGGGATTCAGTCTCTTTTTCAGGGATTGTTCCTGCTGTTCAACATATAACATAACAGTTAGGTTGATTGAAGTCCACCGACTACAACAATTTTAGTTGATGTTAAAGCACAAAAATAGGCATTCATTACACCCTTTTTGTGTAATTTCTCTTGCGTTGTGTATATCTATATCTACATTTAATGGACATTTAAAGTATTTTCTTCTGTTTTAAATTCAGGACAGATAGACAAAGGTTAGAACAAAGGTGAGTGTCACAAAACATTTTCTTCCAGGCAAGTTTCAACAATAAAAAAGCCAAAGACAACATCAGATGTACACTCAGTGACCACTTTATGAAGTTGCAGTTTACAAACGTTTTAGTTTTTTTTGTCCTGATTTACATACACAATGGGGTCAGAATGTTAGATATATAACACTTGAATATAATGATGAAATTGTACAGTACCTAAGAAAGTGGCCACAGAGTGTACTGCTCCTAACAAGCAATAATTAAATTGTGAATAAATAATAGTTTTTCATCTCACATCGGATAATAGTGGATGTTTAAAATAATCAAAACTTTACACAAAGTTCGGACTCAGCGTCTACAAAACTTCTTCTTTCATACAGATGTAAATTGAGTTTCAATCTCTTGCGACAACCACAGATTGTAATCGTTTCACAATGCATTCAGTCCTCTGAGAGAGAAAAACAGACCTCCTCTAACAGATATATTACACGTCTTAAATCCGCAGGGGAAAAGGACATCCTCTCCAAGTCAAACAACGACTCTACTGTAAGTCTCTCTAAACTGGGTTATGGGTGAGAGACAGTTGCCCTCACATTCTCAGCCACTCACCGATTAAACAAGTAAGTAATGTGTCAAAAGATGGTGAGAAATTAGGGCGATAACGTTGTAATGGCCTTGAGTGGGTATAAATCTCAGCTGAGGATGAAGGCGCTGAGGTCAGAAGGTCATGAACTGTCTTTATGAGCTTTGTGGTGACAGATTAAATAAAGACAGATGACAGGTAGAAGAGGTGACTCAGGGATGATGAAGAGGAGAAACCTAAGCTGTAGGTTTGATTTCAGCTTGCAGATGGACACAGTCCGCTGACTGGCAGAGAGGGCCCTGACCTTTGACCCCAGCTGGATGCCTATTCTTGTAGGGGGGGGGGGGTTCTCCCTGCTGCTGGCGTGCTGCTGTTTTGACAACATAAGGAAAGAGTCTTTCATCAGGGGAAACAGCCATATGTCTTGTAAACCCCCGCCCAAAACGGGGAACACCTCACATCTTCATCTGCTTCTGTCAGGCGAGTATTGATTCTCTCTGGAGAGATTGAGATCATGTGTCAGCTGTGAGTAAGATTTACGTAATGGCAGTCCAGTGGCCGCTGACAAATACATTTCGCAGAAAGATTCACATGGGCTGCATGTAATCTGCAGGTGAAATATTGAACAACAGGGTGGGGATAGAGGAGATAATGCCGTAATCCCCACCTGCAATTTTGAAATCCACTCGCTTCTGGGTAATCCTCGTTAAAATACAGAGTTGCAGGTTCATGTAAGCGCATCAAAACAGTGCTATCTGCTATACATTTAATCAGTGTGACACTATTTTTTTGTGAGTTTGATTTGTTAATTTTCATTTTTTATTTTGCTTTTGTTTAATCAGGTAAAAGTCAAGAGATTCGAATTTAGTTTTCAACAGAGAATTGTTACGTAAACAGACCAAGACAACTGACATATACATACCGTATGCACATGTATTTTTAAACTATCTACAAAGTAAAAACAGTAAAGTCAAAGACTAAAATTTGAGAAAGACCTATCCATCTACTGATGAAGATTATGTGATGTGATCAAAAGCACCTGTACAGCTTCTAAATAGACCCTTGGGTGAGATTGTTTTGGCAACTTTTTTCAGCTTTTTTAATGCACTAACAAAATGAATGCTTCATGAGTCCTTAAGGGCCTCACACACCAGGCTGACAGTCGGCCATTCGCCAATGTTTGTCTCTTGTTGGCCGACAGAGCATGCTGATGCACATCAGTGAAGAGAAACAAAAGTGAGCAAAGCAGCAAACGACTTTGTCAAGAGGAAAGGAAACTTCAACTCATCAGAACATTCAAATGCACAGATTTTTCTTGACTAGAAGCAGCTGTTTTAAGAAACTGTATGAGCGAGAGCGGGCAAGCATATGAACCCTTTGTGGCCAACACACAGACGTGAGGCAATACAACACTCAGCTTTTGTCTGCGCTAGTTCTTTAGCGTCGGTTTGGTGTGTCAGGGCCTTAAAACCCATAATTTTAGCACTTCTTGAATGGGTTTTTGGTTAGATGCCTGTAATAAGGTATGTGGTTAACACAGGCTTAAGAGATTTTCACGTTTTGTTTTACAACATAAAATTCGACTAAAGTGACTAAATAATGTTAGCTTTTTATTTGCATTCACGCTTAAAAAATCATAAAAGTGATGTTCATTTGTTAAGATTATCTTGCTGAACAAACCGTGGAAGCATAAAGTAAATTTTTGTTCCCCACAGAGCTTATTTCTACAACAATCCAAAGTCTTGGACTTTTGTTGAAAGTGCGATACTTTCACCCAACTAGTTTTCTCAGCCTCTCAGTTAACTGTTAAGCAATCCAGTGACTCCCAGACTGCCATGTCCCCACCTGAGTGTGTACTTTGGTAATCTTTCTGTGAGGTTCATGAGGACCTGAAGCTGCACGATTACCTCTCTGTGCGAAGCACCACTTCACATGCACTCAGGCAAAGTACAGCGGCTCTCGCTGAATAACATCACCGGTCGTGGACGACAGCAGAAAGTGTGGACAAGTATTGAAAACAAGCTTTTACACAAAAAAACCCTCTACCTTCATGTTTACAGCTGTCAGCCTGCCTTGTTTTTTACTCAAAATGCTTTTTTGCTCTGCACTTATGTCACCAACCTCCAGTGTTAAATAATTGAGGTGGACACTTTTTGGCAATGTAGTAAAGTAGTTGCTTTTTCTCCTCTGATGCATTTAACTTGAGCATTAAAGCATCAGCGGGAGTCATGGCCTCTTCATGAATTAAACATTGTGCCATCAAAGCCCAGAGGGAGGGTTACGTTGCTATCCGCAGCAGAGAAGGACCAGCTGGGTGTGTCTGTACAAGAGTCTTAAAACTTTAAAGTCAGACATCGCACTTAAGTTGCATCATCTCAACGACTTTAGTATTTATAGCTCACTGCAGTGAATCCTAAGGCTTATTTGAAACATTAGGCTTCATGAGCAGCCTCAGCACTTCTTCCCCCTGATTAACACACAAGATCAGCACTTTTATACCACACACTAACTTTTGGCACACTTTCTTTATCTCTTTGTTCTTGCGGAGAGTTTGCCAGACTGAATTTGCTGTGGTGGAGGTGCCGCTGGTGGTCCTGGTTGGCCTGCAGCTTTTCCTGATGCCCCAAAACCACAAGGTCCCAATGAGAGCAAATGATCACTGAGAGGCTGGAGGGGAGAAATAAACAAGAGACGACCCAGCAGCCCAACCCGGGAGAGCTCTGTCAACACAGAGGTAATATGTCAATGTCACCAGATACAGGGAGCTGGCGCTCAGATGTTGGAGAAGGACGACAAGCACAAAAAAGAAAATTTCAGTATACACAAGGGCATAGGTTTGGTTTCAGATGTAATGTTATTTTCCTCATCTATACAAATTTATCTGGAAAACCATAAATGCTTAAATTGGTCCCCATCCTTTTCATAATAAAGTAGCAAAAAAGCCACAAAAATGCTGCATTGTTATGAAAAATGAACCCAATGAACCTGGAAAGTGAATAAGATAGATAGATAGATAGATAGATAGATAGATAGATAGATAGATAGATAGATAGATAGATAGATAGATAGATAGATAGATAGATAGATAGATAGAATTATTCTTAAATTCTTAAATAAAAACTAAAAAATGTAGAGGAGTTGGGGGACTCTTTCCTTTTAGCCCTGATTAGTGTCCTTACAAGTTGCATGTAGTCCCTCCGCAAAGCATAGGCTAGCTTGTATGTTGCCTGAGCAGCAATATCCAGGGCAAAAGAAATAAATCAGTTGCTGCGGCTGAAGGCTACCCATCGATTTCAACATTTTGATCCCCTTAGATCTGCAGTTGGTGATTAGACAACACAGCTTTGTGTTTTTTAGTGAACTTTTCAAACTGGAGCTGTTAAAGTGGGTGGGAAAATATATTGAAAAGTGATTTCTAATCCAGTGATGGTGAATATGATTGCTTGAAGTTACAAATGTTTTGTGTTGTGTGATTCACAAGAAGCGTACTGACAGTTGGAATGTGTTTTATGTGTGTACACCAATTAATCTGTCACTGTGTGCCGAGCAGATAAGAAGACTGTTGAGAGATTCAGTGCTTCCAGAGGGTTGCGAGGGAAGTCCTCTGGGTTATACAGGAAGCACGTAAACTGAGCTGGTGTACAAACAGGAAGTGAGTGATGGATTTCAGGTTTTGTTGCAGCAGAGAGAGGAAACGCTTGAGAGTTCCTCAATCGCTCCAGCACATGGTCGAGTTGTTAGAAAGCTGTAAAAGTGATGCAATGCAGGAAAAGAAGTAACTGTGGTGGATTCAGGAGGTCACAGTGTCACCCTGCAGTTATTTTAACTGTTTAGACTTGAAGTGTGTTTTTTAACTATTATTTGAATCACAACATATATTTATATGTATTATTATTATTATTACAAATTATTATTTAAACTTTTGTTTAGAATGAGGAAATTAAGATACTAAGATTTTAACAATAAAAATACGAAATACTCCTGTACTCCAGCTACGGTAGTGTTTCCAGTTCTTGGTGGTCTTGGGGTCGTGGCCCCCTGTAGTGCAGCAGAGACATGTGTTGCCACATTTTTTGCATCCTGTTGCATCTGCTGCAGACAGTCGTCCTCAAATTTAAGCAACTGCTTCATTATGTGTCTCACCTCAGAGTTCAAGCATTCTCGATGAGCGTTTCATGTGTTTGTTGGGCTAAAAGTCTATTTGTCTGTGTTCATTTCAGCTGCTGTAGTATGGCATTACCCAGATATAGTCTGTAACTCAATCAGAATCAGAATTAGGTTTACTACCAAGTAAGTTTTTACACATACGAGGAATTTGTCTTGCATTGGTGCATAAAATATAAAAATCACACAAAAATTAAATAGTTTTAAAATATAAATAAACAAAGATAAGAAGTAAGTAAGTAAGGGTTAAGATTTTGGAAAATCTTGGGAAAACAAACAATAAAACCATAAATATCTTAGTTTAATAGCAAACTAGAAGTTATGGAAAGGGTTTCCTGGCAAAGAAAGAAATTACATTTTAGACATTTTGCCTTTACTCCAAGGTGGACAGAGAAGAAATGAAGGCAGAGAAAGGGGATGTGACATGCAACAAAGGTCCCTGGCCGGGTATTAAACAGAGGAAGTTGAGGTCTTAACCACTAGCCCACCATGACGCCACCAAAGCGAGCCACCGCTGACATTTTCATTCATTCTCATGTAAGCATTTTAAGTACCTCCCACTATTTCTTAATGTCCCAGTTGTATTGAACAAACTTGGTTTATTTAATAGGATTAAACTTAGTTAGTTAAACTTATACTTGTTTAATCAGTAACATCAGCCAGATGAGATGAGTTACACCCCTCCTCTTCCCTATTTACCTTTATTAACCCTTCATTTTATTTATGGTTAAACACACAAAAACTTCATAATTTAACTGAACACCAAATTCATGTGCCAAAAAGCTTTCTCTCAATTTCAAGAGAGTTGATCTTTTATGATTAATTCAGGATCCAATAAAAAGCGAGCGTGAAAAGAGACCAGGGATCTGAATAGAAGGCTGATGCTGTCTTTTTATTTGTCAGGGTATAAAAATGCAGCTTCATGAGCTCTGTTTCAGAGGATCAACAACTGAGCCAAACCCGCTGATGAGACAAACAGAAAGCCTGGAGGTGGCTGGAGGCTCTTGATAACAGCAGAGCTTTCATCCTGTTTAAAGTTAAATGCACACATTGTATCTGTACACATTTCCTTATCCCTTGACATTTATTGTATTCATGCATTTATACTTGTGCAATGGTAATCTGTCTGGAAGAAAGAGACAGAAACATACTGCACAGTCAAGTCTGGCATGTTCTCAAGCCTACAGGCAGACACCTGTGTGTGAGCTTTTTGTCTACGACGAACTCTCCTTGTCGACTCTTTACCCCCAGCCAGTTCATAGGTCATACCTCTTTTTTACTTACGTATGTCTCTGGTGTCACATTCCCCTGAAACAGATATAGCTGACACAAAAGATGGACTTACTTTCTTGACACTTTTCAGCCGCAGCTGCAGAGGTTCAGAAATAGCAGTCACGTTCACAACTGACACACCGGCGCCAAAGTGAAAATCACTGACTCACTGACACTGTGAACCTTTGGCATCCCAAAGTCTTAACACGACAAACTGCTCCTGAAATGCACTCGTTCCTGCTCACATTGGAGTCTACTTAAGATTTTTTTTTTTTTGCAATCAACATATAAAGCAACTAAATGATTCTGCTGCTCATATCACCTCCAGGCAATAAAGAGTCAGCATCACCTATGGCAACTCTCGTTCACATGACCTGTTGCCATCAGTTTCCAAGGGAGCATCATACATTGAACAATACTGCAGCAAGAATCTGCCCACTATCCTATTACAGTGAGTGGCATAATAATGACTTTGAGCATATCTGCGGTGCTGTGGAGGCAGAAGCACAGCCATGGTGTCTCTGACACAGAGCAGGATGTATGTGCACGCCTGTACAGTCTCTCTGTAATCAGCATCCTGGCTGCTGGAGATAAGGCACAGTGCCACAGTGTGAGGCTGCGGCTGGCTTTCTGCCAGGAGATTTCAGGTTAAAGCATCCACACCAGCAACACCACTGTGGACACCTCTGCCAGTGAAGACACACAGCCACTATTTTGCTCCTCAGCTTGTCACCCAACATGTTATACCACCGTAACACCTTTGACGTTTATAGTAAGTACTGAAAGACCTTGAAAAAGACAAAATGTCTAGAATCAGTCATCGAGGTCAGTGATGTCGAGGTACTTCTGCAGTTGCTAGGGGGTACGTGCGACATTGTGGAGTAGCTCAGAATTATTATTTTATATTTTTAAATTATATATCGACATATTGAGTCAGCCACAATGTCTGAACACCACTTGTTGTAATTAAGAATACATGAAAATTAGTTAGCAAGCAATCAGGCAGGTAACAGCAAAATGTAATAACTAGTAGTTCAATTGTTTTCATAATTACAGTGTGGTGACAACGTAATACCTGCCAGGATTACGTTCATATAAAACATTACATTACATTGATGGCTTCACCTCCACACTCCTGCAACAAAAGCACTTTTCGTTAAATGTCAATAAAAAATCTTATGTCTCAACTCACTGCTGACTTTTGAATAATGGCAATGGCAAATACGTTGTTGAACTTTTTACTGATTCAATATTAACATTTTTGCAACTTACCAGGTACATTAATGAACAATTTCCTCATTATGTTATTAGAAAATAGTTTCCCTTGGCAATTAGTTAGACAGTTAGAGTAGTTGGACAGAGCTGTCCAAAATTAATGGATACACCTTTGAAATGATCCCAATCATCTGAAATGATGAACTTTAAAGGATAAACAGATGAAATACTGTAGTAATGGATAAATGGTGGAAATATCCATCTTATCTTCTATTCCAGGTTGTAGTACAAATGCAAAAATGACCAGACTGACCTAAATTTACATTAAAAGTTCAACCGTTACTGTAAAAATATCTTTTGTCTAATAAATATCAAATGAACATATTGAAGTGGAGTTGATCAGTTTACCTGATATGGCTGTGAGGGTAAGGTTGGGAATCTGATCAGGTTGCTCCTTTGAATTATTCCTGTTTGTGTCTGCGTCAGTAAAACCTGCAGATATCAGGATTTGTTTACCCTGTTTCCCACACGACAATCAATTTCATTTTTTTTCCTTTTCTCTTAAAGTAAGAACATCTTCCACAGATTTCAAAATTGCCTGACCTACAGTAGACAATCCATCATGGTCAGATAGGAAGGCTTAATTTGATTTTGTCATTTTCTGTGTTGGTACTATTTTGTTGCACCTGAGGTTTGCTTTTTTCACGTCAGTGCACACATCATGTTACACTGAGCTTCCTGTCAATCACCTGACAGTCTCGGTAAGAAAAGATCCCGGCCAAAGAATAATCCCTCAAAAACATGTTCCCTTGTAAACCTCTGTGTTATTATTTATGGCATTTTGTTGCCAGACATCGGCTGATTTTCAGCTAGGATGGACAACATAAAACATAGTCCATATGCACATAATCCATATGCACTACACACAGAAGAAAGTCCCACATGAAATGGAAACCAGAGGGCTATTTGCTTCTGGATATCCATGTATTTCCTATAAAAACAGGCAGCTAGGAAGAGCCTCATCGAGGTAGCCAATAGCGCTGTGTATTACATCCCCCAGTGCAGCAGCTGTAGCAGACCAATTAGCTGCCTCTGCCGGGACTGGGAGCTCCCAGTGAACAGCACGGCAAGACTGGGACTGAAGGCAGCATCTGATGTCTACTGAGGACAGTTTGGCGGCAGGGAATAAAGTAACGAGGTGTTTTTGGCCGGGTTTGGTTCCTGCCACCCCGGGGCGAAGTCAGATAAAGTTAGCTGCACGAGTTAACTAGCTTCTAGCAACTAACATTACATCTAACATTAACTTCTTATAGCAACAAGTCCATCTGGAACCTCTGTAAATCACCAAACTGGCCCCTGTCTGTCTATGAGGTTGTGTTCACTGGGAGGCTGCTGAGCCCCGTTAGGTTGCAGTAAGCATTTAGCCGAGTTGAGGAGAAACCAGATAATATTCTGTCCATATGATCCAGTTTCACCCAAATCACTGATAAAGTTGTGCTTTTGTAAAAAGAAAAAAGGGGTGAAAATAAAAAAAAAAAAACGAGGCCCCCCCCCCCCCCCAAAAAACCTAAAAAAAAAAAAAATTTTTCCAAAAAAAAAAAAAAAAAAAAAAAAATTAAAAATAAAAAAAAAAAAAAAAAAAAAAAAAAAAAAAAAAAAAAATTTTTTTAATTATTTTTTTAAAAATTTATAAAAAAAAAAAAAAAAAAAAAAAAAAAAAAAAAAAAAAAAAAAAAAAAAAAAAAAATTTATAAAAAATTTAAAAAAAAAAAAAAAAAAAAAAAAAAAAAAAAAAAAAAAAAAAAAAAAATAAAAAAAAATATTTTTTTTTAAAAAAAAAAAAAAAAAAAAAAATGAGGAAGAGGTTCATGTCAATTTTCTAAACTAATAGTGGCTCTGTAAAGTATCTTTTAGCACCTCTCAACAGTCATCTTTCCTTGTCGCTAATTCACTTTTAATAATTTTTTTTTTTTTGGGACTGTCAACTCAAGGAGCGCTTTTAGAAAACAAAGCCCCATCTCTGATACAACAATACTGTACTTAATCAGTCCAAATTAGTCAGGGAAAAGGGCTCCATGTGGAAGTTGTACTCTTGCTTCAGCCAAAATAGTGAGGGTTGGGGGGGGGGGGGGGGTTTCTGCCAGGGTTCTTGCGGCCGGGGGTTTCACGAGCCCACAGACACAATCACACTGGAACATGTGGTTTTGATCGGCTCACGTGCAAGGCCGAGGCCAGTTAAAGCACCAAGTATACAATGATCACTCACTATGCTGCAGCAATGAGAACCACATGGCAGTTCAAAACCCAAATGCCCTGATCCCAGTCCCTGTTTTCAGTCATGTCCTGTCTCATGGGAGCTCTGTTCCCAAGCTTGCAAACAATGGCGCTGTATTCATTCAACTTTTTCAGGCAGACTCCCCAAACATGTTTTATTGTGATACTAGATTATATTGGCCGTTGTGTTCAATAGTCACCATGTAGAGGAATTTTCTAATTTGTCTGCCATAGTTTCAGGATGTTTTCTCTAACATCGCCACACCTTTGATTAATTTAGATATTAAGATGATACTGAGAGATAAATCAGCCTCTCCTATGTTTGCCTTTGTATTTTCACACCAGCAAGGCGAGATCAGACACGTTGAATCCAAACCTTCTGCTCGTTGTGCAACAACAAACATGATGAAATCACGTTTCACCTGTTTATTATACATATGCCTCTTTATTCTGCATTTCACCACATACAAAAACACACACAGAGGAATGCAAAACAACCCAGAATTAATCAACAACGATCAACTGCCAGTTGATATGGCAAATACATCCAGAACTTACAGGCAACATTGTCATAAATTTGAGTTGTGCTGATGAATATAAGTCGACGCTAGCAACAGTTAGCAGTAGTTAGGAGCTAACTACATGTAACCACTCAATACAAGTAAAGCTAACTCCATACACCACTAAAGGTAAAGCAGCCAGAGGACGTCAGAGCGACAACCAGAGCATATTTTATCTGTAGAATATGATCCAGTTTCAGCAAAATCAGTGAATAAAGCTATAAAGTTGTGTTTTTGTACAGTGACCAGTGAGGAAACACTGCGCTCTCTTCTGATTTGTGATCTGATAATCAGTAAATTCATTACATTCAGTGCCCCATATCGCTGTTTTCCAAGCTACGTTGCAGAAGTTGGCAGGAGAAAAGGGTTTTATGGGAGGGGAGATTTAAAGAGACAAGAGGATGAACTGAGGGAATACATAAAGGGCCAGTATAAGATAAATAAGGATTTTTTAAAAACTATGAATCATACAAAGCTACTCTAGTGGAGTCCCAGAATAAAAATATAAAGCTGGAAATGAGCACAATAGGTCCTCTTCAAGGACTGTCTGCTTCTTAATTTATAATCATTGCCTTTAAAACAATTTGAACGTGACTTTGGCACTGAAAACTTACATTATATTAAATTACCGATGCAAAACGCACACTCACACAGTCTGATTCTTTAATTTATAGACTTTTCACACCTTCTGTCCCACTGGGATGTGCTAGTAAATTTATCCCATTTGCCTGTCCGAGCTTTGATGTCTGGAGCCTGTCTGTGCGTCTCTGCTGTTTGGTGACATTACACTGCATCCACTGACCATGAGCAGATTGTTTTAATAGCACACTTTGTACTCTTGTGAACTGTCAACTAGGGGGGAAAAAAACCTTTAAATTCCCCCACCCAACAGCTGGCTAATCCCCTACAGTGGAAACCCACAGTGGACACCCAAGCTGAGGTTAGTGATAGTTAAGGTGTTTTTTTTTTTTTTGCTGTGTGGTAGAAAGTGGCAAAGCGAACAGGTCGTAACCCTGAACCGGTGGCTGTGTGGGAAGACTGGTGATGTCTGAAGCAACATGCATGTGTCTCTCTCTCTCTCTCTCTCTCTCTCTCTCTCTCTCTCTCTGTGTCTCTCTCTCGTGCTGTTCATTGCATTCCTGCTCTGACCCTGACAGCCATTCAGCGCACACTCAACACACAATCACTTCTAAAGAGCAGGTGACAACCAAGAATACTTTCACTCTGTTGACAAGCCACATACCACTGTGAACGGAGAATATAGTGATGACATGACACATATTTTAGCCACCTAGTAGGCAGAAGACATTATAGATTAATGTGAGGCTCTACATAGCGTCCAATGGGGTCACCCAGTCACGCTCTCAGGATATTATTCTTCTCATAGAAGCTGTAGCTTGAGGGCTCCAGGCCATTTCTGCTCCAGCTACAACAAATCAGCCTTTCATTAAAAAAAAACTTTTAACATTGTCCTGCGTGACCCCTCGCTGTTATTTCTGTCCATTCTCCCAAATGCCACCGTAGATAATGCATAATGCGCGTCATCATTCTTCCCCCAGATTAAGCCGAGGGGGATATTGTGTTAGGGAGCCCTCTCCAACGTACCGAGACCCATGGCAGGCTGAATGGGCTGCAGGGAGCAGGACTAAAGCAACAGGCTTGTGGTGTCTCTCCAGGGCGCCACTGGGAGAGCCTGAGTGTGGAAACCATCAAGGCTCCAGCAGCTGATGTGTTCTGACAGTGTTGTGGTAGATTCGCTCTGCCGTAAGAGGTACATAGGAAACACGGTGTGGTTCACATGGGGAGCTCTTTTTCCATCCACAGCTTGGCCTCAGTGGGGTACATCGTCTATGTGTGTGTGTGTGTGTGTGTGTGTAAGGCAACATTTCCGCATTTCAGCCACAGAAATCTCTTCTCTTAGCTCGCCCACTCTGCCCTGCAGTGGTGGAAAATAGCTGTCCATTTATACTCAAGTACAATTTTGAGTTTTTACATTTTATGTGACTTTATGCTGCACTAAATATATTTATGTTGTATGTTTTTACTCCACTATATTTATGTGACAGCTACCAACTACATCTGCATGACAAACAGACATAATAAGCAGTTCTGTGCATGAACCGGTGTGGAGTTAGAAAGAGCCTGATCCTCATCTCTGCTTGAGGCTACATTGGCCGCTACTAGTATAACAAAACCGAATCTACGACTGAACTGTAGATGGATGAGTTGCATTATGGGTAATGTTTTACAATGAGGGAGAATGTATGGAGTAAACAAGATAATATCTCTGGTCCCGCTTCATTAATTTTGATTTAATTTTTATTTTTGTATCAAAATTCAGTCACAGGGACAATTATCTGCACAATAAAAATAAGTACTTTTACTTTTGATACTTAAAATACATTTAGCTGATAATACTTCTGTACATATCAGCTTAGATTGCAAGACTTTTTACTTGTATTTTTTTTTTTTTACGTTGTTGTATTTGTTCTCTTACTTAAAGGAACTTTTTTGTTGATTCTGGTGGCCCCTTTGGTCAGAAGCGGTTTAAAAACTCTGTGTGGTACATTTAAGTAAAGGATCTGAGTACCTCCTCTACCAGTTGTCCTGCTCTTCAGAGTGTTTGAAAACCCAGCGGCTCCTCAGACACTGTGGCCCTTTGGACTAAAATGTCCATGCAGACCTCATGGAAATTCCAGTTTGCCGCGCTGAGGCCGGACACATGTTTTCTCAGGGCTTGTGTGTGTCGAGGTACGCCGCGTGGGAAACACTTGCATTCCACACCCACTTGTTGACCTCCCTGAACTCTCACTGTGCTGATTCCTCGGTGTTACTTTGGCCGTGGGGAGAGGATGTCCACCAAGCTCACAGGGAGGAGGAACATATGTAGGGGGAATCTCTCGCTCAGCAAAAAATAAACCGATGACACATTTGTGTGGGAGTCATCTGTTTCCATTAATTTATTCACATCGAACACTGCTTGAGTAAATACTAAAGGAAGTCAGGTCATTCTGGTATGTTATTGACATTCATATGGCACTTAATGCAGAGTAATCTTAATTTCTTTAACACCTCGTGGCCTTTGCTCGCACATTAATCAGTGGTGTCAAGTGCTGCATGTCAAAAGCCATTTGAATCCCTCTCAAAACTCATCACTTAACACAATGCCCAGATGAAAGCAAACATGTGCAACAGGAAAATGAAGTTCAACAGCTGCTCCCACTCCCAATGACAAAAATGTGATTCTTATCTAGAGTTTCATCAGCACTCTCTGTTTAAAGACACATATTTCTGTCCTGAGTCACTTTGCACCATGTGAGGATTTCCTGCAAGTAATAGTATGTAAACTTCTCTGTGGCTTTTTTTTTTTTTTTTTTTTTGGTATCATAAAACAATCTACTCACACAGCAAAGATTAGTTTATGATTAACTGCACTGTGATCTCCATGGGTTCAATGAAAGGTAATAAGTGTAACTTCATGCAGTTTTTTGCAAGCCTTCGTTACTTCTTTCAGCTTCAGGGACGGAGGATACAAAGCTTACCAAAGGAAGAGAAAAAGTCATGGGTTCAATTTCATTTCCTGAACTAAGCCAGGGTACATGCTACATATTAAAGACGCACTCCAGTGATTTAGTCTTGCACTTCCATAAGGCTGGAGGATTTTAAAGAGAGAGATTAAAAAGGAATGGTCCAAATGAATGCAGGAGAGTCCAATTATCCTTACCTTTAGTCCCTAGATTAGGTCAAGCTCCAAAAACTCTGAATGCTATAATTCCAATTACGCAACTCAATAGCATCTTTTGTTATATACATATTTATTGGGTTTGGCATTCATGTCTGCTTGGTTTTTTAGGCACTGTAGGCAGAACACTAATTATTATTAAAATGTGTCTTTTTGGTTGATTATATATGCACATTGCAGATATTCATTACTCTGAACATTCATTGGTTAATGTTTTGCACATTCCATCCTCTTAGTTTCAAATACTGTACAGCTCTTTTCATTTAAATAAAAACAGATTCTGATTCTGATTCATTAGGCGCCAAGTAAGTGTAAATAAAGCTTTATTTATATAGCACTTTTTAAAAACACACAGTTACAAAGTGCTTCACGCACACACACACAGACACACACACACACACACACACAAAAATATGGTAGACCAAGTTGAGTGCCGCTATATAAATGGTCTGTAAACTCAGGACCAAACTGTTCAAGTGTACTTATGCAAGGCATTGCATCCCTATCATGTATCAACCACTATGCTGCTGTGTAGGATGGACAAGGGACCACTGAGGAGGGCAAATTCAACTTTATGTAGAATAGCTAATGATAAAAGTTCTTCTGACTTTCTGTAGACTTAAAGGTCCAGTGGTTAGGATTTAGTGGCATCGAGCAGTGAAGTTGCAGATTGCAACTAACTGAGCACCTCTCGGGTCTGTATTTTTTTTTACAACCTGGGAAAGAGAACTGACTGAAGTGTGTAGGAGAAACTATGGTGGCCGCAAAACACACAAAAAACACCAAGGGCCTTTCTATAGCCACTGTTTGTTTTTTTCCCTTCTGGGCTACTGTAGAAACATAGTGGTTCAACATGACAAACTCCAAGGAAGGTGACCTGTGACGTATAACATGAATATTATATTCAATTTCTGCCAATATAACCTCCTAAAATGGATAGGATAGAATAAGACATTTGTGCTGTTATATCACAAGTCAACATTTAGCAGAAGGTTTCATGCATTTTTATTGAATTCATTGTGACCCATTTAATAGGCAGCAGTCATTTTGACATGCAATAATAGGGTAAACATGGGTCAGCTCAGACAGAGTCAGGGTGCTGCTGTTGAGTATATTGGCTCACTAGAACCAGTTAGTATCATTGGCAACCCCTCTGTTTACTATTTTATGTCAAAATGGCTGCTGTGAAAAAGGTCTATAGCTATCTATTCAATGTTTTAACAGTAGCAAGTGTCACAGAAATACAATCAATAGGCCCAATAAAATTCCTTCCTTGGACATTTACTGTTCTCAGAGTGTAATGAATTAATTCCATTGACTGTTCTCAGAGTGTAATGAATTAATTCCATTGAAACCAGTGACGACAGAAAAATACCTTCTCCTGTGAACGCAGCAACTGTATGTTAATTAGTGGTCGTACCCAGATGGGGGCAGGTAGCCTAATAAATCTGAGGTGAAAGCATCCTTTAGAGAGTGATTACGCAATTACCACTGACATGTCCTTAATTTCAAACTAAAGAAAGATGATTTTCTGTGCTGACCTTTACTCACGAAACCAATTTGTAAAGCAAAGCTCTCAACGCTGTATGTCCACTCCAGGCAACCATTCATTGTGTGGATATTGACGTTATCCAGGTGTCTCTTCATGATGTTTTTTTGTCTAAACTTATTGAAGGGATTGTGTCCATTTTACCTCTTTGCCTCTTTAAAGAGCCTTAATCTTGTTTCAGAACATTTCCATGACAGGGGCAGTTTAACTCTTTTTTTTCTGAGCCTCTAAGGCGTGTGCCAGATGCCCTCTTTTCTTCGGAGGGGCCCTCATATTCAAATCACAGCAGCTGGGAAGTGCTTTGGTAAGAGGCAAAGGAGTGGGCAGAGACTGGGGGAGTGTTTTAAAGATGTAATAGGGATGGGGGTGTGCATTTGTTTGGCCGGTGTATAATCTGGCACACGTCTATAACAGAGAAACCCCAAGGCTCTCAGTCTTTGAGCCGCATAAGCAGTGTGAGGCCTGCAGGCTGGGGGTTTCAGGCCTTTTACGCTGGGTGTGAAGGCACAGGCAGCGGAGAGACAGAAGACAGGCACTGTGGGTAGGCGGGGGTGGCATGTGGCTGGAGAAGACAGCAGGTTGTCTGCCCACAGGCAGTGATGCTGTAGCAAGGGGCCGTCGTAGGGGAGCACACATGTCACTCTGTGAGGCTGACATTATTTTCTTTGTTAGTCTCCATGTGGATAATGGATTCTGCCCGCATTCACTGCCAAGATGTGATTTTATACAGTATGCTCCCACATATGCTGACCCTGGCATTTGAAATTGGCTTGCAGTGAGAATTTTGCTTTATTAAAGTCATATGGAGGCTACAGTACTGTCCTTACACAAATTGGGCTGCAGCCAGCATCAGCTTCCCAGCAATTGTTTTTATTTTTGGGGCATTTTAACCTTTTATTATATTATTATATACAGTAGAGAGTGACAGGAAACATAGAAACAAAAGGTTATAAAGGTCACATAGTATTAGAGCACTGGTGCACCAGGACACCATCTTCCCAGGAAGTTTATAAGAACACTATGTACTCTGTGTGAACCATAATTTAAAAAAACTCTCTGGAAGTAAGTGGACATACTTTTGTATACTTCTGGTCTGGGGTTGTTTTGCATGATTTAGCCAAGGCCCCAGAGCTCTGCCTCACTCCTATCTAACACCTTTCAGATGAACTGGAAAACTAAAAGCGAGCCAGACCTTATTGCCCAACATTAGTGGCCGACCTCACTAATGCTCTTGTGGCTGAATGGGAGAAAAAAACAACCCTGCAATCAGGCTCCCAAATCTTGTGGTAACAGCTCATTAAATTATATGTGTTAATTTTCAGTTTTTTAACACATTATTATTTTTTTAAAATAATCCAAATTAAATTGTTAAATTTGGCAGCATTTGACACCAAACTGGGGTGACAAGGCATTTTTCGATATCTGCCCCTGTTTGGAGGCTGTTACAGCAGCATATTAACATCCACTATTTCTGAATGAGATGTTCAAGGATCTCAAATAGGTGCTTTGGTGTCCACATACTGTTGGCCATCTAGTGAACATCCTGTGGGAACAAAAGTTTTAATGTTTAAATAGAGCTGGTGTGAGTCTCGGCGTAGGGTAAGTCAAGGTAAAACTTGGCTTAAAGAGAGCATCTTCATCCACACACCATTTATACTGCTAACTGTCACACAGAAAAGAGAAGTTCCTTGTTTAAAGATAAATAAATCATAACGCTCTCACAGGATCGTTAAACAAACTGTGTTTTGGCTGTAAGCTGGAAATTCCCCTGAGAGGAAAGTACAACTGTCCCTTTATTGTGCACGGTCTGTTGGGAGGCCGCTTTGTCGTTACTCATGGATCTCAGTCTAGCTGACTCTCTCCCCTAAAGGGTCTAAGGCAACCCCAGAGGGTCAGGAGACAGGACACAGGGTAGGCTGCAAACTGAACGCACTTGTCACTGTGCATTGTCCTCAAGGAGATGGCTTAGGGTAACAAGAGGGAAGGAGACCACTCAGCTTGAACCCAATGTGCAGTTTAATAGCCCCCTTTGTAGGGTTTACAGGTCTTACTGTACTGTGAGTATTTGTGTAGATTTTTAAAGGGTATATTATACATTTTGGCATCAAATATAACAAAATAGAAATGTCATAGAGATACAGTTTCTCCCTAAATGTCATAAGTTACACCTTTGAAAGAGGTGAGATCCAACTATTTCCAAGCTGCTAATGTCACATCTGTACTGAATCAAAGGGTCATTTCACCCAAATCACACAAAGAAACACACTTTCTCACATACCTTTAGTTGTTACGAGGCATGCTGAGTTGCAGTTTTATGTATCAAGGTTTTGAGACATTTGTTTTGCCAGGTCCCCTGATGTGCACTCACCAGCAGTGTCCTTGAGTAGCAGGAGTTTTATTTGATTCAGGGGCCAAGGCTGGACACAGGCACTGGAAAATATCAGGGATCATAGATATTTATTGCATTAGAGTTAGTTGTTTTTAAGCCATTTTCAGGGCAAGCGGCACTCCTGGAAGTCTTTCTGTACTCGGGTGGATTTTATTGAGGGACAAAAACAGCTACAGTGCATGGGGGTGTAATGTAGTGCAGTCCAATATCCATTATCCAACCTACAATATACTGGCCTACACAAGGCTCAGGTGGTGGTGTGTGCTCAGAGAAAGACAAAGAAAGACTTGCAAGGCATTCATTGTTTTCTTAGCAGAAGTGGTGCAAGATCAACACCGTGTGGTAGAACGGAGAATGACCACTCTCACCTTTTCCTTGAAGTATGATGGAAATAATAAAGTTCACTGAAATTCAATGAAATAAAATCTCAATTGCATCCAACTTTATTTGTACAGCATCTTTCATACAGTTTAGTGAAATTCAAAGTGCATCACAGATGACTGACGAGCCTAAAAACAAGATACAGTAGATTTAAGAATACAACATAAAGATAAAACTATGACAATACAATACAATAAAATAAATTTTACTGGTATAACAATAGTATTTAGTAAAAACTATACTAGCTTTTTAAAAAGCACACAGAAACTGCTTCCTTTGGACAAATGGGAAAGAGAAAAAGCAATACAATAATCTTTGCTTTTTTGTGAAATACTGGATAATTTTACCCCTTTGGACTAAAAAAGAAGCTTATGGGAAATTCCTCTTTGGTGGAAGTGCTAACAACTCATAGACCTAATACAAGGGGTCCCAGGTAGACACTTCTGGTCACAAGCCAAAAAGGTCAGGAACCAATGATTTAATTTTTAACTTTTTATTCTAAAAGCTTATCTTAATATTGTTTTATGTCAAATATGAATCTGAAATGTAACATATTAATTAAGTAACTATGGCTGTGATTTAAATAGAAGAGAACAAGGCTACAATATCTCTTTCTATGATAAAGTGGAGTACAATGTATGCAAGTAGCAGAAAGTGGAAATACTCAAGTAAAGTACAAATACCTCAAAATTGTCTACTTAAGTATATAAATTGAATAAATTTGGGCTAAAAGATTAGGGTATGGAGCCTTATTAAGGAGCCATTATTGTAGCAAAACTATTTACAAATGTGAGTGGAGGGCTGTGTAACTGCATCTCAATCTGTATGTGTCTGTATTCAGATTTGCAAACGTATTGACATTCGTAAATGTGTGGGCAAATCTGTAAATGCAGGCATACATATTAATAGCTGAAAAGTCCAAGTATTCGCTCAAAGAGCTGGATATATGGACAGTTAATCAGTTACAACTCAGGCGGGACTCTCAATCGGCTCTTTTTACACATGAATGTTGCTACACTTCACACATATCTGCAAATGCGTTTTGTGTGTGTGAGGAGAGATTTGTCTGTGTGCCTCAGTGTAGCAAAATGAATGTGTAAAAAGAGTCAATTGAGAGTCCTGCCTGAGTTAGACCTCTCAGCCATTAATATGTATGTCTGCATTTACAAATTTGTGTACACATTTACAAATCTGAATACAGATTACAGATACAGTTACACAGCTCTCCACTTACATGCATAAATTGTTTTGCTGCAATAATGGCTCCATATTAGGGCTTTTTTAAAATTAAATAAACATTAACAAACATATAAGAACATGTGGACAATACAAATATATGTTATCAAATGAGGAAAAAAGAACTGAAATATGGGTCATTTATATAAAATATATAGAAACATGAAATGAAACAGTAATTCCTTCATCAGAAAGATAACAAGGAGCAAAACAAAAAAATAAAAAATAAAAAAAGCTGATCCCTATAAATCTAAATAAACCTATTTTACCAGAGCATTTTATTTTTACTTACATTACTTACTTACTTTATTTAAGTAATAAGAAAATAAGTCAAAAGAGGGTTTTCTGTTTCTCCATTTGCTACAATAGATATTTGATATTTACGAATTATCATATGAATCATGTAAGGAATAGATTAAATTAAATAACCATAAAAATAATTCATGTTTAATTATAATTAATGGAGCGAGGGGAGAAACACGTGCTCAGGTAGGCTACAAGGGTCCACTTACACTAAATAAGCATTTTAATAAAAGCATAATGTGCTTTTTTTTATCCATAATAAACAAAGATTGTTACTACACTAGTTATCCTTTAAAGTCCACTAACACCGTCTCCAGAAGGTGGCAGTGTTGTAACCGGGAGGATACCAGCTACCGTTAAACCTCGAAGAAGAACAACAACAACAACAAACACATCAATTCTGCTATTAGTTTGTCTTAAACATTGTCTTATGGACCGTCTGGCGTCTTTTGGAAGTGAGTGTTGATACTATATATATGTAGTGAAATGTAACCGCTGCATTTTAACACTAAACGTCCGGATCTTTTTCCTCAAATTGTCTCTTGTTTAGTCGCATTAACGCCACTCCAGCTAACGTTAGCACGTAGGTTTAGCTCTATTTACACCTATGTTGTTTATATTTGTCAGCCTTTGCATGTTATATTAATGCCACAAACAACCCGCTGTGTTGTTGTTTGTCGTTTGTTGTTGGATAACTTGCAGACACGCTTTGCTAGAAACCCGAGATAGTTAAATCGGATTGGAAATTGGAGGCTGCTTTGAGAGGCCTCTGTACCATTAGCCATAGTTTGTAAGTGATGAATATCCACACTGAATTAACTAGTTTAATGTTTGGAGTTTTATTTATTTAAAAAGGTAAAATACACATTAATTAACACAAAGTCCACTATGTAAATGTGCCAGATTTAGCCACACAAGACTAATATTTCTAACTCTCTCAGGCAGGTTGATGGCCTATCAGAAACATACAAAAGCTTAAAAGCCCAGAAGGACCAACAATAGTAGCACAGTGGCCATATTAATGTCTCCCACATGATGTTAACATGATATATTGTCCTATAAGTCATTAGTTAGTAAACACTCAAGTTTGAGTTTGTCAATTTCAGATGATCCTTTCGATAAACCACCATGCAGAGGTTGCTCATCTTACCTAACGGAGCCGTACATCAAGTGTGCAGAATGTGGACCTTCACCTTTTTTACTCTGCCTCCAGGTGAGTACATGACAAACACACACAAATGTTATTAAGGCTCTTGTTTATTCCCAGCCCTCTCCCTCTGACTGGAATTGTTGTTGTTTTTATTGCAGTGTTTCACCAAAGGGTTTGAATACAAGAAGCACGAGAGTGATCACAAATATGAAATCATGGTTAGTACGATAAAGAATTACCTTTTATGTTTATAGTTTATGTACAGTCTCAAATGCACAGACACCCACCCACCACCACATACTCACTATTTATGCTCAATCTTAATACAGACATCAGACTTCCCCGTACTGGAGCCTGGATGGACGGCACAGGAAGAGATGGCCCTATTGGAGGCCGTCATGGACTGTGGCTTTGGAAACTGGTGAGTGCTTTGTCCGTTTGTTTATGGTTGCAACCTGTAGCTTGTAAGTCAATCTCAGACATTTTCATTAAAATGTTGATGCCCCCATGAAGGCTTGTTGAGGCTTGAATATATCTTTACTTAATAATCCACGTCTGCCTGGATTTTACATTCCTGGATTTTTAAGGCCGATACTCTATATTATTATTTATTTGATGTAATGTTGATAAACATAAATACAACTGAACTATTTCATCATATAAACACAAGCACTTGCGTGATATCACATGACACAAGGAAAGATATCACCACTGTTTACCCATAAGTGAAATGTGAAATGTTACATAAACATGAATGTCTAAAGCTATTGTACTGCTCCTGGCTTCAAAATAATTAATCACAATGTGTTGGCGACATTGACCTTTTCTGACATAATATCGGGCTTACAAGTTCATAAATCCTGGCCTTAACTTATGATGAAATCTGTGCTCTTTTCATCATGAAATTGGGTGCAAAACAAGGATTAAGTGGGCTTATTCAGTTCTTGGAAACACTGAGTGGAAGGCCTTTCCAAATATTATTTAGATGACTAATGTAGGTCAACCACAGTGTACAAACCACCTATATACCTAGGCAGTCCTTCTTTGAGCTATTGTTGCACACTAACAGTTTTTATTTGTGCCATTTTTCTCCTGCAGGCAGGATGTGGCATATCAGATGCGCACTAAAACCAAAGAGGAGTGCGAGAGCCACTATATGAAGAATTTCATCAATAACCCGCTCTTCTCCTCCACCTTGCTGAGCCTCCGGAAAACAAAAGACTCTCGCTTTGCAGAGGGCGCTATTCCTTTCAAACGTCAGTATCCGTATTATCCTTCTTAACGGTTTTTCTTTACTAATGTTACAAGAAAATCCTTGTAGTTATTTCCTACTCGCATCCCCATACAAGTTTAGGAACAGACAGCATTTACTATTAATGAAGTTTAGTTATATGTTGCCACCTCCCAGCCCTGTCTGCTATTGATTTTAAACAGTTTTCAGAAGTTTTGAAAATGATAGCAGTGTTGATTATGGGCCACAAGAAACATTTGCATTACCAAAAAAAAAAAAAAAAAAAAAACTGAATCTGACAGTTGGACAGAAGCAGTTGGTCAGTCAGGAACTTGTCTCAGTTCCTAGCAGTCTTCAGGTCTCCATCTGTCGCAGTGTTTGATAAACATTTCACAGTCGTGTTCACGCAGCAGTTGGCAAACTGAGAGCAGAGAGAGAAACTTTTTACATTTCCGATATACTATTTCCGACTACTCATGGTATAAGTATGGAAAACCAAATCTCAGAAGAAGTTTTCAAGCATAATATGAAGAGTACGTTGTATGCTCAAATCCCAATGTGAATATACCGTATTTCTCTGATATTACAGCCACCGACGATCCCCCACGGCCCACGTTTGACTCTGTGCTGTCTCGAGATATGGCTGGTTACATGCCTGCCAGAGCAGACTTCATGGAGGTGAGGGGATCCACGTTTCCTCTACTTTGTCATCCGTGTGCTAACATAATCTGTCAGCATGAATAAATGCCCACTAGATGGCTCATTATGAAATGTTATTGGAACAGTGACTCGTGCCCTTATTGTTGTCTCCCAGTGAAGTGAGTCACCCGCTCTGAGCTTTTAGTCAAAGATTGTTTTGGAGTATGAACACTTATCTGGGATCATTGATCAGCTTCATGTGAACTTAGATCAAACCGGCAGATTATAAAACACATTTTTCATTGTCTGCTAGGAGTTCGACAACTATGCAGAATGGGATTTGAAAGACATCGACTTTGTGGATGATGACTCAGACATCCTACGTGGTGGGTAGAATCTCAATAGACTTTTTTTTTCATTGTTTTTCATTGAAAAAAGAAGATAATGGTGTGAACTACAACATTTACTTTACGATACATTGTGTCGTGTGCATTGTTCTGTTTCAGCACTCAAGCTCTCAGTTGTCGACATATATCATTCAAGATTAAAGGAAAGACAACGGAGGAAAAAGTAGGTCCTTTTTTAATACACTAAAAGATTCATACAGTCTTTGTTTATACAGCATCCTGTAATGACCCCTGTCTGGCAGTAGATGGCATTATAATCTTCTATATTGACCTTTTGGAGCCTCATTTCCCACCGGTACTTCTTTATGCTATCAGATTGAATAAATGAATTTCATACTGAATTAAAATTTACAAAGCAAACAAATTTAAACCCCTTGTCTGTATCTTCTTAATATTAATGCATTCATAATGCTAATATATTTATAATTTCTAATCTAAACTTAGTTAGGACTTTGTTAAAAGCTTTTTAAAGACACAAGTCCTGGGAGACTGGGCTGGTCACAAAGTCAGCAGCGTGATTATAATTGCATATTTAAGCCTTTTTTCAGGCTCTCATTGCAAGCCACAGGGAGTCATTCAGGTGCAACTTACGAGCTGCAGGAACCTTTATTCAAACCTCGAATATTTTTGGAAATGGGGAAAATGTGTCTGGTGAATGCTGTGGATGCCAGACAGTTTGACCTTGTGCCGAGTTTTAGTCTCGCAAAAAGGGAGTCCTCACTTCTGGAGACTTTTGGAAATGTTTAAAAGCTTATAGGATGTGTATGTTACACATTTTGTGAATTTGGACTTTACAAAGAAGTCATTTCTGAGTTCATGTTTGAAATACACCATTAGTGACTCATAGGACATCTTTAAGGCACATTTGACCTTTGAGTTGAACCAATTAGTTTATTACCCCTAGGGTAACAAGTACCCCCATTTGAGAACCACTGGACTAAATGATTCTTTAGTGGATTAATGAATGATGAAAAGCCTAATTTGCCTTGTTGTAGAATAAAGAACTGGCATTTGTTACTCATCCCTCTCTTTGAAGGTGTTAGTCAGTTACACTTTGTAGAGGGTCTCCTGCACATTCAGCGTGTTAGCTGTCATTGTTGGACATACACTGTCAATCGCTGCTGTAATGCATCCATCACTAAATCAACTTTAATGAGTTTGTGCTCTCAGAGCATGCTGGAATGGCATGTCTGGCTGGGGAAGCATGTGTGTGTTATAGTTCCCTCCTCTTTCCATGATCCTTGCGTTATCTCTGTTAAGCTGTGGCTTGTCAGAAGGGCTTCCAGGCTGGTGACCAAGACCCTGAGCTCTGACCCTTGAACCTCACTGTGTACTTTCGAAGGAACTCATTACAGACCTTTCAAGCTGTTTGACTTTAGTCTCAAACCCAATTACTGAACAAATTCCACCTAGCTGCTGTGTAAAAGACATATGTACATATTGGGTTTTAAAATGCCATAATGACTTCATAGACTGTATCAGCCAAGATAATTGTAATGAGCAAATGCCAGCTTTAATTTAGCAGAGACATGGCAATCAGATTATTAATTTGCATAGTAATAAATCTACATCTCCATTTCTCTCAGGGTGATCCGAGACCATGGACTGATCAACTTGCGGAAATTCCAGAGTAAGTCTCCTTGTGAAACTCACACAGGCTCGGCTGCGGCAGTATTCATAGCAACTCGGGGACGAATCTGATATCTACCAGCCAAATCGCTGCTGAGGGTTTCTATGGATGCATGCAAACAACTCCGGTGTAATAACCACCGTTAACCTCTGTGGCCCCTCAGGCTGCTGAAGTGTGGCAACTGACAGAGCTCGTATTTACGATCAAGGCTGCTAATAGCCTACAGGGGCCGTGTGCCGCGGCATAATTGCTTCACTGTGAATAGATCCCCCTGCGATGAGTGCCGCTGCCATCAAGATTAAAATGCGGGGGGCTTTTTTTATTGATCCACCTGTCACAGGTTGGATTTCAGCAAGCTCAGTAATGTAATTCTTTGCATCTCTGGAGTTTTTGCATTAGAGGTCAGAAAGACAGCGCTGGGCTGCTATGAATGGATTTTTCCAATTAAACCCTCTTTTTTTATTTTTATTTTTTAAAGAAACTACATCAGACCACCCAGCCCATCGTTATATCTCCACATGTTGCTCTGTGAAATTGGCTGCGGTTTGGGAGTTGAAGAGTTCTCCCCTCATGTTTTATTTATGTATCCTCCAGCCTCCAGTTAGCCCTCCTCCCTTTTTCCCTCCACTCCCTTATCTCCCCAGTCTTTCAAGACAAAAGGGAACTCAGAGTAGCTGTAGAGCTGCAGACTGGTTGTCATGGAGACTGTCAAAGATTGTGTGTCTCTACAGTGTGTGTGTGTGTGTGTGTGTGTGTGTGTGTGTGTGTTCATGTGTGTGTCACATGCAATAATGGAAGCAGTATCCAAGTCCGGGAGGCTCACAGTATCATGTCTCAGTAAGTGCTGCAGGCAGATTGACCAGCGCTGTTGTTTTCAGAGCAGCTGTCTGAAGTCATGTAAGGGCTTGTTACATTAAATGTTTCAGGCCTGTGTTGTTTTGTTGTTGCCTTAGTTTGCAGTCAGTGTTTGTGTGTTATCACATAGAAGTCCAGTGTTGATGTCTCCTTCGAGACGTGGACAACATTCTTCTGTGTGTCCACTGGTTTGTCAAGAGCATGACTTGTGTTTAGCCTGAAATAGCAGCTGCTAATTAGCGCTCACATTCAGGAGCCCTGATGAAGGAACTTGACTGACACACACACACACACACACACACACACACACACACACACACACACACACACAACCACCACCACTCCTCTCACACCCACACAACAGCTTTCCTCTCTGGCTTTGACACTTGTCTGTTACTCAGCAACAGTGGCGATGCATTGAGACGAATACAACAAGCTCTTCAGAGCTTGTGTATGCTTGTAGAGTGAGTTAAGTGGTGGTGGATACGCATCGGTTTACTGTGACCAATCTCAGGGAGGGGAGCAATGTTGCTGGCTTTGATGGTTTAATACATTTTCTTGTTGTGCTCTTCAACTAGGCTCCGAAATGGTTAAAGGAAAAGAATCTAATGTTAAAACTCAATGTAGAATACTATTTTTCTGTTTAACACTTCCATTGACATGGCTGTTAGCAATAACACTTGAATCTCTGGGCCCATTTTGGATGTTGGATAACTTCTGTACCGATGTTCATCAGTTGTCTAGGAAGAAATCAGATTTTTAGAGTCAGACTTTAATTCAGTTTCAATTCAGTTCAATTTTATTTGTATAGCGCCAATTCATAACAGAAGTTATCTCAGGACACTTTTCAAATAGAGCAGGTCTAGACCGAACTGTAACATTATTTACAGAGACCCAACAGTACCACCATGAGCAAGCACTTGGCAACGGGGGGAAGGAAAAACTGCCTGTTAAAAGGCAGAAACCTAGGACAGATCCTTCGGCTCTAGGTGGGTGGTCGTCTTTTCTCGACCAGTTGGGGTGAGAGAGAGAGAGACAGACAGACAGACGGACAGACAGACAGACAGGTGCACAGCAACAACAGTAGCAACAACTACACTAATAGTAGTGACTGATGATGAACTTTATTCACCAAGTACGTGTTTACCAGGAATTGGTCATTATTATGTATTATTTTATCATAATATTAGATTAAGAACATAAAACATACAAACTTGTGGTTGGAATTTAAAGTGTTTGATTGTCACAAAAGTACATAAACAGAGTTTGAGCCCGAGCCTGCTTAAAACATCCTGTCACTACAACCTTGTGCGCCCGATCGTCACCCATGAAATTAAAGGCAGAATCTAATCAAGTTGGCAACGATTGCTTGTTTTTGATGTTCAAAAATACTAACAGAGTGATGAGCCTGTTTGTCAATAACCAATCTTGTGTTACGTGACTAGTGCGTCGTAATCCAACCCTGTGTGTTGTTGCTAGCCGTCGGATGCTGACTGACAACTAAAGCTAGCAGATAGCAAAAAACAGTTGGCTTAAACACTGCCGAAACAATATATTCAACTGAGTTAACAGATGGAATAATGTCCCGTTTAATATGTTAAATGTAGGGTGCATAGTGTGCAAATATACCAGGAGTGTTGAAAATTAAGTTCAGTGTAATCAGTGGTTTGAATAAAAATGTTCAAATCCTTAAAATCAGTTGTAGAAGTCTTCAACCCTCCAGAGATTGCAGTACAGCCACAGAATGACTGATAATAGACACCAGTAATATTCACATGCTTATAAAGTGTGGACGTTAAGGGCTGTTCTCTGGTGGTGAATTACACCATGCAGTTAAAGGGAAACCAGATAAACAGAAAGAAACTAAATTATTGCCCTTCTCCTCGGATGCACTAAAAATCACTAAAACTATTGATGTGTAAAAGTATCTAAGGGGGTGGATTTTTCTTTCATGTTTCTGTGTTATATTTGCTTGTATCCACTGCCCACTCACTTCTCTCCTCTCTCTCTCTCTCTCTCTCTCTCTCTCTCTCTCTCTCTCTCTCTCTCTCTCTCTCTCTCTCTCTCTTTCAGTGCTGGAGCGATGCTACCCAAAGGAGGTGCAGGAGCTGTATGATGTCATGAGACGATTTGCCAGAGTGGTTGGACCGATTGAACATGACAAATTCATCGAAAGTCACGCATGTTAGTATCTGTCTGAGTACATATGGATAGGCTCTGAGAATGCGAGCCCCAGTCACAAACACAGAGAAATAATTTAACCAATTCTTGCCAGACTGCCACAACATTGCTAGATGATCGTGGCCTTAAGGGATGTTATTTTTAAGCTTTGGAAGGCACCGTCAGACTTTCCCTTTTTTCTATTTGTAGGAGATTCCCAATATATTTGTATGTACAAATTTAAAGCAGAAATCAACATGAATTGTCTTAGTATGACGTTGTTTTTAGCCACCATGAGCCTCCAGAACAGCTTCAGCTTCAGCTCCTTGACATAAAGTTTCTGGAACTCTTCTGGAGGGATAGACACCATTATTTCCATAAGTTATTCACTTATTTGGAGTTATGATTGATGGCAAAGAGCGCTCTCTACCACATTGCTCCAAACTCCTTCTGGCCACCTGGTGAATTGAAGTCCAATATTCACTCTCTTTTAGCTGTTTTTGGTCTCAACCAACTTCTGAGGGAATTATTTGGCTCTTCAGCTGGTAAATGCTCAACCAGTTAGTTTAGTTCTCTACTGTTTGGTGCTGAGCAGTTAACAGCTTATTTAAGAAGAAAAAAAATGCACGCCGGGAAACAGCGTTATGAGAGCAGTGAGAGTGATTCAAAACTGAAGTTGCCGACCAGAGAGCTAAACAATTAGCTGAAACTCACTGTAAAGGTCCGTAAACCTGAGGAGATAATTCTCTGTAGGTTAAACACGAAAACAGAGCTTCTGTTAGCTTCTGTTTCCCAAAATGTCAGACTCTTCCTTTAACTTTGTCTATATTCATCAAATACATGCTCACTGTAGGAGTGTAGCCTGGAATTTATATATATACGTAGACCTACGAAACAAAACAAAATGCTGACTTTTGAGCACGTGTTGAGACTGAGCTTCGGGGGTTCTGGGAACTCTCTGTGTAACAGTATGTACAGATTCGACTTCATCTCCTTTTTCTTCCAGTGGAGTTTGAGCTGAGAAGAGAGATCCGCAGGCTGCAGGAGTACCGAAAAGCAGGGATCAAGTCTTTCTGCAGTGAGTTTAGTTTGACCTTTTCACTCCTCTGTTCAACAAAACTTCATTTTAAAGTTGCATGCCTCAGCAGGGCAACTGTGTTTACATTCAGATTTGAGCTACGCTATTTTGAGTTTGGCTCTAAATTGTTTTAATTATTATTTGCAGCAGCAGCACAGTGTATCAGGTCTTTGGATCAGTTTTTGGAATTACAATGTTTGGCTAGTTTGTTGATGCATGGCACACAAAGAAAAGCTCAGCTGAATATTTTATTGAGTTGCTGTATTAGATAATTGCTGGCAGAATTAATAAAAGACTTGAATATTTCCTTAACGTAATTAATTATTTCAGCAAAGTAAGCCTTACTAATATATTGAAAGCAATGTTTTCTAACATGAAAACTGCTCATCATGAGTATTAATCACAACCCTGAACCCAGGCACTGGACTGCATTTGACACAGCATCCTTTTGTTGAGTCCTTTTTCCATCATTTCTCCACTGACTTCGCTGTGTCACCACTCTCAGGTGCCAAGGTGTACGAGCGGGTGAAGCGAATGCGGGAGGACGAGCGGAGGAAGCGAACCATGTTGTGTGATGTGCTGCAGTACATCCAGGATGGCAGAGCCTGCCAGCAGTGGCTCAGCAAACAGGCTGCAATGTGAGACTCCAAACTTCCTGCTCATTACCCAGCGTGTAATAGAAGAGCTGGTGAAGTTGTGCTGACCTCTATCAGCACACTCTATGATGAATAGAGCAGACGTTTATATTACTGTGCATCCCACTTCAACCTCAGTCTCTTCTGTATTTTAGTCTTTTTAATGTGCCGCTGCTCTTGTTTTTTCATCCAAGGCCTTGTTCTTTGGGTGGTATCCAAGTTCTTCTAATTATTCTTCTTTAATAAAAAAAATCTTGAATGCAATGATTCATCTTTTTTGGATGATGATCCTGGAGTGAGAATAGTGAACAAAGCCAAGAAATGCTCTGTCTGTCTGTCTGTCTGTCTGTCTGTGTGTGTGTGTGTGTGTGTGTGTGTGTGTGTGTGTGTGTGTGTGTGTGTGTGTGTGTGTATATATATAAGTAAGATTGTAGAGATGCAAACACTTTTCTTTCTCATTACAGAGATGCTGGCATCACTCCAGCTGTCACAACAATCACAGTGTCAGGTACGAAGCTTCTCTCCACCTTTCCCTCTGTACTCTCTCCTCTCTGTCGTCATGGCATGGCCCCAGGCACACTCACATTAATGCAGACGCTCCTCCAGAAATACACTCAGAAAACAGAGGCCTACATGCATATTTATCTTGTTGTTTTTCCCTTTCAAATTAGCTGCCTTTCTTAACCCCTAGAGCACAAATGGGACGCACACTCCCCCGACACTATATTTACACAATTTGCACACCATAAATATTTGTTCCCCTGTCTCTTCTAAGCAAAGGAATTAACTGCATGTTGTCAGCCCGCTATTATGTTATCTGAAGTGTAGACCAACAGTGGGGTTCCTCATGGCTGTTTGACCGTTGTTGAATTTCTGCTCCACAGCAACAGGTAGGCGAAGCGCCCCTCCTCTCAACCTGACCGGGCTGCCGGGGACAGAGAAACTCAACGAGCGGGAGAAGGAGGTACAGCTTTCTCTTATTTCTACCTAAATGGTCAAGAAGAAAGACTCAGGAGGTTGTCGGATGTGTCGTCGAACTACAGCTAAAAGCTAAAATGTTTATACCTGTACCAAACCGCCACAGTCGAAGGCGAGGCGAAACACCTCCCTCCACAAACTGTGGGCCAGATTTACTGCTTCAGACACATGAAACAGATGTCATCGACCCTGTTCCTACGTGCAATTAGGGAGGCTCATGCAAATACAATGTATGCTTACATGCTGATGTTTAGCAGGTATTGTTTACCAAGTTCACTTAGTTAGCGTTGCCAATTAGCACTAAACACAAAGTACAGCTGAGACTGGTCATAAACCAAACTAATGGACAATTTACTCTACTCACAAAAAGTTAGGCATATTCCACTTTCGGGTGAAATTTATGGAAAATGTAAAAAGTTGATGCTACAGTGATATTATATCATGAAAGTAGGGCATTTAAGTAGAAGGTCAAATTAAGATCACCTGGAAAGGTTATAGTGCATTTTATGTACATTTTGAAATTTCATCCAAAAGCCGAATATCCCTAACTTTTTGTGAGTAGTGTATATGTAATTTAATTTATAATTTAGATGTGACTTCACATCAAGATGGGGATAACCAAAGTCAGTAGGATTCATCCTGTGGGCACGATAAATATCGATACAAGATTTTATTGGAATCCATCCAGTAGTTGTCGGGATAATTCAGTCTGAAGTGGTGGACAGACCAACACTGACATCCGTAGAGACACAGCTAGAAAAAATAAATAAAAAAATAGAACTAAGCTGTCATAGTATTTTTTTTAATTTTTTTTTATGTCTTGAGGCAATGAGTCGCACCCTTTCAGACGGTCTCTCCTCGAAGGCAGTTGTGTAACAGAAATAGTTGATGACTGAAATAAATGAATGAAAAAAAGAGAGCTTGGGACGCCTCCGTTGTCAGATGATGATCTGACGAGCACTTTGAAGCACACTGAGGCCTAAAATAAGATATATATGTTTTGAAATGTCTCTTACCAATCCTTGTATTTGTTTTGCACTTACAGTTATGCCAGGTCGTGCGGCTGGTGCCAGGGGCCTACCTGGAATATAAGCAGGCCTTGCTGAACGAGTGCAGACGGCAGGGTGGGCTGCGGCTCGCACAGGCCCGAGCGCTGATCAAGATCGACGTCAATAAGACGCGCAAAATCTACGATTTCCTAATCAAAGAGGGGTACATCACCAAGGCCTAGGAGCATTTGATTTGACCACGGAGGAGTTTGGATTGTGGTTAGTGGTTCTTTTTTTTTTTTTTTTTCTAATCTTGAAACATTGTAAGTCTGTGTTTTGTAAGAGGTTCAGATTGTTGCTGCTCCCTTGAAATTTTGTAATATTTGTAAGGTCAGGTTGTATTTTTGAGTCTAAAGTGTATTAAAAAGGCAAATGTCTTTGTATATTTCTCTGTCAGAAGAACAGGGGCTCATACATGTAAAATGAGGATGTATTTATTTCTCCTGTCATAAAATGTTTATGAAAAAAACTATTTGGTGTCTATGTTGTTATTGTAACACAGAGCTGGACCTGCTTGGGCTGAAATGTTTACAGCTCCCATAATTTCCCCTAATTTACTTGAAATTAACTGATATGTAACAGATTCATGGGAACATTTGTGGAAAGAATGCTGTAATTTTAAATATAAAGGAAATAGAGATGGCGTTCAGCTGGTATCATTGTAATTAATTAATGTAAGTTAATTAAAAATCTAACTGGAGAATTCTTCAGTGCTCAACTATACATGCAAAAGAGAAAAATACAATTCAACGTATATGGAGAATAAAGTTTCCAATAATAAATTCATCATTTACTTTAAATGGAGCCTTTCTTTTCCTTTGGAAATCAACAACTTCTTTGTTTTTTCTAATCTTGTATCCGATTGTTGCTACTTTTCTAACTTGTTGTAACATTCGTACAGTCCGGATGTGTTTTTAGGTCTAAAATGTGTTAATATGGCACATCTCTGTGTATAATTATTAAATTCAGTTTTAATTGTATACTGCCAGTTCATAACAAAAATTAATAGAGCAAGTCTGGACCGTACTCCTTTAATATTTGTCTAAAAGAAGAACTCTAATTACTGAGATCAGCAGTTCTTTTATGAAGACTATCCTACACACTTTTACACATTTGAAGGCAGACTTGGCTTTGAACAGAATCTTGTGATTAGGAGTCAGTGGATATGAATCAGTCTCGACACCAAACAACAGAACTATTAATTAATTAACTATATTAATCCTCTAATGACAAGTCACAAACTAGTGTTTCCCTGTATTAAGTCAAATATCCTGTATTCCCATCTATGAATGACCACCACATGACTCCAGGTGATGGGTAATATTGAGGCTCTCGTCGTAGAGTCGGCGCTGAGCTGACATTGTCTTGTCAGCATTATTTTTTGAACGATGCTGTGCAGTGACACAGACAGTTAGTGGCAATCAGTGACTCGATCCTTTCTGTCTCCATCTGTGGACGTGTGGGCGCGGTGTGACGTGTGGGAGAACTGTGACAAATCTAACGCAGGCAGGAGGCCACCATCCTCTGACGGGCTTATCCGAGCGGAGAGCAGCTAACAGTGTGATTATAACAGCAGATTCAACCTTTGATGATAAGGGCGCGACGACCGTGGAGGAGCCTCTGAAATGAAATCTTGGATTGGATCTGGATTTAAGAGGATGTGAAAGAGAAGAAATTCAGAGTTTTTTTTTTTTTTTTTAACGCCTCCATGTGTCTTATCAAATCAAGGTTGCACAACAAATGAGAAGCAGCAGAGCAAATTACTCCTTTCACTTCTGCTCATTTCACAGGATCCAGTTTTCCTCATGTCTCAGTTGGCGCCTTTTAAACCAAGACTCAGTCCTCACTCCAACCAGCCTCAACAAACTAGGTTTTGATCTATCCTCTTCCCCCCTTTTATTTTCTGTTTAAAGCTCATGGTTGTAAATAGTGGCAGTTGGTGTTCGGGTCTGTGGTGAAACCCGATGAACAAATGTGACCTAAATTTCCTGGATTCAGAAGAGAGACGCTACAACAATCAGAGAAAACTCCACGCTGAAGCCACCACAGAGGTTTCATCACCGAGCAACATGTAGCTATTGTATAATTGTATACAATCATACAATCATACAGCAGCTACATCTTTCATGGTCATGTGTGACAGCCCGTTTATGGCAGAGTGGAGGTACAACTTGGTCTACCTGCAGAGTTCAGGGAAAAGACAAAGCAGAAAGGTCAAACTCTACTGAATTATTGAGAGCAACGTTATAATTAGACCAATACATGTCTGGTTGTTGTGAAAGGGGCAAAGTCTTTGTTTTCTGATATTTTCTTGATTTTATTCATTCTAATGTTTGTTTTTTCTTTTTACAGTATACTTTCTCAATGCTTTGGCAATAATGTCTTTGTTACTCTGGCTGGGTTTAATCAGAGGTGATTAAATTGTAGACTGACACTGTGCTTAATCAGAGGTGATTAAGTCCACCGTTGGTCTGCAATTAAATTGTTCTCAATACTACAAGTGTTGCTGGAGTTTTAACCCTTAATCTTCTAAAATTCCTTTAATTATTTTTCTTATCTCTTTATTGTTGGCTTGGAAATCAATTTAGTATCATTTCTGGGTAATTACATGCTGCATATGTCTGCGTACGTGTTGTGCACAAGCTCGAGGTTCATTTTTTCCATTTAGTTTAGCTTCTTCAGCTGCAGAGGGTCAAGTTGAGCTAACTGTTATATTAGTCTCGACAGCTTTATTTCTTTCTCCAAGGACATGTGTTTCAGTCTGTGGCTTGTTTCCTCTGACTCAAGAAAAAGTATGCAAGTTAAGACACCAGCTGATGACAGGAGTTTTTTTTTTTCAGGTGCAACAATTTGTCAAGTGCAGTGAAATAAAAGACGTTGCACGATCAAGTCACGAGTTAATTATCCTTTTTCACGCTGCACTGAGCACATATTTATTCACCGCACAGAATACATCTTATATTGCCAGTCAAGCTGAGCCGACTCCTCACCTGTATCAACCCGGCACATGTTGTGGCGTGGCCCTCTCTCTGTCACTGTACATTCTGTGCTGTAGTGGCAGGAGCAGCAGATGGAGCAGATGTTAGTGTCAACGCTCTGCATGTGTGCAGAGATGCAGCATTTTCTCAACCCACCCACACAATACTGTGTCTTTCTCAGACACACTATTTGCCTCCTGCTCTCTGATGGTCTCAGACTCCCTGCAAAGACAAATTGTTGCTGAAAACTTGTGTATTGTTGTTGATCTTATAAACATCACAAAATAGACTTGAACAAGCACATTGTGACTGTTTGCAGACTATTTTAAAATCTCTAACATATTTCATAAGAAACATGAAATATGCATCAGGATTAATTATTTTCACCCGATTATTGGATTGTCAGGACTCAGGGTTGTCAATTAAAAGTTTTATGCAGTCCTTCCAAAAGAAACTGATGGATTAGAAACTGATAGGGAGGATTTAATGCATTTATTTTGGTTTTGGCCTGTTGCCTTGTGGGTAGAAATCAAGAGATAGCTAGCTAGCTTTATTCTATTGCCTTAAATATGTGTCCACAAACAATAATACTTAATGTTTTAAGAGGAGGAAGCCCTCTTGTCTTAAGCCCTGTTACTACTATAGGCTATAAAAAGAAAGAAAGTTTGACTTTTGTGGCTCTTGGTTACTAAAGGGCATGATTGAAAATAGGAAGGGGAAGCTTATTATGAGAACGAATGGTCAAATTAAAACCTAATTTAAACTAGTTATAGAAGTTGTATAATCTTTATTATGATTTTTTAAAATAAAAACAGTAAAATAAAATTAAAACATATTTAACGAGACAGAAATATAATCAGGATCATACGAGATAAATGATCATCTGCACCAGAATGAATTATTTCCCATTCATTTGATTATTTATTCATCCTACAGAACATGTAGAGGAAGGAGAGCAAACAGAGGAAATTATGTGATCTCTACTAAGATATGTGATAATGAACTGCCCTTTCTATCTCTGTTCAATGACATTTTCTCTCATAATCTTGGAGCTATTTTTGTTTATTAGAACAGCGAAAGTAGGCTTCCGTGTTTTGGGAATTAAAAAAGAAAACACAACTCTCCCGAGAAAAATCAATCCATTGGTTTTAGAGCTTCTCCTCTGCCGGTGTCTCATTGATTTTCAACTTTGCTGCTATTCAGGGGAAAAGGAAAAAGATGTCTCCCGCAGCTTTGCTCTGTGTTGCTGTAACCCTCTTTAAAAGGACAAACTCCAGCACACACATACACACACACACACACACAAACACACACTCACAGAAGCAGCCCGCCCTGCTTTGGCCATTATTGCCGGGTAGTGATTAACACAGAGGTGAACCCATCAACACAAGAGGTTACCTTGGCAACCAGGTCTGTGGCATACTGGAGTCTGGGAGAAGAGCGGCGGTGGAGAGGAGGGGCATGGGGCAGCTCTGTGGAGACACACACACACACACACACACACACACACACACATTCGCCCTGTTGCTCATGCTCATTTGCTGGGCAGAGGAGTCGTGACTAACCAGAGCCTCCCCTCGCCCCCACCAACCCCCACTCTCCTCACTCCCCTCACTCCCCTCACTCCCCTCATCCATCTGTGTACGTGCTTTTTTTTTCTTCCCCTCACCGACTCACTATCGTGGAATTGTGGAGCAAGTAAATGCCATTCAGCACTCAATAAGACACAATATCGGAAATGGAAGTGATAACCTCCACTGTATTTTTTTCTCTCTCTGTGGATAGATGGTAACAGTGTATCTGTGTGTGTGTGTGTGAGAGAGAGAGAGAGAGAGAGAGAGAGAGAGAGAGAGAGAGAGGGCAGCAAATGTGTTTGTTTGATGTCAGAGCGGCACGGAGGCTCCATGCTGCGCTCAGCCACCTCGCTGCTCTCACATGTTGCCACAGCAAACACTTAGATCCCATGTCTATTTACCGCCGTCACAGCTGGCCCGATGGGGGCACCTGTGGGATCAGCAGCAACTTTATTTAGACCCCCCCTCCCTCCTTCCAACACCCTGCACGCCAGGTCTAGCATCTCCACCACTGCTGACCACAAAGCACTTTCCATTCTCCTCATCTTACCACCCCTCGAGCCATCGGTCACACACACCAGCACAGACCGAAATAAACTTCTCTGACGTTACAAGGTAGCTGGGATCATCCTGGAGATTTACAGTCTGTCTTTACACACTTTGGTTTACTTTGTCAGGGATATTCATTCATCAACGTATTAGCAGACGACACAGATACTCTGATAATCTGCTGAAGCTTTGATCGCACACACTCCTCAGGCTGCACTGCATACCACTTCCTCTGCTTCAGCTCTCTCTGAATGATTTTTTTAGCAGCCTGAATTGGATCACTGTGTTCATAATCTACTATTTGGATTAACAGATGCCTGCTGGCTCTCAGAAAGTGTAAATAAGTAGCCGTAGCTGAACGGCACAGGTCATTGAGTGTCCATACGTTTGAGAGATGTGCAAAGGATTTTACGGTTAAATCACTGTGGCACCCTCTGCACTGTCAAGCCCATCAGTTATCTTGTGTTACAGGCGGTCAGGGTTAATCAATGTCACTACCCGCTCATTCAGAGCAGACAGCTCCTTCAGAACGTGGCTGCAGGTGCTTGTTATTACGGTGATGGTGTCATTGTAAATTTTCAGCCTCCGTGGCAGACTGTGGAGCCATATTAAACAGGAGCGTCTTCCCAGAATGCCTCTGACTCATCTGACATTTCAGTCTGAACCCCAGTCACTGTCTCTCCAGCCTGCAGCTCTATCTTTCTCCCTCTATCTCTCTATCCATCTTTCTCCGGCTTTTCACTGTTCCAAATCAAGGTTACCACTTTTTAAAGTCTATCTATCACTCCCTCCGCCCACTTATTGCTCTTTCCGTGCACAGACATTTTATGTCACCATTTCTGTTTAAACATTCATCAGGTGAGTTTCAATCAACGTGAGCTTCTATTCCTCCTCCGTGCTGTAAAAGGAGGCGTAGCAGTTAAAGCACAGGGTCAAAAATCAGTGAAAACAGTCACCTTTGCACCAGTTTTAGTGGTTGCACCGCCTGGTACTGCTGCTGTTTGTTTCCAGTTGATTGAATTTGGAATGTAATTAGGAATGACTCTGAGGCAAGGGCCATGGGTTTATGGATAGCGTAATATCTCCCCCAGGAGCCCTTTGAAATGGGATTGACTTTGGAAGGCATGTCTAATTATGGTTTTGTACACGGATATATTCACTAAGGGCGGCAGATGCAGCTGCAATCTCGAAGGTCTCAGAGTTGCAGCCATATAGATGGTCAGAACGTCTGCCGAGCTCTACGTGGATATCAAGCTGTTTGCTCCAAGGCAGGGCATAATGAGATTTGAAATAACAGACCTAAAGTACAGACAGTATATTTGTTTTCTATATACGCCTGTAGCCCACCATGACAGGGCAGCATTTAAATTGGTAATGTGTGCATTTGTGTGTATGCGCTAAACAAGTGCGTATTATTAGATTTCAAGTCAGGAGCAAATGGAAACATATTCCCTGAGCCACTGTGGAGTGTGATCCTACATTGTTTATTGCTTATGTGCAACTCTAAGTTTGCTCTCTCTCTTTTTATAAGTTCAAGACCTGCAACATGATCGCACAGGTCTCAGCAGGCATTCAAATAAACAGTTGACATTGTATGTTGAAGCTACTGTATCAGGTGTTCCTCTCCCTGGATGACACAGCTCCCTGTGTGCTAGTTTCAACAAGTATAACACATCAGTGCCAGTTAGAGCTGGGCAATGAATAAATTAAATTGAATTTACTTTTTAAAACAATGCAAAAATTTGAGGTTTAAACTATGAATGTTATGTTTTGATATACAGCCGCCAAGGACTATGTAAAATGACCCCAATCCACTCATACCGCTCATCTACACAGAACGTATCCCAAATGAGAAGAAGGGCCCCCAGTGATAAGACATTACAAGTGACAAACATATGGTGTCCTTTTAAGAAAATAAATCAATTAAAATCGTAAATTGGTTGTGGTGTCATGTTGCCCACTGCTATAGCGTCAGCGAGGTTTAGTGTCAGGATGTTGTTTTATCAACTGGCAGAGGTGGGGACCAAGTCATTGTTGTGCAAGTCTCAAGTAAGTCTCAAGTATTTACACTCAAGTCAAGATAGGCAAGTCCAAAAATTTAGGTTTATGGTCCTAAACAGGTTACAGTGCACCAAATGTAATGGCATTTAAGAACAGAGCAAAAGAAAACAAAATTATGTTTGGTATCAATTCTTCCTGTAACGTTACTTTTTTATGGTTTACTCCTGCAACCTGATTGGATCTCGAAGATCTGGGGAATTAAGTGTTTAATTGCTGGGAACAAACAGCTATAACATTAGTTGATTCAGGAAATAAAAGGAACTTGGACTCATGACCTTTGTATTCCTAAAATACAGACGTCTACAGCCCTGCTGATGTGTTCAGTTTTAGAGTTGATGCTCCACAAACCTCTGAAAACAAACCACCAGAATTATTTTAAGGGAAAACAAATAGTCTCTTGTTTAAAAAAAAAAGAGTCTGAATTGTGAGAGCCATCCAAATTGCATTTCAGTCAGGCTTTGATGATTCTACTAGTAGACAAGAGGTTTGTTTGTTCTCTGGATGAATCTCACCAATAGTTTTCAGCATTGTGCTTTGGGGTGGTGCTTGATCCTCCCATCGCTTTTTGTATGAGGAGAAACTGATGCCAGGGAGAGAGAGAGAGAGAGAGGAGAGGAGAGGAAGAACAGTCTGTAGATTTTATATGAGAGGTGACTGTCGGCTCAAACATTCACTCACCACGACTCCAGTAATTTCATCAAGAAAATAAAATCTGCTTTTTCAATCAGCTTTCAGCAGTAAATTTAAAACTGCCCACAGTTCTGAATGTGTTTTTCTTACAATGATAATCTGATGATAATTACAATAATAAAAGTATTTTTCTTACTCCAGGTTTCAATCTAACAAGAAAGAATTCTTACACATACATATATTTAAATTTATATAATTTACTACACGCACATTGTCAGTATTAGACCTGCACTGTATATTCAAAGCCCTGAAGACTAATCTATGCTGTATGATTTTTGTCCTGTGCAATTATTTATTTTTATACCAAAAATAAAGCCACTACCTCCTGCTGTAACAATATTCCATCATAATGAATATTCATATCAATCACATCTAAAGCTGCAGTGTTTAATACAACTCTTATTCTATTTTCATTACATCTTGTATTTTTCTATTCTATTTATACTTAAAGTGTATTTTCTCATCTGTTGTGTTGTATCTAGAGCAAATTTCCCCACTGTGGGATCAATAAAGTCTGAAAGGATGAGGACTAATTGGAATAAAAAGTGCACAGACACTTCATCTTTTCTATGGGAACAACCAATCCAGGACTGTCTTAATAGGATTAGACTGGTTAGTGTGTGTGTGTGTGTGTGTGTGTGTGTGTGTGTGTGTGTGTGTGGCCGTGCTCCTCCTGCCTCCGCCTCTGTGCGGCACTCATCGCTCCTCATACAGAGGCAGCGCTACCCTGTACATGCCGCTCCTGACAGCGGAGAACCAGGCGGATGAACTGATGGCTCGTATTTCTGTTGACTTTCACATTATGTTGTTGTGTGTCGCGGTTTGTCTCCCACCACCTGGCCTCTCGCCATCCCCCCTTTGTCCGTCTGTATGATCGGACCGACTGAAGGTTAATGTCCGGAGTGTGAAAAAGGCAGCCTGCCGGATTGGTGCAGGCGGTGAAGGCGCTTTAAAAACCCTCCATCTCTGCCCGACTGAGAGTCGACTGGTAAGTTGAGTTTTACATCTGATGGCGTCAGTCTGACCCAACACAACATGGTTTTGAACTTAAATTGTTAAATTGTTGTAAAAATGTGTTTTTATTGGCGTTTATCTACAGGTTTTATTGTGGGCAGTTTTCTGATGTAAGATGGGTGAAACCTGCCGCGCGCACTTCTGTGACGCTTTTAGAGACATGTTGCTGAATTTGGTCAGTGAGACGTAAATGTGCTGCTTTTATATATCTCCTATATACACACACACACATATACAGATACACTTAAGATCCATTACCGACACCTGAACTTGTTAACGCACGCGCATCTCTTCGTCACGCGCACGAGGACGAGCGGCGCGTGCGCAGAGGAGCGGTCCTCATTCAAGGCTCAGTCATAAATTGTTAAAAACTTGTGGAGTCATTCACTTTAAAGCTCCGTATTCACACACACACACACACACACACACACACACACACACACACACACACACAGTGGCCCTGAAAGGCACGGGAGGTGTTACATTTTCGGTCTTAAATATTTAAAGTTTGTCAAACAAGCACATTTATTTTCCTGCAGAAGATACTGTATGTAGTTTAAGACTTGGTGATAAATATCAGTTTACAGATGTGTGAGCCTGATGTGTGTTGCCAAGGCCTGATCATCACATGATCCTGTATAGATAAAACTATATTTGATATAAGGGCTGCAACTAACGATTTTATCATTATTGAATAATCCGTTGGTTATAGTCTCCATTAATCAATCATTTTGTCTATTAAATGTCAGAAAATAGTGCAAAAATGCCTGTTTAAATTTCTTGGGGGCCAAGTTGTCGTCTTCAAATAGCTTGTTTTATCTGACCAAAGGTTAAAAAAAGATCCTTTCTTAGCAAATCTCACCTTTAAAAAAACTAGAGATTTTCTTTTTAATGAGACTGTTAATGTTTTCAGAATTGTTGTAGTTTAATTTTTTCACCTCTGTTTGTTATTCACTGCTGGTAGCAGCAATTTTGGCTAATGACGACTCTCTCTCATTAGTTTTTGAATAATCTGTCATGTTTTCATTGTTTAAAAGTAAAGAGTAAAGTCAGACCATTTATCTGTCTCATCTGTCTGCTGTGGTGATGGATGCAGCAAAACATAATCCTACAAATTGTAATTGTACCCCACACCGTAGGCCTCTTTGTGTAATATGTCCTGAAAAACTAAAAGGTAAGAGGAATCATTTGTATGTGTACGCTCACTATCTCTCACTATAACATGTGGCCTTGACTCAGGCTGTTCATGTGAGTGTCAGAGTGCGACATGCTGAGGTGTAACATAGTGGACTGAGTGAGCGGCACTCAGGAAGGTGCCAAAGCCGAACCCTGTCCTCGTGAAGAATTTCTCCCTCCTGTTTCTACACATCATGTTGACTCTAGCTCCTTTGAGCCCTCGGCAGCTGACATTAAAGCGTTTGTGGTTTGTAAAGCTGCACCCAGTTGTGTTCAGATGTATTTTCCTTTTCCTACCTCCAGAAATAACCCCCCCATTGTCATTTTCTCCTGATTATCTCGACTGTAGACAGTGGAGTCACTTTCAGAGATCACTCAGACAGAATAAATGGATTGGCTTTGATTGAGAGACGCTGCTGAGAGCAGCGTGTCTGCTTTGCACCTTTTCCAGTCATCTCAGCATTTCATTCATCTAACTCCTGTGGCGTGAGGCGGTGTCCGGCAGGAATTTGATGTTAAGTCCAAGTCCCAGCTCAGATCCGGGTTGTCGTTGAGGTTTCCACATTGAGCTGTGAGGTTGCCGCCGGGTTTGACACTCTAGTTTTCCTTCAGGTGGGTCACGTTTCCAATTTGTGTTAGCGGAGGTGGAACCGGACCCCTGAGGAATCTTCCCCCCCTGCAGAGAGAGCTATGGAGATGTGCGTAAGAAGATTTGTGAGGTTGGACCACCTGTTGACAGACCCAGAATGATTGAGAGAGGGTTGTTTTTTGTAACATCAAGAGAAGAAGAAAGAAGACATGTGGGGTTTGATTTGCCTCAGGAAGATGTGCAGTAACACAGAGAAAGGTGCTCCACTGACCCTCCTCAGTGTCTATTTTTTATAAATCCTCACATTAAATTTGATTGGCAGCGAGCTGCAGTATCCCCACTATCGCCAACATTACAGTACATTTTTCTCTGGCGACAGCCTCTGCATAATTCTCCCTCCTCCGCTCCCTGCAACCTCACTCCTGCCCTGCCCGGGGTATAAATAACCATGTGGATGGAGCAAATCTCAGCAAAGCCCGGCGCTGTGGTACATCAGCACTTTGGAGAAGGCCAGAGATTATTATTGGTTTTCTTATCTTCCTCATCTCTCCGTTGATGTGGCTGCTACTGTCTTATACTGTGGTCAGTATTACCTGCATCCTACTGAAGCAGAAAGTGTCTTCTGTTCTTAGTTCACTTTTTCAGGTTTAGCAAGATGCCATGGTTTTGTAGTGTGATAGCAGACTCTGAATCACTGCCCACATCATGTTTTTTCAGCGATTCAGATAAGTCTGGTGTTCTCATTGATTGCTGTTTCTCTGCAAAAAACAACCGCACGGATCAGAGTTTTGTAGGTGGGATTAAAAAAAGCAACACACAGATATAGAGATTGTTGTAAGACTATAAAGTAGATCAACCTCTAAATTCAGCATTCAGCATTAGGAGGCTCTATTGGTAGAAATGGAATATAATTATTCATAGGTATGTTTTCATGAGTGTATAATCACCTGAATATAGGAATTGTATTGTGTGATTGGATAAACCATCTTGAGCAAACTTCAATCAGATCAACAAACCGTATGCCGTTCTTTGCTCTTCTTTCAAATAAAGAAATACTCTCCAGTTGTGATATAACTCATACTAGCAGTATCTACACTAACCTCTTAGCCACTGAGCGAACAGTCAGTAGCTCCTCAAAGGGCGCTGATTGGTTCGCAAACCACTGTGTTCAGACACAAGCTCGTAGCTTAAAGCCTGGCAAGATGGATTCTTACATGATCTGCCAGTGCTGTAGTACTCGAGTCTGGTCTTGAGACGTTATTTCCATTGTCTCTGACTTGGACTTGTTCGTATTTGCACTCGGACTTGGCCATTTGTAATGGTTACCAGGCAACCAATGTCACTTGTAAGCGTATACCTGGCTGCCAAAATCATCTCATTGGTAATGGCTATGGCTATATATATCGCTGTCGAAGGGACAGATACAGGAAATCTTTCCTGCCACAAGCATCACACTGTACAATAACAGCTAAAACTCTGGTCATAATAATACAGTCCCCAAGCACCTTATATGTTTTATCTGTTCACTGCACCTTATATTTTTACTTTGTACTACAATTAGACCGCTTATTTATAAATGTTTTATAAATTTTTTATATTGCATTTTATATTGCTGTTTTTGATATGTCTGTGTGTTGTTACTGTGTGTAATGCTGCTGCTACACTGCAATTTCCCAGCTTGGGAAAAATAAAGTCTCAACTAGTCCTGGTCTTGGCTTGCTTTGAACTTTTGAACAGGCTGTAAACCCACTGTAATGGAGTGCAAAATGGGTGTATCAGAGCGTCACTCGAGAAAAAAAGATATATATATATATATATATCTAAGATATATATATATTGGTGCATTTCCTGTTTGCCTTTATAATTACCATATAACATTTTATTTTCTTATCAAAATATAAGTGTTGTTAGTGGGACATATAGGGCTGCAACTCATAATTATTTTAATTATCAGTTAACCTGCATTTCCTAAAGTTTCCTAAAGCCCAAGTTGATGTCTAAATATCCCCAACCAACATAAGAGAAAAAATATACCACGCAGATAAGTTTCTCCTACTTAGTTATCATGTAGAATGTGATGCTTCCTGCAGAAAAGCTGTTCACACTTTGGTTCAGTGCCGCTCTCATGTATGTTGGACCTTCTCCTGATGGCGCAACACTTGTTTTCCAGTCTGGATCACTGTATCCGTTGTCTCATCACCAGCAGCAACCAGTGTAGAGGAAGGTGGAATCCGTTGCACCACAGCGCGATCATGGCAACCATTTCAGAGGCAAAGTCCAGGTTGATTGGCAACCAGGAGCGAGCCAAACAAACTGGGCCCAAACAGGGAGGGAGGAGGGTGTTGTTTTTAGCCTTTGATCCTTTTTTTTGTTGGTTTTATTTTGGAAAGAGATGTAGACCATGCTGAGGTGGCAACGCTGTGGTCAACAGGAGGAGAGGATGTAGAGGAGATAGGTGAAGTCTTTAGTTTTTATTTGGAAGAAACAGTATTTCTGTTTGTACTGGACACTTACTTTTCTATTTTCATGTAAACAATTGGCAATAACACCTTTAAAAACGGAGGCTACACGTTTAACAGAGAATATCTTGTAGTGAAAACTTAAAAGATTTGACAGCTGATCCCAAAGCAGTTTCTACTTGCGACCCTTCGTCACCAGTTGTGATCATTTGAACCAAAAAGTAACCTAGTAATTTCTCCTGCTATGAAGGTTGATGACCTGTAGTGTGGGATCACAGGAGTTGTTGTCTTCACCACCATTGTTGCCATTGCAATCAGCTTCTCCCAGTTAGGATCCTTTCAGTGTTCATCATTTAGGAGGTTTCTACTGAGAGCCGTGTTATCCACAGAGGTCTCTTCCTCTCCAAAACAAACCAACCCGGTGATTTAAACCGGCGAATAAAGCAGCTTCACCTTAAACATCAGCGTTTTTCAGTAGACAAAGGACGCTCAGCTTGTTTCTCTGATCTTCAGATCCAGACGTCAGATGACTGTAATGAAATGTGTATGGTAGAAACGGGGTTTTAAACTGGATGAAAAGTCAATTTATGACTGCTTCTGGCAGACAAGGGGCTATGACGCCATTGACAGACCTGAATAAAATGACATATTTCTCTGGGTTTGAACAGTTGGAAACATTTGGGATAATGTTAGTGCACAAATTAAAAAATATATATAACATAGATTTAGTGGTTAAGGACATGTTTATGTGGAAATATTACAAAATATAACTTTAAATAATACATGACCCCTTCATTGATTGTATTCACATCTTTCATCTTTTTCACAGTTTAATTAATAAGAAGAATCCCAGTCTGTCGTCCACAGTCTCTTCTCAGGTGACAGCAGGTGATTTTCTTCTGCAGGTTGAATTCCAGTTTAAAGCAGTTGACCCGTGTGTCTTGTTAACCAGACTGTAGCAGAAAATGAAAGAAAAAGACCTGCCGGCCAGACTGCACATAGTGTGGATGACGCACGACAAGTGCAACAGTGTGTGCAGTAGCGCCTGGAGCTGTGGGCTCTCTGCTGATAACTTAAGTATTAATGCAGGAGGCTATTTCCATCATATACAGTGCAGCCAGAAATGTCACATTACGGTTCCTCATAATATCTTTTTTTCTTCACGATCTGTGTCGTGCATCTTCATGTTCATGTTACAGCTCATAAACACGTGGAAGATCGTTTTCATCATCCTATTTGGAAAAAGAAAATGGAATTAGATGAATAAACTTTTGAAGATTTCGTGCTTGAATGAAGTGTTCTATCAGCACACTTTGGTATGATCATACAGTATATTATTACTTTCCACCCTGCCGTTTGGTGCCATCCAAAACGACATTAACAGCAGCAATAGGCAGAGAGAGGAGAGATGTAATCTGTATGTGAGGGCTGTGGATGGATGAACATGAGTTGAGGTGAGTGTATGTCTCCGGGGGGTCTGTGCTCACATGGCAGAGGGAGGTTCATCTCAGTGTGCAGCACGGAGGCCATCTGACCTCAATGTAGAAAAACGTACAGAAGAGATAAACTGGTCTCTCCAGTTGAGATATACAATTCTTCATCTGTCTGTGAATTCATGAAACCACTCTCAAGTTAAGTGGAGACTGTGGATCACTGGGTCACAACTTCACAGCAGCATGCTTTTGAATTAGTCAACTATTGTGACTGATCTGTAATTGTTTTGTCTGTCTGGCGCGATAGACTGCAGAATAACATTTCCTGGAAACAACTGTCTCAGCACAGTGCCATCCAAAAAAAAAGTGCTTGTTTGGAGTCTTGGCAAACAACTGCGATGTTACTCGTCCTTGTGAGGCGTTTGTATGTTGTCAGCCTGCAGTGAAACAGAGAAATGTTTAATTTAGACTGAAAGTGAAATGTGTTTGTGTGTTACAGGAGCTGTCTGGCTGGTCCCGTTTGCACTACTATGACTCTGAGCTCCTGAATATTTTGCTTTTTAAAAAGAAAAAAACCCAACTTGCTGTCACTCTTGAAAACCATTTGATTCCTCAATGGGTTCCCGCAGCCAAGGCTTCTTCCACCATCACCACCACCACCACCACCGTAGCTCCATGGTGCCCACTGCGGTGCCGAGGCTGCTGCCTGAGAGCGGCAGCCTGCTGGGAGGCATCGCACAAATCACCCCAAACCTCTTCCTCAGCAGAGGGAACGTGGCATCCAACCGCAGCCTGCTGCTGTCCAAAGGCATCACCTGTGTGGTCAACGCCACCATCGAGCTCCCCAACTTCAACTGGCCTCACATGGAATACGTAAAGGTCCCTCTGGCGGACATGCCCCACTCCCCCATCTCCTTGTACTTCGACAGCGTGGCCGATAAGATCCACAGTGTGGGACGAAAGCGAGGAGCGGTGCTGGTGCACTGCGCAGCGGGGGTGAGCCGCTCAGCCTCTCTGTGTCTGGCGTACCTCATGAAGTATCACCGTGTGTCTCTGGCTGAGGCCCACGCCTGGGTCAAGGCCCGCCGCCCTGTCATCAGGCCCAACGGCGGCTTCTGGCGCCAGCTCATCGAATACGAGAGGAAGCTGTTTGGTAGAAACTCTGTTAAGATGGTGCAGACGCCCTACGGGGTCATACCTGATGTTTATGAGAGGGACCGCAGGAGCCTGGCTCCGTACTGGGGCCTGTGAGAGAGGCTGTGCCAACCGTCGACAGTGAGGGATCGAGGAGGAAAGTGAAGTTGAGCCCTCTTGCCCTCCTGGACTGCAGGTTCTTGCGTGTCCAGGACAGGCAAAGTGAGTGTACATCTGTGTGAAACTTATTTAATAAATACTGGTGCGTTTGGACGGAGGGAGTTCAACCAAACACTGGTTGTTGATGGTCATCCAACCAGTTGCCTTCATTTAGTCTTTGAGTGGGAGCAAGGCGACTTCAAGCCCAGAATCCTTAGGACCAAAGGATCGATTTTGGACCACAATGATGTCAGACACCAAAATAAGATCAGAATGTGGAAGTCGGTGCTGTCTATCTCCTGGTCTGTCTGTCCAGTTCCAGTGGAGGACGAGCGCTCTGTGAAGGCTGAGACTCTGCAGCTCTGACAGCGATGTGACTGAAGTCCTTTTCCTGACGTGATGTCATGTGGTGGTATTGTGCCAGTTTTGCAGTAGTCTTTAGTGTGAAGGGCAGCAGCATGCTCTCAATTTATGGTAGCATTTAAGATAAGTGTACAGGAAAAAAAACTACTATATAGACATTATTTTATTGGAAATGTACTAATAGTGAGGAAAAAAATGATTATGGGACACTTTAAGATGTTAGTATATCGACCTTTTTGAGAGTGAAAATATAGAAGATGTAAGCTAAAAGTCAGGTTTAGGGAAAGTTCCTGTGTACCACAGGGTTGACTGTTCCATCCTGTGACCACACTATGTTATTGTAGTGATATTTGATGCTGTATTTAAAAAAATATATGCTGCCACAAAGGGAACTGGTAGCTCTATGATAGATGCGTGGAAGAATATTTTCTATCCTACTGTTTTTGCCTTGTGTCCATATTCGGGTAAGGTTGCAAAAAGGATCAGTGCAGTACTGATTTTATTTCTCTGTGTGAAGCAGGGTACTTTTGTGGTTTGGTGCTCTTCTAAAGAGCGATATGACACAGGCTGAAAATCCTGCTTCTACTGTCATCTGTTGGTTGAAATTTTAACTTTGCTGTCCACACTGCAGAGATACTGTTTAGCACCTAATAGTTGTAGGGGTGAGACAAAGAATTTCTACCACACATCAATACTTTGCCACCAATATTATCACATGAAAGAAAACATAATGCAGTGATTGTTTGGATTGTTTTTACATATTTTAAATCCAGCATTAGACCCATTGTCGACATTAATCAGAGAAGCTACAATCAGCTTCCCAGATTTGGCACTTCATGGCTACCTACGCCTGTATGGTGACCCTTGTGTGTGGTACGGGAGCCAATTTAAATGCGTCAATGATGCAATGCTAAGTAAAGCAGCCTCAGTGTGTGTTACATTTAAATTTATTCTCAAATGGCTCATTTTGTCGAAAAAAACCCAGATATAAAGATATTTACAGTTGTATAAAGCGGAACAAAAGGAGTTAATTCTGACATTTTAGACACTGGAACCAGAAAAAATTGATTATGAAATTTGTTCACAGATGTAATAATTGATATATATAATGTTTAACCATCGTTGTTGTCTTGGGCAGTGATACTCGTGTCAGTTTTGTATTGTGATTTCTTGACTCTCACCCCTACACTATATAGTGCAGTATAATATCACTATTGGATGTGGTCAGACATCACAGCAGCAGTGAAGTTGCGTGGTGTCGAACGTAACAGAGTTGACATTTTGAACCCACAGAGATGCTTTTTTCCAACAATGCCATAATAGATTAAGTGTGATATTACGATTTAAGAAAAAGATTTAAAGTTTAGGGGTAAATAATAATTGTTAGCAGGAGAAAGATACACAATCTGTAATCTGACTTCAAATTATTTCCTGCCCCAAGAGAGTCATATTAAAATAATTTAAAAAAAAGGAGCTCATGTCACTGTTTGTGTTCACATTTGACCTCTAACAGACAATATTTCATTTTACTGGATTCAGAGTGTGCATTCACTTAGCAGCAAAATTTTCTGTCTTTTTTTTGTGACGTCTCTGAGATATTTTTTCACATGAACAGACTGCTGCGTTTCCTCCTCCAAAGGCCTCTTGATGTTCACTCTGCTCAGCCATTTTCCCCAAGAGATGTCTTCAGATGTCAAAGAAATGTTCTGTCATTCATTTTCATTTGCTGCAGCTACAGAGCAGCAGGCAGATATTGATGAGCGCTATTTGTCTTGTGCCCACACTTCTGAGGGACCTCCGGAGTGGTCTCCAACAATGAATTCCATTACCCAGCGAGACGAGGCCCGTCTGATGACAGGCCGACCACCGCGGAGATGCACAAGTGATGGGCTCAAATTATACACTGCGCACACTATTTTCTCTCAGCGAAAAAAATTTAAAAATCTTCTTTTACCTCACCAGCCCCTTCCCTTCGTTAGTCAAGCAGTAAAAGTAAACACATCCTTCACCAGCAGCAGGATATTATCATCTATCATTAAAGCAGTAAGCAGAGCCATTTGCATCATCCTGAGCATCAGAGGCAGGCCAGGCTCCAGCAGTGCAGGCCATGCAGAACGAACCACGCTGATGAAGTTTGAGGAGATGACATTCAGATCAGACGGCAGCCATAACTAAAATTTACCTAAAAACTGAAACTAGATGTGAAAAAAACCCAAACTAACTGAAACTACATTGTGTACTAAAACTCACTAAAATAACAATATCAATGAAAACAGGAGGTGTTGGTATATATGTTTATTGAGACTGGGATGTCTACATGACTTTGACTCAATGTGTTTGTAATACCTTTAATACCTTTTTTTATTTATTTATTTATTTATTTATTTGGTCTTTTATGGCCTTTAACTGATAGTGACAGCTGAAGATAGACAGGAAGGGGGGGTAGAGAGAGTGGATGACACGGGCTGCAGGTCAGATTCGAACCCCGGGCCGCTGCAGCAAGGACTTGGTACATCTTTGCCAGCTCTACCATGTGAGCTAACCAGGCCCCCTGAGCCTGTAATACCTGTAATACCTGATCTGAACTTCTTTAATCTTGCCCCTGACAAAACCCCCATATTATAATAAAAAAAACACTAAAACTAAACAACAAAAATTAAAACAAAAATTAAAATGAACTAAAAAAACTAAATATAAACTCGTGAAAAATACAAAATACAGTAACTCTGATTGGTCGGCGTACTACTTCATTTCAGAAATCTCAACAAGTTTTCATAAAATACATTCATGATCCAAAGACAATGAGTCAGTGCCACTGTGAGGTCGACATTTAAGGTTTTGAGTGAAATATCTTAAATGATTGGATGTATTCTTTAAAAATTGTTACAGTTAGCCAAGACCCTAGAGCAGGGGTCTCTGGCTTTTTACACTGCGTACCACTGCCAGTATATATAAGGCACTACCTCAGAAAATATTAGGCTCTCCCAAGTACCACTATTATGATGATGAGTAGCGACGGCCGACAGTTCACGCAGGAGGCAGGTTCATTCTTAATAAGAAGATTATTTATTGTTGACTGTTGTTGAATTAGCCAGAACCGAAACCAGAGCTTATCTGGTGGAAAAGGGGGTACCCCTGCTCCAACACGATGCTGGGGTTAACGTGTTAAACTTTTCGTGAACATGAAACATCCCTTTATGCTGACAATGTTAGCATTGTCATTGTGAGCATGTTAGCACACTAACATTCAAATTTAACTCAAAGCACCACTGTGCCTAAGTACAGACTCACATAGCTGCTAACATGGTTGTAGACTTGTTGCTTTATAAACACATTTATTGATCGTTAAGTTGACAAGAAAATTACAATGTCATCATTCAGGGCAAAAAACAAACAAAGAAAAAAAACTCAGGGCCCGACCACGAGTACATGTTCTCAGTGTATTGCCTATTTTTTTTTGTTTTACCTAAAGAGTTTACATTCTACATTTGCACACAAATTACTAAATAAATATCTTTACATTTGTTTTGGTTTTTTAGTGCGGTGGCTTGGGAGGAATCCTGGCTACAAACCTGCAATAATTTCAGTCTCAGTGTTGCGTATCTGTCTGTGCAGGTTTTATTTAAATCGCACAAAGCAAATATGAATATCCGCTGTAGCCGCAAAGAATTACTAGGCTTTAAATTATACAGCCTTTAATAATTCAGTATAATCGGCATGAGCTGCAACGCTACTCCTGTAACAATAGGTGTAAATCTTGCATTTCCATTTTAACAAGGCCATACGCACAAGGCCAGTTATTAATTCAAACAAGCTGCTTTCAATGCTGCTTCAATTTCAGGCACGCCACCCTCGTTATAGTCATAATTTGACAACCTGATTTAGTCACACAGCAACATATGCTTTGACTGTTGGATGTGATTCAAAGTGTGCATCACAGTTGCAACAATAAAGGCAGCAGCCACATGGAGAATGCTGCTTATATGGCTGCCAACAGCACACACAGTCCCAGGAGACACTTTTTTTTTTAAAGTTAATAGTAATATAAAGAATCCATAACTGAGCATGAAATACAGGAGTAAAAGAGTTCGATCGAGGGTCATCTGAAGTGCAGTAAGACCTTGGCTGATACAGTTCTGGTCTGTCGTGATTCTTCCTCAGTGAGCAGCTGAATGAGTGCGTTGTCTCTGTGGTGTAACGGTGACTCATCCGTCCGTCGCCTTTAAAGCCTCAACTGTCTGAACTGATTGATAGAGCGGACACTGAGGCACAAGACTGTGAGCCATGGAGCTGTACTCAGTTTGTAATGAACGTCTCAGCAGTGAAAATGATTCATATTTGTGTCCAAGTCATAAATGGTTAAAATACAACAACTACAAAACCTCTCTAAAACAGCTTCAACAAACACTGATGATAACCGAGATAGGATTTATTATAGGGCTTGTGTATTAGCATTGTTTTAGCTCGGTGTGTAATAGTATATATATCGGCTGATAAATAACAAGAAATGCCAAAGATACCGAGATGTTCGAGGTCATTTAGGAAACCGTAATTTCATTACATAGTTTGTCCACTAGAGAGCACTTATTGTACATCTTTCAAATTACATTTTAGAGTTGGTATGGTACAGAATACCTTTTGAGTGTAGAGCGGGAATACTTCTTATCTATTTCAAATTTACTCTTATTTTTATTCTCTAACAACAACAATAAATAATCCTCCTATTAAGAATATGCATATTACGATGCATGAACCGTCTGTAGCTGAATAGAGTCGGTCTATGCCACCGTACTTTAATGATGGTGACTGGAGAGCCTAATATTTTCTGAGGTGTAAGGCTTTGAGGTGTAAAATGTTTTCATTAGTGTATAATCACCTGAAAATAAGAATTGTTGTGCCTTCGTTACCTCAGAATGACCTGTTTATATCGACGCCTCGGGTCGCCTTCCATGGAGGCCGCCATGTTGAGCCGCCATGTTTCTACAGCAGCCCAGACCAGACAAACCAAGCACCTGCCATAGATAGGGACATTTGAGTTTTTTGTGCGCTTCATGGCTACCATAGTTTCTCCTTCGTGCTTGGAATGTGAGACTACACACTGGTCCTTTAATATATCATAGGGAGAAGACATAGAGATATTTTGAAGCTCTTCCTCTATCACCCTTTAAACTTTTAAAACCAAAACTTTTTGCTTTTTAAACTACCTTTTTTGATCCCCTGTGGATAAATAGAAATGTTATCTGAAGAAAGTAAAGCAGGAAGCAACTCTATTCACACGGATGAAGGCAATCAGTTGAACTTAATGTGCAGGAGCAGCTGTTTTTAATCAATAATGTGACTGTGGCCATGAAATACCAAAGAGCAGCAGTCAATACAGCACAGTATCACTTCAATCTCTCTTCTCTCCCAGAGTGATCATTTCAGTTTGGCATCACAGACAATGGGCGTGAAGATGACAGTCAGAGGAATGAGAGAGACTCTCTGCATTTTGAATTACACAATCTTATTCAGTAATTGATTTCAGCGCCTGTAATTTTCTGTAATCCCGGTGTTCACCGTGAGAGGAGAGGAATTCATTTTCTGCAGGAAATGAATTAGGGAACGGTGAGAGATAAAATGGATGTTGGAGAACACACCTGAACACAAGTGTGGGAACAATAATGAGACTGGTTTCAGAGCCCACCCCCTCCCGCCTCCCCCCAGACATCTCATTTGATTGGCTGCAGCTCAACCCGCCAGCGATGGCCCGGCAGGCTTGTCGAAGGAGAATTTATTCCATTTTGTTGCAAAGTGATGGAGATGAGGCCTCTCTGGCCGTAGAGAAAGTACATTATTGAGTGAAATGACGGGGGGGGGGGATGCGCAGAAACATTCATGCATACGGGAGAGGAAGTTTCACGGGGGGAAGCAGGCATAATAAGATCAAAAGGCCACGTGAATTAAATGAGTCTCATTTCAAAGTGTAATACACTCTTACTTAAACAATTCTTCCGGGAAAATGAATCCAGAAAACCAAAATTAATATCTCTTATAACATAGAACAGATTTTTTAAGTGTACAAAAGGAAGAGTTTTGGGAAATATGCATTTTTTTTCCTGCCAGGAAATAGAGAAGATTGATACCACACTACTCAACATCTAAATCTGAAGCTACCACCAGCAGCCTGTTATCTTAACTTAGCATAAAGAATGGAAAGAGGGACACCAAACAAAATCCCACTTCCAGCAGTTCTAAAGCTTAATAATTAGCATATTAATCACATTTGTTGCTGAATAACTAAAAAAATAAGTTACATAAAAACTGAAAACATTTAGAATATGTTCGTATATTAGTTTAATTGAATTAATCTTGAAATATATTAAAGTAGGCTATGAGATTTAATATGGATGAGTGAGTACATTAAGCGATTAATTTAAGACTGAAAATTAAATTTATTTATTGGAGCAATGTTTTTGATTACAGGCGTAAGAAAACTGTACTTAGGTTTTATCCATTTTATAGTTATGAAATGTTATCCTACTAGCTGCCATTGTTACTCTAAACTCTGATATAACGTCACCTTCAGCTCCCACACCGTGGATGTTCCAGTCCTGGGAACAGGTATTTATCAAATTTATTTTATCGAGCTTGATCGATAGATATAACTGCGTATCATCTGCATAGCAATGAAAGTTAATGGAGTGATTCCTAATAATGTTCCCTAAAGGGAGCATATATAAAGTAAATAGTATTGGTCCAAGTACAGAACCTTGTGGAACTCCATGACTAACTGTAGTATTTATTGCATATTCATCGTTAACATGTACAAACTGAGAACGATCTGATAAGTATGACTTAAACCAGCTTAGGGCGGTTCCTTTAATGCCAATTTGAAGCTCAAGTCTCTGTAAACAAATATCATGGTCAATGGTGTCAAATGCAGCACTAAGATCTAATAATACAAGTACAGTCCATTGTCGGAAGCAATCAGAAGGTCATTATAAACTTTAAGCAGAGCCGTCTCTGTGCTGTGATGAACTCTAGACCTGTTCTATTTGAAAAGTGTCCTGAGATAACTTCTGTTATGAATTGGCGCTATACAAACAAATCTGAAAGTTAAATAATAAAAAAAAAGAATAATAATCTGTGACACGTAAACACAATAAACTATATGCGTATTTATTTACATCACATTCACAATACAGTCATAATTACAATGCTACAGCATCACACTGCAACTGTACAAAAAGTGCCGCTGCAATTTTAGTTTAGAATCACAGTCAACTTCTTCCAGCTCTAGTTGCACAAAACACCAAGACAGAAAAACAAAACCGTGAACATGTTTCCCTTCCAGTCACAAATCACAACCTTTTTCCCCTATAAAATACACAATTTAAATACCCCAACAGTGCAAAAAACATTCAAAGCAGTTAATCCAACACGATTCATAAAAAGGCAGACAGGTGTGCCTTAGTTTGAATGTTAAAGATTTCAGAAGTATATTAAAACAGCCACAGAATTTCATCAAACAGACCCGACCGACACGTAACGTAATTCAAGTACAATAATAGGCTTATGATTCAACAGCTCTTGTTCAGTGGGAACAAAAATAAAATTCCTCTCAAACAGAAGCAAAGCAACAAGTGACATTAAAATCTCAAGATGTTTACAGACGTCTTCTGCCAGTGTTTGTAATGATATTGCACACCTGATAATTAAAATATGAGTCACTGATGAGAGATTATTAAGTAATATTGATATTTTTCTGCAGTGAAAATCAGTAGGAATCATCTTAAAAGCATCATTAGTAACTAATTTAAATATGACTTACTTATACAGCTGACCTATATGTTTTAGGTAATTAATGTGGAAGAACAAAAGGGTAACAATAATACCATTGGGTATTTATTTAGAGAAAAGCTTTGAACAAACTCTGCCTGAGTGAGAGCTGAGTTCACTAAAACTGTGACAAGACGGAGCAGAATAAGAAACAAATAAATACAGAGGGATCCAGTGACTTTAACGTCCTTCTCTCGCTCTCAGTCCAAGGTGAGAGCCCGTGCAGTGTGAGGTGCGTCGTTGCTCCACCTATCTGATGTTGATTAGCCCGCGCACCGTTGCCATGGCAGCTGCAGCCGAAGCTCAGAGCAGGTCAGGCAGTATGAGGCCCGGGGGTTTGGGCTCCACACAGTTAATCCAGAAATTGGCACAGCTGGCGTGGTACTGGTGGCCCCCGTACAGCAGCTTGAAGTTGTCCGTCTCCGAGTTGAACGCCTGTCAGACAGAGAGAGGGTGAACACACCTGAGTGACAAAGACAATAAACACATCTGTGCACACAGGAGGGGAGAGGGATGGATGCGCAGGATATGGACAAGGAACAAGACGCTTTCTTATTCCTTTACCGCTATGGTGTAACTATGACTGATCGGCCATTAAATGCATGTTTTTTGTGTGTGCACCATTCTACAGTTTGATGTCTGAATACAAAAAATGCACCAGTGTTCATTTACAGCATGATTCACATATGAAGAGCCACACTATAGTACAGACTTTAGCTCGTGTAAGGAGAAAATCAGCCTCTGGCATGAAAAGGATTTTAACACATACAGGGTTTACAGGCATGCAATTCCTGCTAGGAAAGATTCAACTTTCTCATTTGTTTAAAACTGCCTGCATAAAATCAGACGCGAATACAAGGAAAGGAAAAAATTCCACTGCGTACAAAATAATACATAACCTCAAATAGTTAACGGCTAAGGCTTTGTTGTAACTGTAATAACTGAAAAGTGCAAATGTGTATCTACAGCCATATACAGTGAACATCTCACTGACCTCGTCTGGATCTACACGACTGTTGACAAATAGTCTAATAAATCTGAAGAATGCCGGCCTGAATTCAAAGCATGAAGATGCAACACACTGTGACGCATTTAAGTTCTTATTGAGACGTTTAGAGACGAGACAGTCAATTAGAGACAGTCTCTCTCTAATTTGTGCGTAGAAATGTTCTTACTGTGCGACACAAAATATGCAAAATCACAAATGTTTTGTTCTTACCACCGTGCGTCTGTTAGTGAACACCCCCATTTCTTTACATAAAGAAAGGATTTGCCTAGAGGTGTATCATGGAGAAGTATATAGCACCTTTCAAACTAATCTAACGCAACTTTAAGTGCTTTACAAGACAGAGAATTAGTTTACAAAATACACAGGAGCAGCACGCTCTGTCTGAACAGTCCAATTGGTTAACCACCAATAAGTTATTGAGTCTCCAAACAGTGGACGGTTCAATATTACAAAATACTCAATACAGAGTGATGGAAAAATAGTTAGTTGATAGATATAATTAGGATAACGTCTCTTTCAACACCTTTTTTGAGTCAAATACAGGTAACAATGTCGTGATCAACTTCAGTACATCTTAACAAATCACTGGGACTACTACAGAAAACTGCAGATGAACATTTAATATCCAGGACACTAACCCTGACCATGCACAGTCCAGCTATATAATAGGTTTCCACCTAGTCTTGTTTACAGACATTTAATGAATGACAGCTGAAGTTTATTTAATCTGCGTTGTCTTTGCCCATCACTTGCAAATTCTGCCTCAAAGTTGATCCAAGTAACTGTGTCACTGCCTTTATGCAATGCTTTATTTATCTAAAAAACAGGGCTAAGAGACTGAAAATATTAAATATATGGTCAATTGATATCTTAAAACTGACTAGAAACCTCTGCCAGGAAGTTTAAACCACATGTTGATGTGTCATTAAGGTTACAGGACTGGAGGCCATTTCCATCACTGCTCTGTACCCGCAGCTATAGATCAATACATCGGTTTTCAGCCAAACCTGTGTCTGTACAATATGATTTTTTCTGTTCATGAAATGCTTAACATTTGTTGTTTAAACTTTAACGACTCTCCCACGTTTAATCTGAATTTACTGTAGCTGTTCAGAAAATTAAACGTGGTGATCTGGAGCGCTGTGACACGCGTGACGAGCCCAGCTGTAGCGACTGCGTGTCCCATCAGGAGACCCTAATGTGTGTGATGTGCAGTTTAAGAGTTTGCATCCCTGGTGAAATACTGGGAGCTGAAGCCGGAGAGAGGAATGAGTCATGTGCGGTGAATCATAGCCTCCCACACAGAAGGAAAAGGGGAGACGCATGCAGAAAGCAACAACTGCATACAAAATACACCACAGCAACACACCATTAAGTAAGATACATCTCCACCTGCGTGAATGCAGTCTGCAGCACAGATGCTCAGCTGGATGAATGACACATTTCCACTCTTTGCTTTTTCCTCACACACACAAACACACTCACATTTCACAAGCAGAGCGATTTCCTTTCCGAGCTCTTTTGTGCCCTGGCCTACTTGTTTCCACAAACCTGCACTTACGACTGCCAAAGCTGGGAATGTTGGATGGAGAGGATGCAAAATGAAAGGGTGGTCACACAAAGACGTTCTGTAATACTGCCTCCTTTCACTGCAGAGCCTCTCCCTCTCAAACCTGCACTTTTTCTCCTTCACTCTTTTACACTGCAGCTCCCTCCTAGACTTCACCTGTATGACAATGGATGTAGGTCAATTTAGACAGATTTTGTACATGATTAAGCCCTTCAGACAGGCAGCCACCGGTAACTCCGCTCTGAAACAAGAACTAGAGTATTCACGCTTTCGAGCTGGAGCTTCACCTGACCTTTGTAGCTGCATGTAAAGCTTCAGGATCCAGACTGAGCCACGATGGTCGGATAATATTAAAATCTACTCTGAATCTATTATCTGCTTTTCTATACTTTATGAATAAATAAATGAGGCATAATTACCCTTAACTTCGTGTCACTGTCTTTAGTCAATGCCTGTAAGCACAAGAGGAGTCTGCATGTTGAAGCATATTAATGCAATGTCCAGAACAAATTAAAGTGTGCACAAAAAGAGCAGCAAGCAAACATTGAGATCAGCTGTTTCACCAGGACAGAGCTCCCTTTTCCCAGAATATTTGTGGGTGAAAGCATGAAAGAATCCCAGTTATTACCCTCAGGGCTCCTACACATTTTATATCTCAGGGATTTTGCCTTGATACCACACTACTCAACTAAAATATTGATTGAGGATTTCAGTCAGTGTTGGATATATCATAGTAGATAAGCTGCCATTTCCATTCACTTGTAAACCTGTAAAGGACTTCATTTTTGAAGTGATTGTGCCATGAAATCTGTCCAGCAGACCCTGTAGAACTGAATTATATGTTGAAAATAATGGCATTAATTAATAATAATGGCATTTGATGTTCAAGGTTATAATCTATAAAACATTTCAACTAAATTCAGTCTAGTTTTAAAAGACGTCTAGATGTCTTTTCTGGGTTGGGCTCCTGTTATCAGCTGCTCCAACAACAAACTGAGAATTTGGGGAATATAATGGGTAAAAGTAACAAGACGCTGATCTACAAAATCTATTTTACTTTCATAAATCTTAATTAATTCCTAAGTGGCTTGCCGACGAGGACGATGGTGAGCCGCCACCCTACACATATCTTGCTCGCTTGTTAAACTAAGTTTACTGACATAAATTCCACTTTTAAAGTATCATGTGTTCTCAATTTTTATTTGTGTATTTCTTCTCATTACAATGAAGGAAATCATGTTACTCAGACAAGTTCTCACAGACAGCATTCCTCTGCTTTCACTGTCAGTTTAAATGTCTTCAGTTCCACAGCATTAAATAGAGAGCACATATGTGTTTAGCCAAGATATATTACAGGGTAAATAGCCAGAAAATCTACAAAGATTTGTGTCGGTTTTTTTATTTCATTCTAGCCAGCATTCATCAATTCACTATTTTTTTTTAGGCCTGGTATTATCCAAGTCATTTCCCTGACTTTCTCCAGCTGTGTAGGAACCCTGCTACCCTGAGGCACAATAACATCTGCTGAGACAGAGATGGACAACCAAAAAACAGATTTACAGACAAAAAGATTTTTGGATATGGGTACATTTGAGGACACAGTTTGGATCCAAACTTCTGTGAGCACGGATGTCAAACATCAAGTTAAAGCTACACAGAATAATCAATCCAAATCCTTGAGGCTCTCCTTGAAAACCTGCATTAATATAAATAGCCAGAAATGCTAAATTATTCAACTTAAAATCCTTTCCAGTGCTTCTCCCTGTAATTGCTCAAATTAGCATTTATCATTTAGCAGAAATGCCAGAGCATCATTAGATGAAAAATATCACTTATGATAAAACTACTGAGCAGAGAAGCTGCTGCAGGTTGCCCATCGCTGCCTCCTGACCAGAAGAAGAAAAGAGATGACACAAGTGCTGCATCCAAAAAATATTGGTCCATTATTATGTACGATTTCCTCTCTGACTGCATTTGAGAAAATTATTTTTTGGATCTATTGCTGTCAATAAATGGGACACAAAATTTGCAGAATCTTTTGAAGGATTAAATTTCACAGCGAGAATTAAGCATGAGCCATTAAGCTCATCTGCTGTCAAGCATTTTTCATATTTCTTTGATGCCACATCAACATCTCCACCCTTCTGTACCTTTTGGTTGAAAAACAAATCAGTACCTCTTCACTAAAGGACAATGCAACAATCAGTGCTGTCTGCTGTAGCCAAAGCCGTTCTTTCACTTCATTATACTCTGAGGGGATGCTATTCTCCACTTGGCTTTTATGCATCCTTACCAGTGTGGCTCTGCCAAAAATGTAATTAAAAGATGGGTTATTAATCTCATGCTAGTGGCACAGAGACAAAATAAAACTGCATTAATTTTCAGCCTTCCTCGCACACAAGGGTGAGAGTGTGTGTTTGTGTGTGCAGGTCTATATCAGCTGTACTCCCTGCTTATGACTAATGTGTAAGCCACATCTGCTCGTGTCCTAGATGCCTCTCAGTCAGCCATATCTTGCCCGGACCATCCATCTGGCTCTGGCTGAGCAGCAGAGGAAACGTGAGAAACAAATCAGCGCCACCATCCTGCCCTCTAAACTGCAGGGTCCGAGAATACCATTAATGGCCCACGTCGATGAAAATCCCAGCCACCGTAGGCAAAGAGGCAGACACACAGCAATTCTGCACATAGTGCAGCAGTTGGAGTTAATAACTGAGCAGTTATCAGAAACACCAATGGTTGTTAGATGAAAGTGGCAAGGTGAGCAGTTACCCCCAGAGAAAGGCAGAATAGAAAATGAAACCCTTCCGAGACAAAGTGACGACCTTTGTGACCTTGAAGAACCAATCCCAGAGTGCCAACACCCACCCTGAGGTACCAAAGTGACAACTCTCCACTCTCACTTATTTCAGGAGCGCACATAATTATCCCTGGACACTTTTTTTTTATTCATCCTTCAGTGTAAAAGCTGGGAGACAACAACGACCTACACTGACCGTTCGCTAAACCCCTCCCCTCTGAATATTGATTGTCCAATCATGGCACATCGGACCTGTCAAGAATTGGATTTCTGGTATGGATGGGGCCCTAATAAGAGAGACCTCTGGCATTAAAAGAGTTTGGAGGGTGGTATCTTTTTTTTTTTAGCCTTCCCAAAACCAAAAACACAAGCAAAAGTGAAAAGAATGAATCAAACAGTTTGTCAGATCCAAAGTAAGCTGCAAGCATTAGCATGACCGGCTAACTAGCAGTAAAGTTAATTATTTTGCAGGTCACATTAAAAAACAAGAGTTGACGACATGCTGTAGTATTTCCACACAGTGGGGAAGACAATCTCTTCCATGCTTTTTATTGAATTGAAGTGGAGACTCCAGAAACTCCAGTATTATCTTAAATAGCGAGGTCTTGCAATGTTACAAGTTCAACATACTGTTTCAAAGTACAAACAAGCCGAGCTGCAAAACCAAGCTGTTTCTTTATTTCCATGTCTTCTATGTGGATCAACAGCTGCCGGGGATGCTATCTTTTTGTTTGAGATGTGTAGCTTTATCATGTATGTAGTCAACAAATCAGTGAGGACATAGCGAGCGAGCTAGCTACATATAGCTGATCCGCCAGCGACGGCTCTCATCTTAGTCTACAAAATCGTTACTTGTTATATTATTTTGAGCGTTAAATCCGGCACTGTTATCTTTGTAAACTGCATATGTGAAACGTAAGAAACGGAAAGCTTGACAGGCATAGCAACAGTAACTAAGAGGGGCGGGGCTTAGCGAACAGCATTTTGGCAAATGCTGTCTATCTCTTACAGTATGTGTCTAGGCCGTACTGTCCGTCGTATAGGCAGACAACTGTTGTCTGCCTGCGAGAGAGGAGCAGTGGAGAGAAGTGAATCCTGTCACTTTGGCCCCCCCACCGGGCTCGTTGGAAAGAGGAGAATAAGCCCCCCCGAGGCCCCCAGTGGGAAAGAGTGGAATGAGATTTAGTTGACAGTTGACTGTCTCATACTCGTTTAAACAGACGTCCAATAGTGCTTTCTTCTTTGTTCTGCAAAACGTTTCAAAGTCAAAGAAATGTCAGTTGTTATCCGACAACATTTATGTAAAAATGTATCCACTAACAATTATTCTGTGCGTGTGTCTGTTTACAAACCTTGCTGCGAGCATCAACGTTGAGCAGACACACCCCACAAGCCAGCTCCTTGGCATTCTTGATGCCGTGCCTCAGAATACAGGAGGAGAAATCTAGGGAGCTTTCATCAGGCTACACACACACACACACACACACACACACACACACACACACACACAAAACAAATTTAACTTCCTGCTGCAGGGCAAAATGTAGTCATTTCTATTCTTATAATAACAGCAGTGAGAACAAATCTGCTTACAGTAAACATCTCCAAGCATCATCAACTCTGCTTGACTTCAACTATGTGGAGTAACAAACAAACAATATACATCTTTCTTCTTCTAGGAAAAAGATCTACCTGCATGCTTCAAATAAACATCAGTTCAATTTTGCTTTCTGTCCCTCATTGAGATACTGTGTCTGTTTTATCTTCTGTAGTATGAAAAACAATATTCCCCCTCTGCTGACACTAACAGACAGCTGGATAAATAAATCTATACAGTCCCTGTCATCCTCGTTGATCCCAACACAAGCAACCCAATCAATGAATCATTGATTTTAAACTAATGGACAATACTAGATTCACTAACATTCATTACGTTATTGGCAGCCTTTTTAATGCGAGCTGCTCCGCAATGCTCTATTATCAAGTGTACATACATCTGTATATTTACTGTATAAACTTACAGCGAGCTTGGCCAGCGACATGAAGCCCATGAGGTTGTTCCACACGCGGCTGATGTCCTTCAGCAGCTGCTGCAGCTTCTCGGAGCACACGGCCGTCGCCTTGATGCCCAGCTCCACACGCCTGGTGACGCGATACACTTCCACCACACCTGACAGAGGAAACACACAACCACACAAATCACAAAAACATGTTTTGTTGCTCTTTTTGTTCCATTTTTCCCCCTGGTCCCTCGCTGTGACACGTTTCCCGCTCACAGCTCATTAAAAGCGGAGGACCACAATAAGGGAGCAGGACCTTGTCAGACCAGGCAGAGATAAGCCATCACACTAGAGCTTGTTTTAATCTTTTCCTCTCTGTCCGTCTGTCCTTCAGAGGGTGTAAGGCCACACACAGGGTTCTTTAACGGTCCTGCCTTGTTTATAGTGGTGTGTGTGAAGGAGTGAGTGTAGTTTGAGACTCCTCACCCAGCAGGTACTCCATGCCCTGTGCAGACTGGATGACCTCGGTGCAGACAGAGGAGCTGCTGATGCCGTTCAGGATGTTGTTAGCTTTGGTGATGACCTTAATGTTGGAAGACAGAAGACAGATTTATGACATAGCTACTGGGTTTTTTCCTCATCATTCAATCATACAGTTGAGAAACACTTTCATCACAAGCCAAGGAGTATATGCCTTCAGCCAAAGTGTTTGAGGTGTCTGTCTGCTAAAAAATTAACCACATTGAGACATTCAGACTAGCTTTGGGCAACTGCACACTTTACAGAGTTTAAAATTCTTTTAAATCTCAATCCTAAAGGTATGTTTGCGCTAGTATAGAAAATTATTTGGCCCAAAATGTACATGATAAGAAAAATGTCAGCAGGTTGAAAAACATTTCAGTGCCTTCTGGTTATCTTAATTACTCTACTACATTTGTATAGCCTCTCTCATAACAAAGTCTTGCCATGGTACAGGGTCAGACACAGGAGACAAACAAATACACACCTCCAGAGCATTTTCCAAACACCTTTGCCACTCGTAAGCATAGCGCTCGCTCTCCTGCAACAACACAGAACAAAATTATCTCAAATGAACACAAAGGCAAAACAGAACGGAGGAACATTTTTGGACTCTTCAACAGTCCTGAGTATTGTGCTGAAATCTGGTTGTTAATAACAACACTAGCGTGCGGTGCCGTGAACGCCGGGCCCTCCTCACCTCGACCTCCCCAGTCAAGTCCTTGTACTTGTCCCTGATGACGGGCAGGGCGGGCTTCTCGCTCAGAGTGTTGGATCGGTCTCTGAAGGGCTGCTCTGGAGCGGGAGACGGGGGCGAGCGCCCAATCTCCTTGTCGCCCAAACTGTGACTGCGTTTGTGGGAGCCTGAGGCGAAGACAGGAGAGAAGAGGGAGATGAATAATGTTACCAACAACTACAAAAACATATATAAACTTTTTTTTTTTTGCTTCATATCAATTCAGTAACCCATGATGATGACTCATTTTGAGATATGCACCTGTTTGTTTGCAATCATTATACTTCCATTCTGTTGCAGCTAATTCCTCGCGGACAAGGACAGCATGAGTAAATACTTAATTTGTGACAAACAATAATTACGTACAAAACAGAGGGACAAATATGCAGGTATGAATTATTCATAAGGACTCACAGACGGACAAATCCTGGCAGGGTACCACAACAAACACATGCTAAACCCAGACTATTCCAGTGGGGCTGGCAGTTAGTGTGTGCCTGTGTGTGTGTTGTCCAAACACAGGTAATCTACCCCCCCACCCCCGTACAACTCCTCCACCACCCACAGAGGCATGCGTCATACTCCCCACAATCGAGAAGCCCCACCATGATCAGATTACTGTTTCGTGGGGCGATGAGGAGTAAGTAAAGCCTGCTTCTTCACACAAATTAAAACCAGCACAGGGAGGAAAATCTATGAGGCAAATGGGCTTTTATCACAGTGCAGGAAACGCTAATAAATTATTTGTGAAACATGACGCCAGCAAACAGCAGTTAAAAAACGAACAGCCTTTAAGTGGATACGGTTAATTTCTGCTCATTTGTTGGCCTCTGCTAATCCATCTCACCAGTCACTGCCATTAGAGCAGGGCTGTCATCTCAACACTGCCATCTAATGTCTGACAGCTTTATTACAGATCAGATGGGCCTAACTGGTGGGGGTGGGGTGGGAGAAGATGCTAGAGGAGAGTGTTGTTGCGCCATTTTAGGGCCAAGAGCTTAGAGATGGCCAGTAGAGTGACAGTCTTAATTAAAAATATAAAATATTCGGTCAGAATTTTGATATTAATTATATTTTGCTAAAACTGTTAATCAAGTGACAATTCAGAGAAAATTAAAAAGAAACATTTTCATTTATTTTCCAATTCTTAATGTGAGGATTTATTTCTTCACTGTTTAATGTCATTAACTGATTAACCAATTTGAAGACATCATTTTGCATTGTGCTTAATCGTGATATGTTTTTTCATTTTCCAAACAACTGATTGGAGTTGGCAATTAATGATCATTTCCATTGTCAATTAATCTGCTGATTATTTTCTTGATTTTTTTCTAAAATGTCAGAAAACAGTCAAATCTTTCAACAATCCAAGGTGACAATAGATAAACGAATGATGAAACATGTTGTTAGCTGTACTTCTATCACATATAGTAGTATCAACATGATGTTTGTGACTCACCTTGAACAGACAAGTCAAATGTCGCTAGTTCGTTCTTGATCATCTCCTCACTGGACTTGACTTTGGCCTGAGCGCTAGCTTTGATAAAGTCAGACTTGCCAAACTTAGGCTTGTCCCCCTGGAAGGCTCCAAACTCATCGGAGGCCTCGCTTTGGTTTCCCTCAGAGCCTGCCTCAGCAGTGGCGGCTGGTGAGTCGGACTTTTCAGAAACAGTACTTGCAAAATCCCCAAAGTCGTCCTCAGCAGTGCCACCGCCCTGGTCGCTGGAGCCAAAGTCAGCGAAGGCTTCAAACTTGTCCTCTGTCGATGAGCTGTCCTCTGTGGGGAAGGAGGTGGTGATCTTTGCTACAGAGCTGCTTGTGATGTTTTCGGTGCTGCCAAAGGTCAAATCCTTCCTCTGTGTTGGCACTAAAGATGGAAGGGAAGCTCCTTCCAAGCCCTGTGGCTTTCTGACCTCACCGGGCAGACAATCCTCCCGGTCTGACCAGTCGTAGCTAGTCAGGGTGCTGAGGTCCGAAGTCCCAAAGGGGTCAAATTTCATGTCGTCTCCTTCTGTAATGACAACACAGACATACCAGTGGTTCCTAGGAATAGCACAGATGCTGTCATGATAGGTGTTAGATTAATGAGCCTGGATGAGGGACTGAAATTCCTGTTGGATTATCGCTATGTCACTTATCTACAGTTCAAGTGACATCTCTTTTCTTCTAATGGGAAATAGGTCTTGAGAGAGTCACTATGAAAAAAGTAGTGTAGAGTAACCTGAACATTTGTTTAAAAAAAGAGACATTTCTGTTGTATTTCTGAAATGTCATTTTTCAACCCTGTAAGCACCAGAAATTAAAGTTCATTCACCTACATTGTACTGGGATAGGGGCCAAAATCTTACAGATACCTTGAAACATGTGCAGATAAAACCTAAACTATCTTCCACAGGGCTAAACACCACTACAGGTAAATGAGAAAAACTGACCCTCTAACTTTACTATCCTGTGTAGCATAACCTTCAACAGTGGAAACAATGAGATTATATGTATTGTTAAAAAAGGACCCCCTACCCATATTTTACACTTTAAAAGATGTGAAACCAAATTCTGCAACACACAGGCAACCACGTACATCGGAATTCAGCACATTTGTGATGCAGACTACATTATTATACTAGCACTTGACTCATTGTTGTTGTAGCAGTGATAATACCTACAATGTTGGAGTAGTGCATCCTCTTGCCCACATTTTTGAGAGAGTTCTGTTTAATAAATTACTGTGCGAGGGGTAAACAAGTTGTTTTGATGTCTGCGCTGAATCATGTTTATGAGAAGAAAAATACTGCCATCATTTTACTGAAACACAATGAGCACTAACACTGTGTCTTTATAGTGGACAATCTCTCTACTCTCATTGGTGACAAACTGCTCCCCTAACAATAATCAGAGTTGATGTCTTTATACAAAATGCAACCTGAAGGATTGTTATCAATAAAAGATGTTTCCTGTCACTACATCTGCTTTGGGTTTTTTTTACACTGTGTTGTGTTGACAGAACACAGTTTGTGATCAGTTTCTTTAAGACTAATACAAACTGACAGCTTGCACACATTCGTCAACACTACAGTATTATGGTCTCCCTCTCCATTCCTCTCTCTCTCACACACACCGACTTTGTTGAACCCTTCCTATTTTGCAAGACAGAACCCTCTGATACAAAAAGCAATTTGTGAAATTGACAAGGACCTAGTGCTGTAAGCCTTGTGTCATTAGATCACTTTACGGCCTCTCAAGAAAGGAAAGGAGAAAATAAGACGGTACGCATTTCAGCAATACCAACAGTAATATTTATTACGACAACATGAGTAGAGAGAAAGAGAGAAAGGTCACAAAGTACTGTGAAAGAGGTCTATCATTACAAGAGGTTTGTCAAACTAACACTTGTAAAATTAGATTTCAGTCATTTAGAATACAAGGGCATGCAGTCAGGAGAAAAGGAAGAAAACAAACAGCGAGAAGGTAAAACAAAGATAATCCGAGGATATAGAAGCAGAAACCAGAATGAGAAGGCACATTCACAGACTAAATTCAGTAATTCTGGGGAGATGACAAACTTTGTTTTACTATTAGGATGTAAAGCAACAGGTGTTTTTTTTTGGAAAAGATATGAATACAGAACACTTGAAAAGCCAAGTTGAAAAAGATAATCCAAAGAACAAGCTCAAGGCAGGAAGAATTAACCCTTTGAGGACCTGAGAGTGGGAAATTGGTAGAGAATCCCAAAGATCAATGCTTGTTTGGAAAGGATGTGTACAAACTGCACTTTGGGAGCAGTGAGGACTTAAGAGCCACAATTTAAGAGCCTGCCATCTTTATACATTTACAATAATGAAATAAGATCCCGCTGTTTACTCTCATAGCGAATAAGAGGAGATGATCACAATATCTGCATTAATCTGCGTGTAAAAACATGAAGTGATCTTCATTCAAGCACTCAAAGGGTTACAGAAAACAAAGAGGGCCATCCTTACACCTGACACCCCACAAAGGGCCTTAATTTACATCCAATCATAGATGCAGAAACAGATTTAAAGAGACAGTATCCTTTTTCTCTTGCTACAGTGATTGTTTGTCAAAGCAGGCTAATGTGCACAAAGTCTTATGATCTCCTAAATAATAGCACATCATTATTACTCAAGACAACAATGTTTAGTTTGGAATGTTAACCTAAAATATTTTAATTAACATTTTAATTTTACTAAATACTGTAGGCTACATTAAATTTACATAGTTGGCAAATCACAACAAGATCAAGGAGTCTTTCATAATAAGAGCTCATATTCCTGTAATAAAAATACACTATTAAATCTGTATACATTTTTTTTCTTTGATAAAAACAACTTGCAATATTATTATGCATAAAATGGTATCTTGTATTATGTTCTTGTCAATTTCACAAATTGAAAAGGCAGGCACACTGCAGCAAAAAGCAAGGCAGGAAGGGTAATACTAACTTCATTATGTTCTCAGAGAGTCAGACCGTAGAGCCACACATGATAATTCATGCTGCAATATCACAGATAACGGTGAAAAAAGGAAAAAAAAGAAAAAAGAAAAATCTGATTCCTTTTGTGCTCCAGACTCAAAAGGAATCTCACAAAAGAAATACTGTCTCTTTAAGATTAAGTACATGTCCAAGAAACACAGTGCAAAGCATGGTGAGGTGCTCAAACTGCTCGGCCTGCTACACTTTAAACAACAGGTTAGTCCCAGAGCTCTCCAAGAACAAGAACATTGGATAAATAAGGGTGGAGGGGGACATGTGGAGCAGCTGTTACAGTAGCTTCAAAGCTTCTTAGGAATGTATCGATGTTATACTGGGCGCCGCCTTTGCCCGATCAGCAGTAGTGTAACTGTTTTGCTGCAGCTCCATGGACTGTTTGTTTGAACACATCATCCTACTCGTCAGTACAAAGGGGCCTGTTTCGGGTTAAACCAAAGTTCGACCACTGTACAGAAACTGAAATAAGGCAAAGGGGACGTTTACATTTATGATTTCTTCTTATCAATTCCTAGGATGAAATGATACGATATACCAGTTGTTAAACTGATAATTGATGATATGTTGAAAATACTTAAAGCTTAGAAACAACTGCTGTCCATGGAGAAAGTTGAATGCATGACTGAAAAAGTGTCACTGTTGGCAGGTGAAGACTTTCAACTTTCTCAACTCGCAGAAAATTGTCTGAGCATCCAAAAAAACTCAAAGAAGAAGAAGAAGAAGAAAGCTTTCACCTGACAACAATTACACGACGTCTCGGGTTACATTAAGAATCAGTCTTGAATGTTTTCTGTGAAACATGAGCCATGACATGGAAGGTGAGATGCTCGATGAATAAATGATGAGCACTGGAGAGAGGAGAGGGAGCGCTGACATGGACATTACCTGATTATTACAGAAACAGGGTCGATTGCCTTTTAATAAATGACCCAACAACAACAAGTTATAGGTAAACTTGAACTCCACTTTCATGGACGTGAGGTAGGGGGGAAAAAGCTGACACGCTATTCTCATACAACCTCTCATAATTAGAGGGCAATTTGAACCAAATAATACTGCATGGCAAATCTGAAATACTGCAGGGTCATACATAGCTGACATTCATAAAGACACAAAAGCACGCTCTCACATTCAAACATTCTCATCTGAAAATTGTATTGCATCCAGCAATGATGTGCCTATCATCTCAGCTGCTTTTGTGACACAATTCACTGTTGCTCCATTTCAAAGTAGCTTGTTCCCTGTTGTTGCATGCGAAATATCCTATTTACGGAAACATTTCATTTCCAGCTAATCAAAATTATATTATCTGGTACGCATTCAGCACAAACAAAATGTCAACAGTTAAAAAGGTGAATGATGGCTTACAGATAATGCCCTTGGTAAACTGCAGCCTATTGTGTGAAACCTGTGATTAGAATAAACAAGAGGATCATCACCGCCTCACCCTCCTGTACTCGTCTGTATTCAAGTCAACCTTTCTGTTGGCATTGCACGACACGTCAGCAACGTGCGTGCACAAACACACACATACACACATGCAGAGTTCAGCCTGTGGAGACAAAAGGTACACTGAAGGGAAGCGAGATGTCTGCCACTGCAGCGTGGACACAACAAACAGGGAGCTTATCCGAGTCACACAGACAGCAGCCGGGGACCTCGTCTATGAACTATGACTGCCAATACATCAAAACCAGGCACTCATCATCGTTTGTAAATAAATAGAGATATGGGCCAAGACCTTTCTGTCATTACAATAATAATATATGCAGGGAGAGAGGGAGGGGAACGTGGAAATAAAAACAGAAGGGAGGAAGGAACTAAGGATTCGAATAAATAAATAAATAAATATATAAATAAATAAATAAGATGGGATGAATGATGCAATGTAGTGTGAAAGATGTGATGAGTCTAAATCTGACATGGTATTCATGTAGTGTTATGTCTGTGTTCAGTATTTGAGCATATTCAATTCAATTAGGACCTCATTATTTTGCTTTTTGACCTCTCATTTGGTGATCACTGATCAAGTGGGCACTGAGGAGGAGAGGCCACTGTTGGCCTTGAAATTAATACTGTGTGTGGCTGGACGGGGCCTCACCAGAGCAATCGCACTAGTTCCTCACCTGTAGCGGGGGGCTGGTGGGCCGAGAGACCCGGCAAATCCAGAGAGCTGTCCGACATCACATGTTTCAGGTCTCCGCCCATGTCCGAGAGCTTCATGTCCAGCTGCACAGAGAGTGCGTCCTCGGAGTCGTCCTTTCCTACACTGCTCCCCCCGATGGACGGGAGGTCGAGGGACTTGACAGAGGCGGAGTCCTCTTTGGCCTGTTTGAAAGCGGCCACCTTGTCCACCAGAGTCTTTTCCGAAGCCCCGAGCGCTGTGCAGAATTTCGAGGACTGAAAGTCGGCAAAGTCCTCGGTGTCACTTTTGAGAGAAGAGAAGGAGCCACCGCCACTCTCTTTAGTGTCATCGTAGGCCAGGCCTCCCTCCAGCGACAGCTGTTTGAATACGTCGTACTTGTCTGAGCTCTGCTGAGGTCGTTGTTGATTGGAGGTCTCACCTTGGACCCCCGCGCTGCTCTCGCCTTTGGGCTCCCCACCAGAACTGCCAAACGCCATGAAGTCCGCAAAGTCGTCCTGAGGCGCTGCCACAGCTCCTCCTGCTGCTGAAACTTGAGCAGCATCAGAGGACGAGCCGAAGAGCGCAAAGTCACCAAAATCATCTGCACTTACCCCTGGAGGTTTGGCTCCACCTGGTAGGAGCACTAGAGAGGGGGGCACGGACACTGAGGGGAATGTGCTGGGTTTTGTCTCAGTGGGGGCAGGAACAGAGGGAGCTATAGAAGAGAAAAGGTCAAGGTCGGCCATGTTGAGGGGATTTTTGGGTTGAGAAAGAGACACTGCTGGCTGCTGTTGCTGCTGCTGCTGCTGCTGTGGTAGATGTTGTAGAGATTGAGAGTTTGGAAAAGTGGAAGGAAAGGCTGGTTGAAAGATCTTGGCCTGTTCTGAAGGGTCTAGTGGAGAGACGCTGTCGGCGGTTTTAAAGTCTGTGAAGCCATCATCAGTGCTGACAGACTTGAAATCTGCAAATCCTTCCCCTGTGAACCAAAGACAACAGTTTAAGATCATTAAAACATATTTATCACGGCATCAATTGGAAACTGACATGAGACAATAAAGCCTCAGCTGCTCCAGCCACGATTCTGTAATTTTACAATCCTACAAGAAAGGAAGCAGGTGAATTAGTTATAACTCTGTGCTGATGTGAATGTTGTTGGTCTTGTGATGAACTGTGGGCTGCAGAGTGTCCAAAGAACAGCACACATCACTGCACAAAAAAAGCTACTGCATCTAAAGACACACACATCCTATCTACCATGCAATGAACTGTTCAAACTAGAACAGAACATGATAAAGCAATTCTGCCAAAAAATGTCCATCTTCACAAGTTATTTTGTCTCCATATGTTTGGAAATTTCCAAGTGAAAGTTATAGAAGTCAACTTGCTGTTGATGCTATTTCAGCAGTTTTGAATTTCATTCTTAGAAACATGTTAAAATTAACCTGAATAAAATAGTTTGGACAGGTTACACTTTTTTTAATTAGTCTTGGAAGCAACTAGTAATTGTGGCTGGTAGATAAATAGGATGGGAAAACATTCCTTACAAGTCCTACTTCAGTAAAAGTATGAGAAGTATTATCAGCGACAAGTACAAATGGTGGCCCAAATCATTGTGAACCACTGGTTTAATCCTCAAAAATGCAATTTATACGATTATGTTTGTGCTTTTATGTAAAATCTTCATTTGTATAGCTAGTAACGGTAGCTGAATAAATGTATTTGAGTAAAAAGTAATATATTTATCCCTGAATGGTAGTGGAGTGGAAATATAAGGATTGCACTTAAATACAGCATAGTAATGTTATAAAGACTACGGTCTACACCTGCTCTATTTGAAAAGTGTCCTGAGATAACTGCTGTTATAAATTGGTGCTATACAAATAAAATGGAAATGGAATCAAAATATATAAATTTTTCTTTAAAAAGGGAAAATATTTGCAAAATATGTTATATAATTTAATATAATTTGATAAGCATTAAGAGTGAGAATGAGTATTTCAGTGAATATTTGAGCCAATGTTGAATAAAAAATAAAGATCTGCCCATTCTGAATTACAAAATTGGATTCTTACAATATATACAGTAGGTTTTTTTACTTATTTGTTTAAAGAAAGATGAAACCTTAAAATTAAATAGAAATGACCTGTTAAGATGGGTATTTTTTGCAATGAGAAAACTCCTTTTATTCTATAAAAGAGCAGCAGAAACATTTTTGGAACAGAATCTTTTTGTCTCAAATTCTTTAAACACGCCACTTGTATAAACCACACCAGAAAAATAAGTTAGAATGCATTCTTGAGTTTCAGCGGTTTTTAATCCAGTGTGGTATAATATATGCATGGACTGAAACAGAGAATCTGTTCACACTGCCGGTGTATGGTGGAAAAGAGATAACTAATGGGCTCATTAAGGAGATGGAGCCTGACAATGCCAAGGAAAGGTCACCGCAAAGCATGACTTACTGGAGTTGTAAGAGCTGTCCCCATCGGAAACTGTTCTAATGAAACAGGGATGGGAAACACACTGGTATCAACACTGCAGGCTTGCAAAACAAGATACAGTGTAAATATGGAACAATGGTGAGAATGGTGATTGTAGTGACTGGGCAGCTTTACCCTAGTTATAAAACAATGTTTAATTAGAGGGAATCTAACACCAACACTCTTCCCTACAAATTCCAACCAAAATAACACGTTTGGTTTTCTAAAGAGGAAATTATATTGTTTTTGAAGGACTCTCCTGTCCTATAGCCATGTAGTCGCAGGGACCATCTCAGAGCCCAATTTGGCAGCAAGGCCAATGGGATTCGACTTGGGAATACCAAGACATGTATTTTAAAAAACACAGTGACTATGCCTGTATGCACATACAAGTACGAGTGTTTAATAAAGACAGAGAGAGACTTGTGTTAGAAAGGGTGGCAGAGTTTCTTACCGACTGGTTTCTTGTCAGCAGGTTGCTCAAGCTGTCTGAACACACTGTATTTGTCGCCAATATCTGGATCAGAAAAAATAATGAAGAATGAGTAAAGCATGAAGAGAAAATACACCGGATTTAACAGGCAGGGAGGTGATGCCTTAATGCAGTTTGTTATGGCTAAAATGTACTCAATGTATTGCCTAAGGACCAAAACACTGAGTTTATAAGAAGTCAAAAACACTTCCATACAGCTGAAGGTGCCCTCATTTAAGCTGCTTTGGAAATTGTTTCCTCTGCATTAAAATTTAAGTAGATTGAAATTTGCAGTAGGTAACCTTCAGGGATCAACAATATTTTAAAAAGTAATAAAAATGCTGTCTTAGGTGGATAGAAAGGATAATATTTTAGAATCTGAGAAACAGTGGTTAAGTATTCCTCCGCTGTGTCATGGTGAAATGTGTGGGAACCCATACAAGTGATGAGACATCCGAGGTGATGGTGTCAGAGAGGAGCAGGAGGTGTGTCATTACCTCTGCTGCTGTGTCATTAAAATGTCTTAAGATAATTTTTTTCCCCTCCCTAACCTACTTTATCTTTTCATGGAGAGCAGACAATGTTCCTAACATGCTGCAGAACCATATGTGAGATAGAGAAGGTACCTGAGGCAGGAGCTGTAGGCTCTGCAGGCGGATCCACAGACAGCTGCTTGAAGACAGCGTACTTATCAGATGACGTGACGGAGGCAGAGGAGGAACCAGAGACTGGCGTAAGCATGGCAGGCGCACTGCAGGGACACAATAGCTAGTCAGACATCAGTTTAATCCCCATAAGCTGCCTGAGCTGATTGAACATTTGCCCTGGGCACAAAAAGTTTGAAAAGGTTTTTTTTTTTTGTTAAAAGCTTTTTCATTCTACATAGAGCTTACAATTACAGTGACTGTAGCTGATGCAAGGTGAAGGTACTTTTATCAATATCTTTATTCAGGCAAAGACTGAAAGAAAGGCTGAACCAAACTTGACTGAAAGGTGACTCATATCAGTATTTGTCTGTCTTTATATACTTGAAATGTAATCTAATTAACAATGCAGTCTGTCAATGTTTGGCATTATGTTGTCTGATATTGACATTTTAAACATCTGTGCTGTCTTTTGAACCAATTCTCCTCCAATTTGGGCACAGATGACGAGAAGTAATGTTGCTCCCAAATGTCATTCAGCCCAATAAAAATCTGCTAAAAGTCCCTTTTATGCAGTTTCTAACTTATCTCACCAACTTATCTTTATTTTTGTTCAATCAGTAGATTGATACCTCTGATGCCTGTCCGTTAAATATGTAGTTAGAGCCTGCAGCTGGTTAGCTTATGTTAGGAAAAGTCTTGAAACATGGGAAACGGTGATAAAAACAAAATAAGCCTACCAGCACCTCTGAAGCTCATTAATTTAAACTTTATATCTTGCACAAAAACACCATTTTACACTGGGCAATGTTGCCAGGCAACCACCATAAAAACCCCCGTAAAAAAAATATTGTTTTACACTCAAATTAGTCAAACCAGTTATGAAGGGGTTGTTGTGTGAGCTTAGGTCCTGGTAGGCAGGTTTTGTTACCTTCATACAGACCCAGGCTAGCTGTCTCCCTTTGTTTACAGTGTTTGTGCTAAACTAAGCTAATTGGCTGTTGACAGTAGCTTTAAATTTACCATACAGATATAAGAGTGGGTTCCATGTTCTCACCACCAGAATATTTCTAAAAACACAACTATTCCTTTAAGTGAATGTTTCTATATATATGTATCACAAGTAAATTCAGTTATATAATGAGATGACCATTCGTGTTAGGTTCGGATGCCCCTGTAAAATACAAAAAAAAAAACAAGGCTAAAAATGTATATTATATTACGACCTTGCAAAAGTAGCTGATCTGATGACATACTAGAATCAAGCACAAAGGGAAATCATTACGCTCACTTTCCAGCCCGTTCTCTGGAAGACATCTGACAGTAAGTTATGCCTGCCAGTTCAGGCTGGCAAACCAAAATGAGGTTTTCATCCTCTCATTTAATTAGACAGCGATCTCAGACTGTGGGGAATTCTTGTTACGTTGCTGAAACAGTCAGAAGTGTATGTGTATGTTTTCAGGGGAGAAAAAGGAGGGAATTATAAAACGCCTATGCCACTTAGATGTGAGATACTTTAGTTCTGCTTTCTCTTTGTCTTTCGGCAGATAATTGCCTTTCAGCTTCCTCTCTGTGAAAGGATGGTCTCTCCATATGGGCTTGGAAAGTAATATAAAGAAATGAGCTTATCTACTGTCCACTGAAATTAATTCATTAAGAGATGACCCAAACTCATTGTTATTCTGGGGAGGTTATTATGAGATATTAAGACAGTGTGTCTGACTGTACGGTTTCCAAGACAGACAACGCGAGACACAAATATTATGCAGATTAACTCAAGCTATAAATAACCAATGAGGGCTGAATATTAGAACTTCATCACTGCAAACATTTCTTCTGAAAATAAGAAATAATGAGGAACACTTTAGATAATACTAGTTTTCTTAGCCCCCAATCCGATCCAAGACATTAAATACTGAGTATCTGCCAATATCGAGTGCTGATCTGATACTGATATTTACATAGTGTAGTGCACAGTGCACACTTTAAGTACATTAAAGTTTTAAAGATCAATCCAGTGTACATGCCTGACAATTTAGTTCTGCATTTCATTAAGAAACCAAATTTCTGCATCGAAGCTGTTCCTTCATGTGATTTTATTTTCTTACACAATAAAGTATAAAATAACAAACCCTCTCTAAAATTAAAACTTCCCTTTGTAATACTTAAATTGCAAAATAATTCATCAATTCAGCCTCCATTCCACTGCACTCACACCCTGTACCTGTTTTGGTGCTGAGGTGCGATGGTGGTGGGGAAACTTCCACCAGACTCCCCCTGGAACTCAGTGAATGCCTGGTCTCCTACTCCTGGCTTTGGAGCCTCCTGGAAGTCCTGGAAATCATCGTCATCGGCTTTGGTTGCCTATGCCAAAAACACGTTAGTGAGTAAGACGTGAATTATGAGCTAAATGCAGAACTAAATCGTCGTAAATCATACCATTATTACCTGTGCAGGAGGGAAACTGGCGATAAAGTTAGTGTTTGTGGGTGCTTGAGCCGGTGCCGCGTGTGTCATGGCCATGACTGGTGGTGCTGGTGTGGGCATGGCCATGGAGACTGGGGGCTTGGTCATCATGGGCTGCTGGTGCTGGGGCATGACAGGGGCCATGGCCATAGCCAGGGCCGGCAGGTTGGGCACGGGTGGAGAAGGGAACTGACTGAGGATTTCCACATTCATCGCTGGGAGACCACTCTGAAACAAAGAAAACAGGTTTAAAGCATTTGACTAATGACATTTGATGTTTTTCCGATTGACGACAAATCCAATGTGGCTACTCTGAACTCATTTGATGCCATCATGTGTTCACTGAACAAGGGAAAAAAAAGACTGATGTTTACGTATAAATTATTCAACAAAGTCAAGTTCCTTTTGAGCAGATGTCAAAGGCAGACTCAAACTTTTTCCCCTCACAAGAGAATGCACCTTGTTGTGCTTGTGTTTTAAGGCTCTTGAAGATTTACATCACCAAAGGTGTCTTATTATTCCTCGCATGGAAGCAGTGGCATGCCGTGTTCCGTGAGCTGCCTGCAGATTTGCATCCTCCCAGGGGTGGTGGTGACAGGCCCAGGCTAAGGATGATAAGAAGGCTCCTGCCAAACTCGGCTGATGGGAACTCAGACATATATTGGGCTTACAATGCTTCACAAGATCTGGGCTGACTCACAGTGCTGCCTCTTTCTCCGTATTTCTAGGTAAGCCTGTCTAATTTCGGTGTGGAGTTTATGGCGAGGCTCTGTGGAAGCCATGGGGGATGATTAGTAAAGTCATTCTAAGTGGATAATTTGTCTTGACTCCAGTGTTTACCTGTGCCACACCAATTAGTGCGAGTACAGTGTAGAGCTCTTCCTTGGTCAGCATGCCAGGTGTTGTGCGGTTGGCTGACGCCCAGATTTGCCCCAGTGCTTCCCTGGGAAGACCTGATGACATTAGTATTGGGTAGAGTTTGGCTGTGTCGATCCCTGCCGGAGTCATGGTAAATTCAAGAACCTTCGTGAACATTTCTAAAAAATGAAAAACAGAAAGAAAATTATTCATTTATGCTATAAATGGAGAGGTAAACAACTAAATTCTCAATAAAACTGGAGATTAGAGTTAGAGTGCAGTTTCATTTTCTTTTACAAAACACACTGTAATGTCAAATATGACTATCTGAAACACTAAATACAAATATTCATGTACAAAGGTTTACCTGGGACGAGGCTGTCATTGTAAACCCAGGCTGGCAGCATGGGCTGGATGTGCTCTTGTTGTGGGTACACGCCAACACCTGCTGTCACAAGCACACACACACACACACAGTTAGTTGTTATAGCAAAAATCTTGTCCAGGCATACGATTTGCCAAGCCTCCTGGCAGCTGAGCCCTGCTTGTATCGAACTCAACAAAATCATACACCTGATGTCTGGAAGGCTCGGTGCAGATGTAATGCTCCCCTGCACTGAATCACAAGCATCCTGCCACGTCAGACATCTATAAATCAGTCTGTGAGCAATTTCCAGCTTCAAGGAGAGGGGAGAGAGGAGACTGCCTCATAAGAAATTTTTTTTGCTAAAAATCTAATTTAACTGCCGACACTGACCTAAGAATTTTTTTTTTTTTTTCTGCAAATAGACTAACAAACATTTCGATAAAAACCAATGGCTTGTTTTCAGTTCCTAACACTCCGCGTGTGAGGCCTCCGTTTACTCAGGCAGCCAACTTTGCACATAATGCTCCCATCAGTCTTGGGCAGTTAAATGAATCTGATTACAAATCTCCCTGGTCTCCATGATGAGCCTCTATATTTCCCTCGATGACACAGAGGACACGGACACAGACAAACAAATAACAGGACAAAGGAGTAGCCGAATGGCATGCACAATCAGCCTTGGATTATGTTTGGGCCCCAGTGGCACCTGCCAATCCATGCGCATCCCTGTTAAACCAAAGCAGTCAGCATGCGCCAGAGGTCGTTCTCTGAGAGGGTGTTACACAGTGAGGGAACAGACGGCAGCTTATTGAGTCAGCAGGTATTTCCCCAGGATCTCGACAGACACAGTCCATTTCCACAATGTGCAGAGAGTGCCAACATGAGAAGGCCCCCCCCTAATGAGATTTGGCCTGAAGTGACAGAGGTATAAAGTGGGCAGAAATAAAAGCAGAGACTTGGCTTAGAAGACGTATAGACACCAGGGAGGGTACCTCAAAGACACCACCACTCAATAATAATCTTAGATGTGAAGAAATGTCAGCAGGATTTAATTTAACAGCACAAACAGCATTAAATAGTATGACGCTCAGTCTTGAATCTTGTATAAACCAATTATGATCCAAAGAGATTAAAGAGAATAGATAAAGCTTCTACCAAAAAAAAAAAAAAAAAAAAAAAAGTATAGAATTATTTTGTCAGGGTTAGAAAGAGTGAAACATTTCCCCAGGACAGAAAGAAAAATACGGCCTTGATTGTGTGTTCATAGTGAAGCAAAGCAAGGGAGAGAAGAAGAAGCTATAAAGTCTAATAAACAGGCACTTCTCTCACCACTGTCACTACTGGTTTGAGGAGACGAGTCAGCAGCTGATGGGGGGACGCTGGGTGCTGACACCGGGGCCTCGGGTAGCTTTTCTGCGACGAAGACAGAACTCAAGTCCTCAGGGGCCGCAGCCCAGTTCCTGGACTTAGTGCTGGTTTGAAACTGGGCTGAAACTTTAGCTCTAGGACCCATTTTAGCCAAACTCTGCATGGACTTAAAGCTAACCTGGGCCATCTTATCAGCAGTAAGATCGCATGAGGAGAATAGCTTCTCTTCCAGGGACGGGCCTAGAGGGGTGAATGAGGAACAGGTTTCTTGATAACACAGCTGTTAAAGCTTCCTGTTTATCTGAAGTTAAGTTGATGATTAAACTTGTTGCTATATTTAGGGGGATATTAACTAAGCATTTGTCAACATTCAAATTCAGTTTCTGCCCTCATTGGTCAAGAACCGCACCGAGGTTATTGGGAGAAAAGTGGCACCAATGAAAATTGGGTTTGGTCCCATGTAATACGTATTTCTGTTTAAAGGCATAAAATATGGTAAGAGACTACACCTGGTTGTGGTCTCTCTCAACTAGTGAGTAAGAGAGAGACAGAGAACCATTATTTTTCCTGACTTTAATGGTTCATAGCAGGTTCAGTTCAGTACTGCCGCTGTTACGTGGCTATTTAAAACATATCGGGTAGTTGTTCTATATGGCCAGGATCCTAGAAATATTAATGGCCATACTGTCAAAAAAAAAAAAGAGAAGGTCTATTGTATTACAACTTCAGCAGCAGAGAAAAACTTTAGTTCTTTTTTATCACTCCACCCTAGCTTACAGCCTGTCATCAAATCTTATTTAGCGTTACTTTATGAAAATCAGATGAACTGCTACTGGGCTCATTTACATCTGTAGCCTTAACAAATACCGCTAAATGGAAAACTTGCAGTGATGCAAAATGTTGTGCCCCTGCTGAATATTTTTGTGACAGGCTTAGTGAATATCCCCCTTAGTGTGTCAATGTTTGGTTTACTGCCACACAGTATTTTCTGTTCTATATCTTAAATTCCTGCCTCCACATAACATGTTAATACTGTATTACTACCGTGTAGATTTTTGATCTGATGAACAAAAAAAAAACGGGTTAATTTCCCACATCAAGCTGCAAATTAAATTATTTTCTTCAATCAAAAGCAATCCTCAGGCTATCCTGATGCCATCTAATCTGCTTATTCCAGATGCTAAACAACTAGGTCAGAAATGTCTCAGGAGGATTGGGGATGACATTCGATGGAGGGCTAGCTGTTGCATTTCTCTGGACAGAAGGTGATCTCTCTGTCCTGTCATTCATAGACAAGAGGCCGAGAGCTGTCACAGAGCAGCTGCTCATCTGAGAGATTAGACGGCAGATGACACATGAGAGTGACAGTCCTCTATCAGTGCACAAACCATAAACGGTTTCAGTATCAATGGTGGATTGAGCTACAATATGGTTAAATCCTACTGTGAAACATTATTTATTTTTAATGATGAAGCAAGTAGGGTTTCTTATTTATTCTGCATCCGTGTTTGCCCAGTTTGTGGTGTCTGGTAGCTTTAAAGGTTTAGGTAATGAGGCCAGGCCATCTGCTGTGCTGGCTGCATGCTCTCACACTGCAACACAGGCCAAAACCAAACCAAAATCCAGACGTACCCGTGAAAATATTCAGCATTAGCAACAGAGCACTACAAGCTAAAAAAATGTAAATAAAATCCTCCAGATTCATTCAAAGTGTAAATGCTCGGGTATAAATTAGGATGACGAGAGGGGAGGTGTCAACAAAGCAAAAGAAGAGTTACCTTGAAATGTAGATTGGGAGCTGGTGTTGGCAGCAGAGTGCTGGGTGACAGTGGGGATGGACACAGACGGAGGGAGGGACTGAGGAAAGGAGGGGGAAGAAGAGGACAGACCTGCCCTCAAGGAAGGGGATGAAGGTTGGACTTGGGCCTGAGAGGAGAGGTTGAGGTTGGAGGAAGGGAAAGCATTTACAGGACCCTGAACGAAGTCACTAAACTCGTCATCGTCCTCAGAGAAACCTGTCTTGGGGGCAGAGGATGAAGGCTGGGTCTGAGAGGAGAGGCCGAAGGTGGAGGAAGTGGAGGAGGAGGGCGGGGGGAAGCAGGCGGGGGCTTCTAAAGGCCCTTGAAAGTCACTAAACTCGTCATTGTCCTCGGACAAGGCTGGGGGGAGGGAGTGAGTGGTGACAGACGGGAGTGATGGCGATGAGTCTGCAAAAATGAAGAAATAATGATGATGGCACAACACGTGACACACACTACAATGGAGAATGAATTAAGAGCTGCACAATGCAAGAGTGAGATACGACTATTTTGTGCAAGACAAGCAACTGTAGAACTGCAAATTCAACCAAAATGTCTTGACATTTAATTAATATTTAAATTTTATAAAATTAAATTTAACTGAGCTACTGATCATCAACTTTTAAAACATCAACATTAGAATATGAGTCTAAAGAAAGGGATCACAATCAGAAATCTGAGGAGACTCTAGATGATTGATGAACATAAATTTATGTTCCTTTTTTTCCAGTTTTAGCAGTTTTAGCTTGTCTAGTCGCTAGTAATTATTCAAATTAAAGAATTTGTCAAGTTTAAAGGTGAAAACCATCTTTGGTGAAACTGTTCACGACTCAGATGTACAACATTTGTGACAAGGAGCTGCTAGTAGATGCTGCTAGTAGACGCTGCTTCCGTTTAAAGGTCTCACAAGATTGGGAACTTCTGCTGTAAAACCTTACTTCAGGCAAGGTTTTTTTATGTGCATATCTACAATTTCATGAAATGCACAGGAATAAGTTAAGCGAGGGAAATCTATAGTTCCAAGACATTGGAAAAAGTTTAGAACGTGAACATTGAGGTTCATAAAGAGATGCTATATTAAAGAGAGATATAAAAATTAAGACACCACTAAAAAACAATACTGATAGGTGAACAGATGAAGAGAGAAACAGAAAAATAACGTGGTAAATCAAATGTGTTTAACAATCTGTGTTGCTTATTATGTTCCCAGACAGAAAATCCAAATTTTGGCTGCCAGCTGGGCAGCCATCATGCCGACCCACTTCTAATCCAGCTCTTATTCTGAGACGGAGCTTCAGAGGGCAGATCTGCTGATGGAAAGGCACAACAGGAAAAACCCCAGGGATTACATCTAAAAGTGATGAGGTGAAGGTACCTGGCTTCTTGGTCTGTGATGATGGAGTCGGGTGCATCTTTGCGTCTCTGCTGAAGCCATCCAGGTTGCCTTTGATTGCCTCCAGGGCATCGTCACGGCTCTTTTCTCCTGTCTGAGTACAGAACAACAGAGTATCAAGAGCCCAGAGGGTTACAAAGGTGAGCAGTGGACATGCCAGAAAAAAGTAAAATAAACAAGATGTGAAAAGAGAGACTCACCTTGGGTTTGACACTGCTGAGCAGCCTCAGCTTCTGTTTCTGCTCCTCAAATTGTCTTCTTTTTCTGTCCTCATCCAGCATCTTCTGCTGCTGCTCCAGACGTTTTCTAAAGGGCAAGAAGATTATATGGAGAGCTAAGTAAACAATATTCTTAAATAAGTTGGGAACAGGGCAAAACATTTGGATTAGTTTTATTGGTAACACACTACTTATTCCAATTAATACATTTTAGAATACAGAGATGAAAATGCCAAAAGTAAATAAATAAATAAAAACTCAAAAGAAGAAAGTTTGAGGGGGGATTAAGCATTAGTAACATTTAGAGCAAAAAGTGTGCGCAGTTTCATTATTGCATAAATAAATGGAGCAGAAAATGGAAAAACTGAGGCTTTCCAAAAGTCAGTGGGTCCTACTGCTTCCCAATAATGGGGCACATCAATAAAATAATTACTTCTATTCCATTTAAACATACTACAAGGAGTTTTCAACTGGGTATGAAACCGTCTCAATTTAATACTGATGCCTACCGATACATAAACAAATGAGACCATCAGCAAGAATATTTTATATATTTAATAATACTGGCTTGAATTTGGTCAGATTCCCCTTGAAATGAATGAAACAAAGCCGTAGAAACAATACCACTTTTGTCCACAGGGGGCGGAAGAATAACAACAAAATTAAAGTTCCATGTAGTGGCTTTAACTTAGTAATTATCACCCCTGCTTGAAAACGTGTGTGTTTTTTCCAGCAAGTGTGTATATATCAATTTGTGTTAATGAAATGCTGGATATATACATTTGGAGATAATTATGAAAATTATAAATCGCAAAAAGTATAAAACTGCCATTTCGAAAAGGCAGACTTTACAAATCTGGCATTTCATAAGTTGTAAATAATACAAGGGTTTCATTTAACCAGCTGTAGCCATTCAAGCTATTACACATCACATACTATAGTATCAAGTATCAGCATTGTAGCCTTTATCAGATAGTAGACGATTGAGAGCTGACAATAAAGGATATAGTGATAGGGTGACATGCAACAAAGGGCCGGACTTGAACCGGGAACAATGCTATTACTTGGTCAGCATCTAAAAGCCACAAACCACCAGGACTCCCTCAAATCATAAACATTTAAAACAAAGACATGGTGCAATATATAGATACAATGGATCAGGAATAGATACATGAAAAGAAATCACCCTGAAAAGAAGATTTTTTTTTTTTTTTAAAGAGAAAGGGGAACCATATAATCTTGGAATGGAAAAAGGGCCATAAATGAGGGACCATAAAGTTATCAAATCAGTGGTAACCCAGGAGCAGCAGCGCTGGAACTCAAAGTGATTCAGTGTCTTAGTAAAGTTTTAGCTCCAAGGGAGGAGGCAACTTAACAAGACTGAGAGTATTCAGCCATGTTAGCGGCTCTGGGCGGCTTTGAGCTAAAGGCGAAGAGGTTTAAAGTCACAATCCTAACATGCTGATGGTCACAATCTTAGTTTAGCCATTTTAGTACAGCCGATGGGAATGTGATTCAGTCCTTTAAACTTAACTCTGGCCTGCCCTGTAAACTGCTGGTGACAACAAGCTTCTTCCACACCCAGTGCAGCAGTGATGCATCGTGGTACTACAGAGCTACAATACATCAGTTAGGTGTGCTCTCAATTACAGCAGACCACACCTAACCGTACTCTGTTGATGGTGGGTGTTATGTAGACTCACAAGCCAGTTTCTAAACGCTTCTTTCAATAGAGATTGAGGACTTTTTCTCAGCTTTCTTTGCTAAAACTGGGTAGAAACAATTATAGAGTTTTAAAAAATCCTGAATTTCCGGACCAATGACATGCAGAAGTCATATCCTTGTAAACACCGTTGTACCATATTATGCTGCTTTGGACATCCAATTTCAGTGTTTTCTCCTTGTTACAAAGCTATATTCTCCAGTTTGTTTCATTAAGGAGGAGAATGGAGGAAGAATGTTGTCTCAGGTAATGGTAAAGGCATGTCCTTGAAGTATGCTGTGTACGTTTGTTTGTGGCCGTTGAAGCAACTACTTTGCATTTAGAAATCCCCAGACAACCAGTAGGCGTTGAGATCTCAGACTGTCTGATATTGCGAGACTATGTTGTGCTGTGCTTTACTCAGCTGGCTATATTGTACACATGCAGATGTGAGAATTCACGTTTACACACAAACAAACACAAAAATTTAGTGATATTAGTGTAAAGATGTCTTACTGGTGCTCCTCAGCCATTTGTTTCTGCATGTCAGCAGTGTACTGGGGTCCAGCAGGTCTCATACCCATAAACTGCGGCTGACCCAAGAACTGCATCCCAGGGGTCTGCATCCCAATAGCCATCCCACCCTGTCAGACACACACAAAAAACATTCAAACAGCAGATTCAGAAATCTCATTAGCACTCTTACTGCCACACTCCTTTCACTTGATAGGAAATAATCACACCAAGGGATAGCAACGCAATTCAGAATAATGTTAATGGACTTGAGTCTTGTGAAAAATCACCAGGCTGCAATAAATTCCTGTTAATGTGCTGCCTTTTAAAACAGTTTGTGATTAGACTGATTTGGAAGCAAGCAGGGTTAAGAGGACCCAGGCCTCCACTTGAATGAAATCAGTTAAATCAATACGGTTTCATACTGTTTTACTATTCTGTATTCATAAATGGAAACCCACATTAGTAAGTTTTGTTAAAAAATATTACAAAGGCTGATGACAAAATCACTAAGGGATCTATTTCAATTCAAAAAACAAACAGAATCAAGAGAACAAATAAAAACTGTGGGGTGTATCTGCCAAACATTAAACCCAGTGCAGACACAAAAGCTCACCTGCATAGGCATGGCTCCCGGGGGCATCTGCCCCCCAAAGTTCATTCCCATCATGCCCTGCATGTTTGGCTGCATGACAGGGACCATAGGGAAGCCCTGCTGTTGCTGCTGCTGCTGTTGCTGCATGGGTACCATGCCTGCAGAAACACACACAAACACTGTTACAATGTACTGAAGACATGACATAGAATAGTGTGTTCAATTATTATTTGAATCATGACACTAAGCTCAATTTAAAGTGCATTGAGGAAAACTTAAGTCTGGAGTTTGGATAAAAAAAAAAAAAGCCCCCAGAGTCTGGACATGATTCAGTATTGCAAATCAATTTTCTGGACAGCTGGAAAAAGACACAAGTTCAGCAACAACCAAATCTGTTTTTCTGGTGACTACTGTGACAGCCTGGAGCAAAACAAGAGGAGAGAGGAGGGGGGAAAAAAATGGAAAAGCGTCTGTTTGTTTTCACAGATGCTGTGTGAGCTGACAGCCAGAGCTGAGCAGCCAGCTCCAACTGCAGCCTCCAGATGATTCACCATGTTAGGGCTCAACCGGGCTGAATAAGTGGCTTGTTTAGGAGGCTGCAAACAATCTACTTTGTCTAAAATGACATGGCTAATGGGAGCATGTAATGACCCCTGAGAGACACTTGTCCCAGTGGTGTGCGGATGGTTTATCAGGAGTGTTACTGCAAAGTCAACAGCCTAAATATGACAAGCACACAGCTGAATGATGGTACATCTGAGGCCCACAATGCACTACTCTGGGCAAAGGGTAACAAAAGGTATGGAGCTACAGTGTGCGAAATCCTTGCTGCTACTTACTTCAGCCTAATGACTTATGAACCAATTATTAACAGGAAAGACTAATTAGACACAAAGCAGAAACAATCTAGCTGGAGTTTAGACATCTATTCTTTATCTTTAATAAGTGAACCCAGTACTTCCCGACAACTTTATCTGCCTTTGTGTGTGATCAGTGAAAGCGTGAGTTGTTATCAGAATCTAAATTTATGAAAAGTTAACATGTATTTACTTGCTTGGGAGTCCATTTTTCATTGTCTTGTTTCATTTAAAATTGAAAGAAGTCGACACAATGTGTAGAAACATCAAGACATTTTAGTGGATTGCATCGCAAAGTTTTTACAGTTTTTATTCTCAATGGGTCCCCTTAAAAACGCTTTATCCTGTCACTGTCAGAGAAAGAAAACCTTCTGATAATGAAACTGGTCAAATATTTTAAATTAAAAGTTGTAACAGTAATGTTGACAGTAGAGTGACTCACCTTGTGGAGGTCCCAGACCCCCTCCAACAGGATACATAAAACTAAAGGGGGAAAAAAAAGAGAAGAAATGCAGGTAATGAGACTCAAACAATAGTTAAAGTAAAGAAACACAGATAATAACACTTTAGGTCAGCTTTGACTTTTCTTTGTGAGCTCATAATGTGAAACACAGAAACAGCATCATGAACCCGGCAGCCTTGAACAATGCCAAGTACGAAGCCATCACTACCACCATCACACACCTTTTGTATAAGTAGCATGTGACCAGTTTAAGAAGCCTTTGTAACATGACAGCCATCAGTGTGTTCAGCTATAATAAAATACCTGAATTTCTACCCAGTGATTGTTGATATTTGTGCTGTTTACACATTGTTAAATAAAATGTAAATGCCTGCCTGGCCTATAATTGTTGTCAGCAAATGATTAAGAGGATCTGTAGGAATTTGAAATAAAAGCAATGTTTGCTACTCATAATAATTTGTTTTAGAGTCAGACCACATCTGAATTCAATTTCAAAACACCAGGTAAAGAAAGGATGTAAAGAAGATGCACTCATTGATAAGCAAAAAGCAGCAGTTACAGAACGAGCCTCGCAATGAGCCTTGTGTTCTGCAAACTAAAAGTAGTTTCAGCTTATTCCCACAGACCAGATTCAAGTTAAATTTCTGTTTAAATTTTAACATTAGAGTCAAGAAGCAGGGAACTTGGCACAGTTTAGTTTCCACAGGCGACTTGGACTTTGTCACTGGGTCTTTGCTGAGAAACAGGCCTTTAAGAAATAATCAGAGGAAGCCTACAAGTCGGCCAAGTCTCTCCTCACCAGAGCCAACCCACACAGGCCTTCAGCTATTTGTCAGATAACTTATTACAACTCAGTTCTTCAGGCTGGGACTGATGATGCAGAGACAAACAGAGGAACTGCTTCCCTGACTGACTCAAAGCTAAATTTGAGCATCTAACAGCATCTAACTAATCCAATGGGTGAGTGACATTAACATACTGACAGCTTTAGCACAGACACAACTGTGCTATCAAAAGGGAGGCAGGGAACTCATTTTAACACAGTTCAAGCATTTGCCAATGCAATTACCAACTCCCTGTGGCAAATAAGGAATAATTTTGACTTCAGTTTGACTTTCTCATGCAAAATGTACTCAAGTTATTCATCGTTACAAAGAAAATGTGTATTTTTGTGTTGAAAACTCTACACAAAAGTGCAACTAACAATTATTTTCATTATCAATTAACCCTTTAGAGTATTTTTTGATTAATCGATAGTCCGTAAATTGTCACAATAAGCGAAAAAAGGTCTGTTCTGGTCTCAAAGCTCTCAACAGCATTGTTTTCAGTGAAAACGCTCCCTGATAAAGGACAGTGCACTAATGCCACCACAGAATGAGGCTTTGATGCACCATGTGATTATATTGTGTTATATTGTGTAATTTGTCTTCCCTTAATTTCCCCATGCCCTGGGTCTGCAGATAAAAACTAGCCATCTGGTAAAATCTGGCACCCTGTTGGTGATTAATGAATAATTATGTCTGATATATGATGGCAGCTTCATATATACTGAATGAAGATTATATAAAAACCTACATTCAGTGGTTTACATACCAGTTTAAATTAAATATTGATTTAATTTGTTTTGCCAAATCATAATTTAAAAACATTTAATCTAAAATCAAATATAAGAAGAAGCTGCACAGAGTACTGATATAACACAACTGGGTGTTACCTTGAGTGATGATGCTCGACTTGGAGGGTTTCAGACTCTCACATCTGCTCCCTGTAAGATTTGCAGCTTAAAAGGGCTTTTATAGGAGCACTAAGCACTGCTGCCCACCATCCTGCAGCAAATAACAGGTCATGGTTGGGCAGATTAACATAGAAGGAGATAAGCAGTAATAGCAGCTGTGGACGGAGGGAAGGCCAGCGCCTTGTAAAAAGGCCTGTAATCATCCAACAGTTATCATCAAACTGTTTTGAAAGCTGGGAGATAGACGGCAGGGTCGGGAGTTTCAGTCAATGTCATTATCACTGAAGAGGCTAAAACTAAAACCTATTTTAGCTTGTTCAGAAGCTGCTCCTATTGTGGAATATGCAGACATAAAATCACTGAGAAACACAGACTGAGAGGTTATATAATAAAGTTACTGATGGTCACTGAACTGAATTTCTCAGCAGTTCAAGTATCAAATAAAGCAGCGCTATCAGAGAGCTGAAACGATTAGTCGATTAACTGAGTAGTTGATTTAAAGGAGACTTATTATGTGGTTTTGAGTGGGAGTTTTGGGACAAATTGCAGTTACCAAGATTTAGCTTGTCAACAAATGAAGTTAAAGAGAATATTAAAGCCTCTTTTTTTGTGTTTTGTTTTTTTTTTTTTAATCTAAAGAGAAACACGACAAGTCTGACCTTAGGATCCATTTCTCTGTTGTTACTGACACAGTTAAATAACATCTTTTCACCTGAGGGACAGAAGAAGACACAAAATCTCTATTGTGCGGTCCACTACCCAACAGCACGGCTACTGTTAGCTCATTACCTGTACAGTATTTACCTAACAGCTATAGTTTACAGCTAAAGTAGCAAAGTAACTGCTAACAACAATTCTGTCCATCAGGAAGCTCTGTAAATTACTGAAAGTTGAAGCAAAGCAACCAGAGGACAACAGAAGGAAATTATTTTTTTCCATAAATTTGAAAATACAGACTACAGTGATAGAAGTTGTGAAAGAATTTGCTATATTTCTTTGTCATTTATTAAAGTAAATGAAATGTCCTTGGGTTTTGAACTGTTGGTTGAACAAAACAAGCAACTTGAACGTCTTTCTGAGTTTTGAGAAATTGTGATGAGCATTTTTCACTTTTTTGACGCTTTAAAGACAAAACAGTTAATCAAGAAAACAATCTACAGACGTTCACTAATAAAGATTAATTTAAATATAATTGATAGGAATTAATAGTGAATTATTACAGCTACTTGCAGCCCTAAACACCACACAATATGTGATCTGGATCCTGTCAATCCTTGTGTGGCCAGAATCAACCCAGGGAGCCAGTCAAGAACCCCCTTTATTAATTTGGCCCAGGTCCCAAAGGCCCCTTGTCCTGCTATCATTCACTAACATGGCAAAGACAAACTAATTAAACTATAAACACTGCACCCTGACATAAATTCAACTCCAGCTGTCATAAATCAAATTAAACACATTCCACATGTTCTCCAGAACTCCAAAACCGATAATGAGCAGATTATATTTCCAACTTGGAAATGTCAACAGGTACAAAACACAGCCCATAACAACACACTCTTGGCAAATAAGTTATCACAATAAGACATCATCTGACACTCATGAGGTCAAATGCCTGACAAATGGTGTAATCACATGGCCTGTTGAAGACAAAGAAACCTGCATGGAGCCATCATCACCTAATAGGATCGATGTCATGCATCTCTGTCACAGTCTCCATGAGGGAAATACAGTCACTGCAACTTATACTTATAATATACTTATATATATATATTAATTGATACATTTACTCCAAAACACAGACAAAGGTGCTTCAGCTGTCAAATAGATTTCGTAAGCTGCACTACTGCTCCACCTCCTGGTTTCCCTCTCTGGCACACCTGACACATTTATATAGCTGTATTATCCGGTTTTGCCAGATAAACACACAACACTGAAACTATCCAGAACTTAATCCCTACATTCACTGGCACTATATTTGGCATGGGAAAAGATTTGAACACGGTACAGATGCACCAGGCTAAAAGTATTTAGACTTTTGTGGATGAGAAGTACTGGCACATTCCTGTCACAATGAATCACTGTGGCGTTATTAAGAAAAAGGGACTGACACCCTACATACTGGCATCAAGTGCGCACAACACAAGTAAACACATATACATTACAACACAAGTCAATAACTGTGAATTATAAGCCAGGTCTTCACATTACATCTGTTTTTTCCTACTACCCACACTCATCTACAGTCATGAGGGCTCTGGTTTCACCTGTCAGATCAGTATCACCTGGCTAACCAAGAGCCTATTTCATTATTCAAGCTGCTCGAGTTCAACTTATGAAATAATCATGAGTCTGGCCTTTTCATCTCCTCTGCAGACTACCACACTGCTCTAATAAGATACCTGTACACCTGCTAAACATGTACATATATTTATACATTGCATACTGGTTAGAGATGCTGGGTATGCGTGTGTGACAGGGTTTACTGTGTGATTCAGTAAAGAATTATTCCTTAAACACAAAGCAGAGCAGTCTGACTGAGCTGACACATATTAAACATTTGCAGCTGGTGAGTTTAGAAGAGTAAAAATATTAATATTAAGGAGTTTTGGGGTTTTTTTGGGGGGGAGATATTTACTTCAAACCTGCTTCACTTTCCTAAATACTCAACAGTGTACCAACATGATGCCAAACACCACCAGAAGACCACCAGACCACCATCAGAAAGAAACAGTTAACAGACCAAACCAGGCCTCTCTGCACAGGTGCTAGCTCTTGTCCAAAAAAAAAAAAAATACCACAAGAGAACAAGAGAGCGCCTTTCTTTACAACAAACACCAACTTACATCGCTGGAGAGACACAACACCGATTACAGACGACACTGCCCGTAGTGTGTGTCCATATATGACCACTGTGGCGTTATTCTTACAGCACAAACCAGCCAGCTAACGTTAGCTTGTGACACCTGACAACCGGCCATCTCATCCCGTCTCCCGGACAACAACACCGGCCTCTATCGCTGTCTCTCCGGGTCTTTCCTGTGCGATTGAAGCGCTGATGCTAAGCGGATGTTTCACAAAACTCTTTTCATTCATAGCGAAGGAGTTGTTTTTTTTATTTTTATTATTTAAAAAGGCTAAAATACCTGCTGCCTCCCCCAGATCCTGGCCGCAGCGCCATCTTGATAACAGCAGTCACTGGTAGGAAGATGATGTCAGCAGTGACGGAGGGGTGGACGGGGAGTGACGCGCCCTGAGTCTGGACTCACAGGAGCAGCTCGCTTCCGCCTCACAGCTCAACCCTTGCTCCTATTGGCTGCTCCGCTTGTCACATGTTAATTTAAATACTACTTGTAAATACTAGTTCTTTATTTGAGCATTGTTATTTTATACAACTTTATGATGGCATGATATATTACAGATGTAGTTACTACCAGGGTTGGGAGGGTTACTTTAAAATATGGAATTGATATAGTTACTAATTACCTGTTTACAAAATGTTATCAGAATATTAAAGTAACGTAATTTGATTACTTTCTGTTACTTTTGGATTACCTCTACACCAAAGACAAGAGAATAGAAATACTGATGCATGTTTATTGTATGAGACAACAGAACAATGTAACCTTGAAAAGAAAATGGAAACGGAAACATTTTTCTTGTTATCCTTCTAAATAATGCTGAATCTGGTGATGTAGTTTGTCTGTAACTGTAATGGATTACACTTCCTGTATCCTGATTACATAACTCAGTTACATGTCACTGTAAAGCTATACAAAAAGTTATAGATTCATTTTTAATTTACCAATATCAGTACTGTCTACGCACTTTGTTGTTCCATTACCTCATTTTTAATTTCCGGTTTAAATACGTGTGTTGCCGCTTCAATGCTATTTTAAAGTTACAAGCTTCTAATTAATTCTTAAATTCCTTTTGTTAATATGTATTTCACGAGAGCTGGTTGTTTGTCAGATTATGGTGGGCATTAGTAAATGAAAGATTATAAAAGTTTAAAATGAGACGAGTGTAAACATGTGTTATAGAGGCTATATTAAACATGATATTATAAGAATACAGGTGTGCCTTGAGATTTTGGCTTGCCCCTTGTTGTTCCTTGAAACCCCCTTCATGGGTTGAGAAAATTATCCTACTTTTTAAGTTTTTAATATTACAACAACCTTGGATTAAGTGGAACATTTATTTTGAAGGTTCAATAGGTTAAAGGACCACAATTGATGGACGTTATTCTTGCAACTTTTTTGTGTTATCATCTATATTTTTAACAAATATGTATGAACTTCTCTCAGTGTTTGTATATAGTATACAATCTCACATTTATTTATGTATGTGTATATGTGTGTGTGTGTGTGTGTGTGCGTGTGTGTGACATGCTGTTACGTCTCCTGCTTCCATTTATTAGCATTTCCTTATTAAATATATTATTATTAAATATTTCTGATTCTGATCAAGTTGCGTATTTGTAGGAGAAAAGACAGAAAACAGGAAAGAAGGGAAACTGAACGCAGCCAAGAGCCACGGAAGAGTTTGAGTGTGCCAATCTTAAAGAAAGAGGAGGGACTGATGCTCAACCTAGGTAGGAAGGGCAACCTGAGAGGCAGAACACAGGGCAGCACATTCCCAAACAGCACAGGTTGTTTACTGCAATAACCGCAGTGTCCCAGCAGGTGTCAGTGTTTAGCTTTGAGGCCTTCACTGTACTCCAGGAGTTCTCAAACTTTTCCATGTCAAGGCCCAACAAACAGCATTAGCTTATGGCCGAGCCCCCTTTTTGCAAGATCTCCCATTGACAATATAGTACTTCTAAATATTTCTTCACTTTGATTAATGCAAATATAATAATTATAATAATTATTTAATCAGTCCATTAGATTTAATATTTCTGTTTTCCATTATAAATATAGTTTGTCAGTTTAGTTTAACATTCAACAACATTAACGTGTGTGTGTGTGTGTGTGTGTGTGTGTGTGTGTGTGTGTGTGTGTGTGTGTGTGTGTGTGTGTGATCTGCTTATCAGATCACTAGCTCACATCTCAAGAGCAGAGCTGCTTCGTTGCAGGCACAGACCGTTACCGGGTCAAACACTGACAGTTCATGTAATGAATTATGTTTTGACTGGCAGGCAATTAGAAAGATGGGTGTGACAAATAAGATTTAGATTTATAATAGTACAAATAATAATAATTTAGCATTTTCCATCATCTTACCTCAAAGTTTGCTGATGCCCCCACTTTGAAAACCACTGCTGTACACACAGAAAGTCTTTCTGATGAAACCTGTATGGTGTGTGTACAGTCTGACACTGGCCATGCACTGTATGTCTTCTAGCAAGGATGAGTATTTGAGAGACTTAAGGAACATAATGATAGAAAGCTGTGCTCTTCATGACCCAGCAGATGGAGTCAGAAAACTGAACATTAAAGTCTGTGTTGATTTTATTGCAGCACATGAAAGCAAAGTGACAAAAAAGTTTTCCATACCAGTATAACATCATATATTCTGTATTTAATTGTTCCAGTTCATAATAAAAGATTATAATGTTTATGTTTGGTAAATAATTTAAAGCAAAGCGCCAAGTTTTTTTTTTTTTTTATGGCCGCACAATTATAGCAAATACAAATACTTTAGATACTCTTTTATGGTCTTTCGTGCACACTTTTCTGTGTGTGTTCTTTTGTGTGTGTCACCAAGACTTTAGCTACCCACAGCTAACATTTCTGTACCACGTGTCTTTACATTTTGTAACAACACATGTTTGAGTACATGTTTTTACATTAGTTTTCTGTCTTTACTCTACTTTTGAGACAAAATTATGCTAAATGTAAGATGTATGGCAAAAACAATAGCAGTAGCAAACTTAAACTTGCATTATGTTCATTTGTGTTTGATCTGTTTTCACTTCTTAAACAGGCAGAAAATGTCACCTGTTGTACTACATTTTATTCATTCTCAAAGTGAATTTGTTTGAAATGTGTCATTAGATTACTACCTCTGATTTGCACCATTAGAAGTATGTCATGTAAACTGATATTTTTCTTGTTTGCTGTTTTTCACGCCACCCCTGTCTATCCCCAACTTGTCGTGCCCAACATTTTTACTGGCTGCTTGAAGCATTGAGGCCATTGTGCGCCCTTTGATTCAGTTGGCAATTTCATTGTTACACCAATGACAAGGTGGAGCAACAAGGAAAAGCCTCTCTGGCATTGTCTTTAGTGGGTGTTGTTGTGAAAGATTTACAGCTTAATGAGAATGGTGTGAGGCATGTGGATGACAAGCCCGGCTGCTATCCATCACCTGGTCTGCCCTCAACCTTTCCTATACCTCAGCTCTATTCAGCAATGATTCAGAGTCCATATACATGACAGAGGGACAAATGCAACCATTTAGGCTTCAGACTGACTAACAACTGAAGGAAAGACTGCAGTTTAAATTATAACAAGCAGATGAAGGTCTTGAAGAGCAAAACAAAAAAACATTGTTTTTACAGTATTTTATGCAGGCGATGAAGAAGATGTGTGTAGGTGAGTTTTTTCCTCAGGATTTATTCTTTCATAATCTCACAGGAGCTGTGGATATTAGTGAGGACACTGAAGTCTTACAGTGAAAAACTTGGATATTTTACATGTTTATATTTAAATCTCCCTGCTTTCATGTTAACAATAAAATACATTAATAAAGAACTAGGGGTCTGTATCTACTACTGAGGACTCTGAGGTCCTATCATTAGTATTTTTTTTTTCATTTTTGTTTAGAGACGTTTATATTGTACATGTAAACACAAAAATCTTTAACTTTCACAGGTTTAGACAAAAAAAAGAGAATACAACCAATGTTGGGAGATCAAATTGAAAACTAAATAAAATTGAACAGTTGAATAAATAAGTAAAACTTGAAAAAAGACAAGTGGAAAAGAGGGTGGCTCATGACTTTAAAATCTGTGCTACAGCCCTGCTTATGTGATACCTTACTTTGGGGAATATCTTCTTTTTATTTAACAAAATATATCAAACAGCTCAATGTTAAATAATCAGCTTTGCCCAGTTACTATGTAATCTAAAGGTAATATAAGATTTCAGATTTTGATTAGGAATTATAAAAGACACAAGCCTGAACAAGCGTTCAATACCAAACAACCAACACCTTTTGGTTAGCACTGAGGTTCAGTAACAGACCTTATATCATCAGCATTTTCTCCTGAAAGTACAATTTGATCTTCATGTGGGCAATAAGATTTTATGAAAATATAATTAAACAGGTGGCTGAATAAATAAAAAATCAAGCATACAAATGAAAAAATAGAGGGGGTTGCAACTTGGACTCTCTAAAATCTTAAGCAGACTTGAATGACAAAAAAGATCCACTCCAGACATTAGGGCATATAAAAATGCTCTATTTGCAATAATAATTCAATCATTATTAATGAATAAAATACATTCATTGAAAATTAAGTATGCTCTTCATTGAAAAATACAGAATCAATACACTGACAGTATTTAACACACAAGGTTAATTACTGGAAACAAGATTCACTAAAACGTCTCAGTGGATTTCAAGTTCCCACATCCCTCGTCAGCTGCATTGGACCACGGAGTGTTTTCACAAAAGCACGTTTGTTCCTACATGTCTTAAACTTGAAGGAGAGCACAGAGAAACTTTCTCCCTCTAGCAAATGAAAACTTCCATAGTATCAAACTCTGCACAGCGAAGGTCAACCAACCAAGTAAAGTAACATTTTTGAAAGGATGAGGACTTTAATCATCACCTGTGTGTTTGGTTTGTTTACGTGAGCTCATTACAACAGTTTTGATCATTTTCTGCTGCTCTTTATTGCTTCCATTGAGACTCATTAAAAAGACGATTAGGCCTCGTCCATCTCCCCGTCCCCTCCTCTTTTCTGAGTCCTTTTACAGGCCTCTGAGGGCAGAGCGTGGGCTCCCTCCCTGCTGTGTGTGCCGGGTTTAGCTGGAGGCCGGCCGAGTCAGTCAGTCACGTCCCCTCGACGGTTGGATCTGGACTGGCCGTGGGCAGCCCCCCTAGAGAGGAGGTCTGGCGAGAAAAGGTGAACATTAACCCGGGTCCCATTCTGGGCATCCCACTATTCCCCATAAATCATTAACCTGTCCAGCATCAAGCCGGTGACAGCATCAGCATGACAACATCAATCTGTCAGGATTCCTCTGAACCAGGTTTTCAGCCTTAGATGCAAATCGAGTGAATTTAGACTCATTCTGGTGAAAACAGACTTGCACTTTCGCCCTGCAGAGACTCATGTGGCCCAACTATTTAGTTTAATGTGTGTTTAGATATATGATATGATTTATGTCAGATAAAATCCCCACTAAGAGAACCGCAAACAAGTCTCCTTTCAAAGGGAATTTCCTCAGAACATTTAAATATTAAAAACGATCATTAAAAGGTTGATGGGCCTGTGTATCGAGGACATGACACAAGGTCTATGTAAGATTTATCACAGTCTGAGGTCTTGCAGCAGGTTTCCAATGGCTGTCTCAATGTAGTCTATCTAGGGCTGGCTCAATCAGTAATTTTGCTAATTAAGTCATTAAAAGCCACCTAAATACTTTTTTTTTGTAATTGGAAGTTGTGGAAAGTCCCATTTTCATTTTCACTCTACAAATTATAATGATTTAACAATTAGTTTTTCATGATATGGCAAAAAATGGACAGGTTGGTAAATTAAGTTTTATATATTTAAACTTCTCAAAATCCTTTAAAAGAAGGTAAGAGCTGCATTTAATTTTAGTATTTATTCTGATTTCTCTGTCTATGCATTTTGTTGTGGACTCAAATGTCTGAAATTGGAAACTGGTTTTCTTTATTTTTGTAGTGATGTCTGAATTATGATATGAATTGATGGTGTAATGTAAACCCTTACCCAGTGCAAATAGTTGCAGGACACAATAATACTCATTCATTCATTTATATATGATTTTATATAAAGTACCTCATATGCTTGTTTTTAGACACAAAATCATGCAGAATATCACTAATTCCTCTAATTTACTTTAAAGGGAGCATTAAAACATAATTATTTTCTGCTGCTTTCTAAAAACACTTGAACTGCTTTAATGTCTCTCTTTTTGGCTCCATATTTATATACATGTTCACACTTCTTAAATTCATAAATTTAACATTTGTTTTCAATCCCTCTTGAAGTTTAAATGTATGTAAAGCTCTTTGGAACTGAAATTCTGCCAGATACTGTCTTGTCTTAGTGAATAAAAAGGAAATATCAAATATACTTCTAGTAACATACTCAAGAGGTACATCCTGATACTCAAGGACCTCTGTAGGTCATTTAGAAGGGAATTATTTTCTGATATGTAATGTAGTCTCACAGGAAATGAAACAAGCTCAAAAATTATAGATTACAGAACTAAAATATATTTCTCCTCACACACCCCTCCCGCCTCATCTTTCGTATTAAAGCTACAAAAAAGTGAATGCTAATGGGTTGAACTGAACTGAATGAAAAAAACTTGAGATCAAAAGCCACCAATCTTTTCACGAGTCCAGCCTTGCTGTCACTGTAGGTGGTGCTGGTGGCGATGTACGGTGAAGGGTACTGATTGTTACTACGGAGGACTGACTGATCTCCATGACTGTGCAGGAGCACAACAGAGGCCTCCTTGATCAGAGGGCTTTTGATGGAAGACTCCTGTCAGAGCAGCTCCATACATGTGTATGTATTTCTCCATAGAAAGGTTGGCGTTAACTCTGGTCGCAGTGACCAATTAGCCCTGGCAGAGAGTGGCCTCCTGACCCTTGACCCCTGCTGGGTAGTCCTATCCATTAACCCCTTGGGCCTCAGCTGGAGTTGATGTAGTATCTTTTCTTCTGGCTCTGCTAAACACACGGCCACATTCACCCTGCAGCTTCCACTTTCGGTCTCCTTGCCCCTCTCCTCTATTCCCCGGGTGGCAGCTCGCTCCTTGTGTTGACCTCTCGAGTCCCCGAGCAGAGTGAATCTATTGGTCCGTCGTCACCCCACAGCAGCAGCAGTAGAGTTATACTCTAACAGAGCATCTTCTACACTGTAGATTAGACAATTTGATTACTTTTGACCATTCTGTGATCACTTTCATTGAGCTTGTGTTCATTGTCAGTTTTATTTATTGATTAATCCTGTTTTGTTTCTACTTTTCTATAATTTTTCTTTATTTTTCTTTCTTCACTAAAATATGTGTAATTTGTTTGGAGTGAAAAATTAATAAAAAGTTGGTAAAAAAAAAAGAGAGTGTCTTACCTTGTATAAATAAAGGTTAAATAAATTAGCTTGAATTTAAAGACCATGCAAAAAGGTTTGGTAGAATTTATGTCCAAACGCAAATTTCTTACAATGTGCCAATCAATCATTAAATAACTTAACTAATAACTCTGTAATATATTTATATGTCCTCATGTATTGCCTTGTTGTGTTTGTGTAGATATCATAAATAAAGGAAAAGTAACCAGATATCAGAGGACACAGGTTACATAGTAAAGGAAACAAAGTAGTGACTGATATTGCTAAGATTGTTATGTTGTACAGATAGAAGGAGACTTGTTTATGAACACCCAGCAAGCCCGTTTGATAATGATGATTATGATATTATTATTATAACTTGGAGTAGTAGTATTAGTATTAATAGTAGTATTAATTACCAGTAAGATGAATTAAACCAGCTGTCAGAAGAATCATCACAACCCATGAAAAGCAGCTTATTTAGCAAGATGTTGTGATCGACAGTATTAAAAGTCTTGGACAAATCTATAAAGAGTCCAGCACAATGTTGCTTTTTACCAAGTGCGTAAACGACGTCATCCACAACAGCGGTTACTGTACTATGACCAGGACCACAGCCTGACTGCTGCGGCTAAAGGACTTTATTTTCAGGCACATAGTTGCAGGTTGACCAGTGAGGATTTTAGACCAATAGGATAGCTTAGATATCGGCTCATGTCACCTTTATTTAATGGAACAACCAGAGCTGCTTTCTATATCATCTACAGAAGTATTAAAACCTAAATAATACTACAATAGAACCAATATTAGCAGCAGTAATACTTGTAGCAGCAGTATCAGTGATGGTATTAACTGTATTTATAGTTTTATTGTAGTAGGTTTTTATACTTGACCTGAGTGAACTAGTTTTAATTGTGGGTGAAGGGACATCTTGTTTTGACTGACATTTGTCCAGTTTTGGCTCAGGCCACAGTAGAGGGGCTTTAGTCATGACCTTCCCTGTTACGCTCCACTGCCTGGGAGTCATGCTGGTCTTCAAGAGGTGAAGGGAGAGTAGTGCTTTGATCAGTCAGTGTCCTGAAGTTCCTCACTTTATTCTTTATTCTTAGATCCCCATCAGCTGCCACCAAGGTTGAAGCTAGCTCATCAAGACAGCTTCCTGGAAGAAGATAGCTCAAAGTCTCTGTGATTTTAATCAGCTTGTGAACTGCCTCCTTACAACTGGGCATGTTGATCATATATTAAGTAAGTTATTTGTATAAAATTCTTTAGGATTGTTTACAGAAAAGCTGCAGATATCATTTAAGTTCAACACAACAAGACATTTGTTTTTACCCTCAGTTTAGATGTCAAAAATACTCCCAAACTTACGTAAAACTGTTAATGATTATATTAGACTTGAATTAGCAATGTGCAATGCATTATTTCCTCTTATTAATCCACATTATTCTTATATTTAATTCCTAAATGAGTTATGGTGCCCCCTGCTGACAGACATGAAGAGAAAAAGTTATTTATAACACTAAAAACATTATTTTCCCCAGAGATTCATTGTCTGAGTGGTTAATGCAGAAAAGCATGCAGTAGCTCGTTATAACTTTAACTTCATGCTATAATTACTTTAAAATCAGCATGTGTTATGTGTAAAAGCAACAGAGTAACACAGGAACATCACATGGCTGAGACAATAAAATAAAATGTTGATTGTATCTCATACAAAATAAGCTGCAAGTTTACACCTCAAATAACACAATGAAGCACTTAATAAAGCTTAACCAATACAATAAACCTTATATTATCACTAATTGGTCAGCAAATATAAACTGTGTTTTCAGCCAGAAAATTCTTTAGCGCATAGTGAAACGAGGTTGCATTCAAACCCTAATTCACAGTTGAATTAAATGTCATGTTTAGAGAGTTTAGAGTTGTATTTCAAGCTCTAACAGATGCTAATGAGCCTCCCAGTATTTCAGTTTCTTTTAGAGAAAAGAGTAAAGGGGACATGGTCAGATCTTTAGAGGCTTCCTGGGTCTGAAAATCAAAGGCCTCATTGAAAACCAAATAGAGCAACATCAGTGGATTACAAGGCTTCCCTCAGCAGGGCTCCATGGTGGAGGCTGCAGGTCAACACAGGGATACATCACAATCCTGTTTTAATGATGCAAAGTTTTAAATCTGATGACTTTGAAATGGCTGTAATCAATATTTTTCTTTATAATAACAATGTATCAAATGACAATCTGAGTGATTATTAGCTGAATCTGCAGCTTCAATCGGCTTTACAGAGCTTTATAATGGGTTTCCGCACTCATGGCTGTCCGCAAATTTACTCTTTGGTTCACTCTAAATGGTTTCAATTGCTTTCAGCTAAAACACAATAAAACCCCCACTGTATAGCACCTGCTCAGTACCAAACAGCAGACAGACACAGTTAGCAACTAGATGGTGAACATAGTGCAGCATTCCCCAGCTAAAGGAGTTGGTAGAGGCCAAAAACAGAGCGAACAGAAAGTGAATATTGGACTTAATTCATTCATCAGGAGGCCAGAAACATGACAACAAATTAATGATTGTGTGACTGTGTAACTGCTGGGTGTGTAAATAAGCAACTGTTTGCTAACGAGTTCAACTTGGTGATAATACTGCATGCCAATGTTGTGAGGTTTTACCCCCAAGTGGCAAAAACTTCAGCTACTACAGTTTAAATTGTAATAGGATCACGTAAGAGTGAGGCAGAAGGAGCCAAAGAGGCTTAAACCTATATTTTTAGATGTAGTGCTTTTAAATGTGACTGCTCAAATGCCTTCTTCTGACTCTGAACTGATAAATCGGTTTGTTGTTAAAGTGAAATCATGGGCCTTTTGCTTTTCCTATAAGAAATTCTCTCTCTGCCTCATAAACAGCTTCAAATATTTGCTGATGTTATAAAACATTATTTGACACTGTGGGGAGAAAAACACTGCCTGGGTACCTGAGCACAAAACCTTAACAGTGTGTGTAATGGTAGGCTATGTAATGATTTGATTATTTTAAAAGGCAAATGATTTATTTAAATATGACCTTTATCTTGACTTAAAACCCCAAATGAAGCGGTGATAGTTGTCATTACAATGACATTTTACTTTCTTTATACAGTGGGCTCTATGTCAGGATGAAATTAATTATGCAATCATAACATGTTGGGTTCAATGAACTTTAAATGCACTGTGCACTTTAGATCTAAAAACTTCAAAGAGGCTGTTTGCTTATCACAGAGCAACACCACAACTTCTTTGTGGAGGCTATAAACAGACTCCATGCACTGAGCTGTTCCTTCTTCCTACTGGCAGCTCAGCCTCTGTTATTTTCTATTTTTTATTAGTGGTGGAAAGTAATTTAAGTACTAGACTTAAGTATAGGCTTAACTACCAGAACTTTACTCAATTACTTCCATTTTATTTTTACTTAGTACCTCTACTCTACTATATTTATATATTAACAGCAATTAGGCTACAAATTACTCTGCAGATTAATATTTTACATAAGTTAAAAAACCTACTTTATGGTCAATATATAAAATATTAGAAATTCTTATAAATGTATTATTAAACAATCCAACATCCACTAGTTCAGATGAGCTTAACCTCAATAAACTCCAGCTAACTACTAATAATAGAGCAATAAAGAAAATGTGGAAGTCTTCACACAAAATAACCAAAACCATGTATTCATTTTGGAAAAAAAACAACTTTTACTTCAATATTTTCTCAGAAAGTATAAATAATGATTTATGATTGATTTCAATTTTATACAAAAATAATACATTAGGAGGAAAGAAAAATCATGCCCTGTCACACAAGTATGAGTGCCCTCTGATCAGATGGCAGTAGATGTGCCTATAACAGTCACAAACCAACCAACATTATAATAACAATGTAATGACCTAATATTGAACAGGAGACTGGATCTGACACACTTATAACATGCAGGGTTTGATAGTCAAAATGGCCTTTTTTTTCTCATAAAAACATGGGTAGTAAGGAAAATGTATTATTATTATTGACCTTATCCTCGTCCAGCTATAGCTAAACTGGGACAGAAGTCAATGGAAAATAAACAATTGGAGGTGAATTTGCCCAGTTAGAGAATCCGTTTCATAAATGTACAGAGAGGGAAAAATGGAGAGAGACTTGAGGAAAATAATATAACCGGAGTTACACAGAGGGCTTACAGCTAACCTCTGTACGGATGTAACGCTCGCTGTTCGCTGTGAACAAACAGGTCCAACGCTCGGCGTCGCGCGAACACGCAAGGCGACAGTTTGCCAAGTGCAGCTAAGTAGAGTTCGCCTGGGCATCTGTACCCAGCAGCTGCTCCTCTCCCCAACATTTCTCAGTCTCTGTGGATTCCTTCGTGATTAGAGCACCGGCTGTCACAACATTATCCTCTCTCATGTCTCTCTCCTTCACAAAATACCAGCCAAAGATGTTTTGTTTCTGAATACTTGTCAATATTTTCATTCTACACCGGTGGGGGGTCTTGCGCCATGATTTATGATGGAGGAGTTATTAACAATATTTGTCCTATTCTGGTATCTCTTCACATTGCAGCAGGAAGTGGGAGAGGGAGGAGGAGGGTGAGTCCCATTCCTGAAATTCACCTGAACCTGTGTGCAAACAACATGGAGGGGAAGGGCCACATTTAAAGCGTGTGAGTCAGTCCCCCAGGGCAGATCTGGTTTATAGATACTGCGGGCTAACTTTTGAGACTTGATGACAAATACAAGCCATACTCAACTACACTCTTAACGCTTTAGCATATTTGTCACACATCTATCTGCTTTTTTGTGTTATTTTACAGGCAGCAACTCCAGTACATAATAATTGCTGGTGACTTCACTGATAGTGCATATTCATTCCCGGTTTCAAGTGTGTGGAGTTCTGTGCAGAATCCAGTTACACAAAGCATTGCATACACCTATAGACGCATTGCATAGTCCTTTCAAGATTGTCAAAGTCTTTTCAATCACAGTATACACAATGAACAACTCGAAAATGATGAATCCCTCGAACGACAGACAGGGCATTCATCGTCTGCACCAATGTTAGTACAGTAAACTGAGTGTGAAATAATAACATGGAAGACTCCTTTAAAGCCCAGTAAGAAGATCAATACAGGTTAATGTGATTGTCACACAGTTCTGCTCACGTGCAAAGGCGATTTGTGTAGCTGTCGAAAGGCATCCTGGGACTGAATCGCCTTCATTGAGTCTTTTCAGCCTTCACAGAGGCTGATCACTGTCTCTGAAAGTTTCAGCGTGTCTTCATATTTCCACCTTAAATCACAGTGTAATATAAGTCGTCCCAGAGCCTTCATTTACGTCCGTATCGCAGTTTATGAGCAGTTTTTGGGTGCTTGGTTTTTGTTCCTTTGTAATGTCAGAAAAGAGGATGACTTTTTTCTTCTTTTTTTTTTGAAAAGGGGCATAAAAAATACTGAATACTGTTTTCAAAGATTGCGTTAAAATCATACATCCTTGTTGATCATTTGTGTGCGACCGAGGGGAATCCAGTCTCCTCACTTTCAGGTGCAGTGAGTTTCTTTTTCTTTTTCTTTTCTTTTTTTTTTTTCCCTCTGTCCCCCATTTCTCATCATTCACAGCCTGGCCCACCAGTCGTCACTCCTCTCGTTTGTTGACTGACTCATCATCCAGCCGCGCCGTTTGCCGGTTATTAAGAGTTGTCATGGTGACCACGGTGAGAGGGTGGAAAAATGTGCTCCGGTTGCTGGGCACCGAGGAAGTCAGGTGGACGCTCTCACCAAGCTTGAAGAGGACACTGAAAGAGAGGAGGAGAGGGAGAGAAATGTCAGACAAAGTAGGTCTGTGTTACATAAAACAATAAATACAATCTGTCCAGTAACACAGGTATATACACTATATATATATATATATATATTCTATTTTATGCTACTTTATACTTCTTTTTGAAAGGGAAATATTATACTTTTTACTCCATTACATTTATTTAACAGATATTGTAACTTTGTTTATACAATATGATGCATTGTTACAGGTTAAACTGCTATAAGTAAGTAAGTAAGTAAGTAATTCTACTTGTAAGTAGAATTAGCTCCACCTTGACCGACTATTAAATTTGAGTGCTGCTTACATATAAATGCATCAATAATATGACCCAGTAATATTACACTGATGGGATTTTGTTGGAAATATTCTGTAATTTTACTTTTATAAACACATAATTACAACACATATTCAAAGATTCTGTCATTTATAATAAGGTTCAAAGATCAGATGCCTTTTTAGGATTTTAATGTGAAGATTATGCTTTTTTGTGGAAAAAACATCTCAGACACACATTATTGTTCCAAGCAGACTTTTTGTACATATGTCTTAACACATGTACGGAGGGGATCTTTAAGTAAAATTATGTTTACAGGACTTTTACCTGTAATGGAGTATTTCTACTGCGTGGTATTGCTACTTTTACTTAACTAAATGATTTGAATACTTCTTTCGACACTGGTAAATACATCACCCTACACCTTCATGTGCCACACCTGACCAAATACATTCCTCGTCCCTCTTCTCCTGACTCTGAAAAGCCTTGATTCCATTGAAATGCTCTCTCTCTTTTTTGGATTGTTTGTGGAATTTATTTTTGTCCTGCCTCTCCAGGGGTGGAGGCAGGTGACCCTGGTGTGACCCTGCGGCCAGCAAACAGCTTCACCTGATAAAGCTGACCCGCAGGTAAGACTTGAGTCATTAGATGCCGGGCTCCGAGCAGAGGTGAGTTTTAAACAGGCTCAGGTATAATGGAGGGTTCACGGTAAACAATGAGTGTTATAAAGCCTGAGCATGTTGGTTGTGTCATGAGAAGAAGGCTGCCCAAATAAAAGTCCTGATAAGAAAATACCTGGGAGGGCCTGCTGGCTAATTGCTCTCTAAATAAATGGGTTTGTGAAAAGCCACAGGGTGATGATGCCAGCGGTGGAAAGCAACCATCAGGACATTTAGTTTAGTACTGTACTGTACAATTATGAGGTACTTGTGCTTCACTTTGTGCTACTTTATACCTGATCATTTTTACTCTTACTACTTTTCAGAGGGAAATATTGTACTTTTTACTGCTCTGACAGATGTATTGAGTAGTTAGTTTATAGATTTTACACAAAAAATAGAAGATATGCCTATAAAAAGCATTTTACTGCTTTTCTTTTTCATACATTATAGTATTTTTTTTAACAGTTGTTCTAATGTTTTGAAGACATCAAGAATCAATTAATTGAGAAAATAATATGCATCTGCAACCCTACAACGCATTGTTCAAGACTAAACTAAAGATCAACTTTTTGGCTTGTGACTCCTTACAGAAAGCAGTGAATAGTTAAGGCTCCTATGTCCATTTTTAGCTTAGTCCCGTCAAACATCAGAAAACACTCTATAAGTATAATTTCTACAGTATTTCTTATTTATAATACCATAAATAAGTTATTTATTTTTATATTAGTAGTAGTGTAAGTATTGATATCACTATTTGTCTTGGTATTATATTATTATATCATTGTAAATAACTAAAACATCAAACGTCCCAGGTGTTTCACAGCCATAAAAGGATGTGAGTGTATATTCCACGTGTTTGGTAATCAAAACACATGAAAAACAGTAAAAACAATAAAAAGAAATACAGTCTCACTGACAATTAAGAAGATTTAAATGAATTAAAGTGATTTAAATTAACTAACAAAATAATAGTTAGCCAGTCCAACCTATCCAGGCAGATGGATCCTAATCTGTGGAAGATTTAATCGACAGTATTTTTACATTGTGGTTTTGATACTTCCTCCACCACTGGGTCCAGCTTGTATCACAACATCTACCTTAAAAAAGTGTATCAATAAACAGCTGACTGTCCTTGAAATGTGCCTATACTTCACAGCCTCAGAGAGATTTTGTTTTACTTCCCTCCTCCACAGAGGATACACCGTGAGCTCTGAGCTATCACCCCATCAACCCATCCGTCTGTCAGTAGCAGCGCGGCGGTACGAGTGCTCTGCCCCAGCGTGGGAAATTGAGCGTGTGAAAGCACCGTGGACAACATTTCAGGCTAGAGCGATCACCGAGAGCAGGGAGAAGTAGGAAAGAGGAAGAGATGTAATTACCGGGGGAAAAAAAAAAAACCCTCCACCCCCCACCCAACCCATCTCATCTCCAGCCTCACTGTAGCATGGAGGAAAGTAGCAGGACCCACGGCTTGAGAACTTTGATTAACAGCGGGGCTCATTTCCTGATCGCAGAGGTAACTCTCACCAGGGAGAGGAAAGCGAAAGGAGGCAGCGGTAATCAAGAGGCGTTCAGGCTGAGGGAACAGGTGATTGATTAGACGACTGTTTAGGAGGAAATAGGAAATCTGAGGAGTATACTATCCACGTATTTGTCTCGTCTGTCGGTTTGGAGACAAATGAAAGCATCTGAACATCAGCAGCAGCTCCAAACGAAACTCTGACAACTAAAAGTGACTTAAAATATTCAATTTTTGTGCAATTTTGGTGATTTCACTCATTTAAAGTGCGTTACTGAACTGATAAAATTGTATTTACCCAGGAGAGACCCCCGAGTTGCACCATCTTGTTTACAGGAGCGTCCTAATGTGACAGGAATTAAACAAGTCAACACACAATCATAGCACACACACACACACACTTCTCCCAGTCATAATCTAGTTCCTGCTGTCAGCGTGTGCTTTGATTGTGTTGTTTCTCTAAATCAGAACAGGGTGATGGTGATTTTAGTGCATCAGTAGGTAATGAGTGAGCTGACTGGACTTTTCAAAAGAGAGATTTGATGAGAAGATACTTCTATCTGTTGCAAAATGTAAGAATTACTGAATTACTAACATCTCAATTGTACAAATACCCCCCATACCAATTACGAACATTGACTTTTTAAATCTAAAACCCACAGTAGCAGGCAGGCAGACGTGAGAACATGCATGTAACCAAGGCCTCTGTGATGAGATATGATGTGGACTAAATACTGACCGTCTTGCCCGAGGACATGGAGCTGAGGGTGCTGAGGCTGTTGGCGTCTGTGACCACCATGGGGAAACGTGACGGGTGGGTATATTGCGGGGGCTCTTGCTTGTGAGAATACACTGCAAAGGAAAGTCAGACAGATAATTAGACTTCCATACTTGCACACAGGATGTTTATGTTGAGCAGCACAGTTTGCTTCATTTCCTAAAGATACCAAAGGAACAGGAGAAGTAAGATCTGATCTAAAATCTAAAGCTTTAATAATTCTCCTTCTGCTTTTAGAAGCAATAGGTTTGATGCCTCTCATCTTGTGGCAGAAAAGTGTCCATGTATGACAACAATATCGAATTAGGGCAAGAAAAAGAAACCTTAAAGGTCATAATAAAGTGGATACATGTATTTTGAGCTGTATTTTTCATTAATATCGCTGTATTTCCTTTAATAATATTGCCCATTTCTGTTCTGGTTTGGGATCTGGAGATCGGACCCCTCAAAGGGTCCCCAAGATGAATGTGAGGGGTCAATAGATCACCACCAGCATAGGAGAGAATCAAAAACATATTTCCTCTACACAAAATTATGTTTTTGTTTGTATTCAATATAAATATTTTTTATTTATTATGATATATATTCTTTTTTTTCCTTGTGAAATACAAGAAAGTTTTATCCTCTCAGGCTTTATAACCTAATACACACACCTGTGACAAAGGGGAACACATAGAAGGTAACTTTTAAAGCCAAACAGTTATAAAAGCCTACTAGAGGCTGGTGTAAAAAAGAAGATGAGAGTAGAACTGAGTGTTACTGACTGTGCGAGTGTGCGACGGTAGCCATGAACGGCTGCTGGCTCATGTGGCTCGGGGACTGCTGCATCAGGCTCTGTTGGTGCGGGCTGTGGAGCTGCTGGGAAAACTGCACTGGCTGCAGCGCTGCAAGGCTGCCAGCCACACTGTTGATCACTGGCACCGACTGAGACTGCGACGTGTTTAAACCTAGCGAGACAAAGCAAAACCTCAGTCAAAACCATGTCACGATAAAATGTATCGTCTGTGTTAGCCATACAGAGAGACCGAGGACTTACTCTGTGCTATGGCCATGACTCCAGATAGAGGCATGATGAGGTTCTGTGTCTGCTGATGGCTGTGATGGGAACTGTGGATGTTGGTCAATGTGCTGACTGGGGGAAGTCCTCCACCTGAACCTGAAATCTGGGGAAAGATGAAGCAAACATATAAAATTAGAGCACTGTTTTACTGCTGTAATAATTATTATAACAGACGACAACACTTATGAGAGCTTGAGTGTCTGCTATGTAAATTCACATAAATGTATTTTCAAAGTGAAACAGATGTTGGCTGCTAAACAAACTACAGACATAAATGTTGACTTAGTTCAGATTCTTTTGTATAACACTACGCTTGTGTAACTCATATGCGGCACACAAGCAAATATTGATAAGAAAGAAAAAAATTCATGCTAGAAATGTCAGCATGGAGAAGACATGAGTGCATGAGTTTTTGTACCTTCATGTTGGTTTATCAAACCCTTAAAAAACAAAAAAACCTCTATCATGTACAGTAATGTCTATCTGGATCGGGATCCTCCCAGTTGGTGGGGCTGCGTCTATTTGACTACTGCCAGCTGCCCACACATGACAGATGGGCCCGACACACATCTGCAGATAAGGAACCTTCAGGTCCGACCTGCTGCACAACTACACTGCCTACCTTCGCTGTGTTTCTCATAATGCCGCTCCAAAAGGCAGAAGTATTTTGACGTGACAGGGAAGTTTGTGAACACTTCTGAATATTTCATTTGCATGACTTTACCTGGACAAGATAAGTGGTTTAAATAGCTGAATTTTGTGTTGTGTTGCAGTTTAAATTTGGTCCAAAAAAAACCCAATTCTGACAGCAAATCACACATGATATATCAAAAGTATTGTTGCACCACTATTCAAACGCTATGGGTCCATGCACAGTTTTCCTTGTCACTGATCAAATATTGGACTAGGGCAGAAGGGAGAAACTCTGAAGTAGACAAAAAAAAAAGAGAATGTCGGGTATAATCAAATGTTGGCATTTCTCTGGCAGAGCAAGCAGTGCTCCACCTGTGGCTCCTCTTTGCAAGGCATTTAATCAATAAGGACAGAATGTTTCTTTGTCAGGTTTATTGGCTGAGCGATGAACATGCCTCGTGCACTTTGGTGAAGGCTGAGTGCTTGGCCAGCCATGGCCTGCCACCCTGACTCCACCTTCCAAACAGAGCAGCACAATGCGCTAATTGTTGGCTCTTGCCAGTGGGTCCATGGGAGAAGAGGTTCAAGAACCTGCTTTGTACGTTTATGCAAAGCGCAGGCCAGGTTTTATCTAATCTGAGGTCATGAATGCCCAAGTGTATTCACTCACCATCTTAGTCTCAGGTGACAGCAGACTGTGGCTGTGGTCCAATCCTCCCGGAGACACCTGCTGGAGTACTGACTGGCTCGACGACATGGCGTTGCTACTGTGGTGATTGATGGTTGTGGAGGAGGTAACCTCACCGGGGCCTTGGCTGTAACGCACTGAGAGAGAGAGAGAAAGAGAGACAGTTAGTTTCACTTGTTTTGGCTCACAGCTGCTGCATCCTACAACTATAACAGTTATATAGGGCAGAGAGATAGTGGCATCAGCCTCATGAGCAACACCGCAATCCCTCCAACCAACCAGGCTCACCTGCTCTTTGACTCAGACAGGGGGAGAACAGAGCAAACAAACACACTGATCCGTTCGCTGCTGCTATCTGCGTTAGCTCAGCCACGGCCATGAACTATGTACACGCACTCACTACAGCAAAATTCCCATCAGACTCTGATCAGTATACAAATGCTACTGATGATGTTCGCAATTACGTCAGTGTGAAGTTTTACCATTGGTGGAAGGAGTACTCAGATCCTTTACTCAAGTAGAAGTAAAGTAAATGTGTGTCCTGCGTTCAAAAAAAGTATATGTATATTTACTCATTCTGCAGAAAGCCCTGATGAGCATTTTACAGTGGTTTCTAACCTAGGGCTCATGTCCCCTCCAAAGGGTCACAATGTAAATATGATTAAATTAATTGTAAATTATTGATATAAATATGATTGGTAAACACAAAATAAATAGGAAGACAGGAAAAAAGTTCAGCTGCGTAATGTTTTCTAATCTTTTTGTTGAAATATTTAGTAATTGTACCGAAATCAAACCATCTGTAAAGTATATTTTGTGAGCTTATCGTAAGTTTTTTCAATGTAAAACCTTTTGAAAATTTAAACTTAAGCAGTAGGATAAACATGGTGACATCAAAAGCCTAACATTTCCCTCTGACATGTAGTAGAGTAGATGTAAAGTGCCTAAAACTTCTACTTGAGTAAATGTATTTAGTTACTTTTTGTTTTCACCACATTGTCACATATTCACAGCGAAGCTGCAATGAAATTAAATTTGTCTTTTAGTGCCATCACTTAATCCCGTGTCTAGACTTCTTGCTGTCTCTCACTGGAGGCCCAAAGGAATGCTTCACCCCGCCACAACCGACAATCAAATGCCTGTTTGCCGATGCAGGCCCCCTCTGATACCAACAGAGTAAACATTACACAATTACAAACAATGTCAAACACATTCTTATCCTGTGGTCTCAGCCTCACACAGACACAGAGAGCCCCCCGTCCCTCAGTGACAGTGTAGAGACAGACTCTGTTTACACATCTTTCCTGAGCCCTCCGTCCCTGACCCAGGTGTGTCAGCCTCAACGCCCCAACCGAAGTCGGTGAGACATGACAGGAAGCATTGATATACAGCCGTTTTGAGATAAAGGAGGGAGAGGCATTGACACTAAATGTGACCAATGAGGGGGGCATTGATTTCTTGTCGCTGCTAGAAACTGGAACAGGATGTATCTGCAATTTTCTTCAGCCCTGAAGGACCTGAAAGTCCTGTTTGATCGTCTACAATCAGAGGTGGGAAATAAAGTACAAAGTACAAATTCTTTGTTACTGTACTTAAGTAGTTTTAGTATAAGTTCAGGAATCTGTGCTTATTTTGTTGACAACTCTTTACTTATGCCCCCTACATATTTATTCAAATTTCTGCACTTTCTACTCTACAGACTCTACAAAACAGGCTAGTAACTGTAGTCTCAATGGATTTGAGGGGAGTTATCAATTAATATCATTATTATTTTGTTGTAATAATAATAATAAGTACCAGGAAGAGAACGGCACAACAAGATGAAACAGAAAAGAAACTTTTATACTTTGAGTGCTTATCAGAGCCTATCCTTTTTCATTTTTACTTACTAAGAAGCTGAATCAGTACTTTTACTTTTTTTCCCACAGAAGTTATCTGTACTTCTACTTAGGTAAAGAATGCACGTACTGTCAACTGTCTGCAAGAAAGCGAACAAGCATAGCACTTTAGCTAAAGATACCTAAAATACAGATGCCACGGTGTCTGAGGCAAAAGCCACAGAGCCATATTTCATCCCCTAAAGTACCTGTCCTCCATTTTGTTCAGTCCACAGACTTCATATTGTCTTCTTCAACATAGTAGCAACCCCACAACACTCCACCGTGCCTTGTAAACACTGCTGCAGAACAATAAAGCACTCCATTGGACTCATGACCCCCATTGCCACACAATAGGATAGGACTCATAAAAAGGCAGTTATCTCGGTGCTGGGCGACCTCTTAAAGTGTAAGAGAGAGAAAAGGATGCTATTCAGGTCAGTTTTTTTTTTTTTTTTGCAGTAATTCTAACTGCAGGGAACCTCGGAGTAAGTCATGAGGACTTTCAAAATCAAAACTAAGAGAGTCTGGGTATCTAGAAAGCTTTAGTGGGAGGAGCAGATTTTCTAGAGACGCACTTAAAGTCAATAGATGGCTTCTACCATTACTGGATGCATTAAGATTGTTTTATTTGGAGATTGTGTAAAGCTAAAACTTTGGCTCCGGCACAAAAACTGAGGAGTCCTTTTCGAGAACAGGGGGAGGGCGAGAACTTCAGAAGGGGAGTGGTAGCAAGGATCTTAAGCAAGTTTAAAAGGCTCCAGCTCCCTGTGTGACCCATGTAATATCAAAGCCTGCCTCCCCAACCCCAGGCAGTGCTCATTGTAGTGTCGCTGCATATGACAGACCTCCTGGGTCTCTGCAGGACGTATCCAGTCTCTTCTTTCAGTGGAAAGTGCAGAGCTAGGCCATCCTTTCTGTGTGTGTGTGTCCTGTTTCCAGCTGCCCGAGGTCCACTGATAATCCCCCCTGCTACTGTATCTGATCTGGAACTTCTGAGTCTGCTAGTTTTCTAACGCCCAGAACGATGCTGGTCAGCTCACACAGCAGTGATTCAACTTTTTTTGTGACTTGAGTTGCCAAAATTACAAGTGGTGGAAGAAGTATTCAGATTTAGAAAACCACCAATAATCTAAAAGTACTGCATTCAAAGTCATATGTAAGCAGAAGTAGGGAAGTATTAGCAAAATGTACTTTTTAAAAGAAACAATTTGACAAGTTGGTGGAGCAGCTAACAATTCACGGAGCAAAAGGAGTTTTTTTTTTTATGTAAAATCTTGATCTGAAATGGAAATATTCAAGTAAAGTATCACAATATTGTATTTAAGTACACTATTTGGGTAAATGTACTTTTCCTTTAAATCATTTTGGCATAAGAAAACATTTGTCAACATACAGTTGTATGATTTAGTCAACTCATTAGTGGAGATCAATCCTTCAGAGTATAATGCTGTTAATAAGATGGATTACTTGAGCTTAGTAAACGTTATTAGTGGATGAACAGAGCAAATATTACATCGGAAAACACAGGTGTGTGCTCACATACGCCTGCTGACAAACTATGTAATCTGCCTTAGATCAGTTTCATTTCAGAAAGTAAAAAGGTTCACCGGCAAAACTGCATGTCACACCACTTGACTATCTATCCAGTTGTGACCAACTGGCCAATGAACCAAAACAGAATCAATAAAAACTCCCAAAGTAAGAGGAGTTCCTTTGATCTGACCCAGAAGTGACCTTTCTCGTTTGACGGAAGGTGTGGCGGCGGCTTAAGGAGGGGGGTGGCTAGCTTTCTCTATAGGCGAAGAAGGGGTCATCAGTCCTGTCTGGCCAGAAAAGAGCCAATACCCCAGTGGACAGCTCCTGCTGCTTCAAGTCTGCACCCAGCCTCAGCAACTATACCAATGCCCATAAAGGGGATGGGGGAGGCTTTAAAATCAGTCCTCCTCAAGGCCCAGCGGAGATAAATGAACCTAGGTTACAGTCACTGCAGTCTTCTAATACACCACAGACAATGGGAACTCCTGCTGAGGTAGAGTATAGAGAGTAGAAGTCAGAGGAGCCCCTTATCAAAGGCCTGGGAGATGTAGTAGCAAAGGATTTTAATTGTCCATTAAGCATGCATAATACAGGCCGTGCCCTAGCAACGCAATGAGACGCCCCGCTGGGATATTATTGTCAGGCCAGGAGCTGACACTGAAAAACAGCTGATGCTGTCGGCGGGATGCCAGCAGGACACCATGTAAGCAGCCAGCTGAGGGATTTTTTGGGGGGAACAAAGTGCTTTCCGCCATGTACCGACCCTTCCCTTCTGCAACCTTATCGCTGACCCCTCTGGCTTTGCAACCTGGGGTCAATGCCTGGTCAGGTGTTCTGAGCAACAAAATAAAACCTCAAGCAAACAGACAATCCCAAAGTGGGACCAGTGTATCCAAAGGTAAAAGAGCAAGCCAAGGCAAACAGTTTTGTTTTCCCTTCAAAGCTCGCCTCGTGTTCGAACACGAGAGGACAACAATAGGCCCTGAGTGAGTCTCTCAAATCACAGTTTTATGGAGGGTGAGTGATGGCACAGAGGATAATGCTCTGTGAGGCCTATCAGCTTTGTTTTTATGTCGTATACACCAGGTAAACTCAGTCAATACTAATTACTCCAAATGCAAACATCAGGTCAGGGTGAAATGGTCAGAGCAATAGCACACAGCATTTCCTTGTTTTGGCAACTCTGTGAGCGGAGTCATTAGCAACCTGCATGGGAGGAGGAAATGTGGAAATGACGGTGTTATGTCGAGGTAATGTGGATGTGTCTGTCCCCCCTCCCTGACCCTGGCCTGACCCTGGCCTGTCACAGGATTGCTGCCCTTTGTGTCATGCTTCTCCATGCTGACTTTGGAGTGGAGATTGCAGGTACAATGTGGATTGTTCTCAGTGTGTTTTCAAAGATCAGAATAACAATGGCATTTGCTCAGCTCACTCACTCACGCTCATTGATCACTTGACCCCTCTTTCTCTGCCTCTCTGATCACATCAACTGACACGCTGTAACCACACCGGAGAAAACCAAATCATGTTCTTTTTTGTTTTTTTGCATTAAGCATATTATGTCAAATTTAGGGAGTTAACGGCTTAAATCTTCTCAGTAAACTGATGTTAGCGTATGTTTTCATGGGCACTGGAATTTTTCTACATAAGCAATGAATCTGCACCAGATATAACGCTTCCTGTCGCTCCAGAGAAAACTGCACAAAGCCTGACTGCCTCAGGTGATGTCAGCTGAGGCAACATCGGTTGGGGCTGAGGTTTGAAAAGTTTAAAAAAAAAAAGAAAGAGGTAAGGTTACCAGGCCTCTGTAGCCCACTCCTCATCTCTGCTTTAGGCTAGCGGCTTTGAGGCTACATTAGCCACTACTAGCATAACACACCTCCCTCTCTCAATCTCTGACCAAAACTACTTGCATTGTGGGTAATGCAGGCATTGACAAGGAAGGGAAATGTGTGGAATACGAAGGACTATGTCTCCTGTTCTGCTGTATCATGTCATAGGCGTACAAAGCTAAATAGATGTGAAGTTGAACTGTATGCAAAGCAACGTCACCGGGCATCTTACTGGGAGGTGAAGCGCTGGTATGATGTGGCGAGCTGTGCGACAGCAGAGGGTTCATGCTGTGGGGCGGCACAGTGATGGCATCCATGGCCAACTTCTGCCTGAAAGCTTCCTCTTTACGCCGGTTGGCAAACCAGTTATAGACTCGCACTTCAGTGACCAGATTAGAGCCGAGGCCCTGAGCTTTGGATGGGGAGACGCCTCTCTGAAGACACTCGGCTCTGCAGGAAACAGATGTAGAGAATTAGGAATTAGGGGTTGATATCGTGTTGGGTAACATTTTTTTTCAGCAAGGTGCAGGAATGTTTTTCTACCTGTTGCACTCTTCTACCAAGGCTTCCCGCTCCTCCTTGCTGGGGTTCTTCTGCCGTTCGTAGGCCTGATACAGGATTTGCTGGGACGCAGGCCCCCATTTGAAACGGTTACGTCTCATTTTCTTGCTGGAGGGTTCGCTGCCGACCTCGTCACCAGGCTGACCCATGGTCTGACCGGACGGGTTGAACTCTGGGAAAAAAAACACCGGATCCTGATTGCCTTTGTCTGTCATATTGCTGCCAGAACCATGAACTGCCTGGTTGAACTCTGCAAAATAAGAAGAAGTACATTCAATAAAACTAATTGAAGATGAAGAGTTTTTTTATTGCAAAAAATACAAAAGGAAAAGTTATTTAGACACATAATACTGGTGGTTTTTTATGCATACATATTTGATGCATTATGACAGCTTCAGTGGGATCTAGCACAGGCCTATTCTTGCTGTAGCTTTATAAATATGTCATCCAGCATCATGAGGAAATGTCCGATCCATCTTGATATCCCCACACGGTCTGAAACCCAAATAAAGCACCGTGCTGCTGCCAACTACACATTACAGGCCGGGGCCAAGCTGTGAGAAACTCAAATATTAACTTACGTCGGAGAATTTCCCGCTGTTTCCTGACATACCAGGTGTAGAGGGCCGCTCGCTTCTGTGTTTTCATGGGCGTGCCTTTGTTGAGGTGCTGGGAGAGGTGAGACTGGTTCAGCCCCGTGACGTCCACCACCTCCCGTTGGGGGATGTTGTGCTGCTGCATGTAACCTTTGATCATGCGGGCAGCACGCCATGGATCCTCTCTGGTTTCAGATAAAACACAGGAGCAGAAAACATGACTCATTTCAATACTGAACTACATTAGGCTTTCAGAGGGAAGTAGTAAAACGAAAAAGCCCACATTTACACACATTTTATGGCTGAAATAAAGGTTTTAGTCTTTGTCAAAGTACTGAATGAAACTTTTGAGCTTGTGAAGCTTTTGAGAAAGTTTTGTTGATATTAAAAGTTGTTTATTTCTACCTATAAAAAAATCTACAAATATAAAACATGGTCTCAAACACACAATGAACTTGTTCCTTTGCTTTGACTTCAGTTTTCTTCAGGTTTAAAGAGGCTGTACCGATAATAGGACAGGCGACCCATTTATCAGTGTTGCCCGTTCAATAGGCTGTAAATATTTTCAAAGGTTAGTTCAAGTGGATCCCGAGCAGGTTGAGAAACTTGGACTTAGTATGTATCGCCTAAACGCATGATTTCAGCCTGGAAACAGCTAGATTAGCTTTGTGTTGATTTAAGCATGTACAATGAAAATCTTTCTTTTTAAGGTTTGACTCAATTAAAATAAAAAATTAAAGAAACAGTTCTGTTTGATTGATAATCAAAGGTTAATTTGAGGTATCAATAAGAGAAAAAGTAGGCTATGAGACTATTAAAATCATATATAGTTTTCATATATGAATCTCAAATAAAGTTCAGTGAAAAATAATTTGTATTTTTAAGAAATTACATGCAGGCTACTCATATCCATATAGACTCCTTACATACATTTAGCATTAAACAACTTTTTATGTTCTTACCTGTCGAATTAGCCCTTCACAATATTCACTCTAGTCTTTTTTTTTTTTTGCTGCAGCAGCAGCAATATGAAAGCGTAAGAAAACATAATCCGGTGTAAAAAATGGAGCCCTGGCAGAGATTAGCAGGGCCCAGACACACTGACATCGGTAATTATAGCAAATCTACACACGTCTGTTTGTTTTGGAGAATGTGGAGGCCTGCATCTAAGTCTGCGGGTTAAGTGGGAGATGTTAGTTTATAACTTTTGACAATGAATAACCAGATCTCCATTCACTCTAATCACACGCCACTGTGTATCTTTCAGTTGATGATTTATAGAATAAAATTAATAATAACTTAACTACACGTGGGTTAGTTTTGATATTCTTCCGGTCATGTTAGAGCCTCAAATATTAGTTTTACAGTGAATCGAGTGGTTCGAGTGGCGATGATTAGAAATAAATGGATCACAGGGGTGGAAGTGTCAAATTAGGAGCCGTCGTGATGGGTTTACTGACACATGAATAAATAAAAAAAATAAAAACGGTTTAATTTTAATTAATAGGTAGGCTATGAGAAATTCAATTAAACTGTACAATAATAATTAGTAGCATATCATTGTTGTTTTTATTATTATTATTAATAATAATAATAATAATAATAAACATTTATAATTAGGCCCCATTTATCAAACTTATATTTTTTATTTTTTCCTAAATTTACCTAAATAAAATAAAACAAATTCCCAGCAAGAAGTTGTGTCGATTCACTTTCTCCTCATGTTGCCCCTTGCTGGACTTTTTTATCGTTGAGAGGTGGAGTAAAGTTAATAATAAATAGATCCAAGTTCATCTGATATTTTGCAAGTAAGGTAAAGAAATAATAATCCATGTGGATAATTAGTAACCAGAATGTGAAAACCAAGCCGTGGCGGGTTATTTTAAAATTGTAAACAAAGAAAAAGAAAGCACTTTTTTTAAAAAAAAGTTTGATTTTAAAAGTTTTAAAAGGCCCAAACTTAAAGTTTAACATTAATTTTGAATGCGCTAGAATAAAGCTATATTTTTCACTTTCTAATTCCAACTTTTACAGCGAGATTTAACTAAATTTGACCTCTTTTTTTGAACACTTTTTAAAGAATCCCGTAGGAAAAAACTTACGCCAACATGCGCTCCACCTCGGCCCTCTGCTCGGCGGCCTCCTCCGTGTTAAGCGACTGGAGCTCCTTGAGTATCGGCGGTGTGTCGTAGTCGTCCCCGTCCTCGGAGCCCTCGTCCCCGGACAGCTTGCCCTTGCTGTGGCCGTTGGTGAGCGTGTGGAAGACGGGCTTCGAGTCAGCGTCCGCTCCGTTCATCTTGCCGCTTTGAGGGGGAGCTGGTGACAGGGGCAGGTTCTCCAGTTTTACTCCAAAGCCCGACGGGCTGGGGTCCATATCATCCAGGGCCTGGATCAGAACATCTTTGGTAACTCCTGAGTCCAGCAGGGCGCTGAGGAGCTCCTGCTGCAGGGATGTCAGCTTGGATACCATTTTAGAGAACATTAAAAACACAACATAGGCCTGCTGGGTGCGCGCTACAGCAGAGAGGGGAGGAAAAAATAAGAAGGTGAGGAAAGAGGGAAATAATAAAACAAAAATAAAGTTCCTTTCTTCCTCTCTAGTCCAGTGTTGTGGGGACTTTGCTGACACCTGCTCCGAGAAGCTGCTTCACCTCCCTGCTGAAGTGGAGGATGGAGCTACTTTGCCATGATGCTGTCTGAGTGCAGGGGGATATAAAACATGATAATGAGTGGGCCGGCTGATGGGAGCCTTATGTAAATCCACAGAATAAGGCCCGCTCTGGGCCGAGGTAGACATGTGTTTACACTGCTGCACTGCTGCTTTTATTGGTTCCCCTTATCAGCAAAACTTTCATGGACTTTGGACCCTGTTGTATATGCCATAAAGAGTTTTAAGAAAGGCGAGCTGCACATATTCACATCGCTGGATCCAGTCCTCTCAATAGTGGCTTTATTCTTGTTTCATTATGAGGCCTTGTGGAAGTTGTTACGCGACAAGCAGCTATTCTATTTAGTAAAAGGGCTTAACTTGTGTTATTATTTATGTGTTTGCATTTTATTGGTTACTTAATAAAGGGATAATCGTACAGGTGTTAATGAGGTGTTGTCGCTGTCCTCATTCATTTGTTTCCTTTAATGACGCCAATATAATCTCATTATAGTTGTAGGCGAGTGGTTTCACATTACGTTAGAGAATTGTTTATGTATTTAAATTTTATTAAAAAAGGCCTATATTTTTTTATTCTGGAAGATTTTTTAAAAACTTTTAAACAATAATTTCTGGAAGTTTACACAAATCACTCCGACACTATCTTCATTAATAACATTAATAAAATATTTTGTTCATTTTAAAATGTTAAAATATGTTGTATTTACAGTTTGTTATATTAGTCTATACATATATTGGAAAATGTGGCACAGAAATTCCTTTAAGAGTTCAATTGCCCCAATTGTCTCTTATCTGCGCTCAATGACATGGTACATTATAAACTATTCCCTCCTGAATGAAATGCTTCAGTTTTATCTGATTTACAAATTTAGGGCGAAAAACAAAACACCCATAAACCTTCAATTCACTGAGGAGTTAAACAAACCCTTAATCATTAATATAAGAGCAGAATGAGGTTATTAGGGCTCACAGTCTGTGTTCAGTCTCACCTTTTCACCTTTGTTTCTCTGTGGAACTGTTCTGTAAATAAAACCATAATAAAGGTGATTTTAGCTGTTTATCCTTTAAACACAGTTTACCTCTGAAACAAAGAGAGTAGGGGGAGATGGACTCACAGAAACAGGTGCAGGTACTCGAAAGTTCAAGCAAACCCACTTAAATTAGATTTTTTTTTTTTTTTAAACTTTATTAAACATAATATTGTTGCAAACATTACATACGATTTCATCCATGCAGCTTGAATGTCAAAAGTAAGTAGGACTGTTTGGGAGAAATAAATCCTAAAAAAGTAGCATACAATACGTGGATTTACCTCATTTCACGGTTGATGATTTGTATGGAGCTGGATTTTACTCTTTAACCCTTAAATAAAGAGCTGCATCGAGACTTTTCAATATGAAATTGTTCATTTTCAGATATTACTGACTGCTCTGTTGTTAGTTTTTAGATGAGGAAATAAAACAAATGGTTGTACATTCAAAGTTTAACTCAAAAGCAGATGTTTATTAAGACAGACAACTGCAACGTCCACACGGACACACATGTATTAAATACAGCCTGAAGAATAAAAACAAAGCAGAGAATAAAAAGTGAAAAAAAGTTTTCATGTTCATCATGGAGGCTGATGTGTTGGCATGTTTGCACCTTTGTATGAGCCGGATTTAGATCAGTGGGTGTATCAAAGGTGATAAAGATTAAACAAATAACATTAATAGCATTAAACAAGGCAATACTTGAGGCATATAACACACTGCAGTTATAGAGTGCAACAACTTATTTAAGTTGATTGAGAAAAAACACTGTTCAATCACTCTTCATATTGATTGTTTCTTAAACTCTCAGTTAAATATAACGGTGTATGATCTTTATTTTAAACATTGTAGCATATATTCTAATATCAATTGTAACTCTTAATGGAAATACAGCAAAAATAAAAAACATTATTAAAATTCTTGACTACTTTCTGAAACTTTTACACATAGCTTATAGGCGGCTACATGACTTAATATTAAATTTTTAATGTTTGCATGATCTCAATTTGAATTGAAGTAATAAAAAACATTCATATAATCTGACTTACTGTATAAAATGTTATGTTCCAGTCAGTTAAAAGATGGTAACATCTGTTCAGCCTCATAGTTCAAAGAGCTGGAGCCTGAAAACTGACCTGGGACCAGGAGTTAAGATCAGCTTGAGCTCATGTACAGCAGGTTAGTTTACTCAAGTACTGTTCTTAAGTACACATTCGAGGTACGTTAATTGAGTATTTCCATTTTATACTTTACACCTCTGCTCCATTATACATTTGGTGATTTTGAATGTGATTTTTTTCCTGATTAACTGGATGATGAAGTGTTTCTTCAGTTTATGGAAGAGAAGATCCAGGATTTTTCTGACTTTTGATTTAAATATATAGCCGGTGTAATCCTTAGTTTAATAACAGAATATTCCACAAACAAAGTGTGTGTAGTTTCTTAATGAAGCACAAGAGAGAGACACAGTTTGCTTAAATATTCGTTTTCAGTAGAAATAAAGTGATAAAGTAATCCTTCTTTCAAACCCAACTTCGCTGTAAACAAACTCAATGTGACCACTGAAGCCACTGAACTCCTCTGTGAATATGTATGATGGTTTACAACAAGATACCTAGCCAATTATTGTTAAGACATGTAATCTGTCAGTGTAGTATCAATGTGGTTGATCATTAGTAATACACAGGATTGCCCTAAACCTATTAGCACTAGATGATGCAGTGAGACTTTCTTCAACACAATAAGTGTTATTAGTAAAAGTTTAGCCTTGCAGAAAGTGATTATGTTGACCCTAATATAACTTTTATATGAATGTGACAACTAAAATGCCCCAGTTAAAATACAGGAAGAGATAAAATACCATAAAGTTCAATAAGGTCATTAACAATCCACTGCTGAGTCCCAGAGACACAGTTAGGTTCTCCGCAGGAATGTTAATGATTTTATTATAGTCATGTCTTATTAAAGATACTTTTTGTTCTATTGGGAGACATAATAAAGACCTGACAGTTGTTTCTGTCATCTAAAAGTCTGCTGCTGCTTTGGGTGTCTTTACACAGATCACAGAGCTCTCTTATCTCCGGCTCCTACTGTTGTATAAAGTTCCCCAGATGTACACCTTAGCTGCCCTTCGCTCTGGTGTGTAAAGTGCCAGCCACTGTGCTATGTGGGTAAAGTTAATAACCCACTGGAAACAGATAAATTACAGGCTGTCTGCAGCTCCGTCATCTCCGCTGACAGGTTAATGACTCAAGTGTCAGTTTTTAGGGCCTGGAGAAACTGATTGATTTTCTTAATAACAAAATAAATGGGGCAATTTGTTGTCTGACGCTAAACCTTTTCAGCACAACCGCGGGAGATCAGTGGGTTAATGTTAAAGTCAGATATTGGTTTGGAAACAGAAGATATGATGGGTTAAAGGTAAATTAAAGAAAGATTATCTAACATACATTTTAAGTTTAAAAAAAAGTCACATTTATTGAGTTTGCCACCACAGGAGTGATAATAAATGACACCAATTTGAATAAAATGCTGATGATTGATTGAAATTGAATTGAAAGTGTATGAATCTAAGCCCCCAAATAAAAAAACATGCTTTGTGAAAGCCACTTTTTAACAAGAAACATAGGTATTAACACACACACACACACACACACACACACACACACACACACACACACACACACACATTGAAAAAAGCCACCTCTGGGAGACAAGACTTTGGCGTAGGCCTTATATTTTTCTGGCACTTTCACATGTCTCCATTTAAAATCTGTCAACCATTAACAACAAATAATAACAAGCAGCAAAAACAGTTTATCCAGTACACAGTTGTGAAAGCGGCCTGTGCACTGGAGCGCAGCGTGGAACACGTACTGCCCATTACGCTTTCACACAGATCGGTGATACACAGGTTGAGCAACCGGGGACAGGGACCATCCGGGGCTGGGACCGTCTACCTGTTCCTGTAACTATACCTGTCCGCCCACCTGGCTTTAAGGTGTACTCAATTAGTTGGAGATATTCAATGTTTTTATAATTGTCAAAATATCTCCATTATTATAAAACATCTCTATTATTCCATTGTGCCTTTGTTCAGTGAGTCACATTGTTGCACTGGGTGACATCTTTATTACGATGATGCACAAAAATTCAACATACACATTCCTACTGCTGTAAATAGAAACACTACTACTCACTTACTCATGTTTTCTCCAAAAAACTACAGTTCACTAAAAACTACAAAACTACTGTTCAGATGTTTTAGTATGAAAGTTTGTAGACTTTAAATAATTTAGAGCTGGTTCAACTTAAAAAGCTAAGTTCATTTGCTGCCTTACAAACAAGCCTAGGTAGAAAACTTAGTTTAAAGTCTTATCTGAGTTGTAAAACCAATTGAGTTAACTAAACTTAAAATATACATTTGAACTAACAACTGTTCAGTTTCACAGTAACACAGTCACAAAGTTCACCACTAACCTTCATCATGGTTCGCACTGTTTTCATTATTGTGAAAACAAGCAACCATGACATATCTTACAGGTTATTACAGACACACAGTGAGTTTCTATCATGTATAATTTCTTGACTATAAAAAAGAAGGCTCAGGAGAGCAGCCAAAAGGTTTGGAAACCAGTGTGTGGGAACTGAGTCACTGCGTGGGCACCCAGATTAATAGAAAATGTGAACACATTTAGGTTCCTGTATTTATTTTTGTCATTATTTAAGCATTAAACAAGCCTGAGAACCAGATTCATTAGCCAAACTCATATTTCATTTGTTTTCATTTACTCTATTTTCAAATTAGTCTGGAGATGCCAGGCTAGCATTTAACCAAAACACACCTCACTAGTACCTCCCATATCTTAATGTTTTTCTTTTTTGTATATATATTTAATTAGACATAATTACATCTGCATATATTTGCCCGTTCCATACAAATTACACTATACAGACCATATTTACTTTGACTCACCTCAAGGTCCATTTAGTTGCTGTTCTGAAGCTTTTGATCGTATCACGTAATCATCATCCACAGATGAAGTTTGCCAAGTTGTCATGATTTAATATAACTTATATAAAATACTTCTGGGGGGCTTTTATTGATAGAGGCAGCTGTAGAGTGACAGGAAAGGGGGGAAAGAGAGGGGATGACACGCAGCAAAGGGCCTTGAACCCATGGGACCCTGCAGCGAGGACTCAGCCTTGGTACACGGGGTGCCAGCTCTACCAGGAGAGATATCAACATGTATGCAAATCTCCAAGTTTAGTTCTATAGATATGTTTTAATGTCACTTCCAGCAGTTGGAATTGGAGGGTGAAATTGTGTAGATACTAAACTGTTAGATAGCATAACGGAAGATAACATAGTTTATCTATTTTTATTCCATGTGTATTAGGGCTGCTTTTTTTCTAACATGTGTACAACAAGATGCATGCAGGGCATCGCTGTGTCTTTTTCATTGACCTGGATATGATCACACTCTAAACCTGGATCCAGCCAGCATCAACCTGTTCTCAGGGTCAAGCCTCAGGGACACACTGTGAGTACTGGTGTTGTTTCAAGGTGTGCTTGGCTGCTTTTGGTGTCTTCACTCACCTCTCACGACCTCTCGCTCCTCACCCCGCTGCCTGCACAGACTGGAACACTTGGGACTGAAATAAAAAAGGGCAAGGGCTACATGGCGTGTGCGTGAGATTCAGGAACCATGCAGCGGCCATGTCCCGTTCCATAGACTGAGCTGGACCTTACCCTCGACCTGAACCCTCCGACCGCTCATCTCCTCTCCTCAGAGACTGGAGACAACTGTCTGATCTGAACGAAGAGGCAGACATGTTAAAGTCGGTCGTGAATTTTGTCCACAGTTTGAAAGTTTTGACATTTTCGGAAATACACTTATCCGCTATTCTTGTTGGAAGTTAACTGAGAAGATGGATACTCTCGTGCCTGTACACTAAATATAAAGCTCTCCCACAGGCAACTTTGTAACACGCTGAAGAATAGCCTAAAAGAAAGAAAAAAAAAAAAAAGACAAAAATCAAGCTAGCAAAATGTGTGTTCAACAAATGACTCTACAACAAATACCAATATCATCTTGGAAACTTTTGTAGTAGTAATCAGAAGCTTTTCTAATATAAACACAAAAATTAATAAAAACAAACGTATTAAAAAGGAACGTGTAGTTCTCCTTTTTCTAGTCTTTATGCAAAGTTAAGCAAACTAGCTGCTGGCTTTAGCTTAATATAGCATTCAGAGTATTGATCTTTTCATGGGACTCTTATAAAGAAATAAACATAGTGTATTTCCCAATATGGCAGACTACTCCTTTAAAATTAAGCTACAGTTTGTTTGCACAAAGGTAGATTTTGTTTCCTTTGGATAGAGGCAGGCTACCAGCTTCTACAATTTCATATTCAACCTACAAAGTCTTCTCATGCGATTCTTGTCAAGAACGCAGGTATAAGCTCTCAAAATGTTAAACTGCTTCTCCTCAATGAGGAAGTGAGCAGTGCCGGCAAGGGACAGACCAAACTCTGATAAGAGAACCAACTTTCGGTCCTCATTTAAAATAGGAGCCAGAGATTAATTCAGTATGTTTTGTTAGTTTTCACATTGATGATGTGTTCAGGAAATATCTCACCTGACTCAACCAGGAAGTGTCAGCAAGAAAAAACAAAACCCCCAAATCCCCTAAGGCAGTGGTTTTCAAACTGAGGCCAAGGGACCAGCTAGGGGTCGTCGAATGGGTTGTAGAGGGTCCCCAGCGAAAGGAGGAATATATTTTAACTTTTATCACATTGTTTGGAAGTACAATAAGGAAAGAAATTGTGATTGCTGTTTTGATTTATTTAGTTTGATCAATGATTGACTATGACTTTATAATCTCAGAGGGGATTCCTTAAGATAAAACCCTTTCAAATTGAGTGTCTGTAGCCTAATGTACATCTGTTGTGGGGCTCCATGACATAATAAAAAGTTTATAAACTTCTGCTCTAAGGAGAACTTAAATTATAGAAACCTAAAGAGCCTAGTCTACAGATCCCAGTTCGCTCATTAATCATGCAAATTCTCTGGCTATTTCATGATAATCGCAGGTTGTTTTCATGTTGCCCTTCATAAGATTATCTGTTATAAATCCATCAGTGATCAGACTTTTCCACAAGTGCTTTGATTGAGTCACAGTTTCCCTTCATCGGATGGAGCAGCAGCTTTGATCTCTATCAGTGCAATAAGATTTCATCAACACGCCCATGAATCACAGAAGGATGGCTCAATTATAGCAATTGTAGAAAGAGAGAATGTTTCTGTTTGCAGCTGAATGATACAAGTGAGGATAAGGAAGAGGAAAGTGATGGAAGACGTTGGCATCCATCCACTCCTCCCAATTCATAAACATGACCTGTGGATGATCCTGCACTGGGAGAACTGGGAGAGTTTGTGGCGCTGGCAGCGTGTGTCACAGGGACAGTGTTGGCTCTGTCAACATGCACTGCAGCAGGGTGTGTGTGTGACAGAGTGTTTCTGTGGGTTTGAATCGAGCCAAAGACTTTAAAGTCTCTCGAGCGTGTTTGCTCTTCACGCACAAGGTGTGTGTGTAGCCAGGGATTGAGCTTTTCCTCCTCTTTTCTTTTGTTAAATCATGTCAGATCAGATCAGCTTTGAGGTTTGGCTGTTAGTCAAGTCCCAGCAAATTGGTTTCTGGCTCAGTGGTGTTTGATTACGCCTTAACTTCTCTCTTGTTTTGTTTTTTTTATTTTTTATTTTCTTGCAGTAACAAAGCAGCTGATAAGAAACGCCAAACAGACACAACGGATTTGGGATTTTCCATCCTGTGAAGTCAAAAAAGGTTCAGACATGAGAGAAAATGCTGTGATACAGTATTTTATTAAACAGGGCAGCACGACCCCTTGCATCATATACGCGCCCCCCCTCCCCAACTGTCTGATACTCCCACACTTTTACTGTTCCTGAGCCAAGCTGCCCCCAGCCTGTCAGAGCAATATCATTATTATTATAGATATTTGATGGCAAAGGTCACAAACCGTCTTCAGTTCAGTTACAGAACCAGTAGGGTCATCATTACCTGTGGAGCTGCTCAGGCCTCTAGCCAGGACTAAAACTGACCCCAACCTCACACATATAGCATAAGTTCACACAAATATATAGAAATCATTTGTGGTTTTGGGTCCATTAAACTAGAGATTTGGGTCTGGATGGCTGGATCAGGTGGGGGAGTTTCTGGAATCAATTGAAATTACCTGCAGACATTAAAATCATAAAAGTCTCCAAAGCAGCAATCAATGTTGCCAGATTGGACTGACAAAAAGTAGCCCAATCAGCACAACCTTGAAATTTTGTCCAATCACTTAAATTTTTCCACAAATTTGACCAATCACCGTTGATTCCTGAGTTTCGCAAATGATAACAGTCCCCAGAACAAAACCTTGAGCCGTACTTTTGATTTTTAATGAGTGACACACTTTTTAGAAAAGCTGTCGTGAAATCAGGAATTCAGAAATCAGGTCCTTTCGCCTCCAGACTTCTGTTTTAAAGGTACAATTAAAATAAAAAATCAGATAAAAGCCTGGCAGGTTAGGTAATCTTTGTCTAAGTTGTAAGTTAAAATGATTATCTGTCATGTCCGGGCAAGTGTGTGTGTGTGTGTGTGTGTGTGTGTGTGTGTGTGTGTGTGTGTGTGTGTGTGTGTGTGTGTGTGTGTGCAAGCCTAGCAAGTAATTGTTACAACTGCATTAATATTCAGTGTTGAATGTGACACTTAAAACAGAGCTACGACACAATAATGATTATAATGGTTTAACCAGCATGACATTTGCGTATCGTATTTGGGTATTAGTCAGGGCATATTGAGCATTGCTCAACTTCTGTTGGTGGAAACATTTTATTAGTAGATCCATTTCTCTAATTTGTAGTCAAAGCGTACAAAAATAAGATGAATTCAATAATATATGAAAATGTATTTCAGTCACAGGTTACAACAACTGTTGACAGTGTACCCATGTTTCATCTTTTCATAATTATGTGTGTGTGTGTGTGTGTGTGTGTGTGTGTGTGTGTGTGTGTGTGTGTGTGTGTGTGTGTGTGTGTGTGTGTGTGTGTGTGTGTGGCTGATGATCATCTCCTGGCTGTCCTCTTCCTCCTCCTCCTCCTCCTCCTCCTCCTCCCAGCTGCTGCTGCTGCTGCTGCTGCTGCTGCTGCTGCTGCTTCACTCTCCTGCTGGCTGGTGGTCAATATTGACTCAGGGATCGAAGCAACAGCCACTTTGTCAGGGTGTACGGGGGGCAGACCCGCCATCTCTATGGCATCAGATGAAAACAGAAAAAGGCTGCTCATTATATTTAAGAATTAAAGAGAACTCTAACAGAGCAGCACCATTTTAAGATAATGCTATAAACACGAATCACAGCAACGTTATAATATATTTTGAGGCAATTTTGACTTAAAAATTGCTCCACTGAAGAAGAAAAGTCTCCTTCAAAACAAATAGAGGGTTTTCAAAGCAGATATTTTGAGCTGTCATAATAGGAAAAGCACAGGTGTTACATCTCAAATTATATATCCAATATTAACAGATTAGAAGATATAATACTCTAATAAATGTAAAACACCACTTTTCCTTTGTATTTGTCATTATTATTATATTTATTATATTGAACTATCCTAAAACATCCAAAACGCTTTTAGAAACAATTCAGCAGGCAAAGAGGTTGACAGCAACGCCAGAGTCAAACAGACTGAGAAAGTAAATGAGCCAAAAAGCACATGCAGACACATTGAGGCATGAAAAGAAAACGACAGGACAAACACACCGTTGTTTTCTGAGGTTAGATGTGGTGTGACCGATGTTAGTCAATAGATATGTTAGATAAATGTCTAAGAACAGCTTATGACTGGAACAGAAGGTTCCAAGTTAATTTCACACATTTATTTAGAGGTAACTCCCACTCAATGTGTGCAAAGCAAAGCTGCTAGAGGATTATTTTCTCTGCAGGTCTCAGCAGGACTTTCTGTTCATTTTTTCCCCCACATTTCTGAAATGAAACTATATATCTGGGGATAAAATAATTTGAGAAGGTACTTTGAACAGCCATACCTAAATGTTTCAAACAAAGTATTAAGATGTCATATCAACATGCACTACATTTATCTCCTTGTTATCTATTAGTGACGGTTATGCTGGTTGACACAGAGAGAGAGAGATTTGCATGACTCAGACACCTGCTCCATAATGCTTCGATACTGTCGAGCAGTTCCATACCAGCGGTTCATTTTGCATAGTTCGGTGGTGAAGGCATAGACACATAGGACTCCTTTTGTGTGAGGGTAACAAGCTAAAGGTTGGCTGCTGTGTGTGAAGCTTTTCCCTAAACTTCTAGTTGAACTCACTGCTGCCCCCTAGTGAACAACAGGAGAAACAGCTCTCGGTACAGTATGCAGGTAAGACTGAACATGATGGACGCACTCTCATGCATGCACCTGCAAAAACTGTTGTTGATCGAGTCTTCTTCTGTCATATAATTTTAAATCTTTTTAAATCTTTTATTTGTGTGTGAGAGTTTTATTGCATTGGCTACACAGTGTGCACCCACAGCATATATCAATAAAGTTCAAACACACACATCCATGCACGGTATCACCACTGACCTTATTTTGAGCAGACAAACCGTGCCAGGTCCATGTAAGGTGTGTCGCTGCGCCATAAACCTGCTGAGAAAAGAACATGAGTGAATATGATCCATTACATTCCTGCAGGGACGAGCTTCTGACGAATAGAGAGATGATAAGTAATGTGTTATTTGGAAACTAGGCCGGAACACAGTTATCAGATATTTACTCTCTTCTTGTTAACTTGCAAATCTTGCGTGAAGTCTTTGTTGTGCTTTTGCAAGATAAAAAAAAAATCTTAATGTCATTAATGCAAAACAGACAAACTTTTTTTTTATGTATTCATGACCTTTACTGGAGTAAAAGTAACGATACAAATAAAAATAAAAGTACATAAGTATCAAAAGTTAAAGCATTCACTGTACAGAAAAATGGCACCGCATATTGTTATTATTAGTCTGCTAATTATTACTGATGTATTAAGTATAATCAGCCCACTGAAGTCCATCTAATCATCGCTGAATGCACTGAGCATGCATTTATTTGCAGAAACATAACTTTATGAAACATGTAGAGACAATCGCTCACACAGTATCCCAATGAAAGAAACTATGTAAAACTATAAAATATATTGATATTTTGATGAATATAATTTTTAAAATATTTACATGCATATGTAGCTCACCTGGTAGAGTGTGCCCTTAATACAGCGCCCGGTTGGATTCCAGCCCTTTGCTGCATGTCATCCCCTTTCTATCTCTCTGCTGCCTTTCCTGTCCATATCTCCAGCTGTCACTATCTAAAAAGCAGAAAATGCTGAAAAATAGACTTTCAATGAAAAAGGCATAAAACAAGTTGGGAGAAGCAGACTTTTCATATTGAGAAGTAACACTAGCAATAAAATACTATAAATAATACTCCACTACTAAGTAAAAGTCCTGCATTCAGTATTAGTGGCAATGTAGCAGTGTGTAGGATTTAGCATCATCTAGTGGTGAAGTTACAGATTGCAACCAACTGAATACAGCTCCCTTTCCATGTGTGTAGAAGAAAATAAGGCGGGCAAGGACCCCGTAGAAACATGTTCAACATGGCAGACTCCCTGAAAGAGGACCCACTCCCTTTGTAGATAAAAACGGCTCATTATACTCAATTTCTGCCAATAGATCCTCGTAAATATGGAAAAATAAAAGTACTTAAGGTAAGACAACCTCCTATCAGAGTGTCATATTATACTTATCAGAGGATTACTACTGATTATTGTGGAAGCAGCATTTTAATGTTGTGGCTGGAAGTGGTGGAGATCTATTTCTTATCTAATCCAAGACTGTACTGATCCATCCAGCTTCAAATCACTGACCAAAATCCACCTTTTCAGAACTACTTTTAATGATTAATTAATTGTTAAGTGTTGTAGATATAGCTATAATTTCTTAGTGTGTCTTTTTAATTACCTTTTTCTTTTCCTTTTTAACTTATGTGAAGTGTCTTTGAGTTTCTTGAATAGCGCACTATAAATTAAATGTATTATTATTATTATTATTATTATTATTATTATTATTATTATTATTATTATTATTATCATTATTATTAGGGATGCATATAGTCAGCTGCTGATGTAAGTTTTAGTATTTTTAATATTTTAATGTTCATCCCAGTAAGTTCAGATCGTATGTAAACTGAACAAAGTCCAGTGTGTATATATTATATTCATAGGTATGTTTTAATTAGTGTATAATCACCTGAACATAGGAATTTTTGTGGTTATTTTTACCTTAGAATGAGCTGTCTTTATCTATAGAGGGAGCGGGTCACCTTGTAGTCCACCATGTTGAACCACCATGTTTCTACAGTAGCCCAGAAGGGTCAAACCCAACTCTACATAGGGAGTTTTTTGGTGTGTTTCGTGGCCACATAGTGTCTTCTTTGTGCTTGGAAAAGGAGCCAGTGTAGATGCCATTAAATCCTACACACTGGTCCTTTAATGGAATAAAATTTTGCTCTGTACTGTTGTAATACGTATACAGTGTCATAATATGGAAATACTCAACTTTAAGTACTTGAGTAAATATGCTTAGTCAATTTCCACCACTGATAATAACCTTCATGAAGGATTGACTGCTGATGTATTATGTGTGACTGGCAACTGTATGTGTTTCCCATTTGAAAAAGAAGTGTGTTACCCAAATACCTAGAATTAAATTCCTCAAAAGAGTGCCCTAATGCTTTAAACCAACTCAGTGGGACAAAGTTGCACCCAGGACTCAGCTGTAGGCTACATGTGATCTCCGTCCATGGCTGCCTCCCTGCCTGCTGTTTTTCTTTTCTCCTTGTCTGCGCAATTAGAGATTCAAAAGTAATTACCTGCTCGGCTTCCTCTGCGATTAAACGGCAGGTTCACAGCACCCTGATTAATGCAGAGGCATGCACACCTGCCATTAGCAGCCACGAGAGGTGGAACGTTCTGACTGAAACCCTGCAGAACAAACACACTGCTGCTGAAGGCTGCATAACACAGAATTACACAACATGAGCAAAAAATACACCCACTGATCTCTCTATTCTCTATCAAATCCACCTTTTACTTGCGCATTTTACATCATTCTGTTACACTCCACATGTGAAACAAGGTGGTGCAGATGTTTATATATTATAATTAAATTATGACTCATACATACATACATTTACTCAAGTACTTTACGAGTATCCATTTCATGCTGCTCCTGACTGTAAACCACCTAATTTTCATGGAAAATATTGTCCTTTTTATTCCACTACAGGGTTAGTTGTTACTTTGCAGATATAGATACATATAAACATATAACATAGGTATATGTTATATGTTTGTATATGTTTGTTTGTTTATGTATTTACATATTAAACTGTAGAATAACATACATAACAGTATGTAACATACCGTAGTCAAGTGTTATGTTTAAAAGTTAAAACAAATGCCTTTACTAATATTTAATTTAAATAATGTATTGATGCTTTGTAGATTAATCATAGGCAATTCACAGTGACAATTTTTGGGTTGCAGCCGTTAAAAATGCCCTCTTGGCTGTTGTGTAAGAAGTTCCACATAATAAATAGATACATTTACTTTATATACCTTATCTCTGGTGTTCTTTTTGGGGTCCTGGAGACCCTGTACACTGTTTAACAGCTCAGAAATATACCTCATACTTCATGACTTTTTCTAATTTTATGTGAATTGCTTTTAAACATGATTTTAAACTGAGACATTCTTTTATTTTTTTCTCAGAGACTGCAGCTAGAAACACTGGATTATCGATATGCTCGTGTTGACTATGCTTTTTTACACAACCCTCACAAATACTGTACTAAACAATGTTCTGATGTAGTACCACTGCTGTATGGGGTCTGTAAAATAATAATAAAAAAGTCAACCATTCCTTCTGACCTTATTAAAAATCAATAAAACTTTTTGAAGTGTCTGAGCCTTCACTTTGTCACAAACTGGACTTGCACATTAGATGATGGTGGTAAAAAAAAACAGACATGACCTTAACAAAACAATAAAGATGTGAAGGCAAAGTGTTTGTACTTTAAGCATTTACATTTTCTCCAAGATTTTACATACAAAACATATAATCGTACAAAATATGCATTATTAGTATTATTTAATTATTTTTTATACAAATTAATAGTGACAATCTGACATATAAAAGTCAGTTTTGCTGTTCTTTATCCTATTTTGTCAGGAGACATTCCACATAATAAATGATTTAACCTTAGATACTTTGAAGTTTATTTTGTTGATAATGCTTCTTTGTCTCTTCTTAAATACTATTACTTTTACTTGCACCGGAGCGCTCTTACACTGTGGTTTTGCCATTTGTAAATTAGTAAAAGATCAAAGCACCAAATCATAGTAACTATTAAAACGGCCTCCAAAATTTCAATAGTTAAATCTTAAGTCACAAACAAAAACCATATGAGTTAAATGTGGGCTGTTATGAGGCCAATCAAATCTCTCTTCAAAAATACATTTTAAAGACACTTACATTTATGAGTGAAATCTCTCTCTTACTACTATCAGACACCCATAGATTTTTATTCTGGCCATAAACCCACCAGTAACATGAAAATGTGACAGTAGCAACAATGACCTCAAGTGTCAAGATTCTTTTTTCTGTCAGCAATTTATTTGCCTGGTCTGACAGATGCAGTAGCAGGTTATCTGTCCAAGTCTATGAGCTCTTTTTATTTCTTTTTTTGTTAACAGTTAATGTATAACAGAGTGCGCGAGGAATCAGCACATTTCCTTTTACCTCATACACAGATCGATGTTGGTGTGGCTTTTCTGTGAGGGAGCTAAATGGGATCATTGTCAAGGCAGCTACAGTGACACATTTTATCTGGTCTGGACGTTTGATATGAGAGGAAGATGTAAAACTAGAGATGAAGTCATACTGGGTGTTTTAAACATCAAACTGAAGAGAAATAACGAACTACAAATAACAGTTTCTTCAAGAAAAAGCTAAGATTTACAAAACACCTGTTGTCCATCAGCGGACAAACTTCTCAGGTTCATCTGTGGTCGCAACTGTCAACTCGTCATGATAAGCTCCAATCTTTAAATTTTTGCATAACCTGTTCTTACTGTAAACATGAACTTTGATAGGACAGGTCTCACAGGAGCTCCTCTGAATCCACTTTGCTTATTTAAGTCAGCGTTTGAACAATTAAGATTTTGGCCCTGTGCCACCTAATGTGGAACCCAAGTTATCTATTATTTCATGAGTAAAGAGAAAAGCTTCACACTCAGTCAACCATGGCGTCTGTCTTGTCCCCTGTGATTGCTTAAAGCACCTACAGCTTCCTTCTTTGTATAGTCATCAGACATGACTCTCTATTCCGGTAAACAAAACCCCCCGAAAAGCTGCTTTATATCCTTGTTAATGTTACTTTGGTCTTTTTTGATCAAATCTGGCTACTTATTCTGGGAAAGACACATCATGTACTTTAGTGGTTCCCAATCACCCAAGAGGCCACAAGATAATTAAAGGGCAAAGAACAAACTATTATGTGTACACAAATTTCTCAAAACGTTATGTTTATTTCTTATAAAAAAGAAGGCATGCATTCACCTCTTCAGGCCTTAAAAACGTATCCATAGGATAAAATCCAAAAACAATCAAGACTTAAAGGCCGTCAGGTACAATAACAATAATAATATGAGCACCCACACTGATGAACGATACCCCCTCCACTAAGCATGCAGCACACTCCAGCTGTGTCGGCAGCTTAATAGGAAAATGAAGAATATGGACTCACAAAGTTCTTCAAAGACGAGAGGAGTTAGGAGAATCCAACACTCTCTTATGAGAGTTGTTTCTCTCTGAAGACAAATTTAATTCATACTATGGTCAAAAAGAGGACATCATTAACTTCAGGGAGCTCATCAGTGCTAACGACTGTTTGAAAGTATGTCTGAGGTAAAATAAAAAATGTTATGTGTGTTTTGTGGCCTAAAATTACATTATATAAGCCTTTAATAAGTTGTATGCCACAATATCATTCATCAGATTGCTCTGAAAGTGATCCTAATGGCATCGTTCAACATTGTTGTTATAGTTGTGGTGTGTTAGAACGAATTTTGAAAAGTAGTTATTGTTATAGTTACTGTTCTTGGTGGGGACAGCCCTTAAGAATCTACAGCCATGCTAGCGGCCCTATGAGGCTGTACTTTGACACAGCTGTACTTGTATTAACTGCTAATATTTGCTAATTAGCATTAAACACAAATGGCAGCTGAGGCTGATGGGAATGTTGTTAGTTTTGTAGTTATTTGGTCATAAACCAAGGTAGACAAATAGAAATGTTTACCCAGTGATGGCACAAATCATCCAGATGGCTATCCATTCAATATCTGTCAAAAGATTTCACACAAAGACCATAAATATCAACCTCTTGGTGGCGCTAGAGAAAAGTCAGGGGATCACAGAAGTCAAAGACACGTCTTCTGGTACAAAATGTTGTGCCATTGCATCTAGTAGATGTTCAGAAATTTCACAAGATAAGTAAAAACTTTGACCTGCTACATGGAAAGTCACTGGATCACTAAAGTCAGTAGGATTAATCCTTTGGGGACCACGAACATCTGTACATTTAATGTCAGTACATCTAATAAGTGTTTCAATCTGGACTGAAGAAGGACAATGCCATCCCCAGAGCAACACCACCAACATGGAAAAAAAAATAAGCGGTTTAATTTTTCACAACTCGTCACAAGTAGACACAGCATGGTTGGAAACCACCACGTTTGATTTTTTATCTGCACTCACAGACCCATTTTCCAAACCCACCCCCTCCTCCCTCCACTCCACCAGTGGACTCTGGACCTCTGTCTCCACGCTCCTCTGCTCATCCCTAAAATTAATTCATCCGCACATCTCTGTCCCTCTAACACCACATTAACCCTGACCACAGGAGGCATCCTGTTGGAAAAAAATGTCCCTCTCTGGCTTCACGGTGAAACATCAGTTTGACCTTTCCACCTCAGACCCTCTCTCGCTGCTCTTTTCCCACCCTCATCCAGATTTCAACACAGACTGCTGAATGATCTCAAGGACCGAGCAGAAAGCAGACAGGCATTATAACTGGGCAGAAAAGACTTGAAGCGAGTATCACTGTGTCTTGTATGAAAATCAACATAAAATAAAGCCTTCTTGCTGTCTGAACATGACAGTTGTTGTTGTGACTTTGTGAGGAAGACTCATTTCAGAGGGTCACGCCACACTGGCTGCTTTCTGGAGGACAGAGAAACTGTAATTGGGGGCCATTAGCTGTTGCCCAAGACCAGTCATGCAGGGTCGGTTTGTAGATTGAGACATGGTGACTGCACAGTCCCACCGCCTGTATCAGTGTCCCCTACCTGTGTGACTACCCAGCCCCCTCGACCTCCCTGACCAAACCCCCTGCATGACCCCCCTCAGTCCCAATAACTGCCTCCCCCCACAGGCACACACATACACACACACACATTTCTCCTGTCCTTTGGTTTTTGCATTGTCTTCAAACAGACCTTGAATGGAGTCAGGGCCAGAAGGACCCAACAGCAATCAAATAAAAAGACTCTTTTATAACAGCTTTAAAATTCTGTCAGGGCAATCTAAACCCATTATTTACCTGACTGACAGGTAGATAGATAGACACATGCACTGCTTTCTTGCGAGCGGGAGTTTTGCAAAGCTAAACTAAACTAAACTAAAAATGAATCCAAACCAAAACTAAACTAAAGTAAGCTAAGCTGAGCTAATTGTTAAACTAAACTTAACGACAAAACCAAGCTAAACTAAACTAAAAACTAATCCAAACAAAAACTAGTGACTAACCAAAGTTTGACACCAGAGTTTCACATGAGATGTTTGCACACTTCCCTGAAATCTGAAATTCATACGTACCCCGGCTTACATTTGGTAACAAATTTGAAAACCAATCGCTGTCTGGCAAATAGGCTAAGAAACCAGGAACCTCCAGCGCAGAGTTAGCTTTTTCTGTGCGTTTCACAGGCACCGTAGTTTTTCTATGAGGAGGCTGAAGTGAGGGAGTTACAATTTGCCATTAAATTCTACCCACTGGACCTTTAACTAAGCTAAGCTAATTGCCAAACTAAATTAACACTCACATGATACAAGCTAGCCAACATAACAAATAAAAATACATAAAATGAAGAAAAACACAAAATGCAATGATCTCTGAATAACTACTGACACAGAAAAACATCTTAACTTAATCATAATAATAACTTTCAAATACTGAGTCTTGGTATAACTTCAGTTTCTTAATTCCTCATTCTATCTTGCCTCAACATACAGACATTTCTTTTTCCAATAAAACAACTAAAACCGACATAATTGCATTGAAAGATTTTACAAGGACAAAATGTTACGTTATTGCAAACGTTTTTGCAGCGTAGGGAGGCAGTGCAGAAGCCCCCCTGCAGCCTCAGAGCCAAATCACTGAAGCCAGAGTTTCACAGTCCCTCTCATAAAGAGTTGCCCTGCTTTATGGCTCTGTTGCCCAACATCACATGCCTTCAGTGCTGGGATATGATCTGAGATAAGGCAAGAAAGTACCGAAACGAGTCTCACTCTCCTCCTTCCGCATGCAGGTAAAAGGACAGGATGGGGGACATGTTGAATGTTGAATACAATAAATAAATGAAGAAAAAAAAAATCTCATTATTCCTCCACATAAGATGAGAATTGGTTTTGAAGAGAGACACTGAGACCACTTCTTTGGAAGATATCAAAGAAGGTCTCAATCACTGAGATGCCCTTAGTGCATACAAGTTTTATAAAATGTCTTTATGATAAGCTGATTACCTTATCCTTGACAGCAGCGCACAGCGAGGGCAGTAAAGGTGCAGGATTACGAGGTGATGGTCCATAAAGGGTTTGGCTCAGATAAGGTGGTGTGTGAGACAGGACTGGTGACTTTAGGTCAACAAAAAACAGGTTTTCTCATCGACAATGTGGCTGACTCCGCCACATATTACCGCAAAACACCTGAATATGTGGTCACAAACATATTTTTATTTAGGAATCACGAAGGTCAGTTTTTCCAGTAGCATCCGTTTGTGTTTCCAGTAGTGTCTGCGCAGGCAAGGTCATAAAAATAGCGCGGCCCATGAAAGGCAGCCATTTCAACCTTTAACCTGCTCCTCACTTAGTCATGCAGGATGTTTGCTAAGATCTGGTGACTTTAAAACTGAGCGTTATAGTTGTTTGCATAAGTATGTTATTTTTATGTTTGTCATCGAGACTACCGTTCTCCTGCAACTTTAGTCACTCTGATGAACTTTATGTCTATATGGTAATGCCAAAAATCACAGTGAAATGCCTCCCCACTGATGAGTGGCTCTATTAATGAGCCTAATGGCATATGAGCGATACCTGAGTGAAACTGCACGGGGTGACTGCTTCAGCAACTTCCCGTATTTCAATGCAAACCTTGCTGGCTGCACTCCATTCAGAGGAAACCATTAGAACAAACTGCTCTCGGGTGCAGTAAAGCAGACCGGTCACCATCATTTATGTACCAAATCACCTCTGGGTGCCCCGTGCAAGGACAAAGCACAGACTGTCTGCACGCAAACTGCATACAGAGCAACACTCTGAAGACATGGAGGAAGTAAAATGCTTTTTCATCTTTACATTTACAGAATTTTTGCCTCAAGTCCAGTCTTATCAGTAACTATTAATAGTGTGTTATTCATTGTAAATCCCAACTTTTCTGCATTTCGAAATAAGATTTTATTGTGAATAATGTACTAGAATAATTTAGTGATAGTACAAAGGTAGTAATGTAAGCTCTATGTACAAGGCAACTGTTGTACATATACAATTTTATTCAACTTCATGTTTTGATGGAGGGGGGGGGAAGTTTTTTAATTTTTGAAAGGGGGGACCCCAAAAAACCCCTTCTCCAGGCTTAAAAAGATTTTTTAAGGAAAAAATGTTGTGGGGGGGGGGGGCCCACAAAAAAAAAAAAAAAAAAAAAAAAAATAAAAAAAAAAAAAAAAAAAAAAAAATAATTTAAAAAAAAAAAAAAATAAAAAAAAAAAAAAAAAAAAAATATTTTTTTTTTTTTGTCTAACTGTGACTCACTGGAGCTCTAATTCCAATTTTAGAAAGTATTATCTAGCTTTACACTGGAGTTTAGACCTGAACACTGATCCAAGTGGCTCCGGCATTCATATCATAAACAAAAAGAGAGCCGGAAAGAAAGAGAGCGAGATCTGTCAAAAAGAGAAATGTTTCCCTCTTGTGGTCAAAATGTGAAAGTGCATCAAAGCTCAATGACTCAATGAACATTTGTGGCTAAATACTCTCTAAACAAAATCATTTTAGTCTTAATTAATTAAATTAAGTAGAGCTCAATTAGATCTTTTCTTTGATGATCTTTGCCTATAAAACAATTAAGGGACAAATGACAACATTTCATCTGTCTAGATTGTTAAACATCTATCTATCTATCTATCTATCTATCTATCTATCTATCTATCTATCTATCTATCTATCTATCTATCTATCTATCTATCTATCTGTCTGTCTATCATCTATCTATCTATCTATCTATCTATCAGCTCAGTGCAAGAATGTGTAAGTGTATAAGGGCAAACAGTTATGTAATACTGTTACAATGCAGTAATATATATTATGTAAGGCGAAGGGAAAAAATCACGTGTCAGATTTAACCCGTTTATTTATAGTTTTGCATCCACATAATATATCGAGCCAATAAATTATCAGTCGATAATGGGAAAATCCTCTTGTATGTATTAGTCTAAGAATGAAACTATAGCCAATAAATAAGCAGTCAAGAATAATAGCCTAATTTTATATTCTTATGCAACACGTTTGATAGACATTAATGTGTTTTATTAGAAAAAATAAATGAATGCTTAAAGAGTCTGAACTGTTTGTTTGTTTTTGTGTTAAAATAGTGATGTCAGTTAGATTTGGTTCATCCATCTTTGCTCTCTACATCTGCATAAACTACAGATGATGAACTTCTTTCTGAAATACAAAAATGTGAAACTATCTTATCGGTATCGGCTGAAATATAACAAATCTGTATCGTGCATAGTTTTATCCATGTATATGTCCATAAGAAGTACTTACAATATATACCTTTTATTAATTATATTTAAAAGGATGAGGTCAATCAGTCCAGATTTAAAATACAGGCCGATAAAGCAAAGACGTGTTCATCCCCTGTATCCCCTAATGTATGTTCTCGCTCATATCCTCGGGAAAAGAAATAATACACATATGCTGATGCCCTTTTCCTTTTTGTTCAACCACTAAACACACAGCAGTCATGAGTGTATACAGGAACATATTTTAATTTTCAAGGATTTTCATGTAATGACGCATTCAAAGTTGATCTCCTCAGACAATAAAAACATGTACTCCAACCTACACACCGTGTCATTCTGGACCGTGCGTCCAGTTCCTGCTATTAACATATTCATGTGGCACTGCTTATTCCCTTTTTTTATCGACATCCCTGATGTTTGAGTCTGAGTCATTTGCCTCCTTGTTATGCCAATGTTAAGTCCGCCCACTGGTCATCTCACAGTCTATGAGGCATCTGCAGAGCACAAACATCCACCACATCAATGAGTGCTACGCTCCAAACAAAGCAGGAGGGTATTTTCAGCTTGAGCCAAAACAACAGTCTGTTTGGTGCAGTTCAGGTTATTCAAATGGTTTTCAGGGCGACAATGTGAGGAGCTGAATAGAGCCATTTGAGAGCATATGGATAAAAATATGTCGCAATAAAAGGATCTTTTTAAGATTATTCAGGGATCTGGATTTGAATGTCTGATGGAAAGTGTGAGGCAGCTGGATGAGAAACTGCTTTAACACCACAATAAAGTTCTGTGATGAAAGTGAATGTTTAAACCTGCCTTAGAATATATATATATCTTTTAAAAAAAAATATTAAAACTTCAAAGCAGCAGTGGTTAATTTCTTCGTCCAGTCAATCACCTGTGCGGTCTACATGTGAATGTGCTCTGACCATGAATTACAGCTCCGTGTGGGAAGATGGATGAAGGCAGCCAGAGGCTACAGTATGAAAGAGAAAGCAGGCAGGTATGCAGGGGGGGAGGACACACCGATGGGAAAAACAAGAGAGTAAAACATCAGTGAAGGCTTGGTGAAAAAGCAGGCAAGCCTCTGACGCACTTCTGTTTAAAATATGAGTGAATACACATGTGAGACCATTATGGTAAATCTTCAAGAAGAGGCAGATCACACAGGAGAACAGCTTTGATTCAATATCCTTTCCTCTTCTCACTCACTAAAGGGTTCTGCAAGTGAATTAATTGGTTAAAATGAATCATTTTTTATCTTCAAAGCTATGTAGAGGTGGAAATTGAGATTGCTATTTCTAATATTCAAACAAATTGTTCCAGTTAACTCCACGGGGTATCTTATTTCACCCACATTGACCTCAGTCTGTCTCCAGAAATTATTCATTAGTCACTTGTCCTTTAATTTGTCTGCTTTCTCGGCTCTACTGGCTCTGCGTGCTCTTGTTTCTACTGATTTCCACTTACAGACATCACGTAACTGCAGCGCAAACTGAAAACATTACACAAGTGTCACTCAATACTCCCGTCGCTTTTGTCAATGAGAAAACAGCTGCCTCGACACTGAAATAGTACATAATATCTCCACTCATATATCTAATTTTGGTTGTACTGCAATCACGATTTTGAATACATAAAAGATCAAAACCTGTAATTTTTCTATTATTACATCACATTGTAATGCACACCATTACATCAGCCCTGGTCCTGACACACAATCTCTGGATTGAAGCTGAGGTTCAACTTCTGTTCCTGTTTGTCGTCTGCAGCCGTGAGTACACAAGTGTTCATGCCAACCAAACAGCACCGGGTTTGTTGTGAGTTCACTCTGAACGTCTGTTTATCAGTGAAATCAGCTGATGTAGTATTTAAACGTGGCTCTAGACGGCATATTGTTGGACACCATTCGTTTGTGCAGCATTGATCGGAAAACAAAACAATCAAATGATTCTACAAGCTTGGAGGCAAAGATTAGTGTGAATGAACTATGGGCTTTCAGTGGTACTCCTGTAATCTAGTATTTCACTTCTATATTGTTGGGAGGGTTGCGAGAGGGATATTTTATCAAAACTGATGCTGCAGAGGTCAAGATGTCCTGACTTTTATCTCCAGAACACCTGGATCCTACAGTTCCCACAATGCAACTTAAAAGTGTGGTTTTGTTAGACCCTTGATGCCCGGTAAACACCCACATTTTTCAAACTCCAAAGCCCCAGGTTTGAGTATCCAAGACTTGAAGTCACAAAGTTGAGAGACTATATGTTGACTTTTTATTTTTGTTTGTTTATTTATTTATTTATTTTTAAATTTTGTTTATATTTGGGGCATTCTTGTCCTATTCAACCAGAGGGCTGTAATACAAAGCGAGGTAACTGGCTTATCCAGGTAACTTCAGGAGTAACTCTGTGATGTCAGGCGTAACTTCCAGGTTAACTCGTGCTCCAAAAGGTGGATACGTTTTACCCGAGGTATGTTGTCATGGTAATTTACGCTTCATGTCTAACCTTCTCCAAGCAGGTTGTGTTCTTGGTTAACTCGATGTTACCCTATAAACCTCCTCTCTCTCATCCGCCCACATGCCGGCACATTTGGAAGACGTTGGCGCACACAGATTGTGAGAAGCTCACTGCGGAGGGCGAGAGTGTTTAGAGGCCGTCAAAATTTTATTTAATTTTGATTCTCATCTGAGGGAATTCAGTACCTGTGCCATCTACTAGGGCCTGAATACATTTGTTATGTTCCCATTAAATAATTATAAAGATCAAAGAGGCTTTTTATGTGGTCGCAGGTGATTTACAATACAGAAATACTTTTTAATATACACAGACTGGGCCAATGTACAGAACACTTTATTTCCAGAAGGTCATTGGTCCGACTGACTATACTCTTATTCTGACATTCACACAGGTGGCCCTTTAGCCTCAGGGCTTTAGGGAGAAGATGTTAATTCAGGGCTTAAAGTTCTCAGGCACCATGTCTGATTTCAGGCAGTTTTAAATTCATATGATACTTAAATACACTGTATCCATTTCGTCCCAGATAACTTTTCAGGCTCACTTTCTTGTTTTAATCACTGTTAATCCATTTTTTAGATATTTCTTTTGTTAATTTACCACTTTAATCCTGGAAATTTGCCATTGGCGTATTCAATCATATCACAAATAAAAGAGTCTGTAAGAGAAAAGTAGAGAACCTACAACATAAACACATGAACACAATGTTACTTGTTTACTCTGTCGACAATGCGCTGCCAACAAGCCTCCCTGTCTTTGTTGGCCCCTACTACAGTGAGATTAGTTTTTCCTTATATCCTGATATTATCATAGTACATTCCTCTGGCAACAAATATGGAGCATGAGCCATTATAAAAACCCTCTTCCTGGGCTTGCTGAACACGGCCCTTTTAAGTGAAAGCGTGTAACCTCCGATTAAGTTGACACCGAACTAACATCTTATTCACCATCGTACTACCATTTAACACCAGTGTAGACAATTAGAGTTTGTCAACCCGGACTCTACTTGATAACCCTGAGTTAAATCTAACTTCCATCGTAGTACTGCCAGCGACCATCAGGGTTATTTTTTTCTATTTTCTGTTTTCATAAGCTGGGTAGTACTCCAAAATAATATCAGAAAATCAGGGAAGTGTCCCTTTAAACCTGCTACAAGAAGTTTTTAACTGGTTTTGAAACAGTATAAATGTAATACCAATTGCCTCTATATTGCCTACATAAACAAACAAGAGCATCAGTGAGAAAAAACCCTGTTTCTGTATAGTTATTTTTAATGGCTGCCACCTGGTCAGATTTCCCTTGAAATCAATGAAACGAGGGGGTGGAAACGCTACTGCTTTTGTCCACAGGGGCCACAAGAATCAACAAAAAAATAAAGTTCCTTGTTGCTGCTTTAAAGGTTAGTGGTTAGGATTTGGTGACATCTAGCAGTGAAGTTGCAGATTGCAACCAACTGAACACTGTTCGCGTCTATATTTGACAATCTGACAATGAGAACCTGCTGTGAAGTGAGTAGGAGGAGAAACTATGGTGGCTGGGAAAACACGAAAGGCCCTATTTACAGCCAGTGTTTGGTTTGTCTGTTCTGGGCTACTGTAGAAACATGGGGGCTCAACATGGCGAACTCTATGAAAGCACTAATGAAAACATACCTACAAACATTATATTTCATTTCTGCCAACAGATCTAGAGAGTATTTTCACAGTTAAAGGGGTCTGAGACAAAGCAAAACCTCTGCAGCTCCTCTTGGCTCTGGGTCTTGGCGAGGCTCATGCCGTTAAGAGCGAGCCCCGCGAGGCACAAGGTTTCACAGGGCAACCGACTCCTTCTGCTGCCGCTGGAACTTGTGGGTTTGGTGGGAGGGTCTTAGCGGAGTGATACTTGGCAGCAGAGACGGATGGAAGGTTTTGACATGACTTGAATGCAGCATGAGTTTATCACACAAATGAGGGTCTTGGCGAGACATATGGGTAACCAACACAACACTACAGCGATTGATGTCACAGTTGCGTAGTTTGCGCTCCTTATCTCTGAGAGAAGGTCTCACACTTGTTGCCATGGGCTGTTTTTCACACAAGACCACTTGAGCCTCTGTTATTCAGAGTAAACATACTATAAACCCAACACTACAGACAAACATCGTGCCTTACATAATACATTCTTCTCTTTATTATCCATTTTGCTCAGTCAGCTCACACTGTAATAATTTCTATTGTCCCATTGTGTTGTGATTTATTGTAAGATTGGCATGTTTGCTATATTTTTTTCAGGTTCGTCACATAATGCAACTGCACATTAATCACAGAAGCATTATGAAGCGTGCTGGATATGCGTCACCTGTTGAGTTCCCATGAGCGTCCAGCAGAAAGTGCATATAAGAATCATCTGTAAACTTAAAGCTTCGTATTTGAAGTGTCTACACAAGGTATGAGACCTGAATTACAATAAACTAAGCAATATGTAATAATATAAATAAGATGCACCCTTGTTCAGTTTAATACACTGGATGGTTGTGCCAGTTAAAAACAACACACTCTCATCTAGTGCCTGTGTTTGGTTTGTCCCTTCTGGGCTACTGTAGAAACATGGTGGTTTAACATGGCAGACTTTAAAGAAAACGACCCACAGCATCTGTAGATTATAAAAGGGCTTATTCTAAAGTAACAAAAACACAAAAATACCGATTTTCACGAGATTATACACAGACAAAAACACACCTATGAATATTATATTCCATTTCTGCTAATATGTCCTCTTAAACATTACACATTGGGCCTTTAAAGGAACGGATTGACATTTTGGGAAATACACTCAAGGAGATTGATTGCTCTCTCGTGTCTCTACAGTAAATATGAAGCTAGGACAAGCTGCTTATTAGCTTAGCTTAGCACAAAGACTGGAAACATGGGGGAAACAGATGTTGTGTTAATTAGAAAGCTTCAGAAGTGCTGATCATGTTCAGGTCAGCTTAGCATAAAGACGGACCAAAGGTAAAACATCTATTTTTGTTAGATTGAATTGATTACAGCTTCCTATTTAGCCAATTATACAGATATGAGAGTAATATCAATAGCTCTAATAATAAATCATTAAATCTGAATAATGTTATAATAATTAAGTCTCAAAATGTGTTGTAGATTTACTGTCTGTCAGTAAACCAACCAATTAATATTGTCAGTGACAAAATAAAAGGCCACAGTGTAATAAGTCAACAATTAATTTTTATTTTATCGAGTTTATACGATTTTGGTTCTGTAGCAACCCACTGTATAATTCTAATGAAGTGCAATTGTACTCAAGCCAGTTACAGTTGAGAGCAATGACAGGCACACGTTTTGTGCAAATTTAACAGCATTGGAACGGCTCCTACATATACACAGCAAAAATACATGCCAGAGGAAAACAATACTAAATCAGTTTACATTGACAATAGTTAGGAAGACTTCCATGTCTATCCAAGCTAACACTTCAGAGATACACATTTCACCCATTGATGGATTATGGGAGAGAAAAACTGAGTTAGCATTCAGTCTTTACGCACAGCGAGAAATGTGTGGTGTTATCCAACTCCATGGACTAAAAGCCCTCCAATCTGCCCTCCCAAAGAACACATTTCATCAGAATTGTGCATTGCCATTTAAAAAACTAATTATACTGACATGACAAAATGAAAACCCCAAATCAGTGGGCCAGACAAGAGATACACCTGCTTGCAGTTGCTTTAAGAAGTCCCAACTCCAAATGCTTTGTGTTTCCTGCGTGTCTGACTGTACACTGGCAATGCAAAAATAAAGGGTTGGGGGTAATGCAACTTGAAGGTATCACAAGCCACACAAGACGACACAACCATCTGAAACACAGGGGTGTTGGTAGCCTTGGTAGAGTTGACTGCAGGTGTATTTATCTAAGTCACCTTCCTATTCCTAACGCTGATTTATAGCAATTACTGGGACAAGACACACATCGGCTCAGTCAAATATCTACATACTCAAAAGTCAAAGTAAAATAAATGATTTAGCTTCGAGATGAGCTTTTGTTTGTCTGATGACCGTTAAAGAAACTGTGGTTATTATCCTCCAAACATGCAGAAACACAGGATTATAAGACTGAAATCTAAGTAGGTGAGTCGGGAGATTTTGGTAACCAGTCTGCAGTGTTATTACTCAGACATTACAGGCTAAGGTCTGCGTATGTGAGCTTTATTTGCTCTATCATCCCTCACAGTGAAAATTGACAAACTAAACATCCCTGGAAATGCTCGCACTGGCTTGTGTTGGTTCCAAAATGTCAAGTGTGTTGGATGTTGTGACATCTTTTTTTTTTTTTCTGAAAGCGGCTGCTAAAATATCACATCTGTTGGGAATTTTATTTCAAATCCAAATTGAAAACATTTTATACTTGCATCTACAGACAACACAATCCCTTTAAACTAGTAAAATAGCAGTAATAAAGTGAACTCATGCTGTATGTTCTCCTGGAGACCAAAGGAGGCCGTGAAAGTTACTCACTCGACTATTCTGCCCCATTACCTAACTTCTTTTCATGATCGCACGTTAAAATCTTGACAATGAATTGTTAAACTGGTGCACACAGTATGATTTTACCATCTAAACCGACAGATGGAGTCTCATAACAGGGTCTGGCAATGCCACTTGTGAAGGAAAGCAGATGCACCACTACATTCTACAGCTTTCCTTTAGTATACAATCAAGGGCCAAGTTGAAATCTTTTACAACCTAGAATTTAACAGTATCAACAAAAACTACTCCAGTTGCATTCAAATGGCAACTATCGAAAAGTAAACTTACTGTAACATACATATTAAATAGTGTATAGTCCATGCAATTGCGCACGGCCGGTTTTGCATCGTTATGGTATGTCGTTATTAGTGTATGGGAGACATCAGCCACCAGTGCATTTCCGATTGAGGTTCAGGGAGAAAAACTCCTCAACACCCATCAGAAACTCCTCAGCCAGACTTGAAGAGCAAGATGGCCACTTGGCCCAAGTAGAAGTAAATGAAATGCTTTGTCTCGTGGGTAACGTAGCTGCCGAAGTTCCTCCCGACGATGCAGTGCCAGGTGGGGTTGTACTTCTTGTCAAACTCCTGAAAAAGAAGACCATTATTGAACACAAAATCAACATACAGGAAAAAGACCAAGAACGTAGCTGCAATCAAGGATATTTTGGTAACATCTGCAGCTAACTTTTATTTTCATTATTTCAGAAATCAATCTGCCTGTGATTTTCTCAATTTAACTATTCATTATTTCTGGTATGGTAGGAAAATAGTGCAAAATGCCGTCAGTCTAAAACCCAAAGATATTAAGTTTACTATCATCTATGACCAAAAGAAAAAAGCATAAAATCTTCACATTTTAGAGGCTTAACTCAGCAAAGGTTTGATACTTTTGATTGAAAAACGACAGAAATGATTATCAAATTATCAAAAAAGAAATTTCTGTTCATTGACCAACTGATTAATTGACTAATAATTTCAGCTCTAGTCCTTCGGAAGTTAACTACTTTTAGTCCAATGATAACAATAATAATAATATAAAACTTGACTGATTCCAGGAAAAGAAAACCTGCAAAGTAAAAATGTGTATGTCCATTGTTTAATAATGTTCTCTGGTTTAAAGTTTTTAATGATTTTTAAAAACATATTTAACTTTTTCACTGTTTTTTTAATCTGTTCTATTGTTTTTATCATTTCTATTTTTTTGTTTATATTTATGCACATTTGTCTCATATTGTTTACATTTGTAGTGCCTTATTAGCCTTGAATAGCACTAACCCTGTATGAAAGGTGCCAAAAAAAAAAGGTTTTGATTCATCTTTGCTCACAATGTTCGTGCGCACAGTGCGTTAGGAGAGGATGATGAGGAGGATGAGGAGGGAGCTGGGGGGGGGGCTTGTGGACTCATGACCTCAGTAATAAATTTAAAAAATCCTGGCTATGGCCCTGATCATAAGTGCCTCGTCTCCACACTGACCAAAAATAGATCAGAGAATAAAAAAAAGGGCTCTGAATGTGCAGATCATGTGCCAATGATGTAAGCTCCACAGAGCTCCACTTGGATCCATCCATGCAACCCCGTCCTGTCTCACCTTCTTGATGTAGGCTGCGATGTCCTTCTCTATGTTGTACTTCTCCATGGCCTGGGTGGCACAGTCCACCGCGTCCTGCTGCATGTCCTCGGACATGTCCGCGTTCTTGATCACAGCTTTCCTGTCAGTCATGGTTAAGGATGATGATGATGCCTGCTGAGGAAGAAGAAAAAAAAGGAGCACGTTCACCCCCCCAGACACTGTACTGCACTGAAAATGAACACCGCACGTGGTTGCTGGGGATGGTTTAGGCCAGCCGGATCATCGCCAAACATCAATCATACGCAGGAGATTGGTCGCTTTGGCACCGCTTTTTTTTCTCCCGTTTGCACCGATTCACAGTCATAACTTAGGCTCCTGTGTTTGTGTCCATATCCCTAACTACACGATGGCTTGAGCGTTGCATAGATTGGCTGCGAAACTTGATACAGGTGGAGTTAAATTACTTGGCAAAATCACTTTCGGATAAAAGCAGCTTCTGCATCAGGAGAGCAAAAAGTATTCAAAAATGTATCATTAATTATCCGTACGGGCTCAATAACGCCCGCTGTCACCCAAAACACAGCACACATACTGTCTCACCAGTCCAAATGAATTATAAGACATACAGTAAAAGCTCACCATCACAAACTCGAATCAGAAATATGTACAGACATGCAAGTCAAAATCTCTCACATTAGGGAAATCTGCAACTCACCTTTTGTTGAGCCGCCTGAAAAACACTCCTTTCCAAATATGTATGTATGTATTTCACCCAGCCAGTCGGGGGGGGAAGGTTTAGATGATGATGCTGCGGCTAATTGCTTTTTAAAGATTTACACAATAAGCATGTAGGTAGGTTGTCTCTCTGCTGTGCTGCTCCGACAGCTCCCCGCCCCTCTGCTGCATGCTGCACCCTGCCATTGGCTGAGCCGCAGCCTCCCCGTGCGTTGCAAGCGTTTTTCTCCAGCTCCTGTCTGCCGGCATCTTATTTCATCCCACAATGCATCATTCACAGTATCCACCACTGGCTGTGGGCTAAGAGGAAACGAGACCTTGGCCGTAGGTAGGTATCGTTTGGCTGTGTGTGTACAGGCTTTTTCATCAGTCACCGTCACAGCTGAGAGACACTGGAGCTGTGAATACTGAACATATGAAGTGGTGTTTGTGTGTTTTCTATTACATCCACAGCTGCAGCCAAGCTTTTATCGGAAAGAGAGAGCAGGGCCAATTTCCTGCTCCAGTGCTCACTTGGTTTCAGGTTTACAAATAAATGATTGTTAATTTACTCTTAAAAAGATTATTTGTGGTTATAAATTCAGATACAGACCAGTTTATTGCTTCTGAGTACATGAAGAGAAAAGTGCAGTGAAGTAGATTTATGTGTCAAATAACAACAAAAACAAAAGTGTCCTTGTTTGAAAATGTTTTTATTGAAAATGCTAAGAGAAAAAGAAAGATTAAGCAAAATAAAACATACAAACTACTCCCAAATAAAACCCTCTCCCAACCACCCAAATTTTTAATTCCTTCATACCAGGCATCTACGATTCCATCCTTTGATCCAACTTCCTGGTCCTCAGTTTCGTTTTCTTGTAAAATAAAGCCATTACCACTGAAAGACTTTAAATAGGCATGGGGGGGGCCTAATAGAAAAAAAAAAGTTGCTCTGGGACTCCCGTTAATTAGTTCTGAATTCAACTCTCATTTGAATCCTGGAAAACTGATCCCGTTCCGAGCATCCATCCTTGCCTATCCCTTCCCTAATCGATCCACTCATCCAGCTCCAAGGATTGGGATCCACTGAGCCACTCCTCCAATCAAAACCTTGAAATACCAGGAAGAAAATCAGAGGCAGACTGTTAGAATAAAATGTCAAGATTTTTGGGCCTATTTTTTTTTTCCATTTTGAGCACTCATGTCAGATCAAGAAAAAAAAAATGCCACTGAGCACAAAAACTATCACTCCCTGAAGTTAAAACATTTTAACCAATGAGGACATTTAAGTCAAAAGTGGGACGCTTTTGCAACAAAGTAGTGATTCAGGTTTTTTTTTTTTTTTTTTACATTTGACAGCAAAAGATGTTACACTTACATCACAACACTTGATCTAGGACTGCTTATTCTGTCACAAGCCAGAGTAGCAAGTTAAAAATTGTATATATAACAAAGTACAGCACATATGGCTTTGTTAAATATGACATGCATGATATGACAACCTATCAAAATGTTCAATTTATGGAATATGAAGCGTACCATTGCCTCGACCTGATTGCTCCTCAATTAGATGTCCTATCCTGACCATACAAATGAAATGTGCTCCACAATGGTTTTATTCCAAATCACTTTAATCCTTCTCTTCAGATGTCTAAAGGAAGACACAAGGGTAAAATACAGTTAAGCATTGGGCTCCCCGTCCAAACAGCCCACCCCACATATCCAATGAGAAGCTATTTTCTTAAAAAAATAAACAAAAACAAAACTCAATTTTCGATACTTGCAAAAACATTGAGTGCAGGTTATAACAACTCAACGTTTTCGAAGTTCCAACACAGCACAATTCCTATTGTTGCAAAAAATTGAGAGGACAGAAAGAAAGGGGAGAGAGGGAGAAAACAAAAGGACAAAGCCGCTGGAGAGGGAGGGGAAGGGGGGTGTGAAAGAGAGGAGGGGGGAAAGGAGAGGGAGGTACACCTACATACCAAGATCATCCACAAGGACATCGGGACATGAAATGCAAAAATTAAAAATCAATTGCTGACATCTGGAGAAACTCATAAGAGGTAAAAACAGGAGGGTATACATCAAAAGGGCAAAACATTGGTGGTAGAAAGGTTTAGGAACGGGAGCGAGAGCGGCTGTGACGAGGCGAGTAGCGGGGCGATCCTCTGCCACGGCCCCGGGAATTGCTGCGGCTGCGGCTGGCGCTGCGACTGCGGCTCCTGCTCCGGCTGCCACGGCTTCGGGAGCGTGATCTTCCGTAACTTGGGCTGCGGGGACCGTCTAATTTCACACGAATGTAAGCAGTCTCTCCCTGGCAGACACAAGAGAACTTGACATTGAAAAGACAACATCCCTTCCTATGGTGGAAATACCATAGATGGAAATGAGGGCCAGGTGTGCTTCAAACATTTCCTGAAGTACTCACCTCGACACAGCAAAGAAACATTATCCATGACAATCAAATCAGTACACATACCTCATGTGAGCGGAATTTGGTGTTGTCCAGCTTTCGAACAGCATAGGTCATGTCTTCTTTGCGCACAAATTCTACAACTCCGGTTCCATCTCTGAAAACGTCGGCGTAGCAGACGTCGCCTGCTTCACGCATGTGGTCCTTCAGGTCCTGCCAGCTGCCACTCTGAGGGAGACCTGAAACATGTAAACAAAAGTTATGTCAACTTTCCAGCTTGGCTTGTTCATGCGAGGAAAAAAATAAATAAATAAAAATCAACCTTTGTTGGAAGTACGCAACTAATTTGTTTATTCAAATAGCAGCCACAGGATTAAGCAATATGTTTCCACTCATTTATTACAGAGGCCATGTAGTTAGACCTGTTAAAGTGCAAAGTCGTGAAAACCGGTTCGGCTTGACTGATTAATATTTATCTTGTGCACACTTAATTATTATAATTATTTAGTATGAATTGTAGCAAACTACCATGAGTTACACTGCGGCATTATTTACTGGTAATGTGTACTGTGCTATTTGGTGCATATTTATAATGTCGTACTTATACATTTAGGCTAAGAAGTGTAATTTAATTCTATTTAAGGGTCCCTTCTAAACATTTGGCCAGGGAATAATCCCTTCCCCTGTTTAGCAAGAAATAAATAAATTCATATCATCAACACTGCAATTATCAATTGAGTCTTACAGACACAGCAGAGTGTAAGAAAACACTGGTCTACATTGTCAGCAGTGATGCATATTTCGTTAAAACAAACAACAGAACATCAATTTACTTTCTTTACATCATGTTTTATCCTTCTGGTTATATCCCATAACTTTACGCTTTATCAGTGCCTTCCAGTAACTTCCACCCAAATCCAGTTTCAACACTACATACACCAAATTAAGGATGGATATTCTTCCCTGACTTTCTTTCTCTCACTTTCAGGATTATTTGCCTCATAATGTAGTGGACGACACTAGCAGTCCCCCAGCTGTTATTCATAATGTACATTTGCGAGCATGACCCATATTCATAGTATGTTACTGCCTTTAATGTAGCGCACAAGAAACTGGAGGGAAACCTCTAGCAAAGTTTGTTGTGAACTAACTCGCCAAGTTACACTCGAAAAAGATGAGACTCAGCAAAACAGTCCTTCAAACAGCAGTCAAAAGGATATGCTTCTGCAACAACGACAACAACAACCACCACCTCCTATCTGTTTAACAGGCAAATAAACGACAGCCTAGTTTGCATGCTTACCCGACACAATGACCCTGTACTCTGAGCGTCTGGATGGGGGCCCGTATCTGCCTCTGGGAGCTCCGCCGATGCCACCAAACCCGCCTCTTGAGCCCCTGCCGCTCCGAGGAAACTCCACACGCAGTCTGTAGCCATCATAGTCATAACCATCACGTCCATAGACTGCATCATCAGCGTCCCTGTTAACAAAATAGTATACTTTAAAGTTAGGATTGCACGATATGGTAACAAAACACTTATTTTGACAGACAGTGAAAACCCACACCAATCATGAATCACATCACACTATATTTGATTCGATTCAACTTTATTGTCATTGTAAGTACAGGTACAAACAACGAAACGCAGTTAGCATCAACCAGAAGTGCAATTTACAAATGTACAGAAATATGTAAAGAAAAAGTAATAACAACATTATAGATATATGAATGAATATGCTGGCAAGATATTAACATCATGAACAGACGATTCATATATGTTATTCATGATAGGTGTGGGTTTTCACTGACAAAACTATTAAAATCATGATAATATGAAATTTAGTTGGGGTCCATAGTGAACAAACATGTTTTCTTAAATCTGGAGAACAAGATTTGTAGGTCAAGGCATCGCTTCAGAAACATATTAGGGCTGAACAATTAATCCAAACATTATGAAAAACCCAATACAGCAATGTCACAAAAGCTGCAATGTTTTGCTAAAGCTGAAAATGCATTTAAATGAAGTACTGTGGTGTTGTAGAGACATGCCCTGACCTACACATCTTATCCTCTAGATTTAAAAAAAAAACAACTATGTTTGCTTGATACAGACAGGAGACAAAATATTATCATGATCTGAAAGCTTTATCAGTGGAAATAAAAATTTGTGATGCAAAAGTTATCCTCCCCTCTCTAATTGTGAATCATATCACAAATGCCACATCTGTCAATAATCCCAATAATACATTTTTAACCATACTGTGCAGCCCTAAACCACAGTACTTCGTTTTAATGCCATTTTGACACACATTTCACCTTCACGCAGCTTCTTTTATATGCATATTTTGCTTTCGATTAATTGCGCAGCCCTACTTCAAACATCAAGCAGCAAGGTCTAACATTCACATGCAGAGCAAACACAGCCACGGACACGGTCAGCCATGTTAGCGGATAGCTTGATCTGGTTTACGTTTGCTAATCCGCCTTGCAGACGTGCACGCAACTACAGAAATGTGGCTTCAATTTGTTTTATATTTATGTATATTTAAAAAAAAAGAGAGAGATAGTTGAGTCGCTGCAAAGAAAACACACTACACAACCAAGCGTAACGCTGTGAGTGCACTAGGCTAACTTATTTACAAGCCAGACACAGAGCAAGAAAAAGGAGGAGGGGGGGTTTGTTCGTGTGAACTACAACATGCAGAAAGACGCGGTGCAAAACATCAACAACAAAAGCGTCGTTTTTAAACGTGCATACGTGTAGTTTTAAACTCCACTGCGAACAGGGGTTTAGACATGCTAAAATCGAAACCGAAAGGGCACGTATCACGTTTTGGTTAACGATAACAACGCCCGGGAGCTCCAGTGGATAGTCTGAGCCCGCAAGTGATGTGTAAAGCACGCCGAGTCGGTGAGCCACACAATGGGCCTGCCTCTGGCCTAAACGAGCTAGCCGTTAGCTTAGCTCCTCCTCACCTGGGGTCCTCGAATTCAATAAAGGCAAAAGGCGGGCCCCCTCTCCGGTTCTTCAGGTCGATATCCCGGATTGTCCCGTACTTGTAGAACACGTCCTCCACGTCTTTTGTACGGATATCAGGAGGAAGGTTCCCCACGTAGATTCGGCAGTCGTTGTTCCCGGCGGGGCCTCGCACAACACCCGACATCGCTGCTAGCAGAGCGCTCGCTTCTTCTTCTTTTATAAAAAAAAAAAAAAAAAAAAAAAAAAAAAACTAACGGTTCGTCGTTTGCAAGATCCCCAACGGTCGGCGGAGCCACACCGAGATCACACTCCCGAGTGGGTGAGCGGGGAAAGAAAAAGACAATAAAACACGTTTACGCCGCAGTGTGCGGGATATTTTTTACTGGGTAAGACAATACTCTCAACGAGGCGCCCTCTACTCCTGTTTTTCTTCAGGAACCGCGCTCCTTTACCGAGGCATTCATGAATACCGGAAACACTGCAGCCAGGATTGACACATCCGCCTTACAAAATAGTCCGCCAATTCAGCAGGTGTAGTGATAATAATAACTTCTTAAATATTAACCTTTAATAACCTGTGACTGATTTTTCTTAGTTTATTGGTTTATTCACATTATAAATAATAATAATAATAATAATAATTAAGGGACAGTGCACGTTAATAAGGCAGTTTTCACCCCATTAGTTACCCTATAACTAACGCTTGTTATATGTTAATGTGACATAAACTCATGATTTATGTTGTTGTAAAAAAATGGTCAGCAAAGTTGTATCTCTCAAGAAAACTACAGCTTTGTTCAGGCCCAAAAAATCCGGCCCAACCCGAGCCCGAACAACCAGAAGCAGTTTTAGGCCTGAAACCCGGATTTCTGCTTAAAATAAAAACATAAATAAATAATTTAGATAGTTTATTAGAAACTCGAGGACACTTAAATAACTTGAGTTATTAATAAAGCATTTAATGTATATATTTAAATCTAATGTTATCCAAGCCCTGACCTACGGGCAGAGAACTGGTTCGGCTACAACATCCCAGGTAAAGCCGAGGAGAATAAACACCTGTACTGTGTCATCAACATGATATGAGTGCAGGTACAAAATAGAGATGTTGCACCTAAAAATGTAGAGCTGTTATGAATATGTGGCTTACATACAAAATGTAATTACATATTTTGACTTGAGTGGTGAAATAGAGACTAATCATTATACAGTCTATTGCTCTGTGAGTAAATGTGATCATTCAGCAAGTTTTCAAAAGGGGTAAGAATGAAATCCATTTAAAATAACAACATTTCATCCTCCTCAAATACTGTATCCTTTATTGAAACTCATAATAACCTTAATTACAGGTTATAAGATCAGAGACTGACTCCTCCTGGGTCACAACAGAAATAATGCAAATACATAATATTAGGCCTATTTGCAAAGTGTTAAACTAATACAGCAGCCTAAACTATTTCATAACATCAGTTTATTTTAATAGACAGTTATTATTATTATTATTATTATTATTATTATTATGTATATACACCTTCATCGCAATAGGTGTCCCAGGTATCCTGTATATATTCATTCTTATTGTTCCCAATCCAGCTCCAACAACAGACTTAAAAACTCTTTCATCCCCCTGGCCATCAGACTGTAGGCAGGGAAGACAATAGACAATTTCCTCCTCCATCTGCACTACCTCTGCTAAATGCTGTGACTTTCATTCATTGGTCGACAGCCTAATTTTAATTGCACATAGTTTACATTAACCTATAAACACTTAACTTACCTGCACATGTTTCATTTCTATTTTTCCAGTTTATTTTCTCTCTCGGCACATATTTTCATTCCTCTGCAAAAGTTTAATTTATCCAATTTAATGTATGGCTACTGTGCTATAGGTTAATTTTAATTTTAATATATGTTTAATGTATGAATGAATGTTTAATGTATGTCTAATTTATGTTTGTATGCTGCTACTGGATGCTTGAATTTCCCTCGGGATAAATAAAGTATCTATCTATCTATCTATCTATCTATCTATCTATATAAACAATATAAGCAAAATATGTCAAAAAATGGATGTTTGACGTTGACGTGTCAATAATATACAGATTAGAGTGAAATTCTTCATAATACCTGAACTTGAAATTTTCAGTAACACTTTATTATAAGGGTACAAATCCTAAACTTAAGAAGTGCTTAACTAATGAGGATTTAATGTAGGATTAATCATGAATTCCTGTTGCTCACCATTAATAAATGATCAAGTCACTATGACCCTTTGTGATTAGTTCACACTTAATAGATCATCAGTTAAGGGTTTGATCAAAAGTTTGTTTCAGGACCTTTTCTCAGGTTATAACATGCAGACGAGTATCATGTTGTATTAGAAACAGTACTATAACACATTGTTTGACCTATATCATGTCAGGACTTCAATTAATATAAAGCAAAATGTCCACACCAGACTTACACTGAACAGTTTTATTGTTTAAATACTTACATGTAACTATTTTTATCAGACTAATAGAGAATATTATTCACGACAACACCCACAAAATCACATTGTGTTATAAGTTACTGCGTGTACTTTCTGCCCAGGTACTGCAGATGCAAATCAGCTTGAAGCTAATTCTGGTGCAACATTTTCTAATTGTGCATCGTCACTAACAAAACTAAACTACCCACACTCAGACGCAGAGAAGCTTTGCACAACTTGAAGATACTTCTGTGTAATAAGTGGGCAATTGTACATCAGACATTCACTACTTTTAATTAACTGTGATGTGATACAAACTAGCAGCACATGGCAAGTTAGTATTTGTGATGCTAAGTGGAAGATGCAGGATTTTAAAGCGTGTGGCACTGTCACAAGAGAGTATTGTACATTCATAACAAAAGTAAAGCAAACATCTTTCAGTGAATACATGCGTTAGAAATACCAAAGGCCATGTTCTGATTGTCCTCATTTGTCAAGGCAAGAAAACACGCTGTCACTTGTTTTCATGTAACATCATCATGAGTGTCAGAATTGTGAAATAACTAATAATAATTATTAACCCTCGTTATGGCGATGGCAGAACGCAATGCTAATTGAAAATGTGGCTTCTCAAACTGCTCAGTATGCATAACAGGAACCGTAGCTGCGATGGCCAACGTCACCATAGTTGTCACCACCAGGGTACTTCCCCTGACACGCCAGGCTGTTCGCCTGCGGACAGAGAAGACGTTAAAAAAAGCTCAAAACAGGAAATAAACACAGGTTAGTGGTAAAGTATCTGCATACCTCTGCTCTCTTAATGAACTGCTCAGTGGCGGCTTTCTCGTTCTCTTTATGTCCTCTCCAAGCTCTGAGCGCAGACGCCTGCAGGGCTCGACCAAAGGAGAACGTCAGGATCCAGGGTTTGGCCAGAGGGCAGTTGTTGATGGCATTGAGGTGGACAGAGGCCTCCTCTTCGCTCTGACCGCCCGAGAGAAAAGCCACTCCTGTGGGGAACAGAACACACCGTTTTACTTTCACTTGTGTTTCCACACACTTTATACATATCTGTGTTAAATCCTCTCCAGACACGGCAGCGGCCTGGGTTACCTGTGACCGCTGGGGGAACAGTGCGGCGCAAAGCGGTGACAGTTGCCATAGCAACCTCCTCAGGGCTGTACTTGGTGGAGCAGCTGTGTCCAGCAGTGACCATGTTGGGTTTGAGGAGAGTTCCTTCCAGGTACACGTGGTGGTCCGACATGGCCTTGTACACAGCAGCCAGGACCTGCAACACACAGATTGTTTCACTATTTTTTCTTCTCTGTCTCACTCTCTTATCGTCGTAGTAACACAACCCTGGCCATGCAGAATCTAAGAAAACAGAAACCCACCTTCTCAGTGATGTACTGGGAGCGTTTCAGGTCATGATCGCCATCGGGCAAAATCTCCGGCTCTATGATGGGCACGATGCCATGCTGGCCGAGAAAGGAGAGATTATCAGCAACAGTACAGAAGCATTACATCATAAAGACGTATTAGACAAGCTACTGCGTTGTATAATAATGGGTTCAGACCTGCTGGCAGATACTGGAGTAGCGTGCAAGAACATTAGCATTTTCTGTGATCGCCAGTCTAGATGGATTGGTGTCACTGATTTTGAGCACACAGCGCCACTTTGCAAAGACGGCTCCATCCTTTTTATACTGCGCACAGCGCTCTGACAGCCCATCTAGACCTATGAGAGAGGTTTAAAATACATCCATTAATTGTCTTGTAACGTTTGGTCTTATTGGAGACATGAGTGATGTCAGCAGTCTCACCCTGTGTGGTGGTCTCTCCAGAAGTCCCTGCCAGGGGGACAACACCCTTGTCAACCTGAGGAATAAGGAATAGAGACAATCATGTTCAACTTTTGTATAGAGAAACAACTAATAATCCCCTTTCTATGATTTATTAGGCTGACGACCCCTGCTGAAGTGACATATTTAATGGATATCACACTTTATATTCAAAACAGTACAATGAACCCAAATAGTGAACTGAGCAACGGCACACCGAGTGATTTGGAGGAATTCTGAGCAGATTATTTCCTGTTTAGGGAACTTTTATACAGTTCAGGCCATTGTTCTATTAGACAATTACCTTTCCTTTACATTTACTTTTTCTTCACAGAAATAACCCAAATGTTGAGATATACACCTACTTTGTAGTCATCAATCAGGAATGCCTCACAAACCCTCCATGAAGCTTTTGCAACCATTAGTGGGGGGTCCTGACCCCCAGGTTAGGAACCACTGACATAGGTTCACGCTACAAGTTAATTTCTGATTTATTGCTCAATATCAGCCCATATCAGATTCCAGTAGGACGAATGTCAATCTAGAGTGAAGTAAGAGTCACACAAATTTTGACTAGTCACACTGAGGGGTTGCACTGCAAAAAATCAGACCTGTATCTGAATTGAGGAGATCAGATTTAATGTGATTTGTGATGTTGACACTGTTATGAAAGAATCACATATGAGCAAAAAACAAATCTGGGCCACTTGTGGTTGCAGTGTGAATGTAGTCACAACCATAGCCTACATGTTTGATCAGGAACTCAACCTATCACCACAAGGGTTGCTACGATTTATTACTCCACATTATTGATATTATCTGGCACTAAACTATCACACCTTGATGCCAACCAGGATGCCCCTGTCCCTGATCATTTTGACAAAGGCTACGCCGTTATCAGAGTGCTGGTACAGCGTCTCATGGAAGAAGATGACCCCTCCGATGCAGTTGTTGATGCGATCGTCTGCACTGAAGAGAATCTGGCGGTACTGTCTGCGGTTCTCCTCTGTGTTCTCCACACCAACCTGAGCCAGTCGCTTAGCCATGCTGCCTGTAATTAATGTGATACATTAGTTAATATATATAGTATGCACTCTTTGGGCTGGTCTTTATCAGTGTGTGGCTGTAAATGGCAAACACGTTTCCCACAGTTTAAAGAAAGGGAAGAGTGCTACACACCCACAGACTCATCTGCAGCCAGGATGCCCTTCCCTGGAGAAACTATGCGTAGAGCGTTTTCATGTAGCTCCCTCTTCTGCGCCTCGGAGAGTGTCGGGGACTGGTGCGTCATCCTGAGTGACTGATTGTCCTACAGCCTCTGGTAGAAGATGTGACCTTATGATTATATCATTCACACATTAACAACCAAATAAAAATATTATCCATGAATTGAGCTTTTTAAATCAGAAAATGTTAAGTTTCATCCATAATGTGTTTCTCCCTCTGTCTGTCTTTTATATCAGCTTCTTTTCCAAACATCACATTTTGTCTCAGTGGGCTTTACAATCTGTATAGCATTCAGCACCCTCTGTCCATAGACTCTTGATTTGGGTAAGGAAAAGCTGAAAATAAAACTTTTAACATGGACCAAATGGAAGAAACCTCAGGGAGAGCCAGAGAGGAGGTATCCCTCTCCTAGGATGGAAAGACATGCACGTTTCTATAGATGTAGTTCTAAAAACACGGAGCCCCGTGAAGTGTCTGCAAGTCAGAAATAAAACTTTGAGTGTGCAATTATTTAATATCAGTAAGAAAAGACTTTAAATTCCTGAACCAAACCACTTATTTCACGTAATTCATCAAATACCACCAAAAAACGAAAGATAATGATCTATTTATCATATGTTAGAGCAGCACATGAAACAAGGCTAAAGAGGTGAGAAACAGACACAAACAGGGGAATAAAAAGTTAAACTCGGAGACAAATGTGAAATTAACTAAATAGTTTCATATGGCGTAAAAGATGATATCAGTTTGGACATGAAATCGTTGTTGGATAAAAAATTTATAAAATATAAAGTCATTTTAAACACCCCTGATTGCAGTTCTCATTACATCAACTAATTGTCATACAGGTGCATCCACTGAAATCAGTGATATAACCCTACATTTATACATTAAAGGAAAGCCAACAAAAAGAGATGAGCAGTAAAAGCTCTTACCTGACAGAAACTGAAATCAAATGTGTCCTGTCCTCTGGTGTGATGAACAGTGACAGAGACTCTCAGTCAGCTCTAGTTTGTATCCAGCTCAAGTGTGTCACACCTCATAAGCCAACACCCCTGGGCGGCGCTTGCACGCCCACCTTTGCCCCATATAAATTAGAAGATTTTTGATGAATCATTGTTCTATTTACATATAGAAGGATTTTTTTTGTCATGCAGCCGCTTGCTTTTCAAGCTGATATGCCCACTTTAGCATTCGCTGTAAAAAAATGTTAAAAAAAACTGTACGGCTGTGGCTGTAATAAGTACGGTAGAACTTTTTCGACTGTTACGGTAAAAAGATATTAGTACTGTTGACTTTACAGTTAAGTTTGGAGCTTTCTTCCATATTTTACCATATCAATAAATTTTTTTACCATCAAAAGAAACAGTTTTCCATATAAATAACATGAAAATATCATGAATTTCCGATAAAATAAAGATTTTGCCATGCAATATGAGGGTGTTTTGCTGTGCGGTTCCTTTGCAATGAATAACTCAATATACTGCTTCTAAACATGCTGTGTTGGTGTAAAATGGATGCCATATCCACAATTATTTTACAACTTTACTGTAGTGTTTTAACTCATAACCACTCCCCATTCAGGCTGATTGTGAAATAATAAATAATGTATTCTGTTAGAACAATCTACCCCTATAGCAACCTAATTTAAGCGTTTAACCGTACCCCATGGCGTGCTATTTTTATTTTAATTAGTAAAAATGTGCCCTGAGGAAAGTTTCAAGTCTCCTGATAATTTGGTCCTCACCCTCGAATTCACTGGGGTGTTTCAGTCTCAGAGCAATTCATGCACTCGGTGGCTTCTTTTCCTGAGCTTTAAACTGTAAAGAACACGATGGAACATGTCAGAAATAGAAATCATTTCCAGGTTCCACTCAATGTAAATGAACATGGTAATACGGCCCAAATTAGACCGAAAATTAGGTCAGCTAAATCTTTTCTCATTTGAAAAGCTTAAAAAAACCCAGAAACTATTAATTCTATATGCAGTATATGAAACAATGTTTGTTTTCAAATACTAACAGAGAAAGGAAATGATGATCCGTGAGCTAAACCTCTTTCCAAATAAGTTGAGATAACTTGAGGGTGTTGAATTATGTTAATTTACATCGCTGCACTTTAAGCTACGTTCAGAAAATGTTTTCTGTTGTGTGTTCTGTTACATAATGTCACTATTTGGTTGGACTCAGTGGGACGACTCGCCGGCATTTCAGGGGACTCCTCTCTTCCCTATTGTGGGTCAGTGTGCCTCTGAAACAAGATATGGGTCACTGGACTGCCTGCCACTATACAGCCACAACACAGACATGGTGGACCTGTCTAAGACAAGGGCCTGAGAGGGAATTCAATGTCAGGAGGCAGTGGGAGGAGGAGCTGGTGCACTCCCATTCAGGAGATACAGATTTAAATAGATACATGACTTCGAGCAGTGCAGCAATTATATGTGGCTTCCTCCGCCGGGACGCTCCGTTTTTTTTCCTCTGTTACCTAATTAAAAACATTTAATGATGATACTTTATCTGGTCCTCAATTTTCTGTCCTATTAAGGTTGTCCTCGATGGGTTTGTGAGTGCTCCTCTAAATAGGTCGACCCAGTTGGCCATAATGTATCCAGGTACAACGTTCATATGATAACTGGTCTAGAATAATACTCATGGTATGTTTTACCAAGCAAATACAACAGTAGGGCTTATTTTACTTAACGCTTTTGTCACCAGTCCTACAGGACCATTTAAAATAGATTTAGATACGTTTAATGTTAATTGTTCTTTGTAAGTACGATTCATGCAGGTTAAGAATGACTGTCTAACCGTGAAGAAAGTGAAGGCCATAATATGTGTTGTTTCTTTTACCTATATCCTTGTTAAATTATACTTTGTGTAACTTTTTCTCTGAGAAAACCTGCAGGAAGTGACAAGTTATTAATCCACTTCAATGTGATCCAACTTTGTCATGAAATCATAGAAATTTCCATTTCTTCTGAGCACTTTAAAGAGTTCTTGTCAATGTCGGCGTAAAAGTTTAGACTGAAAGTTCAGTCTTGGCCTCCAAATGGACTCTTGTGGCGAGGATGATCGTGGGATACAGTTGAAACAGCTTTATAGTTGAACCTGAGGTGAGATTGTTTCGTCAGCTACAACTGTAGTGTTATATCATATACAATTCAATTCAATTCAATTAATTCAATTTTATTTGTATAGCGCCAATTCATAACAGAAGTTATCTCAGGACACTTTTCAAATAGAGCAGGTCTAGACCGAACTCTTTAACATTAATTACAGAGACCCAACAGTACCACCATGAGCAAGCACTTGGCGACAAGGGCAAGGAAAAACTGCCTGTTAAAAGGCAGAAACCTAGGACAGATCCTCCGGCTCTAGGTGGGTGGTCGTCTGTCTCGACCAGTTGGGGAGAGAGAGAGAGAGAGAGAGAGAGAGAGAGAGAGAGAGAGAGAGAGAGAGAGCGACAGACAGACAGACAGGTGCACAGCAACAACAGTATTGGCAATGGCAGTCAAGCAGGACCATGGCAGGAGGCTCCACCAGGATCCATGAGAACCTGCGAGACGAGAAAGCACAAGAACTCCGGGGAAGAAGTGGAGTTAGTAACATGCATTAAAGGGACATGAATGAGTGCAGAAAGAGAGAGGAAGAGAGTAGCTCAGTGCACCATGGGAAATCCCCGATAGTCTAGGCCTATAGCAGCATAACTAAGGGATGGTTCAGGACTCACCTGATCCAGCCCTAACTATAAGCTTTATCAAGAGGAATGTCTTAAGCCTACTCTTGAAAGTGGTGAGGGTGTCTGCCTCCCGAACCACAACTGGAAGCTGGTTCCACAGGAGAGGAGCTTGGTAACTGAAGGCTCTGGCTCCTGTTCTACTTTTAGAGACTATAGGAACCACAAGTAGCCCAGCATTCAGAGAACGTAGTGTTCTAGTGGGGTAATAGGGTACTATGAGCTCTTTAAGATATATATATACACTGATCAGCCATAACATTATGACTACTGACAGGTGAAGTGAATAACACTGATTATCTGACTATCATGGCACCTGTCAGTGGGTGGGATGTATTCGGCAGCAAGTTAACATTTTGTCCACAAAGTTGATGTGTTAGAAGGAGGAAAAATGGGCAGCGTGAGGATTTGAGCGACTTTGACAAGGACCAAATTGGGATGGCTAGACGACTGGGTCAGAGCAGTCTGCAGTGGTCAGTACCTATAAAAAGTTATACTAGGAAGGAAAAGCAGTGAACCAGAGACAGGGTCATGGGCAGCCAAAGCTCATAGATGCACGTGGGGAGTGAAGGCTGGCCTATGTGGTCCGAGCCAACAGACGAGCTACTGTAGCCCAAACTGCTGAAAAAGTTAATGCTGGTTCTGATAGAAAGGTGTCTGAACACACATTGCATCCGTTTGTTGTGGTGGTCATTATTGTTATGGCTGATCGGTGTATTCTACATTTGATTAGTAGAAAATAAATCTTGACTAAAAATCCACTACTAGTTTTTTTTTAGGTGCGACCCCCACGTCTCACTGTCTTCCTCACCTGTCACAGTCAGGGGTGTGTCCAGGGGGTGGTAGAAAACACTGGAACCTGATTGGCCACCTTCTCCCATCCTTTTGTTTTATATAAGTACAACACAGTTCACACCTGAATACAAGGATTGAAAGACTACATTTAATGAAGATGCACAGAAATATCATAATAGAGCTCATTAACAGATTACTTTTGGTAATATCCAAATAATGAATACAAACAAGTACATGCGACAGCGTCAAAGATAGACCTAACACCAAGGGGTAGAAAATGTTTACAAAATCAAAGTTTCATTTCAAAATGTAAGAATAAACCCCTGTAAGCTGTCTCATTGTAAAATTGTAAGAAATAAACAAAATATATTATTTATTCATTATATACTGGCAGCAATAAAAATGGAGCAGAACATTGGCTGCAGGACCGCAGTAGGAGACAAATCTGTTAATACTGCTACAACAGAGGAAAAGGGCTCGTTTAAACAAGTCCAAGAGGTGATGGATCATCGAAGGGTTTCTAGTTTCCAGTCAGCTTCTGTATTCAGGCACAAAAACACAGTCCAGTCTGCTCTGTGGCCGGGTTGGGGTCCACGCTGGTCAAACCAGGAGACAGTTCAGTGGGAGTTGTAGGGGAATTAAGGATTTGATTACAGTCGAAGCTATCAAAGTAGTCCAATGAAAGGCCTCTCATTGCTTTGGTGGTCCAATCAGGGTGAGTCCTGAGCTGGAGGATGACGTCAACAGGTGTCTTTTGAAGGATGAGAGAGTCAAACGAAGCACCGCGAAAGAAGGGCTGCATCTTGAAACTCTCCAGGTTACGAAGCCGGTTTGCTGGATTCTTGCACAAAAGCTGCAGCAATAAAGAGAAACTGAAACAGATGAATACGACAATTCAGAGGATTCAGTGTATACAGTAGAGAGAAGAGAATGATAAGTACAAACCTCCGTGAGCAGTAAGAGCAGAGCAGAGCTGAAGGTCTCAGGTAGGACATAAGGAAAAACTTTGACCTTGTGAAACATGGTACTGTGGTCTGGCTCTGCAGGTACTGGAAACTAAAAGCGAAAGGAAAATAATATATAATAAATATTACATTTATGTGCCCTCACCTATGGCAATTTCAGATGCACTCCTTCTACCTCATTAGAAATGTCAGAATCTATAAATATGCACATTTTTGTTGTTTCTGAAATTTTCCTGCTGGACACAAGATGTCTCCTATAGTCCATTGTACCATCACACTGGTATAAGTTGCATACTGGACCAGGATTGACTTCCAAATTATTTGTTATGTCACAAATAAAGCTCCCTTAAAAATCAGATTTTTGCAGTGAGCACAGAGAAACTTTCCACTTTCACCACTGTCAAACTCTGCACATACATTCTTCTGCACAGAGAAACTCAAACATCCAACTGTAGGAACAAGTTTTTGAGTGGAGGGGGATTTCAAAGGTAAAACTCCTCGCCATACTCACCTCTCCTGTCACCAGTGAGAACAACATAATGCCAAGGGACCACCAGTCAGCAGCGTGGTTGTATGGACCCCCACTTAAAACTTCAGGTGCTGTTCAGACAAAAACCGGTAAAAAAAAAAAACTCAAGACGATAATGTGGATCAACATAACTCGGAGAATAAAAAGAGGGAATCACAAAGACAAAAAAAAAACAACATACGGAAATGTTCTGAGAAGCCTTGCTGAGAGAACCAAAAGCAATAATATGTAAAGTACAGGTGCATCATGTACATAACTGGGTCAACTGAATCCAATGGGAGCAAAACGCAGGTGGGGCTCTGATGTTGCTCTAATGCAGCGAACCAATATGTTGACGCACAGACACACACACACACACACACACACACACACAGGACACTTCCATTAAAGTGAGAATTTTCTCTCCAGAACGACATTTCATTGAAGAGAAAATGACACCAAAATCTCACCCATGTACTGGATCGTCCCACATATTGTGAACGCTCTTCCTCCTCGTTTCAGCCGCCGCGAGAGTCCGAAATCAGACAAACGGAGGTGACCTGAATCAAAACACAACCTGAAACTGATGGACTTTTACACACTAATAACAGAATAAACATGTAGAATGTTTTTTATGTATTGTATTTATTGGTCCTGTTTTTAGATGCATGGCTTGTGGTCAGCATCTTTCCTATTGACGGATCAATTGTGTATGCATTGGTTTTTGTGAAAGTTAGCGTGCTGTCTCTACAGTAACCTGTAATCCATTACAGTTATATTTAGTTAAAAAGGGAATTATTATCAGGATTAGGACGATATACTGCCATGCACATTGATTTGTCGTCATAGACTACACGTCATGTTATTGATATTTAAATATTTGCAATTGTATCAGATTACATTTTTAAAGTATGTACCCTCCCAACCCTGTTCACTGACACTGCATACGTTGAATAGTTGTTACATAATTGAATTGAATCAAATGTCCGTAAATGTCTTTATAGGCCAGAAGACAAACGTTACCTTGATCACTTAAAAGAACGTTCTCCATCTGAAAACATTTTTAAATTATTGTCATAAAAAGTCAGAAATACACATATTTAAATATGTTATATAAAGATTGGTAAATTACATTTAAAAAATATATACCTTTATATCTCTATGCATGATCCCTAAGTCATGTAGGAATCCTAGAAATAATTAAGACAGAAAGTGAGAATATGATAAGATATAATATCTGGACACACATCCACAAACTTGTATATCATTGAATCTTTCTAGATAGAGGTTCTTTTTGTCCAGTGTAGATGACATAAATAAACGATAAAAAGGAGGTCCGTGTTCAAAATCCCTTTTTAACACACTGTAAAACTCAACCATGACATCTGTGTTGATGCTAGAGCTCAAATTGATGAACTCTTAATGGTGAAAGTCTGATGAACACTAACCCAGTGCGCTGCCCAGCTCTGCTGCAAACAGCTGAACCTCATCCTCCCCAAACTGGCCCTTCAGTAACCAGTAAGTGTACAAGTCTCCAACACTGCAGTAGTCACACACTGCGGAGGAGACACACACACATATACTTCTTATATCTTTGAAAGCAGATACTGAGTTAACGCAGGGCAGCAAGTTCTGAAATAAAAAGTCAGAAATAAGGAAACCACAAAGAAGAGAAAAACAAATATATTTGGTAATAGTGTTGCTGGGGAAAGAAAGAAGGATGGAATAAGGTTGAATCAGGTCACAAACAAATGCTTCTGTCATGTTATTCTCCTGTGAGCTGTTTTAATACTAATCTCACCACTTAAGACGCTCATTTGTACTGTTCTTAGAACTGAATACACATAAATGTATCATCACGGTTGATCAAATCTGTAAGCAGGCAGTACAGCCACCACACTGAGCTTTACCCAACGCTCTCATTAGATGGCAGTGTACCTCTTCAGTATCCAGTACTGAGATTTGTGAGGATGCAGCAGTCAGTCAGCCTGCATGTTCACAAACAGTCTACTTTATGTCACTATGAGACTACAAGAGGAAAAAAGCTCCTCAGAAACATAAAGAAGGGAAGAATAGTAGAAGGGAAGAGGGTCGAACTGTGCATCGTTTGTATACTTATTGACTCACTAATGAAGAGATGGCGCTGTGTCTGCCAGCAGTCCTGCAGATTGTGGATAAATGGGTGTTTGAGCTGCCGCTGCAATGCAACAGTCCCCCCCCCCCCCCCCCCCCACACACACACACACACACACACACACACACACACACACACACACAGTGAGAGTGAATATAACAGTGAGGGATGAACAGGAGACTTCCTTTAGATCAGATGATGCCTTTTAAAAGAGTGAGGTTTGTGAGTTTAACAAAAACTATGTCCTATATTCAAATCTTAAAGTACTCATGGTTGGTAATTTGACTGTAGCCATTAAACCACTGAATCACTCAGACACAGGGACTGGATCTACAAATTCAGAGTTCTTTTTATCAATCTCCTGATTATTTTCTTTCATTATTAATTTAGTCCAGTGGTTCCCAACCTTTTTCCTGAATAGACCCCTTTTCTATCATTGTGTAAACTAAGTGACATATTTTATGGATATTTCAGTACATAATAACAACAGTACAGAACAAAAGATGAACTGTACAATTAACCCAAATAATGAACACAATAACTGTGGGAAGTTTGTGTCAAACTTAGCAGAAATGTAGCCTTTTTGCTTGAAAAATTATCAATTGATTATCACAATAGTTCTTTTGATTGACTAATTAATGGTTGCTGATAAGAGCAGTAAAGTAACAATACTTTGACATACTACCTTTTACCAAAACTGATGATACCTGAATGATGACTTCTTCTTTCGACTGCTCCACCACTCCGTGCTTCAAGATCTCTGACTTTGGTAGAACCTATATGCAGCAGTAAAAATAATTACACAAAAACATGTTTTATGTTCTTATATAATGCTGTTACAGTGCTGATTATTACTGACCTTAACAGCAAAGGTCTTGTCTTTGAAAATGTCCTTCACTTTCAAGATGGGTCCATATGAACCTTTGGCTATGAAGCCCAGGATCTGCAAAGTACAGTTATCTCAATGTTTACACCACTTTTCTCTCTAATTCTGTTCTAAACGTCTTGTGTTGTGGTGGGTGGAGTACCTGGAAGTGGTCTTGTCCATGTCCTTGTCCTTGTCGCTGTGGGAACTCAGGCAGAAAGACAGAGACGAAAGCCGGAGGAGTCCTCTCTGTGCCGGACGTCTCAGCGCTGTCCTCTGGAGGCAGCAGGAGTTTGGGGGCCGGTGGTCTGCCGTCCGGTCCCGCAGGCTGAGAAAATACAGCTGAGTGTCCGAGCCTGTGGGTGATGGAGACCCCCATATTTGAGAGGAACCCATGACTGAATCGACGCTGAGCAGCTGGTCCCTCTCTCTAGATAATAAAAGATAATGATGCTTTATGAACAGGGGTGGAATGTAACGGTGAACTTACCTGAATACTGTACATAGTTATATATATATACACTTTATTCAATCCACTGCATCTATTTCACAGCTGAAGTTACTTTGCAGATTGATTTCACAAGAAAATATTTAACAGTCTAGTAAAATATGATACATTGGTAAACTACCTTGATTAAACTACCTAAAAGTCTAGTAGTTAATGTGCTGCTTAAATGTTGGTCAACCATATTGGTCAACAATCTGAAAAGCGCCATTCTGCTGCATTATGTGTATTTTTTGCCAATAAAAGTTTTAATTGGTAAAGCTTTTCAGTGCTTTTCAGTTTCTTTACATAGCTATTAGTTTTATTTATGTGAAAGATCTGAGCTACGTTACTTCTTTCACTACTGCTTATAATAAGGATTATTTCATAAGATACTGTACATCCATGCTGCCTCGGCATATCCCGTTTTTAATCACCAATTTACTCCCTAATAATTATTTTTAATTTATAAAAGACCTAATAACAGAATTTAACTAAAAATTAAAGAACAAATTGATGAAATGTCTGCGAGCAAGACACATTTTGTAATGTTTATTATATCTGAGGCTGACTCAATGAGCTGCATGCTGCACACAATCAAACCGAGCATCTATTGACCCTTCCTGGGAAGGTCACCGATCACTTAACATCTAATCAATAGCTCTATTTTTGACAAGACTTCACTTTGATGCCGTAGACAGCCCAACCTCATACATCTTGTATCATAGATTTTTTTTTACACATTATTAAAAACTAAGATTCGCCACAACGTGAATTTATTTAGAAGCCACGACCTATTTAAAAAAAATCTTAATTTTAAACTTTAAATATATTACCATAAATGATGTAGAAAAACGCAAAATCCAATGAATATTCTTGTACACATCTTTGCATGCAGCTCAACATCATATAAACATGTAAATAACTCCAATCTGACCGGATCTGATTCACTCACCTTACTGTTTCTACTGATGTCGCTGCCCATAAAGAAACCAGAAGGATTTCACACAAAAAGGAGCAAAAACGCGACAGATGCAGCTTTTCTCCTCGCAGTCCGGTCTCGGCCATCACATCGTCTCGGGTCCACGTGCTTGTGTGTGTGTGTGTGTGTGTGTGTGTGTGTGCGTGAGGAAGAGGAGGAGAGAGAAATGTTTGCAGACAGTCATCCAGAGCGGGAAGAGCTCGATTCCGCTCCAGTTAAAGCTGTCAGATTAATGATCAATCATCCCCTCTGTTCCTCACAGACCTGCCCCCCCCATTTTTTTTTTGGTTTTTATTCTGCAAAAAAAAAATAAAAAACACAAACACACCACTGAGAGACTATAACACTTTTATTGACAGATAAACAATAAGCCACAGAGCTGATAGAAATGTGAATACATGTGCTGTTGCGATATGATCTGTTTGAATTGAAATGTTCAGGGTGTTTCTTCTTTTTCTTCTGCTGAACAGAAATGTGACTGAAATAAAAAGGCGTAGCAGCACAGTTATACAAGTAACTCAACAGAAAACAACCGCGGTTACAAAAATATCAAAATACTTTGCATAAAAAAGTGCTTTAGTAATAAAACTACAAAACATACACTCAGCGATTAGCTGCAACATATTTGTTGTTTTTTTTTATGCCACAATACCATCAAACCAAGAGCCACATTATACAACACATTAAATCTTTTTGCTGCTCTGTTCTTGATATATTGCACAGGGGTGAGTTACAGCGAGCTGAGGGATGCAGACAGTCATTTCCAGGTAAAATATAAAATATCTTTTGTGGTTACTTGTGGGGAAAAAGGCCTTCCTGTCAGTGACAGTCATACAGCCACATACAAGCTCTGATTGATAAAACATATATGATATATTTATTTATGACATTTTAAAATCTAAATCTTTACAGCTGGCAGCATTGAAGGTGCTTTCAGTTGAGTCCTATTTATTCTAGCAGACAGATCTGACATACAGTGTTCCTGAGCCAGCAGGAAAAGGTGCTCTCAGTCTCAGTCATGCATTTATGGAAGCAGAGGAAAGAGTAACAGTGAGTGCTGGCTACATACTGTAAATCTTCCTCCTGCTACATACAATGCAACGTAAGTGGTCATTGTTTTGAAAGTTGCAGAGTGTATTAAATGCAGAGTGAAATTTTTTAATGGCACACACACAAAAAACAACAGGATAATATATATATTATATATATATATATATATTATTTGGTCAAAATGGCACCCTGGTAATCTGGAGCTGTTCGAGTTCCCTGCAGGGATTTTGGCCATAAACTCAAATCTAAGACACATTAGGAGTATTTTTTTCAAAAACAAAAACTCAAGGATTTTACTTTTAAGTTCAGCAGGTTCATATGATACAGTACGGTATCCCCCCCACCCAAATAAAAACTATTTGAAATGCTCAACCATCTCCCTTTCACAAATTCACAAAGCCAGACTGACATCCTGACCCCTAAGAGGCAGTCTTGCTTTTTCCCTGATCTCCACACTGAGGGAGTGTGGCAGCTGCTGTAGTGGATCATCCAGTCGAGCTCTGACGTGGTGTGTGAGTGTGTGAGTGTGCAAGTGTGTGAGTGCGTAAGTGTGTGAGTGTTTGTTTGCGTCACTTGCGCCGGCTGAAGATGCTCTTCTTGCTGGAGCTCTTGTCTGCGGTGCTGAGGCCGATGAGGAGCCGCGCCTTCTCATCTTCCTCCTGCTGCTGCAGACTGTTGTCAGACTTCCCTTCAGACGCTTTCCCTCGCAGGTCCGAGCCTGAAGCTGGTTTCAGACGCAGCTTCTCCTTTATCATCTAAGCAGCGGAGAGCAAAGACAACGAGTTCAGAATTAAATAACTTTTAAATGTATGTTGTTTCTGCTCCTACTCTTCCTTATAATGGTAATACATGAAAACAACTGTAAACACACTGTGCAATGACGGATACATTAAAGAATTGTAACAATAAATAGATTTTAAGCACATTTTGGTAACGTAATCTTAATTAAACAGCTGTCATACCACAGCCTATATGGGTTTCAAGTCATAAATGTTGTGTACCTGTGCTACAAGTGCTTTCCGGCTGTCCCTTTTCACAGCCATGGCAAAGTCGAGCCACGTCCAGGTGTTGTTATGGTACTCCAAACAGGGCAGAACCAGGTTCAGGTCCTTCCAGTCTACACTACTCTTTTCTCCCTAAAGATGGGGGGAATTTTATAGAGTCAAACATCAGTTCAACATTTAAAACATCAGACTGGAAATGAAAAAAGTGCCGTATTTTGTTAAAGGGGAATTAAACCTGAAGTTGATATTAAAAACTTGTTAGCAAACAGTTGCTTATTTTCAAATGGAGTTGCGTTTCAGGCCAACTTATGAATTTAAGCCCAACATTATCTCTTTTTCAGCTCTGTTTTTGGTCTCCACCAACTCTTAAGAGAAATATCTGTCTCTTTAGTTGCTAAATGCTCCACTGTGTTCACCAGCTCGTCACTAACTGTGTCTGTCTGCTGTTTGGTGCTGAGCAGGTAGGGTACAGTGAGTTTTTAGAGGTTTCTTGCTGAAAACAGCTGCCTGCTGAGGCCAAAAAGAACAATGAGAGTGAACCAAAACAGTGAAGCTGTGGGACATAAAATCAAAACAAAAACAGCTGAAAGATGCTAAAAACAACATAATTACATTATTTTTATCTTATATATTTTTTTTATTTTTAATATTTTTACAATTTGATTTTACTCTTGATGTGACTCTTATTCTTTATTGCAGCATAAATAAACAAAGTACTAAGAAACCATGCAGGTGATGTTTTTCACAGTTAGAGATAGTTCTGTATGAATGACCTGAGCTGTTTCTAGGTCAAGATAATACAGAATGATCCTCTTCAGTCATATTTCTGTTCTTTCTATTAAACCTCATCATTCGTAGTAAAGAACAGGGATTGAATCAAACAGTCAATGTAGATCTGAGAAACAGCCGTAATGCTCAGAAAGCCCACCTTATAGCTGACACAGAGGGGCACTTGGGGAATCTTGATGTAGATGAAGGAGTTGTTCATAGCAGCTCGCTCCTTCATCTTATCAATGTCATCAACAGGATGCTGGAGGCAGGAAATTATAAAAAAAAGGAATTACATTTGTTTATTTTGTCTTTGTTCTTGAGATCTGGGTAAAATCAATCAAAAAGCAGCAATACCTCTGGAGGTTTCCTGAACGACCTCCTGACCCCCGCAGTGCGGTTCAGTCCCTGGGTGACACCTTTGCTGGGGCCCATAGCACCCATGGTGTCCTCGGACGACTGCCGAGGCTTGACAGGGATACCTGTGACACAGAGCACATCAGCATCAGCACTGTGGCCTCTGTTTGACCCCACACCTTATACTCCCACTGAGTCTCTCGCTCTCTCTCTCACCCTGTACTCCCAACTGAGCCTCTCTCTCTCTCTCTCTCTGACACTCACTCTAACACGCATATCTCAAGGTCATATAAGTGATAGCCTTTTAATAGCTCAAAGAGATGATGTAACACATTAATGGGCTATTCAATACCACACACACACACACACACACACACACACACACACACACACACACACACACACACACACACACACACACACACACACACACACACACACACACACACACACACACACACACACACACACACAGCGAGAAAATGGAAACTATTATTGATCAGTTAGTTGGTATAGATTACAGGCTGGTGATCCCACAGACAAAGTGCTACTCAGCTTACTGCTGTCATATTGCCACCGTCGACAACAACATACCTGTGGTAACCAATCTGAACTTGTCTTCCTCATCAGTGACCTCCTCCTCCTCAACGTTTCTTCCCGGGAAGAAAAATCCCATCATCCTTTTGAAGAACTGGTACATCAGCTGGATGGTGAGAGGCACCACGTTCACCTGATGATGGAGACAATAGATATTCAATAAAGCACAATCCAAATGTTTTAACTCAAGCGTGTCTGCACGATGTGTTCTTCACCTCAAAGTGTTCCTTAACAGAGATTCCTCCCACAGGGGGGCGCACTTTACTGAAGATACGCAAAGCAAACTGGCGTCCCAGCTGGCAGTTACTCTGAGGACGAAGGACGACCTATAAAAGAAAAGGGAGTGACATCATAAAATGAAGCTCTGGTGAGAGTTAGTGTAAAAATCCTTCTTTGATGTCATTCTGCAAACAGTGTACTTTAATATCGTTGATGATATGAACACAGTATGGACAATACCGTAAAGTTAAGTGAACTTGTAATGAATCCTTGGTCACACATGCATCAATGAATACTTGACCGTGTGCATGCAACACTGAATATGAAACTCTGAAGAGCCACTGAGTGATCCCATCTGAACAAACAAGATGGAGTCAACACAGACATTAAGTCTTGTCACTGTACCAGCACTGTACATACCCTCACACGCTGCACAGAGGAAACCAGGCAGAGAGTCATAAATATTGTATATTGAAGGCAACTTGTTGACAACTTCTCTCAGAATAGTCAGCATCAAAAGGGTGTTTGTCATGGATGTTATCACATTTTGTTGTATAATTACAGACCAAAATACAAAAGTATAGCCTAATCTAGTCAAAAGTACCTTATATGCTGCGTTGGGCAGTAGGTTGTTCATTGTGAACCACCCTAACTCCAAAAGATGTTCTGCTGTGTCATCAGACTTGTTGAGCTGAGGGAAGAAAGTATTCACAGTCATTAACATTTACTATCCAGCAGTGATTGCAGTTTTACAACAAATGCATCTATACGATACGTCATATATTCCTTTTATCAGATGGTTCTTTGAATACAGAATGCTTAACCTAGAGGGAATAATATAAAAAGTAAGAGCTACAGAGGGAAGATAAGGAGTAACTCTGCTGTTTCAAACTCCAGACTGCTGCTGTGCTCACCTTACTGTACATAAATCTCTGCAGCTCCAACTCAGCAATGCCAAGCTGGCCGTCCTCCTCGGTCAAACACCAGCGGGCTTGGGCAAAGTAGATCTCAGTTCTCCTCACCACACTCACATCCTCTGGGGGCTTACGCAGCTCCAGCTTGTTGGCTCGTTGCAGCTGGAAGTCTTTAAAACACCTGAAAGAAAGAGAATATTTTTTTTTATCTGTGTGCCTGTGTATCTTCTCAGTATAATTAGATGTGGATGAGTGCTGATGTGAGACCTGATGAGAATGTTGAGCTCTTCACTCTTCATCTGCATGTCATTCTTCTCCTGGTTTAACTGGTTCTGCAGTCTTGTGTTGATCTCCATCAGTTCGTCACCGCTCAGTTCCTCAGGTTGTGCCTGAAAGAGGATAAAGAAAGCAAACATTTCTCCAGCGACTTATATCACTCTCAGACTCAAGAAGGAGGGTTGAATAAAAAGATAGGATACACTCTCAGATTTAAATAACTGATAATTTAAGGAGTAAATTATTAGACTGGTAAAAGCACTCTCTGACTCACCCTGATGTTAGAGTAAATCTGTTTCTCAAGGCGTCTAATCTGGGCAAGATGCTGCCTGACTGCCTCCTGGAGGTGCAGGATGCTGCTGCGCTGCTCCTCGGGGTTACTTGAAATTTCCAGCTGGAAACGCACACGCTGCTTTTTCTCACTGTGCTCCTGGATACACCACATGTCCAGAACATAAAAAGAAAACATTGGTAAGGACATGGACATTTTTAAAAATCTTTTAAACTGGGTCCTCTAGCCAACTGATGTTCCAGCCTACCTTGCGTCTGGGCTCCACATGTAACAACAGGTTGTTGACGATGTCCAGGATCATAGCGTACTGAACAGGGTTAGTGGAAATCTCAAGATCATGGTGAATGAGGGTAAAGGTGTCCACAGCCCCTGTTAATTAATAATAAAACTCTTTAAATCTCAAATATGGTGGTAAAAATAATGATCCCATCCCCCTCCCCTGCTGCCACTGTCAACAATAAATGTAGGAAGCTGCCCCTTTTACAATAACCCAGATGCATTCTTCCTTGCAGGTTGAAGATAATCAGGATGAATATGAACAGACATACCAGCCTGTTTTTTCAGCAGGTCCTCTTTCTCATGGTTATTCCTCAGCTCTGGTGGTTTGATCTGCGTGGCCACCTCTGGGTTGATGTCGTGACTGTAACTGATGTAGTGCATCCGGCAGCTACAGCGTGAGATGATACGTTGAACCTGTTGAGCCTCGTTCACCTGGGCTGGCTGGTTCCAGTCTACAATTATTGAAAAGGAAAATAATTTATCATTCTTGTATTTAGGCTGTGTGGTTGGTGTCCTGCAGTGCACAGTATTTCACAAACACAGTCTGTGGGTTAAGGAGTTGTCTACTCTGTGTGAGAACAATAAAAGAAGTTATTTACCTGTAGTGGTGCTAACCATTCCTCCCACAGCCTGGCCACTCTCCATCAGCTCCAGCACTGAGTCTAGGTTACGCTGCCTGTGCTCCTCTATGTTTTTCACCTAAACCCAACAGAAGAGTCAAGAGTAAATCAGAGCAGGAAGCCTCAGTTGTGATGTTGTTAGCATAGTTAGTTTAGTGTAACCATTGACAGAATATGATAAGTGGACAGAGCATCCAGGTCTAATAAGTGAGGTTAACAGGGAAGTAACCTAAACTGTTCTCTCCAATGGCCAGCAGGGGGCAGCTCCATTGATAGTAAAAAGATCTTTACTTGTACTCTCCAGTAAAAATGACCTCAATTTTAGTGTAAAATGTTTTCAGAAACATATATTAGTGTACTATTTATCTGTAGTGTGTGGCCAGGAAAACCACAACTGTTTTCTGCTACAGACAGGTTGAAACTGGTAGTAGGGCTGCTGGTAGAAAACATGGTGATGGCCATAATGGCAAATTTGAGGTTACAAAATGGTAATCCACAAACCAATGGGTAATGTCACAGTAGGTTCACAATTGCTTAATGCAGGAGTTTAGTCTGGCTTTTGAGATTGTCAGTGTGAATTACCCAGTATTTCCCATCCTTTGATAACGTATTGCTTTAAGTGGTGCCATTACATTTGCACTAATTGAAAGTTAAAAAAAGAGGCACACAGAAAAGTCCTGTACAGAACATACCTAACTTCATAGGAATACACTAATTTACACTCATTTATGCATTTAAGAGACCCTTATATAAATGAGAGCTGTGCTTACCTCCAGCCACAACTGTCTGTCCTCTTGCTCGGATGGGTTGGGCTCCATGGTGGCAAAGTACTGCATGCCATCCAGCAGACAGGTCCAGGTGGTTTTCTGCTTCAAAGTGTCGTTGTACCAGGCAGGGTGGTGCTCACACTGGAGCAGCTGAGCTTTCGCTGCGGACACCAGCACACAGCCTGCAGTCTCTGTACCACGCATCATCATCTGTATAAAGTAAAGAAGAGGAGGGTTAAAATACTGGGACACCCAGATTCATTCACCTAGGTTTAAAAACCTCAACTCTCAAAGATAGAAACCTTTATAGAACTACAGTATGAATGTTTGAGATGATCCAGTTTTGACAAGGTTTCAGCAGTGATATCCAACATTGCTGCATTTTTCTAGAGCAGAATATTTGATCCTTCAATTACAGATTTAACATGAAACCCAACAATACTGGACTCAACAAACTTTCACCCAACAGCGACAATAAGTAGGAATTTACAAAAACTTTACATGATGTGCCAATATTTGTTTGAAATAAAAAAGCTAGTATCAAGGCACCTGACAGTTGACCAACTCAATAAACCAGTTGCGGTTATAAACATCATCGGTCTGACAGGCTGCAATCCCACACAGCTGGTCGCTGACACCTGAGTCCTCCTCTGAAAACACCACAAACTTGTCTGTTTCCTCAATCAGCTTCTGAAGCATTGATGTTCCTACAGAGCGAAGGAGGGAAAACGAAAGGAAAAGGTTAGTGGATTTTAAAAGACGCGGCTGTTTTTCTTAGTAAAGCTATTTCCTCACCTTCATTTTGACTTTTCTCTGCCCGACTGGCAGCGGGCATAACTGGTGTGGTAGGGGCTGTAGTGGGAGAGTAGTTGGAAGGAGAGCGTTTGAGCTTCTTGGTCTGAAGCTGTGTGTCAATCCTCAGACCTTTCAAAGCTTCAGTGGAAAGGTTTCTCTTCAGAACAGATGCCTTTTTGTAACCGTCGTACAGCCCAAAGGCTATGTTCCTGTTGGTGGTGGTCCAGGAAGCACGTAGGTCCACCAGGCGCAGTTTGTGAGTGTACGAGGCATTAGTCTCATCCTTCTGGTTCACCTCCTGTCAGAAATATTTCAAACAGATCGCGATTATAAATGCAGCCAAAGTGAAAAATAGGTTTAAACTCTCCATCTCTGGGGTTTTACCTCCTCCATGCGATTGCTCTGTCGCTGGTAGCTCAAGGAGGACAGGCTGAGCAGGTGAGTCTTCTTCACCTGAGCGTTGATCTGGTGGTCAGCTGTCTCATCCCAGGTGGACGCCATCAGGTGAACGGTCACCTGAGACAGCTCACTAACCATCTGAGTCACATTCCATTCAGAGATGAGCCTCCTCATCACAGTGCCAGCTGAGACAAAACGTGAAGACACAACATGCATCTATATTACTTCATGTTCTGTCAAGAGGCTAAATAAGGGTATCTGTATGTATGAATTATTCGTTTTCTTCAATGGTATCATGCAAACGCCTGTACCCTGCGGAATAAGTCTCTGTGCCCCTCGAGTGAAGACATGGCCTTTGTTGCACTCCACTTGGATACCTCTCTGCTGGGCGAAGGAGGCCCAGTAATGCACCTGAAAGACACATAATATGTAGAAATGAACACATATGGTACAAATTAGGTGTAAAGAAATAAAACTAAAAGTGAATTATCTGTCAGGAATCAGGGTACACATTGTACTGTGTAAGTTGAATGCAAATGCAGATTACACGGTAAAAACATACAGCAGATTTTTAGTGGACTATTGCTGGAAGGCAGCCTAGAAAAACACTTACTTGTAGTTGTGGGAAGGCAGCTGTGTAGGACATCTGTTTGTAGTGCTGACCCAGCTTCTTGCGGATAGGCCTGAGGCTGTGGAAGAGCTTGCCTCTGCAGATTGGTCGAGATACACCCGTCCATGTTGCCCAGAAGTTCTGCATCCAACGCAGGGTGCTGCTGTAAAGCAGGATTCTAGGCTGAGAGGCTTCTACAAAGAAAAAATGTACAGTTCTCTTTAGCAAAACATTTATAATACAGATTTTCAAGTGCAGGGAGCTTAGCCGAGTACGAACCTGTGCCACAGTGCTGGTTAAGGTCCATGGTGATGGAGTGGTTAAGGTTCTCAGAGCGAAAAGCTCTGTAGGCGTCATGAGGTTGTCCTGAGGTCACGTCTGCAACGTTCTCCGCACAGCAGAGCGTTACAGCATGGTGGTCATGGGGGTTGCCATGGCAAAGCCACTGGAGGTCAAGGGTCATACACAGGTTGGGCAGGTGTAGAAAACAGATATCATCATACCTAGTATGGAAAAAAGACACTTGTATTACTGAACGATTCTCTACAAATAGTTAGAAGTTGCATTTAACCATTTTTTTCACCTCTGATGCCTCCACTTACTTTGAAGCCGTCCTGACATTTACATCCAAATCTCCTTTAAAAACAAACTGCCCAGGGTTCCAGTCAAAGTTCAGCTTATTCCACTCCCAGTGCAAGTTTTCTGTCGTGTTGTAAGGGTCCTGTGATATAAAGATTCATCTTTATATTAGATTAGGTGATTCATTTTGTTTTGCGTCACATCACATAATTCTCTAAAGTGATAAACAAAACATGATTTGTCGCAAACATATCTCTAAAGCTCTTCCTGCATAGATCTACTGGAGATTCACAACAGTTGAGTTTGTTATTAAATTGTTTTACCTCTGTAGCCAGCTGATGAAGATTGGCCTGATCAATGTCCATAACCCAGCGCCCATGCAGAAGGAGACGACTTTTGTCCCACCAGGCCAGAGTAGGTGAGGGATCAACTGTGGGTTTGGTCAGCAGGTCAACGGACTGGCCAATCAAAGTCCAGGCAGGGTCCCAACATGGCCCCCACACAATAGTGTACAGATTTATGTTAGCTGCAGAAAGAGAATATTCAGTGAGAGATAATAACTTTGAGTGTTTGAGAAAGTAAACCTTGCATTACCCAACAATAAAAGTGCACATCTGATCATAATTTTCATGAGAGTCTTGCTCAATACTGATCATGATTTACCAGTGTCACAATTATTAACAGGTTCGCCTTGATTACAGAAAACTTTTTTTCAAGAGGGATAGCTGCTATAAAGTTTTATTTTCACTCGTAATTGGATCTATGCATATTATTACACTATTAATACATTAGTGTTAGGCATAAGCAGGACTTCCCTCTTCAATTGCCTCTGCAGATGCCTATATCTGCTTTTTAACTTCTGTTTTAGTCACATGAATGGATACTGCACATTCAAGTTGTGACTGGTCAGGCATAATGAAAAGCTTGGCATATCTGATGAAAACTGATCACAAAAACCAAACAAACAGAGGATTGTGTTAAGAGAATAGCATTGTAACATAATTCCCGTAACTCACATTTGAAATCATAGTAGAACTTGAGTGGTGGCATATTTCTGTGGACAGTCACATCTCCCCACGGTGGACCAAGTGGGACAACCTCTTTGCGATGAGCCCTGGCCTGTCCGTCCTGCTCAGTCCCAATCAGACGCCCTGACAGCTTCCAGTCCCGGATCTCAAACAGGTAGCGAGGGTAATCCCGAATTCTCACTGGCCCATCGGAAAGAAAACATCAATTATTTTCGTATATGTGGAAATAAGCTTAGAACTGTGAGACCTTTTTATTTCCGTTTATTTAGTCTCATCTAAATCCTGTTTCATTTCTGCAATTAATATTGTACATTTTTAGCAACTTACCCAAAAATGCAGCCAGTTTAAACTTCACAGCACGGCACCACTGAACCACCAGAGGGAGTCCGTCTCTGGGGAATGGACTGATCCCGTCGATGTCCCTCAGCTGCTCTCTCACCCTTTCTGGCCCATGAAGAGACTGATCAGCCAGGGCTACTAGCTCCAAGTCTGACACCGTCCAGGTCAGCAGAGACTTTCTCATGGGTGTGTTGGCGTAGAGGCGGCGTGAGCGCTGAATGTAGATCTCAATATGCTTCTTCTCCAGTGAACTATACAGCTCTTCGATCTTTCTGGCAGGGAGAAGTTCTCCATGCTGCTTGCGCAGATCTGCCACCTTCTTATCCAGAAGCTGAAGACGCTTTGCACTTTCCTTACTTTCATCCTTCATTAGCTCGTAGTTGTCTCGCAGCTTGATCTCAAAGATGTCGTCCAGGAAGACAAAGGAGAACTGGCTGATTTTGAACACGAGGTCAGGAGGCAGACATTGGACGGTGGTGGCTTGGCTTTGGGAGAGATGTAGAGTCTTCAGCCACTTCTGCACATTTATGGCCATGTCAAAGGTGTTGGAGAAATTGTACTGGTAGGGGAACTCGACAGCCATAGAGGGGCAAGTGAGGACCCAGACACGGTTGTGAGGAGTAGTGAGGAAGGGGAAGGTGTCTCTGTGCAGCTGCATCTCAGTCAGCTCTTCGTGCATTTCAACATCTAGGCTATTAAAGGAGACGATGTTGTTGCCGTCAAAGTTGAAGATCATGGAGGGAGAACGTATGTGAGTGGAACCAGCATGCTTGGAGACTGAGAGGGCATCTGTGTGCAGGAGAATATAGTTTTGTTCACTGACATGAGCTGTCAAACGAGTGCAGCCCAGTTCAACACGTACACACAGCCCTTTACTCTGGCCTGGAATGATTTCACTCTCTGTAGGTTTGACTGGACTGTCCTCTCCTTTCTCTCCACAAAGCATATGCCAACATGCCTCAGCTTCAGTCATGTGCTGATATAAGACCATGTGGTCCGGTGGTGTCCATTCGACAGTGAGCTCCTCTTCACACTGAACCTGATTAAAACACAAAATATGAATATATTGAGACAGAGATTCAATCGGTCCAGAGAGATAAAACAGATTCAAATGTGATTACCTGTAAGGTGTGGGTGGTGATATGGTAGGTAAAGGCTATCTCTGTGAGTTTGAGCACAGGGTTGGGGGTTTGGGAAGCGGGGCAGCATGACTCCATGTTCTCTGTGAGCGTTTTGATCGCTGACAAGCTAACACCTTGAAGAGACACCATGGAGCTCTCTGCAGAGCTGAGGCCTCTGACAGTGTCCATCCGCAAAGACACGGCTCCTAAAGAGAACACAAGTAAATAAAAGATGATAAATTAAAGGTTATGACAGCCTGCAGGCTGTTGTCATTGGCATCGCAAGAAGATTGTAAGATCGGTTTACTCGTTATTTTTGGATTAGCTCTAACATTTATTGATGCAAAAATTTTGGTTATTTGTTTTCTTTTCCGTTTATGTGAATGGCAACACAGCAGAGACCATTTCTTCCGTTTTTCTTGATTTTTGACCTATTTAATGCCAGAAAATAGTGAAAAATGCCAATTACAATTTCTTAATGCCCAAGGTTATGTCTTCAAATAGCTTGTTTTGTTTGACCAACAGTCAAAAAGCCAAAAGAGGTTCAGTTAACTGTCACATTAGAAAAAGAAAAAGAGAAAATGCTTATTGATATTTTGAATATTTAGTTGCAAATTTGAAAAACTGTTGCTTTCTGTCAGTCTATCAACAGACTAATACAGTACTGTTTATGTCCCACAAAAGTGAAATACAAAGCCAGCGGAGCAGCAGACATCATTCTTAAATATTCTAAAATAATTTACCTGCCAGGTTAGACAGAGTGAACACATTAACATCCTCCAGACAACATTCCAGTTTAAACATCAGGTGTAGCTGTGAGGAGGGGATGGGATGGACAGCATCGTCACTAGAGGGAGACAGCGAGGCTACATCTGACAGCTGTGGCTCCATGTCACGAGGAACACAGATGACAGACAGCAGGCGAGACAGACACAGTGCACATGTCTCTGAAAGCTCCACTTGAAGGCCTTTTAGACTGGACTCCACGATCAAACTCGGAGACTGGGTACTCGACTCCCTGTGGGGTCGGTTGAAACTCCCCTGGAGAGATGACATTAAGAGTACATGATGAATCCTATGACTTACAAAACATAAAAACCAGTTTTAACTGGAAACAGTGTGTTCTGAATTAACATCCTTGATCTAATTTGTGGTTGGAAAAACTGGGGGTTTCAGAAAATCTATATATAAAAACAATCAAAAAACAAAAAAAGGGGAAAAAAAGAAAAGATAAAAGTTGCACAGAGAAGTGTAAAAAGGTTTTCCCAAATAATTTATGGTCCTACCTGAAGACTAAGTGAGTCTAAAATTAGCGCTTCTCCCCACACATGTTTACCAGGAGGGTGGGGTGCCTGTTGGATATGAGAGCCCTGACCCACTCTCCACCAGAAGTTGTCTAGGGACAGTGAGGCACGCTGGTGCACATTCTGGCACTCTGGGCTCTCTGCGCCAAATTTAATGTCCAGAAGATGCTGCAGTTCTACAGACACAGGAAGCAAAAGTCAAGGAGTGTGAGTTAATGTGTAACGTTTAAAGGGCACTGTAAGAAAAGATCTTATCTAATCTAGTTTGGCATGATTGGAAAAGGTTGACCCACAAGTTGCCTACAGAATAAAAACCATGAAGATTTACAGAATGAACATTGCTTGTAATATTAAAAGGACTTGCACAGGATGTAAAGTAACAACATTAAGTGCTAATGCTTACTACACTTAGTATGTTCAGGTTATACTTGACAATGCCCTCATTTTGCAATATAGCAATAACATTATATGATGTTCACCCGCCTCTCCCAGAGTGAATGTGCACGTGTGCAGCATGTGAAAGACATGCAGTACCTGCACTGGCAGAGATGAAGCCTAGAGCAAAAGGCGTTGTGTCTCCCAGCTGAACAGACACATTAACGTTGGACACAGAGGAGGTGATCATCACGGGAGCATCCAGGTGAGGGAGGCGCCTGAGGAAAAGGAGGGTGGGCAAATAATCTAATGGACTACACAACACAATAACGTCATGGGACAACACAATACAGAATGAGTGATGCGCAGACACAAACATGGATAAGAAAGAGAAGATAATAAAAAAGGTGTTAGATTATTTTTTTCACTGCAGAGGGAGAAAGACAGAAACACAGATCCAATCATTCCAGCAAGCTTTTAGAGATGTCACAGAAAATGTCTGTTAATAATTCCCCAGACATGAGCATTAATTGCCTCACAGCAATCTAAGCCTTCAAGCTTTCATTTTGCCACTTGCCTTTTTCTATGTGCTGCCTTCCTGTGGATTAGCTGTTCCCATGGAAATAGGTTTAGCCAATGGGAGAACTCCTGGTGACGGTAGTGGATGATGCAAGTGTTGACTGTGAATGACCCTGAGATGTCCATTGATGTAACCTAAATGTGGAACAACGTAAGAGTCAAAATCATTTCAAATATGAGTCATATTCTTGTGCTGTGACCACAGAGCATCTTACTCACCTGCAAGGTTGTCTTTAGGGTGTTCACACAAAGGATTCTTTGCCGACTTTGTGAGAGGAGAAGTCCATCTGCCAATAAAAAAACAAAACAAGAACGTGTTATTCATAGCTTTTTACAACTCTCTCTGCATTATGTCTGGCACCCAGCTGTCCACTAACCCTCCAGAAGGAGCTCCAGGCTGCTGTGGGGAAAGCTCAGCTCAGGAGTGAAGCTTTTAAGAGGAAACTGCTCTTCGTCATGTCCATAGCAGACTTTTAAAGACTTCAGAGTCCAGTTCAAGTGTCTGCACAGACAGGAAAAAGAGTCAGAAAGTGTTTAAATCAATAGTTTATTCAATGGGGAATCAAATTGTGCACAACGACAACTATACCCAGTTGATGTTAAAATGTTGACTCACCTTTTCTGGCTGTGCATGGACAGGGTTACATTAGTATTATCAAATTCCACATTGACCTTGTGGGGAATCAGCTGATGAAACCGTTCCACAGTCTTGGTCTGGATGAACTCAGGGTTTTCACACTCTGAAAGGAAAAAGTATTAATACAATTAAATCACAAAATGATGTATGGTATCATTAGAAATGTTAAGAAAGCCACAGAATATTTATCAGGAGAACACTACTCTGTTAAAGGACTCTGTTAAAGGACCAGTGTGTAGGATTTAGTGGCATCTAGAGGTAAAGTTGCAGATTGCAACGATTCCATGCATCCATTAAATCTGCGACAATGGTCGTTTAAATCTGTGAAAGTTGAATGTAGAATTTGGGACATGAGGCACACAGAGGTAAAAATGTAATCCTGTCCTGGGCAGCCTCCATGGAAAAAGACCCGCTCCTTCTGTAGATAAAAACGCCTCCTTCTAAGCCAAGAAACCCGATCCTTTTTTTCAGGTGATTATATACACCACTGAAAACATACCTATGAATATTATATACCATTTCTACCAATAGATCCTCCTAAATGTTACACACTGGACCTTTAAATAGCTACAGAAACAAAAAATAGCCAATACAACTCTCAACAATGTAATAAATACAACCACATTTTGATTTGATAAACAGACATTCTGCATATGATATGAGCCAATGACAACTTGCAATATTCTGCAATGTGAATATTGTCTTTGGCAGGTTTTGAATGTTGCAACTGTACAACTTTACACATAAAGCTTCTGGAGAATTTAGGTCACAAGTTTCTGATGATCTAAAAATATGTTTTGCATGGAAATACCTAACTGAGATAACGTGTCATTTCCTCTTTTTTCTCCTTGTCAGTCTTTATTTATACAGGCAAAACTGCCTCACCATGTCTGTGCTACAAGTGTTTTAGTTTTACTTTTCTTTAATTCTCACTGAAAAAGACCTTTGGATATAAAGAAATAATGAAAAAAAACTTCAAGAATGCCATTCCATTTTATGCCGTTTTAAATAGTTGATTGTAAATTATTATTTCTTATTTTTTTTAAATAAATGTTTAGCTTGATTAGATTAGGGCGGTTAAACACTATTTATCAAACATTTTATCAACATTTCAAGCACCTACAGAGGTCAATAAAGCTCTATGATGTGACCTTGTCCTCATTTTCCTGATGGTTAGCAGAAGAGCTAAAAATATCACAGACAATAGTAGACATCCAGGCGTGCCAGAATAAGCAGAATATCACTGACATAAGGCAGTGAAAAACCACCATTAGTGTCGTCACAGTTACTTGTTGTAAGTAAACAAGCAGAGAGAGTTTGAATTAGTTTATGATTCATGCCAATACCTTTTTCTACACCAAAATTAGAGCGCATATGCAGATTTTTTAAACCCAGCTAAACATAGGGGATTGACTCCTTCCCCAATGCCAGTAGATGAGTTTGCCTTTCTGATTGTTTTCTGATGTGTCATGTTAAAAAACAGGGTTAGTGAACAGTAGAAAGCAGCTGTTGTTACTTGCTGTGGGCTGCAAGCAATGCCTGTTTCACACGATATGTTTATGCATATTGCACAGTGCCAGTAGTCTCCCATAACCAGGTCTATCTATAGAGCACCACCCACACTCCTTTTTTTCCTCTTCCCCTTGATTCAGAAGAAACTACCCCTCTGTCTTGCCATGTGTTGCATCTTGCATGATACTGCACATTGTTCTCATACAAATAATAATGTATAACTTCAACATGTGTCATAGCATTGCGGTGGAAAAAAGGGGCAAAAATTAGCGTGTCCACCCGAGTGTCTCATCACTGCCGATCGGAGCTGGAGCTGATAAATGCCCGTGACTACTGCAGAGTCATTTGCCTCGGAAATGAACGCCAATTGTACCCTTTCCCACTGAAGACAAATCCAGATATTAGCGGGTTTTTTTGTGTAAAAGAGGCTCAAGAGTGATTCGTCATGGCCATCGCTAATTTGCCAAATTATTCCAATAATCATTTTGACATTTCAGAGATTATTACTTCTCGTTTGCTCACCAGATGAATCGTGAATGCTCTTTTTGGGAGACGGGGGCAGCAGGAGTTGGCTGAGAAACAGTCCCTCATGCAGCTCTGCTATAAGTGTTCTCACATTGAGGGACAGACAACCTGGCTTCATCTCTGGTAGGCTCATATCTCCAGACAGCAGCAGGCTCAGGGCCACTTCAGCCAAACATATATCCTACAATGGAGAGCATGTTAGTCACACACAATCAATCATTAGTTTCTATTTCTGAACTAGAAATAGAATAACCTACCAATTGACTGCTTTTAAGCACTTTACTGCTTAGCTGCCCGACTGAGAAGTCCCACGCCAGCCTGTAATAAAAGATAGAAAATAATATTGTACGATCCTTGGTCAGGATATTCTTTCTTTTCTATTAAATGTAACAGTTAAATCAAATCAACGGCAGACAGAACTAACAGAGTGCAAACTGCGTCGTTACCTTTTACTCTGGTGGTCAAGTAACAAGGTGATGCCTGTTATGGTCATGTGCCATAGAGACTCTGACAGCGCTATGTTCAGTACCATCACGTTGATCGAGCTGACGTGGAAAGACAGCAGCTGAAAACACAAGACAGGATGTGAGAGATTGTACTACAGAATCGGTTTAGCAAAAGACTGACCTACAGCGAGGCTCCATACTTGCGACAGAAAGCGTAGCTTGGTGGGGCTGACGGAAATCTTCCCAGACTTTTTTCCATGGCTCTTCTTCACCGAAGGTTTGAGTGGTGCTTGCAAGTCAAACCTAACTCTGGTTTCGCCGACACACAATGCCAGGTATCTCCTAATGGGGGAGACGTGCAGTAAATGTTTTAAATAACAACAATAACTGTTGTGTTTTCATATGAGGGTTGACTGACAAAGAAATGTGACAACTTACGGCAAATCCTGGTTAAGAAGTTTACTTGAGATCCATATTCTGTCAATTTCCTGTCATAAAAAGAGTAAGTAAGTCAAGAGAGGACCCTTTATAGGAATGCACGATATGGATTTATTTCACTCTATACTGATAACCAATAATTACCTACTTCTCATAAGATAACCAATCATTTTAAGTTCATAACTTGTAGTTAAGAAAGGCTAACATGTAGGTGAGCGAAGATGGATGATTTAATATTCCCTAGCTCTGATTTCACCAAATTTAACGGACATCGTCAAAATGAATCACAAACATGCTTTGGCAATCATAGAACATAAAGCCTATCAAATGTTTTGCATACAAATTATTATGGACCAATAATTAATTATTCCCTCCTAATGATATATTTTGCTCCTGTGGACAAACACCATTAAACATATTCTGGCCATTACTGAGACAAACATCTACCCCCTGAAATGGGAGCAGCCACACTGAATGAGCTCACTGAATAAATGTCATGTAAACACAGTGTGTCTTACCAGAGTATGCTGGGGGTGAAACTGGATACTGACTCCTTGGACAGAGAACAGCCCGACTGATTTGATCTTTAGATCAGCATTAAGTGCAGTCTGGAAGAATCGCACAGCCAGTGTGCATATGAGCCACCTAGGAGCACAAGAAGAAGAGCAGAAACGTTTGATATTGTACATAATAACCCCAAAATAAGCAAAAAAAAAAAAACAGCTGGGTTAAATCTTGTAAGCAGTGTTAATGTCATTTTATTATCATATAATACTGCAGAAGCACATTTCTTACCTGAAAATGGCACATAACAACACAATCCCGAGCAGAAGGAGTAGAAGGAAGGATAGCAGCAAGAGAGACATTGTGTCCCAAGTTGTTCACACCCAAATCTTGGACATGGGTCTGTCTGCTCCTGTCTGTCTGCTACCAGCTGCTGTCAAAGAGGAAGAGGCACCCTTCAGCTCGACACACTTCACATCCCAAAAAATAAAACAATCAATAACTTGTCCATCACAGTGGCTGAGGCAACATTTGCTATGCTAACAGTTAACAGCTGGCCTCGCAATGCTAACACAGCTAATTAAAACTACAGTGTAGTTACAAACCCAGCCGTGAACTACAGCAGGGAACTACAACTTCATCACTGAGCGGTTAGCTGAACTTCTTCACCGTCCACCGGTGGACAAAAAACAGCCACTCGTTTTGCATAAAAAAGGTGGGAGTTAGCAGCGTTAGCTCAAACGAACCAAACACGAAATAGTTAAATGAGATATTTGCCGCCGCGTCATCCCCCCAAAAAAATAAAAAATAAAAAAAATCTGTAGCAAATCTGTGCTAGCATGCTAACGCTACGGCTAACTTAGCATAGCTCTGCGAAAACTCTTGTTTCTATGGCGACTGTCTTTGGCCTTTACGTGAAGTTATCAAGAACTAACTTACTTACCCCGACATATTTATTGGTGGCGGTGAGTTTCGTTTCACAGCATAATGCTGCAGGTTTAATCTGACAGTGAACTCAAGACACAGTAAACACACTACGGGCTCTGGTCCGCCCTCTTCCTCTTCCTCCTCCTCTTCCTCCTCAGCTGGCTGTTCATTTGACTGGCAGCCGACAAGGACTGTGACCAGTGGGAGAGGAGCTGGAGCACCGCCAACTCAACTCAGCAAATATTAACTTATAGCACTATTAAATATGCAGGTTTATTCAGTAGTTCACACTCCATAGACACACACCTGCAAAATGCACACAGACTGGTTTTTTATTTTACAAAAGGTGACATGTTAAAGACATTTATTTCAACCAGATGAGTTACATTATGTCATATTTAAAAGGATAGGATTCAGACTAATTCAATCACATGAATAAAGTATTGCTACTGCATGATACTTAATGCATTTCTCTGTAAACAGCTGCAGATCAAGTACACGTTATGTAATTTGGGTTTGGGTGGTTTGATTAGCAGAAAATGTGGAATTTGCACTATTAAATATCAACAATAAAGCAGGTCCTGCATTATTACATAACGTTGTGGCCCTGTGTCAAAATCTACAACTAAGACCTTTATTATTATCGTATAAGTTGTCTTTGCTTGGTAGATTTTTCTAAAATAAAGTTCTTTTAAAATAAAATTTTCATAAACTAACTTCAATCTTGCCAGCAGGTATTAAACAGCAAAAGTTTGGGCTCATCATTTTTACAAATAAGTTGCGTTAAATTGATTTATTTCCCACCTCTCTGCCCTATTGATAGGAACAATGTTTATTGGAAAAAAGTCCATCAAACAGAACAAATGGTCCTCTTACAAAGTGCTGTTAATGCAACTGTGCCTCGCGGCATGCTTCCAGGGGGAAATGAATCTCATACTGCCAGCCTAAGGATAACTAAGCTGTCATTACAAGAAGATTTATACTGCAAGAGCCTTGTACAATCACTCTTAATCATATGAACTGGTGAAAAACTGATGGTGCACAATATTTCCAGGCAGACCCGTTCGCCTCACGCAGCAGCTTTCTGTTTGTTGTGTTTGGCAAACCACTCGTCACTTTTATCTTCGGCCATGGCCTAAAAAAAAACATAAAAGCATAATGAGCACAGGCACAGCGAATATTCAACACATGTTGCATATTTAATCTAAAGGGGAAAATACTGGAGCAACGCCAACCTTATCGAGCAAGTCATTTCCTTTGGGGTCCACCATGGACAGTTGCCTGAAAGCCTCATCTCCCACAAAGCAGATCTCATGACCATCCTTAAACAAACATTGAGCAGTTAACATTTCTTTAACAGAGACTAATTTCACTTGATTGCAGCATTATATCGGTAATGTACTTACAGGGTCAGCCAAAATAACCACTTCTACTGTGGCTTTTCCAGGAGTGTCCAGACTGACTAATGGAGTGAGAATTTTCTGATTTTCCTTTTTCATCAAGGCTTCGAGGTCAGGCAGCTGTGGAATGTGATGAAATATTGACCATGTACACGATGATAATGATTTTTAATGAAACACAAGAAAGTATCCATAATATAATATTTACTTGCTCCCGCGGGCATGAAAATGCTATTCTCCCAAACGCTGTCCCACGATCGACTGTCCCACCAATGTCACGAAGCTCCAGTTTACACTGCATAAAAGATAAAATATATAATTAAAAGACTAAATTACATTCCTGATATATTAACACAGACAACAAAATACAAAAGACAACTATTTTTTTCATACTTGACTCACCTGAGTGTCTGCAAATCCCATCAGCACCGTTTTCTTCTCCTCATTCTTTTCCATCACCTTCATTCCCAAGAGCGTTGTCCAGTAGTGGGTCGACCTCTGGAGGTCAGATACTCCGAGACAAACCTTCTGCACAGGGTCTGGGAACAAACGGTCAAATGTTTTTTCTCTTTATGTGCCTTCTGCTCAGTACTGAATGTAATGGAAAATTTTAATACACTATATGTAACCTCGTGCTTATGAACTACTGTGCGTGCAAAATGTCTATCTGTTTCAAGGTTGCCCTCAGCACCTGGTAATTCTCCCACACGATAAAAACTAACAGTCAACCCGTGGTTACAATGTCTCTGTTATTGAGGGAGGAAAGGCTGAACCCGGTGGAGACTGGCTCCAGGCATTTCCTATGTATACAAGGTCATGATGTTTGTTAGCATATCTGGCTATTATCTACATTGTACCTCCTCTTTTGCTTCTTCAATAAATGAGGGTGCAGCCCTGAGAAGGGAGACCTTTTCATGCTGTCAAGCTGAGAGGCTCGCTCTGCGCAGAGCTACACCCGGGGAAAAAGACTGACTGACTGACTTTTCATTCTTGCATCTCACATGAATGGGCTGAATTGAATTTCCACCACATGAATGACGGATATAGTCATATGCAAATGTTTAATGTTTATAATGTGGAGGCTTTAAAACAAAGTCATGGTTATTTGACAATATTTTTTTGTCCAGTATGCTTAAAACTCTGTATAGCTTATTTTTCCAGTAGAGTATTACAGTTTAAAGATTAATCAGTGAATCATTTATTCAATAAAATACTAAATATATTGACATATATTTACAAACGCTGACCAATTGGATAAAATTAAGTGACATTTGCTGTAAATAAATATATGACGCTATGAAACCAAGCAACTCTTTGCATTTTTGAAACCAACCAATGCATTTAACTAACGCATTTCCACAATTGGACTCTCTTGAAAACAAAAGACAGACATAAGACCCAGGACACTCACCACTGGGAGGCTGCTCTTTGTCCACAAGGTAGAAAGGATACCCTCCTGGAGCCTGGGTCAGATACAGAGCCTCTCCTACCTCAGTAAGAGGCCATCCCAGACGCCTAGCATTGCTTACAGCTTGGCTGGACTGCAGAGTGAGCCCCTAAAGTAAAAACATGTAGGTCAGTATCTCTTTGCAAGGCTGCTGTCACTCTATATAATACAACATGTTGTCATCCTCTGTAAAGTTTCCAAATGAACTCTCACCCACCAAGAAGTCATTTCCAAGTTGATACTCTCCCACCCCATAATTGTATGTCAGCTCAGCTACAAAATGATCATCTTCTGGACCAAAGCCAACCATCGTCTTGCTCCATTTCCCATCATAGGGACTGTATAGATAGAGGATGTGGGGCAGGGGTCAGTATGAGGATATTAACAGCAGCTCTGTGAGTACAAAGTTCAATTATATATCATATCTACCCATTACACGTTGCTTTGCAGCCTTCCTCAAACTCCTCATGACGTAAAATCTAAAGTGGATGAGAAGAGATGAGAAAATAAGCGTTCAGCATGAAAAGAAGTGTATTAAAACACTCACATGAAAGAAGAGGAATTAACTAATTTCGTTGTGTTGTGCAACAACACAGAGAAGAGATTATCAGCAAAAGTTAGTTCAGTCTAATCTGGCCATTAACTGAAGCTCAGAAACACTACCTTCATGCCAAGAACATCTCGGTAAAACGTGGCTGTTTTGGTCCTGTCACCCACTTTGAAAACAAAATGCAGAGCTCGTCTCAAAGCCATATTTATTGACTGATATGATGCTGCTCGTATTGCAGATCGGCATACAGGGAACGATTAGGCTTCCTAGAAGATCGAGTTCTCTGTTATCGATTGGGAAGGGGGGGGGAGGGTAAATACCAATACGGAAATCAGCCGGCATTTACAACTGCAAATACAACTTCCAGATATTATTTCACTCTTTGTTAATTAATTACTACTATTGTATCATTATGGACAAGCGAAACGACTTCACGTCGAATACAAACGATTAAAACTCCATTCGCCACCCCTAGTCATTCAGTCAGTAATGGTATCGCCCAGTTTCTCGCATTATCTCGCGAGATTACAATTGAGCAGCAATTTTGACGCGAAAAGAAAAAGTAGAAATGTTGAAATTAGATATTTAATTAACGAGTTACATCTCCAATTACCAACGTTACGCGATAAACTAGATTTAAAAAAAAAAATATGTGTGTAAATGTAGTATCACCTACACTACAGCTGGTGGCGCTAACTTAAGTGAGGTTCGCTTGTTTTAGTGCACTTTACGGCAAAACAAGAGAAGAAGGCGGGGCAGAACGGGGCAACAAAAATGGCAGCCTACACGAGAAGCGTGATATGTCTTGTTTCTATGGAGCGACGCGTTTTTCTAACAAGGGGAAGCGGCATCGTCGTGGAAGCCAAGCGGTATGTACGCGGACTGAGGAGGAAACCTGTCAAAGTGTTGTTTCCCGACAACGAGGCGGATAAAGTCATCAAGCCGAGGCCACAGTCTCCGCCAGCGGGGCAAAACGTCAAGAGGAGGGAGAAGGAGGCAAAAATCCCAGCTCCAGCAAGGCGCCTGGAAGAAAGAGACTTTGTCAGGGCGACGAGTAATGTGCAGTCGGATGTTAAACACGTCTCTGTTGCGAAGGATCACGTTGATGGACTGCGCTTCGAGAGGGCTTTCCCTGGAGATAAAAGACTGGCGTAAGTGTCAGTGCATGGAGGCAACAGTGGGTTATTGCCAGGGTTGTCTCAATCAAAAGAAAACACCCTCTTATTAGATGATTTTAATCGTCTTTATTTGTCTTAGATCGGGTGGGAAAGAGGAGCCACCATAAGTTGTTTTCTTTTTATACCACTTTATATTTCTACTACACTGCATCTCAGAGGCAAATGTTGGGTTTGAGTACATTTTTGTTGACAGCTGTAGTTATAGTTGATAAAATATGATGTGTATTTTAAGATTAAAATACCCTGCAGTGTGTGTTAAATTACAGGAGCTCCACCTCGACCAGCTACAGTATAATATAATGCAGTCATATAATATATAGTGAACACTGAGATGAGCCTTTCTGCCTGGCTGAGTGTTGAACCTGAATACCTTTTTGGTACTGACCAAAATGTGTCCGTAGATTAAACTCTGAAGAAAGCTTTATAATCTTCCTTACTTTAATCAGATAAGTGCTCAAATTGAAAAAGAAGTGTCCCCATTTATTCAGACAAAGTTCTTGTAAGTTCACTTGTGTCTAGACAACAATTAACATCTGAAAATAAAATGTGTTAAATAGATTCATATTATGCTCATTTTCGGTTTCATACTTTTATTTGGAGTGTGTGCTATAATAGGTTCACGTGCTTCAGTGGTAAATGCATGTCAGGCAGTGCAGGAGCAGTGTTTTCTGTGGGAGACGATGAACTCTCTCTGGTGTGACTCTGCAGACTGTTTACATGCACAGAAACATTTATAACACACTAAAGTACAGGGAAATGTCCCCAATTGGCAATAGGCCCATGCCTTCTCAATCAGTACTATAATGAAATCAGTGATTGCAACTTTGAATTAATTTTGCTGATAGTACTTCAATTTTGAATGCAGGACTTTAACCTGGAGGAGTTTTTAATTATGGTAATGTGATCTGAATACTGTTGGATCATAATGAGATGTTTTAAGCCATTTTTCTCAGTCGACAATCTCACTTTCTGCTTTTTTTGCTCTTGTTAGGGTATAATAGCTTCCAAAAATATTCATAATTATTATAATTAATCATATTCACACTGCCTGTAATCCATCTCTGCCTCCTCTGTCCTTCAGGAGGTTAGCGAGTGTTGCTCGATCCAGGACGTTTCGGGAGCACCAGGGTAAAATCCTCCTGGAGGGCAGGCGTTTGATCTGCGATGCCCTGGATGCCGGTGCCAATCCACAGATGGTGTTTTTCAGTACAGTGGATCGGCTCAGAGAGCTGCCCGTAGCCAAGCTAAAAAGGGCCACGCTCGTCAAAGTCAAGTTTGAGGACATCAAACTCTGGTCTGACGTTGTGGCTCCACAAGGAGTGATCGGTGAGGGGGACATATTTTGTTTTGGTTCATTATAAAGCACAGATCCTCTTGAGTTGTTACTGACTTCAACCTCTTCTTCTGCAGCCATATTTTCTCGCCCGGACCCGTCACGGATGAACTTCGCAAATAGAGGTCATTCAGTCCCGTTGTCCCTGATATGCGATAACATCAGAGACCCTGGCAACCTTGGGACTATGCTGCGATGTGCTGCTGCTGCTGGCTGCCATGATGTCCTGCTCACCAAGGGTAAGCTATCAATTAAATTCCCTTGAACATAACTTTCCTTCTTTGCTTGTGGTTTTTCAAATCTTTTTTTTTTTTTTTTTTCCCCACCGACAGGTTGTGTTGATGCTTGGGAGCCTAAAGTTCTGCGTGCAGCAATGGGCGCCCATTTCCGCCTTCCCATCCATCCCAGTTTGGACTGGGATGATATCGAAAATCATCTCCCTAAACCTGTGACCATCCATGTGGCGGACAGCAGCTGTGGCACTGACACAAGTAGAGAAACAAATGATTCCAAAGTTAATGAGTCTCACAAACCCGCCAAAGCAGGAGACTATGGGTGGGTCAGCACAAGACCTAATCACAAGAACATGCGCTACGAGGAATACATTTCCGATTCTGACTCTGATTCTGACTCTGATTCTGACTCAGATAGTGAATTTGAGGGCCTTTCACTTCCCAGAGTGGATGCAAAGCTGTACCACGAGAGCTGGGCTCAGAGTCCCACTGCTCTAGTAGTAGGTGGGGAGACACAGGGTCTGAGTCTGGAAGCAGTCGAGTTGGCTGAGAAAACGGCAGGTCACAGGCTCTTCATTCCCATCGTTCCTAACATGGACAGCTTGAATTCAGCCATGGCCGCCAGTATCCTTCTGTTTGAGGGCAGGAAGCAACTGTTAAAACTACAGCAGACATCTGGAAGGGAATGGGAAACTAAGGCTAAGCAGCAGTTTTCGTGATGTTAGCTCGAAATATCAGTATGTGAATTCTGCTGTACTGTTTAAATTTCCATTCTACATGCTTTTCTGTTCCACTGTTATACATAATAAAACACTGAATTTCAATCAGGGATTTGTGAAATGATTGTATGAGTTAATGTGCAGTGAATTTATGCCTTGTGTCCCTTTGTCACATGGTTCTTATTTTTAGGGTTGCATCAAAGAATTTATTAATTGGTGTCTCTAAATTGCTCATAGGCCTAAGTGTGAGTGTGAATAGGTGATTGTCTCTTTGTGTGTCCAGGGCGTACCCCGACTCTCACCCAGCATCAGGTGGGAACAGCAACAAGCCGCAACAATGCAAAGGATAAGTGGTTATAGATAATGTATGGATGGATCAAATAATTACTTTCATTATAAATTAATCTGCCAAATCTTTTGATTAATAATTTAGTCGATGAAAGGCTATGTCCCTCAGACTCAGGCCACCATCTTCACTGGCTAACACCATTTTAAAAATCCTTTCTTCCTCCGACTGTTGGTTGATTTCAAACAAGTTTGGTTCTCACTGAGCTTTTTATCTTGTTTTTGGTGGTTACACAAATAACCCCAGCACCAAGTGCTTTAGCTAAGCCTCTCTGTTACAGTCTTTACCTACAGTTTAACACTGGCACAGTAATTTAATTCAATTTTTAATTTCAAATGTATTTGTATAAGGTCAAATCATAAGTTATGTCAGGACACTTTTCATATAGAGCATGTTTACACCATAAAGTAGAAATTAGAACTGCTAACATAAACATTGGTCGTAAGTGTTCGGTTATATGGTCCAGTTACCTTTCAGCCAATCAGAATCCATAATTGTCAGTGACCATGGGATAAGAAAAATGAACACACAAAAGCAATAAGTAAATCTCACTTTATACAAATCTATATATAAATCAGACTATAACGTCCCTGTAACAAAAAGGCAGCTTTAAATAGATGACCGCACTTGAGGCATATTTATTCTAGAAAAGGACTAGACTCACTGTGACCGTCCTTTGTATCTGCAGCCACATTACCTATGCAAATATGCAGAACTCACTGCACTTCCATCCCACCTGGAGATTGCACATGGACAAAAAATGAGTCAATCAGTATGACGTCACCCATAATAAATGCAACATTTGCACAGAGTTTCTTTGAGCCCAGGAGTCTTAAATTCTTCTAACAAAGGAACTGGTGAGTCATTGCATTGTGCATATTTTACACATCCAAGAGCTGACTTTATTGATAGATCTTAAAAAGAAACAAAACTTTGTGCTTGCCAGTGAATTTTTAATGGGTGTGAGAAGTCATGACTGAAGTAACAATGCAGGGATTTATACATTCAACACTTTTCAAATGCCATTTTTGTGCCTTCAGAAATAACCTGGCCTTTTCATTAGGGGACCTTCACAGAAAGTCCTCGTAATGACTTTGAGATGAGAACCACCATTAACAACTGGCAAGAGATGACTTTCACTCACATCATAACACACACAACAAGACACAGGGGTTTCAAAACATCAGTCATTGGTCTGTTACAAGCAAGTATAATGTGATCTTTACTGTATGTGCACCGGTCATACTGTTTTTTGTTTTTTTCTTTAAATAGGGCCATAAAGGCTTACGGCTACATCCAACTGAGGTTTAGCACATTTGCACTACATGTGAATTACAACTGTAAAAATGCATTTTTATTCTTTCTCAACATCATTCAGAAACCAAAAGTAACAAAGATCTTGCAGACAAAACACAAAGCAAAGAATGAGCTGAATAAGTAGGTCCATCAGGTAATTCTCTGGTTTTCTCTAGAGTTCAGAAAAGCTATCGAGTGAAAAACAAAATACAAACACTTTTCTTGAGGCCAAAGAAAAAAGAACCAACAGAATCTCCATATATATTACTGTAGGGACTATCATCAATGCAAGGCACCACAGGAGAAAGAGGACTCCATAAAAAGAGGAACATGTCTAAAAAAATGTTAAAATGTCAGTAAAAAGTGAGACATCTCTCTAACAGTCTGACAAAGTCAGGGGGGGAGGGTGGGAGAGATAGTGGGAGGCTGGGAAGGGTGAGAGGCGTAGCAACAGGTCAGGGTTTCGATGATGGAGTGAGTCCCATATAGTGTGTCCAATTTATATTTGGACTTCCTCTTTAGATGGGCTCCGGTTTGAGCTTTTCAGCCAGGAAGTCGCTGACAAATTGATCCACTACGGCCGGCGTGATCTCCTCTACGTCGCGAACATACTTGGCACGGGCCGACATGTCCAGGATAGTGAGCAGAGGTGCTGCCTCTGGGAGGTTCGTGTAGTCCCGCAGAGAGTCAGTCATGTCATCCTGAAAAAGAAAAAAGAAGATACAGTGAATAGTGTGATATTACCTGATGTTACAGTGGTACATTCCTCACATGTATGGGTGGACTATTGCACCTTCCTACTGGGAACCAGTAGGCCCAATCCAGAGCCTCTGTTTCAAGTGACATGTCTTTGTGGAAAGTCAAAAGGGTTATCACATTTCAAAGCAAATTAAAGAAATGTTTCACTACAATTGACTCCTATAATATTGTATATATTTTCATATAGTTTGACCCCAAAATTAATGTGAAAATGTGTTGTTTTTTCAACTTTCATTTCTAATTTTGGTTTTTTTTCATCTCTTAAAAGAAAGTGCTGATTTCCTGCATAGCGTGAGCTCTACGTTTACTGAAAAATAATTAAAACTTTATTAAAAAATGCACAATTGCAGTGCTGACTGTGTGCAGGAATTCAGTGTTTTTCCGTTTGCGTGATCCCATTTACTTACACACCTGATGCCGAGGAGTGCACTGTACAACACTAAGTTTGGATTCTTTTTTTATAAATTAATGGACCGTTTGACCTCTCCAGGCCTCTGTAAATTATTCAAATAAAAACAATCGGAGAAGGAAGAATCTATTTTTGTTTTACTGGCAACAACCTGGTGACATCTGAGAAAATGACGAGGGGTCCCAAGTAGACCTAGCTTTGTTTAAAAGGGTCCACAACCCATTTTAATCTACAGCATGAACAAACTATTGAACTTTAGGTCTAGTAATGTCCTGAAACCAGCTGAAATTGTTGCAAATGTCACTGAAAAAGACTAGGACTGCAAGAGGCGCGGTTTTGCTCATTTGATAATCCGTCCATGTTCACATGCCATTTGAATGAATGACAAACATGCAAGTCAAACACTGGATATGTTCCAGGAGAGAAAACACTCTAAATTACACATTTCTCTGCTGCTCCTCAGTCCAGACTTGCTTTTGGGGAAAGGAAACTAGGACAGCACCCATTACTTGAACTATGCTATGTTAAGATTACCCTGTAAAATTCAGAAGTGCCTGGCACAATCTTCATTAATTCACACCTCTTGAAAGAGAATATGAAACTCTCTTTCGTCTTCCTGCAGGCAGCCTGCCCAGAGAGCTGGTGCTTAGTCACACATCCTGCTGCGTGGAAAGACAGGAAGGAACCAGGTCGGGGTCCAACAACATCCCTCCTTTTTCCAAAAAGCTCACTCACATCATATAAGTCTCATCACAGAGCATTTGAATAGCACACGTGGGCAAGAGAGCGAGCTGTGAAGGAATGTGTTACAAATAGACTGCTGCTGGGTTTGCTGGGGAATCCAGTTTTATTCCTTTGCAGTTATTTTGAAAAGGGCTTCATCCATGTTCTGCCCGAGGCTTGATGTCACCTTTCACCCTTCAACAAGTCAGGATTACAACTTCTGTAGCCACAGGTGACAGAAATGAATCACTGGCAAGCAGCGACTTTCAAACAAGTCTGAAAGGGCCATTAATTATTGAGACTGAATAAGAAATCACACCCTTTTCTAATTCAGCTTTAGCTCCAGTTGGGAGTGCTTCTGGAAATTGGCATTCCTGCCTTGACAGGGATCCATTATTCTAGTCAAATCTTCTCTAAGTCAAATGGATTTCATGTGTTATGCTTGGTAAGGTCACACAGTTCACTTATTAGAGGTGTACAGCTACTATCATTCGAGACGTTCTTCTTTCCTCATGACAGCATGACCTGATTTCCCCTCTGCTTAGTGTGCTGGCTCACAGGGAGATTCAGAGATTAAAGATCAGTTTCATATGGAAAAGATTATGTTGAAAAAGCAGAACTAACAAGAAGAGGCCAGAGGGTGGCACTGCAACAAAGAGTTGGACTTCTCATAGAGGCAGTGCCTCTGATGTTAATACTGTTACTGATTTATGGGCCAATGTGAGTTTTGTCAAAACAGAGTCAAAGATAAAGCGACTTTGGATGGATTTCCTGCTACATATAACTCTAGCGTTCTCTCTTTTCGGGCCTATTTGTTGCGTCTTCCCTGTTATCAGAAAATCCGCAGCTATTCTTGCTAAATGGATCAACCCACACAATCAACTCTCAGGCTTCTCATTGAATAGCTTGGCTGTGCTGCTACCTAAAAAGGATAAGTATGCCAAGATGAAGTCTGTGACCTCTACTTTGCAAAACTGCTAACAGATGGAACAGATGAGTTGCAATGCGGTATTTTGTTGTAGGCAGCTAACTTCCTCTGAATGGAGCTCATTTTATTACGCTGCAAATCACCATACGTTGACCACTTAATACTCGCAGATGTAAGCTGTCACAAAAGACAATGTTGTTACGAGTGAAATACTGCTCGATTCCCCTGCTACGAATAAAAGCTTTGTCTTGCATGCTCTCTTGCAGCCCCACTAAGCGTAGATTATAGATCATCTGGGCACACAGTGTAAAGAAACCACAAAGAGAGAAATTCCACAATCTGTCACTATGTCCTTTCCAGCCTCTCCGATATGAGAAGATGTAATCTCTGCATCAGTCTTCGCCCCCGTAGGAAGTCATGCATCTTCTTTTGTTTGGCTTTCTATTCCTGTGTAAACTGCTTCTACTGAGGTGCAGCCATTTCAGAGCCCCCCACCCCCCCACCCCTCCGCCCTCTGCAGCTCAGCTCAGAACAAAAAAGACAAAGGGCCTCTCTGCTATAGCCCGCACTCACAGCTGTGATAAGGCTCAGCGTGTGTTTACCGTGTGGAACCTGCTGGGCCATGTCAGGCTTATTCTGATTATTGATGCACTGTGGCATTTCACAGACGATGACCATCTGATAAGGCCTGAGCCAAGAATGATAACAAACCCTCCCCGCTGGCCTCTGAGCCGGGGCTGCGTCCATCTCACTGGCCAGCTTTGATATCTCAAGGAAAAGTCATCATTGTGAAATTTTGGATATTCTCAACAGCTACTGCTCATCACTTTATATTGCTGAAAGTGGGACAAAAAGAGAGCAAATTTAAACAACTGAAGAACATCTCTTGAAGTGATAAAAGCACAAATTCTTCACATGAACCTTCTTTAAAACAGAGCTGCACTTATGATCTAACTACCAAGGCTCATATTAAAATGTTGAATAAAAAATATCAGATTTATTGAGTTTTTCAGCTAAGAAACATTTCATTCAATTAAACAATAGTAAAAGCCTGAATGCCAGCAGCTCTGTGAGGCTGTAAAAGCTAACACGCTAACATATGGCTAATGATGTTTAGTAGGTATAATGTTCAACATCTTAGTTTACATTTGCTAATTAGCTCTAAGCACATCACTAGTTTTGTAGATATTAGGTCATAAAAGTCACGAATGAGCTAAAAGTTTGACCTGATTATGCTGCTAGATAATTTGTTACTGGATCATTGAGTTATTTCAATTCATCCTGAGTGGGCACGTGAATGTCTCTAACTGTTGAGACTTTTACTACAAATATGAAAAGAGTTATAACTAACAATTATTTTTATTATTAAATAATGTCCAGATTATTTCCTTCATTAACTGATTAATCAGTTCAAAGTTTGGTTTATAAAACAATAGAAAACAATAAAAATGCTCCTCTCAATATCGTCAATATATCATCAAATGTCTTGTTTTGTCCTGAACTATTAAAGTTTTGGTGTTTCTGCTTAAAAAAAAGAGACAATTCATTGATCTTCAGTCAACTTACGTCTTTAGGATTCATTCACTGAGCAAAACGAATGTGTGCACCAAATGTGAACCACAAATGTGAACCTCATGGTGACACTAGAGGAAAAGTCAGGCAATCACTAAAGACAGTGGGTGTCATCCTCTGGGGACTGTGAGTGACTGTAAAAAATTCATGACATCCATTTAACAGTTGTGATATTTTAGTCTGGACCAAAGTGGTCCAGACACAGTGACTGACTGAGCGACCAAAAGTCAGACCGACATTGCCGTCCCATATTTATTGTGCTTTACACACTAAATCAAACATGGGAAAACCAAATGTTGAAGAGCAGAATCACAGGCAACAGTCTCTGCTGCTTACCACAAAAATCAATTAAATTCTTATATGACTGGATAATACCACTAGAGTTCATTTTGGATGCAGCAGCCAGTTCACAGCAGAAATGAAAGAACAAAAGATCTTTTATTCTGCGGTTATAAATCAGTATACCACTCTGTGGCGTATGTTTTTTTCAGTAGGGTAACAAGATCCTGTGTCATCCCGCTTAGCCTGGTCTGCTCAGCCTCCCCCTGAGAGACTGCCAACATACTGCTGTCTCATGGACACAGAAAACCCAGCAGCTGGCCTGGCAAGGAGCGTGCGACTACCAGGGCTAACCCAGGCCAACAGGCAAGAGTCTGAGCCCAGAGCCCAGAAGCTTCACTTTCTGAACGCCTGAAACGGGAAGTGATATCTGACAGTGAACCCGATCTGGAAATTAAACCTGGTGATTTCATAGCCGGTTCAGCAAGAGCCAGGAAATTGTACCTGCGCTACATGAATGTAAAAATATCTGCCGTAGCATGTGTGCCATGAGGGAAACAAAGCAAACTTAGACTGCAGCTATAACACTAGATGCTTCTGGATCACTGCAAGCTCCAGTGCAACAGTGTTTCTTTGTGTAAGGTCAAATAAATATTGGCACGCAGACAATGAACACGAAACACAAAACTTAAGCTTTTCTTATTCTGTGTACGTATGTCAGTGAAATTTCAAGGCTGACATCAGGGCGGAGCGGCCTTGCTCAGATGGGGTCAGACAGTTAGCACATGTGCGAGCCCCACGGCCGAAACCTGAGCCTGCCCTTGGCGTGTGACACGCGAAACCAGTGTAGTCCTCTCAGACTGCTGGGCAGAGAGAACTGGGAGGAAGGGGAGCGAGAGGGCAGAGAGCAGGGGGACTGGGGAGAAGTAGCTAATCTGGTAATTATGTCTGCTGCCGCTAACTCCACCAGCTCTGGAAAGGTCGAGACAGAACAACACGAGATAACAAGAGTTATGAAAACTTCAGGGTCCGTCCCACACTGGGAAGACGTGGGAGGAGATAAAAGTAGGAGATGGAAGGATTAGTTGGGTGCAGTCTGAAGGAGTAGAGACGGTCTGTTGGCAAGCTCTGGAGCTAACCATCATGATAAGGGCACCCACTGGAATTCTGGGTAATGGATAGGAGTGAGTGTGACTCTTACAGGTTCAAGAGGCTCAAAGAGGGGCCTCTAATGCTGTTATTTCAACAATGGCCAAGGTGTTCACTCTTAAACACTCTACACTACCGGCTAAGCATCAGAAGGTAGGTTAGCAACTAGCTGCTGAACAAACTGGAACATTTAGCAGCTAAAAAGTCAAATATTTCCTTCAAGAGTTGGTGGAGACCAAAAGAGAGCTCAAAAAGGAGAATTAATATTGGACTTACATTCACCATGTGGCCAGAAACAGTTCAAATGACCATAGAGTCTGTGTTTGTGTTTATGTTGGTCATAATTTTTAAAAATAACAAAATTAAGTGATCCTATTCAGAAATTATTTATGTTTATGTAAAACAATGAATATTGGCCAATACATTTAACTCAGAATCAGCCTCAAAATCCAGTATTAGTCAGGTTATACACTGTATGTGATGACTAAAGCCAAGCCAACATCACAGCACAAATGGCATTTTACTCTGTGTTGAGTGGGCTTGAGGAGCTTATCTCACCTCTCCAGCCACAAAGAACAGCAGCGGCGTCTCCTCCTCCTTGGCTTTGTACTTGGCCATAAGCTTCTCCGCTATTGGCTGAATCAGCTCCTTGGCTGGCTCCAATTCACCTTCTTCCTCCGCATCTGAACAAACCAGAAAAGAGACACAGAGAGATGTTTAAAGTATGAAAAAAAAAGCCACTCGGGAGATCAAAAATGAAATGGGAAGCAAGGAAGGAGAGATGACTGGGGGACAGATATGTCAGGACATGAAAGGAACTGCACAGATGGTTTCTGTCTTGTATTTTAATCCAGTCTGACCTCAAGAGACAGCAGGATCATGTCCAACTTTGACAATTAGTCCTCCTCAGTCCTCACAAAGCCAGTAGCTACTGTCCTACATTCATGTCCAAGTCATTTTTCTATGCTATTCACAAACCTCCAGCATTTTGCTTCTTTGCACCTCCTCTATTAGCATATAAATAGATAGATAAATACTAGAACACTTCCCACAGACCTCTGGACCTTTTAACACTGGAAGAATTTTCCACAGGGACTGACATTCAATATGCTCCACATAAATGCCACTTCATTCACGCACAAGGAGCTCCAGGCAGAGCCCCATGTGGAGTTGCAGAGGCTGCACCATAAATGCCCGACCACTCACCCACAAACAGGACGAGGCAGGGCCCCTCGTGGAGCTGCACGGCGTTGGACTCGCTGAGCTCCAGCACGGGCCGAGGGTGCCAGGGAAAGAGCCGGCACTCCGGGTCATTCAGCACCTCCACGCGGCCCTGTCGCGTGATCATGTGACCTTCTGCGTCCAACAGAATCAGCGTGGGAATACCTGGAGAAGGAAAAAGAGGAGGTGAGGATGGTGTGAGAAGAAGACAAAGAGAGCAGGGCAGGAAATGGGCAACAGCGTGGGAGCTAGTTAGGGTCTTTTCCGTTAATTATCGCCTTGTGATGCAGCCTGCTTCCTCTCCCACTGAGATTTTCTTTGTTGTGAGGATATTTTAGGCTTTTTTTTTAGGTCTTTTCCCCTCTCTAGTGGCTTTCACCTCTCTCCAGCTCTGTCTGCTTTCCCTCCTGATGTTTCCACGTTTTACATGTCATTGGCTCCCAGCATCTTTCTGATTACAATCTCCTTGCCTTATTAAACAGCCTTATCAGAAACAGACACCATCCGGGAGCAAACAATGTACGTGAGTGAGTGCGTCCCTGTCTGCGCATGTGGACTGAAGTCAACAGAGGTGGGGGGGGCCCATTATGAACTGCTTGATTTTGAGTGCGGGTGGGGGGGCAGCGTTGACTCCTCCTCTGTACATTCCTCACATTCTTTTGCAGGAGAGGCCTGAGAGAGCCAGCTCTCACTAACTTCATCCTCAGTCCTCTGCACACACGAGAGAGGAGGGAATCAGGAGAGAAAAGCGAGGCGCAGAGGGAGAGGCGCAGCACTTCCGTAGCGAACAAGACCGTAAACTTGATAACCGGCCCACATTCCTCAGGCTGCAGGGAAATCTGTGTTGCTGTTTGCCTGCCCAGCACAGAGAGCTGTCAGCCATTGTGCCAGTGTTTCTTGTGTGTGACATAACTAAGCCTGACAGAAAGAAAAAACCTACACTCTCTCATCTTAGCTTGAAGATCTGAAGCAACATTTATAAGGAGGGTTCAGATGTAAAATACCTTGTATTCCATAGAGCCTGTTGAGTCGTGATCGCCGAGCCTCATCTGGATATGGCACCGCCAACCACGGCATCTCGCTGAAGTACTGCTTAAAGGACTCCTCTGACCTGGAGGTGGTTGGAAAGGAATTATATTTTTTATCTCAATTAACAGCTGAGTAGAGAAGGCTGATTATTCCTTGACAGACAGAGACAGATGTGTTTGTCTGTGTCTTACCGGTCAGCGCTGACAAACACGATCTCAAACTTCTGACCCGACTCTTTGACGATTCGATACGTTTCCACCAAGACCCGGGTCAAACTGCGGCATGGTGGGCACTAACAGGGGGAAGAAAGAGGGGGAAAAAAAGGAAGTGAATGAGTGAACATACAGTACACCAATATCTTGGTTGCAGCAGCAGCTTCCACTGCTTTGGGTATTTCCAAACTCTCCCTCTACGTCACCAAACACCTTTCCACAAACTAGTAATTGTCTCTTGTTTTGTATCCAACTTCTTTCAAATATAGTCCGGACCTCTTAAAACACTAATCCTGCAGCTTGAGAAAGTGTTTGCTGCTCTGTGTGTGTGTGTGTGTGTGTGTGTGTGTGTGTTTGGAGAGCTGCTCTCCAGGCAGGGGGAGCGGTGGTATGGCTGGCATTAAGATGACATCAGTGCCATGGCAGCGGGAGGGGAAACAGACCAGTCTTAACCACTTCTCTCTCTCTCTCTCTCTCTCTCTCTCGTTGTCTGTATTTTCTCTGTCAGCTTTCCCACTCGTGAGATATACAGTGAAATACAAACACTGAATATTTACATCAGACAAGATAAAGAACAGTAACTCTGAAAAAAGAGACATATTACTTTAAAATCATAAATTAGTTTAAATATTGTTATTTTCTGGTGTGAACGGCTGCATCATTATTTTATCATGATATTTATATTTAAATTTTTCTTGGCGCAAAATATCTTACAGAAGCACCAGAAGTCATCTATAAAACATTAACAGATCATCAAATATTTGGTCGAACAAATTGATTTTCATTAATATCATACAGCCTTACAATGTTAACAGGTAATAAATTAGTAGGTTAGCATGCTTTTTAATCAAATGCATTTGTTGTAAAGTCTTAACATTATTATTAGTTTATATATTCTTTGTATAATTTATTTATAATTTTTGTGATCCTGTGCCTTATATTTTTAGGCGAGGTCTTTGTGTAAGCTTTCCACTTCTCCTGCACAAGCTTTTATTTTGAAGTAATTTACATGGGAGTAAATGGTAGGTGTGTGTCTGTATATTTGAATATCTGTGTACATATCAAGTATTTTCTAATAGTTGTATTTGTAAAGTTAAGTTAAAAAAAAAGTAAAATACGTTCTCATTAATATGATCTAACATGTAGTTAAGTATATCATTTATTCTAATTTATTGACTAGATGCAGACAGTATTTCATTGCCAGACATACTGTATCCACTATAATTAGCTTGAATGGTACTTTCATTGATCCAGTCATGAATACTTATCATGCTGACACAAAGGGATGGTGGGAGTGAGAGTGTGAAGCACAAAGCCTCGATCAATTCACTGCTCATTAATTGACTTCTTTCTCGGTTGCTCACAGAAGTAAACAACCACATCTTGTGTTCTATTCTAGTTCTATTATAGTTCACACAATGTGGTGTCACTGCTACAGCACCATAAAGCCGTCTTATATGGGCTTTTCTTTGTTCAATGTTTGTGACTGAACCAGGCTTTCAGCTAAAGTTTTAAGACAGATTCCCTCACACTGCAGGCGAAAAAATCAAATGCACAGTAAAATATAGGTCATGTTTCTCTGCCATGGGCCATTTCAGGTCCCTAGAACATTAAAAGGGAAAAGAACTTAACATGCACTTCTGTGTAATAGGATGCCAAAGCCAGGTGCTGGCATTTCATGTTTGTAAAATGACTTTAATAGAGGATAGATTTACACGAGTAACCAGGGGGAATGTGGTGTAGAAACGCTGTAAATAAACTCCCATAATGGCTTTTGTGACTTCAGTTTTGTATGGGTCTGGGGTGCGAGCCAGCCTTCAGGCGTCACCGATCTGAAGAGCCGGTCTCTGAGGCTGTGGCTCTGGCAGCAGCTGGGCTGACTGGCCTCGGCAGAGCTTGCGCTGCATCTCATCAGGAACAGTCTGACGATGATATAACGCCTTTCATGCATCTCTGAGTCATGACCTTTACTGGATATCAGCAGGTCCAGCAGAGAAAGAGACAATAGTGATGATGTCAGTGGGGCGTGGTGACCAATGCCAACTTTAAAAAAAGGGCTAGAGGTGGTGGTGAAAGGACTGACGAGGATAGCCAACCGCTGTTAATGTAAACACACAATCACAATGGAGTCACCTCCACCCTCCTGCTCCTCTCCCTTATCTGTCTCGACTAACTGCTCTGTCTCTTCCTGCCCCGCTCTGCTGCCGATGCCCTTCCTTCTCAACGAGAGACAGGGTTAGGAGGCCAGAAAAGTAAATATCAAAAATCTTTGTCCTTCTTCTCTTTCTCTCTCTGTACTCACCCAGTGTGCTGAGAAGTAAACTCCCACGTAGTGTCCCTCCAGAGAGCTGCTGTCTGTTGTCTGCCTGTTGTTCCTGAGCAGAGGCCCTGCCACCACCTCCGCAAATGGCTTTGGCCCCCAGGGGAACTCAAGGCCTGGGAGAGGAAAGTGGAGCGAGTAGTGGAAAGGGATGGGGGGAAAAAAAAATCAGCGAAGGAAAGATAAGACAACAAGACTATGAGTCTACTGCTATGATAGCAGGTCTGTGAACAATAGCACAGATTTGAGCTAAATGCTGATGTCAGCATGCTAAAATGCTCACAATGACAATATTAACTGATGTTTAGCAGGTATGATGTTGACTACATTCACCCTCTTAGTTTAAAGTGCTAATGCTAATTAGCACCGAAGGTAAAGTACAGCTGAGGCTGATGGGAACGCCATTAGCTTTATTTGGTCATAAAGCAAAATACCAGACAAATTAAATTTTTTACTAGATGATGGCGAGAGATAAAAAGTGAAATATGAATGTCTGCACCAATTTAATGACAATCCATCCAATAATTGAGGCATTTCACAAAAATGTCAACCTCATGGAGGCGCAGAGGGAAAAGGTCAGCGGGTTATCGAAGTCATTTGGTGTCATCCTCTGGGCACCATGGATAACTGTTCAGATATTTCAGTCTGGATTAAAGTGGACCCGACCCGACCAACATTACCATCCAGAGAATATAATGTTTCAGGTAAGTTGAAAACCAGAGCAGAGCTGCAACTACATGACTATCATCAATTAATCCATCAGTTACTTTCTCCATTAATCATTTGATTTATATAATGTTAGAAAATGGTAAAAATGTTCATCACACTTTCCCAGAATCCACAACTTCAAATGTCTGGTTTTGTCCGACCAGCAGTCTAAACACCAAAGATATTCAGTTTCAGAAAAAAAAAATCCACATTTGGGAGGTTTTTTCTTTGTTCTGAAAAACAGACCCAAAATGACTAATAGATCATTAAAATAGTTGCCAGTTAATTTTCTGCTGATTGATTAATTGGTACAGCTGTAAACCAGAGACACTCTTTCTGTCTGTGTCATCGCTGTTAGATAACAGAAAGTCACGTATATACACTACTTACAAGCTTTTTTGTGACATCTGCAATTGGAAATAGACACCAGATTAAAAATATGTTTTTAATGATGACTGAAAGCATTGCCTCTCAAGCAAATGAAGGCTGCCAGAAATACTTCTCTCCCGCTCTCATTCGCACTTTTCATTTCCTTTTCAATATGTCTTCATTGTACCCTCAAGCTCTAGAGATGCATTTGGTACAGCTGAATTAAAAAGGAGGTAATCATAAATACAACCTTGGACGGCCGGTTCATAATGGCCTCTTTATGCGAGTGTGGTTGTCTAGGGCTTCATTAGGCAGGAATGACACGTCTGCACTGCGCTGCCGCGGCCTTTTATTGTTGTCCAGATTGTAAAAGTGCACTCCATCTTTGCGCTGCAGGCTAGTCCGCCGCCACTCAAGTCAGGCCTTTCATCGAGAGTGAAAGGCAGAGGGTCCTGAATCATTCACCCGCCCCGCCCAGTCTTGATGCAAACGGCAAACTTTTAGTGCCCTTTTCCTCTCCTAACCGTGTCTGCTGTAGCTGAATTGATTTGTCACGTCAGGAACTGCTCTGACTCACTCACTCAAATAATATGAAGATGAAAATATATCAAAATGTACAACAAAACAAAGAAATAGGCCTGTTTTTTCATAGTGAGAAATTTAAGTCATAATTAAGTGCCGCCTGTGCCCATATTTTACTATTGGAGGGAAAGATGAATCTCTTTTCCAGCCACGTCTAGTTTGGAAGAACAGTTAATGAATCGTGGATAATACTGCAAGCTTGGACTGGCTTTCATTAACCAGGCTGCAAAATCTGTCACAATCATGTGAAATCCATTCTGCCTCACCACTGTGCTGCCATAGTGCCGCTATTCTCCCTTCTCACATGACTGATATCACTTTTTTTCATGCTGACTGACCTAACAAGGTCTGAAGAGGCAGCGAGATCTCCTCAGCCACAGAGGACGTCCTCTGTACAGGAAAGGAATGCAAGTGCACTCTTGTTAATTCCCTCGCCTCCACTTCAAAGTGCAGAAATTATAGGGTTTGCAGATGAGGGAGTGAGACATGGACACGCTATAATATTCATGCAGCACCATAATTACGGCAGCATCAACACAAACGAGGGGAAGGGGGGGAAGTTATTGCAAAATGTTTTAGCCAAATGTTGAATGATGTGGCACTGCAGTACCTTCATAGAGAACACTGACCAGGCATTTGGTAAACATCATTACAGAGAACGAGTATTGTGTAAGGAGTTTTTAACTGTTCATGTTACTGTCTCAGTTTAATACTGATGCCTCTATATGACCTACATAAGCATAAAACACCACCAGAGAGAACATTGGCTATTTCTATATAGTTATTCTTAATGTTTGTCACTGGGTCAGATTCGGTCGGATTCTGCCTAAAATGAGGGGCTGGAAATATTAACGTTTTTGTCCACAGGGGCCGCCAGAATCAACACATCATCACTTAGTGAATAAATCATGACATACATGAACGTGTAATTTTAATGTCACTCAAGCTTCCACTGAAGAGACGAAAAATCCTGCCACTTTGTCCCAGTGGCCTCGTGTAGTATTGCAATAGAAATATTCCATCATTGTAAAAGAATTTGTAAATCTTTTTACAGGACACCTCCAATGTCAATTAGGTCAATTATTACTCTCTATACTATGAATATTTAATCTATGGAAGATTTTTTTTAAAAAACATCCTTAGAGCCCAGAAAAGTTTTTAATGGCACCTGACTGAATTTGTGCCACCAGCTGCTTATGTCAAGGTGACCAGCTCCTAATATCACAACATAAATTCACATTTTCTATTACATTTAAAGTTGCTCAATCATGCCCTCTTACCGCAGGGGAGTTCCTAACTGCTGTGGTTTTATAGGGGACAGGTGTAACATTTTTATGTGAGCGAGTGAATTTGGGTGTGTTGGTTAAAGGAGAAGGAGCTCTATCCTGTCTATCAGCCACAACCCAGAGAGACTGAAAAAAGTTAGCCACCAAAAATGTTGGATTACAGAGGTATGACAAAGTATGTGAGGAAATGATCTATGTTGTTTTGTCCTTTTGACCCTCAAATGTCTTCCTATTACCTCATTAAACAGTGGTATTTTTAGGGTTGAATGGTTGGTGGTTGGGGTTGAGGTTAACCATTTAGTGAAGAGGATTAAGGTCAGTGCTTGAGGTCAGGGAATAAAAATAAATCAGCGTGATGTCTTCACTAATAATATACTATGTGTGTGTGTGTGTGGCTGCCGATCTCACCTTTGGGGTCATCTCTGACCACCAGTAGACCATTTCGACACACCACCTTCCCTGTAGCTGCGTCCACAAACACCAGAGATGGGATACTGGTTACCTTGTACTTGTTCCACAGCTTCATCTGCAGAAAGAAAAAAGATGAGAGGTTGGAAAGAATCGTGGATGGAAAGTCCTCAACGCTCACATTTATTTCAGTTGGAGAGCTGGAAAAACTGTTTAACCGTATCTAAAACTGATGTCTCCAGTGCAGTTACAGTATGTTCTCCTGAAATATGACAGTATAAATGAAAACAAATGTCAACTGAGCGCCATATATATTTTATAGGACAAACACCCTCTGTGTTGTTTAAAAGACACTCAGGAGACTAGAAGGTAGAATAAAAAAGTACAGGAGTGCAGTCAGCCCTGAGGTGAATTAGCAGAGGGTGAGAAGCACACTGCTGCACTTTAAAGAGGCTGAACTGGAGCAAACTCATGCAGTCCCTGCTGTGTCATGAATAAGAGTAAAAAGGGGGGCTATGCAGCTTAAAAAAAAGAGCTACTTTTGCACTGCAGAGAGGGAATTTGAGCTGTGTGAATTATTGGAGCTTCTTGGAAAGATAAGTTCATAGTTTCATAGGCATTTATGAGCATCCATTAGCCTCGACATAATGATAACACCTCCAATATGATGAGGTGATATTAACAAAGCCTCATAAAGTCAGAAAAGAAGCTTTATAGCCAGAAATATGTGCATGAACCCAAGCTATTTATAGAGTTCCGCAATCAGTGTAGTCCTTCACATCAAAGGGCAGATCAAGCATTTCACATATCTGAGGCTCACTTTCCATATCAGAGGGAAGAGTCCTACGCTGTGAATAGAAAATAGCCGTGTCTTGTAAAGACAGGCAGTCGGGAACCGTGCAATGTTGCTGCTTCAGCAAGTACAGAAGAAGAAGAAGGGGATCCCTCGCATGAAATCCCATACCAGCTCAAAAAAAAATTCAGACGGTAGAATGCGAGAGGGAAAACTATGGTGTCAGTCTGTTTCACCCACTTTTATTTAACCTATATGCTTCAGGTTTTGATTTGTTTATTGAATCAAAATGCCTAAAATGACTCTACAGGGGACTGTATAAAAAAACAGACTACAATATAGTCAAAGGAGGAAAGAAGTAAAAAATAAACACATTTGATACTGTACGACCCAATTTATTACCTGCTGTACCCAGCCAAACACAGTACCCATATAATATAATGATTTGCGCTGTCTGGATGCTGCAGTAGTTACTCTAACAGGCTGTTTATGCCAAATGAAGTGAGCACTGCTTTTCTTGAGGCTCTGCGAAGTAAGCTTGGGTTACCATTGAGCTCCAGGTTGATGAAAACCTTTCGTTGCTCTCTTTGTGAAAACAGTGACTTCACTGCAGCGGCCGAGCACAAAGACTCTCTGAATAAGAGAAGAAAGCTTGCACTGTGTGTGTTTTACTCATATCGCGTGTCTTCCCTTTGCACAAGTTACACATATGTTGTCGTACAGCCGCCACAGGTCAACCACAGGCCCTCTCTGACAGCAGAGGTCAGACGGTCTGTCCCATGGACAAGACGACCCGGAGCCTCCTGACAATGTTGGTCTGGAAGTCCGTCAAAAGCAAACTTCAGCGTCTGCCACAGTCAACAGTTTTACCACACGCTCCACACTGCTCTGGAAACTCAATCTCAGCTCACAAATTGATGGGGTTAGGGGCATTAACTGTGACTGTCTCCGAAAGCTAACATGCCCAACACCATTTCACTCAGCTGCCTGCTGTCATCCCGGCTGATGATGTGAGATTGAGAGCCGGATTTAGCCGAAAGAGTGTGAGAGGGACACGAGAGCAATAAAAAAAAAAGAAAAAAGCAGAGTGATAGGGCGATTGGTTCTGCACTAGCAGAAAAATGTCATGAAATGTATTGCATGTCAAGGCCCAGAGGTATCAGCACTGAGGTACGTGACAACGTAATAGGATTTTGAAAAAAATGTTCATGAAAGATGCACTGTTAAACTAACATCTGCTTATCCACTAGATCAGTATTAAGATAAACTGCTTTCACCCAACACCCTCTCACAGGTTTTTTGGGATGTTATGACAACAAGAATCTGCATCCATGTTAGCAGCTCTGTGAGGCTGTACCTCTGTACCACACAGTAGTGCTAAGTGCTTATAATGACAATACTAACGCTGTGATGTTTGGCAGGTATAATGTGTGCCATGTTCATCATCTTAGGTTTGTGTGTTAGCATACTAACCTCTGCTGAATAGCACACAAAGTTGCCTACAGCTGAAGCTGATGGGAATGTCAATAGTTTTGCAGGATTTTGGTCACAAAATTAAAAAGTATTGGACAAATGCTTGGGGAAAAGCTATGGATTTTTTTAAAAACCATCTTAAAAATTTGGTTGTCTTTACAACATAGACAATCTAAGTACAGAAAAGGAGAAAGTTGACTGAGGTTGACAGGTATTAGAGCACACAGCAAAAAGGGACGGGACTTATAATAGTATAAAGTATAAATAATAAGAATAATCATAAAGAAGAAAAATGGAGTGTATATGCAACCCACTCCAATAACTCTAGTTGTGTTTTTCAGTCTGGACCAAAGTCTGACTGTCATTGATGCTGCTAGCATGGCTAAAAATAGAAACCATCAGCTGACTACAGGTTAATCACTCTCTAAGATCATATTAAGATAAGGGATATGCAGGGATACATATTTTAAGGGTAGAGGAAGATGACTGCATATGAAATCTTAAGTCATTTCATCCTGCAGCATCAAGAAAGCAGCTGAGAGATTTGTGGAGCAACCTCAGAGGCAGAACCAATTCCTCCTCTTTGTCTTTCCACTAATTTACTGCATCCTTGAATCACGTCTGCCTGGTGATTTGGCTTCAGATCAGAGTAGCCCCGGATGCTAAATCCTTCAAGGGTTTAAATGCGCCTTTAGAAGGAAAGGGCTGTTATGATTTCAGGGCGGGCGGGGTGGATTTGAGCGACCTTGTAACTACAAATACAACATGTCCTGGAGTCTGTCGCAAACAAACGTCAAATGTATTTCAGCACCTTAAAAGACAAGAATTCATCATTCATGGGTGGGGCGAGAAAAAAAAGTCTCACTCCTGTCACAGCTGAGTTTTCATTGTCATCGACTTGTAAATCCAAAATCTTCCTCCAGCTTCCCATAATACGAGCACGCTCTCCCCTCTTCTGTCCTTGTGAATAGAAAACACGAGGATCACATGCCCCAAAACATTGTTTCACTACCGAGAGCCGCAGGCTGTCCATTATAGCTGAGACAATAAATACAGAAAGTGACATGATATTTTGTACTAAGAAACATAGATAAATCACGCTGTCAAACCTGCCCTCATTCCTTGGCTTGAGAAACAGCTTCCACCTTATAGAAGTGGTTTTGTATTTGTGTCATCCTGTCAGGTTTTATTAGTCTGTAACATGACTCATTTCATTAAAGTGCTTTTTATGTGTATGTAGAGCTGAGAAGATTAAAGGAATAGTTTTGGGAAGTATTTATTTGCTCTCTTGTGGAGAATTAGATGAGAGGACTCATAACAATCTTGTATCTGTATGATAAGTATGAAGCTACAGCCTGCAGCTGGTTAGGTTAGCTTATGGGGGAAAGCACCTAGCCTGGCTCATAAAGCCAAAATATGTCATTATTGCACTTTCCAGTCTATATGCTAAGCTAACTGCAGCTTTATATTTACTGTACAGAAGTATTTCCCAAAACTATTCAATTAGTTCGCCACATTTTTTGGACATTTATCAATTAAAATCTCAATTTTGCAGCTTCTTAAATTTGAGAATTGGCAACTTTTCTCTGTGTGATGTCGTAAAGTTAATTTGGGGTTTTGGACTGTTAATCAGACAAGATGTTGACCTAGGGAAATTGACAGTTGTCATTATTTTCCTTTTTCTATTTATTTTTTTTAATTAAAGAAACCATTCAACAGATTAACTAATCATGCAAATAATCTCCATTTGCTGTCCAAGCTGTTCTCTTTGCTGATTTATGAAAGATTTCGGTTGGAGAAATACAAACAATTATGTCCAGCAGAGCAGTCAGAAGCTAATTAGCATGCAAACTGCTCGCAGACTGCATTCACTGCATCGAGATTGCACTTCGCCACTCCCAGCTTTCTCTCAGGGCGCCTCTATTCATTATCAATATCAACAGAGTGTGTAACTATATATCCGAGCAGGGGGCTTGGCTATATAGTTACACACCGGTTTAAGGATGCCAATAACCCCTGCAGAGAGCCCACCAACTGTTAAGACTCTAAGGAGAGCTGGAAATCCATACTAACAATCCATTTACTCTCTTGGACATGCAGACATTAGCCTCACACTACGCCCGGTGCTCATCATGCTAATTGGATCACGCATGGTTGCAGATCCATATCCAGAAGAAGAGCAAATCAGCCTACTGTGGGGGCAGCAGATAATCGTGCATGGGCATAGTAGGGTTGTAAATCTTATCGCCCCACTGATCAAAGAAAATGCTGATTCTTTTTAGATGTAGCTATATTTGCTTGATGGGATCAATGCCTGCATTCATTTCCTACCTGACTCATTCTAAACTGCGAGTGAGCGAAAAAAAAAAAGCGGTGAAACAAACCCTCCCATGACATCCACATTTTCATGTTAAATGTCATGCGTGGCGATCGCTTTCATGCCTCTTTGCACTGTTGCACTTTATGGCAAATGTCTGCTCTTTAAGAGGTCAGCTTACGTGGAGAGCCCTCCCAACAGATTTAAGGGCTAAAAGTTTTACGTATGTACACATCTGCTTCAGTTTCGACCCCGTCTGCAGCCTTGTCCTGCAGTGAAATTCGGCCTCAGTCACTAACCGGTGGTTCTCCGCAGTTTGGCGAGTGTTGAGAGAACTAGAGTGGAAGAAATCCCATCACTCAACGTGCCTAATTCACCTATCATTGTTCGAGCCCTATCTCCTCGCAGATCTGCTGTCACTGGGCCGGTCAGGCTTGAGGCATCTGCCAGGCGCTCCCATTGCTGCCTCATTACAACAGTGCCACTACAAAGGAAAGTCAGGCCTTTACAACAGAGAACATGAGAAGTATCCTGCTGTGATGCAGCACAGACCTTTATCTTTGAGTACTATATGGAGGGACAAATGGTGACCATCCAATTGGTATCTGAAACTAAATTTTCATGTTAATCATCCAGATTAACAACCTACAGTATTCACAATTCGTAACTGCACAAAGTGGATTTGTGGAATTTAATTTAACCCACTCAGGAATTCATGAACTCAATGGCATTTATTATCAGGCAAAAATGTTCCCCTTATAATCTTTTCATTCATGTCAAGGGGAAGTTTTTTGGCACAGATTACAGCGCAGGTTGGGAAAAAACAAGTAATGTGTTACACATTATTCAGAGAGGACACATAGGAAATCGTGTTCCAGTTTGATTCGATTTAAATCTTCAAATGAGGAGTTTTTCAAAATAAAATAAAATGTTTCAGTTTGTACAATCATCTCCTGCACAGACGGGATAACAGTCAGGTGATCGATGGCTTTGCGTCTTCCCACTGATCTCGGTTGTTAGTGTGTGAAAGCCATTTGTTGGAAGATGGGAGGTCGTCTGTCTGATAGACTGACCAGCCCCCACAAGACATGTTCAACAAAAGCATTTGTCTTTTACTGGGACTTTTTTTTATTGAGTGTGCCTGCAGGCGGCCTGATCTCTGACCGTAAAGATTTACTGTTGTGGCATGGGGGGTAGCAGGATGGACTGAGCTCTTGGTTTGCCTCTTGGCAGGCGCTAACACAAGCTTCTTTAAAATTCAGGCCTATCAACCTGTGCAACATGGATAACATCATCTGCAAATGGATTCAAACTAACATGCTGGTGCTCAGCAGCATCAACAGTTCATTCATCATGTGTCAGGCAGCTTTCAGGTCAAAAGCATTCTGCATTTTCCTCTCGGTCCTTGGGTTGAAGACGGATGAGAAACAAACTTCTCCTGACTACACCACTGTAACTCCCTTTTGGCTGGGCCCCTGCAGTCAGCTTTGACTTACATTCCTCCATACTGCACCCCGCCTCTGCTCAATACGCTCCCAAGGCTCTCAGTAACTGGCTGTATCCACTTCAAAACCCTGTTGCTGCTCTTCATGGCTACAAAGGGAACCCCCCACCCACCTCTTAGCCATACTTCAGCCAACACTATGCAGGCTAGTGTGTGTTACTTAGCGCTTCCATCTGTGCTGCTCTGACCCGACTATCGCTTTACCCGGTCAAGAGTCTTCACCGCCGTGGCTCCCCCGGTGGTGAAATACACATCTCAAAGCCAGTGACAGCTGCACAGGCGCTGCCCTTTCTCTGAGCTAGACTGATGACCTATCTTTTAATATGCTCCAGCTTCATCTCTCGTTTTGCATGTGCGTGTCGCCACAAGGGCTGTGCTTTCATCTTTAGAGCTTTGCCATCACTGATTTCTGCACCACTGGTGATTTCAAAAGATGATACATGATTTTTTTCTACCATTATTTTCCTCGAGTGTCATCTGTGTTTTCTAAAAACGTAAAAAAGTACAGGCCGCACACTCCAACCTTCTCCACGCTGTGCTCATTACAGAGGCTCATCCTGCACTAGACATCCACTGTGATGGGCAAATGCACTTCCCCGAAATGTGCCGAGCTGAAAGAACACAGCAGAATTCACTTCGCGCCTCTTCAATGCAAAATGTTTGTGCTATCTCATGTGTTTTATTAATCCTATAACATTCTCTGGCCGAGCCATTTTGGTCGTGGATCTACCAGAACGCAGACGGGAGAGATGCTGGCTAAATTGCTTTTTCGATAAAGGCCCCCCGTTGCCCTGGCAACTGCACTGCCCCCCACCACACACACACAGACGAAGTCAGGACATGTCACTGAGTGCCAGACACATTGTGGGCTCTTAGTTAATAATTCAGTGATAAATTAACAGTTTGGTGAGGAAAACAGGTGCCAGAATGTCAGAGGGCTTAGGGTAAATAACCCAGCAGAAAAAGGGGAGAATGAGAATGAGAATGAGAATGAGAGAGAGAGGTGTGTGTGGGTGTTTCCCCCTTCCAGCCTTGTGTGGAGGCACAAAAGCGACCCCCTGAATACAGCCTCTAAATCCAAACTTGGACCCTGCATGGCGAGAAGTTTTTATGTAGTAAAGAACGTGACGCAAAAAAAGCGCGGGGGGGGGTGTAAAGGAGTAAAAAGCAAGGGCTCAATGGGTATCTGCAGCATTGTCTCTCCACAGGCCTGAGCTGCCCCTGAGGCCTACATTCGGCAAGGCCAAAGGTCAAGACGGCAGGGGGTGCATTCTTCACTCCCAGTGGTGTTTAGACCAGTCTGCCTGCCTCCCTGCCCCCTACAGACTTACTGTTCTTTCTCTCTCCGGCTATCCCTCCTTTCTTTATGATACATTACAAAGAGCCAAGTGTAAACCTATTTTACACACACACACAGAAACACACACACACACACACACACACACACACACACACACACACACACACACACACACACACACACACACACACACACACACACACACACACACACCGTATCCACACTAATGTGGAAAACATTTAAATTACATCCTTTTCTCCCTGCATCCATGCTAAACTGAAACTGAATTAAAAACATCCGTCCTCAATTCATTGATGTGTGATTATCATGTGATTTGAGGCATATCTTTGTCATGTGATCCATTTTTGAGAATCCTGATTTGGTGTCCAACTCACTTGCCATGCTATATTTCTGTAAATAATAATCCATGGTTCAGTAAACAGTGGAAAGCAGCTTGGTGGAGATGGGGTGAAGCTGGTGTCTTGGGCCAACTAATCACTAGAAAACATTTCAGCAACCCATAGCTTTTGGTGTTTAAGAGTGAACACAAGTTAAAATAACACAAAAAAAGTGTAGAAAAACAGCATTGTTCTGTATTGTGGCATATGAATTTTTAAAATAACCATAGCTAATGAAGCTAATGAAATACTAGCTGTATGCTGGGTGAAAATTAAATAATTTTAGTTTAATGCTGGCTTAGGATGACAGTAAACTAGTTAGCCAGACATGCCAACGTTCACGAATACAACACAGTGGGATAGAGATTTTTAACATAAAGTAACCCCCCGAAATATTAGCTATTGAAATATTAACTGTAGTTATCCTAACGTTTTCACATTCAGTCTTTCCCAACAGTTTGTAAGTAACCAACTTTAGTAAAAACTATTTGAAAACAATCAAAAACAGATCTTACACAAACAGTATAAGCAATGAGTAGTCATGGTAACATTCTTAGTCAGATCAATCTCTGTAGGTCAATCATTAAATTCTGATGAAAGTACAACTCGAGTCAGCAGTAATGATTTACCTAAAGGCTGTTTACAACATGACAGAAGCTTGTTGTGTGAACACTGTCACGATTTTCTCAGTTAGTTTTAACTCACACCTTCTACCATCAGCCTGCATTTCATCAAGTCGAGGCCTGCAGGGTCTGACAGACAGACAGACCGACAGATAGAGATGATATAAAGCTGGTCTGGCTGTGGACCAGCTGGACCAGCTCTATCAGTTACCTTAGCGTGACCCTTTGAGACTGGCATTATACACTCCCAGTGATCGGGCAAACTCATGACTTGGAAAGCTCGGAGCATTTTTGGTGTGTTTTTTTTTATTTTTTATTTTTTACTGTGTGTGCCAAAAGGTAATACAACACACACTCTCTCATTGTAATCCAATACAGTATGGAATGATTCTGGTCAGGTATGTGCAGGAACTAAAAAAACGTCAGGAAAGCACTTTGTATGGCCTCATTAAGTCTGTGCACTTGGGGAATCTCAGCCCATTACATATTAATAATAAGACAAAACACACATTAGAATAAGCCTTTCAGCATAACTGGATTTTTACGCATGTGCTTTTTGCACTTACTGCTCAATTAGATACACTCAGCAAACAGACCCACGGCAGCCGCGCATTAATTCCACCCATAAGCCTCCACATTACTGTTTCTCTGGTACCCCGGTTTCCTGGAGTGCTGGCAGACGGGGGTAGGGGGGGGTTGGGTGTCGGGTTTAGACAGCTTCCCTGTTGTGACCTCTGTTTGACCCTACATTTAACTCCCACCACTCCTCCTCGTGCTGGAGCCCTGGGAAGTCTCCCGGAGCCGCAGCTCAATCCCTGATCCCATCACAACACACAACACATTAATATTTATGGAAATTTGAAGGGAGCATTTCAGACACATTATCAGCGTCTTGTGCATAATCAGGGTAGCTCTGAATTCTATATACGGCAATCTATCTAACACATCTTTACATTTGGGTGGCTCTAGCGAGAAAATAAACTGCATGCATGTAATTCCAGTATGAAACCAATTTATAATGGCATTCAAACGGTGACCATATCACTGGATCCCTAACAGAAGCAAAACCAGACTACATGTCAAAGTAAACGCACATTTTGTGCCACACCGTGTGAGATGGGTAATAAAGTCTTGGGCTCATGGTTCGTGTAGCAATTCAATAAAGACCTGTAGCACTGGCACATCTACGCATCAAAACAACCTAAAAGTGGAAGAAGAGGCGATTAGGAAGTGAGTTTGAGGTAAATATGTTTTTAGTACGAGCATTATGCCAGCTCACCAGTGTATTTTGCATTATTTTATGGCAATGTGAGATGCTGCAGCAGTTACATTGTGGGATTTTGGTCCTAAATCTGTCGAAGCTCTAAATTGGACATTGGCGTGTCTCACGGTTCGATATAAGAGCACCATTTTTGACTGACAACCAAGGATTTCGCTATGTTTTTCTCATGATTTTCTACTTTTGCACAGTCCAACTGGGCCTTAACGCCAATTAAGGATTTTACAGTCATCCTAAAAAAAGCATTTAGATTCTGAATTATGTTCTGAAAACATCCAATAAAGCTTAATATACACAATAAGTGCCAGGATGCTGAGACACTGTGTACTTGGCAGGGTACCGTATATTCTTGGCCCAATTGTACCCTCCACAAGCAGCGAGGAGCCTCATAAATCACAATGACACCCTGCGTCTGGTCTGGTCTGCCTCATAAAACAACACAGACCTCTGACAGAGGTAGCACTCTGAGGCCTCAGCATGTGAATATGCACACAAACAAACACATATATACTATATATAGCCATATGAGCTCCAGGAAATAGAGAGTGCAATATCTCACATATCTTCAATCTAGCTTCTGCTGCTGTGGGCTATGATGCACAATGGTGGGAAGCTACATTAACAATGTGTCCCATTTCATAAGGAAATGGATATTCTTACTCTTTCTGCCCATTACCTGAGCTACATGCAACTCTACAGTGACATTTGGTTACATGGTGACACTTTATATACATCCATTAGCCTATTTCCTCCTCTAGTCTTACGCTCATTAAAAGGCACATCTGTTTGACTGCCGCTGCAGACTGGCCCCGTGCATTTTATAGCCGAGCTGTACATCTGGCCCCTTCTCGTATCTCTCACAAGCTCCCACTCCCTCCCCTCGCCCGCCCACCCTACTCCACACACGCCTTATTCTCGGCTTATCCCGTACACCCCCCCTGCACTTTTCACATTCAGATTCCCATAAGCTCTCGCTCCAACAGAATCAGGCCATATTGGCCAGTTGAAGAGACTCTTGGGTGCAGATTTCATTTCATCCAGATTAAGTATTGCAGAAAACATCATACAAATCAAATATCCATCAAGTCTGAGCTACATGTCTAGGGACGCACTGGGAAAAACATTGAACATAGGCAACAAAATGCATCTATTTATGTTATGTTAACAATGAATAACTACTTAACTATGGTCTATAATTATTGCAGGTGAACATTAAATGTCTGACAGTTTGAATGTCGTTACATTTTATCTCGACTCCCACAGTTTAATTGGGACATTAGGGATACAATTTCACAGCGTTTACATCAACTACAGAGTGCCTTACAAAACAGGATTTAAAAAAAAATTGTGAAAAAGAGTAGATAAAAGGAAACAAATAAAAATTCAATTGAGAGGAGACAGACAGGCTTGGAACAGCGATAAAACACAGGACATAAAAGCCCATTGTAAAAATGCTTCCCTGTACAACCGCGCTTTGAGAAGTGGCTTAAAAGATGCTACTGATCTGGCTAGCCTCAGTTCTGGCAGAGTGTTGCAGACCTCAGGAGCCTCAACAGCAAAGACCAGGTCACCCTTTGTCATAAGCAGAGTCCTTGGAGCAACCTGCACTGCTCTGCCAGAAGACCCGAGGCTACGCTCCCCCTCGTAAGTGGTTATAAAAAGGTCTGATGTGTAGCTCGGAGCCAAACTCCTGCTGAGCCTCAAAATAAACATCCATCAATTTTCTAGATACTTAAGGTCAGGACTGTGGTGGCAGCACAGCAAGCAGAGTGTCTTTTTTTCCTCTTACAACTTCCTCCAGCTTCTCTTGGGGGATCTCCAAGAGCTCCCAGTTCTGACGAGTGAGTTGGGGGGATGGGGGTAATTTCTGTCAGGTGCCTGAACCACCTCACTTGGTTTCGTCCAATGTATCGAATAGAGGCCGACCCCCAATTTTTATTACCAATATGGCAGCCGTTGTAGTGAATATTTCCCCTTTTCTATGTGGATTGTGCACCAATATGACTCAAAGCTACTCAGAAGGCAGTCGGGTTCTAGTTCTGAAGCAGGGTCTTGGTGTTTGCTAGCTCAGTGGTTTTTAAACTGCGGTCTGGGGACTAACAGGGGTCCTTGAGTAGGTTGTAGGGGGTCCCCAGCAAAAGTAATTGAAACAATAAGAGAAGAAACAGGGTTAATTGTAATGTATAGTGATCCTAGTTTGATCTTTAAAAAGGTTGTATTGCATGTTTTAACCCATTTACTACAAACTGTAGGGCTGCAACTGATGATTCAAATCTTCTATAAATCTGATGATTATTTTCATTTTGTCTATAACTTGTCTGAAAACAGTGAAAAATGCACATTACCTCATGCAATTGCATGTTTTCACTGCCCAACAGTCTAAAATCCAAAGATAATCTATTTACTATCATAGCAAATACTGAGAGGTCAGAACCAGTTAATTCTTGGCATTTTTACTAACAAAAATGACTTGATATTTGTTGCAGATTAATTCTCTTTCAAATGACTAATTAATCAATAACAGTTTCAGTTCTACTATATTATCCTCTCCAGAGAGAGATGTGCAGTATTTAGATTGATTTATGTCCTTCCAAGAACCATTTTCAAAAACCTTCTTAGTAGGGCTGTGAAAGACTCAAAGACAAAAACTATTTCACCTCAAGGTCCATTTAGTCAATGTTCTGGAGCTTTAAATCATATCACAGTCTTCTTCAGTTGATCTGCCCGCTGAAGATATGGGATATGATCAAAAGTTCCAGAATATCTCTTAAAGTGCCTTCCAGATGTCAAGGAGTAACTTTGAACAAGTTATGTTGTTTGAAAATCAAACATTCAAAACTAGATGCCAAGCGATGTATAGGATGAATTTAAATGTTCCTTACAACAGAAAGTTCAACAACTTCCAAATCTCAGATAGTCCTTGAACACATCAGCAGGGAGTTTTTAAAACAGCCCCTGCTTGCCCACAACTAAATTACTATAAACAATACACGTAATGTGAGAATATAAAGATGATGAAATGTTTATGGTGACGGATTACGCATGTCAAACAAGTTTCATGTCTCTGCGGGTTGATTCTCAGTGAATCCCTTACGTGCAGATAAGAAATCCATCTCTAAACTCATTTGGAATATAGTCAGCAGGAAAACATGCAAAAAGGGCATTTGTGGCTAATTGACTAAAACATGCAAAACCACCAGTACAGCTTTGAAGCTAAGTTCATTGAAGGCATCAGAATCTTGTTTTGTCTTCGATAAGGAATAACAAATCGTATTATGACTCACAAGCAATGAGTGCCGCTAATGATGCTGTAGCAATAGCTGTGTGTCTTGTGTATTATGAAAGGCTGAGTGATCCCTCTTACCTGCCAAGTCAATAAACACCAGTCTGACAGTGTGGTTACCATACTAGCTCTGTCGCTTTACTTTAAAGAGCTGATACGATTTACGAGAGCACACGGTTGTCAGAACTGGCGTGGTCGACGTGGTGAAACTCAGGGAACAACTATAAAGTTAAGGAAAGACTGTTACACACCGGCTTATTCTAGGACATACACATTGTGTTGCTTTTCATCCATGATTAGTTAAAAAGCCCACATAAGCACTGCTAAGTCCTTTACTGTATGCTGCTAAACTGTTGCGTTGAAAGTTAACATGAAGATGTAATGGTTTTATAATCGTAAACAAAACATCTGAGCAGCAGATGAAAAAAAAGGTTGGAACAGAAAGAGGAGGGCAGGAGTGAGTGTCAATTTTCAGGGTCACGTCACCCTGTTGGAGGGCTGACTGACAGGTCAGAGCACAGGTTCAAAGTTCAAGCCTTTAATAGCCCGGTTGAAACAGCATGGCCTTTATGTCATGTGTTCACGCCTAACGTCCGTGCAACCCCCTGATCCTCCCTGACACCAACGTCTCTGCCTTTAAATGAAAAAAAAAAAAAAAAGGTTTACATAAACAGTCAGTAATCTCCCCACACATCACCTTCCCATCTTGTAGACCTGAGGGCCTCTTTTAGTGGGATTTGTCTGGTACACACCTGTAAAGACTCTCAGAAGGAAACACGGCCGAGAATAAAAAAGATGGCTAAAGCTCCTTTTCTTTTTTCTGCCGAGTGATTTCCATTCAGGGAGGTAAAGCAAGCTGTCCAGCGTCTGCACTTGAAGCTTTCGCTGCATCAAAAACTGAGTGGCATCAGAGGAAAGTGTGCGCTCGGGGGTGTGTTTGTAATTCAGCTCCACAAGCCTGACAGACGGATCTGAGGCCTCCCACGGATGCAGGCAGAGGTCACCAGCCCTTGCTAAGCCTTGGTTTCCTACAGACTCTTCTGATATCTTATTTCAGCAGTTCAAGGGCTTTTTAGACAAGATGATGTAATGCTCAGGCACAAATCCTCAACACATCTCCTTTATTCATTTACGTTTTTACTGTTTAAGGCTTGAGCCTCTGGCAAGGAAATACTGTGTCAGCATTATAATGTTTGGTTGAAAGCAATGGCTTTACAGTGGGGACAGGAAATAAAGGACAATGTGTAGGAAATGACACGCTTGACATGGATTCAATGCTCCAAATGGTTGACAAGTGTCTTAGACTAATAAGCCAACAGGACATATCAGATTTCTTGTTTCTAATATAACTCACCATTTAAATTCCAGCAGCCTATTACACCAGCTCTGTGTAAGTTCAAACGTCGTGGCTTAGTTTGAACATGGTGTGAGCTATAACTCACTGTTAGCAGCAGACTGTAAGTCACTTAAAATAGAAAGTCATTCGTTATTAAGTGTTGTCATGGAGGAACGGTTAGAAAGAGACTAATGATAGAGCTGGAGGACTTATTTTTTTTTAAATCTAGGCTACACCGCATTTTCTGTGATTTCCCTTTGACATTTTACATTGTCACCGACATGCACACTCGATATTGTGCTGTGCAATTACAGTATTGTCAAACAGATGAAGGCACAGTGGGATTATATGCTGCATGCACTTATGGGGTTTGTGAAACTGACTCTCTGACATTCATACCAACTTCATGCCGTGATTGGCCAGCTGTGCGGCGGTAAGAAAGAAGCTAGTGTTTGACCTTCTCTGTCTGTCTCTTTTTTCATTCTTGACACCATTTGTAGCACTTTTCATGTGAACAACTGCATGCAACAATATGAATACCGTCTGAAAATGTGCTCCCATTTCCCCATATTTCTCTCTATGACGGCCAGCTTTCTCTCCACCTTCAGTTCTTTTCTAGTATAAGCCGCCCCTTACTTTCTATCACTATAGTCAGTGGTAGATTTCTCTCCAATTTGACCTGAATGCCACACTAAATGAAACTTACTGCAACAATGTTTTGATTACAGTCGAGTTAGTCAGTTAGGTTGTAGCATAAGTAGCAACTAACTAAAGTTTTGTTTCATCTTATTTTTTCCACAGATCAAGCTTTAAACTTGAGTGTTTGAGATAGTAAGGTTCTTCTGAAACTGAGTTTTGAGCAGCTCATAAACAACATATTTCAATGACTGAAGCTTTGCAAAGACATGATTATCTTGGCTGAGATGGCAAGACTCTCCTTTTTTTAATTACCGTCCATCTCCAGTGTTTTAAACATTTCAGGCCGCAAGGCAGAGCAAAGCAGACCTTGAGATTTGTAATCAGGCTTAACATTTAAAGGCAGTGGAAAACCATTTCAAAGCCTGCCAATAATCAGGAAGGTAAAAAAAAAAAAAAAAACACAGCGCGGCTTTGTGTTTTAAAGACCTGTTCAGAAAGAGGGTGACAAACATAAGTGCTAGAGCAACAGATCTTTATGCGTATGTTTGCTGTAAAAATAAACAGCATCCTTTGGAGAGCAGTCAAACAAACAAACCCAGAACTGAAATGAATGACTATGCTGCTTCCATACTATACATTTGTGACCATTAACTCGAGGGACCTTTGTAGTGAGTAGAAAATGGAGTCTGGTTCAAAGGGTGGGGAAGGGGTATCCTTTGGTGCTTGGACTTCCTCCAACAGTTCTCTGGACTCAGCTACAGGAAACCTGCACATTAACTGCAGCCAGAACAAAATGGAAGAGGAGGAGGAAGAGGATGAACCTCAAATGACTCTCCTGAGCTGCTGGTGTAAGAAGGAAAAAACATATATTTTCTTATCTTCATCAGTGACTGTATTTAAAGTAATTTTTAGCAAGCATATTACATAAGAAAACATGGCTTAACCAAATATCCTGAGTGCGATCTACAGTCTAAAAGATAAAGCAAATATGGCGTCTTGCTAATAAGAAAACCCTGAATGCGTTATTGTCCCGTGCTGGTTTTGAAAAGCTGTCCAGGGAAATGTGATTAATGTTTTCCACAAACTCAGAAGAGGAAGTCCCAGGAGATTTGGACAGAGAGACACAGAGAGACACACAGAAAGAGAGAAAGAGAGTTGCACTACAAAGTAGTCAAGTTCAGTAATAGGCTACCATTAAACTGCGGAATCCATTGCCAAGGAAGGAGGCCCTCCCATTAATATGAGTCATGGAAGACCACAAGCAGCGGTCATAAAAATGCGACAGCCAAGAGCAAATTAAAAGCCAAAACAAGAAAAAAAGCAAAAAAAAAAAAAAAAAAAAAGCTAGTCAAATGGTTTTCCATGCAACAAGGGAAAAAAAGACAATCACCAGCTTTTTTTGTCTTCTTCATTAGACCAGATGTGAGCAACGTCATCCCTGATCCTGACAGCGAGCTCCACGCTGAGACAAAGAGGACACACATGGGTGAGGTGCAGCTCTCCCTGCGTCTGTGGCAGCCTGGAATGTGCAGTGGGTTTACTGGGTTTATAAATAACCGTCAGAAACAGGCAGACACAAAAGGCGCTGCTGTTCTAAGCCGGACCACTCTTGCAGAGCACCCTTCTCCACCCTCCTGGTTACTACCAGCGTCTCACCGGAGCAGTTAGCACCACAGCCGAACCCACCCACTCTGCCACTGCCTGCATGTGTGTGTGTGTCTGCAGCTCCAGCATCACCAGCCCTGCTCGGTCTGAATAAAGAAAAGAATAGTCAAAGCAACCTTTAAGAGCATACAAGGTGGTAGTGTGTGTTTATATGGGGAGGGGGGGGGGGGGGGGGTGTGTAGGTTAAGTAAGGAAGGAGGGAGAAATAACCTTCAATTATGGTTGCAACTTCAATTATCTTAAAGATTTTTTTGATGTTACAATTAATTAGTAATTGTTTAATCCAGTGGCTCCAAACCTCTTTTATCCGATATACCCTACAGCTGAAGAAGAACTTGTGAAATCATCTACACCGGTTACGGTCCAAATGTATTCATTTGAATCAATATTAAACTGCATGTTATCTGACACTATTATATTAAAGTGGATATTATAGTTCTTTTTATACAAATCAACTGTTATCGATATAGTATCTGGATGTTTCAACGATTTATCCATTTTCAGCTGACAAATGTTATTTTATACTTTTACCCATCTATTTGGCTAATTTTAGTAAACTTCCACCATCTATCCATTTCTAAAGCTAACTATTAGATTACTTTTACCTTTCTATTTAAACCATCTAATAACTAACTATTCCGACTGTTTATCTATTAGCTCATTTCATCATCTATTAGCTTATTTTAGCAAACTCCAACCATTCATTTGGCTACTTTTAGCCAACTGTTCCAACTGTTTATTATTTTTAGGTATGAATTTTAACCATTTAGGATGTATTTGCTTATTTTAGCTAACATCAACCATATATCCATTAAATTCATTGTTTTGGTATTAACTTCAACCATTTATCCATAATTCTACATTTTGCGAACAGTTAGCTCAACTATTAGCTAAAGGTACTCGAAAAAAATGCAAGCACAAGGGGGTTTTGGTTATTGCATTTTTGTCAGGCACCATGTATAAAAAAAAAACCTCTAACATCAAGAGAAAATGTAAACCAAATATAGCTATGTGGTGTAGAAGTGGATATATAATTTAAACTAATTGTAATTTAGTTTTTAGTTTGCTTAGCTCCTCCACAATCTGTCCACATACCCAACGGCAGGTGTAAAAGTACCCCATCGGGTAGAGGACTACAATCCATCTGACTGGGACCAAACTGCCTGACAACATATCAACTCAAACAGCAATAAAGGTAGTTTCAGGAATAATGAGACAATGTGGCTGTAAGGCTGCGGTTGCAGAGCATAATGGCATGAAAAGTGGCAGGCAGTCTTTCTGAAAAGCTGCGAGTGCGTCTGTGTAAAACTATTCGCTGTGCCAGAGCAGATAGGAACAGATTATGACGAGAATCAATCCGTGCTGCCACATATTACAGCCTTCATCCCCCTTTTTCTCCTGGTTGCTGCGGCGCAGGAGCCTGCTGCTGTCTGCGCCTGGAGCTTGACCAAGATAGAAATCAGCCTGGTTTTTATCTCTCAGTCCTCTCGTCACCTTTCCAGTCCTCCATTCTCTCCCTCCTCCACCCTTTTTTTTTAATGAAGGACAGTAATGGCATGCATTGAGCACACTAGAGAGGCAGGGAAGGAGGGAGGAGGGGGTGAAAAGGTGATGGGCTGCACAATAGGCAGTCACACTGCATTTAAATGTTTTTCTCAGACACACAGTAGAAATGGAAAGTGAGGAGGGCTGGACAATATGTACTCATGTATGTTCTGTTCTGCGCGTTGTGGAAAATTGGATTGTGATGCCGATTCTCCTCTCCAGTGTGATTTGTCAGTGACACAGTTTTCTCTTAAAAACACCACAAAGAAAATACATCATCTGAACCAGCTCTGTTTTCCTTGGCCAGGAAGCAAGGTTCCTCTCCTTTTAGGGTGCTAACGCCGAGAGTCAACAATGACATGGAGGGAAATCAACAGAGAATGAAAATAGATGTGTCTGTGTAAAATGTGTCATGTCTGCAACACCTCCATCCAACTCTTCCCTCCTTAAATCAAAGAGAAATGTATTCCACACAAAGGACCGACTTATTGATAATAATCGGGCAGATCTGAGTAACATCTATCCAAACTATCCATTTCGGTTAAAGAGAATACCATTTATTTGGAAATACGCCTTTAAATGTTGACTTCTGGACAATTTTGAAAGGACAACTTAATGTTTTCTGCACTGGCTGGATGACACAATGTTTGTAAGGCGGTATGTTTTCTAGGGGAACATTTCCTGCTGGAGATTTCCATTTCTTCCTCTGGGTGTGATTTGATTGACAGTGAGCAGAGAGCAGTTGTGCTGCATGCTCTGATGTGAAAATAGTCAACGTGGGCAAAGTGAAATAATAATACAACCCCGTTGTAGCTCCTGAAAGCCAAAACCTCAATGTTTGATGTCATGGATTATCCTCCTCCAGCAATTTTCACATTTGTGGTGGTTCTTTTTCATACGACACACAAAAAGTGAGTAAGAGGCAGTAACTTCCTCTGAAGGCTGGAGAATAAGCCCTCATATCCCCATTTAAGCCAACTCAAACAAAACCGAATTTGAGAATCGATCAATTGTTTAAGGCATTTAACAAGCCCAAATTCTAAACAATTGTTCCTTCTAGCTTCTCAAATGTGGAGATTGTTAAGTAATGACATCATGTTGTCACACTGCAAATAAAGTTGTCCTTAAAATGTTCTTTACCCTCACTTCCAATGTGCGGTTGCTGTATCCCATTCTTTAACTTTTACAGGTCCATTCAAAGCGATCGGCGTCGGTGTTTAGCGACATGCAGAGTGTCATTACTTTGCAGACACAGATGCAGCTGCTCGATGTAGAGCGGATCTAATTAAATGCTGTTCCACATTAACAGGATTGAGCGAACCTACAGATTTCTGCCTGCTCCCTCCGGCCTGTGAGTGGCACTGGGTGTAATGCATATGAGCAGGAACCGGACGGAGTGCTTCCTAGAATATACACACATCCTGCCAGACGCAAGCGAAACCGACATCCGTACACGCAGATGACCAGCACGCATTGTGCCTTGGGGTGGTGGAACACGGTGGCGTGGCGGCAGCGTTACAGTCGCACAATGGGCAAGTGGATAGATTGCCACAGTGAAGCTGCTTTTCAAGGCTTAGGGTCTTTTTGTAGCCCTGGGCGATATCTAGAGGTGTAACCTGTAATGTCACTCTCAATCTCAGTCTCAGTCTAATTACAGGTTTAGCTCTACCTCACTCATCTGGGTTGAACTTAATATATTCCGTCTTTGCCTGCAGTCATTTTGTTGTCACTGGGCTTTAGGGCTTCGGAACAAAATCCATGTAGCTCATGTTTTGCTCTGATTGCTGCCAAATACCAACCAGGAAACTGTGGTCTGTCAAAAACATAGTATATGTGGTGGCCTACAGAGCACACTGTTTGTAAGTGGTTGCATTTCCCAACATAAACTAGCAGCTGAAGCTGAGGGCTGAATGTGGGTTCGCTCATATCAGATGAAACATGTCTCAATGAGAGCCGACAACGAGCTACATGCTAATTAACAGTCATCGTCAGTTATGGCTCTGACTTCACATCTTCGTCTTGTATGCAGTGGCAGAACAAAACAGTCTAAATGGACAAAATAAAAAAAGTATGATGATGATATCTCTGCTGGGAGCTTTCAGATATAAACAACAGGCCCGTGTTCTTAAAAAAAGGGAAGCCAAAAAGGGGGGCGCCCCACAATTTTCTTTCCCTCTTTTTTTTCCCCCCCCCCTTTTTTTTAAAAAAAAAAAAAAAAAAAAAAAAAAACCGGGGTGTTTTTTTTAAAAAAAAATAAAAAAAAAAAAGGGGGAAAATAATTTTTTTTTTTATAATATTTATGGATCCTGGGTAACCTCGAGCACGGGCAGACCCCCCCTTTTTTTTCTTCTCCTTTTCCTCTTTTTTCCCTTATTTTTTAAACATTTCCTGCTATTTAATTTACCCCTATACCATAACGGACCACTTTAAAACAGCTTGAATTCACTCCAACTCTTCTGGGGTGACTACAAAAAGATATATAAAGGAAACGGCCCCAAAGGTCCTGACATTAATAATCTTCACATTATTTTTACTGTGTCATAACAGTGATAACTGTGATGTGCACCCTAAGGCACGCCTTAAGTACACCATCATGAATGTACTCAGTAAAAACAAACCCATGTAGTTCCATTGAAAAATGACTAAATTAAATGGTGGTTTGTTGGTATTTGAACTATATGAGACTGAAAATCTCAAAAAAGGTCCAGGAGTAGCCCATAGAGACTATAATTTAGACATCACACCCCACAATACATGTGTTGGATACCACAAAAAAAAAAACTTTACAAGAAGGCCTGTAGGGCTAAAGCAGAGAATAAAGTTCAGCCTGAGGAAGAGGCATTGGAGTCAAGCTCCGCCATTTCTCGCGTGTTGCTGTATCAACACTCGCAAACTAAGAAGTACCTTGCTTGTTAGCACACATTGTATAAACAAAAATGATTTCGTGCCAACCAGCACTTTGTTTTTGTTACCATCTGTATTCTTGGAAGCAAAAGACAAACACAAGAGGGATCCCAAAAACTACAATAACAATCTTCTCCTTCACACACACACTTATTCTTACATGTAAAGGCCACACTTCCTGGCCCCCTGCTGTATCACCCATCATCATTTCTTGTCAGTTTTTCAGTATTTTGCCACAGAGCTTCCCAAAATGCCTTGAATTCAATTGCATCATGGTGAAACAAATGGGGAAGAGCTTTGCTTCACATTTTGCCACATTGAGCAAGTCTTCACTGTGAGATCGGCACAAAAGGAGGCCCTCGAGGGTCAACAAAATTAAAAAGGGTGGATACAAAAAAAATAGAAATTTCATGAAAAACATTCACTTTGAGATGTGTAAAGTTGACATTTTGGCCTGAGGATGGCCCAAGACATGGTAAATGGTAAATGGACCTCTACTTGTATAGTGCCTTTCTAGTCTTCCAACCACTCAAAGCTCTTTTACAATACATGCCACATTCGCCCTTTCAAACACATTCACACAGTGATGGCAAAGCAACCAACAACCTTCCAATTAGTGGACGACCCGCTCTACAAACCACAACCGCCACGACTTGACATAAGCTGACAAGTCTTTGAAAACCAACGAGGTTCACCTTCTGGAGCGCATGAAAGTGTTTGTCAAGTTTCCCATCAGATTAATACGGTGTTCGGGCAGAATGTTAGGGCCAGATGGACCACGTGAAAGGACAAGGGGTCAGACAAAGTATAACGCAGCCATGGACTTCTACAACAATTTTAAGGTAATTTAATTAATGTTGATCAAGGGTAAAACTTGACCGAGCAGCGGTGCCAGACAAAAGGGAAGGCGATGCCCTCATTAGGTCATTAGGACACATACTCTTGAGACCAAGAATATCCACAATTCTTGGCAATCTGTCTAGTAGTGAACCATTATCTTACTTTAGAATTTCCAGTCACAATCATTTGACATGAGAGGCAATTAGGTACCTTAACGTCCTATTCAGCTTTTTGTTGATCAGACCTTTTGTCTCTGGCAAGAAATGAATCTGGAATGGTAGTTCTGCTACATGATCTTTTTCCCAGAGGAATTACAATGTTCACTTGTGTAGTCCACCAGATCAGTCTGGGTGGTCCAGCCAAGTGATCAGCAAATGGACCAGCCTGGACTGGTTCAGCCCAGATTGGACTTTTGTATGGGACACTTTCTTTTCCCTCCAACGCATTTCTCTCCTGTGAAATGACAGACCTGACAATGCTGCCATTTTTTCATTTTTAATGAGCTCACAGACATACTGAATTGCCTTACTGTTTCCACAAGGAGATTCAGTCAGCAGTTTTCATACATCATACAACAAAAACAAACACAAAACCCCACACTGGCCTACGTGGAATTACCGTGGAATATGAAGACAAAGGGGACATGATGCAACGCTGCTTTTATAATTGATTTTGTTCCACAGTCCATTCGATAATGGTCTACAGAAATCCAATAACCGCTAATTGCTCCTCCAAACATGAGCACTTGGCTCATAATGACTCCATGTCTTTCACACACAGTCAATTTTTTTTCTTATGTCTCTATAACTTCAGCTCATCTCGTGATCCAACCCTGTAATGAATTCACAGCGCCGCGCTCCTCCCTTCTTTAGATCTTAATCATTAAGAGAAGTAATTGCCCGAAATTGCTCAGGGTCCACTCAGCCATTAGAAGCCCACCAGTCTGGTCCCTTAGCAACAGAAATCTGCAGCCTGAAGATGATTTCCTGTCAGTCAAATTGCAATCACAGAGTTGTATCTGTTATGAGAGCATCTATGCTCTAGAGCCGTAGCACTGTGCCCACTCCAAGTCAAAGCAAAACAGGAGCAGTTCACAAGATGCTTTTGGGACAAGATGCCTACTTTTATACATATCTTAACCTTTAAACCCGTCCCTGTTTATGGATTGTTATGTCCAACATGAACCTCTTAGCACAGCCACTGGAAGGCAGAAAAGAAAGAAAGCATTGCAGGCATACATCGGTTTAAAATCACAACCTATTTTCCTAATTGGGAGAACTTAAAAAGCACTCCATACAGTCTGTGTCTCCTTTTCTCTGGGAAAACCTAACATCTACAAAAAGGCATCGGGAGGTTTATTTGATTAATTCTAAACAGCTGCTTAATTGCTGCAGCGTTGTGTGCCATTAGGCCATGATGAGCAGCATAGAGCCGGGCTTTAGAGGAGTGAAAAATAAAGCAGATATCCTGGTCAAAGATCCCTTTCATTGTACTAATGATATCTCAGACTGAAGGAGTTTGCCTGGTGGAAGAAAAGATACTTTGAAGAGATCGGTGGAAGAAGACGACAAACAATTACGGTTTTCTGTGTTTCGATATGATGCAAGGCTTAAATCATCAACACTGGATTTTTTATTGGAATGAAAAAGAACATTTAGTGGTGATATGCATAAAAAGCATTAATGATTTATATCTAGATTAATGTAATCTACATTCAAGGAATTTAAAACATTTGTTTTTGGCTTGAGGGACATAATATAACATCTATAGCCAAATACGGATTCTAAACTAACTAAACTCCACATATTTTGTTAACATGATCATTTTGAAGTTTAGATTTCTCATTTCCCCACTGGACATGTACACAACAAAAGAAGATAGTAATGAAGATAAATAAGGATGTCCTAGGTTAATGTGTACATTATAACCGCTCTTTTGCAAATATGGTCATATGTTTCCTTCAGCTGAATGATGAAATTACACATCCCACCCACTCTTTGTGTAACACTGCGGTTTAATGTTTAAAATGATGTCATCTCCATGACCCAGACAGCAGTTTATGGAGTGATCGTAATCGTGACAATGCTGGATTGTTTAGTTTTAAAAAGGGAAAAGTTATCCACTTCTGCAGCTGGAAAACGTGGCTCCTTTAAGGATACTGAAGTCACAAAGGGAGTGAGCAGTCGGTTGAGCAGGGACTTTATCAAGAGTAATGGCCCATATTGAAAAAAATCTCTGGAGCAGGAGTGTAGTATTGATGCTTAACAAGCCCTGTCAAGAGACGGCTTTGCATATATTGAGCAGCATTGTGGGAGCTGATGAGGCACCGTTCCAGTACTCAGGAAGCACCCGGTTCACAATCCTCTACTATATCCAAACACACACATATACACAGAGAGAAAATAGTTCTTATGCATCACCTGAAAAACCGAAATGCCTTTCTTTTGCTGCAGCCTAAACCCCGCTAATAACCAATACCATCTCAACAGCAAGGCTGCCTCTAAGTATACTCATAAAAGACTATTAGCCCCATGTATCAGCATGCTCTAATTGTTTGTTTGAAGTAGATTTCTGGAGTGTCACCGCCTTTCAGGCCCTCCTCCAGCGCTCACTCTCACTCAACTTGAGTGACAACGACGCTTGTTGCGGCCCGGGGCAGAGGGCAGGAATCACTCAGCGAGGGCTGAAATGAAAAGAGCAGCTCTTGTACGGTTGGCATGGGGCAAACCGCCAGAGAAGCTGCAAGCAGGGGTTGACTTCACAAGCAGCACCGTTCTAGTTCCCACCACGAGCAGCACATCAGTGGTCCAGGGGCAGCCGGCCGCCAAAGCCAGAGACCGAGCGCCAGCCGCCCCTCCCCAGGCTCCCCAGTGGCCGGCCTTGATCTACAATTACCACCCGTCACTTGCCATTCCATTGAAGAAAAAAGGCTGTTTGATGCATAAAGGGATAAATGGGTGAATAATTACATTTTTAATCAAGCTGAAAGAATTTCTTCAATGATAAAACAGGCGAGAGTTACAACTGGAGGAGAGATCTGCTCATTTGGAAGGAGAAAAGAAAAGATTCACAGACCCCCCTGTGTGATAACAAGCTTCAAGTATATTGAGATGTTTAACCTTAAGTGCGCCTGTACTGCCAACAAATGGAAACCATCTCTGTTGAGTCATGCAAATGCAGATGAAATACATGTTGAAAAAGAAAGCTGCATTGATTTTTAGGATTAAAAAAAGCTCTAAAAAGGCAGAAGGAATGTGAAAACACACTTCTTGAAGAAGGAAACAACAAAGCATTTCAACTCTTTTTTTCTTCCTCTCAGCATCCTTTTGGTCTCTGTGTTCTCTGTGTCAAGATCCAATGTCGAACAGAGAGTGATATCAAAGCAGATGATAAACAATGCATGACGCACAGTGCATCCTGAAGTGGAGCCTACAGTGATGTCCATGTTGCTGTCATAAGTCATTATAAAAAATGTTCAAAAGTTGAGCTGTAGCTGTGGTCTTGATCAGCTGTCGAATGTGCCAGCTGCCATCAAGGTGCACAAATAAAATAATAATGTGAGCAAAAATGACAGACACACTCTGGTGTGCAGGTGGGAAATGTAGCTTATATCTATAATTCAGCATCCACTAGTGTGCATATACAAGTTTTACTAGAATATCTATATAATCAGTGTTGCAATGTGTGCAATAACTAATTACTAATACATTTCAGTAATAATATAACAGTTACCCCCAAGTACTGAATTAGTTACAATATTACTTTTACCTATGATCTAAAATCACATCCTTGGATTAATTTTTGTAACTGTGGAAGAAACTAGTTTGGAAGATGGAAATCAGCAGCTGGAAATATTCCATTACTTTAATTTAAACAAACAAAACTGGATTTTAATCTTAGTTCTGAATTTTGGTGAGAAGGGAAGCAATTACCAATTTTGTGTGAGTAGCAGAAAAAGAATATAACTAGTAGTGTAACTAACTACTGTTGGCATGGAGTAATAAGTTAAGTAATGATATTACTTTTGAATAGAGTAATGAGTAATATATTACATTTTCTGAGTAACCAGCCCAACACTGTATAAAATATGAAGGAATCAAGGTATTTAACTTTCATATAAGCAGCTCTAATCATAACTGGTTGATGTTGACAACACAGTGGGGTGCCTGGCCTATTGAGGGAGGTTGTTGCAGAGAAGTTGTAGAGAGGAAAAGGTTGGAAGAGGAGGAGGAGGAAGGGAGGAAGGGGTGGGGGTAAAGAGGATTACGAGGGGCCAGCAACGAGGGGGCCATTGTTAGAGCCTGAGAAAGTGTGCAGGAAGAGTAGCACACACTCTGGAAATGAACTCAAAACTCTGGCTTTGGCAATGAATAACAGGAAACTGAGATACAGGTCTGCTCGATAATGCACACTCTTCGCTCATGATCTCTGTAATGACCTTAATGATGATCCGTGCACAAGGCAATTTATGAAGATGGGCAATCCACAAAATGTGTTTTGCATAAAACAAATATACATATCATGGGAGCAATGCAGTATACGAGTATACTGCCTGTTTAGCATAATTTTGACCAAAGTGATTGCCTGTTGGAGTGTTTCCATTTTTCAGCGGCTGAGTTTGGCAGGCTAAGATGACAGAGTGCTGCTGCTCATCTGGGGAAATGGCTGGGCAGGAGGATGTTGCTGAGAGGCAAAAAACCCACCATGTCTGTAAATGCAATTATCAAAAAGACCTTGAGCTGGGGCCACGAACGATGAATGTGTGCTGCTATTACAGCACTACCCATTTGTGACAAAAGAGAATCAAATTGTGTTGTTACACATTTAAAAAAGGGCCCAGAAAACACATTTTCTCAACCAGCTCCCTGCTATAAGCAACGGGGTCCTGCATGAATACGTACTTCTCTGCCAAATTGATAAAGGTTTTGATTATTTCCAGAGAGAGATTTCTGTCTGTGCTGATTTTTTTGGAGCTTTCCTCACTGGTTTGGGCCGGGCTAGGCTCAGGTGGAAAAAGTGGACGTTGTGGTTCCATGCACTGATTTGTATGAAAATGTGCCAACAAGTGTTGGGCTGTTTGCTTATGTGGCCAGGCCAAATCTGATGAAACCACACCCATACTAACAGCCTGATGAAGCATATTATCTGAGTTTTTGAACTCTTACACCAATATTGTCTGAGGACTGAGGATGTTTTTCCCCCCAACATTTAACCTGATTGTTACTTATTGATCCATGAATATTTATGTGGTGGAGAAATACTCTTAAAAGCCACTTAGGGAGCTGTATTCACCTCTGCACCTCATTGAAAAAGAAACAAAGCACCCAAACGCTTGAAGACCTCTGAGTATCATATGAGGTAGAAAACGCATAAATGGAAAGAAACCTGACCCATTTTGCTCGTCCTGCTCCCTTTTGTGTCGGTGGGAAGAGGACACTGCTGCGGGGGTGGAGTCTATAAAAAACAACATAGCAAAATGGTGTGAGCGCACACGTGTGTGTCCAAGCTCCTCAGGTTGATAATAAATCTTCAGAGTGGTCCTGTTCACACTTAAGTGTCAGTTCCCACTCCGAGTCACAGCCTCTGACCATTAAATTCTGTTTACTTTCCAAAATGGCAGCACAGTCAAGCAAATCCCCGCTAGGTAGTTATGACTCCACTTGCTTAAAAAATTCTTGAAGCTACATTACATCCTTTGAAACTCTTTCAACAGCAAAGGAAACAGCTGCAGTTGTACGGTGTTGACTAAGCTAGCATACTGCAGTAATTATTTCAGTCCTCATGCTGGCATCCTCCTACAGCTGCTCACACTTCACCACTGGCAAACACAAAACCGGGCCCAGCACCGCGGTTGAAGCCTCACTCTTGTTTCTTGTCTCTCAATCTGTTATCTTAGTGCCAAGTACACAAACTGTGTACTGTGTACTGTGCCACTAAACCCCAAAACCACAAGCATATTTCCCTCTGGCATCTATATAAACGCACTGTGACTGGAACAGATTTCCATCATTCAGATAAATAAGTGTTATCTGCATGTTTGTATAATGAGAAGTAGTAGTAAGCGTTATTGTATGGCATAAATGCTGCACAAAATCAGAAGTTACATTCATGGTGATATCAAAGCAGAGTCTGAATGAACATCAAAAGCATGGTAATCTGAGGAATTTTACATGGAATATTATGACACATAATGGCTGCAATTTGAAGATCAAAGATGGTGCAGATCATTGAAAATGCAGCATTTCCTTCCTTCTTTTCATCGCTGTCTTTCACCTAAGGAAAAAAGGGGAAAAAAACGTTGCAGGGTTGCCTCTGACTCCACTGGCTTATTCTGATGTCCTGTGGGCGATATCGTAAAACAGGGATCATCAAGGAAAAGGAGGCAGCCTAATTAATAGGTAATTCTAGGACAGGCAGGTTTGCCTTTCAAGGCCAAAATAACTCAAGGGTCTCACAGCGGAAGGGAGGCTGAGCGGATAGAGGAAGAGCAGAAAAAGACCACCCTTGACAGGAGGCTGTAAAGCAAGAGAGGATACAGTTAAAAAGCTACTCGACTGAACCGCAAGAAAATCAGACCAAACAGTGGGACACAAGAACTAGTGGGTTTTACAGAGATACTTGTTTTTTAATATTTCAGACAAAAGGACTTTAAATATTTACTGTACACCTTCAGCAGCATAGCTCCATTTCAGAAAGATTCAAGGCACTACTCTGACGCCAGAAGACTCAAGTTCAAAATGGTCACAACTTGAGGAACCCCAGTGTATTATTACCTAATATTCCAGGACAGTATGTGGTGTACCCATTTCTCAAAAACTGGCAACTAACTGGCCACAAACGACATGCGATCTGTTATCTCTGTCCATGAACTTACATAAACCGTTCTGCTTTCCGCGGAAATATTCGGAGCTTTGAAGCCACGCCAGATATTTAACTTGGCTCTGCTTTCACTTTCTGAGACTGGATAAAGGAAGACCATGTTAAAGGAGACCTAGAAAGCATAGGAATGTACAGCCAGTTAACATTTCCCTCCAACCCCTCCTTTATTCCCAAAGCATTATACATTGTTCTGTACTTCAAATCCTTCAGGTCTGCCTTGTGGGAATGACTGAAAAAAAAAAAAGACCATGCCTGTTAGCATGAGTGATGTCAAATGCTGCCTTGGTATTTTGTGATTATGCTCTGATTCCAGTAATTAGAGTGTAATTACAGTATACATTATGAACATATCTCCACCCTCGCTGGCAGGTCCCTACCCATATTCTTTTCTCTGACTACAACAAAGTTAAGAGCATTCCTCGCCCTCCCTCAGCCTCTCAAGATCACAGAAGTCCAACTGAGTAAAAAAGTGAAGATTCATAAAGCACCTGTGAGAATTTTGACAGCCTTGCAGAAACTTTCAGCTAATATTTTTTGTGGATTTCTTCCCTTTTTAAATATATCTTTAGACAAGGCCTCCATCTGCAGTTCATCACGGCCCGCTCAGACAGCGAACACCTGGAGCAACAAAGCCTTGAGGGGAAGCGATGAAGTGATGAAGATGCCTTTGTTACTCAAGGGGTTCGGCCACACAGCGAACTCTGCGGATAGGAGAGAAATGATTCCACATGTAGGGGTTTTCAGCTACAATCAGCGACTCTTTGCACTCACCTCTCTCTTTGAGCCTGCTTTCATTCATACCAGAAAAACCTACAGTCATATTTCCATTGGCAGCAATAATTCTTTGTTTCTAAAAGAAAGGGGGGGGGGGGACTATAGTACATACCTCTGGCTCTAGCTGCACACCATAATTATATGATAGATGAAAAGAGAGACGGAGAATAGGTATAGGATTTGGCAGAAACACTGACATTCCTCGCATGAAACCTTCATCTGGGGTTTTTTTCTGCTTCACTTCCTCGGTTTTGTAAGTTTCTTTGGGGGATTGTGTGCACACAAACGGTTGGCCATTGATGCGGCTCCACTAAACGCACTTAATGATCTCAGTATAGTCTATATTCAACCTTTAGAGAAAAAAAAGCAGGCTTACTGACCACAACACAGACCCGGGTTGTCAGAGCGGAACCTGCTACCATTGGACTTAAAGAGTACACCTGCTGCTTCCAAAAACATCAGTGCTGTCAAATGAGCAGGTGGCGAGTGACATACTGGGAGCTGGGGAGCAGAGGGAGGGTTAAGTATTTTGTCTGTGTTTATCCACTCCCTACACTCGCACGGTCTCCCGACTCAATTTAACACCTCACAGGCTACAAGTCACATCAGCAGGAATGGTCTCACTTTAAGCTTCTGCAAGTTCATTTCCTTCAGAGGAAGAAACCATTAAAGACATTAGCCTTAAGTCCTGTTCACGTCTAGGATGACTAAAAACACTGAATGGGTGCGCGGATGCTTGAGCAACAATGTAGCATTATATTTTATGGCTATCCACAGGGGTTTCTTAAGCTTTAACCTTTAACCTTTAAGTGAACAATGCAGGCCTTGTGTGCTAATATCACATCTCTTCTATCTTTTGACATGCTCTATTTAAAAAGTAGCCATAAGAGTGGAAGTGAAATTGTGAGTAATTCATTTTTTTGTAACTTTTACACCCACATACATCACTTTTTATGATTTAAAAATAAAAGCATCAAATCAAATTGAATACAATTTTATTCCACTTCAGGGAGATTGTTGGATACAATTCAGACATTAAATGCCAAATTATACCTCATTTAAATTTTGTGAATGTATGTTTTCTTGTTAAAGCTAGACCTAGAAGTGGAAGAGTTTGTGTTGCTTTATTTCACTCAATGTAGCATATTTATAGTAAATCAACCCGAGAAACTGTTTATGACTAAGATAACCATGCGTCTGTTCTGACAAATCCAGATCAAATACTTCACAGATGTGCAGCTTTGCCGATAAGGTCCAATACTAACAGGGATATTAAAGGCTTACAAGTAAATGTACAACAGAGGCCAAAACACCAATCCTCAATATCTGCAGCCAAACCAAATTCATTCTGCTTGTAAAAAAAACACGGCAGATATGATCATGATTGACTGTAGTCCATGGGCCCTGACCCAGTCAGACTCAATTTAGCTGCCACAGTGGCAGCCCAGTAAAGAGGGCAAATAACTGAATCCAGAAAGGTCCCTAAAAGAGCCTTAAATTGATACTGATACAAGACAGTGAAGTCATATTACTTTCATTTGGGTGGGCATAGCAATTAGGACGGCCTGGTGCCCTGAGGCTCTCTGGGACTGGTTACACTCTTCCATAGCACTGACTATCATGCAAATTACTTTACAAATGGAAACCGGACTTGATGGAACTTGCACCAAGTTTTACTGACAAAGTCACATTAGAAGAGACTTTACAGCAAATGTGTGTGACATAATGTGCTCAGAGGCAAAAACACAAAAAAAGTGAGAAAATGAAACTCCAAAAAATGTGGCTACGGCTACTACATTACGATGTTAGACTGACCATTTCCTTTAGTGTAGGAAAACAATTCAATGAGTAATAAATTTGAGGTCTATTGCATCTGAATCTTCCCCAAATAAGAGTCCTGTGACTGCATTTGGTTATCTCCTCTTCCACCGTACCAATCATCATGTGTCTCAACGCTGAGTGAACAATGTGTGGAACAAGAAAGAAGGCGGCTACGACTCTGTGTGCCAGTAATCTCTCTTTGAGGCCCCCGGCGTCTCTAATTGCCTGGACACTTGTGTCCGAGGGCTGCTCTCGTTCCTCAGAGAAAAGATGAGACCTCTCGTGCTCCTTACAACAGGCTTAAGCTGATAAACCCTTTCATTCTGCATGGCCGTGGGATCGGTGCTCCGTGCAAACAGATTGGGCAAAAAAAGACTAATCAAAACAGCGATTAGCCCCCAACACAGAGGCAGAGCTAAGCCACAGCACAGCCTCAGCAGGGGGTCCACTCTCTCAACCACTAAAAGTGTCTGATGATTTGTTTGAGGCTTTTCTGACTAACACATTCCTCAGAGCAACTACATGAGCTGGAATATGTGTGGAATGCTTGCGGTGGGGTTTTTATTGAACAGAGACGCAGCATAGTTGATTTCAAAATGGGATGTGACAGCTGCAGAAATGCAAGGACAGCCTCGGAAGACGGAAAACACTCCAGGCCTGGAGCGCGAATCCAAAGCTAGTTCTTCCGTTGGAGCTCCTCCCACGACACCCTTGCTTCCTGTCATGGTTAGTGTTACCCAGCATTCACGAGTCTTCTTTGTAATTTTTCCCGCTTGTTACAGCCAACAACATTGCCAATACCTCCATATGGGCTACCATCAGTGCATCATCTGGCCTATTGCGCTTGTATATAATACAGTCTCCATGTGTTTCTCAGCAGCAAGGTCAAGTTCTGTGCTTGTTTACTTTACTTGCAGCTGAAGTGAACAAACAAGCTGGACTTCAACATTCACTACATTCTGTACGACTATTAAAAAATATCCGGCTTTGTCTGGAGTAGATTTTATAACACAGCCTCAAGCTTCAAGTTCCACCAAATGTTTTGCTTTTCTGAAAACAGATACATCCTATCAATCAATATGTTTTTGTGATTTTCATCTGAAGCCAGTTAGAATTTAAAACCACTAATTAATATTTCCATACAAAGAATGGATCAAATGCCTACATGTAATGTGGCACTCAGAAAGGCAAACCCACTCATAGTTATTACCCAATTCTGCAGTTCCCCTTAGCTCTACAGAGTATTCATAGTGTCTTTTATAGCATGCAACTTCACCGTTTTGGTTAATTCCCACCACTCTCATCAGTGCTGTTGAAGCTAGTGAACATAGTGGAACACTCAGCAGCTAAAGAGCCAGCTAGGAGTTGGTAGAGAGCAAAACAGAGCAAAAATAGTGAATATTGGACCGTTAGTGTTGCCATATCAAATTCATATTGTAATAACATAAGCTGTAATTTTGTTTACAGCTTGTTGTGCTGCTCCAAATTATATAGAAAAAAACTGCCAAAGCCACTATTTGTAGAATTAGGAAATTCCAAATATAGCGACCCCAGAGTATCAAAAAGGATTCTGTTATAGACACTGAATGGACTGAAACATTGCACTAATTATATCCCAGGATGGCCTAATTATTTCTATCAAAAAAAAAAAAGCTACTTATGTCTTCAGAATAATTTCAAGTGCTATAATCACATATAAATTCTATAGCTTTAAAATGACCGATACTAAAACCACTAATAATTATATACAGTGACCGGCATAAGCAGGTGACCTTACTGTACACCAGTAAATAAGCAGCCAGCTGAAAAATAACCCCCCTGCTTCATACTGTTAATGTAATATTACCAATAATACAACAGTAAGAATCAATTTATAGACAACACTGCAGCACCATTATTTGTTTTCCACATTAACTTGTCCACCAGTGACCTTGAGTAATAGCTCACAAATGTATTCTAAAGAATCACGTGACTTGGGCGTGCACACACACGCCATGACAGATACCAAGTGGGAATATCAGCATATCCATTTGTCCAAGTAGATATAATGTGCAATTATGTGGGGAGCGTGTCATTGCAACGGTGTCAAATAACACAGGCGTAGTAAACTCAGTGAACCTGTCTGCAGATGATTTACAATATTTAGATTAATAATCAAAATAGAAACACATTAAATTATACAAATTCAAGAATGTTTGTGTGCAATCTCCTGGAGGAGCAGGAGCTGGGCGCGCCTGGAAATGATTCCAAGAGACTCTCTGGTTATTACAAAAATAATGAGCAAACTACAGGCCATGAGATCTGCTTCAGCCAGACTCCGCTCAAATTTTTCTGCACTTTTTCACAACGCAAACGTGCCAACTTAGCAAGGACAGCATTTAAATTAGCTACACAATTCTCGAGTTTCCTTGAGTTGCTGAGCTCTGACAAAAAGTACATTTGAAGATGCTTACTTATAATTCTTCATTCTGTCAGCAACTGCTTAAACTCTTAACTTGCTACCATGCTGATTCAATACTATGGAAAAGATTCTTCTGGGGAGGCTGTCTGTGGTGGCATCTGACCTTATTAGACATATGATACATCTTCAGCTGGCTCATTATCTTGTAGGAGATTAACAGCTCGCTGTGAACGCAGCATCTGCCTAAGAGCAAAGTGAGGATCAACCAACGGTTAGAACCAACTAATCTGAATTATGTGAGGTCAGCATGTTGCAACATCACCCACATTATTTTATTATTATTTGTTTTGCAAATGTCCTCCTTGAAACAAAAAAGGGCTTATGTGACCAAGTTAAAATTAAAAAGGAAGATTGTGTAAGTTGGGCCTGATCTCCCAGTGGAGACGGGGCGCCGGAGTGCAATCTTCTTTCAACTGTCAAAAAGACACTGACAAAGTGCTATTTCTGGATTTTAATATTGTTCTGCTTCCTCTGGTGCTCGGTGAACATCTTCAGTCTGTCCGTTGCTGAGTGAGGGGTTGGCGGGTGCGCGAGTGCATGCACATGCTGACAGGCTGTCATAGGATGTCACTGTTGAGACGTGATATAATAGAAATACGATCCGGTTATATAACGTCAATATTTCATAAAAAGAATAGCAAAAATATGCTTATGTGATTTGTTTTGTTGCCAGAGTTAGCATCTAGTTAGCTTAGCTTCGCTCTGTCACCCATAAAACCACACACACTGGATTTTGTTACCTTTCTACAGAGCCAGGCTAGCTATATACAGTTTGTGCTAAGCTATGCTAAGCTAACCAGCTGCTGGTTATAGCTTTATGTATGTCAATCTTCTCATCTAACTCTTGGCAAGAAAGAAAATAAGCTTATTTCTCAAAATGTTGAACCAGTTGAGTTCATCCAACTTCCTTATTCCAGTCTTGCTTCTTGTAAGGCCAGAAGAAGTTGAAATAAAAAGCCATAAGATCTTCATCCTTATACCATACATCAAGTTAAATGGTTAAGTATGGAAAAAATCACACAACATTGTCTCACAAATCAATCAACAATATTAAAATCCCACAATGTAATTACAGTGACAGGCAATAAATAAGATTCACTGCATTGCCCTTACAGTATATGGTTTTAATTCGTAGAAGATGTGGGCTGGTTGCTGCTCTGTCCTCTGTCATGCAGCATTTAGAGGCCCACAAAGCCCGTAGGAGCAGAGTGGAGCATTTTCTCCATCCACATACAGCACTCTCTTAGCCCGAGGGAGTGACTACCATTTTTCTTTTTCCTCTCCGTCTTTATAAAAACTCAACTACTGGTCCTACCCTCAGATCACAGCACAGCAGTTAGTACACAATCTTTTTAGCCTGACATACACCCCCTCACCCACCACATTCCTGTAACGTACCCCTTCATCATCACCACCTGTCATGTTCCCAATGTGTTCATTTCGACTGACTTCAGAGTGAGGTATTACTACAAAACAATGTTACAATAATACATTAGATATTGTAATATTATAAACACATAAACTAATCTTACAATCATTTTCCATACAGATACATTGTCAATGTGGACGTTTCAACTATCTCAGTCATTAAGTTTAACTATAGCAACTGTTTATCTATTCATTTTAGCTCATTTCAACCTTTTATCCAATATTTTTGTACTATTTCTCAACTGCTCAGCCATTACTTTTAGTTAACTATTGTTTATCCATTTCAAGTGTTCATCCATTACTTTTAGCTATTTCAAACATTTATTCATTATCTTTTGCAAACTATTCAGCTATTTATCCGCCAACTATTTCATGTTCATCTATTACTTTCAGCACCACAATTTGTAATCCAAAGTGGATATTAATTGTTCTCCAAAACGCAAATATGCGGATATGTTTTTGATTTAATCCCAATTATTATTTATTTTTTTAAATTACTTCACCATTGTACACAATTCTAGTGTAAACAAACACAGTACAACAGCGGAAGATGTTGAGATCTGTGACAGAACATGATTATTTATGCAACATTACAGAAAACAGCACTCTCACAAAGTAAGCAAAAAGGTAGTAGATTTCTCAGAGTGCATGCTTGTCAGTTGCTGGATGAGAATCGCTTCGCCACATGCAACAGCTAAACTGTAGGCAAGACAGCGGGGCTGGTGCCAGTATGCCATGCTACACGCTGAGACAGTGGGTCTCTTTGTAACGGCGAGCTTCTTTTCAGACAGGAGCAGGAGCTGCAGGAGCACTTACACTTGGATGAAAACACCACAGTGAGGGGGGGGTTTACAGCTTGCATATACACAACAGAGCTTCCATCCTGGGAGCCGGGGTGGTGGTCACATGGATGGGAAAGGGTTATCGTCCAAGGGGAAACTTGTCATGCCAGAAATGTTCATACTATGAATAAATTTACATCAAATCAACACTGCCACTCACTGATAGAGCAGATATCCTGAAGGAGATATGTTTCATCGGGTGTCAGAGACTAAGATGAGAATTTGCGGATTGATTGTAGACTCCAAAGCACGTACCCATCATTGTGTCTTTTTCATTTAGCTTAAGAAATATGATCAGTGGTGATGACGAGAGGGGAAACTGGGCAATCACAAAGAGCCAACATTCAATCTAGGAGAGATAACAAAAGGAAGACGAAAGACAGCTCTGGATGGCAGGATGCCCCTGGGGCGGCTATGCTGTTATTATGTTGGAAAGGGCTGCTGAGCTGCGGTGTGGGGCAATTAGAGACCGGAGGATTGAGTGGGGGAGGGTCCAGGCACAACAACCGGTCCATGAAGTGTTCCCAGCTCAGAAAGAGGACGAACAAACCTCCCGACGACAGCAGTAGCATTAAAAAAAATAAAAAAATACATAACAGATGATGGTGGATTTATGAATTGAAATAACAGCCATCTGCTTATTTCCATGGAAAGAAGCTTGGACTAAGCTGCTTTCCTGTCATCAGTAGAATCCAAAAATTACTATCAAGTGATTGCATGCTGAACTTTATGCTACACTGGTTTGAATGATTTGACTGGTAAGTATGTGACAATTGGGCTGGTTTTGGTATAACGTACTCAAACGGATGAATCATCTGTTGTTCTCATCGAGAGCAGACACTGCGGTGAACACATTAGCCATGTCTATTATCTTCAACGTCACTCTGCTTTGGAAAGTCCTGACTGAAAACCACACAGAGGCCAGGAGCAGTCCAGCTGGAGAACACGGGGACAAAGAGGAAAAGTCAATCCCAGAGTATCGTTTCAGTGGTTCATGAACCGCAGACAGAGTTCGCAGCCCTACAGCTATTGTGTGTTGTCTTTTAGTAGATAACGGAAGTAAAAACAGATTGAGTTGCAAGAGGCAACGGGTTTTTACGAAACACACAGTGCGACTGTTCGCTAAACTCTCACTTGGGTAACTTAAGCCTCTGAACTTCACCTCTGATGAGATCTCCATTGTCGCCTCTCATAATATTACAGATCTCCCAGTAAAGAGGACACAATGGGCAGTGAAAGGAGATAGTAACACAAGCTTGGTGGTGTGAGATGTAACAGTTGGCACTGCCAAGTATCCTGAGCCTTCACAAACACACACACACAGTTTCCATGCCCTCTGGCCCTGAACGGCTTCAGCGGAGCAGGTGTCTGCCCACATTCTTTACATAAGCTCTTGTCAAACATGGCGCACAGCAACAAGGCCTCACAGCTGCGGGACAATGGAGTCACATTAAACTACAGCACTGCAGCCAGGCATGCACACTTTGAGCCAGAGTCAAGGTAACAGTCTCTACAAGGTCAGCTTACCAAAACTTAAAAGTAAGTGTAACATAAAACCCAGTGGTGTGAACTGGGATGTATAAATAGTAGCAATTAGAAAAAGCCATGGTGCATTTAAATTATAACACTACATACTGTATGTTTATACAACACCTCTCGTCTGGTCAGTTCATTAAAAAGGAAGTAAATGATATACTGCAGCTGAAGTGATCCATATTTACAACCAGTGTTGAGCGGACACAAAACAGGCATTGCAAACATCCAGTCAGCAATTTTAAGGATGAATCCACACAATCATACCTGAAGTGCAAAACGCAGATCCTAATCAAATAAATGCCTGATGAATGTCTGGAGCACTTCCTGCACTTTTGACTGTGTAATACATAATATGTAATTTAAACAAAATTACTATATACTTACAGGTATTATGCCAACACACAGCTTCCTTTGCCTAAATCTAAAGGCAGGCCCCTGAGTATGTTACACCTGAACCACACTGTGGGAATAAGAAGGTCCTTATTACATTAAGCCAGCCATCAGAAAGTTGAATCCATAATCTGTTGTCAAGTCATTCAAGTGTACAGAAAGAAAATATTCCAAATATATCCATGTAAACAGAATTAAGTACTTATTACATGTTTCTGGGGGTTCATAGTGTTTTTTTCTCTCTTACTTTATATGACTCAAAATTGTAAATTACACAAGTTTTCAAACAACATGAAACTTTAGGTCTTTTCAGGGTTTCACTAGTCTTTTAATCTCCCAGGGTCAAATGCCTTGAAGTAAAGATTAGCTTATTTTCCATTTAGTCCCTGAGCCAAATTCATAATAGGCTACTAAACCCTCTGTGCTTTGATCAGACTGAGGGAGAGTGCCACGGTTTCAGTTCACAGCTTCATTTGGTGGAGAAGGCCATGTAAGAACACTCTTGTAGACCTTGTTCTGTATTGAGTGATATAGTTTTCACTCTGTATACATCATCCTTAATTAACCTTCCTGAGGGGAAGTCACAGTCTTTGGATCTCACGCATTTCGATATCCAGCAGGATACCGTACATGTAGTTTGCTCCCATGAGCTGGAGTGCAGGCAGGCTGAGCAGAAACTGGTTACGAATACATCCTCTCTCAATCCTACAATTAACTCTAAAGCTCTCAATTACAGATGTTCCACATCACACAAGCCTCAAAAATGTCACATTCTGTTGACATTATTAGCCCACACTTAGTGAGTGAACACAACAAAGGAGAAAACATCTAACGATACAGACCTGCGGAAAAACAAATGCAACACTGACAGATCAAGACGAGAGAATTACCACCTGCACATAAAACAGCTCAGGCCCTTTTCAACTACTGTCACGGGGCAAAGAGCTATGATGGGCTGGGCTGCACTGCAGTTTTCAGCAGATCAGTGACATATTGATGAAAGGCGTCCTTAGGCCCTCTCTGAAGCCCCTCGCACCCTTAGTCCCTGGCCGCTAGCCGAGTGAGCGGGCGTCCTTGCCTCTGGGGGCTGGCTACAGAGCAGAACCGCCGACCAGGAGGACTTCAACAAGAGGCCTTTCTCTCACTGCGATGTGATCCTCCCCCCAGCTCTGGCAGCATCTCTGCTTGTTCGCCCCCTTTGGTCAAGTTGGGTTTTTCACATCGCGTTGGCCAAGGCTTTAATTGATTTACACGGAACTCCCTCACTCCTGCTGCACAACTCCATGTAAGGCAGTGCCAGCGAGCCAAGACAGGCAGACAGCTGGCCGTCCCTGCACAACAAGCAGACGTCCACTCTCTGAGAACGTGCTATTCGAGCGTGCCCCAAGACAAACACCAGTGGATATCCTCTATGCTGTTCAGAAACAATGTTCTGACCTCTTGGTCTCTCTGGCTTTAAGAGCGACACCACCTTGAGAATGAAAAATGTCAAATAAGAAAGACTACTGACATTTTCCACCCCACTAAGCAGTCTATAATTGACCCAAGTGGAACATAAAAACAAAAAATGTCAGTCAGACATGCACATGAGGAAATAACTGAATTAAATCCAGTGGCACCAGGACATAATTACACTTTACAGTGAAACAGAACTACATGACAGTTTTCACCTTTTCACAAAAAAGGACAGACTAAATAAAGTTTGGCCTAAACTTTAAGTTAATAACACCAGACTTTCCTTTATTCTCTGTGTTTAATCAAGAATGTTATCCCCGCTTGATTAAATAAAAAACATTTCCTGCAACGGGAAGGCCTGGATAACCCCTGAGTAAAAAGAAAAAGAGGACAGCCTGCAGTGAGAGATAGATAGCCAAGTCAGTACAGGGCAGAGGAGGGAGTAGCAGCAGAGGGAGGAGAAGGAGGAGGAGGTGGGGGAGGTGCAGTTGGAGATTCTTAGGTGGGCGGTGAGGCTCTGAAAGACACGATTGAAGGAGATGAGCTCAGCTTGCAGTCACAAGTCAAAAGGGAGCCCGAGAGGAGAGGTGAGAGGGCCACTTAGTCCCTGCAGAACCAGAACATGAACACTGGGTCAACATCTCTCTCCAGTTGGGTCAGTCCGTCGCACACCTACATACAGCAGATCCTCGTAAAGTACTGCAACATCCACATTCAGACACGCCAGGGCTTCTTCCTCTGCTACTCAGAGACTGTATGTTGTCCAATTTTATCAGCAGACGACTTCACACTTCTTGACTTGCAAAACAGGGAATCTCGTGCTTGAATTAGACACATCTAATTATAACCAAAAAATTTAAATTTGTGCATTTGTGCCAGACACATTAATCCCCACACAACAGGCAACTAATTAGGGCTGCAACTAACAATTATTTTTTATTATCAATTAATCTGCCAATTATTTTTTGATTATTTGTTTTGTCAGAAAATAGTGAACAATATCCACAGCCCAATTTGATATATAATAGCTTGTTTTATTGAGTCAAAAAGGTCCAAACCCCACTTTTATATATGACAACTAAAAGTATATAACAAGCAAATATTTGGCATTTTTGCTTGAATTACTAAAATATAATCAATTATCTACTTATCGTTGCAGCTCAAAACCAATCCAACCAGCAATATCCAGAGGAAAAAAAAGGAAATTAACTACCTGAATTACAGATAAAAATGTTACATCAGATCCACCAGAGATACACACCAACCATTTTGACAGGAGAAAGGCTGCAGTGTCAATGAATGCACAGATTCCAGCATACATAGCTTTACCATTATAACAAAAATTGAAATGCCAGCATGCATAAATCATGAATTAACTAGTCGATGATGAGGGGTAACGACGCGCTCTGCACGCCTCTGGAGATGTCACATTTATAAAATACTGTTAGTGCACTAAAGCTTCTGACTAAAACATGATTTTTTTCCCCCTGCTGTGTTACAATGAGGAGAGAGAGAGCAGGCCGAAGGTTGGACGAAGCCCAAACTGGATAAAAACCGCAGGCCTGTTCAAAACACAGACACACAACTGTATTGCTCTATTCTCACAAGACCGACGCAGCCAACAGACCTCCAACAAGAGCATGAACAATGGTTATGTTGATGCCACAGACATTTTCCTCAAGCAGTTAGGACACAATAACGCTGCACTGTGGCGATGGATGTGCTCCGCCCCAGACAACACAAGACAAGACAACCACCCCACTCCCCCCCCCGTCATCGCCCAGCCTCATTCACGCCTGGACTTCATTATGGAGGTGTAACAGAAATGATCATTGGCAATCTGAGAGAATTTACCAGACAATGATGCAGTCCAAGTCATGCCTCACCTACACAAAGACCAGTTAGGGGTGAATTGACTAAATGGAAAAGATTTACAAAATACAGCTGTGTTAAAGACAAGATGTAGGCTACTGAACATTTTAAGAGACTATGGTTTTATGCACATATTGACAGGACATAACTATGATTAAAAAGATCTTTATTTGCCGTAGACATAGAAATATTTCCTCTTAACAGTACAATCAGGCCTAATCTTCCTCTTTACCATTATTTGGACAATTTAAAATTCACAGCAGTGTTTTACTTTGCAGACAAATTCAGCTAACAGTGACTTGCATGACTGAGTATGTGAATAAAGCTGATCACAGTGTCTTTGTTTATGCCTCATCTGCAGTAACATTTAGATTTAGGGAAAGAGAGACCCACTGACATCCTGCAGCCCACACACACACACACACACACACACACACACACACACACACACACACAATGTACAATGTATGTAACATGTCCTCCTTTCTATCATTTGAAAAACTTTGCTTCATGTTTATGCAGCTGCTAATATCACTTACTAACTGGTGAAGGAAACCTCTGCCATATGTATTATTTTTACTTTGTAGAAAGAATAGTAATTTATCCACAAGATGTTCGTAAGTGATCTCTGTCTTTATGTGGCAGTTTCAACAACCAACATTTGTCTTAAATTATTAAAACTTCTTCAAGAACTCCCTCATCAAATTATTAGAATTTTTTTGTAATAATTTAGTAACAGCCTAAAACAGAAATGTCTATTTTCTGTCTATTTCCACTGAAATGTGAATATTTACACTAAATGTATAATCACAGAAAAATAATTGCAAGTTAAAAAAAAAAATACACACGTATAAAAAGTGCTTAATAATTGAGATAAATAAAAGTAGGGAACTAAAAATAGTCCACTTTATGGTTGACACCATTAGGATATAGATGAGATGATGGCAAAATAAAAAGGCCTTCCCTGGGCAGGATACAAATGCAGTAACAAGGATAATATAATAGATGCAGCATTGTTCAGCTAAAATATAACATGGCAGTAACTATTGCTTGAGCAGAGCTGTATAGACTAAAAGGATAGCAAGTCTTTCTTTCTGTTTCCTCTCCTGTTAATAAGTTAGGAATGTCTGGCCTGCCATATTTAGATTATCTTGATAAAATTAAGTCAACAGGATAAATGGTTCCTTTACTGGCTGCAAGTTTTATTATTAAAAGAGTGAAAGCTGATTAAAAAAAATAACTTCTCGTGAAATAATTCTTCTGTGCAAACACTGCTGACATTTCAAGGATCATTTTCATTTTCAATGTGGAATCAGTGGCTGCCTTTTTTCTTTTTTTAAACCACTAGCTTTGTTAAATCTGATTTTGTGTATAATATTGTATTATCAATAATTGGATTTACTTGGTTTAAAGACAGATCATTTAAAGATTACAGAGGTCCAGCTGGTTAATGTCAGATAGAGGGAATCTGACTGAAAATGATAATAGAGGTGTGAGGGAAACCAATTTTATGACCCAAATTAAAAGCATACACCTGTGCACTGACAGGAGAGGCAGACATGGCCTACAGGGGGTTTTCCCGGTGGTTTTCCAGCCCACTAAACCCAGTAAAAAAAAAAAAAAGAAAGAAAGAAACCTCCTGAGAGAATAAGCACTGATTTTGGCAGTGCTCCTCTTCATCACCACAACCCATCTTACCTTTTTGTGTCTGTCTTTGAAAGGTAACGCAGGCCATGGCATCTCCTGCAAAAAGTCTTGCCAGTGTTTCTGGTCCTGATCAGACGAGATGAAGACGATTTCCAATTTGTCCTTGTGTTCAGACGTCTTTTTGAACCTGCTGTAAAACTCGCACAGGCTGCCGTTGAACTGCTTGCACGGCGCGTTCAGGCTGCATCCGAAGAAGAGCCCGACCAGGGACAGCTTGGCGCCCAGCGACTGCACGTCCACCTCGGCTTTCTCGCTGTTGACGAGCCGCTCCCCGAGTAGACTCACCAGAAACTCCGACATCGCAGCGCACAGTCCTCGAACACACAACGTTACCCTCGGCCGAGGCTGCTGTGCATGCAACCGCTACGTTTTCAGGCGACACCCGGCACTTCCTCCACCTCCAATTTGAGGTTTTTAAGGTGAGCTCCCAGCCCCTGTGAGGCGTTGCGGTGTGTGTTTCACCGCGGCTCGTCCTCCGGCGTGTGAGCGCTGTGCAGGAATGCGCTCCGGTTAAATCACCCTGACTGCAACAGCGGTTGCGCTCTCTCTCTCTCTCTCTCTCTCTCTCTCTCTCTCTCTGTCTCTCTCTCTCTCTTTCTCTCCCCTCCACTCCTCTAAACACACACTTTCATCATGACATCTGGTTATTCTAATTACAAAGACGATATCTTATCACTGTATTCTGTGTTTTTTTGTTGTTGTTTTTTTTGTTCAGCATACATACATCTGAGTTTAACATTGTTTTATATCCTGGAGCTACTTTTGAAGGTTAAAAGCAGCAGGATTCTAGGTCTGACTTAAAAAAAAAAACCTGTTTTATTCTGCTTAATGCTTGCTTGGGATTTCATTTAATAAGCTTCATCAGATTCTGCAAATTTCAAAAAGATAAGGCCACACTCTATTCCTATGGGTGTGCTGCCACCTAGTTTTCACAAGCAGAAACTACCTGGTCTGCAGCAATTTTTGAAGTAACTGAAGGGATTTATGGCACAACTTCACCTTCTTTCAAGGTGCATAGAGGAGGGAACATAGTCCTAAATGATGTAAAACAACACAAACACAAAAGAAACAGAAAGAAAAAGCCATGGTTCTCCTTCAAAAAGACCAATACAGCCTTCCTTTCCTACCAAAAACAATAACAACACCTCCGCTCTGTCTAGAAGAGAACTCATATAGTAGAGTGATTTTCTTTGTTCAGGTCAGTTGTATCCTGGGACAACTCGGTTTGCTTGTATCCAGTGTGATGCAAATAAATCCTGCACGTGGAGTGAAACTGTCAATTCTCTTTGCTTTCTGTGAGTCTGTGTCACCATTCTGGGTACCTTCAGGTGGGAGTTTGTGGTCTCTCTCTATAGTCAGATAGCTAAAAGTCTAAGTCAGATAGACATCGATTGAGGTTAAAATTAAACCACAACACTGCTTTATAGTTAGACTTGTTACTAATGTTACCAACTCCTCTGTTCTGCTCCTTCAGTAACTTTGCACATTTTTATACTTCGTCTTTTAAAACTATAACTTTCTTTGCACACTTGATCAATGTCAAATCATTGTATCCTGTTTATATATTCTATCTTATTATATCTTTAGTGTATCCTAGTATATCCTTTATATTGTGTATTCTATTGATACTGTATAGATTTTATCTTATTATACTTATTGAGTGTGCCAAGGGTTCTCTGATACTCTGTATTGAGCTATTTTAATTCATTTTGTGATTTTGAAGTGTTTAATTTCATTTGATATATATTTATCTTTTCTAGTGTTGATATATAATTACTTACTGTTCCTGTGCAAAGCAGAAATCTATCTGTCTATGAACTTTGTTGTTAGCTTGTGGCTTTCATCTGGGTCATCATACAACACTTAAAAAAGGTTTATTCTGCCACAAATATTCAACATCAGGTGTCACTTTATTTGAGTCCAACTGCAAGGCAACATCACACACAAAATGGTCACAATAATAAAAAAAATCTCAAGATATTTTTTTATAATCAACTAGTGTGTTACAATGTTACATTTGAAGAAATGTATCAAACTTACAAAAAAAAAAGAAGTGGGTGATTGCACATAAAGCAGAACAAGAAATATTATCATGAATTACATCCATGTGTTTTTCTTTAGAGATTTTCCAGTATGGATTTCATTGAATAGCTGAATATTACAAAGGATGCTCATTATTCGGTCGTACACTTACACAGTTGCTGATTTGCATCAAATGACAGAAGGAGATGTGCCTTGAGCACGATTATCAACAGTGCTGAAAATGAATGGTGGTAAAATTGACTGTTTAAGAGTGAAGAAATCTCCACGGATGTTAAACAGCGCAGGCTCCTTCAGTCCTCGGTGAACATCATCCTCACCAGTTCGGCTTTGAAGCATTCCTCCTCCACCAACTTCTGAGGCTGAAACAGGTTTACAGTGGTTGTATTACAGGTACATTTACTCCCTAGACAACTCTAACTCTAAATATTAACCTATATATAAGCAACTGAATATTATCTTAAATTAGCCCTCTTATTATCTAATTTCTATGTATTTTTCTTTATAATATGAATAGTAACACAGATCTTACTGTAGACTAATCCATGTCAACATAAAGAAGTTATTCTTACTGTGCCATATCGCAGCAGAGTGGGAACTCCACTCAACTTCAGTGTCTTCTTGAAGGCATTAGTTTGATCCTTCCAGCTGAAGCATGAAAAATACATTATTGAAAGAGCAGCAGACATTTATAGGAGCAGACTGGGAGAGCAGAAAAAGAGAGCTGATACAGAAAATCATTGACATTTTTATTGGACTAAATGATTTATAGATGAGTGAAGTAAGTCTCTGCATGAGGAGTACTTGGTGCTGCAATGTATATTATACAGTTACACCATTTAAAATGTACAAACGTCCATTTTTGTCTCGTACAGAGAGTCGACTTATCATGTATGTATGTTTCCTTTTAGGTTGCAGATATAATATTATGTACATTTACCATAATTATCCTGGTGGCACAGTACTTAGTGGCTGGCTAGAAATGATCTTTTATGACTGTACTCACTGTAACTGGCTCTATAGTTTGTCAGTTGATTAAATGTAAATGAGATTCGCCTTTATAACATAATTCTGAGACTATTAGTTGATAAATCTTTTAGCTGAACAACAGAAAAGGTATACATAATATGTTTTTGTAATTTATCAAGTTATTAGCTTCACAAATATAGATTATTTTAATTTTTTTGAATGAAGTTAGATCAAATCAGTTTGAGTTTTTGTCAAACTGCAGGTTAACTTTGACCCAAGGAACAGTTTTTCCATAAATAATTAAAGCAGAGTAAAATACTGACTAGGCCCTTTCTCCAACTTGACAGTAGATGAAGACAGAGCCATCGGGAAGATGAGCCATTTCCCCTCTAACCACTGGCTCAGCTGAAAGGGAAAAAGAGGATCTGTTTAAAAAATGACTGAATGACAGTGCACTAAATCACAGCAAAACAGTATACCACCATCTCACTGGCAGAACAATGCAAAGTTTGCTTTAAAAGCCTACATGACCAAATATTTGAACTGAATTTGAAGCACACGCATCTAGTGACTACATTATAACATGGTAACTCCAGGGAGAGAATATATATGAAGTTACCTTTCACACAGTCTGGACACCAGCTCTTTCCTTGGGCGTCTTTATCACCAGAGAAATAAGCAAAAATATCCTTCCCTTTTCTTTCAGACACAGCCTGACAGAATTCATCATAGCCACGCACGTTTACTTCTTCGTAATGCACCATCGTTAAGGCCGCGTTAATGTCACAATGCACTAACGTAAACTATTAAACTAACTCAACTGTGAGGCACTAACAAGTGTTTGCAGAAATACTGCAGCTCTGAACAACGCCGGACCTGGTAGAAATACTCTAAATCTGACAGTACCACTTCCGGTCTGTTCAAAGGTTTCTTAAAGTGACCGTGTACCCGAATATGTTTATTAATTAGTTTAAATTCTAAAGTAAAATATTTAGTTCATATTATGACACAGCTTTTCACACAGTGAGAAAATATTAAACAAGGGGGCGGTTATTTTTTTATGTCATAACATGGCGTTAAATATGCGGTTTCGTTGATGTTTGGCTTCTTTGACGATCCGTATTTGGTAAAAACTACTTCCGTTTAGCGGCGTTCTGTTGTTGTCATGGCGGCGGTTCAAAGCGTGGATCAATATTTAAAAGGTTAACCATGAGCTATATATTTCAATTAAACACCAGCTAGTCACGCTGGGTGCATAGCTAATGTACAATTCCGATACGAACTTAAAAAAAAAAAGTAGTAAAAAGCGAAGTCGAAACGGTCGAAAGGATGATTTTAGGGGTTGACTTGATGTTCGCAAACTTCAATTCAAAAGCGCCGCTAGCTGGCTGATGCTAAGTCTCACTGTTTAGTTATTAGTTTTGACCGAGCTTGTGTTTTTCTGCAATGACTGCGCAGTTTGTGCAGACTGGTCCCACAATCTCCGCAGGACAGCGGACTCGAAGAAGAGACTGGGTTGTTTTAGGTTCAACCCGAAACGTTCACAACGAGATGGCCCAAACGAAGGTGAACAAAATCCCCTTAATAATGTTAAACTGCATCTTTATTACAGATAACTCTACGCTATCTATCTCAGGTGCCAGTTTATAATAATATTTATCTCAAATCCAATTCAGTCCAATACATCAGCCCTGCAGTAAGTCGTACTTTCATGAAAGTTAATGTAATATATGTGTTTTTGTTTTGTTTTGTTGTTGAAAGTGTTTTAGAGAGATGCTGAATTAACTAACATTATATTGTAATTGAGAGGGCTGTGGTGCGTTTGTGTGTGTGTATATTACATTGTACTAAGAGTTTTCTATTATGTTGTGCACCTATTAATGAGGATAATATGTTATGAACACCTCTAAGTGTAGCACAACACAGTTTAACAGAACCAAACAGTACATTTGAAACAAAAACACGTAAAGAAGACAGGATTTATTGCAGTAGTTGCTTTAGATTGCAGCGGATTTGACTGATTTTTAATAAGAAATACCAACTGAGTTTAAAAGAAGTGAATCACAGAAATACCTATTGAGAAAGTGGTGTGAACAGCACAGTTTGAGTATCACAGTGGCTGTGTACATTACATGCAACACTGATTGGTAACTTATACACACAGCTGTTGTTCAATGAAGCCGTCCCTGCACATGCCAGCAACCGTGCCACGCATGTACGCCCGCCAGCCCCCATTGTGATAGAGAGGCTGCTGCCACTGTACGAGGAGCGTGAGAATGTGGACAGCGCCAGAAGCTCCATCAGCTTCACCACTCTCTCTGAGGAGAGACTGCAGGCTGCGGTTCAGCTGGCGAAGCGAGATCTGAGACGAAGGCGCCTTGAGTCGCTGACAAAATCCCCCGCCAAACCCTCTCAGGAGGCCTCCCTCCTTGAAATAAGTGATGTCGAGCTGCTCCAGGTAACTGATGTAGATTAATGGTACAAATTAATAGTTTATTGGTTCTCGCTTTGTTCAATCGATGACTGAAAGGAGTCTTTTTCTGTCCCTATAGGAGCTTGCAGCCACTCCGAATAAGACCAAGTTAAAAGCCTCCAGTCCAAAAGATAAGGGGGCCAAACTGTCGGTGCACACATCCAGGAAGCATCCCATTTCTTTCATGCCCCGGAGTAGCCAATCACCCCCGACCAGAGACCCTGGCCCAAAGCAATTGGAAAGAGGCAAACGGGCTCCTTTAAGCCAAGAGATCCACAAGCTGCAAAATGAGCTGGAAGTGTATATTCAGAAAGTAGAAGAACTAGCCAAGAGAGGTAACTCACAAGAACAGCTTGTTACATTATGCCTGTGTCTTACTGTTGAATGTATGTTTAAAGTTACAGCTTAGCCTGGAAACAATATCACAGTTTTGACACCCACCACAATCAGCACTACTTTGCACGTATAATGGTTAATAATACTGAGTAATGGGATGCAAACAATAGGAGAGAAAATAGAGGAGCCACTGGAGCCTGAAGAGCAAAACAAGTTGGAGACACGCAGACAGAAGCAGTCAGCCCGCTCAGCACGTATAATCTACGTTCTCCAACGACAGGTATTTAAATCTCTACCACGTGTAATTGAACATAAACATTCAGCTTTACAATTGCCCTCTAGCTATAAACTCTGTTCTACTAAATTGTTATTTAAAAGGTAAAAGAGATACAAGAAGATATAGAGAAACTACGAAGCCAAAACATGTGGGACACAAAAAAGGTATGTCTTCAGCATTGTCACAGATTTACTGCTATGTAAAGCTAAAACCATTCATTTATTTGTTGATAATGATAAAAAATTTAAAACAATATGTTTAATGACTATTTTGGGCCACCTGTCCCTCAAGAAATAAATGTGGCAGTACATTTAAAAATTCTTCTGCTGAACGGGGGGGTTTGTTTTAAGGGGGGTTTGTAAAGTTTTACCAGTTCTACTCCTAAACAGAAATCATCTAAATATCTGATGGTTAACTGATTTACTGTTCTTCTTTCAGTCCATGGCAATAAACAGGCTTGCAGCGGCCCACCGTGGGGCACTCCGGGCTTTACAGGTTGTTATCCACCAGCTGTCAGATCTATCTAATGTCAAGGTACCCCCTTATCACAAAGAGCTGGGCCAGCTGATTCGCCAGCTCTCTTTGTGCTCAGCTAAGGTTGAAGTAGAACAGGGTTCAGCTGTGCCTGAGACAGCCCTCGACATCCTGCAGAAACTCGAGGTGAGGAGCATAAAGTACAACCAGAAAGTATATGGACAATAATAGGATTTTTTTATTGTTTTGTCTCTGTTCCAGCAGAGTTGTTGTTGTTTAACAACTATTGTACACCCCCCCATTTTGTTTCATTTTATCTCTCTTGATAGTCTTTGATATGTTGTATGTTTTGATTGTACTGTAATTTGAAAAAATACAGTTGGGTTTCATTTAACTAATTGATATTTTAGGTTATTTGTCTACATATGGAGCTTATTTTATTGAGCGATTGTTCCTTTTTTTTTTTATACCATGAATAAACCAAGATGTAAATGTCTCTCTGTTCCTCTTAGACTTTGGATTCTGCCCTCTGTAAACAAGAGATGCTCGAAAAGATGCAGGCCCAAGCATGTCCTCCACACAGGAAGCCTCCTCATCGCAGCATGTCACCGACTAGCGTACCCAAGGGTCCCAGCACCTCATCTATTCGAGGACCTCGCAGACCAGCAAATCCCAAAAGAGGTGTCCGTGGTGAGTGTTTCTAAGAAAGCCTTTACTTCTTTTGAGTAAGTTTGTGCATGTGAAGCCTTATGAATATCTTCCTCCTCTGTTTCTAATGTTCTACCCTCAGCAACAGTATTTATTAATACCATTTCAAAACTCATGAATCTAACATAAATGCAGTATGTTCCTTCATAATTTCCAACTTAAGGCAGTGGCCTACTTGCTGCCAAAGCTGCTGCACAGAGTGTAAATTGTATGTATGCCTTTTGATGAAGGCCAAACCGTTTAGTCTCCCGTGTATCTGGGAGTCACCTAAGGGCTTTTGTGCAGTTGTGTTTGGGCCTCCAACTGTGCTTAAATTGCTGCACTGGGCTGAAAATTGATAAGGAGCCATAAAGAATTGATAGAAAAACAGGAAGTGAAGTGCAGAACTCTGGCATTGGGTCCCCTGCTGTTTAGTCTTATAAGCAGTTATCTCCTGCTGGTTCCTATTGCCTTAAGAGGCATCCCGTGGATGAGCTTCATCTGCATCTAGATCTCCTTGGAAACAAACTTAAATGAGAGCTAATTGTGTAATTGGCGGTGTTGTGTTAGTGCGTAATGGTTCCAAACTGATTTATTTGAGTTTAGTAGGCATGAAGTAGAGTCTAGTTTGTTGTTGCTGTAGCTGTTCTGATATAATCCTTTTTCATTTTAAATGGGACCAAAACAAATCAAAGGTATTGTTTTTCATTTGTGTCAGCAGTTAGGAGAATGGCCTCACAGAAGCCCCAAACTACTTCTCACCAGCCCTTAAACAGAAGAGAGGTGCTCAGGGCTGGCCTGGAGAGCCTTGCCCAACAGAGGGAGCTGAGAGAGCTGCAGGGACGAGCTCAGACAAACACCACCAGCAGAGGAGGAGGGGCTCTGCGCTCTGAGAGAAGCAGGGCTGACATTATAATGAAGGTGTTGGCTTGACTTCTACAAAAATGAATACTGAATTAAGGCTGCAACTACCAACTGTTGTCATAGTCGATTAATCTGTCAATCATTTTCTCGATTAATCGATTGGTCCATAAAATGTCAGAAAATGGTGAAAAATGTCGATCACTGTTTCCTAGATTTCCCAAATGTCTCATTTTGTCCACAACCCAAACATATTCAGGTACGTTTACTGTCAAAGAGGACTGAACAAAATTCCTATTTGTGAAGCAGTTATCACAGAACATGGAAATATTTTCTTAAAAATGACACCAAGCTATGAATCTATTATCAAAATAATTTGCAAATACTTGATTAATCCACTAATCATTGCAGCTCTATACTGCATTGAATTGACATGCTTCATATTTTAGTAATAGCAGTGTGATTTGGTGTGCCAAAGGTAGGTCACTTCAAAAATATAAACAATGTGAGCATCATTTAAACAGTCTAAACATATATTTTCTCATTTCTGTTCTGTAGCGTAATCAGATACAAGACGCAGGTTTCCGGCAGCCTACAGTCTCCTCTCAGCTCAGAGTGAACCAGATGCCTCAAAAAGAGCACTCTGTGCCCTGGATACCTACATCCCCTCATTCTCCTCCTCCACAGCGGTGAGCCTTTTATCTCACTGCACAGCTGATGACACATTAGACTTTTTAAAATCATAACCTCTTATTGTTCACCACTGTTTCTGCTCTCGCCGCACACTGGATGATTAACACCATTGCATAACAAAGGTTATGCTGTTGCAATGTCTGAAACTATTATTTCAAGGTAACATCCATAACATTTGCATCCAGTATGAATCTGATCATTAATGCATTGGAATAATGTGCTCTTCCTGACACAATAACATTTAAAAACAGAAGAAAAATAAGTACAATCTATGTAAGCAGTTCCAGGAGAGACCTTTCTAATAAAGTTATTTATTTTTCAGTCAGGAGGACATGAGTAGAACAATTGTAGAATTAGCTGCTGAATAATAGCTTACATTCACTGTATGATTGTAGGCGAAATTGGATTCTCCACAATATTAATAATATTATCAAAAAAAACACTCATCATAATCCACCATGGTATATTAAATCTTTCATTCATGTCACAGTCAAGTTAATAGGATAAGAAAAAAATAAATAAATACCAGCATGTCTCTTTCACTCAGGAATGGTCACTGTCATATCTTTAACAAATGTGTGAATGGTTCTTTTTATATTTCATTAGTTTCCATCATTCTTTATCTCAATATTCTCCCTCCTCCATTCCCCCTACATCTTTTCCCAATAAAGTGTGTATCTGTCTATGCCTCTGTTTATTATTCTTTAATACCTATGCTATTATCGCAACAGATCCCCTCAGAGCAGAAGACCGGAGCCACGATGCCTCTTCTCACCCCTGAAGCGCTCACCCAGCCCTCCAAAGCAGAAGGTGGCTGGGGGTTTGGGAGCAGAGCAGCCAGCTTTGAGCTCAGAAAAGAAGAAACAAGCTCAGAAGGAAGCATTAAGGTGAAGCCCATCTTCTGAAACTTTAACCCAGATTTTACTCTCGTCTGTTTATCAGATATCAGATGCAGTTTTGAGTTTTTGTTATTTGTGCTTTATACATACATCAGATAGTCTGTTCCAGCAAAAAAAAAAGGAAAAAAAAGCTAAATGGATTAAATCTAGGTAATGTTAATGACTCCTTCCTCTGTATTCAGTGAGTTATTTCTCACCTCTGTGGCAGACCCCACTTGCTGAGAGCCACAGGCAATATTTTGAATCTTAATTCAAAGTTAATTCTTTGCAATAAATTAATCTAGGTGCCTGCTAGATTGAGACCGTTTGTCTTTTGAGTGATTAATAGCTTGCCTGTTTTCAGTGCTTATAAGCACCTCATTGATTGAGTGCTCTACATACGTCTTTGTTTAATCAAATCTTAATTACTACAATTGTGCTTTAGCATTAATCAGGGACTTTCAGTCTGATTTAAGAGATGGGGATTATACATTATATATGTGAAATTCTTAATTGTGCTTTCATTTTGCTTCATTTGATGATTACTGGCTCGGTACAGGAACGCCTGGCTGGATAAGATGACAATGCAGAGAATGAAAGAGCTCAACCAGTTGAGCAAAGAAGAGGTTGAACGCATTCAGACATTAAGGTACAATAGAGATATAATTACAAGAAGACTTAAAGCATCTGTGACAATGCAAGTCAAGATCAGTTGTTGGATATTTGCAATAATAATAATACATTTGCAATGTATTTGTAGAGCGTATTTCATTGTACTCAAAGACGCTTCACATAAGTTAAAATTCATAGGTTAAAAAGCGTAATTAATCAGGCATTAAAAGCAGTTCTAAAAAGATGAGTTTTGATTAGTGATTTGACCGTGGACGGATCGATATAGTCTCAGATGTCTGTGGGTAGAGAGTTCCAGAGGGAGGGGATCGCTATGGAGAGTGCTTTGTCGCCCAAGAAATACCAAACTACACAGAAAAAATGCGGACAATTAGAACAGTTGACAGTGAAATCAATCAGTTCCCCAAATTCCTCCCTACTAAGACAAATTAATTTAGCTTAAAGGTCCCTTGTGGAGTTTTGACCTCTAGTAGCAACATGGAGACGCTTTTCTATGAGTCGGTCATACACTTACTAGTGGTGTTGTGGTATTGCACCGATCAATAGGTTGCGGCATCATACCAATATGCTGCAATGCACCAACAAGGGTAAACAACAAGAAGAAGACTGCAAGCATAGTAAACAATATTGGATTCGAAAAATTGTAATTCATATATATATAATATTTAATAATAATATAAGCTTAGATGTGTCCTATGTCCTATTTTCCTCTAGTAATGTCACTGCCCAAAACAGTGGTTCTACACAGTAATCTGCCATACAGCTCAATGCACCAGGCCTCACAATTAAACATATTACAGTGGGAATTACAACGTGGCCACGATTACCTACAAACAATAGAACAGAAAATAATGCAGATTGAGACTGCAGCCACCTCAGTACCAGGGAGAGCATATGTTTCTATAGATCGCCTCACATTTCCTAATTAGTCATTGGACAGATTAACTCTGCAAGGCCACCAACGAAACACAGTGTGCAGGTTTGTCCTTTATTTTCTCACACAAAGCGATACAACCAAGAAGAGGAAGTTTGGCATGTCATAGCAGGAAAAACACAGGCGGAATTAATAACGTTAATTAACAATGGCTACATCCCATTTTGTTTTGCAAGTTCCAGGGCTCTTTTAATATTTAGCATAGTGGCCTATCAGGACATTTTAATGGTTTATTGTGTTTTCAGCCAGGATTTGGTTACTCACCCCATTAGGAAGTGACAGGTATTGCACAATAGACCCCTTCACAATTACAGATTATATCTTGTATATAATGCCTTGTTACAGTCATCAAATTAATCTCCTAATTAATCAGCTTGATGTGATTAGTGTGTCAGGCTTCAGAAATTAGTTCAGTGAGCAGAAGGTTTGTCAGCAGTCTGACAGTTTGGGCCTTGTCTTATCACAGTGAATGTGAATATTTAGGCAAACCCAAAGCTTGGAAAATACTGCTGTTTTTGTGTAATTTAATTTACCACAATTTACCATTTAAATTGACCTAAAGTTTGAGACACATTGATAATGTTAGCAGGGAATAGAATATCTCATTCAGTCTCTTTAAGTTAAAGCTTTCAGCCACATAACTTCTTTTTTGACAGCTTGCTGTGTGGGTGTGTTTTGGTTTACAGGTCTGAAGTTGTCTCGCCAACTCAGTGGGCTGAGAGAGCTGAGCAGAAGGCCAGAGAGAGAATTCAGCCTCTTCTGGATGAAGCCGAGGTAGGAAGACTTATCTGTTGTCTGAGGCGTGCCAGATTTCACTTCCCCTTTCTTCATTTTATACGTAGAAGATGGAAACAATCAGTGCTTATTATTTGTTCAAACAAAACAAAGAGCATGTATTTACCTTCTGACTTTGCACAGTGAAGTAAATTGTGACTTTTTGAGTATCAGTTTTGTTTTTATGGACTAAGAGGAAGTTAATGATGTTTACGTTGCATTGGTTTTTTTTTTCCTTTTCTGTTTACATTAGCAGATTGGTGAGTCCAGGAACAGGATCAGCTCCTCATTGAGGAATCGGCTGTCTGAGCAGGCTGCAGAGAGGGTGAGCTGCACTGCTGTTGCAAATAACTCACAGGAGAGAAAAGGATTGGCCTTGCTATTCAATAAAGTTTCAACTTGGTGTCATGGCCATGATTAAACACCATGAACTGTAAAAAAAAACCAGCTGTAAAATTGAGCCCAATATTCTGCTTATATTTTCTCCGGATGTTGTCCTCCATAGGCAGCAGAGAGTGCTGAGCAGCTGAGTGAGTCCCTGCTGGAGGATCTGTTGGAGGACACTGCACGGGCGGCGTGGGCGGCTGAGACAGACAGACAGTTGAAGGACATGGCTGAGTCTAGGCTGCAGGCCCCCACCCTGGAGAGTATGCTGCTTCGTATGGAGGAGATACAGGTGAGCGCTGCCCTACAGAAAGGCCCACCAACAGAAGGTCAGCGTGGAACCCGAAATGTCACCTGTGATCGGGTTGTTATTTATAGTGAGCTGTTGTGACGGCTTTGGTCTGGTGTTGCTTATTGATGCAACGTCTAGTCTTGATTCTGACATTCAGCCGGTTTGAGGTGGTCAGCTATTGGCAGGTGGACAACATGTTTATTAAATGTGTTTCTCTGTGTGTGTCCGAGCAGAAAGATCAGGAGGAAGTGAGGAGACGGTTTGCTTCTATCACCTATTCAGACCCTCTTTACTGGGACCGACCAGGAGCAGCAGGTGAAAACTCCTTTTTACCTTCTGTAACCGCATTTAGAGAAAAGATTTCCCCGATGTGTCCTGTAGGTGGAGACAGTGCTACAACTGAAAGAGTAGGTGAATACTTTTCATTCTGACTCTGTGCTCTTCTCGTTTCTTCCATCTGTCTGTCTGTCTGACTGTCTGCTCCACCCCCATCCTTTGCAACACACACTGCCACTACCCCCTCCTCCCCTTCCTCTCTGTTCCCAGGACCCCAGTGCCATGCTCTGGGCTCCAGGCCAGCCTCTCCTCAGCCAATTAGGCTCACAAGGCCAGTGCTAAGGCAGAGCTGTGCAGCTGATATTGTCCTAGAGAAACCTGTGGAGACTGGGTGAGTTACTATGTCCTTTGCCCTTATTTTACACTCAAATCATTTCTACTTCTCATTTTTTGCTAATTACTCCCCCTCCTTGCTGTTTTATTCATCTTAAAGAGGCAGTAGGGAAATTTTAGAGTGTTCTCAGAATATTAACTTAGCCCTGATGCTGCCCTGGTTTGACCTATTTAACTTTCCTTCAATCATTTTAACTGAAATTATAGGCCTGAGCCCCCATTATAAGTAATCATGGCTATAGTACAATATTGATGATTATATGATATGATATAACCCTCGGTTAAAAAAAAATATACCCATGAAAATGTTGAATTTTGATGACTTGGAAAGTCAAAGACCTCCTGTGGTTGTGCTACAGAACTAAGAGGAACAGCAGCATCATCCACAGGAAGTCATTTAGTGTTGTTTTAATTGGGCCTCTAGACTGGATGAAAACTCTAGTGGTTAGTGTTTTTTCCAACAATGTACGGTTAGTGTGTTTTTTCCGCATGACATGTCTTTGCCCCATAATCACGCTCCCACTGGGAGGCGTTACTCATCCCACAAAACTCACTTGGTGGCTACCGTACCCAGGGCAGAGTCTATTCCTGACTCTGGCAGCAGACTCCACAGAGAGACCCCTCCACTGCCCAGGGCTTTGGCTACAGCTGCTGTGTACTGTTTAAATTAATGAGGAACTTGGAAGGAAGAGAGAAGGGAGTGGAAGGACGAGAAGTTGTTGACACAGACAAGCCAGCACGATGCTCCTTCTAACAAATTCAAGCAGCACCATTAGCAAATTAAAGTCAGTCAGACTTGTGCCTCAGGTTCAGTTCCCTCAACAGAAACTTTGTCCTGACTCATCTGTGACTCATCTTATACTCTTCTTAAAGCATCCATCAAGTAATAACTCTACTTTTTGGCAAACATATTGCAGGCCCCTGGAAGTATTTAGTGTCTACTCTTTTTGAAGAGGTGTTATGTTTTTACATGACTTCAGAGGTATCCAGCAATGCAGCTTCTTAATATGGACAGTCATTTGATAACTGCCAGCTCATTTGTTCTGAAAGTCTCTGAATCGCTGTGGAATAAAAACCGAGACGGACCTGCCTGCATTGCTTTTATCCTCAGTCCAAATTATAGTGCCTTTAAAAGTACTGGCACCCTGCTGGACCTTTTCATGTTTTTTTTTTTTTTTTTTTTTTAACACATTGAATCACAGTAGATTATTATTTTTTTTTTTTTGACAGGAATCAATAGAAAAAAACTCTTTGATGTTAAAGAGAAAACTAATCTCTGCAAACTGACCTAACTTAATCACAAATGTAGAACACAACATAGCAATTTATGAAAAACTTAAAGTGTATCGAGCTCTAAACAACTCAAGTATTTATATTGTAACATAAATTGTAATCCGTTACAAATAAAGCGTATGTTAAGAAAAGTGTATATAAGTGAGTGAGTGTAGCGTTACAAAGCAGGATGTTTCAAATTAAAATCAAACAATGTCATAATTAATAAGAGGAGTGGTTGAGTTCTCCATGAAGTTAATCTATTGGTTGATGCTTTTAATGGGAACATATGAGATATTTTTGGGCCGTATTTAAAGTAATGACTGTTGGTTTCTGTCGGTACGTTGATCAACATATAGTCCCTTTATTGTAATCATTGATGGTGACAGACAGACAGACAGACATTCAACACCATGGAGAGAGTGTGTAGCTTTGCTGGCATTACATAATCTCTTTTCCATTAGATGCTCCTCAACATTTCCAGTGCAATAATGAATCAGTTAGATAGAGGAGAAGTGGGGGGGGAATGCCCCACTCAACATGGCAGCACCACTTTGTCTGTATTGATGACAATTATGTATATAAAACACCTGCATAATATTTTGTGGCTCCAAAGATTGCTTGCTGTGCAGTAATTGTACTCGTTATCATTCAAAAAATAATTACCATTGATTCTAATACATTCTCCACATTAGTCACCCCTTCCCTGCTCTGAATGGAGACCCAAACAGTTCAGCAGTTGCTTTCAGGCCGCTTGGTCAATTAAGTACTTTTGTCTGGAAACAAAATCATATTTAAATAAAATATTCCCAGCCAAAGAGCTGTCCGAGGAAGATGCTGCCATTAGATGTAGCACTTGTCGCAGTTAGTGAACCCTACTACAAGCAGACAGATACATAATGGTGGTTTCGAGCTCAATGGGGTTTTCTTTTATTCTCTACAGCAAGATTGCAAGCGGAAATTTGGTGTAGACTGATAACAGCCCTTTTTCCACAGTGCTTAGTCCCCTAAGAAGTAATAAAGTTGGAAGTAGGGAGTCATTTGGTGTGAGAAAGAGAAATTGTGCTTATTAGACACATTGTTTTATAAAGCTGTCTTTTGAGGCCAAGGAGTTGCTTCATAAACTGACCTGAGCTGTGAGGGAGATGAGTTGGCTTTGTGTGCTGCAGTGTTGCAGGCTACAATGACCTATTTTACAACACATTTTCTTCACTTCATCTACTCTGAACCCTGCAGCCTGTTGCATCTCTAATACTAAAACAAAAACACACACATTACAGTAAACGAAGAGCCATTTTGACAGTTATACCCAGCCTAACCCACACTTGTTGCAGTCTGTGTCTTGAATTCAGCTGTCAACATGTAGCCTTCATTTAGGACATGTCAGAATGTGTGTGTCTTTAACAAGAAGTAATAGGATCTGAGTTTCACAGTAGCCAAATGACATTTGACAATTAGTTTGCATTTGCAGCCTGAGGAAATGAGTTGCACTAGTGTCCAAGAAACAATCTAGATTTAATGATAATGCCAAAGAGTAACCAGTCAACACACTGACCTCATCAAAGGAAGCAATTCTCCGGATAATGAAAAATATTATTTTAACAAACAAGTCCCGATATGTTTTTAAAACTGCAGTCGGCTTTAGTTCGGGCAAGGTATTTGTATACTTGCCAGCAGTTCAGATTAGAAATACTTCTGTGCAGTAATCAGCATAAAGTATCTGAAGTAGAGGGGTAAACGAGGATGCAGCAGAATGGAGAATTATTGAATGCATTGATGAAATCCTGCTTTCATGTTGCTTATAGTGCAGCTGAGCAGCTGATTAAAAGCATCAGTTCCTATGGAAGGAAATAGCCTAACAATGCAGTTTGTTTTTGTGTTGGATTTGGATTGTGTTAAACCCTTTCTCCTGTGCAGCGTAGCAGCATGGAGAGGTTTCATTTTAGGGGGTTTGGGACGGAATAATGTGTGAAGCTCTCATCATGTCGTGTGTTGTCTCAGCCCTGTTTGGTTGTTTATAACTCACATTTCTCAGCCCAGAGAGACACATCAGTCGCTGCCGTCACCGGGAAAAAAGAGTTGTGCATGCAATCATTTGCCACCACACACACACACACACACACACACACACACACACACACACACACACACACACACACACACACACACACACACTTGAACACATGAAGGAAGAACATTTGTGACAGTGACATAGCTTAAGAAATCTCTAGAGACTTCTTTGATTGTATTGTTTGATGACTAATAGGGACACTGGCAGGCTGTTATTGGTTGTGGCAAACCTGATTTTTTTTTATTTAGGCGCTTGATATAGAGGAACAGAGCCGAGGACGGAGAGGACTGATGGAGGAATCCAATTTTAAAAAATACTCTCAGATGATTTAGAAATAAATGAAATAAAGCAGATCTCATTTTATTGTTTACAGGTGCTCAGGCAGTTCTCTCAGCCTCTGCTGAGGCTTGTTTTGTTTACTTTTGAGTCATGACTTACGACGGCCTATCAGAAGAGACTTCCCGTTCACTATTTGTGGGAAGGTAGTTGTTTACGCTACACATCATTGTCCATTTCCAAAACTGCATCGATTATTCTTTACCATGGCCTGTCTGTGTGCTTGCGCAACTGCTGTCAAACAGCCACTGAGACAATGGAGTGAGAGATTTCATCTTTGAAAACAGCAGCAGAGCAGCAGATAAGATTTATGTATCCATGGTGAGGAGCCCAGACACAGACCCCGATTGTCCCCCATCTTGGCTAATGCTGACTGACCCACCGCAGCTCCATCAGCAGGTCAAACAAATCAATGAAAAAAGATGAAAGCCCCACTCAGCAATATTCTAACCCTTTCATGTACTTTTTTTATCTGCTCTCTCGCTCCCCTCCTCCCTCCCCTTTGTTTACGGCTATTACGGTATTTCAAACAAGCCGGAAGCTGTGTTGCACAGTAAATGGCAGCCTGGTAGGCTTGTAGTTGTGGTGGCTCCCACCCTCTGCATTGCAGCAATCTGTTCATTTCCTCCACACTATTCATCCTCCACCTGTTTCTTACCACACTGACCACTCTCCTGCTGTTCTTAAAAGTTGCCATCACATGTGGGCAGGAAGCCAGAGATATGAGGGCTTCTAATGGCCCTTCCTTCATGTGGAGTCAGTTCTTGGTTTTCCTGAGCCCACACCTGTAGCAGTCTTTTGATATCCACCTTGATATTTCTTTCCGGATATACTTTTCAAGTTTTGTGAGTATGCCATCTTTCTGTCCGTAAGCTGCACAGTCTTTTATACATGAAGCATGTATAAAAGAGGCAATATGAGGCATTCATACATGAATCATATAGGGCTGCTCCTTGTCCTTCAGCTCTCTCGTTGAGCTTCATAGATGTAGAACATTTAGTACTAACTAGCATAGTTGTGACATTTTTGTCATTCTGTATCATTCACATCAGCTTTTCACAGATTAATCTAGCACTTGGGGAAGATTTGTTTGTTGATTTCTGAATGTTTGTTGACTGGCTTTTGAATATGACACAAAAAGCATGGGTGCTATTCTGACTTATACATAGGAAATGGATTTGCAGGGTGCTGTTTTATTGCTTTCGCCACACTGGTCCTCAGAAGCCCATCAGACAGCAAATCGACCCATTTCAGATTTGAAGCAGAGTTAACTGTGCTGGCACTTTGATATTTATGGCCGACCCACGGTTTGCAGACCCCACAGTCAAAACAGAAACAAGTTCAGCTGAGGCCGGGGAGCACAATAGAGAGGCACTTTGCTTTGGGAACTGCTGCAACACTAAATATAGCACAGAGAGCGCCGTCGCAGGAGCCAGGCTGATTTGTCCAAGCAGAGAGGATTATATAGCCAGACTATGGCAATGCCCAGCTGAGCCCCTACTCTCGCTGAGCAAGGGGCAGGGGAGAGAGCTGGCCTGAGCTCTGACACCTCTCCTAAATTCATCATCCTCTGCCTCGTATCAGGCACAACAAGTGCTTCTGGTCAATCACGCAGCGCTGCACTCCATTGTGGCTCCCTCGTCAATAAAACGAGTTTGCCTCTTCTCTGCAGCTGCAGCCCTCAGAAGCCCTTTACACTGTTCATACAGCGTGAACAGTCAAGCTAATGAAAAAAGGTGTCATGGAGACCTACGTGTTTGCCACATGAGCATCCTCTTGTGTTTCCTCAGACACAGCATCCTCTCTGAGAACAGCCTGATGGAGGAAGCATCCCAAGATGAACAGCAGCTGAGACCCACCACCGTCTTCCCAGGCCCAGTAGAGCAAAGCAGGGGGACTGCTATCTCCGTGCCAGGCAGCATGCTGAGAAACATCCGTCGGTACCGGGAAGATTACGAGGCCTACCTGCGTGCTGTGGCTCACGAGGCTGTCGGCAGCTTCAACCCATGGGCCATCGCAGACAGGTAAAAGACTAACAGTGAAGGCATCACAGAAAGGTTTTCTAACGTCTTTATTTCCCTCTGGTTGGCAGAATCTGTAAGTCTTTGAGGTTATATAAAAATATTTTTACTCATTAGCAGTATCACAAGCTCAGTTTTTGTAACCAGAGTCACATAGAAGCAAGATTTGTCCTTTCTGCTCTCTGTTTTGACGGACATAATGTGCTGTCTGAAGAGCTCGCTCTGAGAGGATAATGCAGAGGTTATGGTTTGCATAGTGTCTCTGGTGTTCACTGTTGTTCTTCTCTCCCACTCATAAATTTGCATACTTAACAGAATTCTTAAGTTGCTGCAGTGCAGAAGATTCACTCTCATCTTTGTGAACGTACTGAATCCATGTGTTTGATATACGAGTTAGAAGCTTCCAAAAGATACCTTTTAAGTCAGTTTTTTTGTGTCATGGATATGTGTGGGATTTTAAACTGCACAGTAAATAATTTTTGCTTAAATTCAGAGCAGAGAAACTGTTGCCCAGTTCCACCCGTGGGATCTGACTGCTTGTGTCGCTGGATCATTATCATTCTCACATAAATGAACCGAAGTTTTCAAAAGATGGATCTGTACTTTTCTGAATTTGGAGTAAAATAAGGATATTGTGTGAAGATGCCATCCAATTATCTCAGTGTTTTTGGAGAGAGAACACATATATAGGCCTGTACACCCCCTGCTATTCTGCCACAGTGCAGAAACCTGTCTGTGTGATGAGATGGTAATGAGAGGACTAGTGCTGCTTTGGAGTTAAACCCCCCGGAGGATCTCATTCATTCTTACCGCTAACAGATTGATTGCAAAATAGCAAAACTTCAGCTCAGCCAGAACACAGCCTGGTTGGTGGTTGGATTTAATATTTGGGGCATTAAACATACAGAATATAAAGAGTCAGTCGGTCGGGCTAGCATGGGATTTGGCACATTTGTGTTATTAATATTTCCTAAAGGCTGTTTCCTAGCCATAATGTAGATTTTTGACTGTGTTTCGCCTTGTATCTCGTGTTGAGAGCAAAGTGTTCTTGTATTGACTGTTGGAAGGTACAGCTAGTTCACCGACACACAATTACTGATTGTTTGTTGCGCCGACAACCTAGAGTATTTCGGTGCTCCAAGAGTGTTCACCACTTGTGTTGACCCAGATAATGATCAAAAACACAAAATTTAGCTTGGCGCTGCACCCAGCTCACCAGTATTTTCAGTTATGTTTCTTCATTTTATGCCTTTCATAGCAAAGAACAGATTTAGCAGAATTTTCCATGTCCAGCTCTGAAAATCAGTGGACACACCGGTTAGGAAAAACCTGCTTTAAACACGGCACCTGTATTTTTGAAGATAGTGACACAAGGCTGATCATTTAGAAATATTAAAAAGTGTGAATGCCACTTTTTTAAGTGATGTACATATGTTTTTTGAAAAGGTCTAGTCAGAAATGTATTGACAAGAACAATCAAAATAATATGGTATATTATAACAAACTGTCTAAATTCTTTCTAGTTTTATCAACTGGTTATAGTGGTCGCGTTCATTGTCATATATGATACTTTATTTCATTTGTGCTTTTTATTTTTTCTATTAAATAAAGTTTGAATATACCTGTATTATTTTCAGAAAGGACCAACTCTCTCTTAGGAGCATTCTTGGTTTTAAGGAGAAATAACTTGTATTGTGTAACGTCTTTATTGTTTCTTGTGCCACAGCCTGGCAGAGGAGTTGCTGTCGGAGGCTCTGGCTGACGTGGCTGCAGAGTTTCAGGACGTCGTGGAGGAATACGCCGAGGCTGTCTTCACCTCCGAGTTTCTTCAGCCGATCCATTCACCTCCCGCTTCAGCTGCGGCTTTGGTCAGCCAGTAGGATTTTACAGCACCATGGATGCAGGAATTTCTTACAAATTGCTATACTATGTATTTATTTTGGCAAAAATTCTGCCTTTTTTTGGCAGATTAAAATATAAAGAATGTCGGATCATTGTGTCGACCAAGATTATCTGCTATTTTTGTGTAGTTTCACGTGTGTACTTTTTTTTTTTTTAGTGTACAAAGATCTGTACATTAAGAGATATTTATAGATCACTACTTTGATGTGACAACATATGACTTTATTTAATTATGATTGTAGATATTTTTTTAATGAAGCTGCAGCAGAGATTGTTGAATTGCACAGGGAGCATTAGTCACATTACCTTTTGTGGTCCATCTGTATCTATGACTGAATTCTACTGCGAAAGTTAGTTTAGTTTAGATAAGCTTGGAGAGACCATTACGACATTACAGAGGATTATAAGATTACCACCCTCCCTTGCACTTGGTTTAAACCTCCCTGAGGATTACTCACACTTTCTATTTTCACGTTGGAATATGGAAATAAATTAATTACATACGGTCTCCACCAAAATGATGCAGGAAGCCAAGGGCATCGTGTGTTTAATCTATTGTAACTTGATTTCCTCTTCTGCTTTAATGTCAAAATAAAGGGTCTAAAGGCAGCAAAAGGCTTTTTATTCACCTCACTGGTTGATGTGTTATCCCAGTAGCGTGCCAGCCACAGGAGAATAAAGAGTCAAAAAGTCTTCTTTTTAGAATTTTAAATTGATTTAGTATATTTTCTTTGTTTTTGATTATTTTTCCACAGAGCCAAACAAACTATGACCACTAGTTTAAATTCTGTTGCTACAGACAAACTGTATCCTGCATAATAATGGTGTAAAGTGTCAATTCTGAATGCAGAATAAGCAGGATGGACTTGGCAGACCAAAAAAACTGTCTGAGTCCCTTGAGAAGAACATGAAAGCCATGCAGACAGAGCAGAGGGGACACATCCAGATGTTGCGCTGGCCTGTGGGGACCAGCCTTTGACAGGGGACATACAGTGACTGAATGAATTAGCTCACGTTGAATCAGCTGCCCCTATTTTCTCTCAGGCTGGATTCTGCGTGGGCGTCTGAATACGTGCAGGCTTTCACAGGCTTGAGCTTGGTGCACATTTCTTCTTTTCGATGGAGGACAAACAAATGGGTGGGCTCAAAGCGAGCGGACTGACATAAAGAGCTGAGGTTGTACTGACACTGGGGAACGGGAGAGGGGAAACACATTAAATGATTCTGTTCATCTTCAAGAGCTAATTACTAATTATTTTTCATTGTTGTGAATCAGAAATTATAAATGTGTCTGTCAGAGACATTTAAAAGACAAAGCTGATATATTTTCATTTCTGCCACTTCAGCAGGCACCACTTAACGGTTGAGTGTGACACTGTGTTGTCAGCACACCAGAGAACAGTGAAATCAGTTCCCTGCTTCGTTATTTTAATAAATTTTTCTCTGCACAGCGAACATTGTATGAATGTTAGCGTTTTTTTGGCTCAGTGTGCCATTATTGATTCCAAGCATGAACACTCACAAACAGAATTAGCAGTGTTTTGCACATTATTATAATCTGTAATGGTCAGAGAGGTTTGACCTTGCCCCCAGCCTGCGTTGACTTATTATCAGAGCTAATTTTCAGAACTGGAGAGGACAGAATATGACTGCAATATACTCCTAATGCGTTGAGGGGGCACTTTGCCATACAGGTACATCAAGGGTGCTTTGTGACATTTGGGTCGCTTTCGAAACATTTTCAGATGGCGCTCAGCAATAAAACCAGATGGATATGAAATCTTTAAGGGCTTATCACTCGTGTTTGCTCTTCTTCAGGGCTATGCTCCTGCAGCTGAAGTGTTAGAGGGATGATTTCTGCTGAGACACTTTACTGAGCCATGTGTCATGCAAAGACTGTCATTGTATATGCAACATTTCCCATTGCAGGTTCCTTTTAGTCAAATTATTTTGATGCTGTCTGAGATCTCATAAAACACCTGTGACTGCTGGAAGTCTTTTGACTGTTAGCATCAATAATTCAGTCACAGTTTTGCTTTGTTGGGATTATGAATGGTGTGAAAACCAGCTGCTAGTTATGAATTTATTGTCTGAAATGGCTAAAGAAGCAGAGTCCCCGCAGAGAGCACACTGCACTCTGATGGATTATGAAAAGATTATCTGTCAACCTCTAAGCAGATGCGAGTCTGAAACCGTGTAGACGCAACAAAGTTATATAGAGAAACTCAATGTTTTTCATATTTTTTTTTTTATTACAGTGGGATACAGTCAAGGATAGACTCTGACACACAGAAGAACAGCAAGAGGAGCAGCGTGACCTTTTTTTTCATCACTTATCGACTCATTCAACTTTCTGCTTTTTAACAATCATTACAGTAAACAATGAACTTGAGCCAAACCCAACTACTGTCTACTGAACTAAGCCTCTGTTGTTTATTTAATGGTTAGCGAGCAGAGCATAATTATCAGCCACAGAGGGAGCAAATGTCAGTAGATTGGGTAGGAGTGCTGCTACACAAAGGCAGGTATAAAAAAGAAAAAACAGGCGCTCTTTGATCCAACGACATATCATGAGACCAAAAAAAGAAGAGAGGTTAGACTTGTATTTGCTTTGTGATCAATAAGTCATAACCAAGAAATACCAAGGCACAGGCCTTGCAAAGATTCACTAAATGGGCTTAACGCCTACACATTTCAACTCTTCAGGGCATGTGAAAACCAAATGGCAGCTCTCATATGCACCGATCAGCCATAACATTATGACCACTGACTGGTGACCTGAATAATACTGATTATCTGGTTATCATGGCACCTGTCAGTGGGTGGAATATATTAGGCAGCATTTGAACATTTTGTCCTCACAGGTGATGTGATAGAAGCAGGAAAATGGGAAGCGTGAGCGTTGACAAGGGCCAAATTGTGATGGCTGGACGACTGGGTCAGAGCATCTCCAAAACTGCAGCCCAAAGTGGGCATGTATATAATTGGGTACGTACTAACAAGGCATCAGAATCTTTAAGATCAGCAAATCCTTCATACATAATCAATAGCATCTGATATGCACAAAAAGCCAAATATAAAAATCATTCTATTAAAATATAATGATACAATATAGTGAAGATTAGTGTTCACACATTACACATTAGTGTGTATTATGTGCTATTCCTTTACTGCAGTTTGATACCTGCAATGAGGAGAGAGATGACATTGATCATCCTACCTAACAGAAAAGGAATCAAAGCAGATTTGATAAAATACTCTTTAATTATGTTTAATAAATGAAGTTTAAGAATAATAGTACGATAGATTTTGATCTGCAAAGTATCCAGTAACTGCCGTTGTGAAATAAATACATATATTGGACTAAAAGGCGCAAAAAATAGTATAAAGTAGCATAAAACATAAATAATTAAGTGAAGTGTAAATAATGAGGTGCCATGGTAGCCAAATAGTTCACAACTGACACCAGTTTGATTCCAGCTGGTGACCTTTGTTGCATGTCAAACTACTCTCTCTCTGTTTCCTGTCTGCCTCTCCCTATTACTATCGAATAAAGTAAAAAGAAAACACCAAAAGAAAATCTTACAAAAAAGAAGACTCGAGTCAAAGCGAATATATCTAAGGTTCATATGTCATAAGTGCAAATATGCAAGGCAGTGCCAAAAACAATGTGCTAGACAAGGCCGAGGATATACTGACATCAGAGTTCACTATCCTGATAGGACGTTACTTCTCATCGTCTACATACAAATTTTACAATCTGATAGTGAGGAGAAAAGTGCCTCAGCAACCATATGAAATGTTTTCTTAAACAGTAGAAGAAGGAATATGTAATGTGTATGTGTGACACAGCTGAGCAGTTATCACTCAAACATCCCTGAATGTGAAGGAGAAGTGCCAGTCTTCTGTCTCACCTTGTGTATGAGTGGCTGTGACACATAGGCTGAGGAGTATTTTTGAATAAATCATCACATTTTTAAAGAGCAGAAATCATAGAGCTTTTTGTTTGGTACCAACTAAGTTGTTGATTGTGCTTTTTCCACCCACAAGGTTGTTTTCTCAGACAGGAAACAACAACAAATCTGCACCTTAGGTGCTAAATTCAGGTTTGCTGACTGCCAAGTATTGTATTTTGTGACTCTTTAATGGCTCCCAGAAAGCCGTATGTTGCTGAGACAGGTTTTGCTTTCATTTTCCAGAACTCTCACAGTGGTAATCTACCACCATAAACATCCTTCCACAAGACTGAGCTCCTGTGTGCCTGTACTTTGTTATGTAAAAGTCTATCATGAATTGGAGCTGCCTGGATTTTAAGCGCTCTAAATCACCAAAACTGAGTTTGTGTTAGGGGTAAAATCAGTCTTCTGATGTGGAAGTGCAGCAGAATTTGAGTTACATCCTCAGTGGCATGGAGAGGATTCTTCTTACGAAAGAAATTCGCTTAATTCAATTAGTCTTTTTTTTCTCACTCAGATCCAGTCAGTGCAGCCATTTGGTGTAATCAGTGCAATCTGTCTTGCTGGCTTCCCGGCCTTAAGGCTTTTTCCTATCAGTTTTTCTTAGTGACATCTCAGCTCGGTGTCCTGGGCCAGAAGAGTATTGTCATTGGCTTTCATGATAAATACAAATTGGCTGCCTGAATTCCTAGTAGAGTTTGGTAATGTAGCGTGTCCGGGCTCTCAGATTCCAGGGCGATGGTTCGGCCACAGGCATTTTCCTCTATCAATATTCATTTGTGTGGACGTGACTGCCAAATGACGCCGTGACCAGACCCTCCTTCTGGGACTGCATGACCCCATGTGTGGTCACGTAGGAGAAGAGTGATGAGCCGGGCATTACATCATGACCACCATGCACAATAAAATATAATGCGTGGCAGTTAGAAAACCTATTTTACAGAAATTTAGGTCAAGTATTGCAGTAGTGCAGGTCAAGATACGCTTAAAAAATGAATTAGAGGCACCCATTAGGCAAAGCATCTGTCAGATTAGACCAGATCTCACAACTGGATTTAAAGGATTTAAAGCTGAGGGAACATGATTCATATGCTTCATTCCCCTTTTATCCCTAGAAAGCAGGAGGAGAGAATAATAAAAAAATCAGACTTGTGCACAGGGCTTTATTTTGATGCGGTTGGTTTTATTTTGAGGCACTTCTTGTCAAATCCCAAAAGATTTTCTCACCTGTCTGGCTGACTGCCCCTACCTGACCGAGGAGGCACCTGCTGCTCCAGTGATGGGTGGTTGACAGAGGTGGTAGCTTTCACCCCTTCATCCTATGAGGCTGCAGTGATTCAGTGTCCAGCTCTTCATCCTTATACCTCATCTTCTCTATATCCTCTTTTATATGCTAGATATATAACAACCATGGGGACAAATATGCACCGTGGGCTACTTGATGGCATTACAATGACTTTTATCTGCTTTAAATGTAATATTATGTTTAAGTCATGCAATATTCCTGTGCAGACTTATGGTTCTGCTCTGATTTATTGTCCTTCTTCTTCATATCTCTTTATTATTCTTGACATGTGATAAACACACCTTATGACGGCTTCTTTTTGAGGTTACAGAGGCTGTAGTGCACAACCACAACTCACTGATGCCTCATGGTGTTTATTTTTGTCTTTGTATTTTCGTCTGCTGGTTTTGTGTGCTGACATATGCTGAAGGGTCTAGTCCAAGTGAAATTTCCCCACGGAGACAATAAAGTATCCCTTATGTGACACTCACAACGACTTTTGTCTGCTTTATATTTAATATTCTGTCTAATTCCTGTAATATCTACTTCTTGTGATTCTGCTGTGGTTCTTGTTCTCCTGCTCTTCATCTTCACGCCTCATCTTCTCATATAGTAACAACCACACCCTGCAGGGAAAATACACAACACAGGCTACTTGTGTGCACACACACACACACACACACACACACACACACACACACACACAATGACTTGCCCGCTTTGGATTTCATACTAATATTCCTGCAAAGCTTCTGCTGGTGGTGGATCCACTGGAATTGATTAAACAATTTAGGCAAGTTAAATGAGTCGTGCCACTGACAATACATATCTGGTAAATAGCTTTTAAATAAAAGCTTCTGAAGTCACTGGGGCAGCTAATTCTTTCCCTGCATGTGTACTTCTTATTGAGCATATTCGCAAAGTCAGATAAACGGTGGTAGGAAAGAGGACGGACGCCCTTCAGCAGCGGCGGACGTGCGCGCACCGCTGGAGGCAGTCGAGCTGCAGACCAGGGCTTGTTTGGAGGAAACTCTGGCTGATGTTAGCGGCGGAGGGGAAACGGGGACGGGAGCTGGGTGGGCATGACATGTGAGCCAAGTCTGCACAGATACAACAAACACCCAAAGTATGTCTGCGGCATGGGCGGGTCGATGCTCTGAGGGGACTTGACACAGGTGAACGAGAGGCTCAGCAGCAGATTCTCCTGCTTTCTTTTTCCTCTCCACTGTGAGAGGAGACGGACACGGCAAGCTCCCCCCCCCATACCCCGTGCATGCTTCACCCTGTCTGGCGGGCGTCAAGGTGCAGCAGGCGGGAGAGGGAAAGGAGGAAGAGCCGCTGTTTGATGAACTATCCGACAAAACGTCTCTGCGCAGAACAACGCGACGGCTTTTACTGAGTGACCGCAGAGACACACGGGGAGAGGACACTATGTCAAAGGACACGAGAGGAAAAGGTAGGGGGTGGGGGGGGACAGCACTACACCACAGTCTCGTGCTAACAGGTAGAAACGTGCGTCTCATGCTGCTGGATGTTGGCGCGCACAGTCGCGTGCTGCACGGATGGAGGTTTTTCTGTCGGAATGCGCGACGGTCTTTAAACGGACATCTGCATGTCAAACATCCCGATCCGGTGCACTGTCCAACCCGGTCTGCCCTTTATGTCTGTCTGTCTGTCTGTCCTGTATGTGTGTGTGTGTGTGTGTGTGTGTGTGTGTTCGTGCAGGTGTTACAGCGAAGTGTGAGTGACGCTGCAGGGTCAAATAAAAAAAAAAAAAAAAAAAAAAGACAGAATGATCAAATATTGACAAGTGAGCTGTTAGTGACCCACAGACAGACCTGTGGTCACCGATCACAGCTATCAGCTCTGAATGTGTGGTCCTATCTAAATATGGAGGTGACACTATTTTTAGTAACAGCTATTCAAATTCAGGATGTGCCCACATAGTGGAAAAAAAATTAAAGTTTTGCTATTAAAGTGTAGCTCAAATTCTCAATCAGGTTACTGAATATAGACACAGGACAAGAAACACGTCTATTCTGCTCAGCATTAAAAACAAAACCCTCAGAAAAGAAACTACTGTTGCCAGGTGTAGGCTAAACCAGGAGAAGTGAAAGGGAATAATAGAGAGCAGGTGGGTTTTTCATGCAGCTCATTTGACTGTTAAATTGGATGGATATGTGGTATGTGAGAGACTTTTGACAGGCCTCTGAAGTCGTGACATTTCTTTGTCATAAAAGGTGTACTGTTGCTCAGTCAAGAGATTATTTTCCTGCCACCTGTTTGCATTGTGGTGTGGTGAAATTGTGCAAACATGCTGTGCAGCTTTATTTATTGTCAGGATTACCTCTTCATATGCACCGGCGTCATTTTATCTTTCAGACTTTGTATGTCACTGCAGATTTCTCTTTTTGTTTGTTTCTTTCTTGCAGATTTTTAATGTTTTTTAATGATGGAGATAAATCACAAGTTAAAGTGTCACAGAATATCAAGTGGGTGTAAAACCCTGATAACAGAAGCAGGGTGGTGGCGTTGCTAGTAGTGAGACATTTCTCCAGCCAGAGGTCCTGGGTTTATTTCCGTGTGTTGTCCTGCATCTGACCTGCTGAAGAGCCTTTGAGCAAGTGACTGATTCTCTTCCAGCTTCGGGCTTGATGTTCTGTATGTGGCCTTTGTGCTCTGACCTTTGCAGCAAGGCGAGAGAGGAAAGGGAATTTCCCTGCAGGGATCAATAAAATATCAGGTCATTATTACTCTCAGTAGTGACAATACGTGTCACAATAGAGAGAGGATTTTATTCGGCGAGGTTTGGGCTTTAAAATATTGCTGCCTCGGATTTGCAGTAACATCCTCCGACACAAGGATGCAGTGACATACAAAGTGGAAAGTCTCAAAAATAATATGAGTAAAATATTTCCCTTTTAACAACAGTCTGATTCAAATTAAGTAACAATAGCTGCATTAAGCCATTTAACTCTGAATTTAATCATTAAATCTTCACTTAAGATACTTAAATTTAGAACATTTCTGTTTCTGCTAGTCCCCACTCTTCATTACAGCTGCTTTCAACCAAAGACATCATGTTTTCATGGCGGCACCATTTAAACCAACTGGAAATATTTCAATAAATCAGATGGGCAGAGTTTCTGCATCATTATACACATTTTTCCAAAAATTTTATAAAGTTTTTTGTGGCTGCAAAGCATAAAATGGATGTATTTTCCATGATGTCACCAATTGGTTTCTCAGTGTGGGTAGAGCTGAGTCGGGTTGAATGAAGCCTGGTTACTGAAAACAGCTAGTAAATAAAAATGTACCCCCTATACAGTTCGGGGGATGGGGAATTTAACTATAGAGACCAAAACCAAAAAAGAGACCAATTTTTGGAACCAAGCTGTAAAGTTGAACATTTGAATGTGAGGCTTTATGGAGATTGACTCACTTGTGTAGCCAGCCTCAAGTGGCTGTTTGAGGAACTGCAGTTGTTGGTACTTCTGTATTGGATTAATTGGCCAGCCATGAAGGTTGACGCTTGCTCCAAAGGGAGGTGTGTGAAGTCTGATAAGCCTCAAGGGATGTAACTTAAGTCAGTGTTGGTTGGGTCTGAAGACTACATGTCTAGCATAACAGACTCATTGTTGCATTGTGGGTAATGTAGGCGCCAGGTTTTGATAATGAAGAATAATGAGGTATGTCTATTGATGAGAACACGGTACCTGAGAACATGCTAAGACATTACGGTTCGACATGGTAGTCTTCATAGAAAGCCGACCCGTGGTGTCTGTAGATAAAAAACAGCTCATTCTAAGGTAACAAAAACACAAGGATTCTTATTGTCAGGTCATTTTACACTAATGAAAACAACCCTTTTAATATTACATTCAATTTCTGCCAATAGATCCTTTTCATTGTCCGACAATGATATAGGAGTTCAATGCTAAATCAGTTATTCTTTTTAGAAATACTGGAAATTTCACTAGAATTTGCAATAGAGTAGAGGATTTGAGCAAAGTCTGGCGGCACAGCAGATTCAACATGAGACATAAACCAAGAAAAGGGTTAATAAACAGTCCCGTTCATAATACAAATATGAAAGGGAATAAATAACAAGCACAAGAGGCTGAAGATCATTTTCAATGTGAAAATGAGGCCCAGATATTTGGGTCTCAAGAGTTTGTTTACACGTTCATTATTTGTGTACCAGTTTGATTAAATATAAGTGTATGTACATAAAAATGTCAAGTGCAGCCCCTAAGGTCACACAAAGCTTTTTTTAGTAGACAATCTCACAAGACAAATTAGGTTCTCTGAATGCATGGAAAAACATATATATATTTTTTTTATCTCAACAGCTGCAACTGGATGTCTTCTCCAGTTAATCTTAATTATATTGCATTGAGCCTCACCGTAAAACTCACTCGCTAATGGAAACTGCACTGTGACGCCTTACATTATTTCAGCCGAGCCCAATAAAATCATGTCAACCCTGCGATGCTCCAGCAGGCTGATGGCAGATTGATGGCAACATGCAGTATGTGTGAGGTTACTTTTAGTACAGTCATATCTCAAGCATGAAGCAGTATCATTAAATATCGCTTGACCTTAGTTCGCAGTATAACTTCTGAAGTAGAGCGATTCTTATAGAAACATTGTTCTTCAAAGTTCTGGCAATATGACCAGGACAGACTTTTTAATTTCATGACTTTCTCTTATGTACTCAGATCTTATCTTAGTCATTTTCAATTAGAAGAGGGCTGCAGGGGATTCCACATGTCTTTAATCTCATTTAAATTTTCTGTCTTTACTCACTTGAGTGCAAAATATGCATTATTATCTAGGATAGGGACTGTGAAAAGCAAGAGTAATGTAGGCGTTATGTATATTTAATTATTAAAATAACAACCGGAGTTTATGGACTATTTAAGCTTTACTGTTTGCTGTGCCTTTTTTCAGCTGCTGCAGAATGTGGCCTTGTGCCCAGATTCACCGACTGTCTATTAAAACAGAAGAGAGCCCCAGTTTTAATCATCTAAATATTGAAAGATAATTTGAACAGAGTAATAAGGATTTAGGAATTATGAGGGCTGCGCTGAGCAAAGCTTCAATCCTCAAAATAAAGCAGGGGTGAATCAAACTCAAAAGAATATTAATGGATCGCTCATGTGGCTCTACGGATGGAAATGTCGTTCAGTGGGTCCACACTGAAATATCTCAACAACCACTGAATGGATTGGCAAATTTTGTACAGACATTCATTGTCCCTAAATGATGAATCCTAATAACTTTCTTCTTTTTCTCGTTCATTCAGTCACTATTTTCATTTATACAGTGACATCAGGCAATATTTTTTTGATGAACTGGGACAACATTCAGACATTCATGGTTCCAAGAGGATGAATCTATTGACTGTGGCGATCCCTGGACTTTCCCAGCATCATCATGAGGATGATATTTGTTTAAATGAAATTTCTTGACAAACAGTGTAGGGTTTAAACTGTGCAAAACAATGCATGAAGCTGCCACACCTCCAGTTTTAAACAGGAAGGTCTATTGTCAGTTTCAAACTCTTCACCTGCTGTTGCCGTCCAAAAAGCAACCGCCACCGTAGTTTCCTCCTTGCGATTGGAAGGGGAGGGTGAAGAGACAGAGTTGCCATCTGCAATTACACCGCTAGATGCCACTATATCCTGCACACTGGACCTCTAACTGTCTTGTGATATATCGTTACATTCCTTTCATTACATTTACAGTTTGTGACCAAATAACTGCAACACTAATGACATTTTCTTCAGCCTCAGAAACATTTGTTTAGTGCTAATTAGTACATGTTAGAATGCTAACATGCTGAACTAATATGGTTTAACATGGTAAACATTTTACTTGTGAAATCTCTTTTTCATTGGCCACTGAGGAGTTACATGTCAAGAGAGTGTGTCTCTTTTATTGGGACCCACTCTTTAACCAGCTAGTGTGGGAATTCAAACCGTAAACTTTTCAGTTACACGCTTGTTTCTCTATCCTCGAGGCTACTTCCACCCTACTGCATGAGCTGCGACTCAAAGCCAGCCCAGCGTTGTGCTGCCAAATCACTTTAAGAACTTTTGCTTTTCTAATCACCCTCGGCCATCTTTGTCATCCTCCCCTCCCAGAGTGTAACCGACTCCTACTGTTTGTCCTCCCTAAGACTTCACGGACCTTTCCAGGGCTCAGTGTGAGGTTTAGCACCATTTGGCATTTTGTATTCCTCTTATTTGATGAAATTGGATCCGTGTCCATTTGCTGTCCAAATAAAATAAATGGGTAGCCTACCTGCTGTTTGGCTGAGCTAAAAATAGAGCTGAGAGATGCTGATGAACAGTTTCTTTCTCTCTGCTTCCATCTTTCTGTACAGGTGTATAAAGTGAATACTAACCATTTACCAGCATTTTAGTGTTAGGATGTGGTCTGATTCCCCAAAACGAGGTCTTGTCACTCCGTTAAAGACATGATAAATACTTTATATACTGTATTATACTGCAACAGCTTGCTGTGTGTAGTGTCGTGGTACTGGCAAATGGTCCCCAGACAGCCTGCTCAACAAGCAGCACCACAATGTTCTCTGAATTCTACAGAGGCGTGTGCTAATGCATTCTGCCCGTGACCTCTGTTATTTTATTTGATCATACAAAACAGTGTTAATTTAAATTTAATAACCGTTTGTCATGGGAAAGCACACTGGGCCTGTCGGGGAGCAGCAATCCACAATGCACACAGCAGCTGACCCGCTGCTATTTGAGGCTCACCTGGAGTCTGGGAACCAGTCTGCTTGTTGTTTGTCACAGCCAAATGTCTTGACGTCACACTGGTCTCTGAATACGGAGTGCAAGGCAGTTCTTTTTTTGCTTTCCTTTCAGATTTCTGGCTACAAAGAAGGTCTTCGACTCTTGAAGTAGGATTTCTTAAGGCACAATTACTCTGCTTTCTAATGCTAGACTCTTAGCAAACACATTTAGTTTCAAATCCACAAGTGCGTCCTGCAAGCAGGGAGTAAATGGTCTAGGTAGTGTTCATACTAGGGATGTGCGATAAACCACTGATTTCTGTCCATATTAATTTTTGTCATACTTTCGGTAATCCATCACAGTGAACAGTAATTTTTCTCAGTTATTTTAATCTTAGGAATGTAAAGATATATTGTGAGATAGATAAATTGGGATGCAAATTTGTGAATCGTGAGAAAAACACATCATAAACCCAGTATCTTGAATTTTGTAGTGTATCATTAAATCCCTAGTTATTGTTTATCATGTGTTATAGTGCAGTGCAGGGACTGCTTTGCTCTTTGGTGTTATTAGATGCTTGTGGGAAGATGCAAATTCATTGGAAAAACATTCATGTTCATTCACTCTCAGGCCAACTTGTTTTCCTCACCCTCCCAAATGCACAATCAGATACTTGCATTATGTAAGAAAATTATATTTGGGACTCAATCACAGCCGATATATATATAGTTTGTGATCTCCTTACCGTAAGCTGTAGTTAACTGATTGTCTCCTCATCCAGAGCACATCCAGTTATTAAAAAATCATAAGAGCAAGGCCATAATAATGTAACCCCTTCGCAGTATATGTGGTCATTGTTGCATAGACAGAAAGGGAGAGTGTTCAGGCTTAGTAATGATGATTATCACCTAGTTGTACCGTAGCAGTCCATTAACAGTCGATGCAAACGCTAATCTGCATAGCTGCAGTGCAGATAAATAGCATCCAGTGGGATAATGTCTGGAAGGTAAATCTGTGACTGATTCAACATTTTTGAGAAGAGATCAATCTCCTCTATGTTTCTCTTTGGCTGCAGATATTGATTTTTTAACTGTGTGCTGAAATGAGGTTTAATTAAATTAGAGGACAGGCTATTATTAGCCATATCCAGCTCACAGAGGACCAGGCAGACTTTATTGTTTACCTTTTCTGAACCGTAGGATGTTCACTGTGGCATAAACAGACTCAGCAGACACAGAATCACAGCGTTCTCATTTTCTCTGTGTGGAATTCTGCACAGCATCACTTCTAGTCAGGTCCATGTGAATTTCATCTTTTCTGGGGCATGTTTGCATGTTAAAATGAAGGGCGGAGGCACTTCTCATTTCCTCCCCTTTCTCCATGCACAGAAGAAAAACATTATTGGATTTCCTCTTGACGTGGTAGATATCACACTCTGATGTTATGACTTGTCCAGTGTTCACTCGGAAGAGGTTTGCATCATTAGGGAGCCCTCCTGCCCGTCCTCTCTGCGTGACAGAGGCTGTCGCCATCTCTTCTGACCCGGTAGCTCTTTCGGGTGAAGTCAGTTGCTTGGACTTCCTTGGATATTAAATGCTGCTAATTACAAAATGAGGAGATTGGCACTCACGTAGCTTAAAGACCATCTGGGTTGGAGAGGAATGAGGGCAATGAGAGATAAAGCTCCGGCAAGAAGAAATTCCTTTAGGATGGTAGCAACTCATCTAAAGCAGATTAGGTCTCTGATGACGAGGGGGCTTCCTCCTATGGGGCCCTCCTCAATGCCGAGGGTTTGCTCATTATTCTCAAAACCCGTAGCATTTATGAGGACTTTCTTCACGCTTTTCTGGTGGATTTTCTGTGCCCAGAAATGAATCTTTTGATCTGGGATTAAGCTGTTTTTACACCTAACCCAGTGCACTTAATTCTGGTCCTTTTTCCTGTCGAGTCTGGTTTATTAAGGATAAAGAGAGAGCTGTGAGTCAGTGCGGGATGGACCAAAAAACAAGCCACAAAAATAAATGCTGAAAATATCACAATATATATTTTATGTAATATATTTTATATTTTATGTATCTAATAGAAAGCTAAAGTCATGTAAAATTACAAATAAAATAATGAAATTGTGCTCCACTGCTCTGCATTAGGTCAGATTTGTTGCGTAAACTTCAGTAACTATTTTGGCTGGGTTTTATTACAGTTTGATTTTAATCATTAATTGGAACCACAGAATTGTTTAACACAATAAAATCATATTATAAAAATACAAACAAGTCATCCAAGCTAAACAACAAAATATGTTGCCTTCAAAAGCAATCTGTCCGTGTTTCTGACAGCTGCGGTGCTAAGAGAATCTGACTGAACTTACACATACAAAGAGTTTTTATATTACATCAGCACTTCTGTTGATATCTGCATGTTCTCCCTTTCTGCTGCAGGTCTGCATCAGACCGGCTATGTAAACAGACCACAGAGAGGCTGTGATAGCAACACAGGTAAAGCGAAGTGACATTATTCTTTACTATATCTTTCCATATGAAATAGTTGTTTGCTGCTATATTAATGCTTTAAATCTTGTATTGATAACCTTAAATGTTAATTCTTTACCTCTGTACCTCACTGTATTTTCAAAGACTCAAAAGGGCTCATCCTGAGAAGGTACAAGGACAGTCTGGACCAGAGGTATTAGTGAAACAGAGGAGGATATAAATGTGGGAAAAGCTGAACAGTCCGACCAGTGTGATTAGCTATCCAATTTATTTGTTTAGAATATTTCCAGGCGTCAACCAGCGCTGCTATGGCAGCTGAAGCAGCAAGAGAGGGTCAGGAAAAGGATAGCTGTAGCTAATGAAGAGAGAGATGTAGGAGACGACAGCTCTCCTACAACTGTTAATGACTGTTTTCCTGATTTGACATTTCTGTTTGTGTTTCATTAAATAACCTGGAGTGGAAATGCTGGAAATTTTAAGTCAAATGAAATGTCTCAAGATGCAGTAATTATTTGATAAGTTGATACTTTAAATTAAACCAGCCTTTTTTTTTAACACTACTAAATATTTTAGGCAATTGTACTTGACTTTGATAGTTCTCCAGACGATTTATAATCTTGTTTGAGGATTTACAACACTTTCCACCCTGTTTATGCCACTTTGAGACACAAGTACAATTTTGAAGGAAATGCTTATGCATATATCCTTTGAGATTAGTGGAAATTATGCCCTTCTGTGAAAGCCACCTGCAAGATGAATTCAGCTGCAATTAAAACCAGCTGCACAATGAACCCCCAGATGATCAGACCCAGTATAAGAGAACCAGTGGAGCCAGAACCAGATTAAATACTCTTAAACATTTGACCTGTGTGGTTGTTATATATAATATCTACTCTGCGTCTACTGGGGCCTGGGGTGTTAGAGCTCAATTTCTGAGATAATTTGTCTTGGAAAAATGGTCGTCCTTCAAATAACCTCTTGAGTCACACACATAACAGGCATTTATATACTTTATCTTGCTTTTAGCTATATTGTTTGTTTACTCCCTCCGTTATCAGTGCTTTTACTCTTAATATATCATAACATTCAGCAAATACTCGAGTTTAATGTAGTAGAAAAGTGGGGTTGAGATAATTTTTCAACTCACTCTTATACAGCTAGAGGCAGTAGTGCAGTCCAAGGTTAGATGGTATCTTCTTAGTATGACTTTTGGCAGAGTAGTCGAGGCATATATGTGTAATAGACAAGATAGAAAGATGAATGAGTTCAATTATAAATCTTTCAGGAGCTGCAGTCGTGCTATTTCTTACTTCTCTCCCAGTAACCATCCTGAGTCCGTCTTCAACAGCTGCGCTCCAGTAGAAAATTTTCCATTTATATTACAGTCCTACAGGTTAACGTGCCTGTATTGAATTTCCCTTAAATCATATGTATGTGGACTGCAAATTACACTGAGAATCAATGAAGAACTCATATAGATTAATAAATTATAGTGTGTGTTGCAGTTGAATAAACCGAGTCAGAGAGAGAGATTTTCTCCCAGTGTGAATATCATGAGTAATGCAGGATGAAAAATTCTCATACTTTTAACATTCACTTAAAAAAAAAAAAGGTAACTTGACTTTGCTTTTTGATTCATAAATGCAGATTGGGCACACCTGCAGCAAATCATCATGACAGGTACAGCAGGATTAGATTCCTTATCCATCCTCTGTATTTTTCTTTTTGGAAAAATGTCAAATACTTTAAACTACTTTGACTTCAATCACCTTCACCCAGATCCACCAGATTACCTCTTGTACAAAAATAAATTCTTTGTTTGCTCCTTTTAAAACAAAATTCGGATTCCTTTACCAGCAACTGAGCAGCCTCCCTTACTCCCTTTGTTTGACATAACTAAACTAAAGCTTCTACAAGTCATTCCCACAGCCAGACAAATACCCTTAAAGCAAAAGCAGGTGGCCTCTGTTGTCAGGGAGTCAATTGGAGGGTGAAAGATGCAGCCCAGTAGGTTTCCTTTTGCAACAAGCTTATTGCTCTTCTAGTAGAGTCACTTCCTTTCTTTGTAAGCTGCTTAGAGCAGTGGTTCTCAACCTTTTGTAACTTAAAGCCCACTTCTGATGGTTAAACACTTCTGAGGACTACCTTCCCAAATAAAAACACAACATAACAAAAAAAAGGAGAAAAAAATAAACTGTAAATATGCGTTTTTCCATTGTCAGCTGTAATGACCAAAATTAAATTGCTTGCTTCTGGGAAATAATAAGATCGAGTTGTGGTGGGATGGGTGACTAGCATTCAAAGTTTCTTTCAGTTTAGTCCTTGTGTTTGATTTTGTGACAGTCACAGTGGAAAACTCACATTACTCTGGAGCTTTGATGGTTTCAGCGCCTCATTTGACAGAATTGTATTACATTCAACACGCACTGTGCTTTTGACTCAGCGTCACTGCCCTTGGCTATGAATCCAAATATAATATATTTAGGGTCATATTTCCTCACTGCACGCTTTTTTGTTTCAAAAACTGATCCATTTGTTTAACTACAACCAAGATAACGTTAACTACCTAACAGTAGCAATTAGGGACTATATGTAAAGTCATATTTCTGACCACTCCTCTTTGAGCTCTGGTTTTGGTCTCCACCAACTCTTGAGGTGCACTGCACTATGTTCACCAGCTAGTCACTATAACTGTGTCTGCTTTTTGCTGCTGGAGAGGTTTAACTACTGTACGAAACACATTACACAAAAACATTTAAACACAATACATCTATACACATATCAGCCAGTGAGGCACCTACAGAGATGGGTTGGGTATATGGTCATGTGGCTTCAGGCCAGTTATTGTCCTAGACTAGCAGGGGGGCAAGGGGAGTATCGCATAAGTGACATGGATGACACCATTGCTGCATTTCAATAGTTGTTCAACATGCCCTCCTTGATTTCGCCCTCAGCACTTGCCCTCGGAGGAATCCCCACCGCCATTGTAAGTGTTGTTCCATTTGTCTGAAAAACTGAAGTAAACTTGGTGACATCAACCCTCGGAGGGCTGAAAGTGCAAGTCAGCAACAATGGTTACTCCAGAAGTATATATATCACCCTCAGTGCATTGCAGTTTATGCATTTAGTGCAAGAAAATACATCCATGGTGGCAGTAATGTACTTAAAACTGTTGTTATTTAATTCATTCATTGATTTATTTACCAATGCACATGAGTCAACATTTCAGTTTACATATCAGTGTAAATGTTAGATAATGAGCTAATTTTCATAAAAATGACTGATGGTTTTTTAGTTGTAGTTGTTTTTACTGTGTCTTATAGGTCTGTATGCTTATAGGCATAAAGGTAAACTCGCCTAGTTAGCAGATAGTTTCTTAAGAAAATCTAATGATATTTTATCGAACTAATTGTAGTTAATATTTAATCAGATTGTTGTACTTTAGCTTGTGTGATTTCTTTATTCCCAATAGTATCTGTAAACACAAGGAAAAAATACTGTTTTGCAAGCTATCATAAACCAGAAGCAACTCTTATAATAATCACAATACAGATCACACACATACATTTCTAAATCAGAAAAAAGTAGCAGCTAATTATCAGGTGCCAACATATTGCAATTATCTGCAGAAGACGCCTTGGCTCTGGACAGGTAGTGCACAGTGGATTTATTAGATTTTTTGAAAACAGCTGCCTTCTGTGGCTGGAGATTATTGATCAGAGCAGCTTTAAAGTAATAAGACACCTACATGCCTGAAATACACATTTTTACCAAATAGCATTTTCAAGCTCGATACCCAAAGTCTACGGGTAGAAAATTCGCAAGACTGTGCCATTCATCCTACTCAAACATTTGTCCTGTGACAAATTAAAATCTCAGCACTGCTCACATGTGTAGCACTGCAGTCGTGTGTGTGTGTACTAAAGCTACAGAATCATACCTGTATGTGGATGACAGATAGAGAGGGTATAACCCATAATGCAATGGAGCTGCTCCAGTGTTCAGTGCTGTCAGCCCACCGTTTCAAGTGGCTGTGGGCTTCTGTGTAACCCCCGCTGGAAGTGGATAATGGAAAGAAAGAGATGAAAGAAGGATGAGAGGAATCACAAGCAACCTTATGGTGTCTTGCTCTGAAGTGAAGCTCTTTAGATACCTACACACAGATTTTCTTTGAACAGAGTCCAGTGAACTCTCCCCATCTCTCCCTCTCTCACTGTCAGTTTACATCAGTTGCACATTTAGTTTTCAAAGACAAGCCGATTTGGCTTTGCATGCTTTACCTTTGCAGACAAAAGCAATTTGATCAGAGTAACTGATGAATCACCAATTAATGCTTTGGTAGGTGATGTTTGAACACAGTGAAACAGAATTTAAGCATATCTATTATATAGTTAGAAGGGCTGGAACATCCAAACTAATTTATAAATTGCAGATTATCATTGACAGTACTTTGCTATTTCTTTTTACAGCTCACAAAATTTCCATTACACAGTGTGGCAACTGGAAATTGAGTCATTTCCAAAAAGAAAAGTAACTCGATCAGGGTTGAAAAGGCATGAAAGTTAAGAAGGATTTACAGGCACACAAATGCTTGTTATGACAGGAAAAGCTCTATTATATCTGTCTTGACATGAAAAGACATATAAATATAAATATGAAGTATTATAAATATAAATATGAAGTCCATTGTTCAAAGTAATTAAAACCAAGTTGAAGGAATACAGTGCTATATTCATGTCTGGATGTGTTAAAATCTTTTATCAGGCCAGACGCCCTCTTTGCATTTTTGAATTAACAGCTTACTTTAGTTTATGACCAATTCCCATCAACTTAAGCTGTACTTTCGTGAACATGGTAAACATTAAACCTAATATACATCATCATGTTAGTATTGTCACTGTTAGCAGGCTGATGTTAGCTTTGAACGGTTACACACTGGACCTTCGGGTTTAGCCATTCACACAGAGCTTTCATTTTATAAGCGATGTTAATTGTTAAACTCCATGTGCATTGCTAAACCAGTCACACTAGTCACTAATATGCTTGGGACTACAATCCAATTAAACCAATACTGATTTCCATTCCCTAATCCAACCAACACTTTTGGTTGGTACCACCAACCTCACCTGATTAAATAAATAGAGAGAAATAGAAAAGGTATTCTCTGTTTACTGCAGGGGAGGAGGGACTGGGAGACCCATGTTACTGACTGGACACTCATCAGTGATTGCTGTCAGAATGTAGAGCTATTTTAACAAAACAAATCTCACTTACTTTAAGTTTTGCTATTAGTATTATACAGCAACTTTAAGTAAAAAAACCCCAAACCTTTCTTCTCATAAAGTGTGAAATATATACATGAAGGAGCCCTCTCCTCCCTGTAGTTCTCAGCAACTTGCAGTGATTGGCTTCTAGATGTCCTAGAGCCAATCCTCTCACTATTAACACAGTATTCCTATACCTTATTCTTGGCTTTCAAGTACAAGCAGGATGGTCTGCTCAGATTTGCACTCCTGCTGGTTGTGTGATCATAATCTGTAGTTATTTCAAGCGTTCACTCAGTATCTGTTGGGATATAGTGTACTGTAATGCCCTGCAGGGAGCTCCAGCTATCATTTCCATTACCCAGTGGGGAAGGCATTGCTTGGTGATAGGCTCTCCAACGTGAGGCTCCAGCCACACAGGTATGTTAGGTTTCCTAAACCTTATAAGATATTCAAAGTGTGTGTACAGCTCCAGGAGTAAACTGTTAACATCCACAGAATGTACACTCAGAACATATCACTTGGAAGGCGTCATAAGGTGACCAAGAGTGTATCCGGTGCCCTCAACAAATCAAATCCCTTGATGGAGAGAGTTGTTTGGCAGTTGTTTACGACAGCAGCTGGCTTGGGATGGCTGAACTGGGAGTGTCTTTATTCTTCAAAGTAGTTCCTTTCCTTTTCTCATGCTGTGCAAACCATCAGCTCCTCTTCCCACTCGGCATGTGCTTTCTGTGCTTACTGAGCTCTCAACACTGTAGCTTACAGGAACGCCTCTGCCCATCCATATGCCCTCTCAGGATGGCTCTCTAAAATCCTCAGACAGTCAAGTAGAAAGTACATCAGAGAGGAACGGGCCGAATATTAGATGCAACCAGCCAGAAATTTGCAACCACGCTGACCTACGAGTTTGCGTTTTTCTTTTTTCAGTTTTGTGAACCGTGTGTCTGCCTGCTAACATTAGCATTCCTGGATAACTAGCTAAAGTAACGATCGAGCGTTACGTCCAAGTTACTTCCAGGCATTTTATTTTGTGGCGTTACAGCCTTTTAGATTTGGGTAAGTTTACACTCCAGCAGCCAAACGTGTTATCCGTGGAGCATTATGGTTAGTCCTTACCCTAAAAATCTTTCCTCTTACAACATTAAAAGTGAAGCATAAATCAAACCTCTGTCTTGCTTGTAAAACAGGGGCGGACCTAGAAGGGTGGCATGGGGTGGCAGCTGTCATGCCTTAAAAAAAAATGCCTTGCCACCCCAGTTATGTGTCAAATGCTGTCACATTTAACTAATTAATTTAGATTCATTTTTAAAATGGAAATTAACACATATATTTTAATTATGTCATGGCCACATTTCAGACTGGCTCAAATGGCCCAAGATGTGGAAATAAAACAACCCACCCCATTGATATTTCTCTATACCCGCCCCTGTTGTTCAAGTATGAGCTAAGCCCAAACAGGGTTAAAATGATTATTCGGCGTTGCATTTGTCCTTGTTATTCTGGGACTAATTAGCACTATACTGAAACAAGTAACAACTTTATGGGCATCCTACATGCAGTTTAGCATCAGTCTTTTATAACCCACATCATGTATTGTTTATAGTTAAGAGTCCTTTACAGAATCCTTATTTTAAAACAAGGCAGCTTAAAACATTAAAAAGTCAGCAGGAGAAGACAGCTCATAAAGCTAGACCATTAAGGTTTGTGTGATGCCAATTTTCCTCCATCTAATTGTGTTTTCGGTTAAGTAGGCATGCCAGCTGTCTACTGTTTGATAGCACTCTAAACACTACTGGCACACTAGCAGTATAATGTGTGGTTCTTACGATGTGGTAATTTACCTATGTTCTGGTCAAGTTTGCTGAGGATTTCAGATGTATTTATAGCTCCTGTTTCCATTTTGTTTAAGTGGGGGGGACATATTTATATTTTCCAAAGAAAACTGTTTTCCTGAAAATAGTAATCATCTCCATGTTTTGTATAGTAATTGCTCATTTCTCTGTAAGCAGAGAATTGTATAATTTGCCCAAATTGTCCTGTGTGTATATGTTGAACTCCTGCACTGGCCGTTTAGTCGAAACAAATTAGTACTCAGGGATGTAACCATAGAAGGGATGGCTGAGTAGGATGTAGGAGAAATGATTCTGTTGGCTGGCGGTGCTGCTGCTTGTCTGTATGTTGATGCACAATCAATGGGCACACAAGGACTGAACTAATCCTCGCCTGAGCCTCCTCACTTATCATCCACTGTAGGCCAAGATGACAGGGTTAAAGGCTCTGTGGCGGTCCAGGGATTCTGGAGGCCCTGGAGAACGATTTGCTGACGTGCGGAGTTGCCATTAAGTCAAAAGTTGAAGAGAGAGCTTCAGCTTATCCCACTTGATAGGCATGTTGACTATTTATGTTCAGGATGTCATGACTCTTCTTGTCAGAAAGGGTTCTGAGTCGTTCATGTAAAAGGAGAGGATTTTACTTAGTAAAAGCAATACTACAATGGAGAAATACTCAGTTACAAGTGAAAGTACTGCAGAAAAACTTTACTGGCCTAAAAGGAAACAAATTTTTATGTATTGACATTAAGATATAGTTAAAAGTACTTAAAATTATCATTTTGCAGAACGACTAATTTCCAAACAATATACCTACTGTATATTATATTATTGGCTAATACATGTAGTGGAGTGAAAAGTACAATATTTGTTGTAGAAGTATGAAGAAACATAAGAAAAACATAAAATGGAAACACTTAAGTAAAGTAAATGTATTTTAAAATTGTATATTGGGTACAGTACTTGAGTAAATGTACTTAGTTACATCCCACCACTGCACACTAAGTCCTCTGTATAACCTAAGGTAGCTTTATTCTTATGCTGCAGTAGTGAAACCTTGGTAGCCGAGTGCTTACAGCACATTCCACGTAACCAAACGTCCTTTGATACTTGTCATACTGCCCTCTCTCGCCCTCTATTTCCTGTCAACCATCTTCAATGTCACTGTCCAATAATGGAAAAAATGCACACAAATAATCTTAAAAAGGAAAAAAAAGGAAAATAGGAAGTGATGACTAGTGACAGTGTTGTCAAAAGCTGTACACTTATACACTTAAGACAACATACCTGAATATTATATTGTATTTCTGCCAATAGATCCTCCTAAATGTTACACACTGGACCTTTAACAACATGTCAGCACTAAAAATAGGAGGAGGATGTCACTGCTCTTTTAAGATTCTTCGCGGTCTCCTAACAGTGCTGTAAAATGATAATAGATGCTTTTTACAGAATTATTTTGCATGTTTTCCCTCCATCTTGGAAGGGACTAAAGTGCTAACATGGTTGGCAGGAGTGAGAAATTTACAAACAGATATAATAAATTAGTGTATTAGTCAACCAGCCGCATATTAAGCGTTTCCTGTGATTACAGTAACACCACACAGAAACCATTTTCTCTCAAGCATTATTCACAGTTGCAACGTTGTCGGGGAAGGATGACAACACACGCATTTCATGTTGAGCTGGAGCTGGGCGGTCTACTGTGTGAACTGCAAAAAGGCATGGGTGGAAACTGTTCAGTATTCCAGGAGAGAAACATATCCTCCAGCACAGAGTAAATAACTGTTTGCATACAAAGTAATAAGCAAAAAGCCTCTCTGTTGTACACAGTATATATCACAATGCATGGTTACTTGGGGTATCTTTGTATTCACTTGCAAGCAAGAACTGAAAGGTGCCATTTGGGCTGGTTTATTAAACATGGGCTAATTCCCATGATTTATAGGATAGTAGGTGTGATGTTGCAGTTTTCTGTCTTGCCCATGGCCACATTCTGTCTTTGCTGTCATGTCAGGAAATATGCAATGGGGAATGAATGGGAAATTGAAGCTTCAAAATTTGGCCCCAGGCCAGCAAGAAGCATGTGGTTCATTACAGCAACATCATCAGAGTGCAGCAACACTGAGAGGAGGAGTTACTTGAGGCTTATCAAAATCACTGTTCCAAACAGGAAGAAAACATCCGGGAAACTCAAGGAAACATTAAATCATCAAAGACAAGGTTTAACTTTTTGCCTTGCTGTACTAAAGGACACATGTACTCTATGACACCATCATTGCTGGGTGTGGTTACAGGTGGAACAGGTGTTTTGCTGCTCTTTCTACCGGAGAGGGCAGCAAAACACTGCTTTTAGAAGAAGATTAACTTTATTAATCCCCAATAGAGAAATTCAGTTTTCATTTTGGACACACACATTGGCCCTACATACAATCACATACATAGACATGCAAATGTGGAGAGATGGTGGAGTGATGGGCTGCCACTGAACATTGCCCCAGCAGCAGTTAGGGGTTTTGGTGCCTTGCTCTGGAGGTGGAGCTGGCACCTCTCCAGCTACCAGTCCACTGGTGACCCCCCAGTTCCCAAGCCAAGTCCCTGTACTTGTTTGCAATGGTTTTGTATCCAGGTACTTGAAAGTGAATATTGTCAACAAATGAAAAGTGCTCTAAATCCCTTTTCATCCCTGCTCTTGTATCAGAAGGTCATAAAAACCACTGCCTGGCTTCCTTGCTGAGACGCTTGTGTGCTATGACACTGCTCAAAGGAAAGTCCATTTGGGTCTTTTCACCTGCTGTGATTCTTGAAAGGCCATGTATCCCCACCTGGGGCATTCACGCTTCGCTTTTCACTCTGCATTTTTTAGACCTATTAACCGCAATGGAAAAAAATATAAATATGCATGATTTGTGTGATTAATGGCACAACCCTGTCTGTCATTCTTCCAGACTAAAAGCACATTTTCTGTCTTATTTCTTTTTCTGACGCACAGGATCCTCACGAAAACACAGCGCCACTCATTGGTGTCTGCAGAATATCGCACAAGAATCAGTTGACAGCTCCGATGAGGAGTTCTTTGATGCCAGAGGTTAGTACTAAATTTTATTTCCACATTTTATCCTGTCTTCACCTTGTAGTTTTTCTGTCTCTTCAACAGTAATCATCTCAGAAATGATCTGAACTTCTCTGAGAACCTTTTAAAGAGACCCTTTTCTATCAAGTGTGCAGTCTTATGAGTCTTACAGCCCTTCTTCACTACAGAAACTTGATGAAATGCAATATGTATCCATTGTCAAGGGTTGTACTTTTATTTTCAAGTTTCTGGAGCTACATTTCAGTTGGTAAAGAGAGAAAGACAGAGCTTAAGATGCAGAGCAACAGGCCTTGTTGGACAAACAGACATCTCAATGTTTGGCAGATGCTACACAAAGTCAAACAGTCCCCAAAAAATATCAAACAGTATCTGTTAATATTAAACAGTATCTGTTAATATTAAACAGATAGTGGTCTTTACAGTTTCATCTTTAAATGTCTTGTTTTGCCCAAGAAACACTTCAGAACCTAAAAGTGCAGCATCGTCTACAAAGAAAAGCAGCAAATCTTCATAATTGAGAAGCTCTAACTGATGATTCAATGACTATCAAGAGAAGACTATTTTTGTGTCAGTTAATTAAACAAGTAAATGTTTCAGCTCTTGTAAAAGCAGAACCTTATACAAAAGCCTTATCGGTTGTTAAGTTCCTGTGGGCGAAAAAGGGTTGTTAGTCTATTGTTTTTTAAAGCTGGGGAATTGTAGGGCAACTGTAATGAATTAATCATAAGATTCATGGTTAATTTCTGGCCATTACTGTATGTTCTGGTGTTGGGCAGTATACTTTAATGTGCATCTGTGATTGTTATGAATTGGGTAAAATCTGACTTCAGAAGAGAGTCAGAACAAACTAGGGAGAATGGGTAACAAATGGATCATGTATTAACTTTGATCATTCCTAACTGTTTTAAACCGATTTCAATGTCCACTTTACTGCTGACGATTCTATAAATAGACAAACTTGAGAACTTGTTCAACTACTAGCCTTTTCACAGTCCCAGAGGGAGTTCATCAGCGAATAAGTGGAATACTTATCCTACCAATTATCCACTCCAAGTGCTCATCTCCCAAGAGACTGATGGGAGAGATACTAATCAATTATGTGTTATTATTATAACATGTTCTTATTTTACATTAAGTCAGTCAATAGCCATGGGTAGATTGAGAGTTTCCTACACATCCTTTATATGATATAAAAACATGGTGAAAATGCAGAAAGGCTCTATTCCATCTCCAAAAATTTTAAGTGCTGTGGTATCATGTCACATGTCTTGTGTATGGAAATTTTATTAATACATTCTTTCATTCTCTTTTGTCGCTCACACTCACTTTTGTTTACCTAATTTTCCCTTCACTCATCCTGCCTCAATCTTTCATCCGCTTCCCTCCCTTAATTTTGATTTCCCTTCACTCCCTTTCCTTTGCATATTCTGTTTGCCAAAAAAAGCACGTTCGCTGCACACACTCCTAGAGAGAGCATGGAATATTTATCCTTATCACAGCTGTCACAGAGCTGTGCATTGCTCGAAATGCATTTTGTGAGACCAAAGTCAAGGTGCCTATCGATGTCAAAGAATCACCAGAGGATAAGATAACATGTGCATGTGTTGTATGTGAACAGATGTGCCTCTGCACAATATTCCACACTCAGCTATGAAATATCTTTACTGGGTGTGAAGGGACAGAGAGTCCTTTATCTCTTTGAATTAACAACGTGGGGAGAGACTGCAAAAGCAAATGAGCAAAGAAATGATCATGTGTGTTCGTGTGTGATTGTATTTCATATTATTGAGTTAGAGGGGACAACTGATATTTATATATCATAGTTGTACAGTAAATATGAAGTAACAGCAAGCAGCTGGTTGGCTTAGCTTAGCATAAAGACTGGAAACATGGGGAAACAGCTAGCCAGACATACAGTAAACGCCCTTAACAGGACCCCCATGAACAGATCTAATTTTTGACGGGGGCTATATCATTTTTAGAGTATAAAAGGTTTGACAACAAAGCCCCAAATTAAACAGTGAATGAACTAATCAAATGTGTATTGCACTTGTTTTGGTTTGCTGCAGCCACAATCATTGTGATGTTATTGTATTTGAGTTATGAATTGGGCAGAGTTTCGAGTAGAATCAGTAATTTAAAAGTTTCCACATCCATCTGTCATGATGTACAAAGCAGGGACCTGAATTTGAGTCCAGATGTGTTGTGGCGAAGGTCGACTCAGTTCTCTAATTGGCTTATTATTTGCTGGCTTGCTCTGCGGGGACCAAACATTTCACATCTCATTTTAGCTCATTGATGCACAACATTGGAAGGAATCTGTGGCAAGCCAGTGTTTTTGAGGTCTTAGGTTGTAAAAAACCTTGCATTATCCTTTCAAGTTGCATAAAAGCCAGACTGTTCCAATCAACAAAGGGACTTCATTATAGAAGGGGCGACTTTGAAAGATGAAATACAACAAAGCTAGTTTAATTTGTGAGAATAAGAAACCCAGAAAAGAGAGGAGGACGTGTTTGGAGGGTGTTTTTTTTCCTCACGGTTGCTATGTGACTTTTATTGTCAGAGCTCAGAGGGAAAGCTCAGTCCTGCAGAAAAAGCAACAGAGCAAGTTATTTCAAACATAAACATATGCTCAGCATGAAGGGATGCCTCCCTTAAAAGGGAAACCAGGACAAGGTCATAGAAGGGTTGTTGAAATTATGGCCCACTGCAGTCACTTGCTAACTGCAAGACTGTGACTCTCAATCATATAATTGGTCTGGTAGTTTTTATTTCTACCACATTGGATAGGCTATAGGTTTTCTTTAGCCCAAAGTTATTTTAGCCTTTTATAGAAAAGCAGAGAGAGAAAGTGAAGGATTAAGATTGAAGAGTGATTGAGGCTGTGTTTGTCGTATTATAGGGCTACCACTCAAACCATCACAATAAGCTTGGGGGAGTTTTATTTATGTGATTATGATGGATGCCTTCATCCACACTGTGAAACCCAGCGGACCCAGAAAATGCATGAAAATGCATGAAGACTGTCAGTAATCTACTCAGTTTTCTTCTAAAATGATGAACCCTGACTGTTATTGTTACTGTTAGTGGGTGTTATACCATTTTTTAAACCATTTTTCTTGCTAATGCACTGTCTCTGTATATATTATTTAGTACATTTATTATCAGATGCATCTCAAGGCGCCCATCCTGCACACAATAGATATGGGATTTGAATTCAAATGTTAAGAAATTTATATTCTGATGCTCTATATGTCACTTTTTTTGAGACACTTCAGTGGCAGTGTGGCAGCTGCTTCAAGCTGATCAAAGGCTCTGTGCTAAAGAACAAAGCTTTGTGTTCGCAAAATGAAAACGCACACACTAGTGCAGTCCACAAATATTGGACATTTTCTGCAGTTTTTCCTCTGTAATCTATCCAATTGGATTTGAAATGAAACGATGATCATAATGTTTAAGAAATGTTATCCTTGAGGGTGTTCTAGGGTGTTCACAATCATATTGGGTCAATAATATAGGACTAGTTGCCCATTTTTATACATTGTCCCCCAATTTTAGGAGAATGCAGCAGGGCAATGATCCTATGACAATAATTTTATGGCCACATAAATGTTATTTCCTGACTGGCCATGTTTGCTCCCCCTGACCTTAAACCAACCGATCGTGTGTTTCACTTCTTGAAGAACCAGACTGAAAGCAAAACTCCCCTAAATCGAGCAATGGGTGTCACACAGGTCTGGCAGTTCCTCTTTGGGAAAGATGCCAAGTGTCTGCTGATGTCTGTGGGTTACAGACTTTAACCTGTTTAGACTTTAGTCATTGATCGTTAAAGGATTTGCAAATAAATATCAAATAAGATGAGTTTGTTCAATGGTCCCCTAAACTGGATGATTACAGTTGTGTCAGTAACAAAGTTAGTTTATTTGAAATGTTTCTATACTTGTGCTGAGTTCTCAAAAGTAAAATGTTGTCTGAACACAAGCAGCCTGTCCCTGAATGAATGAACTTTGAAACAATTATGATTAAAAATGCTTTTTGTCGTCTAAATAGAGGTAATGTGGATGTTGCTGTACAGATTGTAAAACCCTTTGAGGTAAATTGTGTTTTTTATGATTTATACAAATAGAATTAATTTGAGTCATAAAGAAAATAACGTAAAGAAGAATAGAAACGTGAGCAAGCCAGCTTTTGATTCTGGACAGTTCTGGTACTAAAAAGTATGTACAGATGGTAACAATGTAAATCTAACTCTAAAACAGGGAAGCAGATAAGAAATCCATCAACATGTGTGCGTCGTTTCTAATGAGAACTGAGACTGAGGTTCAGTTTCTGTCGGCGGATGTTGTTGTGTGTCAGTCAGTGTTTGTGTAACATGGTGTGGAGGCAACACAGCTGTTGGCTGGATGGTTTGACGCAATCATATCTGTTGATCAACTCCTCTGACATCCGCGCATCTGCCTCTGGCAAAGCCCCCCATACATTGTCACAGCCCCCCCAAGCTGGCCTGCAGTGATGATGAAAACAGAAGTGTATCACAGACTGCTGTCAGAGCAGAGACTCTCAGACCGACGTTCAGACACACACAGAGATCAAAGTGAAGATACTGAGTGGCTTCGTGACCCGTCCACCTCTAGTGTCACCTCCACTGTCATGTATAAAACGTTCTTTTTCCATCAGTGGCAGGTAAATCTCCAGTTTATCTAATCCAGGCACAGAAGCTCTCAAATATGAGTGTTCAGGTGAAAGAGACGAGATAAGAAGACATTTGAAGCTCACAATAAAAGAAGAAAAGCAAAACCCAAACCTAAATTCTGAGAAAAGCTTAAAATGTCTATTTGTTCAGAGAATGCACTTTTCACTATTGAATTGTTTGAAGCTTTGTGTTCAGTGAAGAGGTTTTATGGAGAAACCCGGTGGAGCATCAGACGTTTTACTTTGAACAAGCCAATAGAATAAAGACTTTTTTTAACCACTTACTGTGAAGAGTGCCATGCATTTATTTTCTTTGATTTTGCCCACAAAAAGACATTTTACTGAATAATTTGTGCACTCTTTAATATTGTAGGGTTTTCTCAATATTTTCTTCACATTTCATGACTTTATTTTGCCAATAGCACCATCTCCTCTTAGCTCAGTGGGATTGGAGACTGCATTTTAAATATTTGTTTAACAAGATGAAACACCGGGGTTCATCTAGAGAACTCTGGCTTTATTTTGGGTGAGGATAACAGTGTCAGTTTTGTTATTTGTGAAATGTGAAGACAATATTTAGATTTTTGTAGCCTTGCGTGTTTCTATTTGAATATTTAATCAAGCTTCATAAAATTAAATTTCTTGATCATTTAACTGAGTCAAATGGGACTCACATAGTGTTTCTTGTATTACCGAAATACATAATGTTCTGTGCTGTGTCATCTAATAAACATACATATTGATACGTGTAATGGATCTTTCACTGGAGTGTTTCAGCTCTTTCATGGCTATTCCTGCCACCGGTTAGCAGCAGCAGCGGGGGTTTTTTATGCAGAATTGCTTTCACTTCTAAAGAATCTGATGAATTCTAGTTGCCCTCCACTTGCCTGTAGTCATAAAAAAGAAAAAACATTCCTCTCTCCCACCCAACATACTGCTGGTACCTCCCACCTGTGTACTTTCACCCTACAGCCCCCCAGCATCACTCAACCTCTGTTTACCTCTCACACATGAAAAACTACATGTTTGTGCAAAAGTCTCATTTTTTATCACGGCTGAATGTGCCTTCAGGCTGCTCAAGCAAATGCCAACTCAATTGTCACATTGTTTATTGATGTGAGCTGTTGACAAATTTGCACTATGTTAATCCAGATTTGTTATTTGATGACATGAATTTAAATAATGAGGCAAAATGATACATTGAGCCTGAAAGGAAATTCATGGTGTTGGCTGCTTCCGCAGTTTAATGCCATTATAAATTGCCACAGGAGGTAAACCGTGTTTGCATGCAAGTAGGACATCAATTTATTATAAGGCTGCTAGGATCTCATGTTGCTGTTTTCCACTCTGCACTGTTTGTGGATGAAACTGGGGTGACTGTGTTTTGACTCTTTGATAAAAGTTATGCTATAACTAATTATGTACTTGCTGATAAAATTTTATGTGCACATTATTAAACAGTAAATTGAATTTTACCACACTTCGAGGAATCATTTGACATTTTGGGGAGAAAAAAAAACTCCCTTTCCTGCCAAGAGGCGGATGAGAAGATTGATAACAATGTTTTTTCTTTCCATTAAGCCACAATCAGCTGCTCGTTAGCTTAGCTTAGCATAGAAGGTAACAGAATCTCCAAAGAAAACAAAACAGACAAAATATACCATGTTAATTTGTGAACAAGCTAACCATCTCCTGGCTCTAGCTTCACGTTGAGGGAACAAATATGAGAATGGTGTCGCTTTTTTCTCATCTTACTTTTGGAAATAATGTGAATAAGCGTATTCAGCAAAATGTCAAACTATTCTTTAAGATGTCTAACAAATGTTTACATCAATCACCAGGTGTATATATGATGGATATTTTATTCAAAAAAGTCCAAAGGGAAGGAGGAGTTGTGCATTATTATTTCATTTGCTCATCCACTTTTAATATCCTTTTCTTTTTTGTTTGTTAATTTTCACTATCTTGTACATGTGGCTGATTACAGCATTTTATCTTTCCAACACAAAAGAAGCAAAGTCACATGTGGAAGCAGCAGATAAGACTTTATAGTGAAGATCCCTTTTATCGTACCTCATTACGGGATATGTATTAGCATAATGGTTCAAACTTGCTTTCCAAAAATGTCTTTGATCTTTACGTCTAAAACTAAAGCTGGCCCTCACAAAGATAGAAGTGCATGAGCACACGGAGACATTTACACACACCTCATTCCCCGTTGATTTTGTTTGTCTGAGCTGTTGAAAGAACAACAGTGTGTTCATCGGTGTCTGTAAAGTCTTCCGCTCCATCCCCTCACCTGTGTTCACTCACCAGAGAAAGAGTAAATGGAAGATCAATCCTGTCTTGTTTTCTTATATATTTCTTGTTGTATGTGTATGTGAACTCTCTCAGCCTTATTTTTAATCTTAACTTCTGTCTGGAAAATACAGAAAAATACTAGCGCTGACCATCTCCTGCTGCAGATTTTATCCGTGTACCAAACCACTCACTGCAGGTGGTGATTTCACAGATTACTTCTTTCTCTCTGCTTGAAGGTATGTTGATCAGTGAAATCAGCTGCTGCAGTGTGTGATTTTAATGAAACTGTTGCTGCACAACACCTGTGTCATGTTACGTGCTGCACAGAATTGTAATGACACTGAGACGCCAACACAGATGCAGAATATACAGTAAGCTTATTTGTGGGAACATAAAAGAACAGATAAAACTGAAACGATCCTCTAGAGTGACTAATAAGTACATACAGATGGGAATTTATGATAAGACAAAGTATGAAAGGCAATATAAATGTAGCGATAAACATTAAAGTTTTATTAACAATACAAAGTAAACAGCACACATATGTTAAATTATATAGGCCATATATATGTACATAAAATTAGCTATAAAAATAGGCTTACATAAAGTGCTGTGGCTTGCAGAACACTCTATAAAGTAACCCATCTGTAACAGTGGGCAGCTTTCAGATCAATGTGTCTCATATGACAAAGCTCGAGGCCAGAGGTACAATGTAAAGGAAAATGACAAAAGCCTGTATAGGGAAGACAAAATACAATTTTTAATATTGAGCCAACATACAGTATCAAACAACATAAAATGCATAAAAGTGAGGAAAAAACAAGAATGCAAAATCCACATGAAGGCAATATGCCAATTAAATTGTGTGTCCTTCAGATTTAAACCTGATATATAAACTTCTATAAAACTGAGTGAAACAGCTATGCTAGCAGCCCTGAGAGGCTGTACTTCATAGTCTCTCTACTTTATTCACTTCCTCCTAATGGACTGAGACTAAAACAAACACTCTCACCCTGGACTCATGCACCTTTCAATATCTGTCTGTTACATTGACAGTATATATGGTTATCTGATCCAAAGTTGCACAACAACCTTACAGTATACTTCCATTTCATTTTGCATTATTTCCACCTGAATAGATTTTACTACTACTGCACTGTATGTATATATGTGAAAATGTAAATGTCCCGCTGTGACAAATAAAGTCTAAATCTGTCTATAATCATATTAACTAATATCCTGTTGTACAATGTTATAGCTGACAGTATCTTATACTACTATGTTAACTATTTAACACTTTTTTCTGTCCTTGTTCTGCTGTAACACCCACATTTCTTCTCTGGGGGATTATATCCAGATCAAAACCACACTTCACTGTGCTTAAAAGGGTGCTTTGATTATGAGATATTTCAGCCTGGACCAATGAGGAGGGTTTAACAACTAACATCCCTTTAGCCATTCTGCTAACATTGCTAATATGACATGACATGTAAGCATTAAGCGTTAGTATAAACACTGTTTATGAATTAAATTATGACTACTTGTCTTTTGTACATTTTTTTCCCACTTTTATATATCCGATTACAGCATTGTATGCTCATGAGCTATACTCGTGGTGTTTCAGTGCCATCCATCTTCGGTAGCCTACTTACCTGACAGACTCATTCTGTTTATGCCATTTTACAGGATAATCCCCTAAGCAATCTCATTTTCATAATGCGTCATCGGAAGTTGAAAGGGCCTAAAATACAGCCAGAAGTATAGTATATAGGTAATTCCACTGCTGCAACTAACATGGTGATGAGATCAAGAAATTGAAAATTGAAAAAAAAAAATGGAGTGGTGGAGGTCAGTCGATGCCATTTCGTCATCGTTTAACAATCACAGCATCTATTCCTCTATCTTCTACCCTGACACTTACTCACTGTGAGCTGACAGGTTGAAGGATGTTTCTAAATCCCTTTTCTCTCCCTTGGGGCTGTTGGCTGCAGGCACATATCACACTTCCATTTCTCTTTTTGCCTCTTGTTCAAATCAGATTTTTCTGTTCTCTTGTATATTACAAAAGCAGCAGATATGGTAGCATCAATCGGTTTGATGTATTCCCTTTATTATTGGTGCGTTTTTTTTGTTTGTGTTGCACCTGATCTCTACAGATTGCTAGTTTTTAGTGCAGATAGATTTTTATTCAGCTCTAATACATTTTGCTTCTCAGAGGAGCTTCTGTTTTGGCTGCGAGCGTCTCTGCTCAGCTCTCCCTGCTGGAGATGATTCAGTAACCTACGTTTTCTGGTTTTGTTGTAAAGCCTGCTTTGCATTCTCCTCCTGTCCAAACACAGGCTTTCTTACATCCTTGCAACGCTTTGTTCAAATCCAGTATGCACCTCTCTGTGAGTCTCTGTCTCACTCCACTCCATTTTCTTTGTGCTTGTCTGTGTATATTTGAATCTGCAAGTGTGTGTGTGTTATGTCCCTGCATCATTTAATTCAGCTCAGTATTGTATGACTGGAGGGGAGAAAGGGCACCGAAGGGGGAGGGAGTCAGAGCCGATAGTGAAAGACAAACTGTGACCAGTAGACCGGTCGCTGTGTGATCCAAATGGACAGGCTGTGTAGAATCATTCAGAGCTGCCAGGCTGCAATGTGTGAGAGAGGAGAGGAGTCTGTCAGGTAGAGGGTTTTCTTCCTGCATGACTCATCCTGTCGTAGAACGTCTTGGATGACAGTCTGTGACGAGTGGACAACCGTTTTGGTCATGCAGAACAACACAGTGCACACCTGGCTCGTCTTTCTGGTTGACTCAAGATATTCTCTATTACAACAGAGCTTTTCATTTATAGTGACAATGTGGTGTGGTTTAAAGGGCCTGCATGCCAACACTTATGTTTTCAGTTTTTCTGGCCGTTTACACCCTTGTTCAGTCTTAATTTAGGTGGAGCTGTGCTGGGAATTACATGAGATTTGTCACAGGGTGTGAATGAGGCAGCCCGGAAAAGGACACAAATGCAGCCAACCAGGCATATAGGAAAAGTTCAGTGATTTTAAAATGATAATACATACACTTAATGGTAAAGGAAGCAAGTCCAGAACAAAACAGAAGTATCAGAGAACTCATAGTTTAACAGGGATGGGGCAGGTAAAAGATTAATAAGAAAGAAAAGACAAACCAACATTGACAATCTGGAAACATCCCAAAAGGATATGGTTAATTAATTACGTAATTGTCAGGCAGTCATACTGGTTGTAAACAAGTTGGTTATCTACCACTTTATTTGGAGATAAATGTGAAAGTTAGTGTATCCAAAATATCCAGTATTGTACAACCATGTCAAGTAAGGTAGGTCAAATTTGAATAAGAAAGTAGGACTATAAACTGTGGTGGATGCTTTGGGCAATGATTTTACCCTTCACCTCCACATTCTCTTCTCAATACTTTTAACTAATCTGGAGGTTTTGTTTACAATCTGTTTGATGCTTCAGGTTTGTTGCCCTGAACCTATTTGTTAGTGATGTTGCCATAGCTATGTAAATAAAACTCTAATTTTCGAATGTTACCTGTGCGAGGACACGTATTCCTGCTGTTGGTTTCACACTATTCTACAGATCAACGGTTGATGGCGATACAGCGCCAATAAATGTTTCAATGTTCCCACCAAAGGACAGGGAAGAAGATAATTGTTTGATGATGTAAACATGGACATAAACACTGCATCTTTCATCATATTACACACTGTGTTTTTGCAAGAAACAGTGCATGTAAACATAACCCTGTTTGTTTACAAGAAAACTCTAAAGGGTTCCTAGAAATGGAGTGCAGGCAGCACTTGATGCAACACATATAACATTGAATATTTATCAGGTAATTATCAGAAAGCAGCCAGTAGTGTGGCTAAAGGTCTAACAATACTTCTTGAGGATGAACATCATTCAGGTCAAATTTATAGCTAGCAAATGTTCAGCCATGAGGTGAAATATGTGTTTACCAGACTCTTGTCGTATTGTTGGCATGTTGTCATGTTTTGTGTACTTGCTGCACAATAAGCTGTCCATTCAGGTTGGAATAAGCAACATGTACGGTTTGGTATAAGCCAAATTTAAATGGACTGGAAACTACACCCAGCTGGCACAAAAAAAGAGCCGCCCGAACCGTGTGACAAAACTAAAATGAGAGTGCACCTGAGAAGTAAGTCAAAACACGTGCGTAGGTGAACTGTAGGTGGTGGGAGTTAAATGCTGTTTAGCTTTGATTAGTTAAAGCTTCAAGAAAAATGTGTTGCCATATTGATATGCAGAGTGAGAAATTTTTGTTTTTGCTGCACTGTCTTACTCTTCTGTGTGTGTGTGTGTGTGTGTGTGTGTGTGCGTGTGTGCGTGTGTGTGTGTGTGTCCCAGCAGATGTTATGGAGGGGAAGAGTGCCATTTTGCTGGGCATGAGTCAGTGGAACTCAAATGACCTGGTGGAGCAGATTGAAACCCTGGGACACATGGAGGACCAGTCGAATGGTACACACACACACACACACACACACACACACACACACACACACACACACACACACACACACACACACACACACACACACACACACACACACACACACACAATTTATAATCACTCTCAGACACCCAGAGACACATAAACACAAAGAGGTGTGCATTTTGCTTGCTCACACATCTATAATGAAGATTCAAATTGTCTGAAATGAGTCTTTCACTGAATGATGATAATGATGGCTGGTGTGTAGATGGTTCGTAGCTTATATTTAAAGCTGCATTAAGCCATTTCTAACCACTAGGGGGTAGAATGAGTAAAAAAAACTACCCTGATTTTATCTTATAAAGGCGACTAACCCTTATACACTATACTGAGTCATCTGAAACCATGTTAATATCAAAAGAGTCACATTTGACAGGAACTTCCCAAGTAGTTTGGGGCATAATCTAGGAAGAGTGGAAGAGATTGGATGTCCCTTTACTGCAAAGGTTGAACATGTAGTTATTGATGCTTTAGATGAGCATAAATAAATGGAAGAACATACTGTGAGCAGAAGATAAGATTGGCTGAGATCTAACATGCAGATATGTGATGTGTTTCCAGCTCCGTGCTCCGTCTCCATGCTCTGTGATGCCTGAGGAAGAGCACTGAGCTTGACACATGTGCATATCCGTGTTCGTAGCCCTGCTCTTTCTGCAGTGTATTTATGTGCATCTAAAGCATCACTTGAAATAAAATACAGCCTTTGCAAGCAAAGAGGTTCCAATCTTTTTCACGTCTGTTTAAGGCTACCATTACATTTCAAACTAAACCTGATAGGACTACAAATGGGATGAGCACAGGATCCGTGTGGATGCTCAGCTTCCCTTTGCTCTTTCTTTTTGTCCAATCCATTGGAACATTTTTCTTCTATGCACCATGGGAAGATTTTTGGGGGATTTTAGAGATTTCTCCTCTTTCCTTCTTTTCTGTTTACTTTTATGTCTACCCTTCCTCAATGCTCTCACTTCAAGGCCCCGAGGACTAACACAGCAACTGTTGTTCTTTATTTTTGCCTAGGGCCCAAGTTGAAAGACTTTTCTGGATTCTTCCTTAGAGAAAAGCTTCTCTCATATTTCAGCAAATCAAAAGCGTCTACATCTGTTTCTTTTGTGTTAAGCAGAATCATCCGAAACAGTAAGATGCTGTGTCTATACAGAGCAGTAGAAATATTTCTTAGACAAACAATCAGGCAGGAGGAATATCGCCAGTTTTTTGAGCCAGTTTTTATATCAACACAGACTTTAAGTCAAACGATTCTTCTAATGAATTCTTCCTTTGCGAAAGTTATTTAATTAGATTTAAGTCTCTGGTGTGATTATCCATCCACAGTAACTGAATAACATATCGCCCAGAGATTTAACAGCACAGTATTTTTCAGATTAAGAAAAGTTCAGTTTGTGCCTTCAAAGATCATGAATAGGTACTGGGATTTATGCAGGTCAGTGGTTTTTAATAGAATAATCAAACTCCCACAGCAGCGTGTTTCATGTGAGAGAAATTCAATCACAGGGAGTAAATTGCTTTATGTTTTTTTTATAATGTTTTATAGCATTTTTGTCAATCTTTACTATGGTTTTAAAGCTAGGTGTGAATGGTAAGTGGTGCTGTTACTAATCAAAAGGTAAACAAAGATTCATATAATGTTTTTTTGTTTTTTAAAAACTATTTAGTGTGTCTTGTTTTGTTTATTCAGCCTAACATAAAATCTTGCTTCCTTATTACACAAAACAACAGTTGATAGGGACAGTGGCTTTAAACTGGAAAGAAACAGTCAGAGTAAGTTTATAGGGCAAAATCAATGATAATAGCATGATTTCAACACAAACTGTGCTTTACAACTCATCTGTCAGCCCTGTTCTGATAGCATGGCACTTGTTTTGGGTTTTGTTTACTGATAAATGGACCGGCTCTCATTGTAAAGGTCAGTGCTGAGATTTGACAAACTGGAGTGGACGCTTTTAATCACTGCGGTTCAGTGGGAGTGTAGTCTGGTCCTGCAGAGATGAAAGAGACTGCTCCTGCAGGGATGCTGTACTAAGTCATGTGGTGCTAACTGAAGAAGTGGGTACATTGTGAATATTTAACACCCCCCACACACCCCATCAAAAGACCACTCAAAAACCAGTAATGACCTGTGAAGTGTTCCACTGCAGCAGCAGCACAAGTCAGTTATTGTAGTGCTCCAGAATAATGTTGACAACGCCAGTGCCTTTCAAAATAATGGAATTTTATATTTTTAACAAATCCTATGAAAAAGACCAAAGTCAATAATATATTGATCCTACTCTGCTAATATAGAACAGTCTTATACTTTAATGCACTAATCAGGTGTCATATTATTGTGTAATCAGCAGTCTGAGTTAAAGTGGGTATCTTCTAAAGTAATGGTGTTTTTAGTACAGAAGTGTGTCCCTAGACAGTACTGCAAAGCCAAGGAGATACCATAGCTTGTTTCTGCGGCACCCTAAAAAAATCCATTATTGTTTAAAGGTCCAGTGTGTAACATTTAGGAGGCTCTTTGGCACAAATTGAATGTAATATTCAAAGGTTTTCATTAGCATATAATGAATATAGAATATAGGAAATTGTTTTTGTTAGCTTAGTTTTTACTGTTTATATCTACAGATGCCACAGGTCGCTTTCTGTGGAACCGTGTTGAATCTCCATACACCTCCAACAAACATGTATTACAAAGCACACAGCAAGGTGACTAAAGAGAGTTGTTGATTTGATAGGACAGGAGGTTCATATAGTTGATAGCCTCCTGCTGCGACTGTTGTCAGTTACTGTAAATCTCTTGGCTCCTGCATCAGTCATATCAGAAAAAAATGAGGACCTTCTTTGTGCGCCATTTCTCCATTAATGGCAGGGTCTCTGATGCTGCAGCTGGTACACACAACAATGGTGCTTGAGAACTTAAGTATACTCAGTGCCCATTGAAAAAAATAACCTCGGGGGATATGTTACCTTAAATGGAGACTGCAAAGTATATGATGTCTGGCATTTACCCATTGTGGGAGACACTGAACAGAGACATTATTACGCAATCATGCAGTGTGTCTTGTTAAAAACTGCGTGTACCCCCAGTATCTTAAGACTTACACCCACTGAGCCCATCACTCTTTATCTTTTATCATGTAGGAAAACATTAAGAGTACACTGGCCAATCTTCTTCATGAAATGGAAAGAGTGGCAGAGATTAGGTGCTCCTACTGTAATATAATCAACGGGAAGCTGTGTCTCATACAGCACGGCCTTTCCATTTCAAACACAGCACACAACTGAAACGGAAAAGCGTGTCTGCAAACACTAGTAATATTGCATAATGTTGTTTTCCAGCAAACCTTTTATCAGATCCTGAATTCAGGATATGTTGTCTTGTTCCACTTAAAACCTTCTGAAGTGGAAAAAAAATACTCCAGTCTACATTTTGTTGAGTTTGACTGGCAAGTTGGATGACAGGAAACAAGGGAAGGAGAGATGCAATGAAGGTCCACATGCGGATTCAAACTGGACATTTGGCGTTCATGGTTGGCTTCTTAACCTCGAAGTCACTGGAGTGCTCCCTGGCACAGGTATGTTTGAGGGTAATTTAGAAGTAATGTCGCCATTAGAAGAGAACCCTGACAAATATGACTGGAAAATGTCCCGCTTGATAAGTAAAGCTTTAAAGCCTGCATTAACTTGACCTCTTTCACATACAAGTAGTTAAGTGATTGATTGTTGATAGAAAAATATTGTTTATGGATGCTTTAAACTTAGTATGGTATTGTCGGTGCTTGAAAGGGGAGGGAAGCAACAGATTTACGACACCAGATTCCATTAAATCCTACACACCGGACCTTTAATGTGTCTAAAGTGTCGGCTCAGTTTCTGTGATATTCAGTTATCATCTCTCAAAACTGTTAAATGTCTTTGATCATCAGGAAACCTTAAAGGTGCAGTTGGACTACTCTCAGTCTCTGCAGCAGTTGAGTGGTGACATCCACTGTCCCTGTAATCTAAGTATATTTGTCAGTTCCTCAAAAGCGTCACTGGGTTTATAACCTCTGTCCCTTTGCTCTCCATTATTCCTTCACTCCCTCTTTTGTTCTCTTCAGCTTCTCTAACCATCCACTTCCCTCTGGCCTCTCTGCTCCTTCACTCCCTTCCAATCCCATCACCTCATCATGTTCTTATATTTCCCCGTCTCTATCATTACTTCTCAAGCCATGGGCAACCGTAAACACTCTCCCTTCCAAAAGAGGCAACAGCGATGGAAACCTCAGTGACAGAGAGGAAAGCCTGAAGCATAACAGCCCCTTATTTTCCGCTGTACTCTTCTTCTTTGTCTCTGCTCAGTGTCGTCTTGGGTTCTAACATCAGCCACCGCTCCAAAGTCTTTCAGGCTCTCCATCTGTTCACTATGCAAACACTCTTATCTGTATATTTATGCTGTGCTCTTCTCATCGACATCTTTTTCCCACTTCATTCACAGGCTGAGGCTGTATAATGTAGTCGAACCTGAAATAGCCGTGTTGCATAACTGATTACGGACTCCGTGATAAACAAAAACTACTGACTCCGACTTGGCTGCTTCCTTGGTGTGTGCTGCCAAGCTTGGATAACATTAGCTAAAATGGCTACGTCACTGGAAGCAGACAGTGTGGAGATGGAGGAGTGACTAAGTGACTATGTAATATGCTCTGCCAAACAACCCAGCAACACTATATATGGTGAGAATATAATTCCAAACAAAGTGACCCGGAGAGAAATATATTATATTGAATGGGAGAATGATTTTCCATTTTCTATGGAGCACCACAGCTCTCTCATCAACATGCTCCCTGTAGCGCTATTCAGAAACACATGCAGATAGAGAGTGACAGAAAACATAAATTTAAGGTCCGAGACTCATCTGTATTCTGTCCCTCGACCCCCCCCCCGGTCATTTTGAACACACAATGCTTGCATAGGCACAGTCGCCCTGTCACTTTAATTCCCATTAAATTAATGTTTCGTCTTTCTCTTGAAAACAAAACTGCTTAGAGAGACTTAAAAGCTGCAAAGACAAAAGCAATTTCGCTCCACAGTTATAATGAAAGACGGAAAACAAGAAAGAGGGTGAAATAATGTTTACGAGTGACTGACCTTAAAGACTTGGTTCTCCGTGTCAGGAGTATGCTTCTGCCTCATCTTATTTTTTATAGCCCATTGGCTGTAATTGTGCCTTTGTTGTTAGAGGCTCTTCCCCCGGTGCGTCTGTATTTCTGTTGGTCGGTATGTGTCTATATTGTCTACCTGTAGGTGTCTTTTTACATGTGCATTTGTGTGTGTATGTGTATGTTTATCGCACAGGACATGAAATAAGAAATTGCAAAATCACACATTGGGAACCGATAATCGCACCCAAACAACACTGTTGCAGCCTGTAGCTCCAGGATGGTTGGGGGAGAGAAAGAAGGAGGAGGAGGAGGAGGAGGAGGGAAAACGATTGTATGAAATGAAAGAGAAGAAACTTGTGTGGTACGTCACACCTCTCAGCTCCACATTGATTTCTTCTGCTGATGGTTAATACTTTCCTTGACCATTTAGGAATGTGAATCGAGCGTTGCTGTTAGTGTTTATATGCTGCAGAAATGGCATGCAGCTCCTGTGCTGAAACTCAAAATGGGTCAATACCAGGTCTCTTCAACATATTACAGCTACTTAGTGCTGTATGTTGTGTGCTGCACTTAATTTCTCAAATTAAATCTGTTTCTTTATAATATAATTATACTGCTGACTGCATATTAGACAATATGAATGACTTGACATACCAGTTTTCCTTTTCCAAAACCTTTACCAATATGAATCCAATACAGATTTTTCTATCTTAAATGTCTACTAAGCTGTGAATACTTTGTGTCTCTCATATACATTTTGCTGAAGTCAGCTATATTAATACTTGATGCAAGATTGTATGAAATACTTAAATCCCATCAGTGAATAAATACATTTCACAACACGAGTACTGCTGCTCTCCTATTAGTAATGATGAAACAGTTCATTATGTTAGCTGTATAACTCACTTCCAACTTTCTCATATATACATACAGTATATGTACATATAATAGATAAATTATACATTTAGGGTTGGAATTCAGGGTGAGATGTTCATTTAAGTAAACGCCACATGTTCAACCACAAGAAAATGTTTTTTAAAATATCACGGTTTCCCCCGTTTAACCTTTTGGCTTTTTTTTGCCGAGAGTTAGATGAGAAGATTGATTCCACTTTAATGTCTGTACTCTAAATATGCAGTCAGCTGCCCGTTAGCTTATTAGCTTAGCATAAAGTGTGGAAACGGGGGTAAATAGCTAGCCAAATCTTTTATACTTTGTATTTCTTTTATGGATTAAGCATAAGATTTGTGGGCTTTCGAGCTGCTGGCAGGATTTTGTTACCACGGTCAGAGCCACGATAGCTTTTTCTTAATTTCCAGTCCACATGCTAAGCTAAGCTAACCATCTCTGTATCTTCATATTACAGACATTTGCATATAGGAAAGAAATCTTCTGAAAATGTCAAACATTTCCTTTAAGGGAGATTCAACAACTGTCAACACTGTTGTTGAGGCCCTTTTTTGTAGTATCCAACATTGATTGCACTTCTTCAAATCTTAATATTGTCCTCTTTGCATTCTTACATTTTGTTCCCCACCTTCTTTTATAAAATAATATATTCATACAGATGTTATTACCACCTTTGTCTATTATTTTGATAACATTTCAACGTACATTGACAAAAGTTTGTGTAGAATGGCAAGTTTTTAAAAGATGTTTGATGTAATGTTTTTGGCCAGAACCAGCTGATAGTGAATATCAGATAATTTACTGAGTGGGCCTCCTACCTCACTTCCACCTGCTGTATATGTGTGTGTTAGTGTGTGTAGGAGTGTTTGTTGTAGTACTGCAGCTGCAGCATATAGACAGGGAGCAGCTGGGATTGCTGAGCACAGACTGCGTGTGCGCGTGTGTCAGAATATATATGTGTCTTTGAGTCAGTTTATGTGTTGTATTGCCTTATGGTGTGTGTGTGTGTGTGTGTGTGTGGAGGGGTCAGCAGGTTTGTCTTGCAATGGAGCTGGTGGCGTCTCCTGGGGTCTTTTTGCAGTAGGACAACACAACGGACCCTGATGCCAACAGCAGTGAACAGATGGCTGAGTGTGTTAGCATGCGTGAACTGTGCCAGGGGTCAGAGGGGGCTGTTCATCCAGTTGGGAGACAGCATTCCTCCAAATGAGCATCCTAACCTGATGCTACTTAACAGCACACACACTCGAATCACAGCAAAGTCACACATGACTTCCTCACCTTTCTGAATAATTTCCCCAGCATCTTACTTATAATAAAATAATAATAAAAACCCTCATTATTTTATTCCCCATAGACTTCTTTCACAGCAGCCATTTTGACATGAAATAGTAAACACAGGTGTTACCAATTATACTAATTAAGGGTCTGTTCCATTTAGTGTAGCAGAGCCTTTCCAGTGAGACAACATGTACAACAGCAACACCTGAATGGAACAGAACCTGGTAACACCTGTGTTTACTTTTTATTTTAAAATGGCTGCTGTGATCACCTGGTACAGCAGAGGCCCCGTGTACAAATGCCGAGTCGTCACTGAACCAGACCAGAACTAAAATGTAATAGTTTTATTCACCAGATGTCCAGAATTATTATTATTCTTTATTTCTGCATGAGAGAGGTACATTTTTGGAGCGAAAAACACAATGCATCAAGCGTTTCAGATTCATCCATCAACCAGTCGTGACCATTTGTCAGTCATTGATCATTGATTGAGCTTGGTGCGAAAGGCAAAAAAAAAAGACTCATTCAGAAATAAAGCATAACTTGTAGGCATCTGGTGTTTGGTAACTGCACTTCTACTCCAGTGATTTGTTGTTTGGGAGTAAATAAACACTGTACAACATGTAAACATGCTCTATGGAGCGTTGTAGCCTCTTTCGGCTAATTGTTTTGGTTTTACAGCCCGGAACTTTTTTGGTTTACTCTCAATGGTCTCATCGGTGTTGTTTCCAATGCACTACCTACCCACCGTTGGCAAAGTTAGCAACTATGTGGAGGTGAACATGCAGCTGCTTATAATCAAGATATGGATATTGGTTTGAGACCAAAACAGGGCTAAAGAAATGCTACTACAAGCTATATATAAGTAGAGCTGGTAATAGAGACATTTCATACCGTAATAAGCATGTCACTTTGATTTCCACTAATAATTTCTTTATGCATTTGTATAGATTATTGTCCCACACCTGTGTACTTGAAGGTGTTGTAATCAGAGGCTTTGTTCTTCATTGTAAATTCATTCTTTTGTTTCTTGAAACTGTAGCATGTCTTGTCAAATTGAGCAAAAGATTTAGAGGCAACAATAATTTGTAAGAAGAAGCCAGCGCTGCTGTTGTCGGTGCACGTCTTCCCAGGAACACAGATAATTCACCGCGATACTGAATCTCTCTAATGAGTTAATTCACACTCCAGCAGGCAGTAAACTTTGAGGGCATTTAGCCATTTTCATACTCCCCGGAAAGATATAAATCTGCATTCTGGAAGCCAATCTTCCTGATGATGAATGCAGTCTTTTGCCTCTCACTCTCATCCTCCTGCTCTTGTTTTTCTCCCATCTGCTCAATCGAAGGTGATACATGTGTGATGGCGAAAGAAGTGGTCGAGACCTTAGAGGAAGAAGATTCAGGGAGAAATAAACAGAAAACAAAAACTCTGCATGTTGGAGAAAAAGGAGAGTTTTGAGCTGAGTTTTATGGGACAATGACATTTTAAATTATAGTGACACAGACAGAATGACACATGAGAGGGGGCCAAACAGGGATCAATACATCAATATTTTATCCTCTCTCATTCAGCTCGAGTAGACTTGTAGAGCTCTTTCATCTTCAAAACCCTCTTTCTAGGGCCAATTTTCTCTTCCTCTCTCCCGTTGATAAGTTAGGAAATGTCTCAGACTCCAGAATGATAACAGATGCACTGATGCACTGTGTGTACCTGCTGTGAGTGTGTGCCTCACTGGGCCTTAAACCACTGGAAATGTCCATGGTGCTGCTGAACTATGGCACTGTCAACTTTCCAGGGTGCTTTCTAGGTTAGGTCATTTGTTGTGAGGGAATGAGCGCAGTGAGAGAGAAGCTAAATGCCACTAAGCTTCACAGAGCACATATTGACTGGCAGGACTCCGAGAGGAAGCACAAGAAAATGAAAACGGTAAAGCAGACGGATTTTTAGAATCCCCCTGCAGCAGCACAAATATACTGCAGGGGAAAAAAGATTGGCCTCATAACTGCAGGAAGCCTGTTTATACCACTGAGCCATGCCAACAGAAAGATGATTTTGTCAGTTTACTCCAATATCAGACAAATCTTACTTATCTCTGAATCCAGGAGCAGCCCAGCATGTGTGCTGCTCTCACAAATGATGAGGTGTGTGAAGCTGTTCTATTTCCTCTTACTCGTACAATCTGCTGAACGTAGCTGTTTGGTAACCAATATATTTTCTAGCACAATGCTATATGTGAGATGCAGGGCTTTTCATATCGGCTGTGTTTGAGTGAGTGTGTGCTGGAATACACTATTACTGTCTTTTCTTATGTATTCAGTGCTAAAACAATTGTGCATGTTTTTATTGCACTTAATTACCATAATTCCTGAATTTGAGTCATGATCCATAAACGTAAGGCTTCTTGCGACGATTAGAAATCTAAACTACATTGTAGCTGCAACATTTTCTGTCCCCCAGACCACAGAAGTCATATTTCACTCAATCAGTCACAGGAATTGTAGTCTGTGAAACCTATTTCGGCTTCCTGCTTTAAGGCACCGCTCTAACCCACCTAAAATAATTTTATTTGTCTGGGTTTCAGTCACACACAGTTTTTCAGGATATTTTATTGTACAAATGATCAAATCGCAATTTCTTGAAGATTGGTCTCAACTTAAAGTGCATTCTGCTCACTTAAAATTATTCTTGTTTATAGATGTTTCAGTGCAAATGTAGTGCACTTCATACTGTGGGGAAACTCAAATCACTGTCACATACTTGTATTTGTAGACATTTTAAAATACTGAATATTAGGACTTGGACTCATTATTAGGACTTGGACTCACTAACCCTAACCCTAACCCGGTTACACCTTTAAAGATCTAATTTCTCCTCTTTTGGAGAGAGGCAAACAAGCTACTTGATTATTTTCATTATTGATTCATTTGACTTTTTTTTGTGTAATTGAATAATTGCTTAGTCTGTAAAATATCAGAACATAGTAATAAAATGTCCATCATGGTTTCCTAAAGTCCAAGGTGAGATCTTCAACTTGCTTATTTTGTCCAACCATCAGTCCAAACCCCAAAGATATTCAGTTTACTATGATAAAAAACAGAGAAATAGAGCAAATCATGAGCTTGGAGAAGCTGAAATCAGACAAATTCAAATTTAGCATTTTTGGCTTGAAAGATGACTAAAACGGTTAATTTAATCGACTAATCAACTTATCAATGCAGCTCTATGTCCTTTGTGTCCTGCATCAAAAACTCTAGTTCAAACACACACTAATGATCCGCCCCCACATATAGGTACAACTACCTTTACATCAAACAAGGCAGAGATTTTTTGCTCGTTTTCAAATCACAAACTGTTTTCCCTCCCCTGCAGGGGCTTCACTCTAATGCTTTACAAGGTTTTTGGAGGAACTTTTCTGCCCTACCTCCCACTTTCAGAAAAAAGAAAAACTCCCTCCATTGATTTCCTGTTACTTTGTGACCAAAATAGTTCAGTGTGCTGAGTCCCTTGTGTGTGTTGAGTTGTTGAGCTAGACAAGCAGGCAGTCGGAGGCAGGCTGTGGGCTGGGAATGGAGTAGAAGGGAGATGACAGTGCGTGAGTCTGTGAGAGTCTCCCATGACTGTCGGTCCCAGTTGAGAAGGCCAAATAAACAACGAGCGAGCGAGCAGAGCACAAAACCATGCCTTGAGCCCGGAGAGAGAAAATAGAAAGAGAGACGGGAGAGAGCTCAGGAATAAGATGACACAGCGTGCACAGGTTTCCGGAGAGGGTAATGAGTTTGGCCAGGTTCCCATGATATGCTGCACCACAAAGAGAGAGGGAGAGATGCTTCTAGACATCACAGTTGGTAAAAAAAAATATGTATCCATCCCTTCATCTTTTGTTTCCAGTAAAGAAGTCTGTTGTTTTTCTAAATCCAATTACATGTGATGGCTATAGATGCTGCAGCAGAGAAACAATCGCGCACCTGCTGTTTACTGTCAGTATTGACTTCTGAATCTTACTTATGCCATTTGAGCCTAAGGGCACATAGACCCATCCACTGTAGAGAGATGAAGAGGCATTAGTTATATTGACAGTATTCACAGATCAATATCCATTTATGCTTCTGTTATCGGTGCAACTTAGTGAAGTGGCTCCTGCAGTGACCCTTTCTTTCCACTTTTTCTCTCTCTTTATTCTTCCCTCTTTCCTTCCTTCCTGCCACTTCCTCCTTCTACCCTTTACTCATCAAATACAGAGGGTCTCTACCAGCTGGGCGGTCCACGCTGTGCCCCTCAGAGCAGCATTGAGGGACTGGAGGACACAGAGGTAGGATCATTACGAACAGTCTTTCAGTGAATTCAACAGCAGCCAAGAGCAAGTAGAAGTACCCAGTTATATGTCTTGCCACGTAGCCTCACTTCTTTCACAAAATGCTGCCTCTTTTCTTTCCCTCCCATTGAGGTCTCTCCTTTTAAGTGTGTCTTTTTCAACTGCTTTTGCAGAGGAAATGTAAGACGCATGTGCTGCTGTTGGTGGTGCATGGGGGGAACATCTTGGACACAGCAGGCGGTGACCCCAGCACAAAAGCTGGTGATGTGGCCACCCTAGCCTCAGTGCTGGAGAAAGTGACGCGGGTGCATTTTCAGGCCGCCGCTGAACACGTGATGATCAAGCTGGTGCCATGTCCGGCAGTGTGTGCTGAAGCCTTCTCCCTGGTGTCCAAGTGAGTGCAGCTGCCAGTCTCATTTACACTTTCATTTCAAGTGTCTCCTATCTGGATAGAGTCCAGATGTGTATTATTATAAATATGTATATATACATGTATTATATTTTTGTTTGGGTTTTTTAGGCCTTTATTGGATAATGACTGGTGAAGATAGACACAAAAGGGGAGAGACAGAGATAGTGGGCCTGGTGTGCTACTAGGATGCCCCACTGGTGTCAAATTCAAGGAAAAACCTGACAAAACAAGTGGACAAGGGCACAAGGTGTGTCTGAAAGGTTTGATTAGTTAAAAATCCTTCACTGTTACCAAACGTCTACCCAGTTGAACACCTGTGGCAAATGAGGGGATTTCTGTTGAAAGACTGGTGTTTATCCCTCCAGTATAATATCAGATGGTTGAATAATCTATGTCAAGGAGTATATTAAAGCTATTCTAGGCTTTTTGTGACCCAAAATCTTACAAAGACACTTTATTTATACACTTTATTTGTAGCCCCATGATACCTTTGGGATATATGGCCATTTCTTTCACTCAACTGGCGCCAGTGAGAGTTAGTGGTAACACAGTCTGTCGCACCTTAAGGCAGATAATGTGGTCTGCCTTCAACTAGCAAAGGGATGGTGGTTGACCTGAAGTGGCCTCTGATAATGTACAGTAGCATATTTAGCTTGCGTGGCTGCCGACTGTTTAGTTGATGAACAATCTGAACAGCTCTGAGGCTTCTGAGGTGCTTCCATCGTAAGTGGGCATGCTGTGTTAAATGAGGTGGAACACAACCTTGAGTATTTAAAAGCAGTTTTTGGTTTATGTTCAACACACTTTTGTTTAAATCACAATTGATCTCACACCAGGGTAGCTTAGTTTATTACTGCAGTCCAGTTCAGTTTGTCCTTAATAGAAGGAAAATTAGCTCATATCTCATGTGAGGTTATGTTCCCACATCATTTACTTCCCAAAGAGCTCCAAGAAAAGAGGAGGACATGTACACCATGATGCGAATGTGTCTCACAATCAGCGGTTCATGAAAGGAATAACTGGAAGTTGAAGCCATAATTCACACAAAGTACGGTATCATGCAGCTGTGAATAAGATGGATAGTCTAATGGTTATTTCCCTTAATTTGTCACCCATCTGTATATGCGTCTCCTTTAGCCAGGTCACCAATCTGATTGCATCTATCATGCTTTTCTTGAGCTATGTGCAAACTTTGTGGGTGCATCTGATGATGTTCAGTAACTCCCAAAATGTGCCAGATGAATAAAGCGCCCCTAAAACTGTTTAGCTAGGTAAGTAATTTGCTGTTACTTCCTTTTTCCTGACGCTTTATAGTAGTAAAGAAAAAGAAGGAAAAAATCTGTGTCACTTTTTGTTGCTATTATCAGATGCAAGACCCTGGAAGTGGCTACTTCCACTTCTACTGCTTGCTTATTGACATAGTTAAACTTGGGAGAAGTTAAGACACAGCCAGTAAATCACCATTTACAATCAGTTATTTTTGGTGGAAAGGCTCTGCTCTTCCAGGGAGCTCTCAAAGAACCCTAGCAGCAACAAGGACTCAAATCAACACTACCAAAAGCTTAGAATGAGACATTGGAATGAGCGTATCATATGTATGATCGTATGATTATATCCTGCATGGATATGATTGGAAGTAACTAGTCAGCTGATAAATGAGCCAGTGATTGTGAAGCATGAATGAATCAGCTAAAGTGAGGACGTTTCAGGGCTCTGCCAGAACTAACTACGGTATGCTACATAGGCTTTTTTTCACGTTACTGGATGAAAGTCATGGGTGCAATTATATAAATGAGTGATAGCTGAGCTCTATTTCGCTGCTTCAGTTACAGGGTATTGTGCATGTTTGCTCACTGTCACAATGTCATGACTCAGTAAGACACTTGAATATACATTTTTCACAGCGGCCTGACATGAAATAGTAGGGTGAACACAAGTGTTACTAATTATTAAATAAGGTTCAGTTCCATGTAGTGTAGCAGCATCCAGTGAGCCAACATGCACAAGAGCAGCAGCCTGACTCTGTTTGACCTGAATGGGATGGAACCTTAATTAGTATCATTGGTAACAACTGTGTTTACCCTACTATTTCATGTCAAAATTAGCTGCTGTTAAAAAGGTCTACAGAGCGGCGCTATTGTGCTATTATGTTATTATTGACACCTGTGCTTATCCTACTGTGACAAGTCAAAATGTCTGCTGTGAAAAAGGCCTTTTATGTTGAGGGCAATCAGATTGCAATCAACAAGGTTTCTTTCCACTTTGCTTATTTGACATCCGATTGCAATCTCGTGTTTAAAATAGCAATTGATTTAGTTGAACCTGGTATTTAGGCGCCACCGAGCTTCCCTTAATTGGATTTCTTTGTTTTTCTGTTGTGTTTTTTGTATTCAACCATTATCCCTAGTTTGATATACAGGACATTACTGTTTAAGAAGACATTCGCCCTGTATGAATGCATGTCTGTAAGAATTAGCATATAGGCAAAGGTGGTGAAGGTTAATTGAGAAAATATATTGACCAAAGACCCCTAAACAGACAAGTACAATGCTAATTAGTATGCTGATGACATTTCTCAGCCCCCTGCAAGCACGTGGCCATGTGGAATATTTAACTCCTAACCTTTTTCAATGCTGTTGTTTTTAATTGTTAATTCTCCCCTTAAGTCCTGGAGGCGGCTCCTTGGTGGACAAAATTAATGCCTAAATGACATTATACAGTTTCCACTGATCCTGAGGCCCCTGCAAGGAAAGTATGACCTGTGTGTCTAATTAGCTACTGTGACTTTGTTTCAGGTTTCATTTGTGGTCAATTTCAGAGTGGAAATTAATTATTGTGGATATCATGGTTGAACCTCAGTGAACAGTCTCAATTTTAAAAGTTTTATTCCTTGCAATATTTTCTGTAATGTAATGAAGTCCTTGACTGGAAGATATTTTTGAGATACAGGAGGTAAAAACATGTCTGCCTTCATGTACTTGCTCTTTTTTCAGTCATGTCTGCTGCCTGTGCACAGAGCTGCTTAGGCGTAACTAATGATTTCATTTCACATTTAATGTCACATGTCCCAGTGGTCACAAGTCTTATCTTTGACAGCGCCACTTAGTTTTCACTGCTTTCCAATTATATGCTGAGGATGTTTTTGTCTGAATTGTCACTAATCACCGTGGCCGAGAGAATGTGTTTGACTGTCTAAGTCGAGGCGTCTGTCTGGTTTTGTGATTGACGCGAGCAGGACTGAGGTACTGACAAGAAGCAAGACCCTTGTAAAGAGATTTGAGTGCTGTAGCTGCTCGACAGCTTGGCGTGCGCTCAGCTTTCACCACATCTGCAGATAAAATATTAAAAACAACAACTTCCCATGGGAGTCGAGCAGAACTGAGTTATCTCGATTGCCTGTGCTTTTATGCATGTAGACATACACATGCACATACATAATTGATATTCAGGCATGCATGAAATTTAGCTTGAAAAGACACATTTACACTACATACTATAACACACAGTACTAAAACTGTCTTTTTAGGATCAATTAATAATTAAATAAAAAGAAAAATAAATAAACAATTTAAATGCACAAACCAAATAACAGGTTTAGTATTGTATAATAAATCAAATCCACATTATTCTTTTGGTCCCTAATTGTTATGTTAAGATTTATTTTCCTGCAGTAGGTTTTATTTGTTCTTAGCCTTAGTGGTTATAACCTCAAAATGCATTCCGCTTGACACCCCAGTAATTTTAGTGGGGAAAATAAATTGAATGTTTGAAACGAAATAAACAAAGCTACAACCAAAGAATAAACTCTGCTGAAGGAGAGAAACAGAGTTGGAAGGGGATTATAAAACAAATAAAAATCTGTTAGCAAATATGACAAAGTTGCTGCTTTCCTGGAGAGTTAACAGAGATGAACCTGTGATATTGTGTGTCAAGAAGCATCCTCCTTATGTGATGAGCTTCTGCAATTGCTCTTTTTACTGAGATCAAACATTCATGTATGATTTTTGTTTGTATTACTTTATTAATCCCACAACGGGGAATTTCCCTTGTCACAGCAGCATTTACGTGAAATAAATAAATACAGTTATAAAAAAACTATGGTTAAGTGGTAAAGCTATGGTATGGTGGTAAGTTGAAAAACAGAAACTACAACATTGATCAGGTGTTGTAGAGTCTGACAGCGGCAGGGATGAAAGACCTTCGGAACCTCTCTTTCTTACACTGTGGGTGTAACAGTCTGCTGCTGAAGGAGCTACTCAGGGACCCCACAGTGTCATGTAGGGGGGGTGAGAGGTGTTGTCCATGATGGATGTCAGCTTCACTAACATCCTCCTTTCACCCACTTCCTCAATGGAGTCCAGAGGACAGTCCAGGACAGAGCTTGTGTATGTATATATATTATGTATGTATTATTAAGGAAGGATTAGTTCTTCCAATATATTCCTCGTTTAAGAGTGCCCTCAAAGAACAATGTCTTATAAGACTGTACTGTATAACTATGTACTATCAGGTGTTTATTCCTTGTACCAGTAATAGTAATTTTGGCAACACTTATATTACAGCTCGGTTATAACATGTAACAGTGGGGTAATAGTTTCATAATAAAAAAGTGATATCCAGGTAACCACTTGGTATTTAATTGGTATTTCTTGGTAATATGGAAACACATTTAAAAATAGCAATGAGGCAAAACTATTTAGTAATAGTAATATTTTGGTGACAATATATAACCTGCTTACAATGAAATGGTTATATCAGTGCAATATTTGGATTAGAAAATGGTAATATGCAGTAATAACTTGATTATAATGTGTAATTTCACAGTAAAATAGGGCCTACTTTCAGCTTCAGAATTGGTATTGTAATGCTGAAATTAATCCTTCCTTATTGATAATTGATACCTGGAAACATTACCTGGAAACACAATATATTTAATTTCATGGAAACATTACAAGGTATTACTTAATTATTGCCTCTTTATTACTGATCTGTAATATAAGGGGTTTGCAATCTTGATCTCAGATTTACTTTATAATGAATTGATACACACTATACGGAATATTTTACAGTTGAAAAATGTACTTGTTAGTTATTGGCCGACACATAAATCTGCAATGTATCGCCAAAAGATAATATCAACCAATGTATCATTCTAGTTCTTGAGATCTACAATCGAGAGCCAAAGCTGAACCAAAATTCAGCTCATTAACAGCCTGTTGAAAATCTCCTAAAAACAGTGAGAAGTCAATATGTGTTTTAGCTCTCCAGTGAAATTAGACAAAGCTTACTTTTGCCCAGATAGCTCCAGGTCCCACAATATGTGCAGTCAGTAGGCTTCCATACACACCCACACAGAAACAAACACAACACTTATTCAACTACACTTTTGTCAGTTAACAGTGTTTGCTCTAATGACAGTGTTGGACTTGTGGGTGTGCGGAGCCTCATTTATCTGCACGCCAACATAAACATCAGAGAAATAGGCAGCCCCGCGGGAAGGAATTGCTGCTGTGTGGGTAATTTACTCTCATTCCGGGTAACAGCTTGGCTGAAAATCGCACCACGGAGTGGAGGTGGCAAAATCTCTTAGCGGCTCAAAGACAAACTTTCACATAAACACACCACTTTTGACTCAGTGCTTGATAATTCCTTATGTACTGTAGGGTGTCCCAATAGAGAATGAAAATGTTTGTCAGCTTGTGTTGTCCTTGTTGCCATGTGTGTTGGAGGCCTGCTGTGCGCTGACGTGCTCTGAGCACTCATTATTTGCTCTGCCTGCTAATGAACGTACCTGGCAGTGCCGGCTAGGAGCTGGGTGTCAAGACAACACACACGTGAAATCCATAAACACACTCTCACAAATACATCCCCGCACAAAAAAACTGTTGGAAAAGAGCACTGAATGTGTGTTATTGCACTCGTCCAATTAACAGCAACAGTGAAAAGGCTCCCAAATTGATTTCCTCTTGCAGCCAACACAAAGCTTCTGTCACAGCTTGAAGAGAAAGAAACATTTTTATTAAAAACTTCATCCGAACAGCAGGAGAGATAAATAAAATGGATTCCTATCTCAGTAGAGTCATTGTACAGGATCAGTTCTCTATCAGGGAAAGCGGACAAGGAGGAAGTCCACTTGTCTGCGTGCACAGCGCGTGACCTCAGTTCAGGGAGATAGAGACTCATTATTCTGGCCATTGGCGGCAGTGTACGTGCCGCTACAGTCTTTGGATCCTCCCCCTAATTAAGAGGACTCTGCAGAGGACCATTGCTGTTCATGTTAATTGTACAAACGTTGTGCAGTGCTAAGCCAGCCATTAGGAAACAGGGAGAACAATTAAGCAGGAATCTGACAGACTTCAGAGTTTTCAGCTTGACATTATATGGTGAGAGGCAGCAGGGTGGTGGGGCAGCATAATGGAGTCTATCTCAAGGTTATGCTGCATGAGATGAGGCTGATTCGAGGTTTAATTTCTCTCTTTAATCACTTGGCCTTATCTTCTCCCTACTGTTGTTAATGGATCTCTTCATCGTTACATTGCCATGAAACCTTGAGGAAGACTTCTGTGCATCTCTCAGTATAGAATGAAACTGTAATTACCCTGACTTTAGGTGTCATTGAGTGAGTGTCTGACAGTGCTTCTTGACAAATTAACATGGCAATCAAAGGCAAAGCGCTAAACTGTAAAGCTCTATAAAGCAAAGATGAAGGATAACCTTACAGCCCATCTAAACGTGTCGCTCATAACAAAGCAGCAAATTTGAGGCTTTTGAGGCTTTTTCAGTTATGTAAGTGAGTCATCAAAGAAGTGCACTTTGATGACACGTCCATATGACCTCAGTCAATATCGCTTGCATTTTGCTAATAAGAGCAGAGAAATGTGAGCGGGGTAAATGCCTCCACTCATGAGCGAATGACTCACATCTTGAAATAACAGGGGCAGTGACGTGAGGCACGCTCCTCTGCCATTCAGGGCTCAGTTGATGTGTCTCTTTTGAGGAGCCTCCCAAGTAGCATATTTTAATTATCTGCTATCTCTGTGCCAAGTCATGGATGTCAAGTTTATCATTCCTGTAGCATGTTGGATGACATTTTGGATGAGCAGGTTTTCCTAATTAAGGATTTAAATCTGCAGTCATATTGTAAAATCCAGACTGTAGAGCTCTTTCTGTTCCTAACAGCAAAACTGTATGCCTAGTATCACAGCCACCACTACTGTATATTGATCACCAGCATTTTAGAGGAAATGACTTAGGATTATTAAGATTAATTGTAGCCATTAAATGCAAATGGGATTTGGTGGAGCAGCCTTTTCCAAAGCACATGTTTGTATAGACAAAGATGTTGATCGTTGCCTCAAATTAATTAGGCCCATCGATTATGAGAATAACCTGCAGCCCTCTAGGATGTTATACCTTCAAACTGCCTCAGCAAATAACCCAGAGAACAGTTTGACAAACACACAACACACACACACACACACACACACACACACACACACAAACAAATAATTTATGTGCACTCTTGAATGTAAAACAGTAGCTCCTCCGTGGTAATGATACTAACAAGTGCTTGCATAATCAAGTAATTATGCAACGCAAATAATGAGTGTTTCACCTGACATTTGTTGAGCAGTGCAGCAGGTGTTAAACCTCTGTTCCTGTCCTGCGACTTGTGAACCCTGTTCAGAGGTAGAGCTATGTTTGGAATATTAATTGGAGCTTTTTGTTTTGAGTTCTCAGTGAGTAAGTTGCTGTGTGATTTGAGAGTGTGTGCAAGCAGCAGTTGTTAACAAGACTCTAATGAAATCGAGACCGGGTGGCTAGAAAGCTCGGAAACCAAAACCCTCAGTGGCTCTTAGCTGGGATGTTGGGATTTCTCATTTCAGTTCCAAAACTCAATAAACAGGCACCTGATAAACAAACCATCGTGGTTTAAATCATGACACAGCAAGTCTTCCTCTTTGAGCAATACATTGCCATATCTGCGCTTGATTTGTTTGAGCTGAATATTTCCCTCAGCAGCTTCTGCAGAAGGATCACTCCTTCACTGTTGTTATGCAAATAACAGTGTGCAGTGCCGTTCCAGTGAATATATTACAAAGGTTCGCCTTTTTCCTGTTTTCTTACAAATCTGCATGGAAGCTTGCTCAAAGCGTCAAATCTGTCTCAAAGAGCTGCCCTCGAGAGCAGGGTTCACTCAGTACGGAGCTGACACCGTGGATGCAAACAGCATTTCAAGAGGCTTTAGGTGATCTCTATACAGGCAGAGACACATCAGAGCCACATCCTGCTATGTGACTCCCCTCAATGCTGCTCATTAATTGCAAGTAGTCCGACGGGAGACTGCCATGAGTGAAGCCACAGGAACGACACAGCTCAAACGTTCACTTCTACTGTAAAATCATAAGGAAAACCTTCAACAATTTATATTAACGGTTTTTAAGTTTCCTCCCACATTTACATGCTCATTGAATTATAACAATTATAATATGATTAAGGCAATAAAACGAAGGCAAAGCCGACATAAACAATATTATCTTACAATATTAATACAATTATTCTTGTAATTGCAGTAGGCGTAATCACAGTAACGTGTGATTATAATTGATGTTTGTACACCTTGATTGCATTTTTTTTGAGCCTGTGCTTCAAGTTGATTTTCACTGTATCATCTTACATACAGGTAGAAGTAAACTGTTGTGTGGACTATTTTTTTGTCCCTACTCAGACACAGATAAACTGTTCTTTTTTGCTTCATTTGTGGATATTTTGAAGACGAGGTTACGCTATCAATTGCTGGGTGTCACACAGCAGCTTTTCTGACAGGCAGGAAAATACAGAGCTGATGGTTTCATTTTGTACTAATTTAGCCAGTTTTGCTCACTAAATGTTTTAAAATATACATAAAAAAGGGAACTACTTTTACTAAAACACATACTTTTATTTATTTGAAGTCGCAGTGTGAATCTAAATAGGAAGAGGATTGGATGTTTCACTACATACAAAACCAGTGGTTGTCAGACTGTGGGGTGGGCCCCACTGATGGGGATTAAAGCCACTGCAGGTGTGGCGTAGATGACCAGGGGAAAAATATGAAATGGAACAAAGCTGGATGAATATGATTTATGAAGGAAAGTTTTTTAATAAATAAATACGAGTTTGCTGACGCTATCTTTTATTTCAGTTCAACTTGGATCCTTTTTTTATTAGTTTTGGTTCTCCCCCTATCATTGTTAATGATTGCTACAGAATTGTGGGGTGGTGGGGAAGTTTAGGAACCACTGGGTAAAACAAAAAAAATATCCAATATGTTCTTGAACTTAATCAGAGCAGTCTGATATATTTTAGATATTTAGATTTTTTAAATTTTTTATCACATACTAATAGCTAAGCTCAATATTCCCCATTCCTCCAAACAGAACAGGGTAAATATCTTCTGACTTAGATTACTCCTACTTCCTATTTATAATTGCACACTATCCCTCCGTGGGCTGATTGTGCAGGGTTTGTTTCTGTGACACGTCAGGGCACATGGCAGCTCCGGCTGACGAGATGGCATTTTCGTTGGTGTCACACAGTTTTTTTTCTCACCTGCACCCGCTTGATATTTTGGTGACTTGCTGTGAACTCGACTTCACCCAACTGGCAGAAGAGGCGCAGTAGGGGGCGTGTCAGCAGCAATCAATGGCACAGTGCAACTTCGGTGTCAAGTATCGCTGGTGTTTTTGCTTGCGGCACCCACCTGCTCAGAGCGGGTCAAAGGTACAAACAACAGTCTGGTGCTTAGATTTTGTAATGTGGCTTTTAGATGCAAGCAGAATAGACTTAAATATTTCAATCTGTTTACCCTGGTGGATATACATAATTGCCCTCCAACACAGATCTGTCACTGTTTGCTGTGATGTAGGCAGTGGGGAATGTGGAGGTGGTTTTATCCAATGCAGATGTCACAGACTGACTGGTGAACACTGTGTTGCTGGGAGCAAAACAATCACATCCAGTGTCTCTTTTCTTCCCAACAGGTTTCCCAAAGCCTGCAGCACAGTGCTTTGTAATTGCAACAGTAATTGGCCATGCTTGCTATAAACATGTGGTAATGAAGAATTGTGGCTGTAATTAGGAAAAAATAGTGATGATAATGGAGCTGGATGATTTTTTTGGCAGAAGTTCTCAAATTTGACAAGTTAATTCTCGTTAATTAAAGGTGATTTGGACCTGAAAATAGGAATATAATGAGAAATGTATACAATCATATAGTCAGGGTAAGCAATCATAAATAAATGGCTTTATCTGACTAATATACACAGTCAAAGAACATTTTTCTGGTCCCAATTGTTACCAGAGTGGGGAGAAAGATTGTTTGCTGGTACACAGGCTGCATTTTTCCTTTTGTAACCATGACAACACAATGTTTAGTTTTAATTAAACAAAGTTCACAAACCCCCAGAGGCACAGTGGGCTTCCTTGGTTTATGCCAGTCCAATTAGTAGAACAACATGAGCATATCCCATGTTTTGGGAAATGCTTTCTTAGTTTATAAGAATGATATTAATAGGACTGGTGTGTAAGATTTAGTGGCATCTAGCAGTTTAGTTGCAGATTGCAACTCCCTCGCTTCAACCTCCCCTTCCAAGCATGAAGGAGAAACAACGGTGGCCAAACATATATGAAAAATGCAAATGGCTCTATCTAGAGCCAGTGTTTCATTTGACAGTTCTGGGCTACTGTAGAAACATGGCGGTTCAACATGGCGTCCTCCAAAGGCCCATGGTATCTGTAGATAATTTCAGCTCATTCTAAGGTAACGAAAACACAACAATTCTGATTTTAAACTAGGAATGTTATATTCCCTTTCATGCTGTATTGAATAGACTGAACAGAGATGAAATTATTATTGATTTTATAATCTATGGGAGAGCAATTCCCAACATGTAGCATCATAAAAGAAATTATGTCAGTGCTACATGAAAACAGTCAGCCTTTTTAATCTGTGAGGTTGTGCCCCTCTCTGTGGTGAGGTGTCCATGGTCGCTGACATATTTCAGCCTTGGTGTGGCATTGCTGCTTCCTTCTGTAATCAGAGCACCTGATGGATGGTGGCGGGGTTGGCGGGGCTGTTCAAGGGAAGAGCACAGGGGCAACGCCATCTTTTACTGTTTCCCCGCACTGTCACCTGAAGTGTCTGGCTTGATCCGCATTGGCACTGTCACTGTGACAGACACACACACACACACACACACACACACACACACACACACACGCACACACACCTAGCAGGGAAGACACAAAGACTCTGCTCTCATTGCTGTTATCTGTGCAGGTTTGCTTTTGTCTTATTCCGTGAGAAAACATCCTTTTGCTCCTTATCTTTCTTGTGTACACACACTCTCAAACACATACAAGCACACACACACGGTAGCATTGCCTCAAATCAGATAGAGTGCATCATGAACTGATTGGATGAGACATTAATAAAGATAGGAAAGTCAAGGGGAAGTGAAACACAAAAGGAACACCTGAAGAATCTTTGATTTTAGACATCATGACCTTAATTAAATCAACATAACCTTAATTTATTTTGGCATTACTGTGGATTAGAAGCTGGTGACATTTTACAAAGTTGTAAGGAGAAACTCCTAAAGGGCTTTGTAAAGACATAAAATGATTAATGCAAGTCTTGTTTCTTCATACTGTACCTTTCTTCTTCCCCTTCCATCCCTATTTCCTGCTTCTTCCTCTTCCAGCCTGAACCCATACAGCTACGACGAGAGCTGTGTGTCCAGCAGTGTGGACCACCTACCCCTGGCAGCTCTACCCCTCCTCGCTATTGTCTCACCTCGCTACCAGGACGCGGTGGCGACTGTGATCGCACGAGCCAACCAGGTCTACCACAGCTTCCTGCAGTCAGAGGACGGGCAGGGATTCACGGGTCAGGTCTGTCTCGCCTTCTTCTGGTTGGAGAGGAGAAGAGAGAGGAGAACTCCTTCACTGTGGTCTCTCATCATTGAATAATGAGCCGTAGGCACTTTAATAGAAGTCAATGATTGTCAAAGGAAGTGAAGATCTCTTTTGAGTGGGCTGTGTAATCTGTGGGAACTCAAGCCCTTGGAGGGGTGCAGATCTCTATTGTTTAAGCGGACCACATTTACCTCTCTTGTACATAACAACTACTAGGCTCTTTGTAACAAGCTGCATTTTCTAGTGAGGTAATGATCTGTGAGAAGACTGAGTTATGTTTAAAAGAATTAGGTTAGGGCTCTGAAACACAACTTCTCTTTGCATATTACTTATTCTAAATGTATAAATAAGTCAAGTCAACAAGTGTAATGTCCAGCAAATGATTGGCTCTTGCTATTGTGAGTCGATTGGTTGTGATAGGTTTATACTTTGTGTACCCTACGTTGGATTTATATTCTGGTCTATAATGTTTTGCAGGTCCACTTTATTTCTACAATTTGGTTTGCTCATTAAGATGATTAAATTCAATCCACGTCCCCTCATTGCTCTGCACCGTTTTCTCTACAGATTGTTTTGTGTAATTGCCTTTATTATAATTAGCTATGAGTCTTTTATTCTAATGCTGTAGATTTTTAATTGTTTATTGCCTGTTGATGCAGTACAAGTCATATGGATCGACACAGGGAACACAGTGTGTTTAAGGATGCGCATAAGAGATTGCATACTAATGATGAAAGAAAAAGAAGATTAATTTTATTAATCGCTATTGGGAAAATTCTTTTTCACTCAATATTTTACACACACAAAGGCCGGAGGAACGGGAAGAATGAGAAAACCTTCCATTATACTGACTTTTGAATATTCACACATTATTCAAAGTGGTTATAATGCCCATTTCAAATGTCTGAATTAGTGTTAATATTGGATTGTATTTAACTGCCGGCCTGTTGACCCCTCTGTAGCTCTTTTCACCAAGTGGGAGATATCATAGCTGCCAGGAATTGCCAATACTTACTCTGCCTACTTGAACATTGTTTCCCACTTGGTCGCTCATAATTACAGTCTGAATGTTGTGAACGCAGCATTTAAAAAATGCTTGATTTGTGAATGCACGCAGGAAATGGAGGAGATGCTCACAGCTGCAAAAGATTAAAATTAATTGTGAACTGTTAACAGCTCCAGAATGGTAAAAAAAACAACAAAAACAAATTTTTGGTTTTGCTCTGTTTCTGAAGTTTTATTAGCAGTTAGTGGTCGGAGATTGTAGGTTGTATTACCTGCTAGTAGAAAGTGGCACATTGATTCCTTGTACACTAATTTTCAAAAGCAATATACTATGGTAGTTTTAGTCATGTGTATAGTTGCTGTATATAATATGGGATTGGTGCACAGTGAGTGTCATGCCTTCCTGTCCCAGGGAAATGTTGATTTCTCACTTTTTTCATTCCATTCATACACCTCTCCAAATGTCCTACTGTTAAAGCTTTCACTGACTGAGTGCACTATATGCCGAGGGGCGTCTAAATTACATATTTTTTTCTGAGCAGGTATGCCTGATGGGCGACTGTGTGGGAGGTGTGCTGTGCTTTGACGCTTTGTGCTTCAGCAACCACCAGAGGCCTGGCAGCCCCAACAACAGTAGCAGGAACAACAGCACTGAGAGCCTGAAGGTAGGAACTCACTATTACAGTGATAACGATACGCAGACCTGTCGGGGTTTGGGACACTCTTCACAGCTGGTCAAAGAATATTTTTACTGGTGACAAACAATGAAGCGATCACTGCAAATGATCAAGATTACATGCCTGTGTTATACCTTGTTTTTCATCAGTGGAGTTAATTACAACAAGCGTGCACATGAACATCAGTGGCAATGTCCTTGGCACAACTCCCTGTCCTCTCTAGTAAACAGAGACTCTCATACACAGAATTCACCTCTGATATGTCTATTTCCCGTCAGTTTTTCTGCACGACACGGCTTTTAGAAATGTCACTGTACACCAGAGGCAATGTCCTTGGCGCTGTGTTTTTCTGAAAAGTCTCATACATAAAAACCGTAAATAAAAGTCACTGTGGAGTTTAATTTTGTATGTGTGGATCATGAGTATTCAGTGGGTGATCTGATGGGGATTTTTTGTTGATTTGAGTTCCCATGGTGTCTATGTAACAGTTCATTATAATATTTGTACTGGATTGCACTCCTGAAGCAGCTTGTCATTTAAGGGCCTTTTCCACCTGGCTAATTGTTGCATGATCCCCACTTTCTTGTCAGGTATTCCCTCCTTCTCTTCTTCCATTCAAATCCGCTCACATCTAGAAGATTCACTCTCGCACAGGCACAGCTTTTCCCTCCCACATTTAACGGTTCTGGGAAAATGCATCAACTTCCATCTGATTATGTGTGATTCCCTGGTGCATCCATTGCTGCATGAATGTATGAGGCTTGACAATAAGTTTCACATTCTCCTGTTTCCTCTCAGGATAACTCGGGCCTGCTCGGGGAGTCCAGCCCAGGTCTGAGTTCTAGCAAGAGGCTGAGTAAGAGCAACATTGATATCTCCGCCCCTAACGAAGGCCACAGCCAGGCCGGGCCGCCACTCAGCCGTAAGCAGAGCGACTCGTACGATGGAGACACCTCGTCTACGGGCCAGCGCAGCTTTTTCTCCAGGTGGGGCAGTACGCATGAACAAATTTGGCATTATTGACATTGCTCTCTCTTTTTTTCATTCAGTTCAATTCAAATTCTATTTACTTCATTTCTCAATTGATTATTTAGAAAATGTTTTATATCATCATATATAAATCAATACATGATATAAAAGTACTACACACACTGTGTTTAGAGCATATGTTTTCTAATCTATAAACCTTGATCCTCTCTGCCTTAATCCAAGGTCCTGACCCTAAAATAACCTCTAATACATCAAACTAGCACATTTGTCACTAGGAAAACCTGGACATTTTTCTATCATAGTGGTTATATACTAGCACAACCTATTTTAATAACCTATAATAATAATCATGCCCACTCATTATACTATTAGTAAGAAAAAGCGTTGGTAAACTCAGAACAGATCTGTCAGTTAGAAGATAGAATTTATTCTCTTTAAAGAATAAAAGGACCGTGCATGACTTTAGTGTGAAGTGACTTCAGTTTTTCATATTTTATTCATGCACTTACCCATACAAAGATTTAAATCCACATTAATGCACATGCATCACACAAAAACACATACACACAAAAGGGAAAGTCTACAATCTCAATCTGACTTCTTCTTCAACAGTGGTTGGTGCATGAAGGAGGGTTATAAACAAACTGTGAACACATACAATTAAATACATAGTCCATCAAGTACAGCGGCCATCTGCCACTATTGGTCGATATGGAAAGATGGTGTAGTGTTTTGTGCAATAGATAATATAAGAATTACAGCATTCAAATTTGCACAGATTTGACACAAAACCATTGATATATATGTATATGTATATATATATATATATATATATATATATATATTCAAATTTAAAAATAACATTTGGATAATTTAATAATTAGCCATTTTCATATATAACAAAACTTTGGTCACACAAAAATTATGTCATCCATTTCTGTCAAACAGCATTTGTCGACAACTGATGAGTGTGTTAGGGCTTCATATATTGACCCAGATGTTGCACGCCGGCCCTCATCCAGGTTTTCCTGGAATGTGTCACCCTGTCTCGCTCTTGCTCTTTATCAATATTTGCAGCTTGACTGCCCCGTCTGCCTACCTGCCTCTGCTGGACTATAAATAGCCTGTTTGAGCCTGTGCCAGCCAGTTTGTGTGAGAGCGGGTGAATTTAGCGTTGTCTGGGTGGCTGGAGGGGGTACGACTGCCATGTCGACTCACTTCAGGCAACCAGTGTTCCCATTCCAAATCACATGCTCCACTAGGCTTACATCATCAGAGTAACACAGACTCTGAGGAGAGGATCCCATCATTTCACACTTATCCCACATTGTGTTCAAAGCGCTGCACCTCTCACCTTTCACTTCCTGTTACACTCCTGATTAAGCCCAGGCTTCGCTGTGTGGAGGGTAACCTCTGCTCTTGGATGTGCCCTTTTCCCCTGCATCTCCCAGTGGATATTCCCAGTCACCAGGAGGGCTTATTAAAGCTGCTTTGCCCAGACATGATCCCTCCTATCAGAATGGCCTCTCGGATGACTCTCTACCTCTGGTTCACCCCATTTCAGATGTTTCCACATGCACTTTACTCTGCTTTAGCCCTGACTGGGAATTGCTTGTGAGATCATGTGCAAATGGTCATACAGAACCACTGCTATTATGAAAACCCAGGAGGGTGCTGTCAGTGCATTAAGCAGTGGTACAGATTTTTAATATGTTTACCATTTCTTTTATTTCTGTCTAATTTACCCCCCAATCTATCTTTGTTAGAAATGTGTGCTTTGGCTCACTGATGTTTTAAATGGTTGTAGTAAAACTAGTTTCTCAAGTTGAGAAAAAACAAACACCTAAATGGACATAATTGACAGCATTTAGACATCTATTTTGTCTAAAGTGCTCAGAAAAAAAAGATTATGTGCAGTTAGAGTTACTGAAAGGCTTAGTGCCCATAAGTAAACCTTTCTGCAATGCTTTAGTTTAATAGGGAGGCATCAGCATCAGATCTATTTGTTGCTAAAAAGCTTGGCAGTATGACACATGGTCATATGTTCTTTGCTCATTATCCCTCATAAAAACATGTCAGTGACAGTTAGTCAATGTTTGTCATATTTATTTAACATATTAGTGATGATGTTCAGTGAAATGACAAGTGCTATAGCTGCAAAAAGGGAAATTAAGCCCATCCAGGCAGAAAAAATAACACTTTCTGCACCAACAGGCAACATTCTGTGTGCATGAAAAGTATGCTTGCTCAGAGCTTTGATTTTTGTTGAAATAAATTTCATATGTCAACATGGGATTTGAGTCTATTTGCAGAAGTAGAGAACATGTAGTCGTTCTCATCCCTGCTCTGTATGTCATGTTCATGCAATAAATAATGCCCCAGTGGTTCACTGACTGTCTCTTCAGCTGCAGACAAACAGACTGACTGACAGTTTCTTGAGGGCATGGTAGGAAGAAGTAAAAGAGTGAACACATAACGAGAGACAAGACAATAACCAAAATGGAAGCGGAAGGCAATCAAAGCACTATTGATTTGGCTTTTAAAGATGGCTCGAGACTGTTTGCTAATCCTTTTTCCCCAAGCTGGATTTAATGGGAAATGTTGGCTCGCTAGAGAGCAGAGAGATCTCGTCAGTCGGCAGAGGGTTGCGACTGAGACCAGCACTGCTGTTCAAACAGCTGTAAGCATGATGCAGCCTGTGAGGACTGAGTGAAGAGCTGCTCAGGCTGAGTCATAAAGGCCCGGCGCCAACACTGACCCCAGAATGTTAAAACTAGCCAACTATTGAGTCAGGACAAAGCAAAAGCATGACTTACATTCTCTGAGACATTTGCCTTCCCAATCTCAGCATGCACATTATTGTTGAAACAAAGTGTTACCCCCCAAAATTATATATTTTGTATTCATTTCTTACCTGAAGCCACATTTACAGGCTTTTATTCTTAATTGTTATGATAAACAGCTTTTAAAAGTGATGCCTCTGTGTTTCAGTAATGTATTTAAATGCTTAGTACCTGATCCTCATGTTATTGCTGAATAAACCACTTTCACAAAATCCTCACGTGCCTGCACCCAGTCCATTTATTAACATAACAAATAAAAAAAACAGTAGATAACATTCTATATTTTGTGGCCATGTCTGTTCCCCAGTTTGATGAAGGAGAGTGTGGAAGTGCGTGGCGGCAGTAGCACCAGCTTGGTGTTGAACCCCGGCCGATTCGACTTTGAGGTGTCGGACTGCTATCTGCTGGGCTGTCCGCTGGGCCTTGTACTGGCCATGAGACGCACTGTGCTGCCTGCTGTCCAAGGTAAGAATCAGACACATGCAAAGCATATTAGCTAATTATATTTTTTATTCTTACATGCATTAACTGAAGTATGGGCCCTTGAAACACACACATCACACCCTTACTTATGTGTGTGTGTATATTAGTCTCCTATTGTTTTACTGTTTTGTTGTTTTTCTGTTGTCTTATTATAAGCTTGTCAACTATATAGCACTTGACATTAGAGTTTGATAGATTGGTCTCATCTGTTTACTCTTTTTTTTTCTGTGAAAATACTCACCATTTATAAAAGGATCAGATCTGTTTAAGCCAGTTTTTCCTCTGCTCTCCAAAGGTTGTTGTGTTCCCTGCCCCAAGGAGAAAAGAAAAATATTTCTTTTCTTGCTCCACTGTTAAATGTAGTTCACTGAAAACAAGGTACTCTGATGGCGAGCACCGCTCAGAATATGCTTACACTCTTACAAACAGGGAGAAAATGAGCTTCTGATAAGAAACAATAAGTTATTTTCTCTTTTTTTGAACCCCTGTTTATAGGGCTTCCAAATCCCACTCTGTCAAATATTGCTCTTCCTAATTGCTTTGCTTGGCCATTGTGTTTTCTGACCCTCAGTGAGCCAGCTCCATCCAGCCTGCTCTCAGATTTTCAACCTGTTTTACCCCTCGGACCCTTCAGCCTCCAGACTGGAGCCGCTGCTGCAGCCTCTCTTCCACAAGTTGCCACCATTTGCTGTACCACGCTACCAGCGCTACCCTCTCGGAGATGGACGCTCAATGCTCATAGGTAGGATGCGTGATTTAACCCTGGAAATCAATTTACCAGCGTGGGGAGACATGAGAGCAGCTCCTCCTGAATATTTCATTGGTTAATCTATTTTCTGGTGTAATTGTAATTCCATATTAATAACCTTTTAGATTTTGCATTTCAAAGCTGGCGTGAAACCTTTGAGGAATCCTGTTAGCGGGACTAGATTACAGCGGCACTGAGATTCTATGACTAAGTAATGTGAATTTTCACAACCGCACATGTACACAGACTCAGATGCACACAGAGCCTCAACCCCATCGGTGTGACTTCGCCCTGCAAAGGCAGAGCTAAATCCTGCCCCGAAAGCCTGAAGTTTGAAGTAATTATACTTCATCTTCTTGTGGTGCAGTAACTTTAGCCTGCCACCCCTCTCTGAGGATAAGGCACAGCATGTGAGATATTAGTCTGCTAGATAAGGCACAGTACTGCTGTAATCCCCCTGGAGGGCTTGGTTGTAGAGACTGAGTCCTTAATGAGCCACTGATTTATTTGAAGCATGTTTTAGCCCACTTTTGGGACATAGAGACTCACTCTAAACAGCAGTTATGACGCATCGCCTGGTTCCCCTGCCTCTCTATCCACCAATCTCACTGAGAGAAAGTAGGACAAGGACTGATCGTTTGTGCTAACAGCTTGCAAGCGTGAACCCAGATCAGAAGACTTGTAAGGCTTTGAAACATTTATTTTTTACTCACTATGCAATCATTAGAAAAATGTATAACTCAAAGCAGATTTGTCAATGTGCCACCCCTGTGACATAATTTCCATTTTGCTTTCAATTAGCCTGCAGTACAGTATATTTTTGAGTAAGATCGTGAATATCGGCTATTCATTTGACAAATTTGGGGGAAAAAATAGAAATGAAAAGCTTAAAATTAGGCTTATAGTAAAAGAGCATTATTGTGTTGCATTCCTCTGTGCCACCGATAGCTGTGGCTGGAGGCATTCTTTGTTCAGGTTTGTTCTTGTGAACAAATTTTTGGCCATAATTCAAGAATTGATGACCACATTTCGCAATTGATCGGACAATGAATTAGTGACACTTTTGACTCATAATTTAAGAACGAAGTGGGCGATTGTGTTATGGCTAATTTCACTGATCCATCTCATCCTTGCTGCCTTTCAGTTACTGCCTCATTCTGATGAACATATTGCAGCGAGCTAATCGTGATTCTGTAAGTGAGTTTCACCTACAGCTCACAGAGAGGTTTTGTATCTAAAAATGCCTGTAGAAAACAAAAGCACCACATTTATAGCTATACTCTACAAGAATCCATCTTTACATAATACATAAAATCAGTTGCACCTCTGGCTAATTATGAAATTTATGAGAAAATGTATTAGGGGATTCACTGTTAGAAGTGAGGCAAGCCAACACAAGCGAGTGTTGTTGCTTTTTCTGCAAAAGTCCTGTCATGTTTGAACAAAGCCGATACAGAACATTTATGTAACTCAAACCTATGCGGGTATCCAGCAATGTTACATATTCCAGGTCTGAAAAGAGCTTCACTAACTAATTAACTAACTAACTCTAAATCATTGTATATGTTCTCCGCATGATGGATATATCAGCTTCAATCAATTTATTTGGTTCCTCTTTAAACAGGGAACCCATGAGCAATCTGCGTGTTTCACTTGTATGTGACACATGATAGTAAATACCACAGTGTTTTTACCCGTGTAAACTGGATGCCAAAGCTGTGATTTATTAATTTAATCATGTTCAGCCAGTCACAAAGTGGGATGCTAGTGCTGATAAAGGTGATGAAGTGTAAAAGCAGACACACATCGTAAGCTTGCAGCTATACCGGCTTTTAATTACGGGTCTGCAGCCCTGTTCCACGGATCGAGCTTGGATGCCGTCAAATTATGTGTTAAATTAAAAACCATAGACAGGTGCACATGGAGGCAGAGGCAGACATACAAAACACACTCACACAGAAAAAACAGTGGCACACATCACCCATTTCCTGCTCTGTAATATGGTAATTAGTTGTTATGAAGGCATGGAGAGCCAATCAAATCAGGCTCCTGTGGGTATGACTTTGACATCCACACCCGTCAACAGTGGAGGTTTTATTATGATGAATGCTGCTAATATAGAGGGAATGAGCCCCCTTCCTATTGATTTCCAGCTATGGTCCAGTGGGAAATATGATCATCCATGAAAGCAAACGCATGTGGAATTATAGTCATTTTTATCAGTATTGATCACATGGCTAACAGTGCTTTAATGGTGGTGTATCTTTTTGCTCTGCCATGAAATTATCCCCTAATAGGATGCTCGTGTGGAGGCTGAGAGGGTGGCGAGGACTGGAGGGGAGGGCGCTCAGTTAAAAGTCTCTTTTTGTTACAAAGACGTTTCAAGGCCACAGTGCAATCATCCTCCCTCACGTTATGAATTCTCTCTGCTTGTCCTTCCTTTAACACTGTCATCTGCTGTTTCACTCTCCCCTGCCTTGTGCTTAGGTCATAATCTTTTTGTTTCCAAACTGGTCATTTGGTGGGACTGTAATCTTTTTAGTTTCTCTTCTCAGATTTACAAAGACACTTTTGCCCTATTTTCCTTCTGTGTATGTCTTTGTCACCATGTTGTTCCCTCTTTCCTGCTAGCCCTTGCAGTTTTTTGATGTCACACTCTCTGCTTGTTCCCCAGCACACGTCTTTTGAAACTGTATTTAGTGTGTGTGTGTGTGTGTGTGTGTGTGTGTGTGTGTGTGTGTGTGTTTCAGAAAATGCGTCAGAGACAGTGGCCCTTTCTCTCTTCTCTTTCTTTTCTCTCTGTCTGTCAGAATCATCTCTCCCTCCCTCTCTGCTCCTCTCATCTTATTGTGCTGTGAGAAAGACAGAGTCATGCTAATGTATCAGAGGCTGAAAGAGAATAAGGCTCCTCTGAGCAGTGTGGGGCAGGGCACATTAATGACAACAGATTGCAGTGTGTGTGTGTGTGTGTGTGTGTGTGTGTGTGTGTGTGTGTGTGTGTGTGTGTGTGTGTGTGTGTGTGTGTGTGTGTGTGTGTGTGTGTGTGTGTGTGTGTGTAGGACTAGGGATGGGGGAAAAAATTGATTCACTTAAATATTAGATTTTTAAATTGAGTTTTTGACTCCTGAATCAAGAACTTAGGGACGCCAGCTGTACCAGGTGCGCCCTGTGAGGGATGTTAATTCAAAGGCTTTTCTTTATAGGCTTTTCTTATGGCACTAGCTTAATGAACAGGAAAAGCTAAATGTTGCAGTTTACTTGTATTTTTATATATGCAGCAATGATGCTGCTGAAATAAAACTCAGAAAGACTGACTGACATGTGATGTGCATTGTTTTTGGAAATATGACTCATGATGTCTCTATAGGTGTGTAATTCAACTTTTTTCCCAAAGTCTAGTGTTGGAAAAATAAAGCAGGTGGCCAGAGAGAGGGGTATTTAATCTGTATTCTGTTGTGGATGCAAATCTTTCACTGTGTCAAACCCAGTCATTTCTGAAAACCTGCCCTGTCCTTCTATTAATTATGTTTATGATTAATTCATTACAGTAATGGTTTAGTTTTCAAAATGTCAGAAAATGGTTAGGAAAATGTCCATCACAATTTTGCAGAGCCCGAGGTGGTTCCCATCAGGCTGCAACTAATGATTATTCTTAATTATTATCTTTTTTACTAACTAAAAGAAGAATCTGTTAGGAACTAACTAACTAACAAACTATTCTTTTCATAATCAATATGCAGATTCATTTATTTGATTAATTGTTTGGTCTATAAGTGAGTAGTAAGTGAGTTGTTTGGTCTATAAGTGAGTAGTAAAAATGGCTATCACAATTTCCTTTAGCCCAAACAGTCTAAAACCCACAGATATTGAGTTTAATTCAAGAGAAAGCTACAAATGTTCACTTTTGAGCAGCTGGAACCATCACATTTTTGGCATTTCTACTTGAAAAATTATCAAAATAGTTGCAAATTGACTTCCTTGATTAATCAATTGTTGCAACTCATTGTTTGTTTTGTCCAACCAACAATGCAAAAAACTAAAAACTGACAACTGAGTTTTTGCTTCAAATATTGTACGTCAAAGGGAATATCATTCTGTCAATACTTTTTGCTTTTTTTATGCACCCATTTATGTTAATGTGGCAGCATTTTAAAAAAAACCCTCGTGCAACCACCACCCTGTCCAACAGTTTCTCCCTACATTTCCAATGTTCATTCATGCCAATCAATGAATATCCAACCCAACTTAACATCCTGCCATTCAATGCTTGTGCACTGTTGGACATTATAAAACAGGCAGCAGAGTTCGCTCTCTAATAGCTTTAAATTATAAAATTGATGTGAAAATCTATTAGTGGATTCACTCCCGAGAAGAGGGGACAAGCCTCTATCTGGTTCACAGTCATTAGAGCTTCAACAACAAAATACCTTTTCAAATACCTCCAGGATGTAGCCTGTGAGGGAACAGAAAAGTCTCGCCCTCGTAACATTTTTTAACTTAATATTTAATGAGGAACATTAACTTAAAAGTCACCTATGTCTGAATGAGAAAATGCCATCACTTGAACAGATGGATGAAGCCAGTAATGTTACGTATTCCATGTCTGAAAAGGGCACTACACACGCACACTTTAATGCTGCAAAAATTTGTATTTATGTGAAAACCATTCAATCCGGCATCCCTGACACGTACATAATATCTGTCAGATTCCATCATCTTCATCATCCTAATATGGATGGTTCTTTGCCTTGACTGTGGGCATTTATTAACCACACCTGATTCTCCCTCACGTCTCAGAGTGCGGCTGTTAATCTGTATTCTGCTGCAGTAGCCGATCCCTCACAGACCAAACACAAGGCAACATGTGGCTGCATCTGGCGGCATATTTATAACCATTCCTGCATGCCGCTGGGAGAGGGTTAATCTGCCAATAACTGACTGCTTCATGAAACAAAACGGACTATTCTCGGGGATCATTTGATACATCCAGACACCCCAGTTACAAAAATGGAATGCATGCAGGAGTGGAGATAGCATCTGTCTAATGGTGGTGTTTAGTGTGAGTGGAAGTCATGTCAACAGAGAATTGTGTCAGAGGCAAAGGTTAAGAGAAAGAAAGATGCCTATAAAAGACAGTCACATTTGCAGACACACTCGTTAAGCCATGCTGCTTCGTATTCCTGCTCCTGGTTCATACCTTATATCCACTCCATCACATCAAAGACATCCTACTGGATTAATACATATTACAGTAAATGGGAGCAAATAAATGGCATGATACAGAAATGCGGTGATCTGCAGTTTTGGCTTGTTTGTTTACACAAATATATAGAATATATCCTGTTCAGATGTTTGGCAGAGAATGGATTGGTCTGAGGTCAACATTTTATCTGTAACACACCATATCCAGTGTCATAATAGATTTACAACAACATACGAGGCCTAAACATTTTGAGTTTCATACTACTTCCTGTTGTTCAGCTAAGGAAATACTGTTGTATTACATTCAGTGTGAGTCTCCTTTTGTCCCCAGGACATACTGTATGGTTTAAGGTAAATGTGATATTGAACTGAACTGGTAGACACTTGCCTCTCTGACAATTAAATTATTGATGAAATTTGTTTCTTCTAGGCTCTGCGTCTTACAGAATAACAAGTAGATCCATGATGTCTGGTGAAACCAGGTCTTCAGGGAAAATTCACTTTTTCCTATTATGCAGTATTATCACTGAACAAATAGGAGAGAGCTGCGTAGAGACGTGCTGGTTGGAGATAAGAAGCCAACCTGATAAAATTATTCTACTTGTCTACCCCATGTAGACTAGCAGCCTCTGTCATTGTACTCCTACGTAGTCCTTGTCTTTAGTTTACCGTGATAAAACACAAAGCAAGTCAATACACAACAAGAGGCTACCTCATTAGGCAAAATAATAACATTGATTTAAAGATTGAGGCCAGTCAATTGTTGACTGATCAAAGCATTTCCTTTCCTCTTACCTCTTCGTCTGTCCTTGTCTTTTCTTTTTCCCTCCTCTTCTCACCCTCCCTAGCGGAGAGTATCCAAGGTCATACAAACGTGTTTCTGGAAAGTGATCAAACTCCTGGAGGTTCAGCTTCACAGCCTGGGACGAAGAGTGAAGGAGGAGGAGGAGGAGAAGAGGGAGGTCGTAGAGCCAGCGTGACCAGTGTGGAAAGTGAAACTTCGATTTGCTCCATGGGCCAGCTGGGAAACACCATAGCTAACAGTGAGTAGGAGGGACGCTACACTGTCTTGCCTAATTTATTAAATTATCTTCTGTAGATGAATTCAGGTTTACAACTCTTTCGCTGACCTCAGATTTCCATATCTATTCTTGCAAATGTGTGTTTGTTCCCAGTTTCCAGCAGCTGGTGGGGATCCAAGAGGCTGGATTATGCTTTGTATTGCCCTGATGTGCTGACTGCCTTCCCAACAGTGGCTCTGCCTCACCTTTTTCACGCCTCTTACTGGGAGTCCACTGACGTAGCAGCTTTTGTTCTCCGGCAGGTGGGCAAGCCTTATTGAGAGCATGTTTTTTTTTTTTTTTTTCTAGCAAGTTTTAGAGATTGAGGGAAGTAGTGATTTATTTTAGCATACTAAAACATTAAAGACTTACACTGACTTGTTCTGGTATATGATAATTAGCATACATATGACATTTCAGAAGGAAGTTTCACCATAAGACAAAAAACTGTTTGTAGGGAAAAGTAAGAGCTATGTGAATTACAGTCTCTGAAAATGGTGGCTAGTATCAAAAAAGACTTGTCAAATCAAATGTGGAAGGATTCTCTTAGCATGTTACTCTAAAAACTCCAAAATATGGCAGGTCTCCAGTCTCTTGTTACGTTTTAATATGCACCATCTTCCTTGATGTAACAGTTGTGGTCTGTTCACGGCCTCCAGATTTGTTTACTTCTATAACTATAGATTTCTTCTTCGACTACTTCTTCAACTATAACAAAATGAGAGTAGCAGAAAGATACTTGCTGTCAGTGCATCATCCATTTAGCTCTTTGTGAGATGTACACTAAAATCTGTCTGTATAACAAGAAAGTTGTAGGCGGTATAAAGTGGAGGCACTGGGCATAGGCCAGTTGGAAGCAGAGTTGTCTTTTTGTGGTGCTTTAATATGAAGTGGTTTATTTTTAGAAACTTTTGTTGGCATTTCTTGTAAAATAAAATTAGCAGAATAACAGTTTGTTGTGCAAATAATCCAAAAACTATTCAGTGAATGGCAGTATGTTGCAGTTGACAAAGGGGTCCAAGGATTGACCCATGGGGAACTCCACATGCCATTTTAGTTTATTTTGATATATAATGTAGGTGAGACTTGGATCCATTAACGTCTTCCGGAACGTCCAAACAAAGGCCAATCCACTAGTTTTTTAACATATGCCATCTTTAAGATGCTGCATCCTCTGTGACTTTTCAGATCGTACTCAAAGTTTAAGGTAGTGAAAGGTGACTCGGATGTTTTATATTCTCCTCTTTTGCAATTTTTTTGAACCAAATGCTATTCGTTGTGGAACAGCTGTTTCCATTTAATGATGTCTTCTTGCTTCACAAACAACACAGCATTGAGGAAGGATGCTGCTTAGTTGTTCAAGAGCTCCTTCTGCACAGATCATACCCTGAATATGTTAGAACCAGAAGTCTGGCAGCCAGCCAGTAATGTCGTCAACACTCCTTTATGGCATGTAACTGTGGAGGCTGCATAAAGAAATAAACAATGTAGGTATAGATTTACCCCCCAAAAAATAACCATAAATATTGTGTGAAGGCTCTTCAAGACAGTATGTTTAGCTACAATCCAGTGCTCAGTCAAGCCTTTATGAGTAATGATTAAGATTGTGGGGATTGTGTGGTGGTCTGCAAAATGAAGGGAAGGTCACTATCAACAGTTGGCACACTTTATCTTGTGTGAGGATGTTTAAGATTCATCTCACACCTCACAGTTAAGCCTCAGACAAGTGGGAGACAATTTATCAAACGTGTTTGACTGAAATATGAACAAATCTGACCAGGATTCTGTAGTGTGGGCTGGTTTGTGTATAGAATTTGAAGGACGTGACTATAATCTGCAGAAGTCAGAAATGAAATGTGTGGTACCAACCATTTTTTACGGTTGGTTAGGATTTTAAAGGTATGCAAATGTGTTCTCAGCTAAAGTGAGTCTGGTCATTTCCATACCTCTATCATTAACTTTCTTCACATCACAAGGACTCAACCTTATAGTCTTATAGTGCCACCAGTGCATATATTTCTAGTACTTAAGTGGGAATTAAACCATGAGCCCTGGCAGTGCTACTACCACCATCTACCCACTGAGCTGCCCATGAATATATCCCATCTTTGACAGTGATTACAGTCATGTGTAGTGTGTATTTGTGAATCTGTGATAATGACAAGGATGTTCACTGAATCCAAAGAGCAGGATAAAAACATAAATAAATTAAACAAGTGTATCACGTCATATCCTATTAAAAGCCACTGGAAACACTGTCAGTATTTGAATTTGATCATTAGAAAGCAGAGCTCCCGAGGAAAAAAAAAAAGATTTTCTTCACTGTGCCACTGTCTGCTGCAGCAGCGTGTCTTCTTTGTGAGAAAACGTGAGTAGAATAAGGAGAGCACATAGAAGAAGTGCTATCGACGCCATCAGGAAGCTAATAAACCCAAAGATCATTATTTTTGGTTCAGTGGTTTTCAGCTCCAGTCATATTAAAGGATTGTCATGGAATTTAAGGGCTGCACAGAAAATTATTTCTTAAAGCTGAATCATGTGCTTTTCTCATAGTCCAATTTCTAGGAGTATCTTAGAGAATGTGTTTTTAAACAAGGAGCATCTCTACATCCAAGCCAACTAGTGATTGAGTCAGGAATGATATGCATTGCCTCTTTCAAGGAGTCAGTGGTAATTTTCTTCGAGTACTCTCCAAATCACCCCTTAGCCCTTAATCTGTGTCAGTGCTGCTCTTGTCACAAAAGCTTTCCATTAGAATTGTGATTTATGATGCCTAAACATAACTGCAGATTTAATTTCAAGGCGTTAGATGGTTCCATGTTATTATTGTTTATTATTCTTAACTGCATTGATGTGCAGAAAGTGCTCAGGCCATTACTGATAGACAAACCTGGTCTGTCTGCTTAATGTAGGATTTGATTTCAAAGGCTTGGGTGTGGAAATGCCTGCTCTTATATATTCATGTGTTTATTGACAGCTAATGCGATGTGACTGTGTGAAGACCCAAGAATCAGATAATCCGGACTCCGCTCCATTCTCTCCCTCCAGCCCACGTGAGAAATGGCTCAGAAGGAGGACACATGTCAAACTAAGGGTAATAAATTATTCGGTGTTTTACTTTGTAAAAATTTACTTTTGTCCCAGTTTGCTCTGCTGGCTAAATCACCAACACAAATGTGATTATATTGCTCCTCAATTACCTTTTAGAAGCTCATGTTCAAACTTTATGCAAAGAAATTCATGAATATTTTAACAAAGCACTTTGGCTTGGACACAAGATATTACACAACCTGGAATATTGTCTCTAAGGTGCCTCTCCTTCTCAGAAATACAACCACCCACACAAACACTCACACACAGTGCAGAAATTGTTCTTCTGCCACATTAGCCTTGCATTCATTCAGACTAAAAATACATTTATCACTAACTCTTGAGGTTGTAATGCTTTATTGCTGTGGCCCGTGTGAATGGTCTGTGGCTTGAATTTCTTAAAATACTCCCACACTTTCACCTTGAAGCACTGATGCAGGCAGACACACACAATTACTTGATGCTTCTGAGCCGTGCAGAGTTAAACAATCAAGGTCACGTTGCTATCCACCATGCTCCTTTTAGCTTCCATTTTCTAAAGACAGGAATTTAGTTACTGCCTGCTTTTATTGAGGCTATAAATAGAACTCCAGGAACCAGAGTACCATGGAAACCTATATTTGAGTCTGTGAAGGTTTTCCTCTTTCAGTGTGATCTTGTTCATGCCTCACCTTGGCCAAGTGATGTGTTTTCTGATGTAAGTGCTTAAAGAACAGTTGTTCTACAAAAAGTTGCCCCATCCTGAGTATGATTTGGTATGTAGAGATTTAGAGCCGCTCCGTGCTGATTGAATCTGAATCACAGCCAGCTCATCTGCTGCAGAGTGATACAATTCAGAGAGACTTGGCTTCTATTTCTGATCTTCCGCAGCTTCCTCTTTGTCACAGCTGGAGCAGGACCACTAGTGTGGCTGTTGTTTCTTGTACATGCTGCTCTTTCGCAGGCAGGGGTCTGACTCTCCAACTCCTCTCTTCCACGCTTTTGTCGGGTTTGAGTGGATGGTGATACTAAGGCGCATGTTGCTTTCTTTTTGTCACGTATGACTGCACAGAGTAACTAGTGAACTGTGTCGGGGAAATCTAACCACATATCCAACACTGTTAGGCCTCCTCAAGTCACACAGTAGCTGGGATGTTTTATTTACTGTATGTTAGTGTATGTGTGCAGTTGTGCATATATATGCCTGGCAAAATTAATTGTTGACAAAGCAAAACAACTGGAAATTATGTTAGATGCTACATCTGTTAAATCAGTTATCATTTACCAATGTGGTTCAACAGTAAAATACAACCACAACATGTTTGATCACGTGAGCACTTTACAATATGATTATGTGCAGATGATCCATTATCTTTCAGTGAGTGCTGTCAATAAACAGCACTTTATTTTCAGGTAAATTAAATGTCATCGCAGCCTCTCGCTCCTCATGAAATCATTGCAATAAACAAAGATAGAATTAACAAATTGCATTCACTGCTGTTGCTATTATGTACTCATGAAGTTGTACTTCTATTATAGGATGTTTATATTAGCTGTGACTCTTGTATTTTATATTTTTAAAAGTAAACGTTTTATCAGCTCTTGATAAGCGTAAACCCAGCACAGGCCTCTGGAGGAAGTCTTATCTTTTATCGTACTATCTACAGGGCAAAAAAAGCAGGGTGTATAAAAAGAACATATGTGCCGAGCCGAATTCTCCAGGATAAAGTGAAGGTTACAGAAATGGCAGAAAAGTTGGTAGGAAAATTTCTTTCATGGTGGCCCGCAACAGAGTCTGAGAATTATACACTTGCGTTCTGATAATATGCTATTAAAATGCAGCCATCTCAGCAATGAGAGATTTAGGGATTAGTGTTTCTCTGCTGGCTCACTTGGAGGTTCCACTGAATGGTGCAATATGGAGAGAAGAACAAGACAAGGAAGCTTAATAGTGAGTTAACCCTCTTTTCTGGAAGATCCCACAGGGCATTGTTCAAAGGCATTTGGTTGGAAATCTGGAAATGCAACACATCTCTGCTTGTTGTATAGTGCTGTGTGTCTAAAGGGCTTATAAAGACACGTGTGGTTATTTTAATGGCTCCTCATGGTAGTTCAAGAAGGCGCAGACGTCATTTCATAGTCACATGTTGTAGGCTACCTACTGTGTAATAGTTTATGTCTAATTGTTAAGGTGGTCCACATAAACCGCTTTTAGCATTTTAACTCCCTTCACTTCCTCAGAACTCCTATTTACATTTAGTTTGATGTGAATTTTTGAATAGTTCTGAAGCCCTTTGTTAGCTGCCCTTTGGGGCAGCAGCAAGTTGTAAACACAACATTCACATATTATCACCTTTAAGTTGACATGGTTAACTTGTTAGCAAACAGTTTCATATATACAGTACGCAGCAAGCAAATATGGAACAACATTCTTTTGAGGTTTTTGGCCACCTCGTGTTTAGTCACCTTTTATCTCGGAAATATCTGTCTCTGTAGCTGCTAATATGTTTTCTCAACCTAGCTGCTCTATCTGTCTGTAGTGTGCTGCAGCAGGTAGTGTAGGGTAGGTTTTTTTGTTTTTCCACTGTAAAAGTTCCTGTTGCATTTGGAAACAAGCCTGATGTGCAATGTTACGGGCAAAATCGAAACGATAAGCTGTTAGAAACAAAAAAGCTTTAGCTTTGGGTCATAATTTTTTATAAGTTTATCTCTACAACCAACCCCTTCCATGTTACACATAGTCATTTGACCCATTATTAATCTATCAATAAAAATATAGATTTTAGCAGTTTTAAATTTGTGTTGATGTATATTAAATGTCTATAGATGGTTCTTCTGAAGCTCACTGTCTGTGTTAGGCTTTCTCAGGTTTGAGCATTGACGTTCATTCATGACCTTGGGATAAAATAATGTTTTTTCAGAGCTTTCTACCATCTTTCTATCTCTCTGTCTCCATCAGTCAATGCAAAAATTTGCTTCGGAACATCACATGAGCAGCAGTAAAAGGTGAAAACCTTGACTTCAGTGTCCTGACTGAAATGTGTTTCATGCTCCCTCTGCAGAACGTCACTGCCAACCACAGGGTGAATGATGTCATTGCCACTGAGGATGGACCTCAAACTCTGGTTGGTCGCTTCATGTACGGCCCATTAGACATGGTTACCCTTACTGGAGAAAAGGTGAAAAGCAGCAACATGACTGAGTACTACATGTTGTATATACTGTGTATGAAAGACTTAACATTAATCTCTGCCCGTTGACCCACCCTGCCTCTCATAGGTGGACATCCTGCTAATGACACAACCTCAGTCTGGCCGCTGGGTGCACTTTGACACGGAGGTGACCAACAGCAGCGGCAGAGTCACATATACGATACCCAAGAGCAAGAAGCTTGCCCTGGGAGTCTATCCGATTAAAATGGTGGTCAAGTAAGCATCCACATAGCAGGCCCTTTACCGAGTGCTGCATAATGCAATAAGACGTAGCAATACATAGAAAAAGGAGAGAACTATTGAATTAAGTACTATATCCATGCTCTGTATCAGTATGTGGGCTTCTAGCTAAGGGGTGCAGTATAAAGGACCTTGAAGGGAATAACGACCATGTGTAGCAAATGCAGTTTCTCATTCAATCTCTCTCCTTTTATATCCCAAGGGGGGATCAAACAAGTGCAGAGGCCTACCTGACTGTGTTGCCACGGGGCATGGAGTGTGTGGTCTTCAGCATTGATGGCTCTTTTGCTGCTAGTGTGTCAATCATGGGCAGTGACCCCAAGGTCCGCCCGGGAGCTGTCGATGTCGTCAGGTAAATTGTAACACAGCCTCTGAGTGGGTGTGTGGATGAAGAAGGTTCAGAAGGATATACATTCAGAAGTGAATGCACAACTGATGTTTGAAGCATTTAAGCGTGTCCTCTCCAAGATAATGTCACTACTGCTGATCAAAATGAATGACTTTGGAGTGTATTTGATGTTATGTATTCACAGGCATTGGCAGGACCTGGGATATCTAATTATCTACATCACAGGCCGCCCTGACATGCAGAAGCAGCGTGTAGTATCCTGGCTCTCGCAGCACAATTTCCCCCATGGGATGATCTTCTTTTCTGAAGGCCTGGTTCATGATCCCCTGAGACAGAAGACCATCTTCCTCAGGAACCTAATACAGGAGGTGAGACGAACCATCGTTCTGACATTGACTGTACAGTGCATTTTGTTCTCCACCCCACACGTATCTCTTGATTTCTTATGAGAGCTCACAGTGTTGTAGCCTTGGGTTGTAGCTGCATCGAAATGCCACGCACATCTCCGACTGATTATTTGCTCTCTCTCTCACCCTCTCACCAGTGTCACATTAAGATCAACTCTGCTTATGGATCCATGAAGGACATCTCTGTTTACAACATGCTCGGGCTCAGCCCCTCACAGATTTATATTGTTGGCAGACCTTCGAAGAAGTACCAAAATCAGTGCCAGGTAGTTCAGTTTTCATATGGGTCTTTTATCTCTTTCTTTAGTTGCATTTCATGGTCTGTCTCCCTATTTCAGTTGAAAGGTTTTGTTTTTTCCACTTGGTTTTTCTTATGTACTTTAATCTTCTTACTATTCTTTGATTTTCTAATCTCTTCTCTGTGTGGTGTATGTAGTTCCTGAGCGATGGCTATGCAGCGCACCTCTCCACCCTTCAGTTTGGGCACAGAGCCAGACCCAAGAAATCTCCTTCAGTTCGTATGGTTCTGAGAAAAGGCTCATTTGGTCTCTCAGCGAAGCCTGACTTCCTGTGTAAGCGCACCCACCTCCGCAGGACCATGTCAGTGCAGCAGCCCGACCCACCGTGCACACCCAACCCAAAGCCTGAGCGAGCCCAGAGCCAGCCGGAGTCAGATAAGGACCACGGGGGAGGAGGAGGAGGAGGAGGGGGAGGAGGAGGTGGACAGGGTGTATGGGGAAGAGCCTCCATGCACCGTGGAGACACCACTCCCTGACATCAGAAAATAGATGGAAGGATTGCAGGAGGATAGAAGAGGAGTAGTAAAGGGGGTCTTAGTGTCCAGGGCCAAGGTGAGATCTTATTGTTTAAATATGGCTCAGTAATAATACCTTTGGGACTGAAGAGACATATTAAAAGAAAAATAGTCAAATGCAAAGAACCAAAGCCTTAGATATCTTGACGTTTAGTGCCTAGCATTGGTCAAGCTCCAAAAATGCCGGATCCCACAATTATGATAATGCAACTTGATGGTGTCTTAAATAACATGTCCCCACACTGCCTCCTATCAGTTATTTCAGACTTTAGAAAGCTCCCTGCAGAGCCAAAAAAATATTTTATGACCGCTTTCACAGACAGAGTAGTCCTCGTCATGGTGAGTAAACTGAGCACCATGTGTAAAATCAGTGGAGTATTTTAGAAAATACCAGAGCAGAGCAATGACATAAATCAGTCCTACAAATTTTGTTAAAACCAAATCAATTAGTCTCCTGATTTTACAGCGGGAGACAAAAATAGAAAATAATACAGAAATGTGCAAACATCAAATGATAGCCGACTGTGCCACTTTCTTAACAATATAAACAAATGTCCTGTGTTGTGCACAGGCTTTCTCAGACAACCTATGTACAGACGTTAGTTAAGAGTTTCAAAGCGGTGCTAGATTGTCAGAACAGGCCTCCCCAGACTGCTGCAACACCTGTGAAGTCATGTTTTATTGTTTCCCCTTAGAAATAACAATCACTGTCACTGTGGCATTAATGGCCGTTATCATTTATGTAACATTTTACTTCACATTGTCTGTTAAGCCTCAATAGCAAACATAGATTGATTGTTCTCGCTACTGTTGAGTTCCGGCAAAGTCAATAAATGTCCACCTTGATTAGATTAAGTTCTGTGATTTACCTGATACATTACAGTCTTGACTATTTTAGTCACAGAGGCATTCATATTTTTATATATGCACTTATGTCTAAGAGCCCAAAAGAAAGAAGGAAAACAGAACAGAAAGGAATAAATAAAGAAGCAAAGAAAAAGTAACAATAATGAGTGATTTTTCTGGATACTTAATATTCCTTTGGCAACCTGAGTGAGAAATGCTATTATTAGCAGCAGCTCCCTAGGAGGACTGAATGTAAATTTGCCCATGATTATGATTATGCAAGTACTGATGAGCTACAACTGCAATGTCCTACCATACTTGAAATCCGATCTTTTCTAGATTTGGAAATATGGTCGTATAATTGTTGTACGCAATTATGTCGATTGGAGCCATATCACCGTAAGAGCCTGTAGGAACAAATATGTTGATACAGAACACATTAAGCACTAATCAATGTGTTAACTTTTCCTTTCCTTTGACAGTATCACCTCTACCTACTGTACATGTACATTGGATCTTCTGCTGGTATCCCTCAGCTTTACCTCCTGCTTGGCCCTCTACACTTTGCCACCTGTTCGGCCATTTTTTGTGACCTGCCACTTAGTCTTCGTGCCTGAAATTTTAAGCAGTTGCTGGGGATGGCAATGATTTTTGCGAATGTCTGTGTCAAGCTCAAATTGTGTTAAACTGTAAAATCAAAAGAATGTACTTTAGCTAGTAGATATACACATGTAATCATGCCCACACACAAGCTTCAGAGGATGAAAAATGTGATGGTGACTTTGAACCTGTTGAGACTTGAGCAACAGATTACCAGATGCTGCACCACACACTCTGGTCCCATTCAGACTGCTGTGCTGACAGGTGGTCATGTTGACTGACTCCTGCACTATCCCTCCACTTGTGTAAATACGCAACACACATCATCCCTGTGTGGGCCTCTGGACACAGAAGCACTGTGACATTTAGGTTCAATCTGTACACGAACTCTGCAATCTGGAGCCCCAATCAGCCAACCTCGCCGAACGCCGGCCTCTGCCTCCATTTCACTCCCACTGTTAGATGTCTCCCTCATGTTGTGGCTATAGCTTACAACCCCTGCCCATCCTACCTTCCCTTCAACCAGTCAGGCAGAACATGCCTTTCGACAGTCTTCTCAGACTGGGATCCACAGCCGGTGAAGTGCCGGTGTTGGCACTGCCGTGCACGGCTCAGCCCCTGAGGTCGAATTTGCACTATCGAAGTATTCCGCTGTGGTTAGTTGCGGTACTCGCTTCAGAAACAAAGAGTTGTATTTGTATTTTACTGTATTTGTAGTTTTTGTTTTTCCTGCAGATTGCGCACTGTTGCTGCCTGATGGATACTGTAACTACTGGAGGATTAAACAAAAATAGTTTGTAGGGAAGTGTTGGTTTTACCAAACAATGTTTACAGATTGATAGACACAGTTGTAGAACGTGATCAGACGTGGTTTACCTACATAATTAAAATGGCAGTGTAATTGTCATTATTGGTAATATTTAGTTTTGTTTCTTTGTAGCTTCAGTAGCTTGCAGGATATTGTACAGTATACCCCACGCCAGTTGAATTTACACCAGGATGCCCTTGCATCCATTTACTACAGCTGCACTGGAACCAATAGATTTGTGATGAAATCTGATGCTGTCTTGTGCACTCAAGGTTGAATAGAGTCTTACTGTGGCCATGTTTAAAACTCTGTGCAAGTCAAACATATTTTTCTATGAGGAAATATTGTAAAAAGAAATATTTTCAATGTATGTTTTGAACCATTTGTTGTTTGACTTGTTGAATGCTTGATTTTTGCCTTAAATTGTTTTTGATGTTATGTAGAGATACAAAATTATTAGATTTGTTTGACCAAAGTATTGAGTTTTACTGTTACTTCATGACAAAGTGCATTTTATCTTGTTGATATTTTGCTTTGACATACTGTATATGTGTGTGCATGTGTGAGTGAGTGTCTACAGTAGGTATTTGTTGTAGAGTTGTATTTACTGTGAACATGAAGACAGCTATGACAAGTAAATGCCTCTGCAGAGGAATCAGAGGACACAGGGAGGCCAGTATTAACATACCTGCATGTTCTCACTGCAGCTCACTACTGCCGGCTTTTCAGAACTGAGCGTGTATTTTTATAGGTTTGGATTGCAGCAGTGTGTCAGAAGATTACTTTGAGGTTTTTATACCTGCTATGAAAGAAAAAGGGCTTATGAGTTCTTAGGTTGTCTTGGTTTAACTGAAAACCTGCATAGAGGAGTGGAGCGTGCAAGCCAGGAGGGAGCTGTCTTTGACTCTTTTTCTTTCACCGCCTAGGTGGTCCAGTAATTAGCTGTTTGATTACTACTAAGTATGTATGACTCCCTGTAGTACCGCCCCTGTAATTACAGTGCACCAATTAGCATTACTTGGTAATTGTATAATATTGTAGAAACCATACTAAAATACTTAACTTGATTTTGTTTTGCATTTAGATTGTTAATACTGAAACATTGTTATCCAAGCAACAAAATGATCATTCCCATCAATGTAATAATCAAAGTGACTCCATAATTCTGTATAGTTATATTTTTCTGCCGTGATGATACACTGGAGGAGGGAAATATTTATGCTGGGCAGCATTTTAGTAAAATGTTAGTAAATGGCAAAAAAAGATCGAATGGTTAAATGGTGATTGTACTGTGCATGTTAATTATTTGTTATTGTTAAATAATGGCTATCGATTGTCATGTTTGTGGTCCTCTTAACTAATAATAGAGTAGTTATCTGTAAATAAGTGGTGAATAATAATTTATTGAACCACCACATGTTGAGTACAATCAAAATCAGTACTTTATCACACTGGAGCCACCAGACAATGACAATGGTCAAAACAGGCAGTTAATGATTAAAGTATTTTCTTAACAGGAGCGGGGTTCGGTACACAGTTTAACAGTCCGCGAAGGCAAAGGTATCCAAATCACTAGGCAAGTCTGGGTCTGGGTCCAAAATATGTAGTTAAAACACACGAGGAACAAGGCTGGAACACTTACTAACAAAGAGCTAAGACGAACTGGCAAACAGACGAGGGAGCAGAGAGACTAAATACACAAGGGAGGAAGGTAGTAAGGAACAGGTAAAACAAATCAGAGCGGGGCAGGTGAACACACCAGCAGAAAAACACACAGGGACAGGAAGAGTCTGCAATGAGAAACAAAGGTGAGTCCATCAAAATAAAGCAGGAAATGGTAACTGATAAAATGGAAACACAACCTTAGATAAAAATGTAGCATATTTGAATTTCTGAAAAATGAGCCAGTGCATTGTTAATACAGATTGTGAAGTTACGTCTTTTACCTCAAACATTCACTTATTTAGTGGCATTAATAGAAACTGATAAATCATATAAATTCCAGTTTTATTTTATTCTTAGATACTAGAGGTTAATAATCCCAATATCACAGGGAAAACACCAAGAAAGAAAAGTACAAGATTTATTATATAATGTAAAATGTTTGTATTTATCTAGAAACTTAAGTGTTACACTATTATTGTCTTAAAATAAATATGATTAACCTCTCACTAAGTAATAATGTTGTCAAATGATTAGTATTCACCAAATCATGACTTAACCATTGGGTAGTGACCTAATTTGCCATTTATTAACAATTATTATGACTACTAAAGTAAACTCTAGTAAATTAACTAACATGGTGTGACAGGTTCTTCTGGAATTTGATGACTTTATTTATTTTTGTGGTCTTATTTCTGGTCTTATGAGTATTTGACACTGGCCTTTATGATCAATAAGGGAAAAAAACTGCTACAGTTTGTTTTGTACAGATCTCCTGTGATGAACATGTTTTTGTGTTTATTGGACCCAGTCCGTCTTTCATTATTGCATAAATAAAGATATTTCACAGTTGAAGAATTTAGTTTTGCTTCAGGTGTGTTTTATTATTCCTTCCATGCCTCTGATTTCCGGAGATGGAAGCTGAATCACCTACGATAAGCTTTTTTATGCTTCAAGTTCAGGAGTTTTACTGTGGGGCATCAGAGTGATACCTGCGATATCCTTAGCCTTGCATGTAAAGTCAAACTTAGAAACCTCACTCCAACTTTCCCTTTTTTCACCATTCACTTACTACTGCTAACTACCTGACCTATAAATCTGGCAGTTAGACTTAGCACTGTTAGATTTCAGACATTAGGGAGACTGGCTTTTATAGTAGCAGCAACAGCTGTTAGCCCTAATCATCAGAGCAGCACTGCTGCTTAACCAATAAATGGCTACAAGCCTGTACTGATTGCTGGAAATAAAATCAGTCATCCATTCACTGCCCAGTGCTACACCACAGACAGCAATGTTAATATAAGGAGCCATCAATTCCAAGCATGCACACATCTAGAGTGTGTTGATATTGAGTTGTTGAGTTACAGTTCGCTCTTGACCTTGGAAACAACCGACAAAGTAATCTCACCACATGGTCCATTTAATAGTGTTGAGAGTATTTTGTTGGCTGCTGTTTCCAAGGTCAAGTGTGAACTTTCAAAATGAAATGGATGAGAAGTTCTGCTCAGAAACAAGTCTGCAGCAATGCTAGCAGCTCTGAGAGACGGTGCTTGGGCACAGCAGTGCTTTGAGCTAAATTCTAACTCCAGCATGCCACATGCTCACACTGACAATGCTAACATGCTGATGTTTAGCATTTATAATGTTTACCATGTTCACCATCTTAGTGTAGCGTGTTAGCATGATAACATTTGCAAATTTGCACAAAACATAATAGTTGAGCTAGTTGGGAATGACTGATTTGATAGAAAGGTATGGAACAGTTCACCGTGAGAGCAACATAATTATCTAAACCAAATTCCATGGCCTTACATATTTGATATTTCACTAAAAAGCAAAAATGCCAACCTTTGTGGCGCTGGAGAAAATGAATCACCAAAGTCACAAGGGTTCTTCCTCTGGGGACTATGATATTTCAGTCTTGGATTTGGTAGTGGATGACCAACAGACCGACAAAGCAACTATGGCTAAAAGTGGAAAAACATCTACAGATTCATGATAATGAAACTCCATCTGCTCCAACAAGTAGGCTACTAAATGGACTTTGTTACGAGTCATCTGTTTGCAATAACTAGCCTAATTGTTCACTACACATATGTATGACAACAGCAACCTATGTTCAATCAAATGTCTAGGTCTAGACCTGCTCTATTTTGAAAATTGTCCTGAGATAACTTCTGTTATAAATTTGGCGCTATACAAATACAATTGAGTTGAATTGCAATTCATGGTAGATCATTATTTTTGTTATCTTCTATAATTTTTTCCTTTTTGTTTATATTGTTTATGTTTTGTTGCCTAAAGTAATCTCAGCATCACTGAAAATGTATTCCTGAGAAGCAAACAGAGGTTGAATGAATTATATAAAATACATAAGCGCCAGAAACACGTTGAGTATTCATAGAGGTGTATAAAGTACTTGAAAAAAATAACTAAGTAAAATTACAAATACCATAACTGAAAATTACTTTGGTAAAAGTTAAAGTCACCTAGTAGCTCACATTAAATGTACTTAAGTATCAAAAGTATCTTGTGAAAAAATATACTCAAGTATCAAAGTAAAAGTACAAGTAAAGTACAAAGTATTTTTATAGTACGCATAAAAAGAAGCAAAACAACCAAAAATGGTTCTCCCCTTGTTCTCTTTATTTCACCTTCAGGTGAATGAAACAGATGTGGTATGATAAAACAAAAACTAAAAAACACCTGAAACATGTAGAGTGAGTGAATCAAGTGTCTCGTGGCACAAGAGGCACTTCATTCTGTATGTTTTAGGATTTTCCCCCAAGGAGATGCTGTCAGTGTGGTAACGTCTTCCGTGTCTTCCTCATCAACATTAACTGCGGAGGTAGCCATGTTGATCTCCGCCACCCCGCGCATCCCGCCCTTACCTCTAATCTTCGCGAGAGTACCGTACCTTGTTCTTCTTGTCCTCTCGGACACGCCCATTCCAGATAATCCATTGATGATTAATTATATTTCTATTTTAATTTGTAACGAGTAACGAGGTGGCAAACGTCAAAGTAACGGAGTAAAAGTATATATTTTTTTACTTTCAAATGTAGTAGAGTAAAAGTAAAAGTCTCAAGTAAAAGTACAGATCCTCAAAAAAACTACTTCAGTAGTGTAACAAAGTACATCTACTTCGTTACTATACACCTCTGAGTATTCACCTGTTGAGCCTGTATCTGTTTAAAATGACCACATAACAGTTGCAGATTATAACCGATCCCGAAAATATGAGCAATTTTTATCTAGTTGATGAATTCTCTTGATCGCAGTGAAGGTGACGAGGACAATGACCTCTATCTTGAATCTGTATAAAGTATTTCATCCTACCCTAGACATATACGGATATAATGAGCTGGAGCTGTGATTCTCCAAGCCACATTATACATCATTAGCAACATATGGTCTGGGAAAACAGGCAAGAAATTGCTCCCCTGTGGAAGGAAGGACTACAGGTTTCGTATACTGCAAGCTTAAGTTTAAGTGATTAAAACTTAGCAAGCATTTCTGGCTCACAGTCCTCTTAATTGGTGTCCCTATTCTCCCTCGTGTACTCGTTTGCGCAGAAGAAATCAGAGTTAAAAATGCTCCTTCTTTTGTCACAACAGCTGATCAATATCTTCAATCAAGATAATTTTCCTTTGGGACTCTTTAGTAAGAGATTACTGTCTCTACTTAACTAATCAACTGGGTGCTCAAGAAACAAGAGAACCACATGTGTGCACTGAATTGAACCATTGTGTTTGGACCTTCATCTGGGATTTCCAACCTCTTTGTCATTTGTGTTAATGATGGTAAAGGCAAACAACTCTTCAAGAAACTGTCTCTTGAAGCAGAAAACCAGCTTTAAGGATCAATCTTGACTGTGGAAACAGCAATTTCAGCATTTTACAGCAAGTGTAGTCTCACCACAAGATCCATTTAGTGGCTGTTCTGAAGCTTTTGATCATGTCATACTTTATCTCAAGATGGAGTCTAAGATAAGAGAAACAGAGGAAAACAGCTGAGGTTATAGTAGAAGCATTGACGATTGTTTTATCATTTGTTATTGTACTGAGTTTTAGGACTGCTGCAAATTATTAGGGATGTACCGATCTAACTAACTGTCTCCCATTACCAGTTCTCATATTAATCCACCACCTGCATGGTATTTACATGTAGTGATAAATAAGGCAAGATCATGTACCAGGTATTGCACTATATGTAATGGTGGATTACTTTGACTGAACAAATGTAACTTAATTTAGCTGAAACACTTAATTTGACAATGGCATTGATGAAGAATCTGTATTTAATAGGGGTCGGTCACATCTGACACCCAGCATGCAATAAGCTGTCAATAAAAAAAATAGCTGAGGTGCCACAACGAAAAGGGCTGCAAATTCAATAGACCTTTTATTTTTTTTGTTCCAGGTTTAAGCAACGATATTAATTAAGGTTCCTTCCATTCAGGCCAAACAGAGTCAGGGTGCTGCTATTGTGCATGTTGGAAAGGCTCTGCTACACTAAATGGAACAGAGCCTTAATTTGTATCATCGGTAACATCTGTGTTTACCCTATTTCATGTCAAAATGGCTCCTGTGGAAAATGTCTGTATATGTTACATCTCTTACATTACTTCTCCCTGTGTCATAGTTGTCAAGCTGGGTAACAGGAACACAAAGAGAACTGGATCCAAATGCAGACTACTGAGGCAGGTCTGGTGCAGTACAGTAATTTATTACACAAAGTCAAAGTTTACAGGAATGAGGCAGGTAATAGTCAAAACAAGAAGAATCCAGAATCTCCAAGACACAAGACAAAAAACACATGGAAACACACATGGAAACGTGCTGGAACACTTGGCATCCAGACAAAGAAGAAGTGACAACTAAGGCTTCTTCTTCTTTGTGGGTTTATGGCAGACAAGGTATGTTTAACGCATTGCTGCCTAATATGGCAACGAAGGCAAAGGAACACACAGTGGCGTCAGATTCTTTTAGCACTGCGGTTGTCTTTTCCGAACTCCCTTTGAATTCTGCTTCACATCTGTCCTTGACCTCATGTTTTCCATTGAGGTCAAGGAAAAGCGTTAATGACAGGACATACGACTTTGTGAGGAGGAGGATAACTAGACACAGGAAAAACCATTTGGGGTGGGCAGACGATCAAAACTTGTAGGAAAACAGACAAAGACAGAAAGTGAGGTTACTAAAGACACAGGAAATAACTAAACAAAAGCCCCAAACCATGGCAATCTATGTAACAACATGTATCTGTGTTGTTCTATGAACTATATTAAATGAATAAGGTCAGTGTCTGTGCTAATTCTGGTCCCAGGGATTGATTGACGCATTCCTCAGAGACGCAGTCCTGTCAAATATAGCACTGCAGCTATACTAGGCTGTACTGAAGATATTCTTAGAAACACTGATAACAACACTTTTCTTATAAGGCATACTGCATTAGATCAATTTAACATAACACATGTAGAATACTGGTACAAATAGCACAACATAATGCTTCATCATCCTCAGTTCATGCAGTTTATACTCTGCAATACAAAACAAGTCAGTTACCTAGCAGCAACTTAACACTCAGCATGACCTCCAGCTCTGCGCAGCAGCAGTACCACTGAATCAGCCTTATTGTTATTCCAAAACAGCCGACTGGGGTTTAATTTGTCCTGTGATTTGGCAGGTGATTTTTGGATGCCAGGGCAGTGATGAGGAATGCATTAAAACCTGAATAGATCAACAGTCCGGTCCAGAGCAGCCCAGAGACAAATGGAAAGAGATAGAGAGAGAGAGAGATATTTCTTGGAGTCAGGAAGCCTGTTTTTTGACACAGAAGGACTAGTCTCAGATAGTGTAAATAACACTGCACACATTCTTAACCAAAGCACATACCTGGGGTCAGCCAGGAGAGACAGAGATAAACTTTTGTACCACTGGAAAGCTGGTTTGGCAACACTCTACTTTTCAGCCCAGGCTTGGTTTAATATTACATCTTGATATATTGAAATTTGTCTGTAGCTCTGCGTGGTTGTTTGAATTAATTTTACTTTAAAATGACTTTAAGCAGCTTTACATTTGTCATGAGATCGGTTATGAGACTTATTGTAGTTTATCATTTGACCTCAGTTGTCTGCAGCCATGGTGACGCTGGAATAAATGGTTTAGCTGTTAGGTGAAAGTCAAGGAAATGAACAAGGGGGTGCACTGCAGCAAGATTAAAAATAGGTCTCCAAATTATTCTGGAGGCCATAGCATTAGCTGGAAGCTTGGTCGCTTGGATGCGTACAAAATCCTGTTATATAGTCTGCAACACACCCCTGAATTCAGATCTGGGTCACAAGAAATTACGAAGAATTTGGAAATATGCTGCCACAGAATACTTTCAGGGGGGAAAAAATAATCTTCAGATTGCATTTGAGAAAGCAATTATCTAAAATGTCTTCATGAAGAGTGGGTCAGATGCCGGAGCCACATATCACTGCTCACAGTGGTATCAGATGTGACAGACTGTGTCCCTTCATAGCAAAGCTCACAACTTACAGTGCCATCATTAACCAGAGTCATCAATATTTAACTGAACGTAAAGGTCTGGCAGTTCTGGGAGAGGCTGGTTCATAGCTTTCTGGAAACAGAAGCTCAACCAGTGACATTATTTGTTTGGAAACTGCCAGCCATACATCTCACAATGTAAAAAAACAGGATTCTACTATATGTTCAGGTTAGTTTTACAATTACTGTTTAATTTATTTTTCTCTAATTGGTCATTTTAAATCTAGGATAGCAAATACAGGCATCTTTTATTTAAGATATCTACCTAGAGCACTGTCAACTTAGTAGCTCATTAACACAAGATGTGTTTTACCAGCACTATATTGTGAAAGACACAATGAGAGTGAATAATTAAAGGACAACCCAATGAATAAAAAGTACGTGCCAGGTAATTCATTTAAATGTGTTTCATGAGTTGAATAACTTTTCAAAGAAAGATCTGGCTCTTAATCCTTTTATCCACCTGGAGAACACAGGCAGTGCAGCTGTACACAGTTTTTCAAGTAAAAAATGCTTTTTAGGAAGAAGCAGGATTAAAATGAGATGCTGTAGCTCAAATATTGTTCATCCAAGATGAGCCCACAAACCTGGCTGATTAATTTTTTAATTTGAAGGTAGTTGGTTAAGTTTAGAAAGCATCTTTTGTTTTGGGCTATATGACTTTGCTTAGTGATAAGGAGCTGGAGTTTCCCCATGCTGATAAAAGGGGGAAAAAAACACAAAAAAGGAACTTTTCAAGGACCAGTGTGTAGGATTTAGTAGCATCTTGCTGTAGTAGCTTATTGCAACACCCTCACTTCACCTTCCTGTTCCAAGTGTCTAGGAGAAACTACAGTGGTAGTGAAAAACATGAAAGACCCTGTGTTTGGTCTGTTTGTTATTGGCTACTGTAACATGGCGGTTCAACATGGTAGACGAGGTCCCTCTCTTTCTGTAGATAAAAATGGCTATTTTCAGGTTATTATACACTAATGAAAACATAATTAACAACACTTATACATACTAAATACAACACATTTTTGAGTGTGCTATTGATGCACAATGTCTCCTACAATGCAATGCACAAAAGACATGGAATAGCTGTTCACAGCTGGAAAAGATTTAAATAAATGAATGGTAGTAACTTAGGTGATCTTAACCTTGTGCGCCATCATCAGGTCAAAACTAAAATGTGTCCAAATACCTGTGCAATTAATGACATTCCCATCAACTTCAGCTGTAGGATACTTTGTGTTTTCTGCTACTTAACAAATGTTAGTATTGTAATGCGCTAAACTAAGAAATGTACTTGATAAACATTATATCTGTCAGACTACAAATTTCCTAATTCGTTACTTTTATATCACGGAACAAATGAAAGTATTGTTTCGTAAGTGTTTAACTCATTCCTGTTTTCCTAAGTGTTTCTGTTTACATTGCGAACATTTAGACAGCTTTAGAGAGAAAGCCAAGACTAAACCTGCCATGTTAACTCTTTATTATTAATACTTACATATTGGCTATCAAGAATTGTGCATGTTTTTTCAGTTAGACTTGGCATTGCTGTTTCACTGAGTAAGCACGGGAATATCGACATACAGACAGCATCAGTGAACAATATTTCATATCAAGATTAAAATGAACTTGTTCAACAAAGTTTGGATGGGCAGAGCCAATGGAGAGAGAGAGAGAGAGAGAGAGGGGAAAGCATCCAAGGAAGACGATACAGACCACAGGCTGCAACATGGTCATGGAGAGGCTGATATAGGGAAGCAGAGATATGAGGTGCCATCCGATGGACTCAGCAAACACAAAGGCAGGAAGAGTGTTAAAGAAAATAGCAAGTGACAGATACAAATCACTGACGCTGCAGCACATGGTATCTGTGGCACTCATTCCAACAGCCTGATTGATTTAGCCCACATAAAGCCTGGAGGGCTTTGGGTTGTCACACTAAAGGGAGCTCATTGCCTCTCAAACTGAGGCTGAAAGCCTCTAAGAGGACAAGCAGAATGAACAGAAATTCCACATTTTGCTCGTCCTTCACTGTTATCAGCTTTTACAGCTAGAATTGACTTGTCTTTCCTGATATGGTGAGATCAATAAATCAGACATTAATATTATTCTCATTTGTTTAATCTTTCAAAGCTAGTTTAATTCTAGTATTATTAAGGTATTTCTCTTCTGGTTCCTGTCCAGCAAAAAATAATCAGTCTTTTGATATAGTTTTTTTTTAAATATATGTATTGCAGTAAAAAAAAGAATAGCACATGGGCTCCCATTCAACTTCTAGAATCCAAATACTAGTTCTTCTAGCTGGATTTCAACAGCCACATATGTTGTTTCTTTCTGTGAAACCTATTGCAACCTCATCTTGCCAGAAACACATACTGGTTGGGAAAAAACTGGTCACATCACCAATTTTGCTTTTGGATAGAAGGTGAAAGAAGGGTGGTACAACTTTCCAAAGTGGGCAATGATGCAAGTACATTGTGTGTGTGTGTGTGTGTGTGTGTGTGTGTGTGTGTGTGTGTGTGTGTGTGTGTGTTAGCAGTGTACACCATGGGGATATGATTATTTCAAGGCTTCTTCCTTTACTTTGGTTTTCAATGAGAGAAGCAATCATCGTGACACACTTGAGTTTATAGAACCAATTTTTTTCCTTTGTATCCATCCAGTGGAGAACATGGATGCACTACACTGAACTGTCACCTCCCTGTCAATGAGGAGAGATGAATTCACCAAACACATAATCACTTATAGCTTAGTGCTGAAATAATCTTTGTATGGAGATCTTTGAGGCAGCTCTTCTGGAAAGCTTGACAAAATGAGACAAAATCATAAATGTATTCTCTAGCCAGGCACCACAGGTATGTTTGCTATCCATGAAACAGGAAGCTTATACTTGCACTGATATATGCTATCACTGTGCTACAGATGGCTAGCCGAATGGGGTTTCTGCCTGATAGCAGCAGAGGGCTGCATCCCACTTTAGATGTTGCCAGAGCACTGACTAGTTAACCTTTACTGCTCATATGACATGTTAATGTTTTATATTCCCAAACACTTTAATAAACATGTCTGCCTGAATTGATGGAGACTGATTGGACTGATTTCACTTCTTCAAAGCAAACCTGTGCAGCCATTAAAATGCAAAAGATGTTCATGAATAATCATTACTTCACACCTTCTGTCTGTGCACATATCATATGTCACAACACAGAGGTAGAATGAAGGCAGGTTTTGGTTATTTAGTATGCTTCCTGCAGTGGCTGCCATTCACCATATAATTATTCACTCAGTGAATGCAAGGAAATTAAAATTTAACTGCATTTCGATGTGAAATTAAATTATGAATAGCATTTATGTGCACCTCTGGTATCCACCTAGAACACATGCATTGAATCATAAGCTGAACTCTGTACCATGTCCAACCCAGTTCTCCATAATAGCTGTTTTACATAATGAGACTTTTTTGTCATCTTTCTTTCCACTGTGTCAAACTTGAGTACAATTTGTGAAACTAACCTCAGGTGAATTAATTAGTAACCTTTTGAGATGTTGCAATCCTTAACAGAACAGTGGTGAATCCTGTCCCTGGAGATCATCAGAGATACACATGTGAACAGAACGGACCGAAGCTTCAGTGGAAAAACCTGTATTAGAATCGAATGCTACAGACATGGAGGGGTCCAGTGACAAGCTTTTCTGCTGCAGGTGGGTGCGCCACAGGGTTCCCCTGGCCCACAGAGAGGAACTGTACCACATCCTGAGGATGACAGGGCCTCTGGTAAGGACTGGCTCCATTTACATACCCTGCTCTGTGAGGTTGAGGCTGTCATTAATAATAAATTAAATTTGATTTATAAAACAGGAGATTGATGAAAGTGTGTTTTTTGAAATGTCAGGAAAAATTGAGTTTGTGCCTGAGTTATAGAAGCAGAAATCAGTCATATCAGATCAGCGTTTGCAAGACATTTGATTTTGAATAATTTCTGAACAGTGGCTGCAACGTGCCAAAGTGACAACGACCTCGTTTACAAAGATCATGCTAGCTTGTGTTTACTGTAATTTATCATTTATTACCTGTTACCTGGTAGCTGTATCACCATGGTTGATGTTTGTCTTTATGTAGCTGCTGTCTCGAATCCTCAATTACCTGCTTCCATTTGTGGTTACGATGTTCTGTGGGCGTCTGGGAAACGAAGTGATGGCTGGCTATGGATTAGCTTCTGCTGTAAGTGCTCATCTGTATGTTCTACAGACTTGTGGAGGCTAACATGATGAAATGACAGGTGGAGATGTAATTTTATGGGAGAAAATTGAATATTACAACTGTAAACTCACATTCCCATAATAGCTTTTACAATTATCTCAAAAACCTGATGGTTTAATCAATATCTAGTACATTTACTCCTATGAGTCATAGAAATATTGGTTACATCAGAGTCCTCGAGCGTACATTAGACTCATTCAAGTATGTTTCATATTTATTTCAGACCATTAATGTTACCACTGCAGCAACAGGTTGTGGTCTGGGACTGGCATGTGATACTTTGGTATCTCAGGTTTGAAAAACCCTTTTCATTACGCAATTTTACCCTGACCCTCAACTTCACTGACTCCAGATCCCAACTGTAACTGTATTCCTCTCCTTTCTAAAATGATTAACATTTCTTTTGCTGTTGTGCAGACATTTGGTGGTAGGAACCTGCTGCGGGTGGGAGTGATCCTTCAGCGGGGCATCATCATCCTGCTGTTGTTCTGTCTGCCCTGCTGGGGCCTCCTCATTAATGCTCAGGCCATCCTGTTATGCCTGGGCCAGGACCCTGAGGTGACCAGGTAACTAACAGCAGCAAACGTGCATGTAAAACTCAGTGCCTCTGTCCGTGAATGGAATTCAGTAAGAACTTTTCCTCCTGTCGACTTTAACAAACACCACCTCTGCATTTGAATCATTTCTAGTCTCCTCAGAGTCACTGAACAGATTCCACATTAACTGCAAATCTGTATTCCAAGTATTGATCAAATGACCTCTACCAATTCTGTGTAAAGTCTATATTACTATAAGAAAGTACACTCACACTTGCCACTATTCTAGCATTACACTTCTTCAGGGTTGCTAAGTCTATTTACAATAACTTCTTAATATTATTTTTCCTGAAAGGCAAATTTTTCTTGCCATGAATAATTTGTTTGGCAGTCGAAATAAATGAGTTTGAACTTATCACATTAAACTATTATACATACAACTTTGGTTCTGAATACAGCTTCTTGATTTCAGAATAGCCCAGCTGTATATCACATCCTTTCTTCCAGCTGTCCCAGTGAGTTGTGACTTTTCTCTCACCTTTATCTGGAAATGCAACACATTTTCAGTGATGTATGTACGTAGAAACTATTTTCCCATAAACCTTAATGCCACAAGTTTTTAATCTGTATTTGTCTTTTAGGCAATGTTTTTACACCAGCTTCAGGTGACTTATCTGCAGAACCAGGTGCACACAAGTCCTTTACATCAAAACATGTTGTCTTTATTAATGTAATTACATTTCTGTTGGGAAAGGTTTAAGTAGCAGTATTAACATCATCTGGTTTTTGTGTACTCAGGGTATAATACTGCCACAAATGTACACTGCTGCCATGGCAAACATAGCAAATGTGCTAACAAACTACATCTTTCTTTACTGGCTGGATCTGGGTGTTAGGTAGGTATACCCCCAATTCTCAGTATAGCATTTTAAATCTGAATAAAACAATTCTACACACTGATATCAACGTGTCTGTGTGCATGTCTTACAGTGGGTCTGCAGCAGCCAATACTCTGTCTCAGATTTACATCTGTGCTTTTCTGTTTGCTTACATTTGGTGGAAGAGGCTCCATGTAACGACATGGGGAGGTGAGGAATTTCATATTCATGGATTCCCTATGCTTTCATGAATCATTCTGTTCATACATCTTTTTCAGACAACATAAGTAAGTTTCTCTCTCCCCCTGCAGGCTGGTCTATAGAATCACTGCAGGAGTGGGGCTCCTACATGAAACTGGCCATTCCCAGTACATTAATGACTTGTTTCGAGTGGTGGGTTTATGAGTTTGGGGGATTCTTTGCAGGTAATACAAATGTTTTCATAGTCACACTGAGCCCATTTGTATATGATGAGCAGGACATCTCTAGGCTTATTGATTTGATCAAACTAGCATGTGAGACTTTGAGTCACGGCTGTTTTTTTCTTCTTTGTCTCTGCTGATCAGGAATGCTGAGTGAAGATGAGCTGGCAGCCCAACATGCTGTGATAATGGTGGCTTTCATAACCTACATGGTACTAACTAGTTAGAGCTTCACATTATCACATTAAAACTCTTCTCTTTTTTGTTTGTTTGTTCATATTTATTTTATTTGTAACAAAATAAAAGAAAGAACAACATTAAAATGAAATGAACGATAAGCCTGTACACAATCTCAATAAATATATCCTGATAAACAATAAGAAATTAAATCTTACATGTTCAAAAAAGAAGTAAGGGGAAGTATACACTTATTTATTTTCACCCCATCTTTGTGACTTATCAAATAAATAATAAATAAATAATCCCATATATTTGTATATTATATATTCTCTGATCTCAGGTTTAGATTTCTTAAAAAATAAATTTCACAAATTAAAGTTGTGGTTTAGCTTTTGAACACTCTCAGGAGAAGCTCTTTTGTGTATTAGTGTGCATGCTTTGTGATTCCTGAATGTATTTTTTTCATACTTTCTAAAATGATCAATCCATAGTTCCCTCTTGGTATTCAAGCTGCAGCATGTGCCCGTGTGGGAAATGCTCTCGGTGCAGGAGACACTGCCAGGGCGATCCTCACCAGCAAGATGTCACTCGCTCTTGCAGGTCAGTTAGGAACATGTTCTGTTGTTGTAGCCTGTATCAGTGAATGCACATCCAGTGTTGAATTCCTTCAACATTTTCTACTATTTGGAGAGTTCACCCCTCCTCTTTTCCAGGTAGCTTTGCAGTTGTTGAAGGTATTGTGCTTGGATCCACTAAAACAGTGATTGGCTATATCTTCACCTCTGATGAGTGAGTCTCTACAGCTGCACTCACGTTATATAATGCTATAATTATTAGAATACAACTGCTCAAAGACGCCATCTTAATTATCATTTCAGGAAGATCATAGGTCTGGTTTCCCATTTGATGAATGCTTACTGTTTCCTTCAGTTCTTTGATGGTCTTGTGGTGAGTGTACCAGCCTGTCTTGTGTGCAGAGCAAAATCTATTTGCAGTATGATGTAAAAAGGACTTCACGTATGTCAAATAAGAAACTTGTTTTTCTCCATCCTAGTGTGTATGCACGGGCATCTTCTTGGGCACAGGCAAACAGAAGATACCAGCTGTGGCTAATCTCATTGGATACTACTGCATAGGACTCTCACTCAGCGTTACTTTAATGTTTGTCGCAAAACTGAGAATTTTAGGTGACTGCACAAAGTGACCATGTTGTGATACTTTCATGGACGTTTGAGACAAATAAATGGCTGTACAGGAACAGCAGGTTATCATAAGTGAAGCCTACTGTGCCATTGACAGACTAGTTTATCTTTGTTTCTGCAGGCTTTTGGCTGGGACTGCTCATTTGTGTCGTCTTACAGTCCACCTTCTATATCATTGTCATCATCTTCAAGCTCAACTGGAAGAGAATGACAGAGGAGGTATGCTACCCACTAATCTAACAATCAGGATCATGCAGGGCCCCAGCTGTTTACATGTACTGACAGAATTTGTCTTATTTTAACAGCTGAGATAAATCTGGCAAACTTCAATGACTGTTTGTTAAGTGTATGAATAAGGAAAATCGGCATTTAAGTTTTTTTATTGGTTTGTTTGCAGGCTGTAAAACGAGCTCAGAAAAAGACACAGATGACATTATTAGGCACAGCTGACCAGACAGCAAATAATGGGAGTGTAAGTGGTCTGTTATTCTTAACACTAACAACCTAAATTGATTTTCATAGCTTTTTTCACACGGTTATCAATGGACCTTTCTAGTTTGCTTTGTATGCAATGTTTTCTATTGGAAAATTAAGTCAAACATACCAACTTTTCATTTAAGTTTTACCTCACTTGCTCTCCTTATGACTTAAATATAAAATATGATGTTTTTCCGCTTGAAGTCAGTGGACGGCTACACATCTGTGAGCACCGACTGCCATGGTGGGACCACGGAGACACAGAGTGGAAATGTGGTCCAGCAGCTGAAGGGTGGCCCTCTCTCCATCACCCAGCTGATCCTCAGACGGGGCCTCACTATGTTTGCAGCAGTTGCTCTTCTGGTCGTGGGAGCAAGTGTGCACTTCCTCGTGCCCTTGCCACAGACCCTGCCTTCAGAGGCCAACTTTACTTTGGACTGGATCAATAGTACTGATAAAATTTTCTCCACTGTGCTTGTAGAAGTGTCTGGGTAACCTTGAGAGCTCTGATCATAAAATCATTGTTTGTGCTCAATGCCAGAAAAACATTTTTAGACAATTTTAGACTCTTGTGACAGAAAGTGGCAAAACAGAGGCAGGTTTGATTATAAAAATGAAGTAAATTAATGGTTGGAGTAATATTTTGTGTTTAGAGGTTAATTCATTGTTTGATAAATTCCCCACTTGTAATTAAAAAGACAGCATTGGTGTTGTAGAAAGACCAAAGACAAAGTGAACCACTTGAAGACAAGGCAGGGTGCCAATTATTTGTCCTTGTAATACTATATTCATGCATGTCCAATTCACATATTTAACGTCAATGTCTCCATGTAATAAATCTATTATACAATTGCTATCCACTCTACTTTTTTTGAAGTCTCTTTAACTTTAACGCTTTCTTTGAGATTTAAGTTCTATTGATAATATATAACCTTAATATATTGTACTGACACTATCATCACTCTTTGAACTGAGACAGTCTGTTATTATTTCTGACCAATAAGTTGGAGGTTAGACAATTCCAAAATATGTGAAAGGCTCCGAAGGGATAAATGATTACATCGTCTCGAACAATGCCCGTAGTCTGGTTTGACATTCTGTTAATGTATTGTCTTTCGAGTGATGAAAAACCTGATGATGTTCTTCCAGCAGAATTATCTCTTTATTGACCTAGATTGAACTAGAGGTAGTGAATTGTGTTTTACATGTTTAACCAGTGAAGATCAAAACACTTACTGTTTCCAAAGTCCTTCATCCTAGTCTTTGTTGTTATTGCAGGCCTTTTTCTTGTTTTTACAGTCTGCCTTGTTTGAGCTGGCCTTGGCTCAGTTCCAGGGCAGCTGTGACCACAGCGAGATTTCCATCCTCTCGAACATCCTGGAGAGCAACTAAGATAAGCTCATGAGAGAAAAGACTGACACTTCAAGAGAGGGACCTGAATTGGTATCTCATCCTGCGGACATGGAGGGGTTCAGTGACAAGGTTTTCTTCTGCAGGTGGGTGCGCCACAGGGTTCCCCTGGCCCACAGAGAGGAACTGTACCACATCCTGAGGATGACAGGGCCTCTGGTAAGGACCGGCTCTGTTTACATACCCTGCTCTGTCTGAAAGGGACTGTGAGGATTGAGGCTGTCCCCGCTGAAAAGCTGACTTATACAACAGAAGATTGATGACCGTCTTTCTTTGCCAAAGAAAAGGTTAAGATGTCAGGAAAACAGACTTTGGTCTCTGAGACTTAGAAGCAGAAATCAATAGACCTATAACAATGTTTGGCAGGTTTCAAACAGTGGCTGAACGGTGGCTGCAACCTGGCAAAGTCATGACAGTGTGGTAGCTTATTTGCAAAGACATAGGCTGAGTGCTAATTAATTGCAACTTGTGTTTACTGTAATATACAATATATTACCTGTTACCTGGTAGCTGTATCAACTGCCCCATACATTGATGTTTGTCTTTCTGCAGCTGCTGTCTCGAATCCTCAATTACCTGCTTCCATTTGTGGTTACAATGTTCTGTGGGCGTCTGGGAAATAAGGTGATGGCTGGCTATGGATTAGCTTCTGCTGTAAGTGCTCATCTGTATGTTCTACAGACTTGTGGAGGCTAACATGATGAAATGACAGGTGGAAATGTAATTTTATGGGAGAAAATTTAATATTACAACTGTAAACTCACCTTCCCATAATAGCTTTTACAATTCTCTCAAAAACCTGATGGTTTAATCAATATCTAGTACATTTACTCCTATGAGTCATAGAAATATTGGTTACATCAGAGTCCTCGAGCGTAAATCAGACTCATTCAAGTATGTTTCATATTTATTTCAGACCATTAATGTTACCACTGCAGCAACAGGGTATGGTCTGGGACTGGCATGTGATACTTTGGTATCTCAGGTGTGGAAAACCCTTTTGATATAATCATATAATACACTTGAATTTTGTATTGACCCCTACTGTTTATCACTGCCCTCTTTTCTAAATGTTAATTATGTTGTGCAGACATTTGGTGGTAGGAACCTGCTGCGGGTGGGAATGATCCTTCAGCGGGGCATCATCATCCTGCTGTTGTTCTGTCTGCCCTGCTGGGGCCTCCTCATTAATGCTCAGGCCATCCTGTTATGCCTGGGCCAGGACCCTGAGGTGACCAGGTAACTAACAGCAGCAAATGTGCATGTAAAACTCAGTGCCTCTGTCCGTGAATGGAATTCAGTGAGAACTTTTCCTCCTGTCGACTTTAACAAACACCACCTCTGCATTTGAATCATTTCTAGTCTCCTCAGAGTCACTGAACAGATTCAGCATAGAATATGTATTCCAAGTATTGATCAATCAATACCAATTGTATGAAGTTGATATCACAGTTTAATTGTTCTAATCCTGCTTCCACATTCTTGAAAGTAGTCTCAGTTTCGACATACTGTGCCTTAGTTTTAAAATCCAATACAAGCCATGAAAAAAATTAATCTTTAGCTCGCTTCTCACTAACGTTGTTTAGGTTCTGGGCAAGTAGAGTATAGTGGGATTAACAGAGTTAATGTAAACACAGCTGCTTGCTGCTGCTGCTGCATGGTGCATGGTGCATGGTTGACCATAGATAAATGGTCAACCATGCAATGGTTTAATGGTTGTAAAACCAGAACAATGAGCTAAAAAAAAAACAACTAAAAAGGTCTATAGAGCTGCAGAGCTGGGTAACAATTCTTTGTGAGTTCTTCACTATGAGCAAATTCATGTAACTCAGTCATTTGTTTCAATTTTATTAAAAATAATAATTTATTAATACAGCTTAAACTTGATAGTTTCTCATTAAATAGGGCAATTCCATACTTCCGGCTTGTTGGTCTTTAATTTAACTGAATACAGCATCTTGATTTCAGAATAGCCCAGCTGTATATCACAGGCTTCATTCCTGCAGTACCAGTGAGTCGATACTTTTCTCTCACCTTTAAGTGAAAATTCAGCACGTCATCAATTATTATTTTGTGTTTTTTCTGTGCAATTGGCTGTTAAATAAAATTATAAACCCTTTTTAAAACAATCTTTCTCTATAGGCAATGTTTCTACATCATCTTCAGGTGTCTTACCTGCAGAATCAGGTGTGTTGCTGTCCAATTGTCTGTCTTGATCCCATTCTGTAATATCTTCTTTTAGTGTATGCAAATGTTGTAAATCTTATTAAAGCTAATTTAATTACTGATGGGAAAGGTTTAAGTGGCTGTAATAACATTGTGTGGTTTTTGTGTACTCAGGGTATAATACTGCCACAAATGTACACTGCTGCCATGGCAAACATAGCAAATGTGCTAACAAACTACATCTTTCTTTACTGGCTGGATCTGGGTGTTAGGTAGGTTGATTCACAATTCTCAGTATAGCATTTTAAATCTGAATAAAACAATTCTACACACTGATATCAATGTGTCTGTGTGCCTGTCTTACAGTGGTTCTGCAGCAGCCAATACTCTGTCTCAGATTTACATCTGTGCTTTTCTGTTTGCTTACATTTGGTGGAAGAGGCTCCATGTAACAACATGGGGAGGTGAGGGGCAGTTATATTTAGTATATATCTGTGGGGACCTTATGATCTCATGGACCACTTTGTTCATACTTCACATTTTTCTCTCAACATAAGTAAGTTTCTCTCTCCCCCTGCAGGCTGGTCTATAGAATCACTGCAGGAGTGGGGCTCCTACATGAAACTGGCCATTCCCAGTACATTAATGAAGTGCTTTGAGTGGTGGGTTTATGAGTTCGGTGGATTCTTTGCAGGTAATCGAAATATTAGATATCAGTAAGCCATTTATTTTATTATCTAACCATAAACAATTTTTTGAGTCATGACTGTTTCTTCTTTGTCTCTGCTGATCAGGAATGCTGAGTGAAGATGAGCTGGCAGCCCAACATGCTGTGATAATGGTGGCCTTCATAACCTACATGGTACTAACTACACGTCTGAGTGTTACATTCTCACTTTCTCTTATTTGAACTCAGGAGCCAACTCTTTTTCATACTTTTTCTGAAATACTGAATCCATAGTTCCCTCTTGGTATTCAAGCTGCAGCATGTGCACGCGTGGGAAATGCTCTCGGTGCAGGAGACACTGCCAGGGCGATCCTCAGCAGCAAGGTATCCCTTACTCTTGCAGGTCAGTTAGGATTGTTTTCCAATATTGTAGTTTACATGAATTGTGCTTCTGTTTCTCTAGTATTTGAAGAGTTCACAGCTCCTCTTTTCCAGGTAGCTTTGCAGTTGTTGAAGGTACTGTTCTTGGCTCTACTAAAACAGTGATTGGCTTTATCTTCACCTCTGATGAGTGAGTCCAAATATCTCTAATACTCTATGATTGTTGATGTAGTATTGCAACATAGCAAAACTGTCTTAAAAAACTAGATCTAAATTAGAAAACCTTATTTCAGGAAGATCGTAAGTCTGGTCTCGCACTTGATGAATGCTTACTGTTTCCTTCAGTTCTTTGATGGACTTGTGGTGAGTCTTATAGTTTTTCTTGTCAGCACAACAACTACCTTTGCATTTAGCTACAAAAAGCATGTCAAATATAAAATATTGATCTAATCAGAACCAGAACAACCCCAATGGTGACTAATGGAGTAAGAGTGCATAATAATTAAAGATTTGTCTGTTTACATCCTAGTGTGTGTGCACAGGCATCTTCTTGGGCACAGGCAAACAGAAGATACCAGCTGTGGCTAATCTCATTGGATACTACGGCATAGGACTTTCACTGAGTGTTACTTTGATGTTCTTCGCAAAACTGAGAGTTCTAGGTATTTGCATGAATTGACCTTTTTTGTCATTTGAAAAAAGCAGTTTTAAGCAAATCCTGCTGTGCCCTTGACAGACTAATTTGTCTTTTTCTCCACAGGTTTTTGGCTGGGATTGCTCATTTGTGTCATTTTGCAATCTACCTTCTACATCATTGTCATCTTTAAGCTGAACTGGGAACAAATGACAGAGGAGGTATGCTAAGCTTCAGAATGTAGACATTAATTTCTAGAGAAATAAGTGCTGAGCTTTAAAAAGCAATTTGTTACATGTAAGAAAATTAGAAATTGGAAGTAGTTGGTTGTTTCTGCTTGTTTGCAGGCTGTGGACCGAGCACAGAAAAACACTCACATGACATTATTGAGCACAGATGTCCTGTCAGACGCTGCAGATAACAACACTGCTGACCAGACAGCAACTAATGGGAGTGTAAGTGGTTTGTTATTCCTAACACAAGCAATAATTAAATGAACATCCCTTTCATACTCAACCAAAAAGAGTAATGTAATAAATAAAGTGTCTTTCTCCCAAGTCAGTGGATGGCTACATGTCTGTGAGCACTGAGCACCCTGATGGGACCATGGAGACGCAGGTTGGACATGGGGTCCAGCAGCTGAAGGGTGGCCCTCTCTCCACCACCCAGCTGATCCTCAGACGAGGTCTTACTATGTTTGCAGCAGTTGCACTTCTGGTCGTGGGAGTGAGTGTGCACTTCCTCGTGCCCTTGCCCCAGACCCCGCTTTCAGAGGCCAACTTTACTTTGGACTGGATTAACACTACATATACTCCTGATCAAATCTTCCCCCATGCATTGGTCCCAAATGAAGAGTCAGATTGACTTTTACAGTCCAAGATAACCACAATGTTTCTGTTTAATGTATTAAATACAGAGGTTGTCAAACTCTCTTTAGTTTGACTCATTCTCTTTGGCAGCACGACAACACTAGCACGATTCACTAGAAAGTCTTGTGAATGAGTGGTTTGAGAATATTTTGCTTTGACACATCAAATCATTGGATCATTTCACTTTCTGTCTACTTTTTGCTCATCTGCACCTTTGCATTTCTTCAGCATGTCCTGCTTTGACAACCTGTAATGCCATCATCTGCATTTAACTGTGCCCTGGTGGCTAAGGAGTTTCTCCACTGAATACAACAGAATTGTCATGTTCATGTAACCAAGTTAGTGATGAGCAGATTAATAATGATTCCAGCAGCCAGGATGAATAACATGACAGCCAAAGCTAGGCCCCTACGCAGAACCAAAGTCCTGTAAGGGAGCTCCTCTTCCACTGCTGGTCCCTCCTCAGTTTCAGCCAGGTTCATGGTGTCTGTTTGTTCCTGTGAGTTCCCTGAATCATTTGGTTGGGGACCTGGACATACAAGTGCAAATGTGACTGTAATGTTTTCACAAAAAAATAATAAAAAAAATACTACATTGTGACTAGAATAACAAGATTCTATCTGGCATTGTTTTTGGTCAAAAATGAGTTATTCACATTAAACTATTCTTATTAACATTTTGTGTAGGTTTATTTTTAGATGTATGCATTAATAGAGTGTCAATAGTCCTTAGCTTTTGCAGATACTTAAAATGTGCTACATACATCATTTAGCATTATCAATGTACCACTTACAGTATAGTCTAGACTGGCTCCTGAGGAAGAGTGTCCCATGCTGAAGATGCTTTTAGAGGTATAAAATGCTTTAGTAGCTGCACAATCTCTTACTTGTGTTTGTGGAGCTCCCACACACTCCCGCTCTGATTTGAGCCTGGAAGAAAAACAATGTTTAATGTTTATTCATAAAGAAGTAGCCTTAGGCTTTCTAGAATGGGAAGATTTAACTCTGAATACCAACCTCGACTGTCACTTTCTTCCAGTTCAGTCTTACCAGGTAGAAAATCAGAAATGAGGACTGCAGAGCCACGCAGGTAAACAAGCCTGTCCACAGACCTGAGGGAAATAGAGAGTTTTACATCTTGCTTTAAAAATAGCGAGCAGATGTTGATGCTGTGGTGAAACTCTATCTTAAAAAAGACACTACTAGTTAGGTAACAATGTGTCAAAACAGCTGAAGGCTAAAAAACAATCTCTGCTGTAAATCTTACCCTTTATTCCTAATTTGGCTGCAAACATCAGTGGCACTCCAATAGGAAAACCAACACCATAAAATCCCAAAATGTTGCAAACAGCCCCAATTCTCTGTTTACCTGCTCCTCTTATAATGCCTCCGGAGGCAGCCTAGTCACACAAACATAATAAAGATGTGGTTAAACTTGACAAGAAACGCACACGGTATTGTTTTGCAAATGCAATAATACATGGGTATGTCACGAGATCCTAATTGGACAGAATGACAGAGGTACTTACTGATACTGCATCTAGGAGGACAAATGGAGCATAAAAAGATATAACGTCAGCAACCCTTTCCCTAATTTGTCTGAAAGAAGAGTGACTCAAAATGTTTAGTTTGACATGAGAAATGACAATAACATTTTTAGATTTTTGCACTGTGACATATTATATTATCCTAGCATTGTTGACCAAAGAGGAATCAGTAAATTGCCATTAACCACAGTGATGCTACTGAGTGCGACTGTCAGGAGCCTTGACCTCAAGTTAATATGTAAAGGAATATGGGTTCGCAAAGTTCAGTTTATTGTGTAAGCAATAACTAAAATAATGGTGAAAGGTCATTTAAAAGACCTGTTAGCTCTCTCAGACTTGACACTGACTCTGTATGTGTTAACATTCAATGACAAGTAGCAGTGACCATGTAGCAAATTGGCAGGGTCAAACTTAGTTTAAGCGTCAAGTTAAGTGCAAGGGACTGGCAGGGGCTGGGGGCAAACTGGAGTTTAAACAGCCTCATGTATGAAGGTTGCCTTCCTCCGGTTACTTGTAGCTCCAGGGCAGTGCAGATGCCTGTCAGAGGGAGGCCATCTGAATGCCTCTTGTTGGACATGGGGCTTTAGAATGGCTGCCCTCTGGCAGGTGTCAGTGCTAACATAACACACACTGGGAAAAGACACCTTTGTAAAATAACTTATTTTATAAAGGTAATAAATACAATTGTTGTTACAAACACATACGTTAAGGATAACCACACTGATTCTACTCAGCGTAACTGAGCACAACTGTGAGGAGCGTTAAGTTAAAGAATATGGGTCGCAAAGTTCACCGTTTACTGTGTAGGTAATAACTGACATGATGGTGAGGTCACGTGAGACATATTATCTCTCTCACACTTGACATTGACTCTGTATGTGTTAACACACCCTGGGAAAACACTGTGTTATTTTAAGGTAATAAATACAAATGTGGTTACAAAAACATATGTTACACACATACTCACTCATCATATGTAAAGACATAAGAGATATGGTCCTTCAGGCCCCCGATGAAAACCGACAAACATAGAGAGACTGACACTGTGATAAAGAGTAACAGACTTAATTATCTATCAGTTGTAGCATTCAGAAGGTGATGAATTGATTCCTTTTCTGTAAATGCAATATATTCACACAAAGGACAATCACAGTCCCCTATTATCGGCCAGTGAGTAGCTCTGCTGGAGCAGCTTGGGAACTTAATGCTTAAGTGGATGATAAAGGAGGTGAAAGTATGAAATTAGATTTATATGATAATAATTCTGGTCTTATCGTCTTCAATATGTGTCATGTTAATAAGAGTTGAACATATAGCACAGAAATAGTATTTAAGAGCATACTGACCTGCACAGAACATGGTCAGTTTCGCAGACAGCTTGGCCTGCTCTGTGTCTCCAGCTCCCAAGGCATTTCCAACTCTGACATTGCCTGCTATACTGAAACCCAAAGGGAACTAATAAAAAATACACTACATTAACATGGTGCTACACCACATGAATAAATAGTTGAATTATTTCACACAATAACTACTTGATTTGTATTCAGTATTTGGTAGATAAAATATTATTTCATATAAGGGAAATTACCATGTATGCAACATTTGCCAGTTCGTATACAACTGATTGAGCTCCAAGCTCCACCTCACTTATTAGACCTGTAAATAACAACAAACAGCTGTTAGACTTTAGATGAGCTTTAGTTCACACAAAAGCTTTAAAACCACAAAGAGGATACTAAAGCAACATTACCTGCCAGAAAACTTCCAATCTCATACGTCCACCACTCAACACACAACATGATCATGCTGGGGATGGCCAAGTGGATGTATGAGCGCCAGTCCCGCAGGCACTCTTTAGACCATCCTGTGCAATTAAATAATTAATCAATAAATCATTCAATTACTCAGTCACTTCATCAATCAGTCTACATGTCCATCTACAACACAAAATTAGTTTTACTTCAAAGAATGTAATGCGTGTAGAATTTACATCTAGCGGTGAGGTTGCAGATTGCAACTAACTGAATACTGCTCGCATCAGTATTTGACGACCTGAGAATGAGAACGGGCTGTGAAACACGTGAAAATGTCCTATCTGCAGCCAGTGCTTGGTTTGTTTGTTCTGGGTTACTGTAGAAACTATAACTAGTAGAAATATTATATTCCATTTCTGACAATAGATGTTCAGGCTGATGATTTGATTTAAAATCTACTACATATTCTTGGATTTCTTAAATGGGAAAGCAAAGAAGAGACCGAAACCTGTGGTCAGATAATTGTTTAGTTCAGACTTCAGTTTAGTGACACGAGCTGGTGAAGACTTCCATCTGCATAAATGCCCTCAGGATATCCAATATGGAAAACATCTTATACTGTTGTTGAGAATTCTATTTGTTTTCCAAAGCTCAGATATTTGCTTTACTCTTTTAAACTTTCCTCTATCAGATAAAGTAAAGTATTTTTATACATTAAAATGGAGGAAGAGGTGCAGTTATTGCTCTTTCTGACAACATATTGTACACACAGCCTTAAATGAATAATGGTCTGTTTCCGATGATGGGTGGTTATTGTTTTCTTGAAACACCTTTAAGACAGTCTACAAAATGTTTTGTTTTCCAGTCAGATAGCTTAATACAAGAGTATTAGAAATGACAAAATAGTCTGGAATCACTACATACTTATGCATTTATTAATATAAAACTTTGTTCAATCACTTCAAAAACTCAGAGTCTTGACTCCGGAGCAACAACTTTATGGAACCACAACCCTACCACTCAGAGTTTTCTTTATCGCTGTAGTACCTCATTAACACACGCTGAAGGAAACAACTGATTATATGCCAGGTCACTCTACTCCAATGCAAAAGTTGTACTCACCTCCCCAGGTGTTCTTATGAAGACCTTTCCAAATGATATAAGCATAGAGAACGGCAGCCATGGAGAACTGGGAAAGGGTGTTGGCAACAGCAGAACCTCTGTAAAGAGTATTTTGTTGCTTGATGTTGGTTATTTGAATTAACCAATGATGATGTTACTGAAAGACTGATGTGCAGTTCAACGAGCAATACTCACGCTACTCCTAGTTTTAATGGGTAAAGAAAGATGTAGTTGATAAGAGCGTTAAGAATATTGACCACAAAGCCTGTGATTACCTGTGGCCATATGATGCCCTGAAAGAGACGTGGCACATGTTATTCTTATTGGACACTGGTGAAGTGAGAACCCAAAAATGACTGCAGTAGATCCTTGAAAAGCTAGTTTGGGCCTGAAAAGGCAGCAGAATCTACCGTACAGAGTTTAGCCTCAGCACCTGGACAAGAAATGTGTTTTGCGCACTTACTGATTTTACAAAATCAACAAACACAAAATAAAATAAAAAAGTTGAATCAAATGGAGGCTTATGGTTTCATAAACATTTATTTTAAGGTCAAGAAGTCCTGACCTGATTGCCATCTGAATTGAGACAATACACACTGTATTCACATCAACATGCAGCCTGGAGCAAAATAAAAACAGGGATGACTAAAAGAATGTTCCTGTTTGATCCACTTTTGTGGATAAAATGAAGCAAATTGTAGGCTATGTGACATCTCTTACATACAACCAAGCCTTATTTCAGCTCTTCAAGGGGTAACTTCATGTTGCATAATAATGGCCTTACCTGGTTTTGCAGATATCTTGTTTGTAATGAATACATGAATGCAGCCTAGACAGAGCAAGAAAAAAATAAAGAGTTATCTCTAATTTGTATATATGTGGACTCAGACACCAATATATCATTTTTATTAGAACCGCCTATCACTCAGAGAACCCCACACAGGTGTGCTGGTGTTATTTTTTTGTTGTTATTACTGTTACTGGTTCAAACCAACACTTTGGTTGATGTATGACCAGTGGTACTCTTGACCCCTTAGCCTCTGACAATCGGTCTCTTGTTAAGAATCACGGTGAGATTTTTGACAGCTTCCTTAAAGTTTCTAAAAAGATTAGTTCAGTTGTCAAGACTACTGGTTAAAATGATTTTTGTGTAACAAGTAAATTCCTCACAGAAAACACTGAGAGGAGTCTGACATACTCACAGGAAGTGCTGGCATAAAGATCTTCACATACAACTGAGACAACCTAGAGAGAGGTTTCCAATCAATATCAACAAGAAATATTCCCTGAAATAAACTCTTTTTAACAATAAATAAATAAAAAAATAAAACAAACTAAAGCAGGAGAAGAGAAGTGAATTTTGACACAACTGACCTGGCCACCTCTGGATCCTGTTTGACAGCCAACAGAATGGACTCAGTGTTAATGAGGATCGCCCAGCAGGGGAAACACGCCAGACTCAAAATGAGGATCGCCCGCTGCAGAATGACCCCAGCTCTCAGGTAGTTACGGCCCCCAAAGATCTGACACCAGAGAGAATTGTCTTAGTCTTTTTATTATTACTAGACCTTTGTCAGCACTTGACGAAAAGTACAGCCTGAGGCTCATACCTGAGAAATCAGAGTATCACAAGCTGCAGACAAACCAGATCCAATAGATATGCCTGTCACATTAATAACCTGTGGATATAACACAAGCATTAGTGGGTAATGTTCTGTGGCTCTGTTGGTTTAACTTTCACTGTAAGAACATTACTATATTGTACTTACTGCTATGGCCAAAGCCACTCCGGCCAGCTCTGTCTTCCCCAGATGGCCACAGAAAATGGTACTAACTAAACTCACAGAAAAAACCATGAGCTGGGAAATAATCTGATGACAGAAAAAAAATAATGAACAAAAAAGTAGCTGGGACAACAAAAATATATTGATTAGTTTATTAGTAACTGGTACTGATGTGGGCTTCTTGTTCTACTTCAACATGAGTGGTACTAGCTTCCAGTGGTGGAAGCTCGTTCACTAAAGTACTCAAAGGTGAAAATGTGTTGCTTTTACTTTAAATTATTTCAATAATTTTAATTTGTGTAATAAGTTTGTGATGTAATTTCTTACTCTTTTCTGATTTTTTACAAACAAATGAATCAGTTGATGGAGATAGTAATCAGTAGATTAATCTGTAATTAAAATAATTACTGTCCAATCCAAAATAACTAAAAAGCTCCACAACAGTGAGTAATAATAATACTTTTTATTTTTTTAATACTTTAAGTTTTTGTTTTTTTATTATACTTTCACTTTCACTTCAAGTAACATTTTGAATGTTTTATCTCCTTTTTACAGAGTGTTTTTTTTTACAGTTTGGTGCTGTAGTACTTTAAAGGATCTGAATACTTCTTCCACCACTGCTAGTTTCATCAACAGCAGCCCATATCCACACAGAAAACAAATGTAAATCGAACTTGGTTTTATTTAGATTATAGATCAGTGACAGTTAATTTAAACACATCCTACTTACCACTGGTCCGGCCAGTTTAGACAACTCTTTTACTTCTGCCTTAAAACCAACAGGGACCAACATGCGGATCCGTTTTATTACAAAACATTCACTCCATGTAGAAACAGGTGAACTCTGTGTGCTGCTCTCCATGATTCAGCCGCTAACTGTTGCTCTGTTCACCGCTGTAAGTTGCTGTAAGTTGCTGTGTGTTGCTGTGTGTTACTGTCAGGGCCACAGTCCAGATCTCGGTCAAAGCTGTTGTAAATGTGAATGATCAGCATATGACCCACATGGAGTTACTTCCTGTGAGTCTGCTGGTGGGTTAAAAGTCCAGGAGCTGGTGTGAGCCTGTGATGTTGTCTAGTTCTGCATTTGCCAACAGATGGAGCTATTTCCCAATAACACACGCACACTGATCACAGTAGCTCTTTAGAAAATGTCAAGTGTCACTGTGGATTTGAAGGTCTTTATGACATAACGCATTACAAATGAATGAACATGAATTATTAAGCACTTGGGACTGAAGAGGTGGTTTGGGCTCCACTTGAACCTGCAATGTTTCCCTAAATGTCCTTAATGTCTCTATAAAATTACTCTTAATTATTCATTAGACATGCCAAAGCCTAAACAATCTTTGTTCAGTTCAATTGTATAAGGGAAAACATAATGAAATTACCAGACACCTGTAATAAATAATTCTTTATGCCCTTTGTTAATGATTTACAAGGTTAATAATGAGTCATTGGTGTTATTAGACCCAATACAAACAAGGCCCATTAAATTAGCCCTTAATAAGTACCTTAAATCGTAACGTAAAATATCTTTTCTTTCATCTTGCTTTAAGCATGAATAGTATAACCTTAAATTGAGAAATAAACTGACTCTGTGATTTGTTTTATTTCGTTATTTAAGTAGTCAAAAAATTAAAGGTTTCCTTAGCCAGTCTCAAAAGTTATAATCCAATGGATATAATACTCTTGTGCCATTAAAATAACATTATCTAATTTAAGGAAGGTTAAGCAGATATGTAAATGTGGAACAGAATCATTTTTAAATCTTTAAAGGTTATTTGTAATGATTATGGTTTTTAGAGCTTTCCTAATAGGACAAGTTCAAGTCAGAATCTGTAAACACCAACTTATTGTTTATTGTTAATGTAAATTAAGGAAAAAAGGTAACTGCTTTCACACAGGTGTAACACCAATGACTAACAATGTAAGTGCACCATGATGTCACGTTCTGGTTAGACTCAGTTGTCATTTATTCTGGCCACCAGGGCAGGACAACAATCACAGAGATCTCTTTTGTAATGGGCTCTAAGAGAAAAGAAAATGCTCAATTTGTTTGTCACATTGAACAGTCTCAGCATCGGTTGATGTTGTCCTGAAGGAAAAGACATCGGATCAGGACACGCACACAATGTCTGTGCTTTGTTTTGACATGCAAGAGAAAAACAGACTTTGAATCAGCTAAGAGTAAATGTCAATCTGAGGCTCAATTGACGAGGCAGTTTCATCAAAACAGTCTATTGAGAACTTCAGAGAGAGGGACACAATAGTAGGGTTGCCTTGCTTTAACCTCTTATTACACTTAAAAATGTCCTTTTTGTGAGTGAAGTGGTGCAAAGAACACGTGAACTGTGGTCATACAGTGCGATGAGTCATCCTTCACTCTGTTTTCGAGCACATGTGTGGTACACGCACAACAAGTGTCTAAAAGGAGCATGTTCCCTAAGGTGATGGGTTCTGGGTGCAAGAGGTAGAATCCTATAGAAGTAAAGAAGTGAACAAGTAAACATGAAGCGACTCCAGACTGAGAGAAGTCCTTGTGTGTGTTTGTTGAGATATTTCCGTCTGGACCAAAGCAGTAGACCAACTGACAGACTGACTTTGAGCAACAGAGCAACAATCAGAATATTATTTCTGTTTCCTGTGAAAACCTTTTTATATATACACTCTGTATGACCCAGTCAACATGAACAACTCTCTTCCCCTTCCTGAAAGCAGGATAAACCAAGGTTTGATCTGTGATATCATCAAGATCACTTAAACTAAGACTCATTGTTTGAATATACAAAAGGTCCAGTGTGTAACATTTAGGACTATCTATTGGCAAATTAATTATAATACTCATAGGTATGTTTTCATTAGTGTATGCTCACCTGGAAATCAGAATAATTGTTTTTTCATTACTAAAATGAGCTGTTTTTTATCTACAGAGGGTCCTCTTCTACGGAGTCCATCATGTTTCTACAGTAGCCCAGAAAGGACAAACCAAGCACTGGCTCTAGACAGGGCCTTTTGCTTTTTTTGTGGCCACTGTAGTTTCTCCTTCACGCTTTGAAGGGAAGGGCGAATGAGTGCAATCAGCAACTAAACCGCTAGATTTCACTAAATATTACACACCGGTCCTTTAAGTGGTATTAACATAGTGAGCTTTTTCTGTGGCAGTGTTACGCTCTCTGAATCAGAGGTAGCACCATACTTTTCAGAAAGTTATTCTTCATCATCTCTTTCAAGTCATTGAGTAGAGAGTGTCTCTAAATGTATGTTTAGTAATTTTAGCTTAAGTTTGCTTTTTTTTTAATGTGTTTGTCATCACCTGTATTTATTGTAATGTTGCAGGTAATGGAAAGTTTGATCTGTGCAAATTTGTTGCTGTAGATATTTGATTACTTTTGGGGTAATAAAGGTTTAATGATTTGCCTATTATCCCACCAAGGAAATGATTCTAAAGGCACTATTAGTTTAGCCCAGTCAGTATGAATGTACTTTGGCCAAAAGAGTGCAAAGAAAGGCCCTCTGTCCTCTTCTGGATCTTTTAGATTTTGGCCTGTTGACTCCTGCCCAAAGCCTAATTGGATACTCGGATTGCTAACTGAAGTCTTTATGTGCCAGGAAGGATCGATTGTATCAGACAGACTGCATATTGTCCTCACATGTAACTGATACAGAAAGGGTGGAAGGCCAATGTAGCTTTAAAAAGCCTTCTCATCAACAAAATACCCCCAAAATGCAACAGGTGGGTGAGACACAAAATGTGCTGTTTGACCCTTTGTGTGCCTGGTAAAGCTCTTGAATCCGACATGACAGTATTTTCGAGTGGTAGTCATTTATTAATGTGTTAACTTGCTTACTCAGCAGCCAGAAGGCCTAGTTTCTAATGATTTAATATAAATGTGTTTTTGGGTTCACCAGAGGTCTTATGTGTGCAGTCAGTCGCATGAAACACCAGCAAGCAAAGAGAACAACTTGCATGTTCAATTTCCTACTGAAGCCTTACATGTATATATAGCCAATAATGGAGGCTATGATACATGAGGATGTGTTTCAATTGGATAATGAGTGGGTGGCTGAGAGGCAGCAAAGGGAGAGAAAGGCACTGTAATTATATAAGCTTTTTTCTCTGGTGGGACCCAACATCATAGTGATCTGAATTGCCCTATGCACCCAACCGCTTGTTAACCACTTTTAAACCATATAACATTTTAATTGTCCAACAGAACTGAGGTCAGAACTTTCATGTGATCCTTTCATTTCTTTCTCCCTGCTACCTTTGCTGCATGGTATGTAACATGTTTTCCACTGCCACACGATACCACCAACATTGTTTAATGCTGTTTTCTTGGAGTTGTGTCTCTCCTGTGGAGACCTTCAGGTTTCTGGGATCCACAATCTCAAAGGACTTAAAGTGGGCACCCAACCTTGAATCCATCATCAAAAAGGCCCAGCAGAGGATGTACTTCTAGGGGCAGCTCAGGACACTCAACCCTCCCGAGGAGCTGCTGATAGTGGTACATCACTGCAGGACAGGAGACTACAACTGCAGAGAAAATCATTGAATCTGCCCTCAATTCAGGAATCAGGCAGGAAACTGCATACTCATCACACACCCTGGACACAACCTGTTTCAACTTCTCCCCTCTAGTGGGCGCTACAGAGCACCGTTCACCAAATCAACTTGACCCATAACAGCTTCTTTTCACACACATCTCTCTGATGAACAGTTAAATCAGTCACATAGTGTCGATAACACCAAAACATCCACTTATCTACAAATGACAAAATATGTATTTACAGTTTAAAATAGGCTACATGCTGTGCTCTAACTGTATATACTACATATTTATACATTCATATACTGCACATAACTACCTACTTATAGTAGTAGTAATCTATTACAAAATAAAAATCTATTATTTGTATTTGTCTACAGTTTGTTGTTGCTTTTCAGATATATTTATATGTGTTTTTACCCACTTGTATGTACATTTTAGTTCTACATTTATTTTTACCTATCACTGTTTTTTTTTTAGTTGTACGTCTATTTCTGTCTGTCCTGCATATTGTTCTTGGATCTGTGTGTATTACATTAAATGCAACTTCAAACCGTAGTTCCTTGCAACCGTATACATACTTGACCAAAAAGGTGATTATGATTATGATTTACTGAATCTTATGATTGATGATAATCTTTTGTCTTGCTCTAAGACATCATTTTCATCATGGTGATATAATAATAAGTGCTCTGGGGTCTTTTAATGGAGACATGTGAAACGTCTTCCTTGAGCTCATAATGTTTATGACGCAAAACAACGCTGGACAATAACTGCCTTGACCCTTGGCTCACGCAACGCCTCGGCAAAAGGACAATTACACAGAGCTCTTGCCTACATACATTAGGTGTGTCCTTTCAGTGCAGGATTACTGTGGCTTTCCGCACTGTGTTTACAGGATTATATCAGCTTTATGCTCGAGACAAGAAGTCACTAAACAAGAGGCAGAGAAACACGTGTGCACTTTAGAACACAGGATATTGTCATGTGAAGTTGAGAAAGAGCCGACTGGTGATGAAAGTGGGATCATTTTGTTTTGGATGACACTGAGGGATGACAATGCTGTTTTTTACAGTTAAGACTAAGTTGTCTTTCCACAGATTAAAGCTTCTTTCTAGTTTGAAAGCCTATACTAGGCCATTAATAGGCTGTCAAACCAGTAACTTAAAATTTAAACCAAGGGTTTTGTTATGCATGACTAAAATAACAGATGTTATCATTCCTTGTTTGTTAAAAAACACTGTATATGGAAAATTATTGAATTAGTCAGTAGATGTTTTGTTCTTCCAGTGTTATTAAACCACTCTATGTTGAGGCAATGTGACAAAAATAACATTAAAACTCATTATATTAAAACTCATGTCTTTTATTTTTATTGTTTGTATTTGCCATTTCAGCAGAGAAGATACTTTATATGTCATTTCACAGGTACAAAAGTCTTGGAATTGAAAACAAAAAATTCACTGTTTCTTAAATACCACTTTATTACAATTAACAGAGAATTTATTATTGCAGTGAGATAATGTCACAATGTCAAATGTCAGTGTCAAAATATTGAAAACGTGTTAAAGTGACCAATACATCAGTACAAGTCTGCAGAAGGCACATATAGGTTTCTTGCTTTGTAGTGACAATATATTTCAAAGTTCAACTGATGTTGGAACAGCAATAACCCATGCGCCCTGATATGTTGGTCAACGCAGAGGTCAATTTGGATGCAAGGGGGCAAAAGTACATGTTTACTTGTGTCAAGTCTCTGCTTTGCTGTGCATATTAGCCCAGAATCTATAAATACCAAAATGGCAAACCAAACCCACAACCTTTCCTAATCTAGGTGCACCTGATGTGCTTAGAAAACATACAGTACTAGATAGCGGCAGTGGAAGACGTATTTAGATTTTTGTTTTATTTAAAATTGAAGTAGCAACACCACAATGTAAAAAATGTTGATCTCAAGTCTTGCATTCAATATTTTACTTAAGTGACAACAAAATGTATGCATAGTAAAAGTACTCATTAGGCAGCTGAATTGCCCTCATCAGTGTTATATTATGTGTAATGTTATTTACAGACTTTTAATGTTTTTGCAGCTGGGTAGTTTAACCTATAATCATAGATTAATCAAGTAACTAGAAACTATAGCTGTTAAATAAATGTAGTAAAAAGAACAATATTTCCTTCTGAAATCTAAGTAAAATCAGAAGTGGCATGAAATGTAAATATCTAAGTGAAGTACAAGTACCTTAAAAAGTGTACAGTAAGTACAGAATGACAAGTTATGTGCTTACATTAAACCATATGGCTTATTGCTATTAAGGCTACATGTGACTACGTAGAACATTTCTAATAACATAGACCTTATGCTTAGCTCTTCCTATGATTTCCTTTGATAAAAAAGAATGGACTTGAATCGTGTTTCTAAAATTGGCTGCTTAGGAGTATTAAACTCTATTTGAGGAAATAAATACATTGAAGTGTAACTTCATTATGATACAATGTAAATAGAAAAAGATTTTAATTTCCTTCTTCAACCACTCTTCTTCCATTTCTGTTCATTTTACCACCACTTTTTTTCACAAGCAAGACTCAGGTGTCAATGAAAACAAGCCTTGAGAGGCTTGTAGTCGAGCATCAGTCGGACGCATTCGGCCCACCATGTGGTCCTGTGCTGTCGCTCTGACCAGTGGTCTTTGTCTGGCACCTGTGGATAGGGAGGGCAGGGTGTGCGTGGAACATCTTCTATGGCAGAAGGCTCACACCCCTGTGACGTTGGCCCAGGTGGGGAAGGAGTCTAGTTCAAACATGGCCTTACCCCAGCTGTTGATTGCCAGTGTAATACAAAGGATGCCAATGATGTTCATGACGATTCCTGTCCTGGCCTGATGGAGAAGAGAAGTGATATTAAAACAATAGTTGGAAATATTGGGAAATACTTGCTTTCTTTCTTTCTTAGAGTTAGAGGAGAAGACTGATCTCATATGGAGGACCATATGAAAATAAATGATATCTGTATTATTTCCCCTTTGCATTTTTCTAACTATTTAACTCAACTCTGTAAATCATAAAGTTGTGTCTTTGTACTGTAATTACTGAGATCCAGTGTTAGCCTTATTCTATGATTTCTTTATTCTAATCCTTGTCTCATTTGTGGTCTGGAATAAACAACACATTCATCAAATTCAGTGCCCCATATTGCCATTTCCAAGCTGTAGCTGTTGTATTTTGTAGGACCAATGTGAGCATGGAGTTGGTTAGTGAGTTAGCGTCTTAACTAAACAGTCACCATGTATTACTAAATTCCAATCTACTCTGTGCTTTTGTGGATCCTGTGAAATGAGACAGCTACAGTAGATTGAATTTGATGAATTGATTAATTTACTGAATTTAGTGCCTAGTTTGGTTTAGCAAACCAGCAGCTGGTTTAGCTTCATATTTACTAGGTGTAAAAGTGTGTTTAGACTTAGATTTAGAGGCGATGCAATGGCACGCAATGGAAATGTGTGATTATACAAAAATTCTACATTGTAAACTTAACTGGAGATGTGCCTGAACTGATGGAAATTACCAAAAGAACAAGAGTCCCTGGTGATAATTGTAGACTCAAATGGTCAAGCAGTCAAATTTGTGAGAATGATGTGAGGTTAAAATTTGCATCGCTTTCAGTCTGAACACACCCTAAGAATGTTATCAATCTTCTCAATTGACATTCGGCAAGAAAATGAATAACATTGAGTTTTTCCACCGAAGGTTTCAGGTCATAACTGCAAGTGAACTATGAATACATAGTACCTTACAGTGTAAGTGAAGACTTTGCATGTTTGACATATAATTTACTGTATAAACACAACAAACCACTGCCATACGCACCATGTCAGCAACCTTGAGATATCCATAAGAGAAGACGATAGCGTTTGGAGGCGTAGCAACAGGCAGCATGAAGGCAAACGAGGCACTCAGAGTACAAGGCACCATGACGTACAGTGGATTGATTCCAATGGACTGAGACTGCAATAATGACACAGAAAGTTTCAACAGACTGAGACAGGGATGAACATAGCTTTGATAACAAAATCCTCCACTCCTCCATCTGGCTATTTTTCTGCAACTGTAATCACTGACTCATAACTCAGAGTGAAATGTGTGCAATTCTGTGTGGAGTGAAAACTCTCATTAGGTGGGTGTAATTAAGATGTAATTCCTGCAAGCTCGGGGCTGAGTCATGATATCTAAAATAGAAAAACACTACATATGTAGCGATAATGGCAGCCTACTAAGATGCAGAAAACATTACTCTGGAATTTGCTTCTGAATTACATATCCCGCAGCACAGTAGTGTACAAGTGCACAGTAATTTCTGGTTCTCAAAATAAACAAAGGGTGAAAAGACCTAAACTTTATAGTTAGTCTTCTTTAGACTGTAGGCTGTATATCAGGTCCCTACAATGACAGTGTTTTGTCTTGTCTGATGTTTAAATCAAACGTTTAAGATTCACTTGACAGGATGACACATTCAGTGACATACCACAAGCCAAGACTGCCACAAAGTGTCATCTCCCCACTTTCAGCTGCATGTAACTGATCAGATGTTCTTTTCTTTCTCTCTTTTCTTTCTGCCTCTATTTTCACACGAGGGTTGGACACCCTGGTGGAACCCACTTGGCTTCTCCCTCCATAAATATCTATCTGAATAACCCTCCTTAGCACTGTCTTTCACAACCCAGCTTTGGCATTCTCTTGAGTGCTCGACCAGCGGGCACAGTAATGCCATTCTTCAGCAGCAGCGGGGTGGGCAGCATTACAAGGCACTGGGCTGAATTGGTGTGTTTGGCAGGTTATTAATGGGAGGAGGGGCCCGGGGAAGGGGACCAAACATATTCAGCCTGAATGACCGACTAGATGGGTAACCAAACAAGGGAAAATAGGCCGGCTCCCACTGGGAGTAGTTTCAATGCTGGACTCCAATTGGGGAAATCAGTTCAAAAGAAATTACACTATGTAGCACTTCACCTCACTGAACCACTGCTGCCAAACATAATTGTTTGTCTCCTGCAGTCTGAGATTCTGCTTTTTTTCATCAAACACATTTCACTCTCTCTGAAAACTTACCATTGAGGCTAAGACAGGTAGGAAGAGCGTCGCAGTGGCCACATTACTGGTGCACTCTGTGAAGGTAGCAATCAGCAGGCATAAGATGATAGCAATTGCCCAGGGAGGGATGTTTTGCAGGGGAGTCATTTGATCTCCCATCCACTTTGAGAGTCCTGATTCCTACAGAGATATATATAACATAAACATATACAGGGTTAAAGTCTCTTCTGGAAATGTACACAGTATTCATCTACAGCTGAGTTAACATTTGCTCATCTACTGTGTTTGTACTATAATTCAGGTTTGTGCATTTGAAATGGAACTCAGTGGTAATTGCAGCATAAAAATAAAATTAAAACACATTCATGAGAACATCTAGAAAATGTTCAGTTTGCATAGCTCTGATCGGAGCAAACCATAAATAATGAGGCACAATGAGATTAGTTGTAAAGTGTTTCATGTGAATCCCTTGTGCATAGTTGGGCAATTTGAATCCAGTCAAGGAATGACTCTGCCACTAACAATAAAAAACACTATACAGAAAGGTAGTTAAAGAACGTAAATACATTGAATGGTTAAGGCTTAAAAAGATTGTATGAATAGTATGAAAAAGAAGGTTTGACTTCATGAAAATATTTTGCAACTTTAAACTCAGCCAACCATGAAGCCACCACCACACTTCCCCCTCTGGAGATATTGTTATTCTCACCATCCGTGTGTACGTTCTTGGCACAGTTTCCCATTAACATTATGACTGCCACTGTCACTTACTTCACTGCCCTTGGCTAGAGCAAAACCTCCTCCAAGAAGAAGCACGATGCCCCATGGCAACTTCTTTTGGGCAACTTTCCAGGTTAGCAGAGGTGGAGTTGGGCCAGCAGCTTGATGGGGTGCTACAGATCCAATAAATTCAGTGTCAGTGTCGCACCATTGCAGAGTCTCCACCTCTTAAAACTTGGTTATAACTGTATTACATGTGATCTATATTGTTGCAGAACAATGGCTCACCTGTGTCAAAACTCTGTGTCCTCCATGAACAGAAACGTGGGGGTTTAGAGGGCAGAACAAAGAGAAGGACAGCAATGAAGATTGCCACCGTGGCATCTGTCACATACCTGAGAAGTGGAGCGATGAAAGTAACTTAAATGAAAAGTTTCTTCAAATAAAATAATTTAAAAAAATAAAAACACATTGTGTACAAACTCTGCTTTGGAGTTGAAGATGTCTGTCGCCCAGCCATCGACAAAGCCTGGCTCCCTTGTGAACCACAACACCACCAGCAGAATGAAGAGACCCAGGACACTTATCTCTCCAAAGGACATGGGCCCCAGGAGACGATGCTGCTCACGGATCACATTATAGGCAGCAATGTCCTTCTCTGTTTTCACAGCTCCACAGCCCCATGTCTTTTTAAAGCTAGACAGATCACAAGGGAAAAAATCTTTGTGTCACCTCTACACTAAATCACACTCCTGAGCGGTAAAAATTTCTTGATGTTGATTCAAGTGTCTGTCACTATAATTAGGCTTTAACCATCACCAAACTCACTTGAATCCCATGAAGACAAACTGAAGCCAAAGCCAGGCCAGAGTGAGCATGAGGATCATGTTGGGAAAGGCAAAGCCAAACCAGGAAGCAAAGTTAATCACATCTCCGTTTTGAGGAAAGAGTCTAAAGAACAGAACAGACAAAAGGGATTTTTTTTCCCACATATTTTATACAACAAAATTTAAAGCAGTAGATCATGACTAATCAATGCTTTGAGAAAACACTCACTGATTCATCTGGCCCTTGAGTACCAGATTGGGGCCAGTTCCTGTCAGTGTGGCGGTGCCTCCGATGCTGGCAGCGTAACAAACACACAGGGTCATCCCTTTACACATTTTCCGCTTTTCTGCCGCCTCCTTCAGCCTCGCAGCCTCCACTGTGGCATCTAAGAAAGTCACCACCACTGAGCCTTCAGACAAAGAGCAAGGGATGAAAAGAGCTGCACGTTTTCTTTAAAGCGTTTTCTTGGCCAAACAGATTGTGTTCAAATGTAAGGATGGCTCACCTTGTCCCTCGCTCTGCTTCTCTGTCTGTGGAGGCTGTTTGCTGTCAGTCTCTGATGTCTGGACCTGCTCCTCTGAGCTGAGGATCTGAGGTATCTCTGCCTCATTGTTGCTGAGCTGCTCCAGCACTGCTTGGACAATAGGCACCATCATGGCTGTGGTTGCTGTGTTACTGATCCACATGGACAAGAAGGCTGTCACACCCATGAAACCCAACATCAAACTGCCAGGAAGATAAAAAACATAAATACTGTTAGTGGCCTTGGATTAGAAGAGGGAGCTTTGGCGGTTTCACAACAATCAATAATCAAAAGAGAGAAAGACACTCATGATGGCAATAAAAACACTTCCTTTATCTATATTGGGTGTTTTTTAGGACATAGTTGATTAGATATGCCTCGGAAATGTAGGTCTGAATGTAGATGACAAGCAAAACAGAGAATTTGCTGTGGAGGTGTGCATCTGAGCCACTCACAGCGCTGGACGCACACCAACAAAGAGCAGCACCCTCAAAGCGATGCGCTTGTGCAGATTCCAATGCTCCACGGCTACTGCAACCATCAATCCCCCCACAAACAACAGGTTTGTGTCCTTCAGGTACTGCATACACACCTGAGACAGTAGGGTCACACAGAGTAAGATACGTGTGAGCAAAAATGTGTCCTTGCTGAGCAAAAGTTTACACACTGGTGCAGTTATTTTACTTACGTCTTTGGATTGCATGATGCCAAACAAGGGGAAAAGGAGGGCTGGGAGCAGAGCTGTAACAGCCAGTGGTAGGACCTCTGTGCACCAGTAAACCGCCATCAGGACTATCACATAGGCACATTCTGCCTCCTGCATAAGAACATGTAAAAAACAATACAGTAATGGCACACAAACAAAGGATCCCTTCTGGAAATGTTCTATGGAAACTGTAAAAACAGCTACTGGGAACAGTATTATGTATTTTTTAATGGGATGTTATTATGGTTCAAAGGGTAAAGATAAGTGTCCTTGTAATGTTCTATTGTTTCTGGTCACTTGCTTGTACATTTGCTGAGATCAAACCTATGAGGTCTATAAACACATCTATTATTACATGACATATTTATTTGCTTTGTTTTATTGCCCTGCAGCCTCTGTAATTAAGAACTTAAAAAAAGTTTTTTTCAGTTAAAAGAGTGCATTGGTTGCTTTATAATTTATACTTAAAAATAAAATCCTTTATCTTCAGTTTTTGCACGCAAGCAAATAATCCTAAAGTTTGATACCACACACTCTTCCTCTACCTGATGTCTCTGTTAGTGGCTGCTTTGCATTGCAGTTCATGTCTATCATAACATGCTTATACATGCCTGTGTGCGTGTCTCTTGTGTCACATGTAGGCTAGTGGTCGCAACGTGGACAGAGCCCTTTGACTCTGTGTTTCCCACGCTGGACATGACCCTTCATGTTAACAACAAGGAGTTAAAACAACAAGACTTCAGAGCGCTCAGCCTCAGGCAACACTGGACAGTTCTCATGCGTTTTGCTCCAAGTGCGCTGCGCACTTGCGAGCCGCATCAACAGGTGCATGAGAGAACCAGTGCAAGTCAGGCTCATTCATTTAAACCGCATTTTAAGCCAAACACATGTCTAAAGCGCTCTGAATTTGCAGTTGAATGTAGTTCATTCATGTGTTAAAACGGCATGCAAACGAAGTGTTCTCCTAATTGAGCAAACTTTAAAAATAGGCTTTATAATTAAAGATATTCTGAGTGAAGTATATGTTGCCAAATAGCAATTAGACATCCAACACTTTCGTTCAAAATCACGAAGAGTTGCCGGATTTCTCCACTTTTAAACAGTGTGGCAAAGTTTAATCTAAATAAATCTTCTGCTGCATCCAAATCATTTACATACCGATGTCCCGATCACTAAAGGCAGTGGAAGCAGAAGAAATGGAGCTGAGAAGAGGATAAGCTCATTCTTAACAGAGCGAAGATATTTGAAGAATGCCATCCTGAAGGAAAACGGAGAAAAGGAGGCTTTCGCACCATGGATCGCGCTTTTGAGGCGCAGAGGAGAGGAGGAGGGGGGAGTCCCACAGCAAATAAAGGAGAGAGAGAGAGAGAGAGAAGCGAATCACAATGAAGAGCAAGAGAGAGAGAGAGAGAGAGAGAGAGAGAGAGGGAGAGGGAGAGAGAGAGTTCTGGGGTGCTCACACCAAAACAAAAGAGCTGACCGCCTGATTATCTTACAATAAAAAGTTCTTCCTCTTAATCGGAAAAATGCTATTTTCTCCTGGCATAGTACTGTAATGACTGCTGCACTGGGTAAACCTGGTAAAAACCAGTAAGTGAGGTCCCTGCAGCTGCTGACAGGTGAAACCATGACTCCATTTACTCCTTCAGGGAAAAGGATTTTGTCTGTTTTTAGGCTTTACTCGAGAAACACTAACTACCAAAAGAGTTCCTTGCAAAGGTGATTACACAGGGGCGGCAATTTGAATCACTGCTGCTCCACCCTTCTGTTATACCAGGAATGAGACTGTGAAATAATATTCATCATAGAGGCTGGATGATGAACAATTAGGGGTGTAGCCTTGATTTTCAAAATACTGAGGTCATGAGTTCAGATTCACACCAACCTAAGAAACTTTCCAGTGTCATTTTTATTATTGATTTATATGAGGATGTAATTGTGGTGGAAAAATTACAAATACCTATTAAAATTGAATATGTAAAAAAATCAAAACATTTTAAAGGTCTAAAGAATATCGCAACCCACCCCTCAGCACCAAGACTGGAACAGGTGCATCCAGATACTACAGAGAAAACAATTATTTTGTGGTAAGAAAGTAATTTTATGACCAAGATAATTTGTTTAGTATGCCACTGCAGATAAAATTATATTACTTATATCAAATTGTGGTTTCTCAGTCAAAATGTGATGAATTCTTCCCCCGCTAATTTCAAACCACTATGCTACACCTCGTTAAACATTGGCTGACATCCAGTTTGTAATCTCTCCCCTTCCATGCAACTAAGAACACGCTTTTAATAATCATAGAGAATGCCAAAAGCTAAAGGAGAGAAAGCCTGCCCTGAAAATGTTGAAAGCCCACTCTGAGGATTCTGAGAGTTCAAAAACTTTTGTCTTGTTGTCTGTATGGAGCCATTTGGCAACTTGAAGCTAAAGGAAGTGTGGGTAAAATGTGCCCTGCAGTCTCTAGGACCACCAAGCCTACACTCCAGTGTAACCAACATTTATCGCCATTGTGATTTTGATTAAGGATACATAGTTTTTTTTTCAGACCTACACTTTCTTTACAATGTTTATAAAGCATAAATACCATTAAGGACGTTTGTTCTTGAGGACTAATTTGCACAAACCCCTCATTTTAACAGAAATTGCATTTGAGTTATGGTCAGTTAGAGAGAGAGCATATCGCTTGGTGTGACTTATGTTTTTGCTTCTTTTGTCTAATTGTTACAATTTACCCCAGCATGTCTATACTGTACAACCTACCCCGGGAAGGCTTGCTAAGCTCGCAGTGTGATTAAGTTGGGGCAACAAAACTTGGTTAGGTTTAGAAAAAAGATTGTAAGTTTGCACCTGCCGTAAGTTAAGTTTGTTATGTAAGTTAATTTACGTTCATGACCTAAAGTTCACGTTGTGAGCAAACAGCCAGCAGTCTCCTGAGTCCTATGTGGACTCTGTCACTTTTATACTGCACTGTCATACACTTGTGTACTTTTCACGTCTATTTGAGGCAAAACGTGACACTGACATGGTAACCTTTAGTGGATCTGCATCTGTTACATGCTTTGGGCTGAACCTTAACGACACACAAGTCTGAAGAGTTAAAGGAAATGTAGTGTATACTGGGAAATTATTAAATGTCTCTTGCATGTTGTTGCCTGTGCAGGAGCATCAACCTTGAAAGTGTGTTGCAACCAAGTAGCTGCCATTCCAACACTTTTATGTCTGCATCAACTTGCATCAATTTTGTGCACTAATTAAAGGACCAGTGTATGGAGTTGCAGATTACAACCATTTAAATACAGCTCAGCCTTCCAAGCAGGGGAAGGGAAACTACGGTGGCTGAGAAACTCGGCAAAAATGTGTAAGGCCAGTAAAGCCAGTGTTTGGTTTGTTCAAACATACCTATGAATATTATATTCAGTTTCTGCCAAATGATCCTCCTAAATGTTACACACTAGACCTTTATGTAAATTACGTTTACCAATTACTTCAGCAAGGAAATAGTTTGCCCTCTTTCCACTGTGCTGACATGAATACTTCAGCCCATCTACCCTTCAACCGAAAACACCTCCTACAGCCTTTTGAATGCCTGTATCTCCCGGAACTGTGAGCTACTCATTTTCAATCAGATTTAAGAACAGGTCACTAAACTGCAAAAAGGATTATCACAGTATGCTACAATGGGTTCTCAACAGTGTAATTAATGGGAGATTGGGAGAACTATTTTGGGCATGTGGGCAAAATGGCCACTACTTCCTCAAAGAGTTTCAGCAGATCAGATTGACTTTATCTGTGTGCATCAATCATTTTACACATAACAAACCCACAGTGAGCGTGAATGCCAGCTGGATGATTTGAACTGATATTTATGTGTATTTGGCAAGTTTGGTCCGGTAAAAATCAGTGTATGGGGATACATTGACGTTTACTGAACACTCTTGTCAGAATGGGAAAACCTGGCTTCCTCAAATGCAGCCAATTCTATATAAATACATTTCTTTACCAGCAGTCTTCATATTTCTCTTTTCAATATTGTGTAAGTCACCCTGTGGTGTCTGTGGTGGTTGGTTTTCTGGTACCTAGTCTGGTGCTGTCTTAAGATTCTAGTCTTAAGGCTCAAAAATGACCTGCCTTCACTTAAACCCTGAAAGAAAGCAGCTTAATTGAATTTTAAACCCTAAATCTATTTTAGATGACTTACACTTAGTGAATGTGAGGGTATTCTCCTGTTCCCCTTCTAGATCATTGCTCTCCTGTTCCTCCTGGACATCTGAAAAAATCAGATCTACAACCTGCTGTGTACTGAAATGTGCACAACTAGGGGTTCTGTCATCTGCAGCACCTTTATAGCAGGTGACCACACGTCTGACTGCATTCCCCAGTAGTAAACAACACTTTCAAGAAATGTTTATTTTGTCTGCAATTTTGTTCTTTGTGTCAGTTTTTTCTGTGAACTTAAATCATGTGTGGGCTTGTGAATGGGAGATGCTGCACATGCACTACAAAGTTTTAGTATTTTATAAATTCAATCAGTAGCACATATATTCTCAAGTTCTCATTGTGCGTGTGTCTGTGTGTGTTTCGCTTTCCCTAATGTTAAGGTCACTCTAAGAATAGGCATAACATTTCAAGCAGAAAAAAGGGAGTTTTTTTTCCTACTGTTAAACACAGTGGCCGGTAATTTTGGACCCTTAAGACAACACGAGGTTCAACCTATTATTTCATGGCACATTTTACATTTGGCTGTTTGGTTCAAATTACTGCATTTGCCAGTCAGTGGATGAGATGATATTTTGTACAAAACTGAAAAAAGTATAAAGGAGAATCAGGAAATTGGAAAGGTCTTGTGTTTTTTTTGCTCAGTGCTGGTGAACCGATGGCTTGGAAAACTTACTGGTAAAAATACTCCTCCATGCCATGTCAGATTTTCTAAGGGTCACTGAACTATGTCAAATTGCCTATGCCTGCAATAATTTGGCAACTAGTTACAGAAAACTTTTTTTGTGGGTAATTTGAATGTGATCATAGCAAAAGTACTAGTAATTTGTACAAAGAGAGAGAGAAAAAACCTTGTTAATGAGTGTTAAGAAAAAATGTGTTATGAGGGAGACCATAAAGGGCTTTATAAATGGTTACATGATGGCACCCGCCAAACCAAAAACCAATCATTTTCTTGGCCCATGGGGTGTTAAAGGTCACCTCAGGCTATTTTCTCAGCCCGCAGAGCACCACATATGTCTTCTAGTGACTTTATGAGATGTCAGCCATATCATTTTGAATGATGCGACACACTACAAAATCGAAAAATGTGTATTTATTGCATGACTACTGTAATGCATTGAAATACAAAGCACAGCATGCTTTATTGTGTCCATCAAATTTTTGTGTCCTGTGAGTTGAGGCCATTTGCAATGAATGCTTTAAACCAAAACCAACATTGCGCTTTGGGACATAAAACACATTCAGCCTGGCAGTACTATAAAACAACTAAGAGCAGAACTAAGAGAAGAACGTAATATGCTGAGCCAAGGAATGTCATGTTCTCTGGCAGTATCTTTGCTGTAAAAGTGCTGACAGTAATTACGCTGCATTGGTGGTATGCTAAGATGAGAGAAGCTTTTCATTTTTGTCCCTGTAATTGTGAGTTTATGACCCAGTGAGGGATTTCAACATTCATGCTCGTAGACTAATTCGTTACCAATTTTGAAGACATGCAAGTTGTTATAATCAGAACAGTCCATTTTTATGAGTTTTAACAATAATTGCTTTTATTTTATTCCTTTGCTTTATTAATTTTGCCTGCTGTTTTGACTTCCTTATAAAAAATTATTGGCTTATTATGCACCCATAGTTCCCAGCCAAAATCTGCTTTTAAAACAACCATACATAACATTTAAACAATGTTTAAAATGTCAGCAACAAAAACAGAAGTAGTGTGCCATCACAAGTTATACTCATTCATAATGATCTCAGAGGATATATTTAAAAAGGAAAATATTGAATATCAGCTTAACATCTTCTGTGTCAGAAAGTGTTTGAATATTGTGTGTGACACTGTATTGTATTCTGATAAATGGTTCATTGAAACAAATTAAGTCTTAAGTTAAAGTGTCTATATTATTAAAAATAGCCAAATTCGAAGTTAGTCTATGAAAAAAACTTAGTGATGTCAGTTGGGGAATCAAGCATACGCAAAGTGATGTGGTAGAAATCCCGATTTCAATGTTGTACTACTCAATCAGTCATCACATTTGGCGTCCAGCCATCAGTTATACCCACATTACAACACAACACTGTCCTGACGCAGTTATTTTTTTAACATTACAAAAGATTGAGTCAGAGCTGGAGCCAATGAAACAAAATCAAATGACTGTAAACTAACATACTGTATACAGGATGTCTGCACAAGACTGCTGAAGGATTTGTCTGTGAAATTATACACATAGTGCCACCTTGTGGAGAAGTATCTCACCGCAGCCCAGTCAGGTGTAAATAAATATTTATTTATATTAAACATAGTAGAGACTTGAAGAACTGCCAGTTTGGGAAGGACTAATGGGCTAGTTCTTAAAATAAAATAAAGGACAGAAAAGTGGCAGCAAGCTTTTTATTTTTCACATAGGATTTACAGGGAAAGCAAAAGACAACAAAAACAGAATCTTAATTATAAAAAGGTAGGTTTCCCCCATAAGGAAAAGGCATAAAGAGATTGTAGCTATGAGGAAGAGTCTGCAGCCCTTTTGCTTATGACAGTCTTTTTACACTGTCTCTGTCACTACATCTAGACCAGTGGTTCCACTAGAGGTCGCCAAAGTTTTAAAGTGTGTAAGAAAACTTAAAATATATACAAAGCAGGCCTATATCTTAGCATTAGGTCAACGTCTGTGAATCTAAATGTAAAATAAATTGTGTGATATGACAAAGAGAAGAAAACACTGAATTTGTCAAAAACAAAAAACGAAACCTATTAAGTCTGTTAAAAATGAAAAACACATCATACAGACAGAGAATTGGATAAACAGTTCCCTAAACAGGAAATGATCTGCTGATCTGCAGTCACTGAGTTCCTTATTCGGGTTCATTGTACAGTTTTTAATGCGAAATATCCATAAAATATGTCACAGTCAGGTGGTAGTCAGTTTACTAAATGACCAAAAAAAAGGGGGTTCCTTGAAGAAAAAGGCTGATCTAGACAGCTCCATCCACAGTGCAGGTCAGTGAGGAAGGTGCAGGTCAGTGAGGAAGGTGCAGGTCAGTGAGGAAGGGGTCCTGTCCTTGCAGCAGCAGCAGCAGTGAGTCACATGAGATGTGGCTGCTGTTGTGTCACGTGAGGAGCCGCTTCTAAAACATGGCTCCAACTAGCCCAGAACAAAAAAAAAAAAAACAAACCAAACACCGTCGGCTGAGTGATTGTGGTCTCTCTGCTGACACGCATCAGTAAACATCACAAAATGGAGCAAGTAGTGAAATGTCGGCCGGCAGTGTGTTCTCGTTTTATTAAGTTAATGTTGTAGCAAGTTATGATGCGGGAAACCGGCGCTGCACCGTTAGCTCAACGCTAGCTAACCTAGCTGTCAACTGCTACAAGTGGTGAGAGGTGAGCTAGCGAATCGCTGTTGTTCAGTAATTACAGTGGAGTTACATCCAGTCAGTATTGTTGCTCTTGTTTAGCTTCGTGTCGGTGATCTCAGTAACTGTATGATGTTTGTTTGTTTTTGTTTGCTTGAGTTAGATATCGTAACGTTAGCACTTCGTTACAGCTAACTGTTAGCGTTAAGTTACTTCCCCACTTTGTGTTCTTCAAGCTTCCGGCTCACTTTTCGATGTTTATAAACGTGAAATATGTTGTCATTGGCTAAACAACAGTTGCATGTTTTTGTTTGAAGCTTGCAATATGTATAGTATCGCTGTAAGGTGGGCTTTATTGTCTCTTTAATGTACCCACGCTAGCAGCTCAGCTAAGGTTATACGAAATTAATTCAAACTTTTAACTACTGGGAAATAAATTAACGTAGGACCGTTTTGGGAACTTGCTGTAAGCAAAGTGAATTTAGCATTTCGTTCGGAGCCCTGGGCAATAGTTTCCTTGTCGTAAAGTTACAGTTTGAATGTGTTGGTGGGGCAGAGGCAGTTCAGTCATGTGAGCTGAGCTCAAACTTCAGGGACTTAGACAAGAAGTCATGTGTATTCACCAACATCATCACTTCGTTGTGGCAGCAACCTACTTTTCTCCTCTGAAAAACTATCAACACCATTAATTCAATTCAATTCAATTTTATTTGTATAGCGCCAATTCATAACAGAAGTTATCTCAGGACACTTTTCAAATAGAGCAGGTCTAGACCGAACTCTTTAAAACATTAATTACAGAGACCCAACAGTACCACCATGAGCAAGCACTTGGCGACAAGGGCAAGGAAAAACTGCCTGTTAAAAGGCAGAAACCTAGGACGGATCCTCCGGCTCTAGGTGGGGGGTCGTCTGTCTCGACCAGTTGGGGTGAGAGAGCGAGAGACAGACAGACAGGTGCACAGCAACAACAGTACTGGTAATGGCAATCTAGCAGGACCATGGCAGGAGGCTCCACCAGGATCGACAAGAACCTGCGAGACGAGAAAGCACTCTGTGTTGTACTGTGTTGCACAGTAGTATTATTGTTAAAGCCCTACAAAAGCAGTACTTGCTCATCTAATTGTCCAGTTATGCTTTTCAGTTATTTCCTAGGAGGGACAGGCAGATAAGGAGATCACGTCTGCCCTTGATGGTTTGGATTTCTTCCTCCATGAATGTCTGAAGGTCGTCCTTGTGGGAGACAGCGAGGCTTACGCAGCAGGACATTGTGCGACTCTTAACAAGCATCGGAGACTCACCATGGATTGGCTGATGCGTGCGGTTGAGAAAGACTTGGGGGTTGACCGACGGCAGCAGGGCTCAGGTCCCCGTCCCAGGGAGCTCGTAGCCCTTGTTCCTACACGCTGGGTGATGGGCTTGAGGGAGAGGAGGGTCATACGCTGTGCCCGCTTTGACAGCATCAATGAAGCAGAAATCCGCACGTACCTTCAGTGTTCCCAGGCAAAGTTACCTCCTGGCTGGACACGAGTGTGCATTCAGGGTCTGAGGAAAAGCAAGCTGAGCTACAGATTGGCCAGAGACCCTTGCCATCAACAAATGGAATTAATGTCACAGGATTCTTATGTCAAAACCATGCAATGTGTGTCGCAACATAATGTCAGGTACTGTATATACTACTGGGTATGCTTTTCAACTTACATCTGTGCTAAATCTCAATCAAAATGAAAGTCTCTTATAAAGATCATCTGCCTTTTGCTAATTGTTTACATGATTAAGATATTTATTTAGAAAAAATGACAAACTTTCTGTTTCTACCTTCTTCTCCTCAAATGGAGGATTTACTGATGTTCTCCATTTTATACTATATTTTTTAACAATTTTCTGACATTTAATATAGTTAACAATTGAAAAAATAATTATATACTAATAAAAATAGTCATTAGTTCAAGCCCTATTAACAGGGTACCTGGAGCTTTACTTAAAACTAACAAGACCTAGCCTTTGTGGATTCCTTTAGTGTTTGTGTGTGGTTTTTGTATCTAAATTACTTTTATTCAGTTGCAATTCTACCTGCTGATGTTTGTGGGGTTTGTGTAATTGTGCACTTAATAACATTAGGTGTTTAACTCTCTCGCGATTCCAAGACTAGATGTCTGTTAAAAGTAGAAAAATAAAAGTACCATCGAGTAGAACATGTTGATGTGTGTTTGTCTAATGTATCAACTTTTTCCCCCTTTTTTAGGAATCTATGGCGTGAAGCTCACTACAAACTTGTGCAGCCATATGCAGGAGCCAGTGAGCAGATGCATGCTGCAGCAGTAGATGCAGTGCGTCATGCTTTACAGAAGCTCTTCAATTCCACATTCATCTCATCTGACAAAGTGTCACCATCCCTTTCTCCAGCCAGAGAGAAGGAAAAGGAAAACTACTTGCCATCCAGCTCTTCTTTCTTTTCCAAGTCCCACTCAGACCATCTGTGTCCTAATGTTCTACCTGCAGAGTGTCTGCTGGAGACAGCAGAGATGCTGTACGTGATTCTACCTTATACTCAGTATTCACTCCATGATATTGTCTCCTTCAGCCCAGCCAAGCTCGCTAACAGTCATGCCAAAGTGTTGTTCATTCTCTACCAGTTGCTAATAGCCCTGCAGGCATGTCATGCAGCAGGTCTGTCTTGTGGAGAGCTCTCCCTGCAGGACATAGCAGTAGATGAGCAGCTCTGCAGCCGTCTCAAGCTCAACCTAGCCCATTATGAGGACCTGGGGACAGAAGGGGATGCAAACAGTGATGTTACAGGCAGACAAGTGCCAAAAAGTGTCCTGCCCAGTGACAATTCATGTGTGAGCCAAGAGAACAAAAGACTTTGCAAAGACTGCTTTGGTGAGCTCAAGATGTTGGTTCTGGACTGGGTCCATGGACGAGTCAGTAACTTCCGCTACTTGATGGAACTGAACAGGTTAGCAGGACGAAGAGAAGGAGACCCTAATTATCACCCAGTGCTCCCGTGGGTGGTGGATTTCACTGTGCCATTCGGAAAATTTCGGGACCTCAGGAGGTCAAAGTTCAGGCTTAATAAAGGGGATAAGCAGCTGGACTTCACATATGAGATGACCAAAGAAGCTTTGGCGGCTGCCGTGGGTAATGGGGTAGGTGGAAGCGGTGTAGGTGGAGACCTCAGTGGCTCTGTAGGTGCTGGCGGTGCTGGACAGCCTGACCACCTCCATGTACCTCATCACATATCTGATGTGCTCTCCGACATTACCTACTATGTCTACAAAGCCCGGCAGACACCCAAGTCAGTGTTGTGCAGCCATGTTAGATCCCAGTGGGAGCCTAATGAATACCCAGCCAGCATGGAGCGCATGCAGAGCTGGACCCCTGATGAGTGCATTCCAGAGTTCTACACAGATCCCTCCATTTTCCGCTCTATCCACCCCGATATGCCAGACCTGGATGTGCCTTCCTGGTGCAAGTCGTGTGAGGAGTTTATTGAGGTCCATCGCCGCCTTCTGGAGAGCAGAGAGGTGTCCCAGCATCTGCATCACTGGATAGATCTCACATTTGGCTATAAACTGTCTGGTAAAGAAGCTGTCAAGGCCAAGAATGTGTGCCTGCACTTAGTGGACAACCACACAAATCTGACTACCTATGGCGTAGTTCAGCTGTTTGACCAGCCCCACCCGCCACGCTTATCTCCTTCCCAGTACGCTCCAGCAGAACCTCCTCTCCTTGGCCTTGCTGCTCTCAATGTGCCTTCTCTACACATCCCTCAAATCGACACTGTAGCTGACACTGTGGATGGAATGGTGCCAGAGTCCACGGGTTGCGAGTCCAGTGGCTGGACTGTGGTAGACAGAGATGAAGAGCTTGAACAAGGTATGGAAGCTCTGGACTCATTAGCGTCCACTGGCTCATCCAGTTCTGCATCCTGCTCTGTGCCACTGCCAAGCATCAGTACGGCAGGAGGAAAGATGGGAGGAGAGCACACAGCACTTATTGTATCTCAGTCCCCAAGTTCATTCCCTGGTGATTTCACAAGCGGCTTAGGCCCTGGTTTACGCAGTGCCGTGTTACAAAGAGGTGGGTCAATGAACAAAAAACATGGGGATGGGAGTGGGACTGCCGACAAAGCAGAAGAGATCAAGATCGTCCTTCCTGAAGGCTTCAACCCATTGCAGCCTTTGGAAGAACTGGAGAAGTTGAACAATTTCCTGGTGAAGAGTCTGCACGCTGAAGTGTGGCATCCTGCAGGATCTAGTGACTGTATGAGAGACACTGTGGTATTTGAATCTCTTCCCTCTCTTACACAGCTCTACCAAAGAGACATGCAGGCCCTTGGTGTTCTCATCGCTGAGATATTCTACTCCTCTAAACTGAGAGGGCTGAAACCAGGCAACCCCCTCAAACAGCGTTTCCAAGCTGTTATGAAGCTATGCTCTGCCAGCCTCCGTGATGTGCCACTATCTTTGCATCATGCTCTTGAGACACTGCTGCTAATGGAGAAGAACTCTGGAATAGCACATAGAGAAGTACCAGACTGCCCACGTCCTCTCCTTTTCAAATATGACCCCATCTGCGATGGTCTGCCTCCCCCAAACCCCTGCCAGTTATTAAACTCAATAATCACTCCCTTTCCTTTCCCTTCCTATTTTGCAGCACTTCATCATTTTATCTTTTCCTACCACACCAAGATGGAGACTACATGTAGTCTTCAAGGAAGAGATGTTGTCTTTCATCTGTGGCAGCAGCTTGAGACACTGTTGCGGGGAAACATCACAGCGGAGGGCCTTGAGATTCTCTTGCCCTTCATCCTAGCCCTCATGCTTGAGGAGTCCACTGCTGTCTATGCTGCTTGGTATCTTTTCGAACCCATCTCTAGAGTACTTGGTCCCAGAAATGCAAACAAGTACTTACTGAAGCCACTGATCAACGTTTATGAAAACCCTCACTGCCTGCGAGGACGTTTCTATCTCTACACTGACTGTTTCATTCTGCAGCTGATCGTGAGGCTCGGGCTGCAGGCCTTTCTGTCCAGCCTACTGCCTCATGTGCTGCAGGTCATCACTGGCTTTGAAAGTGGCATGTCAGGCTCTGGCGGGGAAGCTTGCAAAGGGATGAGAAGTGGCACATGTAATCTAGGAGAGGAAGAGGAAGAGGACTTTCAGTGTGGCGAGGTGCGGCCATCTTCTGGGTCTGTGAGCGGGAATATGGGAGGTAACAGTGGAGCCAGTGGAGGAGTCGGAGCTGTGGTAGACGCTGGGCTGGTCGATTACTCCTCTGGCATCAGTCTCAATGACCAAGTGTTTCTCTCAGAGGCAGAGGACTTTCAGAATGGGTTCTATGTCAACAGTGGAGCAGGGGTGGCTGCTGGGAAACAGCAGAGTCAGAACTCAGTTGCCAAGGATCAAGACCAGGAGTCTCTAAGTGTGGGGAAACTAAGTGACAAAAGCAGCACAAGTGAGCTCTCACTGGGTGATGGAGACTCAATGCGGGATCGAGCCAGTCTCAAATCAGCTGACAGCAGCCAGGACTTGAAACATGCCAGTGAAGGAGAGGAGGGAGGAGAGTTGGAAGAAGAAGAAGTTACTGAGACTAATGAGGGGGCAGATGACTCTACTGCTCCCAACATGGAGCTCACTCTTTCTGGTTGCACAGATGCTTCAGGAACCACAGTTGCCACTCTGGAGGGCGAGTTTGTGAATGGAAGGGCACTGGAAGATACCAATGAAGGCAATGTGGGAGAGCAGGAGGATGAGGATGACCATGATCCATCAGAAGAGTCTGCGGAGAAAGAGCAAAAGATTCTTCTAGGTGCGTGAATGATTGAGGTTTATGTAAATTAACGGTTTATTAACTGATTCATGTCTAATGTTTGTAATCATGTCTCCACACACAGATACAGTCTGCAAAACAGTTCGCTGGCTGTCAGCAAAGCTTGGACCAACGGTCACAGCTCGATATGTAGCCAGAAATCTGCTGCGATTGCTCACAAATTGTTACATCGGTATGTACATTTATAGCATAAGAAGTTTCACTGCCTCATTTATACCTTTTTTATATTTGGCAATCCTGATAAACCCATGCTCTGGAGTTTTGTGTTTCAAATCAATATTGCTTGTTACTTTTTGTTACTGCTACTTCACCCTTTTCCTTGTTTTCTGCCTGTAGGTCTAGAGAAACACCAGTTTGTTGCCCCTGTGTCTGAGGAGAGCAGCCTGGAGAGTGTGGGAATGGGCAGCGTCTATGAAAAGAAACCTGTGGTCGGTGACCAGACAGCAGGGCCTGTGTTGGAATGTCTCATCTACATAGCTCAACTTTATGGAGAGCCTGTGCTTACTTACCAGTACCTGCCTTATATAGGATATCTGGTAAGCTGGGAAAATAGGGCATACATAAAACCTTGTCTGGTCTATTAGGCTAGTTTGATTTTTTTTTTTGTTTGTAAGAAGGTAACAACTGTCTAAGAACATTAACAAAATATGCCTTGATGTTTCCAGGTTTCTCCACCTTCTTCGCAGCGTCTTAACACACGTAAGGAGGCAAGTCTGCTTGGAGCTGTTGCTCTTACACAGAAGATCATTGTCTTTCTCTCCGATACCACTCTAATGGACATGCTTATGAAGATCAATCAGGATGTGCTCTTACCACTACTGGACCTGCTCACCACCCCTCGTATGGGGTAAATAGCACATACAACAACACGTATTCTAGACGTATGTTTAGGTATAACTTATGATAGTGCTTGAGTATTCAGTTATTCAAACACAGCAAGTTAAGTAGCAGAATATTGCAAACTTTTTATTTCACACACTTTGAGCTGTTTATGTTTATGTATATGTATATATATATATATATTTTAAATACATGTCTTTTTCATTTTTATGTTGAATTAGAGTGTAATTAGAAAGCATGCTACAATAGATTTGTCATTCATCCTCTGCTTGCTTGTACCCATTCTGCTGTACTCAGGTTCCCCAGCGGGGTGCAGACACGCACTGCCGTCTGTCTCAAGACACTCAGCCTGATGGCTCTTATCTGTCTGCGCATAGGGAGGGAGATGGTGCAACAGCATATGGCTGACACTCTGCGTCGATTCTTTGCTGTTTTCTCTCTGCTGCATTCTCTGCAGCCCCAGGTATGCACACACACATAAATAAATAATACTTGAAGACTGACAAGCATCATGTCAAGTGTATTTCTAGAATTATTTTAACAAGCAGAAAGAGATTTACAAAAAGAAATTACACAAAGGCAGATGAAAGTATGGATGAAAATTAAAAAAAGAGACAGAACTTGGAGTACACACATTTCTGAGCATGGCAGGATGTTTTTGATCAGATAATTGATTAGAAGTTTCTCCATGTAGTTACACATACGCCTTTTGAAATGGAATTGGAAATACACAGTGGTCTCTAATACTTTGTAGCTGGACACGGCTCCTCGTAGAGTTGTGGGAGAAGTCACAGTTGTGGACGTCTGCACACCTGAAGGGTCGAATGTGACGTACGAGTTGGGGGTATTGGAGGAGCTGCAGACGGTATTTAATCCTGAGATGGCCCATGCCTCCTACATCCCCTTCTACTGCCTCATAGGTATGAAATGCCTCATATTGTGTCAAATACAAAGTACCCTATCCTGCAGAAAGAAGGCAGTATACTAAGGATGTCACAAGAACCAATACTTCGATACCAAATCGATACCAAAATTCGGAAAACTTGATGGTTTTTCTACAGTGCCATAGGTACCGAAGGTACAGGGGATGTAATTTTTCCAAACCTGACGGAGACAAGTGCAGCTGGTGATTTACTCAAGAAACTTTTGTGCACAGCGCTCTGTCGTTAACTCTCTGGTTTGTGTGTGTGTGTGTGTGTGTGTGTGTGTGTGTGTGTGTGTGTGTGTGTGTGTGTGTGTGTGTGTGTGTGTGTGTGTGTGTGTGTGTGTGTGTGTGTGTGTGTGTGTGTGTGTGTGTGTGTGTGTGTGTGTGTGTGTACACCAGCTCAGCCCCACCTGCAGTGAACACGCCGGGGAGGGGCTGAGCTGCTGCTCTGTGGTGAAACAGAGAGTGGTAGAGATGCACACTCACCACGGCACTGCAAGTTCAACAAAAGCCCCGCAAACAATAAGTCAATAAGAGTAATTTATTAATGTAATCAAAAGATGTTCAGAAGAGGAAATCAGCAGAATACAGTTAGTCCAAGTAACTCTAAAGGCTGCACTGAAGCAACATTTGCCCCAACAAGGAAAGATTGAGAGGATCAAAAAATAGTAATAATAATAACAAATTAGTTTGTTTGGCTATAAAAAAAATACATATGCATAATGGGCTATTCACCTGTATTATTATTATTATTTTTTTTTTTTAAGTTATTTTTTTGGCCTTTTCTTGGCTTTATTTTTATAGAGACAGCTGTAGAGAGACAGGAACGGTGGGTGGAGAGAGAGAGAGTGGATAACACGCAGCAGAGGGCCGCAGGTCAGATTCGAACCCGGGCAGCTGCAGCAACTCCATATATGGGTTGCCAGCTCTACCAACTGAGCTAACCGGGTGCCCATTCACCTGTATTATTAAGGAAAATAGTATTATTTTATTATTTTATTTGATTTATTTAAGTATTAGATGGATAAATGGGGATCGGGGGCAAAAAAAACTTAACATGGTATCGAATTGGTATTCACAATCAAGTGGTATCGTGACATCCCTACAATATACTATGTGCTAAAATCAAATATATGCTGTGTTGTGATTTCTTTAGGCGACATGGCAATTCGGAAACTGGTTCCCAACCATGAGCTGGTCTGGCAGTTGGCCCAGTCCTACCATCAGAGTGTGAGTCAGGGGAATCCAGATACAAATCTCACAACAGCGTCCAGGGCGGAGCCTCCTTCTACCATGGGTCTCTCCTCGGGTTTCGCCAGACGCGTGGGTTGTAGCCCATTCCCTGCACCCTCCACTAGCTCCACCCCACTGGGAGACTCCCTCCCTGAGTCAGGCACGTTTGGGAGCCACCTGGTAGGAAACCGTATCCAAGTGTCCCGGGACACTGATTATGACAGTACCCCGAACCTTGGCTTGGCCAGCTCTTGGGGACGCTCGAGCCATACCACCCCCATCATCACCACTGCCTCCACTTTCACCACTCCATCTGTTGGCACAGCTTCATTTTCCTCCTCCTGGGTCACAGGCCCCACCCCAGAGGACAGTGCCCTGAAGCAGGAGCTACCTCGCAGTAGCCGCTCCCTACAGGGCAACTGGCTGGCCTACTGGCAGTATGAGATTGGCCTCAACCAACAGGATCCACATTTCCACTTCCACCAGATCCGGCTGCAGAGCTTCCTGGGTCACTCAGGCACCACAAAGTGTTTGGCACCACTGGCAGGAGAGGATTACTTCCTTTCTGGTAGCAAAGACAAGACTGTGAAGCTTTGGCCCCTCTATAACCACGGAGATGGAACACAGGAGGTGGAGCCCAGACTGACGTACAATGACCATCGAAAGTCAATCTTCTATGTTGGACAACTTGAGGCTTCACAAGAGGTAGTCAGCTGTGATGGTACTGTGCACCTGTGGGACCAGTATACAGGTAAGCAAGATTGGGCACAATGCATTTATGCTCATGATCAGAACTATGCATCTTTAATCTTGTTCATACGGTTACTTGTGATACTCAAATGGGTGGAACGAAATTACTGTACTTTTCTAACTACTACTACTCTGTTTTTCCTAGGCAAGCAGATCCGCTCGTACGAAGCCGTGGATGGGAAAAATCCCATCACAGCTGTCACCACCATGCCAGCTCCACACTGCAGTGTTGTGTTTGGCAGCGCAGATTCTGTTCTCCGTTTCATTGATCCTCGCAAACCAGGATTGCAGGTAGCAGTTTCACTCATTCACGCAAGCTCATTCTGTCTGAACCTTCTCCATACAACGTCCACCAATTATCAATTATTATGTTTTCAAAATGGTAGCACTTTGTACACTTCTCCGCTTTTGAGTTATTTAAGCCCTGACAGTGACAAATCTTCCCCTGTGTCCACAGCATGAATTTCGTCTGGCATACAACAATGTGAGTGCTGGGCTCATCCGCTACCTGGCAGTGAGCCCTTCAGGGCGCACTGTGGCTGCAGGTTTCTCATCTGGCTTCATTGTTTTGCTAGACGCACGTACTGGACTTATTCTGAAGGGCTGGCCGGCTCATGAGGGAGATATCCTCCAAATGAAGGTATACTTAGAGAGAGAGTGTGTGTGTTTGTGTGTGGTTTACCTTGCGTCAGTATAACTGAGTAAGGCTGCCCCTAGGTAACAACTTAGTCAGTAGTAAGTGGAATTAAAAAAATATGTGGTCAGCTTTTTGACTACTGGAAGATGATCTTCCAGTGACAGCAGGCCTGGCTCTCAACAACAGAGGCCCCAAAGTAAGAGTTTCTTTGGGATTCCTTCTTACTTTGCCTGCGGACAAGAACCACACCACTGTATAAAACTATATATATTTATATAGTAGGTGGATGAAGAATACAGCAGAAATAGTGGACAATGACACTAATATACGACTAGGGTGGGCCAAGCCAAAAAACACATTTTCCTGAGTTGTCCTAAAATGGCACGTTAGTTAACCCTGACCACAGCTTTAAATTTAAATCAATCATCATCTCATCTAGCGGTGAGATTGGGGATTGCAACCAACTAACTGCTTGCCTCAGCTAAGCGTGCAGGACTAACTACGGTGGCTGCCAAACTTGCAAAAGGCTATCTATAGCCAGTGTCTGTCCATTCTGGGCTACTGTAGAAACATGACTGTTCAACATGGCAGACTGAGTAGAAGATGACCCACTCCCTCTGTAGATGAAAATTGTTTTTAATTTAATTTAATTTTAAATTAACGAAAACACAACAATTCTTATTTTCAGGTGATTATTCACTAATATTATATTCCATTTCTGCTAATGTATCTTTCTAAGTGTTACACACTGGACCTTTTTAAGGAGTCATTTTTGTCGACACTGTTAAAAAAATCCCTAGCATTTTTAATCATTTCAATATTATTATTAATAATTCAACAATTTTTCATATAATATTATTCAATAAAATATGATATAGATGTTTTTTTATATAATTTTTATGTTCATTTAGCACGGAAAGTACACAGAAATACCCTTTGTTACACGTAGTACCCATATTTCCAACATGTTTTCCAACAGTCAAGTTGAAGTCAAGACGTAGGCTGGGGGAATGTGTCATATAAATGGGCGGTCTCTCTACCAGATAAACACAGTGGACAGTTTGTCTAACATGACTCCATTACTTTGTTGAGCATGGTGTGAATCCTGAAATACCAGAAGGGCTGTATTGGGTTTGAAGGGTTCGATGATCAGTATACCATTAAATACAATAGGCTGATATGCTTGTACTATGTACTGAAGATAAGTTCTGTTTATTTGTTGTTTATTTTATAGTAAATTTACATATTTATAACTAAGTCTTTATTGTGTTTCTATAAAATCTCTTCTGTATTTTGAGCAACAATATGGGAGAGTCAGAGGAGAAGAATGTTTATTTCCATTAGCTGATTTGTGAGTTTCGATGCATCGACCAGTAGAATCTGGTGGGTATGAAATCACAATCAGGCTTCGTGGTAAACAGTGGAAACTTTTGGATGACCACAAATCACAGCCCACGCAGTACACATCAGCCAGGTTATCACTTGTGTTGACTCTTTTTCTCCGAGCAACCCACATTACATCCATACGTCTGACCTAGACCTCATGGTGGGTTGGCTACATGGAATATTGGATAGTTTTACTCTGATGCTTGACCTGTTGTCGATGCAGCTTAGTGTAAAAGGGGTCACTGGTTTTCTGTTTGCAAACCCCAAATTGTTTGTCCCTAATGGACATGAAAGCAAGCAAGTAGTGTTAATTTTGTACCCTATATGTAAACCCTGAGCTACTATATAACCAAAATTACCCAATTACCCAACTTTCTTTCCAGAAAATTGTTGTAACAGCCTATTACTGTATTCCTTGACCACATCACATACGCAAGCCAGAAGGTGTGGCTGTACTTTTCAGTCGTCATGTGATGAGATATTAAGATGATTAAGTGACTTTTATTTTGACATTCCCCAAAGGTAGTGGTGCAGAGATGGTGAAAGTTGTACCCAGCAAATCTGTTGTCAACAGAGCGCAAGGATGAGCAAACTTTATTTAACCCCAAATTAGGTCAAGGATTGTGTCTCTAGTTTTAAAGGCACAAGTTTAGGCAAATATGGACACAGGTTACTCATTAGAAAGACCACATTGGTTCTGATTGGCACATTCATATTACTTGGACTTCCCCTCAATTGTTACGTGTATCAACCAGTGGCTGTTTTCATATTTTTTAGCTGGGACATTAAAAACAAATAAACTCTGTTCCTTATCTTATTTGAATTCAATTTTGTGGTAAATAAACTAATTCAGCTTACTCCAAATTAAAGGTTCTAAGTTTATGGGCACAGAAACAATAGTAGTCCAGTGTTTTTTTTTTTTTTCAGTAAATTATGAGTTTTGTGCTTTAAGTAAGAATAGACAATAAGATGCAGAAAGCAAATAGGGCTCTTAGCTGTTGCCTTATTTATCTATTTCTATGTTTGTCACATATAAGTATTATGATTCTTTTCTTCAGCTCAAAATACAAGTTATGAATTTTGATATGAAATAATAATAATATAATAAATAATAAAATCAGAGTTTTTGTAGTATCTTTACTTTATTAAAAAGCATTCCAGTTATTTAATGTCAGGGTATATATAAGGAAAGTTGAATTGGATTGCTAGTAATAATCACAAATCTCGGAAAAGGATGTTGTAAAACTTAGACTTGAAGTGTTTACTTGGATATGACATAAACAGTCAGTGACTTCCTTTCCTGTGTTTTGCTTTTTAGGCTGCAGAAGGAAACTTGGTCATCAGCTCCTCCACTGACTACACACTCACTGTGTGGAAAGATCTGGAACACAAGCCTCTTCGCCAGTACAGGTCGCAGTCTGACCCCATCCATGCCTTTGACCTTTATGGTTCGGAGATTGTAACCGGAACAGTGGCTAACAAGATCGGGGTATACTCCATGGCAGATATCTCTCTGAGCCCTGTTAGTAGCACAAAGCTGAGCTCGGAGAACTTCCGCGGCACTCTGACCAGCCTGGCAGTCCTGCCCACCAAGAGGCTCTTGCTGCTTGGCTCTGAGAACGGAGCCATCCGTTTATTAGCTTAGAAAAAAAATCAATGGCTCCCTGCTACACTCTTAACACTGACCTTGAAAGTGTCTTAATCATGAAGACACCAGGTGTCTCTGCTCTCTCTGTCCCTTCTCCTGTGCTTGAAGTCAGTTGTACTGTTGGGGCAGTTTGGTTTGTCAGTTCCCATAAATTGCTTTTTCAGTGGAGCAGCACAAGCAAAAGCATTGTATAAGCTTAATGTCTACAGAAACTTGCCACTCTGGCTGCTTGAAATTCGATGAATGGGAAATGTTTGCCACGCAGTTTCTCATGTACAGTAAATCCCATGATTTTTTAAAAAGCCTATAGATGTATAGATAGTATATAATGGGAAATTCTTATCTTGACAAGGTCATTTGTTCTTTTGACTAGGTCAGTTATTCTGTTCAAAAGAATGAATAGGAAGACGTGCTCAGGAAGGTGGAGCCAAACATGGTTCTTATGTAGTGTTTACACTTTCCAAATAGATGCATAACAACACCAAAAATACATTGACCTCAGCTTTCATTTCCCTTCATGTTAGAATACATGCATATCCAAATGCACTGATTAAACTATGCAGTATTTGTAGATCAAATCATTTGTTTGTGTTAGCGTCACTGCGTGTTTCATGAGAGATGTTTCACAGTAGATTGTTTATACATCATGAACAATAAAAGTAAACTCACTGTTATGTCGACAGTCTTGGTGCATCCTCTCAGAGCGGAGACGCTTTAATTGTCGTCGCATACTAAAGTCAGTTACTGATGCACAGCCTTTATTATACTGCACAATTATGGCCTGAATTGTAACATTTAGATTCTCACTCAGATTTTAAAGATTGAATGTTTTTATCCACTAATAAATTACTTGAAGTTGCTTTGGGATTTTTAAACAGTTGATTTAGCAGTCACAACCTGTAGCAGCAATATACTAGGAGTGCATTAAGGCAGATAACACTTTGATGCCAGCTCTTAGACTCACTCACCACTTTCTAATTTCTGACAAAGGCTAACATAGGAGCAGTCAATGCCAAGATAAACAGTTTTGTATTTTAACATTTATATGTAAGTGCATATGAATATGTTAAAAAAGTACTAAGAAAATGTATAAATCAATAAAAATGTAATTTAACTAGCTCCCTTTTGTTTAATGCAAATATACAACAGAGATTTTTGTCCCTTAAACCTAGCCCAAATTCCACAAAGCTCTTAATGAGATCTATCAGTTTTCATACGCCATTATTATCCAACAATCAAAGCTCTCCCCTTTGTATGAGTTCTATCACTGTTCATGTTGTAAAACACAGTTTGCCTACTTTTCTAATGATTTGCCCAAATCTCAAAATGCTCTAAGTATATTACACCTTTTTGATATTTTGTGTTTTTTGTAAACTTGGAGTGAAAGCTCAATAATCATAAAACGACAAACTTTGTTTTAAAAAGACAATTTGTAGTTGCATATTGATAATTGGTTACAACTGTTCCAGTATCTCTCTGAACATTTTAAGAGAAGTCCGTGAAAATGCTTATTTATTAACTGGATTAATAAAAAAGATTTGCTTCCATGTTTTTTTGTGTGTTCCAGTTCTGTGTGATTCACCTGGATTCATCATGACTCCTTCCGATCTTGGCTAAGTCACTAGTGCTGAGATTGGACAAAGTCCCCTCTTGTGTTTGCAGATGGCTGTCATGTGATTTAGAAGATATCACTTTTGCTTAGTGGTGAAATGTTACCAAATCAGCTGAATACGTTTATTTTTTATATTAAATGTCTCTCCCTCTCCTCAGTAATTATTGGTCCCAACATATAACCACAGTTTTTAGACAGAGCAGTACAGTGCGGCTGTCGGCTTTGTGAAGTGGGTAATATCTCAAAGCCACTGGTTTCTGGGAAATGTGGACTTGTGTTCTCCAATATTAAATGAGTAACTCTGGTGTCAGCAGGCAGTATTTGTTTGCCCACGCTGAGCTGAATTACCCACATTTGCAATAAAACTGTCATGTGTCCTGTCAAAGACTTTGTTGTGTCATGATATTATCACCTGCCCATTGACATGCAAAATAGCTATGCGTCTCAGTCTGAGATATTTAACCCTGGATGAGTCTCAGCAGTACATTTACAAACAAATAGTGGCTTAAACGAGGCCCCAATCAATGCAAGTTGATATTTAACTGCTCGCTGAGCAAGTGCCAATCTTTTGCTCTCGGGAATTCTGCCATTCGCAGTCACTTAGTCGCTCCTTTTTTGGACAAGGCAGCAGGTTTTTTTTCTAATTTAAATTTAAGGTAAGGTCAAATATATTTTGTTGAACATATTGGGACACTATTGTACATTTGAATAATTTGAAGACGTGGTGGAATACGCTAAACATTACTCAGTTATTTGTGAATTTTTCATGGTCTGCAAAGAAGGCTATAGCGATAAACTTTTGACTAACATTTGGATATTTTATGCAGATGTGAATACAGAATCTCTGTAGACACCACAAAGCACTGATAGTCAATATTGGGGTGGATTTTCTGTCCACCAATGTGCATATCCTACAACTGTATTTCACTGAACAATACATTTGCATTATTAGGATGTGGTTTGAGATGGCCCAAATATCTGCTAAAAACACAGTTTCTGTGTAATGTAATATTGGTGCACGTCCACAAAATCCTTTCGTGTGGCTCCCATGTTTTAGGTGTACTTCCAGATGATCTGGGTTCTTTTAAAAGAGAGAGCGAAAAGTGTTTGAGACCTGCAGACAAAACAGCAAAGAAACTATAAATAAATGGTGAAATTGTTGTTTTAGGAGGTCTGAACACGAAAGATATATTTATTGTTCCATAAGAGTAACTGAGCCACGCGTAATTTCTCTCTTTTACAGTAACGTTGTAAGGACATGGACCTTCGTCTGACACTCCTGTTGATCTGTCTGTGCAGCCAAGGAGCCACTGTAAAGCACTGAAATGACTTATTAATCACTTTTAAGATTATGAATGCTTGTATAGATTGTCATTTTATACTGTCTTTCTGCTCAACAGAATGGTGAGGTGGCAGACAATGAGTCAATCCCTTTGGTGCCTCTCATTCCTTTGATGCCCAGCCACCCCATAAAGGTTAGAGGCGAAATAGAAATGTTGTGGGGTCACAGCTGTTGTTCCGGTAAATTCATGGTTTTGAAAAGGTGTCCTTGTACTTAACATTTTCTTCTATTCCTGCCTTTAGAAAGTAGAAAATGAAAGTACAGCACAACCAGAAACTGCATATGCCACAGAAGCACCTGTAATTTCCACAACCATAACTAGTAGACCCAACGGGACCTCATCGGAGGAGGAACACGATATGGATTGTCAGTCCATTGGCCGAAGTCCACAGTCCAGGGAGGCCATCGCTGCTGCTATTCAGAAACTGGGTGTGCAGCTGCTGCAGAACCTGGAGACAACGCCAGAGCAGCCAAATGTCATCATATCTCCTTTCAGCATTTCAATAGCACTCTCCCAACTGGCTTTGGGTATATGCTGCAGCTTTCACATCACACATTGTACCTAAACAGCTTGTTTTCTACACATATGCAATCACCATATTTGATGAATTTTGTCAGCAACTTGCCCAGGTTTATAGTCGTCTGGAGACTGTCACCTTTCTCATCCAATTATTGCACCCCTCCTCTTTGCAGGTGCAGTAAATGAGACACAGAAGCTGCTGATGCATCATCTCCATGAACACACTCTCCCCTGCTACCACGAGTCTCTGCATAATGTCTTAGCGCAGCTCAGAAACAATGACCTGCAAATTGCCACACGTATCTTCCTGCGCCAAGGTGACTTCCCAGAAAGAACATGGTCTTTGCTTTAATCATTTTTAATGATACTAACATTGTACAGTTCCTGCTTGCATAAACATTCATTTTCTTATAATTTCTCTTATAAGTATTGGACTAAAGAGCAGCTTAAGGAGAAACAGAGCCTGAGAGAGTGTGTTTATCGTGTGTTTCAGGGTTTCAGCCAAAGCCAGACTTTGTCAGTGAATCCCAGCGGTTATATGACTCAGAGCCAGCAGTCTTGGAGAGCCTACAGCAGATAAATGACTGGGTAGACAACGCAACAAATGGAAAGATGACCGACTTCCTGCTTGCTTTACCACCCAATCTGCTCGTCATGCTCATTAATGCTGTCCATTTCAAAGGTGATATGTCGTCATATTCATATAATTACCCTATTTTCTAAGATGCCATATTTGCTGAGAATACTGATTCCACAGGATCCTGGTAAAAAAAACAACCAATGAATTGTCCAATTTGCAAGTCTTCCTTTTTCACAAGTCACTGTATGTTTAAATTATGCTTCTGAATAAACCTCTTTTCCATGTTACCCACAGGAGATTGGAAAGCTCGATTCGACCCGCGCTTTACCTCTAGAGGAGTGTTCTACCTCGATGACAAGCACATGGTTGATGTGGAAGTGATGGAAGATGCCAAATATCCCTTGAGTTTATTTATTGATAATGAACTGGAGGCTCAGGTAAAATGCAGTTTCATCACTCAGCCGGTTTTACCAGAATACACACGTCTTACTATATAGTTTGAAATTAAACTTTAATTTAAATGTATTTATTCTTCCTGTGCAGGTAGCGAGCTTTCCATTCCAAAAGTTCATGAGCTTGTTGGTGGTCATGCCAATGTCCGGCGAGTTGAATGTGTCTTCTCTTTCTGCAAAGCTTAATGTCTCAGACCTGTATAATCGTCTGCCCAAAGAGAGGGCCGTTCAAGTTAAAGTCCCCAAATTCAAACTAGAGTATGCTCAAGAGCTACAGGATGTTTTTACCAAATTGGGTAAGACCTCATTATATTTTCTCTTATGTCATGATTACCTGACTGAAGTTTTGAACATGCTATGGACTAGAACTGACCCTGTCCTCTCTGCTCTCTGTTAGGCCTTGGAGAGGTGTTTTCCCAACCAAACTTGGCTGAGATGGCAGACGGCCCCCTGCTGGTGTCCAGTGTGATGCACAAGTCCAGCATGGAGCTAAATGAGGAGGGTGCAGAGGCTGCCGCAGCTACCACTGTGGTCATCTCGCGGGCATCCAACCCTGTTTTCCACCTGAGCCAACCCTTCTTCTTCGCCCTAATGGATGATAAGACTGAAGTGCCAATCTTCATGGGTGTCATCAACAACCCAAATCCTGGAGCTCCTATCTTGCAGAGAGGAGAATTCGGAAGCAAAGATAAAGTGGGATTTCCAATTGATAAGAATCATGTTGGCTCATTTGGAGGCCCACCTAAGTAGGGACTAGTACCCACACTGCTGTTCCAGTGAAAACCAAGCCCACAAGCCCTTAAATTGTACAAATTAAATGTACTATATATATCCCTTTGCTGGATCAGAATGTGTGAAAACAGATGCTTCATGTTTCTTTATTTCACTGTAGAATAAACACACTGACTAGCTCAGTATCTCTTGCAAAAAACAAATATCTCTTTTTTTTAAAAAAATACAGTTTTGCTGCATTAGATGACATGTCCTGGTCAAGAAACTCTTAAAATTATAATTAGATACAATAACTGGTTTGTACCCATAGCAAAATCTGTCTACATTTCTGAGATAATTGATTACACTTTAAATTTAAAAGGTGTCAAAATGTAAGGTCAGCATCATTTTGTGTGTAGCTGAATTTTTAAAGATGTCATTATATGGGATAATAAATTGAACTGATTTGAATTACAACCTGTCAAGGTAATGGGTTTTGTTGTCTTCTTGATCTAAAAACTGTTATTGTAATCTGAAGGTAAATTGATGCGTTTATAAAAATGGGAAAAATATGTAACGCATAGGACAAGTTAAATATACATTGCCAGTGTTATCAAGATGCAAGCAATTTGTGTTTGTAACGAATAGATTAGTATTTAGGCAAGCACTTAATTGGTATTTGGTGGTCCTACACTGCCATTTTCCCCCATGTCCCCGTGATTAAAGTGGTGCCTTAATGATTGACTGTTATAAAAAAAAAGAGATGTGAGTTGTAATATGTTTGGCAAAGATTGATTTGTCATTATTATCTTTTTTATTAATAGTTATGAAAATGTCTACTATATTTAATATATTATTTCTACAATAAAAGTGGTGCGAGGTAAAATAATGAAGGGAAAAAGTTACTTCTTGCATAACGTTGTTAGAAACTGTGTAAACTGCCCTCAGATGTAGATTTGTGAGATTGAAAAAAAGGTTCACTTTATCATCATTGTAAGAGTAGTAAACTAATAATTTCAAAAATACGATTAACCAGTGTTTTCTTTGCATCATTTAATTTTTTTTTATTATTGTGGAAACGTAGAACTCCAATTGTCCTTTTCATTTGAACGCATCGAAGCAAGCGCCTGACGTCACTTCATGTTTAGCGCTGACATTCATGCGACTGATCTCCGGTCAGTTTTACAACGGTACAAGGCCTATATATTTACGGTGCTAACAGACTGCAAACTGATGTCGGATCTGTGAGCGGAAACGGAAATTGCGGCGGCTCCTACGACGCTTCGCGCGTTTGTCCAAGCTGTTGGCGCCAACGACACAACTCACAGACTACTGTCAGCAGAAAGAAGTGTCGACTTTCCAGCTTCTATTTCAATAAATTTGGCTTTTTTTGGGTCGCCAAATCATCTCACAGACATGACGCAGCTCACAGAGGGTGCCATTGAGGTAAGACTAATCTTCGCAGTATAACAAATGAGCTAAAACAGTATTTTCTACACGGAAAACTGTCGAAATTTAAGATGATTTTGTGTGTTGAAGTGCAGTCTTTGTTCAGCTGGGGTAGCTAGCGAGCAGTCATTTGTTTTCATTTCCTCTCTGTGTTAACCGAAAGACCAAAAACACGAACGTTAGTCAACGCCAGCTTGTAACGTTAGTAATTAATTAATTAATTAACGTTTGTGTCTTTTTAAAACACCAATGTTAGCGTACTATTGTCTGACGAAGTCGAAACTGAGCTACATGTTAAGACTTAATTAGTACGTTAGAGATAAAGTTGAGTTAGCTTAACTATTTTTTTAAATTTTTTTTATATATATATGAAACGTGTCAAATGTCAAACAACAAATGACTTAAGTGAACTAAAGATGTGTGTTTACAGGCTCTATCAAATGGCACCGGTTGTAACGACGCAGTGCTGCAGTTGGTGGTGAGTAACACAAAGCGAGGATTATACAATGTCCACTTAACATCCATGTTTAACCTCTAAGTTACATTACTGCTGATTTACTGACCTCACTTTACGTATATTTGGTAATAGTTTAAAACATCTGCCTGTCATATCACCACATTATGTTTGAATGATGTGAAGCCTTCTACAAACCAAACCTGGATCGTCTTTAGGGTGGAAAGAGTTTCTAAAATGACATTTCAGGTCATGACACTCAACTCATAACTACAAGGCTGTGTGTCATGTTACACAAATGCTTGTGTAGATTTATTTTTGAATGCACCACAAAACAAAAACTAAATGAAATGAATGCTGCCATAGTACGCAGAATCACATCAACACACACAACATAATATTTGGGAATCATTTATTGAACCACCTTTCAGAATATCCGCAAGATTGAGGGAGGAAATGGTTCCCCTCGCTATCGGGTGATGATGAGTGATGGAAAGCACACTCTGTCCTGTAAGTACCTGCTTTTTTTTTTTTTTTTTTAACTGCTTTTGACTTTTTTTCCCGCTCTCACATAAACTATATAATTAGATCTGAATACATAACAGACAATGGAAATTATTATTTGTTGTGACTATTTAGATTCATGATTGTCTATAAACAAACACTAAAGTGGTTGCCAGTATTCAGACTAGAAACCATCTTTTAAAAAAAAAGATTTTTCAGATTGTCCTTAATGAATATTATTTAATTTAAAAGTTAAATGTGGTTGGCATTCAAATGCCCACTGCAAGACAAGTGTTAAAATAACATGCAGGGTTTGTTTGGCTTTTGTAAAAGCATATGTGGTGATTTTTGCTTTTAATAGACACTTAATGTTGGATCGGCACAGAGTTGAAGACTTGTTTTTAGGAGCAGTTATTCTCAAGAGCCCTTAGTTGAATGAACCCGCGCTGCCTCTATATGATTGTCTTTTTCTCACTTTATTACACCTTTGCAGCCTTCATGCTCTCAACTCAGCTGAACTACATGGCTGAGGAGAACATATTGGCCCCGAACTGCATCTGTGTTCTGAAGAGGCATGTGACTAATATACTAAAGGATGGACGGTATGCAGATCTTATCTTTTATATCCAGATCTTGCCTATTGTATGTGTAAATTTGAGCATGTTTAGTAATTCTCTTCCACTACTAAACACATACATGGCTGTTTTCTGCTGTTTTATGGGGTCTTATTACAGACGCGTTGTAATTATTTTGGAAATTGATGTCATCGAGCCTGCCGGAGAGGTTGCTGGAAAATTAGGCGACCCTACTCCTTACACCGAGGGTAAGGATTCAAATCACATTTCATAATATTTGCTGCTTACTGAATAATTAGTTTGTCTTGAAGCAGTGCTCAGGGAATGTGTTTATGTGGGATTAATGGGTTGTAGTGTCACTGCAAGCAAATGCTGATGTCGAATCTTGCTTTCAGGTCAGAGCAAAGGCCCGCAGTCGGCGCCAGCCCCTGAAGTCCGCCCTCCACTACAGCCACAAAATAGAAATGAAGGTTAGAGCAAGTTTCTATCTTAATGCTTAAACATGAATTAAAATGGGTGGGACTGAATATTACACAAACAACCACCAGATGTCGCTATTTCTCCACTGCTTTCTATAATTTGGGTGACCCACAGATTTACAGGACACAAGTAATTTTGACAGCCCCGTTGAGAAACATTTTCATTTTTAGCTTTCTCAAGAGTTTTTTTCACAGTCTTATTGACACTCATTCTCCAGAGCTCTCCTTTTTTCATGTGGATGCTTGGTGTCATAAACTTTAACAACTCTGGGCCTGTGTTGACGGGTAGCTGTCTCTGCCTGTGCACGTCAATCATTGCATTTATTTATTTATTTTTTTGGATGCACAGGAGAATACACAAACAAACAAATATGTACCAAGGCAGACTACCTTGAGAGTGTATATTAACCCCCACGAACAGATTTATTTTTGATACACTGGCAGTTGTTCATGTCAAAGATAAGCAGTGGATCACAGCATAGCAAATAGCTTGGACCAGGAGAGATGTGCAATCCAGCTGTCAGGAAGGGTTTTGCTGTCTTCTTGTGTGTCATAGCAGGTATTCATCCCTCTAATCTGCCATGTGGGAATTGAGGTTGTGGCAAGCACCCCCCTCATCAGCACAGTCATTGTTCATTTCTCTGTATGTGCTGCTTGATCTGGGGGCTTAATTACCAGAAGTGCAGTGGTTGGCAAAGTGGGAGGACTTAAGTGGACACTTTGAACTGTAATCCTCCGCGTGAGACGCACACAAATCAAATGTGCAGCGCTTGTTCAAACGGAAAATCTCGAAGTCAGGCAGTGCCGCTCTCCTGAGGAAGAGCAGCTCCAGTTTGTTATAGCATTTCACACTCTGCCCTGATTCTGTGAAATGTGAATCATCCTTCCAGCCGAAATGCTGGATCACACATCTCCAACAACTTGCTTTGACAAGATTTTTGTTCCCTGCTTGGGTCTTTCCTCTTGCTCGACTCGAGAGTCAACGGTGGTAAATTTACTTTAAGTCATTAGGTTTTTCTTTGATGAAACTTCCCTCATGAAGTGAGATAATTACAGTGATCAAGCAGTTGCAATCCAAAGAAATTGGATTTTTGTAATTCGTCTCTGATGAATAATGTATGTGCCTCTCTCTTGACTTCTCTCCATCACTGCTCTTCATGGATCATTTATTTCTCTCTTCATTCCCCCAGCAGTGAACAGAGGTTTCACTAAAGACTTTGGGAAGAAGGCCCCATCTGCCATGCCCAGTACTCCAGGGGGCAGCTCCAAAGTTGTGCCCATTGCCAGCCTCAACCCCTACCAGTCCAAGTGAGTACATTCCCCAGTCAGTGAGAAATGTTATGTCCGAAGTTTTATATTCACCATGTTTGGGACATTCGCAAGACATCACTGCATACACTTATAATAAAAAAAACAACTACTAAGCACCACCAAAACAATGTGAAGTGTTACATGTTGAAGGTAGACATTGAAGACAACAGAAGCTGGACACAATACCATGAACACCTATATGAGTTTTAATGCAATTCTGTACAATAGCCTATGTGATTCATATGTGAAGCTGTCAATTGAGACTGTCCCAAGAACTGCTGAATCAAGTCTGGCCATTTAGTGTTTTGTGTTCATTTTGATTCTATTCAAAGGTGCAGTGTTAATATTTTTTGCATAATCTGTGTAGAGCCAGACCTATAAATTGGGCTATAATATCAGCCAATATTACCTTATTCCAAGCATATCAATATTAGAGTATATGTTGAGAGATAAGTAATGAGATTGCAGAACAGAAATGCCAAAGATATGATTGAAGTAAGTTACATTGACTCTTCCAGGTCCAATGTGACCAAGGGAGGTTGAGGTGAGGGGATTGTGATCAGCAATGCTAGATGCCACTAAATCCTACATACTAGTAATTTTTAAAGGAATGAAAACAGAAGGTGTTTTGGGCTATCACAAAATATTGTCTTTTTCTATTTGCATTTTATTTTTTGATAACATTAATACATTAATAGAACACTGCAAATAAGCAAATGCACATGGTATGCGAACCGTCAATTTTACTGCCACCGTATACTGTGGTATCGGTATAGTGCTAGTAGTAGTTTATCTACTATTGAGCACTATAATTGTATCTGCTCAGTACAGATTGTGGTCTTAAAGAAAAATATCTGAGTTATTTCTGTAAAAATATTTGTTTATGTAAAAAAAAAAACCCAAAAAACTATAGGATTATATATGATTATCAGATTTTTGAAACTCTTAAATGTAAATATTGGTATTGACCTCAAAAGATTCAGCCTTAAAATAGGGTATCCAAAATGATACTTGTACCATTATGAATATTTGTGTTGGATGTAAACACTGGTTACAGAGACACAAAGTGTCAACACCTGACCCTGCCTGCGCAGTTCAACAGCACACAGAAGATAGGTGGATTTGCCAGACACAGGTGTTAGTGATAACATTGCTAACGACTACATTGCATTGAGTAGAGCCAGTGCAGGGCTCACGCTGACTTCCTGGCACAGCTAAATGTAACAGAGCCATGGTTAATGTCATTAGCTACACCTGTTCTTTTCTCTCCTGTGAGTAATCAAAATGTCCCTGAAAAGCCTGTTGCAGAGGAGGAACATAAATGATGCATGTCCTCTGTTGACTTTTCACATTGCCATTCATCCAAAGGCACACCAGGGGGCAGATTATTAAAAAGTTGATGAATGAATAAATTGTGTATGTAGGGTTAGGTTCTGGGTCCGGTCCATGAGGTTTTCAAAAAATGAACAACACTGACATGAATAACCTCAGACTTGTCTCTGTCTGGTAGGTGGACCATCCGTGCACGTGTAACCAACAAGAGCAGCATCCGTACATGGAGCAACTCCCGTGGTGATGGTAAACTCTTCTCCATGGAGATTGTGGATGAGAGTGTGAGTGTTATTGTGGTCCCACTATACATTTTAATTTCATGTAACTAACCTACGAGATATTAATGTTATTAGTCAATCATGTACTGTCCCTGACCTACATAACATCATGTTATACATTCTTACAGGGAGAGATACGAGTGACTGGTTTCAACCAAGAGGTGGACAAGTTCTTCAGCCTTATTGAGGTTGGCAAGGTGAGACGTTCCTCCAGATAATGATTCAAAAGGTCCTAATTATCTGCCAAAACTATCTCTCACTGTGCTGTTAAAGACGGATTTGGCCGCAGACTGTTCTAGCAACAGCTGCCAGTACTTTGTGAGTTAAAACCACAGAGACTGTGAATGAGTCATCTGGCTACACTGTACCAATACAATAAGTGGCTTATGATCATCTGCCAGCCTTTGTTGATCCCATCTACTGTCTGAAGTCGTATCTTGTTTACACCATTCAGTCAGGTGAAATGCTCCCCAGATCTCTGATTAACATGTGGTTCATCCATCCATCCGTATGGGCCAGGTCTACTATGTCTCCAAGGGCTCACTGAAGATTGCCAACAAGCAGTACACATCAGTGAAGAATGACTATGAGATGACGCTCAACGGAGAGTCCACCTTCATCCCCTGTGAGGACAGCTGTGATGTTCCCATAGTGCAGTGTGACTTTGTCTCTATCAGTGACCTAGAGAACAGAGACAAAGATGCCATTGTTGGTAAGGAGCACAGTAATGATCTACAGGGCATTTCTGCACCCAACCTGTGTGATTAAATCCCTACACAACTGTAACCAATCAGTTTCTTGTCATGTTCCCTACCTACATATACAGTGACATGTCATACTGTTAAAAACCTAAAGCTGTCTACATGGCCCTGAAATTCAATCAGCAAAAATTGTGCAGAGTCCTCAGACCTGATGGCTCTTGACAGTTCAAGCATTCAGTTGATACTGTCATCCTTAAACCCATTTAAACCCTCTAAGTACTATGCTGTAACAAAGAGAGGCTGAATGAAACATTTAAAGGCAGCCATCTAAGACGTTAGATAAACAGAGCCTACAGTCCTAGCAGATTAAAATATATAGTGGAGGAATAGAAACATTGAATATGTTCATCCCTTTTCAGCTTGTTACCCATGTAGTCAGCTCAAAATATTTTCTTAATGGGCCTTTACAAAAGTTTTCCCTTTTTAGTGGAAGCCCCATGTATTAAACTCCTAAACTGCCCCCCATCTAAACAATGTCTTTATAAAATATTGTGTAAAAGCAGCTAGTTAGACCAAAACATTATTTAATATTGAGAAACCTGTTCTGATACCTGCCTAATACACACAGTCCCATGCCTTTTACCCAGAATCATGCCTTGTAAACCCTTTCAGGACAAAGCTCGCGGCTCAGTTTGTTCCTATACTCCATTGTTGTAGTGGGCCGATCGGTCTAGAAGACACTTTTTGCCAACCCTTTTTAATTAGGCATTAGTTTTGAGATTATGTATTCTTTTCCCTAAACAAACGTACAGATGGCAGAGTTGTGCATAGGGGAACGTTAGTCATTGCCCATCAGTGAACGTACCGTGCACCAAACTACTGGTTGCTCATGTTTTTGTCTCCTACAAATCCTGATATATTGGTGAACATTGTTTTCCTTATGTGTGGCTTGCGATCTGTGAGGCCTAAACACACATCCTAATTCTCTCCAGTACGATGTGTTGCAAAATGCCCAAACCAACCAACTGATGCTCTGAGCCCAGCTCCTACTGAGGCGTTCCCAACCACCCAATAATAAGGTATCATAAGCAGAGGGTAGATTTTGTAGTGGAAAGTAGAGCCGGATATGCTGGGAGGTTGAGGTAATTACAGTATACGAGCTGAGAGATAAAAGTGGTATTAATAATACTGATGACAGTAATAGCCTGTAGTGCAGATTGACTTTGGGCCCTGTGGCAGAGCCGATGAGAAAATGAGAACCTGCTGTCACAGGTAAAATGAAGTAATAATAAGGAGTCTGCTTGTAATTCTTTTAATGAAGACTGCGGCTTGTACTCCTGTTTGAGTAATTTCTCTCCCTCCAGTCTGCATCAAACGTTAAATTTTGTTCAACATGCTTAAATAATTTTAAAATCCCTTTACTCAGTGGGTGGAGGTTTATACTGTAGATGAGTAATGTTGACGATGCCGCTTTTGCACCTTTACAGATAAATGGCTCTGCATCTATTATGCTTGATTGCATTAGTCAACCAAGTATGCTTGAAGTGCATTGGTGGAAACAATTAAAGCCCATTTCATGCATTTCCTCCTGCATTATGGATGTAAGTTCCTGGTACACAGGCCAGTGACCTCACACCTGATTTCAAATAAATGAATCTCTTTATTTCCCAAGAGCCAATTTGTGCTGCAAACCATGGGACCTAGAGTGACCTGTGGGCATTAACGCCCCAATCAATATTTATGATATGTATATGTGGGAAATATCCTGTTGGTCTGGAAAATTAAACCATGTGGTCATTCATGGTCTTCTCAAGAATGTCATATGCAGTATATGATACAATGTTGTAACTGTAAAGTGCGCATCAATTAATTTGGGCATAGAGAAATAGTTCCAGTTATCTGATGCTAATGTGTAACACTGATTCATGTTTTTCCGTTGCAGATGTGATTGGAGTTTGTAAGGGTGTGGAAGAAATTACCCGCCTCACCACCAAGACCAACAGAGAAGTGTCCAAGAGGACGCTCAATTTGATGGACATGTCTGGGAAGGTGGTGACTGTCACGCTGTGGGGAGAGGAAGTGAGTACAGGCATTAGACGGAGAGTAAAACATGTAATGGGGTAGAGGTGTTGTGTCTGGAGCTTTTTAATTGGATGGTAAGAATCAATATCAACCTTTTTATAATGCGTAGACGTTTATATTGGAATGGTTTCTTCCTAGAACACGAAGTCTTCTAAGATGTTAATCACCACCTGAGAATAACTGCTTTTGACCAAGTTTTCTACACAAAATACCTTTTTTCATGTAATGTAGGAGAGTAACCATTTACCATAAATGACTAAAGCTAAACTAGAGTTAGGTTACACAGTCAGGGGGTGAATGCAATGCCTGCAACACAAAAAGCCTGCAATAAATTCTCCCTTTCTTGAAGCTTTTGTTCAGTTTTTGGCGAGACTGTCAGAAAGGTGTTTAATTAGACTGGTTGTTCAACACATTTGCCGGTCACTGTTCAGCAGTTTGAGAATCAAATGCATTAAACAATGTGTGCAGTGTTTAATGGCGGCGGATGTGATTGAAATCGTTGACTGAATTCCCTGTCACGGGGTGATGAAGTGACTGTCCTGCTGCAGTTGATTTTTAACTGTGGCTCAGAGGGACTGTGCTGAGTTTGCTACCATTACTTTCTACCTGACAAGAAGCACAGTGTTCCCTGTTTGTTTGTTTGTTCGACAGATACCCCTTTCCGGAGGGACTCGCTGAGGCACACAAGATGTATAGTTTATAAAGAACAGTTGCAATGCCAAAAAGCTAGTGTTGGATTTCTCCCATCTCTGAGGCCTTTACTGTCATCCCCCCCCCTCCTCTCTGTTATTGTTTTTTCTCAGTTAGTGTCCTCAGGTTATTTTAGTAAAGAGCGCTGAAAAACGATGAAACTGACTGAAAATCAACTCAACGTGAAACATTTTCAAAACAATTTGACAGCAATCATTTTGGAACTGAACTAATAAGATTTGTGTTCATAGTCCATAGCACTGTGGCTCTAAGTATCATAATGTCTTTTTCTCATTAAATCGTGCCACCACTTTGGTTCGGACTGAAATATCTACTATTGGATGGATTAAGATCAGGTTTTTGTACAGACATTCATGGTCTCCAGATGATGCATTCTACAGATCACTTCTAGTACCACCATGAAGTGGACATTTGCATTTTTCAGTGCAATATCTTTTTTCAGTGTATTGCAGTGAAATTTGGTACAGCCATTCATATTCCCCATTGCCATCAGTCTCAGCTGTAGCACTGTGCTCAGGGCTGATTATCAAAACCTAACATGCCAAAAATCAGATGGTTAACATGGTAAGCATTAGACCTGCTAATCATCAGCATGTTAGCATGATGGTTTTAGCATTTAGCTCAGTACAGCCTCACAGCACCACTAGATTCTGTAGATTCTTAATCTTAAATCTGAATTAAATCCAAGTAACAACAAAGTTTTAATTGTCTGTCCTCTGTCCACATCTCTTGTTTTGTGTAGGCAGAAAAGTTTGATGGCTCTGGACAACCCATTGTAGCCATTAAGGGGGCGAAGCTTTCAGACTTTGGAGGCCGGTCCCTCTCTGCATCTTTCAGCAGCACCCTGATGATCAACCCAGACATCCCTGAGGCATATAAGCTCAGAGGCTGGTAAGTGAGTCTGATGTTCATAGATAATATATATGGGAATATAATTGTATACCCATGACAAAGTGCTTTGATAGCAGGTATGGTCTGGTTTTTCTATTCAATGCCAGAAGACTTTCTCGTATTTATTTCACCCGCTGGAAGCTTACTTCCTGGATGTAAGTATTACTGTTAAAATTGAAGAACTCTGAGGATTTAAATGGCGAGTTTCCATTTCCTAAGTTGCAAGTGTGCATGCTCTGATTCTCATTATCAAGATTAGTTTCCCCCCATTAGCCACAATGTGGGGGGTGCTTCAGTGAAGCATTACATATAAATGGAAATCATACTTAATCTGTGGAAATGCGCTTTTTACTCCTCTAATCGCCTTTCCAGATGAAATGAAATCCAGACTAATTTCTATGTGATTATGTTGATTGTTGCATTTCTTTTCTCTTGGTGTGTGTGTGTGTGTGTGTGTGTGTGTGTGTGTGTCACATATTCTCATGTTTTTTTCTCGCTTGAACACATAAGATTATGTGGAAATTAGCCAAGATATCTTTGTCTTTGAAATCAGAGTGATTATCTGTGTACATGTAACCATGCATTTTGCATTACAGTTGAATTTATTATAAGTACTAGAGCCAAATGCAAAGTCGTAGCATAGTGCACAATTAAGGCATGTGACTATTCCTTGAAGATTTTTTTGTTGGCTTTTCTTGCAGTGGAATAGAGAAACATTTAAGACTCAAGCTTTCATCTTTTCTTTGGGCTCACTTGCCAGTTCCTTGATTTCTTCTTTTGTGAATTATTTCCTCTCCCTGGTGTATAACATGGACAAAAATAACCGTGCACTAAATGTACGGATTTTGCCAGAGGTGAGCATAAAACACATTTTTGTTGTTTTTGTGATCTACTTCTAAACCAGCGGTTTTTCTGATGTGCACAGCTTCCACAATTTTTTTAATAAAATATTAACAATGATAGGAGAAGCAACTAATAAAGGATACAAGTTACATTTTAGCGAAATAAAGGTCAGCACAACAGCCCCAGCATACTGTTTGATTCCCCCCACATAAATCATATTTATTCAAATATGATTTATGCCCCCTCCTGCAGTGCTTCTATGCCCCACCAGTTTAAGAACAACTGTTTTAAACAAAGACATCATGTGGTCAGTGTGCGGTGCCAAGGTTTTCACAGATGGCTGTATGAAGAGGTACAGGTTGGTACATGATTGATAGATGAGGCAGTGGTCACATGGACCTAGATGGGGGTTGCTACTTAACCTCACCCCAGCGCTGTGTGGCACACTGATCTGTCCTCCTTTATAGATCCTGCTTAAACAGGCCGGGTCCGCCCTCCTCTCTGACACGAAAGCAAATGTCTCGATTTGAGAGTGGAGATCCAATCGATTCAATCCGAAGGGTTTCATTTGTTTACCTCCCAATACCAGTTCCTGCTTTGTGCTGAGGAATAAAAGACTGTAAACAAATTTATTTTGTGACAGGTCCAGTGCAGTCTCTTATTCTGCCTTTGACTAACGTGGCTGTGAGTATTTATACATGATCAGAGAACCTGATCTGCATAATCAGAGCAGTGAAATGCTGACTCTACTTTGCAGGTGAGAAAGAGGCAAATCACAAAATATGATCAAATGTGCCTCTTTAATCAGATGTCTTGGCTCATGTGATTTATTAATGATAGTTTTAGTGCCAGCCTCTGGCATCTCTAAATATATGTTTTTATTTTATTTCATATTTCAGAATGCCAGCTACTGTGAACTGCTGTTAGGTCTTTTTGTAATGGGATTATTTTATATTCACATAGCGATAGAAAGTGCTCCATTATCAGGACCACTCCTGGGTCTTCTGCTTTATTTTATCTGAACACCATTAACTCCTGAATCACGATTCCACATCCCTGCTGTTGTATAGGCTTTTTACACTTCATGCTCTCTTGTCTGTTTAATGACAGAAGGTTGTTCCCCACTTTCTCCAGTCACTTCTCACTTGGACAGCCAGAGATAATGATCCATAAATCCCTGTGTTGGTTTATCCAGTGCAGAAGAGGGGTTGGCCCATGTGGGTTCTCTTTGGACAATGGGTTCCTGCAGGTTCGCGGGCATCCACTAATGAACAGTTTAAAAGTCACAGATGGAAGGAGGCCAGACCTGACTCGTTACTCTCGATCCATGTCAATCCAAGTGAGAAGCATGGTAAAGATCGTTATGCAGCATGTCTGAGAGCTGTTATCCAGCCAACCTCATGCTGTGAAGAGGATGGAGAGACTCTTAGTTATTTATCTTTATTTTAATGCTGCATTACAGAGACGTTATCTAGTGATGAGAAGTAAGACTGCCAGCTGTTAAATACATAATGTGTATTTTGTTGTGTTGGTGATAAGCCTGGGTCTCAGGTTGGTACCCGTCCATAAAGTGGGTCGCTTAATGATTGTTCTGTATGCCAAAATGTGAATTATGGAAAACAGATCATGGAAGCAAATCAATTACACTCTGAATGAATCTTTTGGTGGTTATTTTTTTATCTTGCACAAAAAAACCCCAAATCTGTTTCTCCCTCAGCCAAACAAAGATACGCTTTTATTGTACAGCCAAGGCTGCTGAAACATCATTGTTTTACTCATGCGGAGGCGTCTTAATTTGATTGTGTTTTGGCGCAAACCTTTGGGACTTCCTCAAATGAATAGTCTATCCTTGGTGGGCTGTTGACTCAAACTCATGCGGAGTACTAGTGGTGCCGCTCAGCACTTTCCAGTGAGCTTATAAATAAAAATGCTGCTCTGTGCACTAATTATCTTGATCTTGGATTAATCTGGGGCCTTAGTGTGTTGTTAGAAGGGCATGTGCTGTATGCCCTCACTCACTTTTAAGATTACATGACACAGGTTGCTAATTTGACATTAAATGTACATTAATGTCTTCTTTATGGAAATTGTGGATCAGTGTTAAAAAAAAAAAATTTGACTTTACATTCCCACTTTAATCCATCTTAAGTGTGCAGATGCAGTTGTCCATTAGGGGGCAACAGAACATTTGGAGATGGTCATGCTGTCCTTTCCCATACTCAGACACAGCAGTCTCTTTTCTGTTGACTTCACTTTGTCATCTTTTTCCTCAGTGCTTGATGCTGTCAACCTCAGACATTCTCCAGACTCATTTAGTCACACAAGTCTAAGCTGACATTTTCCTTCTTCCTTATCATGACTCCAGTATATCCACATGGCCACAGCGTATCGTTAAGGCATTAATTGTCAGCCCAGAGCCCAAGCAAACAAGCTTTTAGTCTAGTAGTGACCGTGATGCCTCATTATTTAATTGACTGTTATTTTACCCAATTGTTTCACTGTGTTGTATTGTTTTGAAAAGTGTAAGAATTTCTAGCTGAAAAACTGGTGTTTACTTTTTAGCTGAACTGAATTCGTAAAGGACTGGCTGACCTAATGTGCATTCTCGCTTATTTCAGTCACCACTCTCAAAGTACCCTTCAACTAAGGCACCCAGATGCTTTACTAGGTCTGCAGCCTGTGATCTGTCTATTATAAGGAAACATAAACACATTGATTCTGCCATAAGTAGAATAAAGGAAAACACATGTTCATCCATGTTCACATTATAATAAACTTACCACTGTGGCCTCCTTTAACTTACTGGTAACTCAGTTTGACCACATGTCAGTCACTACAGATGATGCGGTTAACACCAAGTCACACACAACACGGAGTAATCGCGTTTGTGGTGTGTTTGCCACTCTCAGGCCAGGCATTAGAGACTTAGCCTGCAGCTGAGAACACTGCTTACTGAGACTTTCCCATCACCCCCCTCATGCTTCTAACTCTAACATGTCTCTACTCCTGTCCTGTCCTTATTAATTGACATTTGACATGTGTATGCATGTGTGCTAACCTCCAAGTCATCTGTCTTGGTGTTCCTGCAGATAATTTGTCTCACTGGCGCCATGCTGCGCTAAACTAGGATCTGCCTGCTTTCAGTTGACTGTTGCACATTTTCTGCCAGGTCTAATTGGTCCTCTTTTTGGTCTCCTTCATCATGATCACTGACTACTGAGCCAGTTTTGTTTCCTGTGCTCCTCGCCGTCTTTATGATTTTAAAAAACAAACTGCTGCAACTTGGCAACTGCATACTGTCCCAATGGCATCTTGTTGAACGTTTTACAGTACTTTTCGGCATCTGTCAAATCAGCTGTCCACATCAGCCCTGTAACACTGTGAAGCCTCACTAGTCTGCAGTCTTACCTTTTTTAAAGTGTGATGCATTTTTAATCATCTCAGCTATGTTGTCACTCGATTTTTCTCCTCTGTAGAACATCTGTCGAAGGAGAGCTGTTGAGCCATATGTGATTTGATTTGTCAGAATAGGTTTTCGCGAGCTCCAAAAGGAGTGCCGGCACAATTAAAGCAAAGCAGCAGAGGTACACTATTGAGAAACCTGGTGCCACCGGAAAGAATTGCCACATTTGTCAGGAGTGGAAAAATTGGCAGCCTGTGTGTTGCCCTGGCCACAGTCTGAACCGTTAATGGGGATATTTTCAATTAGTCATGCCTCCAGGAGCAAGGCATGCTCTCGCTGTATTTACAACCTGACCTACCCATTGTGTGCCACTCTGCCTTGTGGCCAACAGATTAGTAAGCTCTATTGATCTCTCTGACCATTCTAAACTGTTATTCCCCCCCACCCCCAAACTGTATTTTACCTCAAACCATCTTTCTTCTCCTTCTACCCTGCCTTCCTCCTTCTTCCCATTGTCTTTCCTGAATTACCAGGAACACTGGGCGAAAATGGGTTTCTGATATCGCTGTAACAGCCCTGACCCCAGCCAGCTCATCTGTCCCTCTGCTGTTGATTCATTTCACAAGCCTTTCAGCTTGCCTTGCTCTCAGCTGAGCCATTCCTGCTTTGACAAACACAAATGGATGCTCTGCTGCAAACAAGATTTTTTTTTTTAAAGCTAACTGTTAAATGGACAGCCTCCAGTATGTTGACAGTCATGTGAACAGCAGCGTTGCGTATGCTTTGGTTCAGATGTATTAAAATGAATAAAGCTACGGTCCGAAAGTAGGTCTTGGCGTGCGCCATTGTGAATCTGTCATGTGGAAATGCAGCTTTCTTAAACTGATTTGTATCTAGGTAATTGTGGTGATGGGCTGTAGAGTTTATTCATTCAACTATATAGAACTCAAACCATAACATTGAGCTGAACATATTAAGATGATCAATTTAACGTTAGTAATTTTTTAAGCAAGATGGGGGGAAAAATATAGAATTGTTCCTGCTTCTCAAATGTGTATATTTTCTGATTATCTTGGTCCTCTGTGATATAGAGCTAAAGTCTTGGTTTGGACTGTTAGTCAGCTTGGGCTTTGGGAAAATTATATGGCTAAAGATAGTCCTAATCAACTAGTAGTTTGTTCAAGCCAATAGTTGACTAGTCGTTGAACGTTTTTTTAATTATTTCAGTATATATTTTTCAACAGCTGTCTGTTAAATGTCAACAGAAAAAGCGTCAATGATTCTGAATGTGTTGGAAAAACCAGCAAGGACACTGAACTTTTAGTTACACAAAAACAAATACATGCGGATTTACTGATACAGTGGACCGCTAATGGCAGCGGCTTGGTAGCAGTTACCACATGTAGCAGTGCTGTGTACTGTGATTATCCGATTTATGAAAAACTAAGACTCTTCTCATCGACCAACAGTTTACCTGACTATAAGGGCCCAGATGAATCAATAATAAATACCCATCATGGTCGACTGTGACTGCAGTCAGATCAGCAGTGACAGGTATCCCTTCTCTTTCATGTAGGTATGACAAGGAGGGTCATGCCATAGATGGACAGTCTCTGACGGAGATGAAAGGTGGCAGCGGGGGAGGAAACACCAACTGGAAGACTCTATCTGATGTTAAGACAGAGCACCTGGGACATGGAGACAAGGTACACACGTGCTCAGCGTTGCTTTGACGCACTCAAACATTCAAGATATGGTAACCCCAGACATATTGTTATTCAAGGATGATTCTTTGAAGATATTCAAGGACAAGCTGAAAGACTGGTGTTGAATCCAAAACAACAAATATGAAAGTGCTCACAGTCAAGCTGCATTTCCGCATGCTACACATTGCAGGTCTATATAGCCTCGCTACAGTGTAACCTTGTCACTCACAGCTCTGCTCTACAAAGGTACTTTTAGTGGAGAGTCAGTGTGATGAATCTTCATAATCACAGACTCATAAAATCACTGCCCACCACGTATTTGTGCTTAAAATCCGATCCCACTAAGGTCGCTGATCTTTTTCTGCTCATTAATTCCCTCTGTATTATGGGTGTCCTCTCACCGTCTTGGTGTATGTTCATGGTGAAAGTCACATTTATCTCTGGTATTGATCACCAAGATTACATAGGCTCTATTCTTTGCCCTCTGTAATGAAATTACTGCCCTCAGATAAGTAAGGTAATATGTTTTTTAATTTCCCCTTTTTTATATATTTATATATATATATATATATATATATATATATATATATATATATATATATATATATATATATATATACATACACTGTTGAGAGAAACTGCTCACAGAAGTGTATAAATTGTCTTGAGCGAATAATGGGACCTATGCAGAGATCTTAACTTGCTTAATTTGCCATAATTTAACATGCTCTGCACATTAGTAATCATCACAGTATGATGAAAATATCCCATTAAAACTAGGGCAGTTAATAGGTGCAATGTGTGATAGGGTGCCATGATTTTGCTCTGGATGTAAAAGACGAGTATGACACTGGATATTGTCTATTTGGAAGCCCAGAGAAGATTTGAGGGTTCATGATTCCCTATTAAACAAAGAAGTGGAATAAAACACGGATTAAACAGGAGCAGTAGTTATCTGTAAGTCTTAATTAAGTGAAAAATATGTTTTGGCGAATGAGTAATTTAAGGATACCAGTGGTGAAACTGTATGCGTTTGTCTGCTGCCTGAGGCTGCGAGTGACCATGTCCGACTTCTGGTGCCCTCATAATTCTTTCTTCTATTTCCAGAACTTCAGGATTCCCTGTCACAGATAGTAAATGGCTTATTGCTCCCGCTCATACCTCTTTTAGTGTAGCCACTCCAGTGATTCTATCATCTGGAGGCCTACAATGCAGCTTAAACAGTCCCATCTATTGCTTTTTTTCTTAAATTCCACACCCTGAATCCTGACTGTAACCATTAGCCCCCTGTCAGGTGAAGGGCTTCTCCTGGCATTAGCTCCCTGCTGTTCAGGAGGAAAGGTTTGACCCTGGGCTATGGAGGCTCTTGCTCCTCTTCAGGTTGGCGTGTGATGAGGCCCGGTACTGACAAAGGAGCTGAGCCAAAGCTGTCCTCAGCCCCTCCGAGACATCCTATACACAGGGGCATGGGGGTCAGGCCTTTCAAGACCCACCCTAACCAAAGTCTGTTGCAATTAATTGTCCCTGTCACAAAGTCTTTGTGTCACAATCTCAAGTTTCCACATTGCTCCCGTGCCCTCTCTGACAGTAAGTGGTCAACCTCCCCTTTTTGGCTTGACACTGCATTTGTAAAGGCCTATGACAGAGGCGAGAAACAAGTTCTTCTGTCCTCTTCCCACTGCGACAGCCCTGCTCAGTCACACGCTAATTGAAGAGGTATTTAAGTGATTAATTGGACCTCTTCTGGAAAAGCCGCAAAGGTTGATGTGTGGGTTGTTTTTGGTAAATCAAAACGGTAATTAAAAAAGCATAGCCAGTGGCTCCTTGTGTTGGAACAGGAGGATTTTCTCTTTATTTTGTTGCTGTCATTTACCACACTCCTAAGGGCCTTTTACTTAGCCAAGGTGATGTGGAATATCAATTGTCCTGTTTTGGAAGTTAATTGGGGTCAGAAGTCCTTCGCATGTGAACAGTGGTCAGCATTTGGAGAATAAGGCGAGAGGAAATAATTGATTTTCATTGTACTTTCATTGTACATTGTAGGGAGAATAGTTTTCCTGTTTATTTCTTTAGCAAATGTTAGAACCATTAGTACAGTAAGAGTAAACGTTCAGTGTACCACTTGGCAACACATCTCTTAGTTGTGTACTAAGTTTGAAAAAGCTGTTCTTGACAATGAAAATGAATCAGGTAGCAAATCACTGACATATTTTAAAGATGCATTTAATATTCCAGTCCATTCAACTCTTAATTACAGCTGACTGTGGCCTTCAGTGTTTCTTCACAGCTAACATAACTCAATTTACATAGTGGCATTGATGATTGGTTGATGTACTTGAATGTTTTAGCTCCAGGGTGGCAGGCCCGTTGCTCTGCTCCCTGACCCTGAACAGGCACCTTTTAGCCTCCATCAAAGCATGCAGGGACCCAGTCTCCTCTCTGTTACCACAGCCAATGCTGAGATTAGTAGGAGGAGGAGACACTGTCCAAAACAATCAGCTGTTCAGGAGAGACAACTATCTGTCTTGTGTATTAGGGCCTGCCTTGCATGAGGAAACCTTTCCAGAGGAGGAGAGGTGAATGTGAGTCATCTGCAAACATGTCAAAACTTTTCATCTCTTCATTACAGCACATCCAGAGCTGCTTTTTCTATTCATGTATTTCTATCCAATGTGAAATTCATGTCACTTACTCGGGTGTTTTCCGTGCTCACTAGGAATGTTTCCCGAAGGCTGTTTATATGCAGCCAGTTTCTAAAGTTTGCCTCTTCCCCACAGAAGCAGCAGCTCCTCACACGTTTGCATTTATGTCAGTGCCATTAGGATTCTGGTTGGGAGTGAAACTTGTGCATCTGCTACACAAATTTTGCTTTCTGACTGTTTACATACACCAGTATATGCTCCTTAAAATGTCATCTTAATGTTAATTTCATGCTGTTTTTATTCCTGGTTTTCAACAGTCAACATATTTAACATACGAAACACAAAGGTCGTGAGAGAGAGAAGACATCTAGTAAAAAGTTTTTATTGTTTGTTTATATTCCCTTTTAGGCGGACTACTACACTTGCATAGCTACCATAGTGTACCTGCGCAAGGAAAACTGCCTATACCAGGCCTGTCCCAGCCAAGACTGCAACAAGAAAGTCGTAGACCAACAGAATGGCATGTTCCGCTGTGAGAAGTGTGACAAAGAGTTCCCCAACTTCAAGTACCGCCTCATCCTTTCTGTAAGTGACTCAGCCCTGGCTTCCTCATTCATCTCACACATGCACTCACACACACACGCATACTTGTATGCTAATGCACATATCTTAAATGCCCAGGTGTCATGCATATTCCTGTGCAGGTGCATCTGCTGAGGATATGGATATCATCCTTCTAGTCTTTCTCATCTTTCTGTTCTCCTGACTTACTGTCCTCATTCATGTTTCTGTCTCCTAGAACTCAAGTCACTCTCTCCCCTTACGGTCCACTCCCTGTGGTTCAACATTGCTCCAGTTTGCACTTTGCAGTTACATTTAGAGGCATTTAAAGCACATTTAAAGCACATTTTAACACTTGTTTAAATCTGAGAGATGTCATGTTAATTGCTGCAGCTTTCAGTATTGTGATCTTAGTTATTTTGCAGGGAGTAACACAAATGCAAACCCTCTTCAGCTTGTTTGCAAACGAACATTTAAAAAACAAAAACAACATTGCATACAGAAACTGACTTAGTCAGCAACATAGCAATTGCAGCCAGGCATCTGAAATAAGCGGCTTTTGTTTTGTACCACTCACAACTCAACATATTGTTGTTCTTCACAAGCTGTAGCATAAGCTGTGAATTTGCTTCCACTGTATGTATCACAAGAGCACCGTGACTCTGCGTGTTTTGCCAGGCTTGCCAGCAGGATATAGGCTCATTAGAGGATGTAATGATTTCCTAAGAGCAGAGAGATGTGTTAAGTTAACATACCATATTTAAGCTATCAAAAAAAAGAGTACATTGATCTGTACATATGTATGCATCTAACTTTTCTTACCATTTACTCTTGCCTTTTCTTTGCTATATTATCTGACAGGCCAACATTGCAGATTACGCGGACAACCAGTGGGTGACTTGCTTCCAGGAAAGTGCAGAGGCCATCCTGGGCCAGAATGCAGCTTACCTGGGGCAGCTCAAGGACTCGGTGAGACTCCCCTTCCTGAATATAATACTGGCCTCAGGAAATGGCCAGGGCAAGAGCTAAACCTCAGACTTGGTGCCAAACTCTCTCACACTCTCGCACACTCTTTCTCTGTCTCTCAGTTGTCAGACACTTTATTTTGCATTAGGATTAAATTAGCAAACGACATGTGTTCATCTTGAAATTGAGCCAATCAAATCTTTCTTATTTTCAGAACGAAGCTGCCTTTGATGAGGTCTTCCAACAAGCCAACTTCAACACTTTTGTCTTCCGCAGCAGAGTGAAGCTAGAAACGTATAACGTAAGTAAAGCAGGGACGGTAATTAGTCTGATAAAACGCCTCCGGGTTTGTTGTCATTGCAGCATGCTTTTGTAGGCGGACCATATTTCTGCAATACAATAGAAAACATGCCTGGAAGGAAGAAAAAGGATGCAGCCTCAATCCCTTGAACCACCATCATTCCTTTCCAAGCTGAAAATGCACAGCACGTAAACAGGTTCTTTATGTTTTAGCTGTTTGTGGGCTTTTTCTCTTTGATAGTTTTCCCATTGATTAACAAAACGACCCTGCTTTCATTTTGACTGACAGAACTGTCTCTAAAAAAACAGTTTGTCCTTAAATGCTGCTCATTTTCAGTGGCAAACAGATTAGTCGTGGTCACTGTTTCCTGTAGACCACACAGATAGAGGTTTGTTGTGAGGGAAGCGCATAAAAGAATTGATTGGGCTGGGACTCTGAGCAGGAAGTCTGGAGCCGAGCCAGAGGCTGCATCCGCCTTCAACGCACAGAAGAGGCCACTGTGTTTGTCACATTCAGCTCAGCATCCGAACTGCCAATGGCACTGCTACAAGCATGTATTGGCTGCTGCCTCCAAACCCCATATTCCTTCAACAGGGACACCTGCAAACCCTTCTTTCAGTTTATTTTGTGCTTCTCAATGCTACAAGCCAGACATTGTGCCGTGCCCTCACATGTTGTCATGTACACAATGTTGTATGTGCTTGATGTGGGACTGAGCAGGTCCTTAACAGTTAATGACACCCATCCATCTTGTTGTATCATAGGGAGACTTGAGCTTTGACTGGGTTCTCTAACAAGGTTTATCAGAACAACTGAGGGAATTATATTTTTCATTTAATTCAATCAAGAACCGGCAACAGTCGCATGAGGAGTATGATGAGATTATCCATTATAATGACTTTAAAACATGGTCACCTTGGCTATAGGCTAACTAATGCTGCAAAGGCAGATGTTTAGCCATATGCTTGAAGCTGTAACGTTTAATCAATTAGTCAGTCAAAAGATGTTTTTGTATAATCAATTGTAATTTTTTAAGGAAATTAACCTAAATTTTCCTTGTTCAACATGTAAAATGTGACTATGATCCTGTTTATTATTTTGGACTGTTCAGACAAAACCTGCAATTTCAAGACAACGTGATGGGCATTTTTCATAATTTTCTTTAAATACTAGATTTAATAGTGAAAATAATTGTTAGTTGCAGCCCTTCACAATATATTAAATAGAGCTAAATACATCTAACTTGATTACTATCACATCATTACATAAAATAATGATAAAAGACTTGTTATAAACATGGAGCCTTGTGATACATTTTAAACTAAAGTTTGTCCATCCATAATTAATGTCATTCTGGCTTTAAAATTCCTCAATAAATGAGCATACAGCCCTTTTTTTAGGATAAATATGGGGTGCCTGTGATTAATTACAGTGTATTCATCAAAACAAGTGTGATATGCAGTTGGTTCATGTGGGCGTAATGCGTAATGTAATTGTCACATAAATCGATGTCAGAGTTGTATTTTGTTATTCAAAATGGCGATGTTTTGATATGTGTAGGTAATTGTGTTTTTACACTCCAAATGTCAGTGCATGAATGGCTTAATTACTATAAAATGTGTTATTACTGTCAAAACACAATCTTCTAAAAATGATCACTTTAGTACTTGAGTCTTTGACAGTCTTAAATGTTTAACTTGCCTGACACCAGGAATGTCTGCTCGAGGCCATAATATTCAAATTGTTGCTGTGTCGTTATTAAGGTCTCATGGTCCCTGTAGGCGGTGTCTAGACATTGTAACTGATTTAAGTGTCTCAAAAGGATGACACCGATGGAGAAAGTGATATTGAACATTCAAGCCTTTTCACTGCAGCACTGGCCCAGTCTTGGCCACTGCAGGCCCAGTTTCAAACTGAAATTTAGTGGATTTCAAAGCCAACAGCTGGTCGACTAATATTGTCTTACAAGATGCTAATTACATAATGAAGCCTGTTACATTATTCTGGGGTTACAGTGAAGGGAGTCAGTGTAGAGAGGAGTGGTTTCCAACACTGGTTGTCCTGGTTAAGAACCACTGATGTAGTGTTGTGTGCAATGATCTAATATACAGGTAACACCTAGGTTAATGAATTCAAGTGAAGATTTGCCTGATTAAGTAACTCATCAGATCCTGATATGAGTGCCTGTGCCAATTTTCAGCCAACTTGTAATCCCTCTCTCTTCTAAAGGCTGCATAGGAAGTAAAGTGTGTTATTCCTCTTGTGCTTGTGTGTGTATACACACTCGCAGTGGTGGCTGTAAGGGGAGGCAGCAGAGTATGTCCAAGTGGGGATCAACACCCAACTTGGCTGTGTGATGTCGACTGCTTGCAGATTCAAACACACATCTCATCTTACTCACCCACTCATCAACTACAACCACAATCAGCATTACTGTCAGTGTGGATGTGGGATACCACAAAAACACTCTTATAATGCCCTGTTCATACTGCAGTTCTTTCTTTAAGATGAGCAAGACACCATTCATTTTTAATGAACTGGAGGAAGAAACCCTATTCTTATTGTAAAACAGTATAAAACCAAATGAAAAAATAATGAATAGATTGGTTTGACCTTTATGTTATCTACTTAAATTTAATCCTAAGACTTGTACAACAGGAGTACATATAGGGGTGGGCAGTCTGAAGATTTTAGATCATGATTGATCTTAAAGGTGTCTACAACCACTTTTCAGGCAAATTATAGAGATTGCTGTATTTAATGTCTTATTTCTTTCCAAACTTAACTTCACCGACTTGCTGATCTGCACTGTATGAACCAATAGTGACGTAGCAAACGAGACGGCTGTGCTGATTGGACAAATTACTTCATGCGGCTCTTCCTTGGCTCATGTATTATAAAGAATGCAGCGCCTTCGATGTCGGTCATATGGGAATGCTTTGGATAGGCAGTGTCAGATATTTTCCAAGCCTGTAAATGTTGAGCTCTACTGTAGGAAATACAACAATGTTTATATCCATGTTTGCTAAATTGTCGTCCTCTGCATGTCCTGTCATGTACCAACTATAGTTGCGCTACTAGTAACCACACGTAATCCTTCTACTGCACACTGAAGAGGGATTTTAACCTGTTCCCCATGTCACATATATTTCCTAACTAATGCCAAGATAGTGGGCTGGAGTGACTTGTCTGTTTTTATGCAATGCAATTAGTTTATAGGGTGTCTTCATTCTTGCTCATTGTTTTATATGTCAAACCATGATGATTAAGTTTTCACTTATTTTTTATTTTTGTATATAATATGTCCGTATTTCTCCTGCCTCACACAAAACAAGCAAAGAGATTTATAGCAGGCTATTCTTAAAGACTGTGGGCAACAATCCAAAGGAAGATGATTTACATTTCACCCACTTGAGCTGCAGAGGATTAATGGAGACAAAATGAGTGTAACCTCTGTTTAAATGCAGAGAATAATGGCCCTGGTAGAAATGACCTTCCCCTGTCTAGACAGCTGTGGAGGTGGTTATGGCTTTAAAAGCGGCCTCTTTTTTTGTGAAAAATTGACTTGAATGCCAACACAATTCAGATACCCAGTCCAAACGTCTCACATTAACCCACTTTGTCACAGAGAAGGTGCCAATATTGTACGTTTGTGTGTGTGTGTGTGTGTGTGTGTGTGTGTGTGTGTGTGTGTGTGTGTGTGTGTGTGTGTGAGATCCAAGCAGACATGAACAAGTTCATTTTCATACCAATGGGTTTTCTTGTTTGTCTGACAGGACGAATCCAGGATCAAGGCTACAGTGATGGATGTGAAGCCCGTTGATCATAAGGACTACAGCAAGAGGTTGATCATGAACATAAGGAAACTGTCTGCCTAGTAGCAACTTGTGACAAAGTATTGTTTTTTGCTTGCCTTTGCAAGATTCCCTTTGTTTCTGTACAGCCAACAAACAGCTCTAAACGTATGAAAATGTTTTGCCTACAAGGTGATTGTTTTGTTTTTTTCATCTTCCTGTGAATGAGTAATCCCATATGTACTTGCAAATGTTGACCTTTCTTTTGAAGAATAATGTTTGGTGACCTAATTCTGACTACTTTTTTTGTGGTTAACGTAATAGACAATGGTTTTCACCTTACTCTTTTGTTACTCGGGGAAGCAGAGAAGACAGTGGGTCAGGTCAGTAAGCCACAGAAGAAATCATCACTGTCTGCCTTAAGTCAGCCAGTTGTTCCAGCATGTACTGTGGTCATGCGGGGGTGGTGGCTGCTTTCAGCAGAGGACCAGCACAGTGCTAGCACTCAAAATGGCTGGGCTGGACCTGCACATCCCTGATAAGACCGTTTACTCTCCCACTCTCTTTTTCTCCCCTCCGTCTCCTACATACTTGCAAACATAAGCACATATACACATGCACAGTACAGACTTAATGGGAAATGTACTGCATTCTATTTAAGTGGATACAAGGTGTTGTCCATATTTTCAATGCCTGTTAGTGTATGTGTGTTCTATATTTCTGTAGTTCTGTCTTTTTATTTTTGTTTTGATGATTAACTCTGAAAATAAATGTTTGTAATCAACTTATTGACTTGTACAATGGCTTTCATTTGTTTCAATTTAAGTACCTAACAGTAATGTGTAAATCTGTTGAGCTGACACAACCAACCCTTACAGCGCCTGATCTGAGCCTATTAAAAGCAAACGAAAACATGTAGATTATTTCTTTTTTTTTTTTTTTTTAAGAGTTGCACCATGTGTATGGGATTTATTCAAGGGCTGGCACACAATGCCCTCTATCTCCTCAGGTTTTGCTCAGATGTGCAACAGATTCCCCTGCAAACTTGACTTTCATGTTGTATTAAAGCAGAGCATCAGTGAGGCTGCACCTCCCCATATTTCTTGTGATAACATCTCGTTTCTGCGGAGCGCTGCGTCTGTTGCCTGTAGTGTGCTGAGATGGATTAAACCTCTCTTTAAATGGTAAGGAAAGGTACGTTGGACTTATTTATTTCATTTTGCCAGGCATGCTCGGAGATATTGATTTGAGTTTGCCTGTGATCGCATTCCCACATCTCGTTGCTGACGCTGTTTGGTTATTTGAACTATTAATGTGCTTCCTCTGTTTTTCCTAGAGGTTGCAAGACATCTGTGAATCTTTTATAACGCCACAAGTCCGTTACTGTTGTAGGTAATGTCAAAGGTTGCCAGTGATGCCTCACCCCATTCCTGCCTCAAACTCAACAGAACAACAGGAAGAGCCTGATAGGACCTGGTTCCTCCTTAGCCATCCAAACTGAAACATTCTATTCAGTGATGCACACAGCGCTGCTGAGAGAGAGGAAAAAAAAAAGGTTGTACTTCTGCCAGGGTAAATCTAGCAGTTTCCCTTGGGAGTCAGAGGAAGAGAGTTATTTTCTGCCCTCATTTACATCTGGCATCCCATAAGCTTTTATTTGAAACAAGAAAACTGTAACTATTGTTCAACCCTCAGCTCAAGTGAAGTCCTTTGATAATTCAGTTCGCACACCTGTTTTGTAATTTTGATTAAGCTGATTACACCCTTCTAGTTAAGTAAAAAATTAGATTGTAATGCATTTATAATTGATTTTGCACTTGTTAGAGTGAGATTGGCAGATTAAACGGGACTGAATTACATTCGTTACTCCGGAATAGTTTGCTCTTGCTGTTTTTATTAGGAGTAGATGAGCGTGGCTAAATAGAATTGTCACACAGCATGGTGAAAATGAAAAATGTTGATTATAATATGAGTTGGCACTCTGCTGGGGTCATGGGTTTGTTTCCATCCCATCACCATTTACAGCATACTGAAAATGTAAAATGGTATCTATTAGAGGCACTTCTGATAAAGGTTTTGATCAAATGTCTTAATTTATGGTTGTAAGAGAACCAAAAACCTGTGACGGATGTCAGAAATGAAAACAAGTCAAAGGCATAATTGCACACAATGTTTTTTATTTATTTATTTTTTTTTTTATTTTTTTAAATATTTGACATTAGTAAGCACATTGAAAATTTGTGCATAAATACTTTGAAAATGTCGAAACTTAATGTGGGTCATAAAATAGGCTACATACAAGGCAGCATTTTCACTAATTATTGTGCTAATTATCCAGCATTGCCGCTGTGGTATCAACAGATGCCACACTGTTGAGCCATTGATTGCCTTGTTGCTGGGCTCATCTGTTATGTGTTTATGGGTTTGACATTTTCTGTCCTGGCCTGGGAAAATATCATTTATACGTTTTTATGTCAGACTTAAAGAACATCAATTTTATTCTAAATGCAATTGCCCATAAGATTGAGCACCTAAGGCGCATTGTAATTTGAGCAGTGTTTGCTTGGCTTTGTATCCCCGTTTAGATGCGTTGGCAGCTGCTCCCATCTTTTCAAGAATAGATACCTCTCATTTCGATCAACTCTTAATTCACTTTGGCGTTCAGTACTGCACATAACAGGTGTGCTAAGGTTTAAAGACTCAGGTTTCATTTGCAGCCAATCACCAGAGGGAGGTTAAGGTGTAGAAGATGTACTGTATTCTTCATCATTAGGCTGATAATACATGCCTGATTAAATATTAACTCGTATACATACCAATGCTTCATCAACAAATACAACATTATGTAACTATGATGCTGCCTCCATGTTGCTCTAATGAGACAAATTGTGTGGTATGTTGTTAGGAGCTGCTGTTATATGAATACGACAGTATTGCCTCCATATTTCTCACAGCTTAATGTGTGTACTTGTACACAAAAGTAGATTTGTAGATACAATTAGCTCTACCTTTAATAGCCAAACAGTAATTATAATCCAGTGATGTAAAATCCTTCTGTAATGGGCCATTCTGCATTATGAGTACTACACTATGGTATTGCTACTTTTACTTAAGTAAAAGATCTGAGTACTTCTTCTATCACTGGTTGTCTTTTCCTTTGCTCTAAGGCACATACCTAGCCATTTTGTGAATGAAGCATTTAATCCTATGCTAACTCAATTCTATATATTAATGGAATCTGTGTAATGGCACTATTACAGAAATTGAATATGCTCTGATAGTCCATATTCCACCGGAATATGAAACCAGTCTAGCTGTGGGGTCCAGTCAAAGTAATCACCAGTCTAGTCTTTAACATTATGGAGTGCTTAAGTACTGACAATATATTCACATACCGTAGGATGTGAATACATAAAAAAAAAAAAAGAAAAAGCACATATGCAAATCATTGAGTTATTGTGTTCGTATTCAGTCTGCAGTGCCTTATCCGTGGCCTTGTCCTGTCTGACGGTTGTTTGTTTTATTGCTGGTGCTTCTCCTTTGGACCTGTGGAGCCCGGCAGGTTGAGACTCTATGCTGATCTTAAAGTAGGGAAAGCCTGTGGCCCTGACACTATGGAGACAAATGGGCAGGAGGAAGACCCCTGGGGTGCTGTTGTAATGAATGGGAGTAAGCAGTCTGTGTGTTTTTCAAGATTCATGGGTCTCGTTCCTTTGCTAGGCCAGGGGTATGTTAGCTTATGTGTATGAGAAGGGACAGGTGCAAGACTTTGTTTGTGCTTGAGCACGCAGCAGCCAAGTCTAGACTAGGGACCTGTTGACCAAACACTGGCCATGTGGATGCAGCATTTTTTTCCCCCTCACTGGCCTTGCCAAGAGCTGTGCTGGTGATTGGAGAGAATAAGTGTTTCTGGCAGGATCTGTGCTCAGTCTTCAAATGGGGTGTGGAAAATTGCACTGACAGTCAAAAAGTCTGGCAGGTGGAGAGCTGATCGTTACAATAATTGTTGCAATCAAATAAAGTAATAATCCATTGTTGCTTCTGAAAAGCAGTGCAGATTGAATCTGTAGATACAAATGTGTATCGGGCCCCTATCCTGTTTCCACTTTAATTGGATTTGGGTGTAGATAGAGTTCTGTTTGTCTTCTCAAGCACTAGATTATAAGGCCATGTAGCAAATTTGTATTGTTATTTTCTCTGCGTTGTGTCCTTGTCATTGTGAGGGCCAGAAGTCCCGAAAAACACAGTTTACTTTGATTCGATTTCAATGAATTGTTTTCAGTTTTGTGTTTTGTTTCTCCATCGCAACTCTTCTCAGTTAAATGTCAGACTAGGGACAGAGTTGCTTTGTACAATTCTCATGGTAAATGTGGTAGCAATCTCTGATCCACAGATTATATACTTTTAGCTGGTGCAATATATTCTCCTATAGACTAAACAGTTCAGGTAATATCATACAAAGTGGACATGGTGTAATGGTTTGATATTTTAGGGCCTAGAATGAGACTGATGTGATCTCTGGGGTAGACAGTGTTGTTTAGTTGGTTTATAAAACAGTTACTTACTTTTGAGCCTCCACTGAAATGCACATGAGTTTCTGTTTATTTATTCGAAACAGAAGATTATTTATACTTGTTTAAATTCTGTCCTGTAATTCAACATTCAGTAACCTTTATCTCGACTGTGTGCGTGAGAGGATCTTATTCTTATACCGAGGTGATATGAATGTGGCTCTCAGTCTAGTTTACCTCAAACATTGCTATAGGAAAGAACTGGATTAGATGTAACAACACTTTTTATCTTTGAACACATATATAAAAAGGTCTTATGTTAGGTAGGTCTGGAGGTATAAATCCCTGAGGATGGGACCATTTTTTCTTCATCATGTAAAGAAACAAGGTAGAACGTCCATTAAACTGTACCTATAGGTTAGGATGATATTGTACACACCAGCATCATCTCATCTCATCTCATAAACAACAGAACAACCTTCCTGTAAACACAGATCCTCTAAGGAGGCTGTTTGTGTTGCATATACAGTCTATTGACATAATTACTGCATGTATATATATATATATATATATATATATATTTATATTAATATTTATATTGAATGAAATTAATGAAAATCATTCATGAAAAATGAAAATACAAATAATTTGGCTTGGATTCCATATGTATGAGGAAAGACGATGTTTGTCAGGTTTTTTTTTTTTTTTTTTAAAGGACCAGAATCAGCACCACAGGGGCGTTTTGAAAGGTGCTGGTAGAATATTTTTCAGATAGTCATTACAGTGAAGGAGGAAAGGAGAAAAAAGGAAAAACATCAAAGGTTCAGCACGTCACTGAAATTACTATTCCTAGTATGGTTTCCAATATCAAAATAACTTTGAAGTTTCATGTTGCTCTTTTGTAAACCTCACAAAGGAACTGACACCCCATGCTTTGAGATCCGCTGGTCTTCATTCTGTATGTACAGGTGCGGATGACCTTGTCTAGGTTCTCTTTAATTGGATGACCCAATGCTTTGAATAAGGGCTGCTCATCATTGAATATTGAGGACGGGAATCATCTCTGAGTTCACTGAAGTGTCAAGATAACAAGTGATTAGACAGAGAAAGGAGACATGGTGCGAGACTGTCAGAGTCCATCAACATACTGAAAATATCAAATCTATGTGTCCATTTCTTTCCCCTCTGGAAACACTTCTGTCTCCCTGAATGAACCGAGAGAGCCTTCTAAACAGTCATTTATTGTGATCCTGATACTGTACAGTTCAGTTATTGGATTCTTGTGCATCATCACACCCTCTCTATCCAGTTCCTCCCTGCCTGTCCGCTTTTACACTACTCTGCTTTGCTCTCCTTTTCAGCCTCTATACAGAGACATTTTTAATAGTCCCTGTGGTGTGGGATTTGGGCAGGCGTTTTAGTTATGTAACTGGGGCCCTGCTTCTCTTTTTCCTCCCTTCTTGTTTTTTTTCTCTCTCTCGTCCTGACTTTTTCATGCATTGGGGCTTTAATTGTTTAGAAATGCTGGTGGAGTTCCCTTCAGGCTTGAGTGTGTGACCTGCACAACGTCTATTTGTGTTCCTGCGCACGTGCCTCCAGGACACCACAGCTGTAGAAAGGCAGCTCTGCATTAGCTCAGGCTCACTCACTCCCGTCCTCTATGCTTCTTTCTCCCTCTCTGTACACTCCACAAGGTTTCTAAATTTATAGTAGTCCTCAGTGTGGAGATTCACTTTTAGCGGTCCTGTTTTTTCCCTTTTACATTGTTATCCTTTGTTACTTCAATATCTGTCTTCTGTGAGCGCTTGCACATTATCTCCTCAGTGCAATGGGAGTCCAAGTAGAACTCATGCATTCAAACATGTTTGTTTGAATTTATGCCAAGGTCTTGTTGGGAAAACAAAATTTGCTTGCTCTTCTGTTTCTCCCCGGGATACAGATTATATCTCCATGTCAAATAGGCCAGACCGGGGGAAGCGTCACCCCTTGAGGGAGGAGGCCGTAGCCTCGGGCCCTTCTACAATATGTCTCAGTAGTCCAGCTCTCATGATGCTGTGGGTGATGCACCGCAGTGACAGTCATTTTTTCCCCTGTGTCTGTACAGTATTCCATTTACACAAACCCTTCTGAGTTGCCCCCCTCCAACCAAAGTGAAGAGCGATTAGATTATTTACTTACTGTCAGCGGAACCGTCCCCTGTTTCTGGAACAAGATGAAAAAAGGGGGAAGTCAGGGAGAGCGACTGCACTGTCTCAGGAGCTGACAGCGTGCCTGCACTGGCAGCTTTACACACTTCCTGTTGGAGATGATATTTTGACATCTCTTTACAGACCCCTTGAAGACAAGGAGAATTTGGAGAAACCCTTTAGTCAGTCATGTGCATGCAATGGAAACGGAAAAAGAAGAATGAAGGATAAAGTGAAATGAAAAAGAAAAATCCTTTTTGGAACTATTTTTATTGTTTTTGTCACGTATCTTCAAATGCATTGTGCCGTTCAAATCATCACTGTCTCATTTAAAATATTTCCACAGAAATGTTTCCGTCTTGAGCTTATTACTGAGACAATGTTTGCAGTAACTGAAGAGAAACTCTGGACCATATACTCCAGACTAACAATTAGACACTTGAAAACTAGAGTTTAGTGGAAAATCTATTTGAAACTGTCAAATCCTCCTATCACTCAAATAATCAGGTTGAAGAACACAATAAAGGAGCATTTTTCTGTCACACTGTGCTGTCAGCTCTTTGGTCAAAGGCTTAGTGTGTCAGCTTGGGAGATCAATACCGTCTTCAAACCAACACAACAAGTAGAGCAGGTAGTGGGGAAGTCTTGGCAACACCAGTGACTCTTGGTTGTTTCTTTTTCTGGCATGGTGCTTTTAAATTATAGTGTCTTCTCCCTCTAACTGACTCTCACATTATCATCCTGGAAAAAGAGAACATACTCTGCTGCCGACACAACTCAGCTGTCAAGGTGCCTCAGCTTCTGCCCTGCCAGCTCCATGGCTTTGAATCAGCAGATGCCCTGCAGCTATCATCTCCCATCATTGCTTACAAGCCATTGTGCTTCGTGTTTGACTAATAAAATCAACAAACTGAAAACCAGGGTAGAGAGAGAAGCCGAGGGATGCTTTATGACGATCATTAATGAGGGAAAATTACGGTAATGTGCAGCATTACTCTGAAGATCTATAATTAAACAAGAATGTCCAATGCCAACTGTGTGTCTTCTGAGGAGCTCCAGGCAATGCATGCATGTCTGTAGTGGAAGAGATAACGCTGCTGTGTGGGTGGGAATGTCTCCTCGAGCCAGTAGTAGCCTGAACTAGCACCCATTGTTTTTGCCTAATTGAAGTCCTGATTTGGCCAAGCAGTGACCTATGTGTTTCCTGGTTGGTGTTTGAAGTTTCCTCGGTGAGGTAGCCACGGGGGAGAATTTAATGGTCTGTGTATTTGGATTGTTTATCCCATCAGCAGCTGCACTATTGAACCACACAGGAAACGTAACAAGAGTAGATGAGCAGGGAGGGAAATATGTCATATTTGAACCTGAGGATATGTCTCTGACTGGGAGCTGGGCTGGAAGCTTTACAGCAGAAAGCAAGGTGGTGGGACAGTGTGATACCAGGCCTTACTTGCAGGCTTCAAAGCAAGGTGGAGAGATGTTTGGGTCAACATCTAAATCCCTTCTTTTCATGCCTGTCAGTTCTGGAATCAACAACAACCCCTTAAGACTGAGGTTTAAACTGCAAAAAAAGACAGAGGGCCTGGTACTGTCCCCTGCCATGTTCTGTACCCTGAGTTATCCCGATAAAGAAATAAGCCCAGGATCTGGTGTCACCAGGAGCAATGCTTCAACCACAAAGGATTCTGTAAGGTTGTTCATTCTGTTATGAATACACAGTGTAGTACAAGAGTTTATGTTTGAAGGAAAACACAATTTGTGGTAAGAATGAAAAGAAACAGAGAGAAGGATTGTAACATCATCCTCAGATTGGGATGATACAATATTCTGTGATAAGAAATGTACACAAGGGGGCGCACGGTAGCTCATCTGGAAGGAGGAGTCCTTACTATTTATGAGTGATGAGAAGTTCAGGAAATCTATTTGTATGTGTTTGTATGTGTTTTTGGAATGCAGGTGTCTCTAAATACTACAATACCCATAAGACTCTGCTGTCATATACATGAATCAGAGCAGTGGGGAATACAAAACACTTTGTTGTTCAGTTTGTGAACAAAACATGTTCCCGTAATTGCCAAATTAATCCAAAACTGACTCAAAATTTGAAAGTAAAATGAATAAGGTCAGTTTCCTCAGCAGTGTAATTTTTAGCTTCCGCTTGTCGTGTTTTTAGTAAGTATTTTGCACTGACGATTCAACTAGGAGAATTGATGTCCACCCAACTGGGAGTTATGTAATGTTTTCTATTACAAAAATGAATGGGACTTTTGCTTATGGAACCAGGGACAACATAAATAACTCCACCCACTGTGAAACTCTATTGAAATTCACTTAATTTCCTGAACTGAGTAAAAGAGTTACTGAACACCCCCTAAAAATCTTGTTTTGCTAACCTCCAGTGTTTTAACTTCTCACCTTGCCACAGGTGTACTCCAGGACAACATGTCATCAGTGCTGGGTGTGTGGCTTGAAATGCAAAACATTGCTTTGCTCTGTTAAGAAAAGTGCTATATAAATAAAATGTATTTTAATTTAATTTATTTTTTATTTATTATTATTATCTGTGACATGTTAACTCATGTAACAGTAGAAGATCACAGTCTGACTTGGAAATATCAGCGATATCCAGCCACATTTACTAACATTAGCCAGCAGCTGTTCACACTAGACCCCTGAGTGTATCAAACTAAGCTACAATATGGTGTGTTTTATTATTTATAAAAAATATGCATTTTTTCCCCCTAATATTACATAGTCTTGCTTCAAGGAAATGTTTGAGATGTTCAGCATACAGGCTTCTATTGTTTGTGTGTTTGCTGTGAATAGTTTAATAGTGACTGTGTTTTCAAGAGAACATAGCTTAAATGAAAACAGTTCACAGCGAGGTCTGCAGATAAACCAGAGTAACCCAAGCATTGTTTTTGAAAAGATACACTGCTGAGTTTTTCTAATTTCATTATCAGGGTTTTTGAACACCACAGAATTCCATTCACCCCCATTATTCTGGGGTGAGGCATTAGTCTGAGCAGGGGATATCTTAAAACCTTGGCAAATAAAAGGAAAACTATCTGCATTTCCCAGAAGGGAAAAGTGGGAAAATGTGTTTTTTTGTGATTTGGTGAACTGACCCTTTAAACACCAGATGCTGAATATGCAGATATGAAAACAAAAACAGCAGAAAAGCTGTTGAAAAGAGTTTTTCAGGGAGGTTTTTCGATGTTTTGTTCACCTTTATTTATGCAACTGTCTCGTGGACAAAATATTAAACATATTTTAATATACTGCAGTCCAGCACAGCACCACCACAGAGTACAGCAAATGCAGTTGAGTTAACATCCTCTTTATAGTGACAAACCAAGAAAATCTGAGGAGCTTGATAAAAGACTAAACCGGTCACTGGCTGTATGTAAAAAGGACACACGGCTCTATCAATCTTGTTTTGCAGATAAATGAATGGAGGTCTAAAAGTCCTAAACACTCAGAGAAAGGCCTGCAGTAAAATAACTCTGATCTTACAAATCAGTGGTTGCATCTTTCATTGGTAAACAGCTGTCACAGAAGACTTGTCTTTTGGGGCTGATATTGCTTGTTCCAGGATAAATGGGAATCCAACACACCACTGAGAATGGCCTTACAAATATTGACACATCTGTCAGCCTCTCTGATCTTTAATGATGGCTTTCTGAGCCTACGGGGACGTCAATTCTTTTCACCTCACCACATGACAGCATCTTCTGGAAAATGGCAGCTAAAGAGAGCTAGTGGGGTGTGGATTTGACAATATTGTGTGACAAATTTTATTTGCAGGTTCAGTCAAGCAATGCTAATGATATCAATGGGCAACAAATTGTTCCAACCATGGTGGTGCTTCACATTTAACAGGTCTGATTAATGTATGATGCCATCTCATGGGGCAATAATGTTATTTGTATTGTCATATCTCTGAGTGTTATGTATAAAAACAATTTACTAAGATACCACATACTGTAATTGTTGCAACCATATAGCCACTATAAATGTTTACTAAGATATTATTGCTACTCCACATTTTAGACTTTTGTTTAAACAACACAAAGGGATTTTTATGGTTTGAGATGAAGAACTGTTTGTGTCCTCGTCTCCACAAAAACCACCAGAGGCTGTGTGCATACTGTATCTTATAAAATGAGTTTTAGATTAGCTCTATTTCTCTCCAGAAGCTTCATGCATATGCAAGCAAAACCCATTATTTCTGTAACACTCGCAGCCTCCATTAGCTCATACATCACACTGGCCAAAACTCACACTATCTGTCACTGGAATTCTGCAGCTGTAAATATAAACAAACCCTTTCTGCAAATATCAAAATTGTTTAATGACACAATTCCAGTCATCTTCAGCTGTTTTCCCGCCTGCTCGTTGGAGTATTGGGAACAAATGAAACGAGAAGCTACACCTCCAGCTGAAAGGCTACGCTGCTCAATAAAAGTGAAAAGCAAATATATTTTGTATTTGTCATGTTAATGCGGTCGTAACAACAAATGTCAACATGAATGTGATTAAATCATTTGAAATCACATTTTTCATTGGTTTGCAAGGGATGTTGATTTTATAAAAGAGTATCTTGTGCGCAATGGAGCTAAGAAGTGAGAGTTCATAAAAAGCAAGCTGGCATTCAAGGTGGGTTATAATTAAAATGAACATGTTGAGGAGGAGATTTTGCCCAGATACGACAGAGCACTGTGCTGACATAATTGCACGTGTTGCGCTGGCGTGCGTGCATGCGTGTATGTGTAGTCGTGAACTAGATAACACCAAGCAGTATACAATTGAGCTGAGCCAGATAGCAGACAACAGAGACAGATTGAGCAAACTGTCTGAATGAAACTCGTTGAGAGTATAAGTCCCCATGTTCTCTCCTCTACCAGGAGTTATTGATTTAGCTAAAATTGATTATGACTTGAAATGGCTTTTCAGCAGACTATGGGCTACGTAGAAATGGAGTGATTGGGTTAAGATGTATTATGGGTCATTAGGTTTGAATAAAGACATGTCCCTGCCAAGACAGCAAGTGAGCAGAGGCCATTCTGACTGTCCCAAGCAATGGCTGAATGATGAGGGCAAGACAAATCCTGACAGAGATTGCTCTTTACAGACGCACATCAACACAGGTCAGTGATGAGAGTTTCTTTCTAAACACTGAATCTCAATTTCATCTTCCTCATAACGGCACCACACGCATGCATATTTGTTGGTGTCGGCGTGACCTGTAATCCTTCTGCACCAGCATGGTGGCTATTGTTTTATTACAAAAAGAAGTTATGATGGCGCGCACACACAGTGACCCTGAACAGCCTTGCTGATCAATGTGCAACTGGGCACCAGGCTTGTGTTTATTGGCAGCCACTGGGCGCCTGGATTTGGTTGGCTGCATCTGTATTGCTACTGTAAACGCTCCCTCATTAACCAAAATCATTTTTGCACAGGATTAGAAAAGCTCTGCCAAAGCTGCCCCTTAATTATTGCAACCATTGATTACTTTGTGGCATTCTTCAGTGGCTTTGGTGTTTGTGTGTGTTTGTAGGAGGATGCAACATTACACATGTACTGTTCATGTGTATTATGTGGATTGATTAAATGCCACTGTTAATAGAGCTTAGCAGAACCGAGGGTGCTTAAAAAAAACAAACTTTTTGGCATTTCATTATCTATGAATTAATTATGTTTTCATGTTAACGTGCTACATCACTAAAATTTCAGATTAGTTCAACCTGCTTAACAGATTCATTTGGCCACTTGTGGGCAGCGCAAACAAGGTGTAAACACGGAAATGATCACCTTTTAAGTTGATATGACTAATGTGTTGGCAAACAGTTACTATTTACACATTGGGCAGACATTGAGAAACATAATGATTCATTTGAGAGAGCTGTGTAGATTCTCCACCTAGCTTATTCAACACCTACTACACCAAAGGAAATATGTGACTCTTTAGCTGATAAATGCTCAGCTATGTTCACCACCTAGTTGGTTAATGTGTGTGTCTGTTAAATGCCAGGCAGGTAGCATGCACTGGGTTTTTAGAGCTTTCTTATGCTGAAAACAATTATGTATGGAAACAGTGCCAATGAGAGCAGTGAGTGTAAACCAAAACAAAGTTAAGGACTGGAAATTCAAAACAAAATGAGCTGAAATACACTAAAATGCTTTGCAGAGCTTAAGGGAGTCTGAGGGTTCATCACAAGCCGCAACCTCCATGGCTGGTAAATGAATCCAATATGGAGTAACAAAAACTGCAGTTCCTTGCACGGCCACTTGAGGTTGGCTACATAAGTGAAACAATCTCCATAAAGCTCCACAATAAAATGCCCAACTTAACTGGTCTCTGTAGCTAATTTCCCCTTCATGACAACTCTACTCAAGGTTAATTTTTATATAAATCACCTCTTTAAATGATATTAAGGCTTACATTTATGCATAATTGAGGGCATGGACACTTTGTTTTTAGTAACCAGGCTTCGCCTCAGCTCCACCCATGCTCCATGTGACAGAGTCAGGACTGCCAATCGGTGACATCATTGAGACAACGTCCATTTTTATTTATACAGTCTATGATTTATGAACTCCTTTTGCATGACACATAGTCATTTGAAGTCATGTTAAAAACACTAGTATTGTCTGGACCAATAAGCTATGTGACTGCTGTATGTTGTCATTATGATGAACATACTTTCTTTTGCAGTTAGTTTGATTTAAAAGCATTAAAGACTTACATATCTACACCATGTTGGTGTCTGTAAGTATCGGATTCCCACACAGCTTTTGCTGCCACTTCTTTTGTAAACAAACCTAAGTAACCATGTTGCGAGTATTGAAGTTTTGCACTGATGGAATTACACAAAAAAAAAACTAAAGACTTGCCAGTGTGCTTAGAAATGTTTTGCAGTCCCTTTCATAACATGCAACTACAAACTAAGCACTCCTCAGTGTTAAAACACGGACGAATAAATCAGCTGAAATGGTGAGCAGTAGGCTTAAAAACAGGTTCCCATGGAAAATATCAGCTTTGTTTTCCGTCACAGAAAACAGAGCGGAGAATGTGTTTTTGTTGATTTTTTATTTCAATTCCCGCTTGCTTGGGTAAAAAAAAGTGAATCCTTGTATTTCTGATGTCAAGAGTCCGTGAAATAGGTAGAGGAGGGGTGGGCGCCCCTGAAGTCAGCGCAAACTGTCATCACGTTGATAGTGTTTTTCTGAAAGGCCCATAGGAGAAGAACTGAGGACTCTCACTTTTGTATGGTGGGAATAGAGGATAGCTCTTCACTCGCTGTTTACATATTGTTGTCCCCTCTGAGAGAGGAATAATAAGTAAGATGATACGTAAGCTACAGCTCCTGACTGGGAATATAATACAAGTATTTATAGTGTGCATCATATTTTCGTTTTTATCCCTGTCCCATCATTTCAAGTGGTGAATATCTGATTAAAATTAGCATCATGATTAGCGCATATTATGTCCTCTTGACCCCATACATCTTAAATAGGGCACATTTGGAATTATGAATGGCAGAGATGAAACCTCTCACCTCTAAGTTGGAGGCCTCTGTCATGTTAAATTTATGTATTTGTGACACATGCTGCCAAAATGCTTAGTGTTGCGTGAGGATGCAGAAGGACATTTGACCTGATCTCTGTCATTAGTGGGCTTATTATGAGTGTAAAGTAAAATGTCCGCCAGGTGTGTCATTGTGTGTGCACTGACGTATGGGCTGTGGCAGGGAATAAAGTGCCCCTGAACCCAGAACCATCTTAGTTTTTAAAATCATGCAGCTACAGGGGAGACTTCTATTTTGTTCATAAATGCATGAGGTTGGTGCGATTTATAGCTTGATCATTGGTCAATATTGGTAAATTGTGGCATATAACTTTCACCTATTATTTGACTGAGAGAGCTTCTCATTAATAATTACACATTTGCAATTACCTTTCTGATTGTTTTATCCTTGAAGTTAAACTCTTGCTTCCTAAAAACAAGGATTAATTTTGCTTTGTCTTGCTTTGTGTTTTAGATATCCATTGTTTACCTCTAAAACATTTAATTAGCTAATTTAATAGAGACAGGGAAAGAGATGGTAGCTGCCCTTGTTTGACTAGAAGTCAAAGAGGCTGATCTAACAGAATCACAGCGGATATCAAAGGTTTTTTGGCAATCACACTTTTATTAAACTTCTCACTATCCACTGAGCTCATTTGCTAGCCATGTCAAGATAACAGATGAGTCATTATGTACAACAATTAAAAAATTATAGGATTTTCATTTCATCCCTGTTATCATATATATTCCTCCGGGTTAAACAAAATCACTCTCTAGATTGAACTTGACTGTTTCTATTGACATTTTTCAGATGCACTAAGCTCAGAAGAACAGGCTGATCTGTGCTCAGGTCAAGTCAGAGTCATTCACACACTGCAGGGCATCTGACAAAACACAATCATTATGGGCAATAAAGCACATCAAGTACTAACAGAGAAAATTTAAGGGTAATCTCTGTTGAATGTTGACATGTTGCCTATGTTTGTGTGTGTGTGTGTGTGTGTGTGTGTGTGTGTGTGTGTGTGTGTGTGTGTGTGTGTGTGTGTGTGTGTGTGTGTGTGTGTGTATGCCCCTGCTGAACTGGCAGTGAAGTAATTAAGTGAGAAAATATGGTAAAACGAAGAAAGTAAAGCAAGTGTATGGTGTTTCTAACCTTTCCCTGACCTTCACACAGGAAGGTCCTCTGCATCTTATGTATTCCTCTGTGAGCATTTACAAGGCCTAACAATATCATCATATCACTGATACAAACCTTTAATCAGCGGTTTATTCTTCTGTTATTTTCAAACGCTAATAAGGACTTCCTTATGTATGGAAAGGTTGTTTAAGTATTTAAAAGAACAATATATAAAAAGGTCTGGCTAATGTTCATCTGCACATACTAATAAGGTATATTAGTGATATTGTATTATACATTTATTGAGGCTGTTTTGAATGTATGCTTAATTGCTGTTTTCATTGTACTGTGCATTCTTCCCACTTTACTGAGGTTTAAAGTTTTTGATCTTAAACCAATCTCATCACAAGTTATGTTTAGTAGCTGTTCTGATCATATGACATGATCTTCATCAGCAGATTAAATAAAAGCTCACAAAAAAGGGGAAGGACAATCTTTATTGGTTTTGTGTTTGCAAAGCCTTTTGTTTATTCTGAAGAATTGTAATGTTTTTCTAATATCAATAAATGGTGTAGAACAATACCAATGCATAGTAATAATGATAATAATATACATTGTTTAGTATTGTTGCTTAAATTGTTTTCTCAAATGCTGCAGATGAAGAAGAATAGTTTTACTCTTGCCATCAGATTCTTATGACGGAGTATTAGGGCCATACTAAGAGACAAAAAAAAGTCATAGTATTATGAGAACAAAGTCATACTATTAGGTCTATGAGAATAAAGTGGTAATATTACGAGAATAAAGTCATAATATTAGGTCTACGAGAATAAAGTCGTAACATTACGAGAATAAAGTCATAATTTTGCAAGAATAAAGTTGTAATATTGCGAGAATAAAGTCGTATTATTACGAGAATAAAGTAGTAATTTTATGAGAACTGTCAGCCTGTTGGCTCAGCCAGCAAAACTGTTTAACGACGAAATTATCAATACGTACCTGTTGACTGTACGGTACGACTGAGACAAACAGCAGCTGCTGAGCTCAGACTGAGGCTGCTGTTTGGTTGAGCTGGTCACATTAGGTCTTGATAACTCTATCGAAGCTTTTTTCTCATTAAAACGACTTCTTTTCTTGCATTATTATTAACTTATTCTTCTTCACATTACGACTTTTTCCTGTAATACTATGACTTTATTCTCGTAATTTCCCCAAAAATCTAATATTTTTTTCTCTTAGTCTGGCCCTAATACTACGTCGTAGATTCTCAAGTGTGGTAGTCAAGTTAATTTTATACACAATAGCCCAAAATGATTAATATTAGAGTGGTTTACAATTTATACAAAAACCTCTAGTCTTAGACCCCCAGTTTGGAAATTGAAAAACTCCAACAGTGAAACAACAACAGTGAAGGAATGCCTGTTCCAGGGCAGGCAGACATGCAGTCCTGGGAAAGCACAGCAGTAGTGAATCAATCTTGGAATAAAACAGATGATGTTTGACATTGAAAGCATTACTATATTCCCATCTTTGTAGTAGAGGACTGTGTGTTCCTGCATTATAATAGCATTGCGTTCTTACACTTGTGGGTGGGTGTATGTACTGTATGTGTGTTTGTATGTACCTGTGTGGGTGTTGCACAATAAATGCTCAGTCCAGAGCATATAAAAGCATATCAAAAGCTTTCATTGAGCGTGCTGTTAATTGAGTACACTGGATAGTGTGCATGTGCCTCACAGTATCTCTGGGCAGAACCGACGCTTGTCTGCATCTTTCTTCTCCTCACCATGAATTAAAGACATCGCCTCACTTCCTTGTGTCCTTGTGGGGGGTTGTTATATGTGTGTGTTTGAGAGAGAGGGAAAAGCAGAGAAAGCCTGTTTGATCTGACAAGCTTGAATTTAATTGACTGTGATGGGGCTACAGAGGACACATAAGAAGAAGGACGGACAAGAAGCAGAGGTGGTTTCCATTTTTGTCCAGTTCTTTCAGTGATGACAGAAAGGAGTGCCGACAGACTGGGTTGGCACTTGTTACTTTTGAACCACAGCAACAGTCGGCTGCTCATACTTAAAGTATGGGTTATACAAGTTTGAAATTAAGTTTATCTCCAACCACAGAGACCCCAGATGGGCTTGAAAATGTTTTGTTACCCACCAAAGAGAGCTGAAGCTGTTTTTCCCACCACATGAATTCACAGAAAATTCTGCATGCTTTTTGGTTTGGGTTTACAAATTCATAGCATCACATCCATCCTGAAATATTTGTGATTCTTTGATCAGAAACCTACCTTCATGAAAAGACCTTGAAAAGATGTATTTTTTGCACACCACCTTCCACGCTGACTGATGTGAAACTCTACAGAGGTAATAATTTCAATGTGTATCACAGCTTTTTTAGATTCTGACAGTTGCCTCCCTAGTGTTTGTGGGATAGAGGCTGATGGGATAGATGGAATCTCTTAGAGTCTCCCTGTTGAGACGACTTAGCAAAGCAAGAGAGGTGGGAGGCAGGTTTTTCGAACAGTTTTACATCTTATTTTTAGCGGCGAGAAGAGAACAGCACGCTGACACGAGTAGCGGTACCACAAGTCCCCTGTGACGGCGTGGCACTCACAACACTGCCTCGCCGTTTGCTGTCAGTGCTGTGGGGATGTGACGTGGGAGCTTGATTCTCCAACTCAGACCCCCAGGGAAATAGCAAAGGACACCATTGGGTACATTTTTACATTTTTATAGCACGCTCCGCAAACCTTATTACAAAAGATGGCAGGCCGTTCCTTGCCATTAAATTAAAATGAAAAAGAAAATCCTTACCATTTTTCATTTTCTTTGGGCTCTGTTTATCTATTCATTTATCTTCCCATTTATCACACTTGTCACAAAGACTTACATGTTTTTCCTTCCAGCCAGTTAACCACCTGCCTCCAGTAAACATTCACACGCCAAATCACTTTTTCCTTATTGTGGTTAATAGCTCAGAGTCAACAACCTTTTTGAGACAACCTTTCAATTACTCAAAAAGATTACAGTGGAGTCTGCTGAAATAACCCTCAATGTCATTAAAAGAAAATGAATTTGAAAAACCAGTCTGAGAAAGGAATTGTGCTTTCCTTTATATATGAATATAAATATGCAAAGAACGGACAAAACAACACTTCATTAAACAAACCAATCCAGTACACAGACAGCACAAACAATGGTCTAAAAAGATTAAAAAGTGTTGAATAAATCCTTTTGTAAGTTTCTACACTATCTATCAAAATAATAGATAGATGAGGTGGAGGATTTCCATGACATGCCAGGTGTGTTAGAAATCCGGTGGGCTGTTGGTATTCCTCATCTGTACTAATATCACCTACTGCATTAGATAATAGACAGTAGGGAGCACTGATAACTCCCTTGCATGTTGGTTGCACATCTGTGCAGGCCAGCTGTGCTCTCCCAAAGCCAAGAGAGACATGATGGGCATGGTCAGTAGGGGTTTGGTTGCGCAAAGAGAGGTTATGGTCCAGATCTACACACCTGACAGGAGGAGACTTAAAGGCGCCCTGTGGAGTTTCTAATCGCTAGTGAAGCTACTGTATGGAGCAATTTTTTAATGAGTGGGTTTGCGTTTTGTATGTATCTAAGCAATATACATTCCTACTGATGGTCAACAACACAATTCCACTGAATGTGGAACTCTGTTATTGGCAGCAATACTACAGAAATGTAGCAACGTGCCAGAGAAACATAGGCATCGCCAAGGAGGGGCTTGAGGATGGTATAGCTACCCATAAGATTTCCGTAGTGCCCCCTGTTAATATAACAAACCAATCTTTTTAAGTTAAAAAAAAAAACATGATGATCTATTGATCTGATTGGGGAATGGGTGCACCATGCATTGAACTTTTGACCTTACGTCCACTTCCTGTTAGCCAGAGTGCACGCAACTGACTCCTTGTAGTTAACTCTCTGCAGTGCTTATTTATATAATATTAGGTCTATAGCACTGAGTACTGTTGATTCATTAGTTGAGGTGTGTGTGTGACTGGCAGCATGAGTTTGTGATTTCAGAATCTGACGCTGAAATGTGCACTCTCTTTTTCCACAGCCTTCACTGTAATACACTTCTGCAGCTCTGCAGCTCTGCAGCTCTGCAGCAAGGAGAGAAGTCAGCGGTGGAGGTCAGCAAGTGCAAGATTTTTTAGGGCAGTTAATTTGTTCTTTAAAGAAGGTATGTAATAAGTTTATTTTAACACATTCAAAAATCACCATAAATTATCAAAGAAATAACACTTTTGATGTTATGTCAAATAATTGCATTGTGTTGCCTCAAGAGTCACTGTAGTGTCCAGTCTGGGTGAGGGAAAGACGCCCCATTTGGCAGCATATAAAGAAGTGACAGAAATAGAGGCAAAACAAAAGTTAACATTGGTGTCGCTTTCCACCACTGGAGACAGCTCTTGGCGAGTTAGTTCTACATCAAGACAAGCTGTTCATGCTCATGTGGGCTATTTATCAATAGTTTATAAAGGTAGCTAAATATATATAGGTATAGGTATATATAGTATACAATTACTGACAGTGTCAATAATTCAATCGTTCAGTCTATTTTACAGAAACCAAAAGCACCAAAGTATCAAATTATCAAATTAATCATTCCTAATTGATATGTTACTCAATAGCCTAATTTTAGCCTAAGTACTATTGATACTGGTTTAAATAGACAATCTGATTCTAGTTCCCATCTTGGCTGTGCAAGAGTTTTGTGCAAAAGGAATTAAAGGCCTTTCCCAAATAAAGGCAGGTTGAGTTCAGTGACTAAAGCAAATAAAAGCCTGGGCTATTAATTGAACTTGTATGGTATATCCATTCTGTAAAGTGGGGTGAAAGCTCCACTTAGAGATCAATGCCAGTTGGCTCATTCTCAACCTGCAGCAGCCTTCTACTTACACTAACAAGGATGTTTTTCTATCTTCACACATCAGCTATTGACCAAAACACTTGCCTCCCAGGATGATATTGGCGTTACAATGTTGTCACACCAGAGACACATCAGTGATAAAACAGGGCCAGTCCTCTGCCGCCGACCTGGAGTGATTATTCTGTACAGAGCTGCAGACCAGGCCGAAAGTGTCGAGTGTCACGCTGGTCTGGTCCCAGCAGCACGTCTTGAGCTGCCATGGCCTTGTGCAATTAGCTTGGAGGACTGCAAATGCACCTATCAAATTAAAGCAGTGCCTGATTCACTTGTCACAAAATCAATGCAGATCCGTCCCCTAATGCAAGAGGCAACGGCGTCCAAGAAAGTGTGAACAAAGTGACGTCTCTCCTGCTTTTACCATCATGTTCCTTCCCTCGGCTCACTGAATGTGATACAACGGCCTTATAGTATTGAAGTACTGTCAGGGAGCGGCAAATGAATTGTTATAGCAACTGCTGTGGATCACAGACACAGAAATATTTTGTTTTTCATATCCTTTGTTTTTGTAGAGATGGTTGTATTTTGTAAGAACAGAAAATCCTTTGGATATTCTGGTCTTCTTACAACCTGCCATCTCCCTTCCTGTACCAGTCTGGCATATTTCAAGGCTAATGAAAAGAAACTGACAAGCATCTAAAAGGAATATTTTACTTTGATATAACATTTTGTTTTAACTGCATGCTTACTCAACTTTTGACATTAGTTGCCCCGTAAGCTTATTCAACTTACAATACTGTTTTCTCAGCAAATTCCTTTATTGATAAACCAAATATAGATTTTTACCTGAAGCTTAAATTAAATTCCTTTATTAAAAATAAGCAGAGTAACACAAAGTAATTTATACCATGTGACACATGGCACAATTTTCTCACATCCTGTTTTCTATCAACATTGGTTTATTTCACCTTATTTGACCTTAACCAATCAACCTAAACATTAAGTCATAATCACTCTTTAACAGTCCCAGTGTATCAGGTTTAAAGGGGACTGAAAAGAGTCATTCTGCTTATCGGGGCATCAGATCAGAACATTTTTATTCTGGAAGCCAGTGATTATAGCCGTATTGTTAAGGTAAGAAACAAACAACAAACAGCAATATGTTGTCCAGGGGGTTAGTCTTGTCTAACAGTACAATGGGTGGCAGAATTCCATCTTAATTTTTTAATTTAAAATTACTCTTTGTTCTAAAGTTACTGCTGAATATGATATATACGAACTGTTGTATGTTGTAAAGAATTGTACATAGTGTGTATAAATTCAGATATAGTATTAGTGTACTGGCATTTGGCCTCAGTCTTTGAGTTCATCAGCGTGGTTTGTTTTCTGTAAACACAGCTGGAGTCTGGTACTTGTGTGGGCAGTACAAACCTACTTGGAAGCCGTACAGGCGCACTGATACACCCATGTGCACTGGTGTATATGTGTATGTGTCTCACAGAGATGATGAGAGGGTGATGAGCATCACATGTAAAAATATGTGCTTTTAAGTGCATGTTTGTGTATTATTGTAATGTGCCATGCTGCGTGTCAGTGTGGGTGTGTGTTTATCTGAGTGATGCCTGTGCCGCGGGGCAGGAGCACAGAGCGAGTGAGTGAGACAAGCTTGAACTCAACCTCAGACGCCCTGGAGCTTCCCACTGAGTGGGAGCATGTGGGTGAGAGGGGACACACTTGTGTTGTCTTCTTTTGTTGGAGTGGCAAATATCTTAGCAGCAGTGTAATCCAGGAATGGTGTTCCCTGGTGTACCAAATTCTGTGACCCGTCTTTATCACATATATAAAATATGGATAGCGACACACAACATGTCTTAAATGTACTTTGATAGTCACAAGTTTTGATGAAATTTGTGATTCTGTGATGCTAGAGCAAAAACCACATGAAACAGACAAAAGGGTTGATAAATATTCATAGGTAAGGTGTGAGGGCTCTATACACAGACAATTTCTGTCATCACAACAATTAAAATGTGCTACCTTTTCTGTAGCTATGGGGTATTTCTTTCTTAATAGCTATCAGAATTTGTGACCCATTAAATCTACAATGAAAGAACAACAGAAACCTTTGTAGCGGCAACATAGCTTAACTTCCCATTTGGGTCACAGTATTTGTACCGGCAGCAGAAAAGCCTCTTCAGACGGAGAGGTTTACTATCCCTCCACTTCCTCTCTTACAGTAATATTTAGCCTTAGCTGATACACAGGAGGTCGCTTGATTTGTTATCTCTGTTGTCTTCGTTAGAGTGGATGTCGTATTCTGTCTTAATCCTCAAAATGGTGTGAAATGCAATGTTGTTTTTAAAGACAAAGAGATAAAGAAACAAAACCCTCTTTGATTATTAAACTCTGTTTCATTGTTGTGCATAATCAGTACACAGCATCAAAGTATTGGCTTTGGGAGTGTTGCCAGTGTGGTATTGGAATGTGTGCAGAATATGACATGATAATTAGATACTGCTGGCCCAGTGATCAGGCCCATCAGCTGCAACTGACACCCTTCATTGCATTTCAAACAGCGCTGTGGTGAAGCACAATGGAGCGTCCTGACTACTCTGGGAAGTTCGTGTTATTTCCCTGTACATAGAGAGGCAGGGAGAATTAAGAGGGTTTGGTGGGAAGGTCTGTCACTAACTAGCCTCAAGGTGAGTGACAAAATCGCTACAACATCAGCATAATTCATTCTCTTTGTACCCAGCGGTAAAAGAGCCAGAGAGCCACTTTGTCAGTAGATCAGAACAGAGTTTTATTCAAATTAAAAACTGGGAGATATCTGGACATGGACTCCCAAAATGTGCTGTGAAAAAAAAGAAGCTCCAATTTTCCTCCTCTTGCTCAGTGCTTAAGTAGAGCACTTGTATGTCGATGCCCTGTACCTCCCCAGAATTCCTCAGGATGGATTTGAATTATGATTCTGCAACAACATTTTGCAGAAATTATGTGCTCTTGCTTAAATTTGTTCAGTTTTTCCTAATTTTAATTTCATAACTTTATAACTTTACAGGAAACCTCCTGGGGAATAACTATTGAGTAACTATTTTGGTTCTGAGAGAGTTCTTTGAGTCAATTTAGTCGTGTTGAGTTTATGAGTGCTCCTGGTTGCCCAGCAGCTGGTCCCAACCAAGAAATAGCCTGACACATAATCCCCCGTAGAACTGCAATTTATTTGTTGGATTAGTTAGTGAGTTTTAGGGAGGCTGCTAAAGGGATTTTGTTTCCTTTGGATCAGGCCAGGCTAGCTGTTTCCCCCTGTTTCCAGTCTTTATGCTGAGCTAAGCTAAGCTAAGATAAGCAAAGCGAAGCAAAGCGAAGCAAAGCGAAGCAAAGTCTAGCTTCTAATTTAACATACAAAAATGAGAGGGGTACCAAACTTCTGATCTAACTCTTGTCAAGAAAACAAATATCCCTAATTATTTTTCCTTTAAACCCAAATAAATTGAAAGACCAACAGATGCACATGCTGAGCTCATGAAAGATTATGCCAATAAGTGTTTCTAGGCTCTTGGATCAAAAACTATTTTAACACTAACACCATCACTCTGTCACTGTTATATAGTATAACATGTTAAAATTGCCTGCTACTGTTTCCCTTCTGTATATTCAGTCATTTTATTTGACATTTTGGTCCCTAGGTTATATTTAGAATAAGTGAAATTCTGCTTACAGTGAGTGCAGAACCTAACGTGACATCTCATCAGCAGCCCTGAAGAGGACAGAATAAAATGCTGCTGTGAAGAGTTTTCCTTCTCTCAGATCTGCCAGAGGAATGATTAATTGTGGGTGGGGGGGAGTGCTGTGTGTGTCATTAGCCTCTTGACTGGAGCGTGGACCCCTCCAGGAGTGATGGGCTCCGCGGCTGCTTCACACTCAAACGGCGACGTCTCTGTTCCTCAGGCCTCCTCAATTGATTGCGTGTGTTAATTGTAGGCATTGATCAGAAGAAAAGCAGACCAAAGAGCCTTTTCAACGGGACCGTGAGCTTGCAGGAAAAAAAGAGTGCTGCCGTCTTAAGGGGAAATTTAGATTTCTAGGAATTTAGGGTGTTATTTTCATAAATTTGGCTTAAGTTAAATGGCTAAGACCTGAAAACGCCATGCTATTGTTATGTTTTTTTTCTCTGTTTTAAACAAATTGTTTGGTTAGTTAAACTTACTTGAAGAGATGATGGGAAATGGTAAAATTATAACCAAACTGTCTGCTGTAAACATCTATTTGGTGCTCTTACCCCCAATGTGTACTGGACACGTGACTGGATGGTCTTCCTCTCATGTGTTTTTGCTGGACCAGCTCAGGTCTCTGAAGCATAAAAATCTAAATAAACCTATATAAATGCTTAACTTTATTCACAATAGACATTCATTTAAGTTGAATGATGCTATCAATAGCTTATCTTGTTTGTGGAATGCTACATTTCCCCCCAGTTAATATTCACATGGAGTTTTGTAGGATGGTGCTACTTGACTTGAGTGACAGATAAGACAAGTAATCGTAAGATGATTGTGAAGTAATGAGGGGTTACCTTCTCAGGGCGATGGATGCACCACTTTACTTGAGGGTGCACAAAAAGAGTAGTAAGTAATAAGTAATCAATGAGTAGTTACTACTTCTGTGACTCATGAAGAAAGTGGTTAGAATGTCAATTCACAGATAGCCTATAATCAACTAATCATTACGTAATGATTCATTAATTTAGCATCACAGAGTCTCTTCTGTAACTCATCATTATCTCCTTGATTCAAAGTTATTGACAACTTAGTGATTCTGCAATTACCCAAAATCTGTACCTGTATTGTAAAGTATGTGAAAGCACATTAATTATGAATGCGCTGCAAATGAGTATAGACTTTTACAACACAAAAAGATGTTCTGAAAACAACTGCTCTAGTACAACAAACTTTATTCACCCTTTTCAACTATCTTCTCTTCATCAGGTTGAGGAACATCTGCTTGCAAAAGAACAGACTTCTTAAAGGTGCTTTGCCTATGAAGTGCTTCCAGTGGACATTTGAACTGCGACTGAGCCGCAGTGCAGCTGGAGGATGACGCGACCAGATCCAGCAAACATCCAAAACACCTTTCAGTTTCCCCTCCAAATAAACTCTTTATCCGGTTAAATTGTTGGCTAACTTACAACCTATTTAATGGTCTGATTGTTTGTTTCCTGCCCTGGTCTTTGTAGTAGTGTTTTCTGGATCGCAGTACAGTTTTATCATAGCCAGATGAAAAGATGCAAAAAAAAGTTATAATAAACTAGATTTTTGTGCAACATTCAGGAGGGTCTATTGGCAGAAATGGAATATAATATGCATAACTATGTTTTCATTAGTGTATAATTACCTGAATCTTTGTGTTTTTGTTACCATAGAATGAGCATTTTCTATCCACAGATGCTGCAGGTCGGCTGCCATGGAGTCCACCATGTTGAATCACTATGTTTCTAAAGAAGGATCAAACCAAACACTGGCTAGGGTAGGCAGGATGGAGTGTGGGAGTCGCTATCTGCAACTACACCACTAGATGCCACTGAATCCTACACACTGGACCTTCAAAATACGTTTACTAGTGAATCAGCTCAAGCCAAGGGCACTGCTGAGCACATAACAGTCAGCATTCTTTACTGTAAAATCAGCAACAGGGAAATGTGATTCATGAAAAGTAACACTGCACTAACCAGCCCCTCCCTCCTCCATCCTCCCCCCAAAAAATCATTTAACCTAGATGTATTGTTATGGAGAAACATGCCACGCTGACTTTCAGTAATTTTTCTGCATATTCCGTCTGACTTGAGGTCAAACATGAGAGGATTAGCGAGCCTCTAATCCACGCAGGTGGTGGTATGGCCTTGGGCTGCTCAAGTCCTCTCAGTTTAGTATGCAGGCTGGCTGGTTAGGAGAATTGGAACACACCAGCGCTCTGGGGGGATTTTAAGCTAAATAAATAGACAAAATAAAAGAGCTGGAATAAGAAAGGGTTTTATGGAGAAAGAGGTGATATTAGCTTTGTGATTGAGTGGGGAGAGTGGGACTCGGAAAAGGAGAGGGAATAGGTGCAAGTGTTGTGGCATTTTGTGGTGTGCCTGCTCTTAATTATCATGTCCCCCTGTGCGCCGTCTCCCTTCCCAGCTCACCCACTTCCTTCATCTCCTTTTCAATTTTCTAATTGCTTGGTTTTAATTAAAGCCACACAGAAGTGACAGTGAGTCAATTTAAAGGCAAAAAAATGGGCACAGATAGTCAAAGCAGGCACTTTTTGGAAAAAGAGGAGTGTGTTGGAGGGGTTGTTTCCACAGTACTATCACGCCTTAGGATGAATCAACAAACTGCCTCTCTTCTGCATGAATAAGTGATGTAAAATCTCACATGCTGGTTCTATATTGGGAAGCCTGTATTGTGTTATGGTGATATGTAGGCTTCGTGGTGCTTATGTTTGCATCTACATACATGGTATATTTATACGAAGACGGCTGGAGTGTTGTTGAAGTAGCACACACCTATTTCCTTTATTTTCCCACTGTTTCTCACTTCTTATCTCCTCTGTTTCATCACTGTGATATCTGGTTGTGTTCCCTTTGTGTGTCATTTCCTCCCCCATGAATCCCAGCCAATTCCCCTCCCTCTAACCGCTCAATTACTGATGTACTGTAGCCTCCCGCTCTCTCTCCCTCCGCTTCTCTCACTTCCTTAATGATACCACATTCCACATTTTAGGACTTATTTCTCCTCATCCCATCTTTTAATTATGCAGCAGCATTTTGGCTCCAGCTTCTAACGATACAGACGGTGTCCTACCTGTTTTTACACTGAGGATCTTCTCGCTGAACTGGGTCCTGACTGTACGCCGATCGCTCCTAGATTTCATCTACAATGAGACAATTACAATTACGTCCCTGCCTTTGATGTGCTTTCCAAATAACTGGGTCAAGTCAGATGAGAGTATCTGTGAGCCAGACACTAATTTACCAAAGTTGAGGAAAATCAAACAATTCTGTGTAAAACTCTCCACTGACAAGATAACTCTGCTGGAAATGATGGCCAGTACTTTAGTTTTAAGTGCCATCTATTTTCAGGTTTTTGTCTGCATTTACTCCAGCTTCATCAGTGTGAATGAACGTAATGCTTGCCGAGCTTACCAGAGGTTACCTTATTAGTTCTATATCTATTATATAGTGGACTATACAATGAATTGATATCACAGTAAAATGTCTAATTGTCTGTTTCATTCTATTTGCTTTGATAATTAATGACATCTTCAAGGTCACGGTTTGACCTTGATTTATTTGTTTTTAACATGAACAAAGGGTTATATTTGCAGATGTAAAATGGTTATATCAGTATTTCTAAACAGTTGAATGACACAATCTCAACTCAAGGTCCACTTTTTAGCTTTTTTAGTGCTTCCAACCACATCTCATGGTCCTCATCAGCGAGTGGAATCTTTTTTTGTTCATGGTCTCCTTGATCTTTCTCTGGCTGACTCCTGGTCAATAAATTTGGCCTCTTCCCAGTTGATTCAGTGACTGGTTTTGGTCTTTGGTCTGCTTAGCTTAGGATAGACTAAACGTTATTATTATTATTATTATTATTATTATTATTATATCAAACACATGATGAAACTGTCAAAAAACAGTGTTTACCTCCTTTAATGAATGAATAAATTAAAACATTTACATAATTTAAACAATGTAGCCAATGAGTATTTCATCCTAGCCTGATAATTGCTACTTTATTTCACTTCACCGATTTAAGGTGGTACCTTGTGGAACAATAAATTCAATAAGACACATCAGCATAATTAAAAAATCCACCAAGGCGCACATTAGAATAAGGATAATTAGCAACTGCTAAATTTAATGGCATAAAAAAAGCTCCATCCAGTTTTGAACAAATATTCCAGCCACTATGTAATTGAGATAAGAGCTAATAAATGAACGGTTGTTATCAGCTGCCACCAAATGAGTAAATTGGGTAACAGTATGTATTAAGACACACTTTTGGGGCATTTTTAACTGGCTGTACATGTTGTTTGGGATCTGGGGGAGGGGGTAAGTGAGACGGTCTGCGGACTGGACAGTACTAGGGAAAAGGTGGTGTCTGTTTAGTTCACCTTTGTCCAGGACTTGCTTTGTAACACTGTGTTTATGTTTTATAATCAGCCCGTGCATGGAGACACGCAATGGGCCCTCAGGCTGCCAAACGCAATACCATGGTGAAGTTATCAATTTGAGAGAACCATTTTAAAGCTTTTACAAATTCATTCTGAGCAAATGTAGCTGTACTGCATTGTGTCAACTGCAAACTCTACTGGTTGGTGCGCCAGTGACAGAGCCTGGAGGGATGGTCTCTCTGTCAGCGCTTCACTCCAACCATTCTGTTTAAAACAAGGATGGAGCTATTTACTGGGTTTAGTACATAGCACAGCACAGTTTCATTCTTATCATCTTACTTGCACCAATAAAATCAAATAAGCATATTCCTCAAAATGTTAAACTGTTCCTGCAACATCACTGCGGTACACCCTATAGCACCGCTGAAGAACTGGGGTGGTGTATGAGATCACATGCAGCTGTAGGGAACATGACAGGGACCCTGGAGACAGCATGCTGAGTGATGAGTTGTTTCAACCACATTTCATGGTGTTCATCAGTGAATAGAACTTGCTCAGGTGTTCTATGTTTAGCACCTCATCAAAACTCCAAAAAAGTAAATTGACCTTGAGTTGAGATCATATTGTCACATCTACTAATCCTGCGCAAGTGGAGCAGTTCAACCACCAGTTTATTACAGACAGTTTAACTTAACCTGAGAAGAGTCAGTACATACATTATTCAAATGAATCTCTTGTGTAACATTTTAACAATTTTTAGCTTCCATAAAAAATTTAAACTTGCCTTTTATTCAACCTACAGTCAGTATTTAAGTAGAAAGTTCATGTAGAAATGGAAAATGTTCCATTTCCATTTCGGCTGCAAATAAGCACGTTTATTCTCAGATTTATGAAGTTTTGTGCACTTTACTTTAGTAAATGCATGTTTCCTTTTTTTTTGCTTAATTACATTGATGGATGTTTATGTGCATGTGGACAGGCTTATTAGAGAATCCACACCCCATCAGCTCCTGCAAATAGTTACAAATGGATTCAGGGATGGCTCATATTTTTCCTGTTTATCATTTAACATCTCATTCAGCTCATTCAAACATGAACATGGAAAAAAGAAAATTACTCTAAGCTGACTTTGGACTTCATCGTTATGGATGAGATTGACTTGGAGTCCAGAAATATCTGCATAAACACTGTATATTTCAAGGCATTATTTTCACATTGTAAGAACTACTTTAACTGTGTACATTATCATCAAAACTAGAAAATTAGCAAGATTTTTAATGTGGGTTCTGGCCAAAGTGTACCTCGTTAAAATTGACTGTAATAAAATTGGAGTAGCTTTATTAATTTAATTTAATTGTTTAATTTTCAGTTTTTGGGCAGCAATAACTTTTTGCCAACAAAAAAATTATTTCAGTAAGTTTTGTATAGGAAAGCAGAAAAGCAACTTCACTGGGAGATGCAAAAAAAAAGGTGGGCGTTCGAACAAGCTGGGAGAGGGGTGAAAGCTGCTGGTGGTGAGTAGATGAGCATCAAACACCAGATGCCAGACCTGCTATCAGTTCAAATATAATTACACAGCACTCTCATCCATGCATATAACCACTTCTTCTGTGCTCATTTATCATTTAACAGAATTTGAAAAAAAAAAAGTTTAATGGAACACTTACTTGTGGATCAATTTCTATCACGGTGAGGGCAATGTAAAGAAGAGGAAATAGAATTCATGTTCTAAAGGCCCATTAATAATAATAATAGCCTGGAATATCTACAGATTCCATGTGACACTTTCATTAATATCCTTAGTGCTTTTCAGTGATTTATTGAACTGCAATTTATCATACCACAGTCTGCATGTCATTTTTGAATTTTCTTTTTTTCCCCCCTGTTGGTCAGGAACTTATTTCATGTTTAACTTTTGTGTGTTTACTAATATTTACACTGTAGCTATACAGTACATAAATCCTAGATATGTACAGGAACAGGGGATCGGTTTGTAGGAAGCAGCTATGGTTTAGCCAGCAGGGTCTGATCAAGGGAGACAAATTGCAAACTAGAGCAAAGAAAGAGGGTGGAAAAAGCTAAATTTGCAGACAGAATCAATTTCTGGTTTAAATGAATTGAAAAAAAGAAAGAGAGGCAAGAAAGAGGGGTTGAGGATGCCTTTTACTTTCTCCAAACAAGCCTATAAAACCTTAAATACAGCAATAAACAGACTCAGACTGCAACGGTAGACATAAGAAGATATAGATTTTAATATCTTTATAAACATTTTTGTACTGTTGTTTTCTGATGATAACTTACTGAACAATTGGATTATGACAAAGAAAGAAGATGAATAGGCATACAGTAGAACAAGAAATAGGGAGGTGAGGAATTGTGCATTAACAAATAAAAGGTTCTAAAAATATAACATGAAAAATACGTAAATAAACAAATCACCAGAAAATCAAAAATCGAAAGACTCCTCCTGACAGGAGGAGCAGAAAACCCTGTTATCATCATTGATGTCACTGATATTGTTTTTTCTCATAGTAATACAGTAAATGATTAATATCAGCACTGCAAGAAGTCCTCTTGTCTCCACTGTTACCGGTACAGTTCACATCATTGATACAAACACCATCCTATCATTAGATTTAAGGGAGGCACAAAAGCTCCAGAAGTATAATAAGATGTCCTGTAATTGTCCATCTGTCAGTCTGCATTGTACTGCATCCCCTTGTTACTTCAGAAGCGATTGTCTTGGTCTTGGATCCGCCACATCCATGGACAATCACATCAGTTAATAAGGACTTATTATTCTCTCTGCATGATCCCTGTTTTGCCATGCTCCATTCAAAATGTTTATTTTTTAAAATCTTTTATTGATCACAAGTCAGTTAAGGTACACACACATTTTTTTCTTGAGTCTAGTTCTTGTATTCCTTTGAAGTTAAGTGATTAAGAAAAAAAATGTGTTCCTCACATTCTCAATGAGGCAGGTATGCCCTCACTGAGGAGGAAATCAGTTCAGCACAACCTCACTGGGAAACTGAGAAAGCCCCGTTTGACCCTCGACCTCTAAGGCTCCTGTTGGCCCTGCAGCAGGGATCCGTCTCTAGGTCCATTTTGTGTCATAGAAAAATCAAATGAACAACATCTGACACAAGATATAGACAGACTCTTCAATATTCACAGCTTGATCTCCCAGAGACACAAATTGTTTTCCAAGCAAATGAAAATAGCGCATGGCAGTCCTCGTCATCTTGAAACAATTAGCAGCTTAATATTCAGTTGCACAGAGGGAGAGAGGCGGTGGAAATGAAGAAGGAGGCAGAGTTGTGTCAAGAAATGTAATACCGATGAGAAATACTGTTAAATAGGCAGAAAGGTTGGTACAGTACCTGAAAAAGCCAGCATTATGTAGTGAGTAGTTACAATTTATTAGGGCTTCATACAGTGTATGAGCTAACTGGTTGCTCTGTTAACATCTGTGGCTATAGATTTCCATTTTGTTGTAAGATACTGATACTGACTAACAATTTATTGCCACGCTTACACTTTACCTCTTTGTTTCTGAGAACCACTTACACTCAATTGTTCCAACCTGTTGTTAGCAAAGGATGCAACAGAAAAATACATTTGGCTGAAAGAATGAGAGCAAGATAGGACTGACGCTGGAGGCTTCCCATGGTTATTGACTTTCCATTTGTACCTTCTTGATAACAATTTACAATCTGTGAACTGAAAATTAAAGCTGGATGGAGCAGCTTTTCCGTCTCAGAGCTAACTAGCTAACAAGTTTTACCTTGTTTGCTCTCTCAACTCTTTCTCCTCTATTTTCACCAAATTTTGGTTATCTGAGCTCCAGTTGAGTGAAAAACAGAAGTTGTATACCAAGACATATGAAGTGAAATCATACTGACATAAGTGGCAGTGCAAGCTTGGTCTGCATTAACCTTTCATCGTTCTCTGGCTCTCAGTCCCTCCGATTCTTGTGCTGCGAGTCTTTCTGTTGTAGATGTTTGATGCTTTGATGCCTGTTTCAGTCTGAACAGTAAAGCTCCCTACACAACATTTACACATATAATCACACTCACACACACATACATAAAAGACACACAGGCCTTGTAGTGCAGGAGCAAGAGAGGGTCTGAGGGCTGTGTTTTTTTGTGATTAGCGTTTGCCAAACCCTATGTAGGTCAGCGGAGAATGTAGTCAATGTTTGTTGTTATCAAGGCCACAAAGAGGGCATAGACATGTAGTAAGGACTGGGATAAGCTTGCCCTATTGTTGGCTTGCTGAACCCCACTAGGGGGGCGTACAGTGGTCCGGGGAGTGCACTTGTGCTTCCTCCGTGTGACGGTGCCGTCTGGAGACGTGTGGTCATGTTTCCCCCCATCTGTGAAATCTGGGGAGGAATCCTCCTTGTCTGCCATGACCTCCTTTGAGTGGTGAACCTCATTGTCACCTTTCCCCTTGCCAACCCTGTTACGAGGCTTTGTGCAGTTCCGAGAACGGCCAGGCCTCGAGGGGTGAACTATGTGGGTCTGTCCTCCAGAGCCTACCACCACGCCACGATTCATAGATGGATTCACCGTGCCAGATAAATTGTTAGTCTGGGCTCTGGACTCCGAATTAGGTACAGTTGGTGAACAGTTAGGGAAGTCCTCCTTGCGAAGCTCCTTGAGGTCTTTCCCAACCATATCAGCCGGCGCCTGGCAACCCACTGAAGACGTTGAACCTCGGAAACGTTTCAACCACTCCCATAGGGACTGGGCCTTGCAGTCACATGACCAGGGGTTGTCGTTGAGGCGTAGGTATTCCAAGGCGGGCAGCGTGTCCAGGCACTGTCCAGACAGCTGTATCAGGGAGTTGTTGAACAGGTAGAGGGTGGTGAGACGTTTCAGGTCATGGAAGGCCAGGCGGTCGACCCACTCAATCTGGTTTTGGTGCAGAAGCAGTCGGTCCAAGGCTCGAAGGCCTCTGAAGGTGTTCTGGTTGATGCTCCACAGACGGTTTCCGTGCAGGAACAGATGGCTCAGGTTGTGGAGGTCCATAAATGTGTCATCCTGCAGAAACTTCAGATGATTATCCTGAGGAGATACAGAGAGCACACAATTACAAGATTATGATGCAATGTTTTGATTTCCAACATTATTGTACTGTTACCTTAACTTGTGTCTACATGCCATGAATACATTTAGTGAATCAACATATTATGCACATATGCTTCTGCAATCAACTTTTCAAATTCAAAATACTGCAGCCTGTCCTATAGTGCATATAGTGCCTAGCAAGCAGTGCTGAATAGATGACACCAAACCATCTGAGAAATGTGGAATAATTTTGAATTTGACACCATAGATGGAAAAACTGTGGATAGAGGAATGGCTGTTTGGTGATGCCAGCTTGTCACTCACATGAGGCAGTGGAGCCACTGCAAATGAACAGAGCATTAACTCTGCAACATAGTTTAGGATTTGGCTTTGTGGGGCGTGTTTGAATTAATTGAAATAAATGTGGAAGTGTTCAAATTTGTTATTCGCTAAAGTGACAGCCCTACAACAGTCTTGGTGGTAAAATGAACCAGAATAAAAGTTTTTTGTGTACCTGCAAGTAGAGATACTGCAGGTTTCTGAGTCCCTGGAAGATGTTATTAGGAAGTGAACTGAGCCCACAACGGTACAGGTGTAGCGCATTGAGCCGAGTCAGCCCATGAAAGGTGTCTTCAGCCAAGGAGCGCAGGTGGCGGTTGTCTCCCAGATCCAGCTCCTCAAGCAGCGTGAAGCCGTGGAAGGTGGAGGGCTCGATGTATGTGATGTTATTGGAGTAGATCCAGAGTGTGACCGTGTCGGTGCTGAAGTGGCCCCGAAGTAAACGATGGATCTTATTGTTCTGTAAGAAGATGCGCTCACTGTCAGGAGGAATGCCTTCAGGGACCGACAGGAAGTTGTGGGCTTGGCAGGAGACTGTGCTGGGTGCAGTGTAGCAGATACAGTGACGGGGGCAGGACCAGGAAAACTCGAGCCCACAGAGAACCAGCAGGAACTCCAGCCCACAGCCTGCAGTGAGCACGCACACAAAGAAAGACAGGAAAGAAAAAGGAAATGAATTAATTGCAGTTTATTTTAACTTCATAGTTAAACTTCCCTTTTGTTGAGTTCAAAATTTGAAAAAGAGAAAGATATATGAATAACACCAACAGTCTACAGCTGATCTTGAGCAGGAATAATGTGTACCATGATCACCATCTTATTTTACCACGTTAGGATGCTAATGTTAGTAGCACTAAACACAAAGTACAACTGAGGTGGATGAGAATACCATTAGCTTTCAAACATGTCAAATCTGATGGTGGTGCTAAAGGAAAAGTCAGGGTGTCACCAAAAGTCAGTCGAATTTTTGTCCTTGGATGTCTGTAGCAAATTCCAATTAATCTAATAGTTGTCAAAATGTGTCACTCTGAACTCCTCTGAACCACAAATGCCAACCCCATGACCATCAAATCATTGTTGAAATATTTTAATAAGGACCAATGTGGGGGACCGACCCACAGACTGACATTGCCATCCCACACTGCAAGCATTGCTAAAAATTGACATTATAGTATATGTACATGTCATACAAAACAGGTCGCAGTTCAGGAAAAAAGAACACTGAGCAGAATCCACAAGAGATTGAGTTGCAATTTTGCAATTTAATTTAGATGTTGATTTTGTACCAAATGGGGATATGTGTTGCTCCGCAGATCAATTTTATGTTTAGTTTTTTCATAATGCAGCGATATTGGGATACAGTGACTGTTTCGACCACAGTACTTGTTATACATATGGACCTTATCTGTGACAGTTTATTGCCCAAATCCACTGAGTGTGTTTAGGCCCACAATGAAGAGTCTATTGAAGAGAGCAAACAATAACACCTGCTCCAGTGAGTCACAAGACATCTCTGTGAAGCTGATTGGATCCCTGGTGCAACACTCTTGTCTGATTCGACACATATGCAGCTATTTCAGAACCTACCCTTTCCAATATTCTGCCACCTTAGGGAGATGTGCTATTAAGAGTCCAATCCCTTTCCTGAGTCCATTGGCACTACTTTGCAGCAAGCGGAGGCTGTGATCAGTCCTTTTGTGTTGTTAAATGGGGCGTGGAATGCTTATTTAAACTGGTAGTAAGCTGCTCTGAGGCGCTTTCTGATCAGTGACATGATTCCCTAGATCCATGGGATGGCAGATGTGACTTATCCACAGTCTCATCAAAAATGAGCACAACTCACAACCCATCATGAAAGTTCTATCAGACAACCCCTGGCTCTCTTCTACTCAATTTATTATTCACAGCATAGCGGAGGCCTGATTCACTGCTTCTAATCGATATGCCTCTGTTGCCTTTTAGCTCACCCTGTAATCCTGGGTCTTTTATGCTGGAAATTCAGGAGCTGCAGAATTACTCTCCACCAAGAGACAGGCGTATTTATCTAATGTATTTTCTCGCCAAACTGTGGCTAAGCTGTGACATTCAGCGTCTGACTCCACTGACCTTTAACAGTAATTCTCTGTGTCTAGTTGCAGAGCTGGAGCACAGAGCTGTGTGTCACCTGAACAGGAGTGTGCTCTCCTGGGCACGGATCTAATCCTATTTGTTAAGCCCTGCCACTGGGCAACAATGGAAATGCATGCTTCCTCCTAAACCAGAAATGTGCCCACTAAATGAGATGATTCTTCACGGTTGAACACTGTCAAAAGGTTGACTGTGAGTGTGTGTTCATGTTTGCTGGTATGCATGTGAATATGTTGTGTTGGAGACCATGACGTGCCACCAGAGCACCACAACAGGCATCGGCTTTATTTAGACTTTCCGTTTTAATGTCATGACCTGCATCACGACATGGATCCTTTATTACTGACTATATTCAGATTTGTCACACCATCAAGACCAAATGAGCAAGCTGTTCCACTCCTTTGTCACTCTGCAGCTGTTTTTATCTCAATCTTTCTCTCTATTCACCAATTCCATGAAGATGTATCAAATATGGCACCTACTGACTGAGTAAATATGTGAAAATGTATTGCATTACACTTGGGAAATAAAGGTTTGCTTCATTTATCAGACAAATAAGCAAGACGAGACAATACATTTTCCAACCGCTGTTTGAGGAACATTTGCATTAAGTAGCAGCCACCAGGTACATAAGATGCAGCTTTCTAGTCATTTGATATTTGGTATTGGTTCACATTTTATCATACTACTGACCCTCAAAGAAGCATTCTTATAAAGAACTACAACAAATTTAATTCTGTCTTTTGCTTTTACATTTGTTCTGAGATAAAATGATATTTGGTTTAATCACCTGCCTTAAACAGGGATTCATCCAAGAGATTCCATTATTCATAAAACTGATCCTTCTCTCACTCCAGTAATTATATTTTTGAGACCCTAAACTATTTCCATTAACATTTTACTTCATGCATGTCAATAGAATTGGGTAGCAGATATCTAACAGGAAAATGATCAGAGCAGGCGAGAGACAGACAGTGATAAGTGTGATACACAGGGAGAGCGAGGGAATGAGAATGTAGATGCTGCCTAGATAGTGAGACAATTTGAATCAGCGATCTGCTAATCACGTTGGACGCAATGATGCGCCTCCTCTCCTCAGCTTGTCAGGACAAAGTAATAGATTCTTTACCCTGCTTAAGCTGCTCCTCTAAAATGGCTGTTTTTACTGCATTGCCAAATACAGAGAAAAAAAAAACATGGTAGATATGGGGTGTAATGTCTTCTTTCTTTCCTTCCTTATGAACAAAATCTTTTAACTTCATCCCTGATGAGGCTTTAGAAGATGTGAATTTATGATGTGAATACTTTTTAGAGGCTCAAAGTATCTCATACACTCTCTCCTGCATGCAGATTCAGAGACAAGGGAGAAGTGTACACAATTTTTCTTGTTTTCAGCCACACTTAGGCCATGTTTGCTCTGTATTGAAACTGGCATAGTACGCACTTTCACTGGGGACTTTAACACCTGCCAACTGACTGATCTCAACACTCCACCACCAAAACGCTACTTTAAATAGGGATGTAAACATAACTTTCAACATGCATTCACACCACAAGGTTACAGAAATGTCGAATGTGATTTACTGCACGTATATATGTATGAGCATGGATACACTAACACAGACATTCTCAAGCATTAACATGTGCATCAGGTTTGAGAATGAGGCAGATCATGTCAGTGACAAGCATAAAAGGCTTAATGATGCTTGTTTACAGAGCTTTGAATAGGGAGCATTTTCAGCACAGAGGAAAAACAACGTATTGTGTGGGAATGGTGTCCTTAAATGAAAATGTAAGAAATGAATGTGTGTCATAACTTCATTGTGCGCTCACACAATGAGCCATTCAGCTCAAATTGTATTATATAAATAGCTTTGGACACAACGGAGCATATATATGCCAATAGTGCCTATTGGAATTTGGCAGAATAAAGGAGAGGCTCTGACAGAGAGATAATGTGTTTTTGGACAGGAAAAGACGCAGCTATTTTTGGTTGGAGCCTGGGCTGTGTTTTAACACTCTCGTCACAAGTCTTTCACGTCCAAGTTTCTCCCCATACAACTTCCCATCACCCCCTTTTTCCTCCCCACTGATTACTGATGACAGATGCTAGCTCTTCACAGTGAGAATAATGTTTGACCCTGTGACCTCATCATCACCAAGTTCCCTTTTTTCTTTGGGGGTGTAGAAACGGAAATAGATAAATAAATGAATAAAACACAATGGCTCTGGTCCCCTGGCAGACTGAGAAGTGACTGTGTAGAATATCAGTGAAGCATAGTTCACACTAGATTTGCCCTCATGAATAACACATCTCTGCTAATAGGAGGGAAACGGTACGTCTGTAGAGCTGCGTGACTCTGCCCATCATTAGACTGGACAAACTCAATTTCCTGTGTCTCTCCAAACACCCTGATAAGCACCCTGGTGTTTTCTCTCCTGCTATTGGCTGGTTCTAAATAATGCCTGGACTCACTCCACACTCACATTGTGCTTACAGTCATGTTAATGCACACAGTGGTAATCAAGGTTAATGCATTATAAATAATATATTGACTGAATGGGCTCACTCTTCTGAGGCACATGACATAGAACCCATTTGAGAAAATGTATACAGTGTCAGTATTACCCTGCAGTGTCAATATATGTAATAAGCTGTAATATTATACAATAATACTGCAATATTCTAATATAGGATGTAATAAAATGGTACAAAATATCTGTCATTTACACCCCTTATGTGTATATGTATATGTTTAGCTGGCAACAAAATATTCCAAATGACCATTCACTTATATGGAATTAATACAAAATAATGAATTAATTTAGGTACATGACAAATATATTAGCTATGTGTGACTGTTAATGGTCCGTGTAAGTAATAGTGGAAATAGAACAAGAGGTTTTGGCCATTTTGCATTATTTCTCTTCATAAATTGGAGGGTTTGCATGTAATTGTCCCTGATGTCTGTAATGACACAAATCTGAAAAGCTCTCTTTGGTTTTTTGGCAAGCACTTTTGAGACAGTCCCTAACTTTAGTTTGTTATGTTCCTAGTCCATTTTTCTAATGTAAAAGTTATACAAGGCGCCAGGCTTTAGTATTGGATAATGTGGTAAGAAAAACATATTACAGCAAATCTTTACTATTCTGAGCACATTATCTGTTCATGTATTATTTTTACATCCTTAATATGTTATCATAAACTTTCCATTGTTTAATCGCAGGCATCTTTTAATAGACTGGGACAAAATCGGACAATATTAGCCAAATTCTTTATTTAATATTTTATTTAGTATTTAATAATACCAAATGCTACAATAAAGAGTAGCGTCTATAAATAAAAAAGTTTTACATAAGCCTTGGTTTCACAGTAAGTTGAACAATCCTCTGAATAGAACTAGCTTCTGCCATTTCCCGTATGGGTCAATTATTGCATATTTATTTTAATTAACAGAGTTGGAAGAAAAGCAAAAATGCAAGTATTTATTCTTAAAGAATAAAGAAACAGCAATAGTGGCACCAAACTAATATTTTCACTAAAGCTGTTTCTCATTACCATTTTTAAAGAATGTCTCTGTTGACTTGTTAAAAACACTGATTACTGCCATTATTTTCAGACTGAAAAGCAAACTCACACATGAACACTCCTGCCAACAGCTGTGACTAGCATCACTTCTGCCCCGGAATATTTGTTTTTTTTTTTCACAGCCGACTGCAGAATGTTATAGATTTTGTCTCATTTGCCATTCCCCGGTTCCACTGCAGGCAATATTGCCTCATAAGGTTGCCTGACTATTCTTCTAGTGAATGAAAGGAAAATAGGGGAGAGAACAATGACAATGCTGAGATCTCTGAGAAATTCACTAGAATAGAACTATTTCAGAAATATATCACGTCGCTGTGATATTCTTTTGGCGCAGAGGCATCAACAACCTGAGAGATTGCTTACAAGTGCGTGTGTGTTTCTGTGTTTCTGTTTGTATTGGAGCATCATCATCACTGGCCTCATCTTTTATGTCATGCATAGCACACTACAAATAAAATAGATCACACAGAGCTGATAATGAAATCACCATATACAATGAATTTACATAATATTAAGGGTATCTTACTGATACTGAGTTCAAGTCTTTATATGGAAAATCTTCATTATATTTGCCAAAAACACCTCTCTGTCTCTTTTTCTTCATCTTCTCTTTTGTGATTAATATAGATGCTATGAGAGAGATCAACCCGCTTTTTACCTCAATTCACCTCTTCATTATACTTCATAAAAATACTTTTTTAATACTTTAATTCTCTGGACATTTAGGATATCATAAAATGTTCAGACACCCAAATGAAGTTCAGACCAGAAGGGCTTGCACTATTGATTTCCACTTGGTTGTTGTTCTGCTCCATGTTAGATTTCTTTGATTCGTGCCATGTGTGTCGGCACAATATGTGCTGTGAAACTGTAAATTGTCAACACTTCCTGCACATTCATTATTATTGGATTGTTCTTCTGTCAGGCTGGCTTCACATCAAGATATGGAACTGCTTCATGTTTCTGACTGCATCCCTGCCGAAGCAGACGGATGGTGAAAGTAAAGAGCAGGTGAGAACTGGAGCACAGTCACATAGCAGGTTGGCATACAGAGTGCCAAGTCATGTCGGAGGTTAAATGGACCAGCATGTTCACCACATTATTGATATTTATGTGTGCTAAGTTCTATTTTATTGCTGTTTGATATTGTGAGCATTGGATGGTCACTGAGGTGGGCTTGTCGATAAATCTCTTCAGATTCACCATCTGGAATGGACAAACTGACAGAAAAAGAAAGTAAAGAGATGTGGTGAGAAAACTGCAGATAGAAGGTCAAAGGGCCAGAGGCCTGTGCAGACAGATGCAACTGCAGAAAGCTGAGGATCTCATTGGTTATAGTGCCCCTCAACACACAAACACATATGAAAGCAAGCAAGCAAAACAAAGTTAAACATAAAAAAAAAATGATGTGAGTGACAGCAGGATTTCTCAAGATGAGGAATCAGGGGGCCTAAAAATAAGTCTTCCGAACAACAAGCAGCACCATATGGAGGTTGTACAGAATAAAGAGGATGATTTGTGGAGTATGCAGGTGAATAAGACTCATTTATTTCGAAGATGGAATTTGAAGATGCTGAGAAGCCAGGCGGATGGCTGATGGCTGAGCTATCCACAGATGTTTAATACCTACATTTTAATTAACAGGCTTAATGGATGTCTAGTAGGTGCTAATTCCACTTGCATACACTTGCAGACACATCTGTACCCACTGGTCTTTTACTCTTCTTGCCTTCACAGCATTCTGTTGAGCACTGATAGACGCCATACGGACTTCATTCGCACACATGGATGCAAACGCACGCACATGCACAGTGCACAGTGCACACACACCACAAAATACACAAATATACACAGGCACACTAGCCAAATCACCGCTGTTGGGGGGAACACTATCAGCCACCAACTACATTCATTCATCATGACAGCACAAAGCCAAATGATTCAAATATATTGCACTCCCTGCAGTGGTATTGCACTGCACTAGCCAAACTAAACTAATGGATCCGCAAAACCTATATAAATCATCCAAGTGTATCTATATGTAGTTCAGCAAGTGATAGAGAGCATTTATAATGCAACTCCCGTTGGTGGAGTGGCTAATAATTATCCTTCATGGTTGAAGGTGTTTGATATAATCTAGGGGCTCTTCAAATGTAGAGAAATCTCTACAGTCTGTTTCACAATATATGGGATGGGTCGTTGGTATCAGTGTCATCTCACAAGCTAGCACTGGCACTAAAATGCATGGTAAATCTGTCTAATTATCACAACATATGGCAAATTCCAGTTACATTTATTGTTGGATGAAAGGACAACAAGCAAGTTCTGAGGTAACAAAACCCTCCATCATAATTTACTTAAATCCCTTAATCCGTAAATGTGAGCCAATTAACCAACAAGGATCTTTGATTCACAAAAATGTAATTAACACTTTAGCTTCCTCACAGGGGTAAAGGTAGTGTTTATTTTGTCTGTGATCTTAAAAGTTCAAAAGGTCATTGTACAGCACTTGTACAGCTTTGAAAAAATTTAGGACAAAATGATAATTAATGAGAACAAAGAACTAAGAATTTAAAATGATTGCCTTTTTAGATTTAAATTCAGTATGTGATCATAGAAATACTTAATTATTCATCAAAGTGATCAAAAAGTGACTGAAAACTCAATACGGAGAGTAATTGCAGATTTTCAGGGGACTGTGCACTAATTATTGCACACAGTTATTTTTATTATATTCCATTTCTGCCAATAGATCCTCCTAAATGTTACACACTGGACATTTAAATTGAGTGTACTTTCTACAAAAAATGTTTGACTACATATAGTGAAACATACATGTTGAATTATTGATGATGCAGTGTTATTATATAAGGCTGTTGTGGAGACCATCACCTTATAAACTGACTATTCAAACATGCTCTAGACAGCTATTTTTACATAGGAGTGAAATTCTGTATTTTGTGGGCAGAATATGTGGACTTTTTATGGTTAAACTCTAATGTTGCCTTCATTTTTATGTAGATTAACATTCTGCCTCCTCTTTCACACACTTGAGATGCAGTCATACTCTGTTGCGCATAGTTTGGAGCTGAGTTTGTAGCTTTCAGTAGCCGGCTGGACGGTTGTCATTCTGTCGGGCTCGTCCAGACGCTGCGTCTTGTTCAATCATGCGCATGTATGTCAATGGCAGAGTGCAGCACAGCCAATGATTGTATGTCTCTGTCAGAATGACAGCTAAGTTGCGATGATGCTGTGACGGCGAATAGACAGACAGAGAGAAAAGCAATAAATGACGATGGATAAAATAAGTTACTGTACTGACTCCACTTAACTTAATAGAGAAATAAAGGGAGAATATCAGATAGAGGTTGCTTTAAAGAGTAGCTCTGCACATGAGGAAACATGTCTACAGGAATGATACTGTACTGCATGAACCAGACCAAGACCTGGTTACAAGCCTTGTGTCAGCGAGCATCTGCCATATGAAGAATCTGAGCAAAGCATTGAATCATTACCAGCTCCAGGGCGGCTGCTCTTGAACTTACCCTGTGCTTTGATGTTTCTGTGGAAGGGGCCGAACAAAATAGCAAAATTTCCCAGTGGAGTAAGTAAATTAACAGTGTTTAGAAAAGCAGAGCAGAATGGCCAAAGCCAGGCTGCAGCCAAAAGTAAAAAAAAATCCATTTCTCCTTTTGGGATTCATACAGCAACACAAAAAATATAATAAGCTATTATATAAAATGTTCCAATCAGTCTAATAGCTGCTGATGTACCCTACAATTTGTCTCAATCTGCTCTGCATTTTTATCCCAGTGTCCTTCATTTCCGATACCTGTCAGCTCAAACACTATAATCCGCATGAGGATGGCCTGAGAACAGTTTACTGCATGACTTAACAATGCCCATGTCCTAACATGAATAATTTCACGTTATTTACCAGACAAATATATTCAATTTGTTTTAGCTCCTGAATTGTTATTGTGTTGCTGCTTGGTTATCAACAGGAAAGAGAGAGTAAATTGTGTTGCTGAGTGTTTTGTTAACTCTGAGACGTGTTCTCCCCAATGTCAACAACCTCCGTTCCACCATCTTGTTCTTTTTTATACAGACGTTGTTTTGATTTGAAGTCTCAATTCTGGTTTACCTACTTGAAACTGCTGATTAAAGTTGCATCATGTTGACGTGTAGAAATGACATTGAAGACACCCACAACATTTTGGCTATAGGACAGCCACTAAAAGCCTCTGTGTATTAATGATTTAGAAGCTGCACAGCTCTGCTTTGGAACCATCAGGTCAGTATAGACCCATACCTACACTGAAAGGTGGTATTTTCCAGTTCACCTGTCTCCACCTCAGCTACCTCTTACATGTTTCTCTTAAAACAAACTGTAAGGTACCCTCCTGCTGCAGCAGCAGCTGCCTCCTTGCATACAAACCTCATGCGCCCTAGATTCAGCAGATCAATTATTCATAGCAGGTGAGAGTTTGGTGCTCCGTGTACGGAAAGGCACACACACACACACACACACACACACACACACACACACACACACACACACACACACACACACACACACACACACACACAGAGTTTCAACAGTCTCAACTAATGGCTTCAAAGCGGCAAGGAGAAATGTGAAATCAAGCAGAAAAGTGTGTGAGGGAACAGCAATGCATTGTGGCTCATTAGTTCAAGAGAGAGTAGGATGACCAAGAGATGAAGAGGACTCACTGGGTGGAAGTCGGAGCTGAAAGACTACCTCAAGGGAGAACATAACACACAACACAGGCATGAGTGTGCACAGAGGTATGTACAGTACATGTAGTGGTCTACCAACACAGTATGAATTTGAGTGTGCACACTTCTATAAGTCATGAAGTGAACAATATGCTACATGTCAAATGTATTAAGTTGATGCAAGCATATTAAAGGAATGCTTGAATATTAAAAAAACTGGCTTAGATGTATGGCAGTGGCACTGGATTAAATTGTTGACCCAGACTCAAATGTACCAAAACCTCCACAGAAACTCAAACAACTCCTGGACCATAATCCGCTTTACATATGCTCAGTATGTTCCAAACAAACAATCAAATTTCCATTAATAAATAACTAAATATGCTACTTTGGGTCTTTTGTAAAGGGATTTAGCTACATATTTAGTTATTTTGTGGAGAAACTATGAGTGATTGGAGCATGCTGAACATACAGTATGGATTAATAGCAGAAGGGTGGATTATGCTGCAGGAATTGTTTGTTAAAGGACCAGTGATTTAGTGGCACCAAGCAATGTAGTTAAAGATTACAACTCCTTCACTTCATCCTCTCCTTTCAACTGTCAAACATGCAAAAAATGCGTATGTACCTACATAGAGTTTGGTTTGTCTGTTCTGGGCTACTGTAAAAATATGGCGGTTCAACATGGTGGCCTCCATGGAAGTTGATCCGCAGCAGATGTAAATATGGAGTATTTGGACATATTGCCACATAACCATACAGACTTTGTATTTAAACCAGTTCATTGGGGGAAGACATGTCAAATTGGAATGTGAGGGTTTTCTTGAGAAAGGGCAGGGGAGAGAGGAAAGAAAACACAGTAGAATACAAAAGAGCAGACGAAAAGCGGTGGAGGGAAAGTGGAAGACCTTGATCTTAAGAGAGTAATCCCTTTTCATTAAGTGTAGTTTTTCAGACCCTGGGAGCTTCACCATTGATCCTGGTGTAATGTCAATTCATTAATATACTGGGCCTCTACAGGGCTTATCACCTTGAAGGCCTCTAGCACTCTTTCCCAACAAGCACTTTCAGCATTTACTGTAACTTTTTCTCACCACGAGACAGGAAAAAAAAGACTATTCTGTACTTTCAATTCTCATCAAATTGAATTTAGATCTGTTTTGCTCCCGATTGGATTCCATCTTGGTCTTTCCACTTTTTTAGCAACGCTGTTCTGTCTTCATTCAGTTCGTCTTCGGTTTCATATAGTCTCAGCTCCAACTGAGGATGATAACTTATCATCATTTCAGTCGCTCAATTCTCTGCAGTGTATTAGAGTTGCCCTTGAGTCACTCTTGTGTTTCCATCTAGAAAATGCACACATACTTCCACCTGTTTATCGACTCTACAGAAATTTACCAGCCTCCATTGTGAAATCTCTTCAATTTAAAGTCTAAACAGCAACAGTTCCTGAATGTTACCTGATACTATAAATGGATATAGTTAATGTCTCCCTTGCTCATTCAAATTGCTGTTCCTCTTTACAACCTGTCTCTACCATTATTTACTCCTCTCCTCCCTCATGTCATGCCCCCCTTGCTGTTTAATTGATTTTGTTGTTGTTTTCCCAAAACTACAAAGCAGGAGGAAGCTTCACTGGATAAAACACAGTCACTGTCTACATGTGATTAAAGAAACCCCGGTCTGGCCGTTAGAGATACTATGGCAGCTTATGGGATTTAGTGAGTCACTGGAAAAGCACAACACCAAACCAGATTCACTTCAAAGTGTTCCATCACCAAAACCTTAAAAACATACAACCCAATAATGAATTTCTCACTCTCATAATTGTGCCGAGACGCCTGCGTTTTATCCATAAGGAGGAAGCTGAAGATCGTGACAAATCACTTGATCTTTCCTTCAGTTTTATCATGTCATGAGTGCTGCTGCTTTTTGCTTCAGCTCTGCCATCTGAAGTTTTTATTTTGCTTTCCTCCTCTCCATTGTAAACCTGAACCCTCTGGAGGCGAACCACACAAACTACTCAGCTTTGTGAGTGCTTTCCCCTCCCTCTCAGCTGCTTGTCTGCATGCAACTACCACTCACTAGTGAGTGCTCCCAATCCCCTCTCTCCTTATAAAGCCAAGTGCCTTGCTGCAGACGTTCCATAGATAAGTGGTTTATTTTTTTCCCCTCCACAGTGACGAGCCTGAGACTAATTTTCGTGCATGTAATGACTTGGTCCCTTGAACTTTTTCAACGTATGACCAAAGAGAGAGCCTTCCACTGAATATTGTGCCATGTGAGTCATAAACAACGATAATATTCAGACAAGCAGCCGCAAAAAGAGATGTCAGGCTCCATCTCAGTTCATATGGCTGGATGATGAAACATGATACCCTCCAGCCAACCCCCCCCCCCCCCCCCCCCCCCCCCCAACCCGCCCCCCACCCCATCTCTCCTTGAAGACGGATAATGAGAAGTAAAGTCAAGGACAGACAGAGAGAGCCAGTGAGGGGTTTGTTTACACAAGAAATTGTGAGTGTGGTATTTCAAAGACAGAGAGAGAGACAGAAAAATGAAGGAAGGGGAAAGGAAGAGAGACAGTATAGAGAGATAGGGAAGGAGAGTAAAAGGGTAGGAGAGATGTGAATTTTGAACTTTAACTTTCAATTTGGATCTTGAAAGAGCAATAACATTTTAGAACACCTTAAAGTAACTAAACAACTACTGTAAATCTTGTCTTTGCTGACCTCCACTGGTTTAACTTTTCACCTCGCTGTATGGGTGGCGGACTCCATGACATCACCAGTGGGTGTGGTTATAGTAAAAAAAGTATATAGTAAAATTTTCACATTGAAAACTTTAAACAAGTTTTTAGTAAAGATTTAAAAGTGGTCAATTTGACTCAAACATCACATCAGGGTTAAAGGCCAAGCTGCCACCAAAGTTTCTAAGGTGAGAAAAGTCCCATGAGCCTCTGCTCCTTTAACAGAAGCACAACTCTCACACAATCTGCCAACTAAAAGCCAAAAAAACCCCAACAAAAGGCAGAGAAAACAAAATGTACATCAAACACTGGACATCTACTACAAGAACTCTACTTAGCACTGAACAGACAATACCAAGTGGCAGATGATCAGGGCGCCATAACCGACTAGAAACTGAGAAAGTCAAACACTAACTGAGTGACCACAGTCTGGCTATTGAGAGTGGTGGACAAACCTGGCAACCCAAAGAAAACAGACTGTTTCAGCTCTGCCAACAACAAGGGCAACTCTTCCTGCTAAACTGCAGCCTGTATGAAGTTCTTTCCCAAAATAAAACTGAAATGCTCTCAGACCAAAAACCAAATTCAATATTTACTTCCTCAAAAAAAATCTGGCATTGAATAGAAGCTGCATATGTCAGAACATGTCACAGCCTGAGGGAAAACCAACACAACACATGAAACCGTACTGATCTCCTTCAAAATCGTCCTCTTCTCATGTCTTTTCTTCCAATGGTATAATATATACTACATAATATTAGTCATATCATTCTGGGAATGGAGGGCATTTTTGAGATAGATAGAAACAAATACACAAAGCATTCACATGCAGTATAAATATGATAGAGACACTATAAAATTAGTTGTGAATGGTAAATGATATATAAATTGACATTAAAGGATGAAAACGTTTTAAGGACAAGAAAAACATATAAAACACAAGATGAAAAAAGATAAGATAAATAAGTATTACAGATTTTTTAATAATGTAGACATATACTGTACATCATGTAGTAATGTGTTGTCTCTTTTAGTGAATCACAATCTGAATCCTACATTGTAAACCTTGTGCAACACTACTAATATGGTCCTACCAAAAAAAGCAAAATTAAATTTGAGATGATAAGAAAAAAGAGACAAAAAGAGTGTGAGAAAGAAAACAAGAGGGAGCAGAAGATAGATCCAAAGCCACCAGAAGTATATAACAGATTAAGCTGAAGATTACTCTTTCAGTTTCTGTGTACAATGCAGGACTCCTTCACACCACACTGACCAAGCCTCATAAAGCACCCCTGCCTTGCATATCTCCCCATTGGGGCTATTATCTTCACACCTCTCTGCCCTCAGCACCACAACCGTTACCTCCTCACCATGTCACACTCTCTCACCCACCTATTCCGCTCTACCCTCAGGCAGCATTGTTGGTAGGGTTGCTTCAGAGGTTAAACTGGGCCCCAGTCAACCATGGGAAGCTGTAATGGCGAAAGCCCAAAGTCAAACACACCAAGTTTGCCAAAGTGATTCTTTCTGCTAAACTCACACTGTTGACAAAATAACAAACTTGATGTGTATACAGCACTTTTTAAAGAGAGTAAATTGACTTTGCAAAGAGCAAATAACAGACAAAATCATTAATATAAACAATAAAATGTCTTGACATTGATCAAACGCAGGACTGAACAACCTAAAAGCAAATATAACAAAGTCATCACACCTAAACAATAGAATAGGTCATCTAGTCAAAATTACCTGTATGTTATTTTCTAATCTGCCACCTCTAAGGATAAAGTTAGTCAAATTTAGGCAATTAAAAGAATATGGACCTTCTAACAAGTATTGTCTGTGTACTATCCAAGCTGGATTTAGCCTATTCCTCTCATAGAGGCCCATTTTTATTCAGAAATTATTAAAATGTTCCTTCATTACCATGAACACAGGCTCTGTTTTGAGTCAGTCCAACACACTCTGCCTTGCAAACCAAATGTGGTTCAATCCGTATCCGTCACTTTCTATTCCTGTTTGAGTAATGACTGTTAAAAATAAAGAAAGTAGTAAAGTAAAGTAAATTACTGAACCTTTTATAAAAATGACACTCTTCAGTATTTGCTACCCACTTTTAGGCTTACATGAGTGTCACAATCAGAAGTCAGAAAGTGTTGACTTGAGATGGACTAACACATTGTTGGCTTGAATAATTTTAATGGGATTTGTTGACAATAAGCAAAAATTCACAAAACCTTCAGCCTTCAAGATTATGGAGGAATTCATGGTTATTGTTATGAGAAAACAATCTGCTGCCAGACAAAAAACCTGCAAACTGTGCCTCACACTATTAATACAACGTGTGAATCTTTTCTTTGACTTCTGCTTTTTTTCGCCCCAGCACCTGTAAAGGTTTTTTTGGTTTCGTGTGCTTTACACTCAATTTGTTGAAGGCTTTGTTGACCCAGCCATCCACCTTGTTATTTTGGGAGAAAAACATCTTACATAGGGCAATTTTCATTAAAAGAAACAAATGATTTTAATTTTTTTTACAGTGAATATGGTGAACGAAAAAAAAAAAGATCAAGAAAGACTGTCAGACATAAAAGAGATAGAGTTCAGTCATTAAAACCTCTCAGGGCCATAACATGGCACGATACAAAGTTATGTAGCAAACCAGCCAATGCTTGATGTTTTTGGATTCGTTTCTGGATGTTCTTCTTCCTGCTTCCCTAGTGAAAATGCCCATAATTCTTCACAGAGAATGTTCCTGAGTGAAAAAGCCACGTTTGGCTGCATTGAAATCTGGATGTGTGGGTGTGTGTGTAGGTGGGCTGGGGGTAGAGAGGTGGGGGGTCTGTACAGTAGTTTTGCCTAAAGAGATGGGATTTATTAATATACAGTATGTGGTTATCTTGTCTAGAGAAACAGGGGTTGTTAGAGATAACTGGAGCTATAAGAATCTAAAAATTTCATGGTGTGATAACAGGAATATCACATATAATGCAAATTCCATGTTCTGTGTTGGGTTTGGCTGGGATTCTCTTACAATTGAGAAAATTTAAATTTTATTGCTATTTGAATATTTTCTCTGATGTACTGACTGACTTCAAACACCCACGCTACAATTAGTTAAAGTACTAAGTCTCACATTTGTGATTGCAGAAATGGTGTAAAGAAACATTGAGTAAATGAACAGTTTATGCAAATGCTCCTCTGCTTATGACAAAAATCTAAATGATGTATTCCACTATAGTGTGTAATAATCCTTACAGTTAGAATTATGATGAAACTTAATGTACATTATATTAATGGCTATCAATTTCAACATTTAATACTTTACATCCACTGTTATTCTATTCTATTAATCCTAATTCCCCATTACTTGAAATTGTTCATACTACACTATCGCCCAGACTGTTGCAATGAATGTAATGAATCTTTCTTTCACACACACATAATATGATCTTCCTTCTCTGCTTTCTCTGCTGCAGACACTCAGTATCTACTTAATTAGACAACTCTATTTAGCACTGGGTGGTTGTCTGCTGCTAACCAGTCTGTGACAAATTCCAGTAAATTATGTGTACTGAGAAGCTACTGGTTATTTGTTTGTGGAGTGCCAATCTTGACCTCTTTCATCACATGCTCCACCGTAAAACTGTATTTCATCACAGCCAATTGGACTCCTCTACTGTGCACAGGAAGCCTATAACAGTAAGGTCTATTTAAGAAGAACTAGTATGTCTGGAATTAACAATAATTCCAAAAGTAAAGCTTAGTATAAATGTAACATATTTCTCTATAGCATTAAATATTTGTGACTAAATAGCAACAGGTCAAAGTTTGAGGTTTCTGTATCATTTATTAAGAGTTTAACAGTCAGGACTGAATGGTTGTGGGTAACCAAACAGCCCCATGACTCTGCAGATTCTTTTTATTATGTGTTAAATCCTGATTGCTGTATGGAAGTAGATCGCCTTTCCCCACTTCAAACCAGTGAGAAGGGTAAAGACAAAACAGCAGTCTGAATTCAAATTTGGCAGAAAGAATGTGTTTATGCATAGGGCCCTCTTTGCTCGTAAGAAGATAATTGAGAAAATATGTTTTCAGATGTGATCCAGCAGTCAGTGCAACAACTCAGATAGCCAAAAATTAGAACAGCAAGCTCTCTCTGTATTTTTTTTTTTTTTACAAGAAAATTAAAAACCTATCCTTTTAATCTGGATTTAATTTAGATTAATTTTAGTTTTAAGCTTTTAATCTTTGGTTTCTATTCATTTTATTTTGTTATTTTTATGATGTTTTACCTTTTATTGTTTTTATTGGATTAATTTTTTGTCTTGTCGTGTTCATATTGTTTTTATGTGTTGTTTTATGTGACTTACTTTGGGCAGCATGTTTGTATGAAAGGCCCAATATAAATAAAGTTGAGTTGATTTGTTTTATAGTAACAGTGGCCAGTCTGGAGACCTTTTTGCATTAGGTCCAAAGCAAATTAATGTTCCATGAAAACAAAGAAAATAAACTTTTACACTAAGCTTTTTTTTTTTTTTTTTTTTACAGAGCTTGCTAACTGCCACTGACTGGAGCTGATCTGGCAGCCATACAGTATATGTGCCAGACCCAACTCACAGTTGGTCATCCGGTGCCAGAACACAGCCGACGCTCTGCCACAATCAGCCCAAATTGGCTGGAACACCTGAATCTCTCTGTTTGTTCTGTCTGCCGTCTGTATATAGAAAAGCACAGCAGATGATGAACTGCAGGAGAGAATGTGATCAGATAAAATAAGGTAACATACCTTGTACGCTGCTCTCATCACTGCTCTCAGTTTGTGACTGCCTTCAAGTCATCTGCATATGACACATTTTCATTTCATTTTCAAGTTCTCAAGTTCAAAACTCTTACAGTACTCCTTCCAACATTTCAGGATTTTCGTGTGCTGCTGAAGCACTGCTATAAGAGTCAGACTGTGTGTCTTCAAGTGTGTGTGCATCTGTTTGTTCATGTGCACAGCTTTTTAAGATGTGGGCTTCTTTTAGGGGTAACACTGAGCACCTTCTTCAGAGAAATGCAGTGTGCAATCATAAACCAGGCTGCATGTCAGGGGTTTCACTCACTGAAGTCACCCATACTTTCACAGCACTTTACGGAACACATCAGTGGTTTTGCCAGTTTCATTTGGTCTATTTAGTGTAGTTTTGTTTGATTTCTTAGCTTCTTGTCACTTTTTGTTTCAGTACTGTAAGTCTAAAAACCAACAACGTCCTTAAGATAGAGTAACCATCAAAATAATTTTCATTTTCATATTCATCATGTGCTTATGTAGTTGTAAGGAAGAAATGGTATAAAAACTCAACATTCTTGGTAAACCACTGTGCTAGTAGGAAACTAAAACATATGAGACCTGAGGTGCAAACATTCTAATGCGAGAAATTTACATGATACTTCCAGCAACAACCACGTTAGTTTGTTTTTTGTCCTCCAGCTTTGATTTTCCAAAAACATAGCTTGTGAATGTGAATGTCTTGTCAAAAAGTGACTCAGATATAAGATGCCAGATCTTCCTCGAACACACCAACACATTTTCATAGCTGTCTCTGCTTACAACTGAATTTCAATGAGATGGTAATGTAGCTTTGAAGGCGGGAAATTGTATGCTGTAGAAAGTGGTCCGAAGTACACCTGAAACATGGTTAATGGGCTAAAACATGAAAGACCAATGGTATAATCGAAGAAAAAAAAAATCTCCACATAGTAAAAACTAATTTCTTGCACAGATTTTTGTGTCTAAATAAAAAATTACATCGGAAAAAAATATTTTAGTCCTGTTATTGTGTTTCTATGTGTCATTGAGTGATGATGAAAAAGTCATAAATTCCAATGTCAATATGAAATTGGACATGGGTCAATTTTTTTGCATCAAATGAATCCAGCATGTATGAACTTAGCATACTAATTTTGTGGTCGTAGCTGCCACACACAGTCATCGAGTGAGTGAGCGACCGACAAATGGCAGTACTTTCATTATATTCGCCGCCCCAGTGTTATTATCCCCAGGCAGCTCCTCCACCAATGACAGCCTACGTGTTTGAAAGTGTAAATCTGCGGAGAGATAATGCACTGAGCCCTGCACTTGGAGGGAACGAGAAAATGAACCTTTTTTTTCTCATCCAGAGACTAATGACACCAGGGGAGTTTGAGAAATAGTGATGGTGAAAAAAATTGTGCTGCAAATGCTTCTCAGTCAAGAAGAATTATTTCCAGTTAAGTGCAGGAGATTTTTCTGTATCCTTCCTCACTTTCTCTCTGCCTTTCTCTTTCTGACATGTACTTTGGTACTCTGGGAATTCATTCGGTGGATTGCTCCAGTTAGAAATGACAAAACAGAAATTGGAAGTATATTTCTCTTACAGAAATAACCGAGCTGGGGCTGTGGAGTGAGAGCAATGCCGCTGATGTGTTGAGGGACGGAAAACACAGTAGTGTATGGCATTTAGAGCATTTCAGATTTTTACAGTCCACCTGCCCTACAGACTTTGCCAATGATGTGCATGAGACTGATGAACACAGTCATATTAAATGCTATAAAAGCAGCATGACTTCTTCTCAAATCCCCATAGCTGGTGAAATAGAATCTGTTATGGACCATTTTATAGATTTGGAATTATAATGTTGACAAAGCATGTTGTTTGTATGTTTGTGTTGTACTCACAAACCAAACTCAAAATTTTTCTGTTGATTCAAAGGTCTGCAGCATATATGACTTAAGATGAACAAGTTGGTGGCCAGCATTTTTGGATGTGTAGCACAACTTTCTCTTCAAACAAATCAACATGAGAATATAAATCTATTAGAGGCCGTTTGGGTTGTTAAATCACACTGCACTGGTATGATTTACAATGCATGTTATAGAGTAAAAGCCAGGAACCAAAACATATTTCTGTTTCGATCAACCTCTGTGCAGTTACAACCAAACTCTACACACTGTTTTCAAGAACATTTACAGTCATTATTTTTTTCACATTCACTGTTGTTCTGTCTTAATGCACAGGAGTATAAAAGCAGGGATTGATTTCCAAACAACACATTTCTAAAACAAAGGAAGTCACTGTTCCTGACCATGTTGTACACATAAGCCCCCATGGAACCACGCCTTGTTGTTTTTACAGTTTTTGTTGGGATTAAACAAGCAAGATATAACATATTTGTGGGCTATAGTGGTTCTGGGTTTTGTTACCTTTGGACAAAGCCAGGTTAGCTGTTTCCCCCTTTTCTCAGTCTTTGTGCTAGGCTAAGCTGACTGGCAGCTGGCTATAGTTTTATATTTACCATAAAGACACGAGAGTGGTATAAATGACCCTTGACAAGAAAGCAAATAACCGTATTTTCCAAAATGTCCAACTATGTCTTAAAGTGGATCCTGCAATGTTGCAATTCCCTAAATTGATTTGTGTTCAACCTAATTACCACAAACATGTTCAATAAGGGCCCACAGCTCCTGTGTGTCCCAGAGGCACCCTAGCAGGTAATAAGCACGTGAGCAAGTAGGTGTATAGCTATATGTGTTAGACAAAGTACATTGTGTAGGACACTGTGAGGTCTATAAGCGGGAATGTTTGTACATACAAAAGTGTATGTTCAACATTATGATGCTGTTGGGAGAGCAAGTAAGATTTATAGCCAAAACAGTCTCTCTTAACCTTGTATTCATTGCTCTCTTGACAAATACATGCACATACGTAAAACAGTTTTTTATTGTTCTCAGTAGTCAGCTGGCAAAAACGACATTTTCCTATACCATTGCTGCTATTTCTCTACGCTCTAATATCGTAGTGTTAAAAAATGAATCCGCACAGGCCGGTTTTACACACTTTTCTCCCCATTCAACAGTAGGCCTACATCCCTCCAGCAGTGGCACATTTGACACGTACATGCAGAGAGAGAGACAGAGAGTAGCTGCTGAGTTTTTAATGGTGAATTTAAAAACTCTGTGGCTACTTGTCATAATCATGAAGTAAGTAAGTACTTAGTAACCACTTAGTATGATATATCACTTTACTTGAGGGGGCACAAAAAGAGTTACTAATGATTAAGTAATTAGCCGTTAATAGTTTCGTGCCATTAGCAGCGGGTTCAGAGTTAATCGAACGACTCATAAAAAAGTGGTCAGTATGTTGAATCACAGACGTTTAATCATTGTAATTATTACCTGATGATTCAATAATGTTGTATCTCCCAGTTAGTTCTGTAACTCATCATTACCTACTATATAGTCCTCCATTTGGAGTTAGTCGCCTACTTATCAGGTTGTTCCATATACTATACGTATGCTTGTGTATGTATATGTATATGAATTACAATTATTTCTGTTCTTTAGTTAATTTCAAACACAATCTTGTGAGTTTGAGTCCATATAATTATTGCTCCAGCCGGGAACGTCTTAGGGAAACTTTCTAACTGCTCCATCAACATAAATCATGCTCATAACTTCACTACTGGGTGTCAACAGGTTCATGTAACAACTACCCTTTGCCAAAGTAATGCCCCATTGGGTTAACTACTGAAACTGCAAATGTCAAGCTGGATAAATGGATTCTGTCTTGTTTACCCTTTATAAATGCTTCGTTTTGCTGCTGCCCACTGCTATTTTGTACTGTCGGGCTTTGCTGACATATCTGAATTCCAGCCTGAGGAACCATTTGATGGCTATGTCGCCATCTGTCCCACCTCTCTGTCTTTGTAACTGCTATTTGCTCTGCTACATCACTCACGTCTTGTCTGCTGTCTGCATCGTCTCAGACTCACAGTCAGTCTTCTGTTTCTGTTTGTGCAGAATGGATTATTCATGTGGCCGCTAGGTTAATTTATTATTTATTTTTAAATATACACTGACATCTGATCTAGTGCGTTTACAGTTCAACTCATGTAACAACTCATTCAGAATGTCTTGATTTTGAAATTTCATTGACAATTGCTTTTCATTTACAATTTAAATAGATGTGATGAATAAATTACATCTAAAATGAATTTGATTTCTATTCAAGAGTTAAAAAGACAGGAGGGTATTTTGTTAACTTTAATTAATGCTTGATATTTTAACTTTATGTGCTACAAGTTTCCACTCTAAGCTTAGAATTCCCCATCCCTTTCCATCTCATCTCATCTCACCTCCACAAAATGATTTTCCCTGCACAATTTATTTACATTTTCACCATGGGGGAAGACATGGCCCCAGCCTAATGCACACTCTACATGGCTACAGATATTTAATTAAATGTTTTCCCAACACCAGCCATCTCCACTGAGTTGTTATTGGATTGTTAATACAGCTTAAAAACACCGGCATTATCTTACCTTGCAGGTACATTAAAGTTTACTATCCATGGTAGTTTACGTTCATATTGTTAAATATATGGACCTATTTCCCTGCCAAAACTTAACAAACAAACAAACAAAACATGGTTTACAGATGCCGTATGACTCACTAAAAACACAGTGTGGTTTGCAAATACAAAACACCATCAACAAACTCATGCAAGTTTTACAAACACAAAACGTACCTATCAAACAAATACACATCATATTTCTTATGCATAATGCTTCCGAAACAAATTCCACATTTCAACAAGCACAAAAAATATATCCCAGAAGAGCAAAACAATATCTCTTGACCTTTCACACAATCATTCCGCTGCGATTGTGCTGATGATTTTCAATGTCCTGAGTAATTTGCCCTCCACAACAGCACATGGCGCTATTAATTTTAATGCTTCAGGAAATATTACGTTTCTCCAACCTGCTTCAGAAAAAAGCTGTATATGTAGCTTGGACAATAGTATTATGCGTCAATAAATTTGATTAATTTACTGTTTATCAGACAACAAATGAGACAACAATTAGTTTGCCTGATAGGTATGTTTTTGTATTTGAAAATCAAATACATTGCTTTGTTGATGGTCTTTTGTATTTGCAAACTACATTGTGTTTATTAGTGAATCACAGGGCATTTGTAAAAAAAAATGTTTGTTAAGTTTATTTAGATAATTAGCTCCATATAAATCTCTTCTTACAACTATCCTCATAATGCACAACTGACTTGAGGCAACTACACAGTATAAATAGCATGGCCTCACATTCAGGCCGAATATTTTTTGTTTTGATGTTACATATGTGCTGGTAAGTCACCTCTCTGGACATAAAATGATCCCTTGAAAGCTATTCTGCAGAAATAGTTCCAGTTGAATTAGAGGGCAGCTCCATTTGCCCTCCTGTGAAAACATGGTACTACTAGGGAGTGAGTTCCCCAGAGCAGCATCATTATATTTTGACTGATCTGCCCTGAACTCTCTCTAGTAGTTCTAAACAACTTGCACCTAATATTTTAAAGCATTTATGAGCCTCCTCCTGAAGGAACTCTCCTGTTTAGTGCTCATTTTAAAACTACTCCACATTCTCACTTCTCTTCCTCCAACTGTCCATTTTCATTCGCTCTCCTGTCGCCACCTGTTGCAAAAAGTCAGTGGTACTGTCAGTGGCAACGCTAACAACCCAATCCTGTAGAGAAGACATTGATTGATGACATTCTCACCAATTTCCCACTCACTATTCATGACAGGCAAAACTGTGTCAAATGTCAGGCATACTTACTGTTCCCAAAGATTGCATCCGCTCCGTTATGCTGACAGATGACAGTTTTCTCTGCTTACTTCAACTGGTCACTTGCTTTCTTTATGCTGTGCCTTGATCACAGGCCACAGCTGATGGTCACATCAATAATCTGGCTGGTGGGGCACTGGAAGGTGTTACAGACCTCCCACTGGTCACACAGGGGTTAGTTTCTTACTGATATAAATGCCATGGTAACTGTGCAGGTAATGCATGTATAACACAGTTACACTGATGTAAATGCAGCGTCGGAAAAAAAAAAAAAAAAAAAAAAAAAAAAAAAAAAAAAAGTCAACAATAAAACTCATGCAAAATGAAATACATATTTTAGCGTCGTAATAACTATAAGAATACAATATCTCCCTCCAAAATGTAGTGGAGTGGTATTAATTTTATTTTTTGGGATAAGATAAATGAAATGCAAGTGATTTTAGAAACTCATCCTTATGTTGTGTGTAAAATCTGAATCTCCAAAGTCTAGTAATGGGAGTACATAATCTAGTTAGTAAGAAAAAAAAAATTAAACTCCTCAAAATTGTACTTAAGTCCAGTACTTTAGTCAATGTGCTTAGTTACTTTTCACTACTGTTAAATGTCTTTCAGTAAATCCATTTTCAGTCAATGGCATGGGTTAAATCTTTAATGATAATTGAACAAAATAAATCACTATGAATACATTTGATTACCATGACTGAACTGTGCAAGATTATAAAGTTTAGAATAAAACAATGCAAATTCAGAATTCAGACAATCCAAACTGCAGAGTAACAATCAATTTGTTCACAGGTTGTTTAGTTTATCAAAATAAATAAATGGCCAAAAGTAGAAACATAAGATGTTTTCAGCCAACTATAAACCTCCAATGATTGCAGAACATCAATGATTTCAGAGTTTGACAGCAGAATATTTATGTTGTTGTGGTGTCGGGCTTACAGAGAACAACAAATTATCCTTTCTTGACTCACCATTTGCATTGATGTTCAACGCTCGCAGGCAGAAATATGTCGTACAAGAGGCAGAGATGCCAATTTGTTCGCAGCAGCAGCTTGAAAAGAGCAAAATGCAATGCAGCCACAAAACTTGTCGCCTTTGGAGTTACAGGTGTAATGCTCATTTTTCCTCAACTAGAATTACTGCTATTGATGTTCCTGCACATAACTGAGTTCAATGCATCACTTTTTCTTTCTCCAAGGGTTGTTGAAAGACATCAGTAACTGAAGAGCCGACAGGGCAGGTTGAGAGACAGTTGATTCACAAAAAGTAACAGCGAAACATACTGATCACAGATTTTTGCCAGACATGTTGTGGACGGTAAATGCTGAATAAGCCTAATGCGATCAATTAAAAAAGAAATACAACCAGAGGAGAAATTCTCACTTTAAGGAGAGAAAACCCTACATGACATTGTGATAATGACCTCCTAACAAGTATTTAAATGTACCATCTGTTGCAATGCCATGCATGAGTTGATACAGTTATTTTTGATAGCCAGGTTCTGTCTATCAATGAGTGGGCCTATAATAAAGAGCCACTTGGTGATGCTGTGCCATATTTTACACTAACCACCAATCAGAGAGTACTGAGGGAGGGACTGTCTAGCTAGTGATAGTCTGTTATTGAGTGACATTCTGCTCTGGAAGCCATTTAAAAAAAGAAATCTGCATAATTGCTGGCCTAAAATGTGACAGGCTATCATTATCTCTGGACAGCAGCTCTCTTTGAGCCGGGCTCATTCTTTTCTAGAATATGATGTGGTCAAAATTGAGTGGACACAAACCCCATATTCTGTTCCAATCCTGGTGTCTCTCACATCCCCACAACACTTAAAAGCTGCACTGGTGCTGTAATTACAGTCGCACAGCTCTGATCATTTGCCAGAAGTTGGATGTTTAATCTTATCAGAAGCAATCAACACAAGGGACAGCTTCCATATGCCTGATGAAAGACTGTAAATGCAATGTCCCTTGATGTTTTTTCATTTTTATTCTGCAAAAAATTATATTTTTATTTCCTTTTATGAATTAGCCTGTCTGAGCTGAGGAAGTGCCAGTGGCTCTGCCATGCTCCATTACAGCTAAGCATTTGGGGAAATGGCATTTTCAGCTCATCTTCAAAATTGCTATACTCACACAAGCATACACATAAACACTTAGACTTTTTTTTAGTTTGTAAATGAACAAAATACTAGGTAACACAAACTCTGCCCGAGTATTTGTCATGTTTACCATGCCACAAGCTAATGCTCTAATTAGGGTTACAGGTGAAAGAAGCTTTTTTTAAAAAAAATGCTGCTGCAAATAACTGCAGACACAGAGCAGGGCAAGTACATTCATCCTTTGATTAGGCATCCCTGACATCTGCAAACCCCTCACTATCAATCTATGCACATTACTGAAGTTGCCAAATATGATCACAAGCAGTCTGCATTCATAAGCAAGCTGGGATACAGCATCTACCAGAGACTTTATGACCTCACTGAGTAACACTCTCTCCAAACTATGGCCAAAAGCCCAGCTCCAAAACAAACCTGAGACTAACACAAATTAAATAAAAGTGAAAAATGCCTATTCACTACTATTTTCTCAAGATGTTTTATGTGCCAGATGACCTCTATTTGTGCTGACTGGATGATCTATTTAGCATATATGTATATGCATGGAAGACAAGGGCATATATTTGGTTTCAGAAGTGGTTTGGAGGACAATAATAATAATAAAAAAGATGTTTCCTTGATTTTGCTTGCTTTTTCAGCCCTCAGGACACTGGGGCTAGTATCCTCAGGTATTCCTTTCAGGCTGCATACAACCACAACAACCATCCCCAACAATGAAGGACAGATTGTATGTAGCCTAAAATGAGGTACACACAGCAAAACACCCTCTGAAAATAATATGAGTGTATCAGCATTTCAACTCAGTTCTCTCATCTGGACTAGGAAACTGGAAAGTTAGAGGACACTGTTTACACAGATTACAGTAAGAAAATCAACCTGAAACAATAGAAAGTCAGGGTATTTTGAAAAAGAACATGTATGATTTTTTGTATGTACACTGTATGAAGACAATTTAGATCAAAGTGCATGAAACAGACCAGCAGTCAGCCAGATGTGTAAGAGTTTTTCACTTCAAGCTCATAAAAAACAGGTGACAGGAGTCTTAATCCTTTTCTGATGAGTCATGGTAAAGGTTTGAGCTTGGCTTCTCACAGTTGAATCAGGCATCCAGAGGATATAACCCCCTCCTGCTCGTGGAGGAACATGTGGAACACGGGAGCAGGCAGCATAATCACCACATGACATGCATCTCCACTGCCAGACATTAAGGCGGATTAGGGTCCTTCGTGCCAGTTTAATAGCGTCTTCATGGAACTGAATTTTGGGGCGTTTTATGGAATCAAAAAAGCATTCTTTTCGTGTTCTTTATGGACAGATTTGTCATCTTGCAGATGAATATTTAATAATGACCCAGAGAGTTTTAAATCAAACCTCTTCTGCATATACAACCCTACATTTTTTGGCATTGCTACAGTGAGAAAATCTTATTTCGGTCTAAGCTCTTCCGATCTGCAGTTTCCTCTTAAGCACTGGAGGTTGATTGACTTTGCCGTGGTAGATTCCCACTCCATAATTACCAGTAATTACATGTTTCTCCTTCCATGCCAGTGTTTACATGTGTTGTGTTTAATTTTAGATTGCACCATTAAACGATTCCCTACTCTCACTTATTTGTGAGAGCAGTAATAATTACAGTGATTGTCTGTGTTGGGTAAAAGCAGGGAATCAGAAGAGGCTTTCAGTATTGTTTGTATGAGGGACTGTATTTCCTGTTTTATTGCTGCTGCTGATAGAAGATGAGGGATGGAGGCTGAATGAGGTTGCAGAATGACAGTTTTATTCGAGAACAGTTATGCTGATTTGTGCATGTACAGTTCTATCTATCTTCCTGTCTATCTATCTATCTATCTATCTATCTATCTATCTATCTATCTATCTATCTATCTATCTATCTATCTATCTATCTATCTATCTATCTATCTATCTATCTACAGAGGAAGGGGACTGTGTCTTCCAAAATGTGGACAAACACCTGTCTCCCTGGCTTGAGACTGTTGTTTTTTTTTTTTACAAACTCCAATTATTTTCCCTTAATGAGCTCCTGTAGTGGTGGATATGCTCCCCCATCATCATTACTGTAGGGACAGCAGTTGCAGTGCTGGGCCTGACTGGCAGCTTACACAGACCTGTTCTCCCTGACTGACTACAGGCTGCACTCCCTGACAGCTGGAAGCCAGCCTCCTGGAGCACAGCATACACACTCTCTCTCTCTCTCTCTCTCTCTCTCTCTCTCTCTCTCTCTCTCTCTCTCTCTCTCTCTCTCTCTCTCTCTCTCTCTCTCTCTCTCACACACACACACACACACACACACACACAGAAAAACACACAAGCACACAGATGCATGAACTTGTGTGGCCACGCAGAGCATCAACTAGAATTATGGGGATTTTGCTTCAATATCATGATGACTTTTAATATCTACAGAATCAATATTACTACAGCAAAGAACAGAATGTCTCAGATCAAATAGTGTGTTTTGGTTTAACCCCTTAACGTGTTGTTTTCCCTCTATTATTTCTCCATTAAAGTAAAAAAAAGTTCTTTATTGTATCTCTTGTGTATATATATATATATATATATATAGTTTATCAGCTTGTTCCAGCTCTTCATTGAAGCTGTATAATCTTTAAACTGAGAGAAATATTCAAACCAAGACTTAATGTTGTTTTATGGCTGCTCCATTTTTATCAGATGGAGATATTCTGCATGTCTTGTTATAAACATTTCCCCAAAACACTGATACATCTTTGAAAACTTTGGGATCTATCACTACAAGTTAAAATAATGTTCTGTGGGTCTGAACAATGTATCTGTGGACAGTATATGGGTCGCCTTGGACTGATGGCAGCTCAGTGTCTTCTAGTACCTCTACATTTTCTCATTTAAACCACACTAATCTGTTTATGTCACAGACATGAACACTTTGAAGATGATACTGACATTGAATTTTAGCTTGCAGAAGCTTTACATGCAATACTTTTATCACATTTGATAAAAGCACTGAACATTTATCAAATAAAGTCTCAGGTTCAGTTATGCAAATTTTCAACAATTCAGTTTCCAAAGAGAGAACAAGGATTGTATTCATTTGTGACTGCATTTCTATACGCAGAGGAGCCCGGAGGTCAACAGCAATATAAAAAGCAGTGGCCATAGCAGACCCACAGGGCTGCTATTAACCTGGCATTATGTTCTCAGTCTCAATATTTGATTTAAGCAGGTACAAAATGGTAAACTTCATCCCTGTTTTATATGACTTTTTGAGAAAGTATGGCTAAAAGTCTTCAAAGTGCAATTTTTTCTTTCCATAATGTGTCATTCCGATGATTGTTATAACTTGTCTACTTCACAATAGCTTTCACATCACATTTCACAGTATTGACTCTGCCTGCCGGCGTCAAACGCAGAGGGGCCTAAAAGACACTGTAAAGAGCTTGAAAGAGAGGCTGAAATAGAGAGCTGTTGCACTGCAGCATGCTGCAATGTACCTACACTTTCACCTGATTAAAGGATGAATGTGAATGCACCATATTATTGTTGCTATATAACCATTTAGGACTTCTGCGGCAGATGTGTAATGTTGGGTCCCAGTTGACCAACCTACATACAGCCAACAAATGACCACACATGACAGCTTCATTATTCTGCTGAAAGTCCTTATTGAAAATCAGATTTTAAGGGGTGTGGCCTACAATCATGATTTGTAACTTTACAAATAGTTTGGAAGTAAGTTCTGGTCCAACTTGAGTAAGTGTGAGGTAGAAAGTTGAAGCCTCCAGTGCACATATACTGAAGAATGAGACATCTTATGTCCAGCAGGAAAACTTTAGAAATTAACAACATTTGCATATTCATAAATTCTATCATTTCTAATATGGTAAATTGCATGGTTGATAATCCAGGTTTGTCCATATGTATGTATAGCACAGTACAGTATAATACAGTATGTATTTGACCTATATAAGATCGTCTTCCCCTGACTGTAAAGAAGAGTGGGAGAATGTGGATTACTGACTTCCTGTTTTAGCATATTTTGTGCTATTGAAACCTACTGCACTTCTTAAGCTTAGGCTTAGGCTGCAGATATATATCTCTTATGGATATAGCTAACCTATCATTCCTATTCAAGTTTTCTTCATGTTTTACATTAATTTAACATCTTTAAAGCTGCATTTTCCCATCCCTGATTTCATTTAGTTAACTAATCCCCAGTTTGTTTTATCTGAGGAAAAATCGCTGCTAATTTACAGACTGTGAAATGTTTATATATAGTCACAGTAATGGATAATGAACAGATTATTTTCCGCCTTTTCATATGTAAAGTGAATGGCGGTTGCTAGGGTGACTTAACAATATGAAAAAAAGGATTTGATTTTACTTATGTTCCAAGTACACATCCCCCAAAACACACAAAAATGTATATATTATACATGTTATATTTTTTTGATACACTTTTACTTTAGGACAAAAATATTACAAACACCTTTCAACCAGTGGTGGAAGTAGTAAAAATAGTAAAAGTGCTGCATTCAATAATCGACAGTTTATTTTACTGCATCAAATGTTTTTTTTAAAATAAAGTTGGAATTGGCACTTTCATTTCTGTCTTTCATATTTCCTTACAACATAAAGAAAAATATGCATTCATAGCTTAATGATGTGATTGTCAGAAGTTTTCATGATTGATGAGAGTATGCACAACTCTTTTATATGAACCATATTTTTTATTGTCATAATAATAAAGATGCTTTGTGAACATCCAAATCTTATTTTCTAGTTGTCTTAATAGCTTGATAGCTGGGTGTTGGGCTTATTGATAGCTCAGTCTATTCACTGCTGTGTTGTGATAAAGTAAGTGATAAAGGTGCTCACAGTGAAGCAGTCTATGTGCGATGGGTGAAGTAGTTCATATGCAACTAGTTGAGATGAAGCTCGTTTTAAATACTTAATATACTGTTGGGCTTTTGTTTGTAAAGGAAGCTACTACTAATTTTAACTGTCCAATAAAGGTAGTGTGGTACTTCTTTAAATAAACTACTGCCTTAAAAATGACCATAGATTAAAGCCAGCTTCTTTCTGACACAGGGTTTGAAACTGAGCATCATTTCTATTGTATTGCATTACATTATGAAATGCTTTTTATTTTGCTTTTCACTTTGTGTAGTTTGATTTGATGGTCATGTTTTATAATTAGTACACACAACATTGTCCTCTGGTGTTCTGAAAAGGACTTCTGGGAAATACAGTCCTACACATCCAATATATGAGTGGGTCAATTATCTTTGTAACAAGAGTATTTACACCGGGGGGTTCCAACATGAAGCATCATCAGTGTCAGTCACCGCAGGTCCTAGTGCCGCCCTAGTACTTTTGTTTGTCACGTGACTCTCTCACTGTCTAAAGAACGGGCCGGCCGTGATCAGTGCACCTGTGCGCTGCCAGCAACATCACACTGAATGAGCCGAACACAATGACCTTGATAGCCAGACTCAGAGTGGGAAAAGAATGAAGATTGACAGAAATGTAATGAACTGTTTGGGAATATTAAGTGCCATTCTCACTGACATTCAATTGCAGTTTAGATGGGATATTATTCCAAAATTGCCCACTGCACCTGTAGAATGTCTATCCAGGACTCAAAGTCACCCCATAAATGACACGAAGAGAAGAAAACAAATGGTCTGAGGTGATATTGCAGCCTGTGATGAAAAGCAGCCAACTCCCTGTTTTGCTTCAATTTAATATAGTGGAGATACTCTTACTGGTCGTCAAAGCAGACTTTAATTTTATCAGCAGCAGAGGTGAAGCGTTTGTATAACCATATAATTGCCCAGGAGGTAAAAGACATTTGACTCCGCACATTGTATACAGACAGACAATGTTTGTCTGCTTTCCCAGACAACTGTTTTCCACCCACCCATTTTTTCTGTGGCCTAGATCCCCACTCCATCGAAGCAAGATTGCTTCTTGATAACACTGTTCTCAATCCTCAATCCCCACAACTCACAACTGCAAACACTTTGACATGATTCAGAATGGGAAAAAGAAAAAAAGAAAGAAAATAGTGGCGATGTGGGAGGTGTGTTGCACATATCTGGAGAAGAAAAGTAAGACTTTTTTGATTCACTCTCACACTCTAAAGTTCGCTACATCTTTTCTAATAGTGGTGTCAAATTTCATGGATTGGAGGAAGGTTTTCCATCAATGCTTTGTGATATCCTGGCACTGTCTATTCTAGATAAGTGCAAATTACAAGCTGATCATATCCCAAATGTTATAACATTTTTGAAAGTATTCATATTGTTTCTGACAGCACGCATCAACATGGATTTCATTGCGCACAGGAGTTGGAATTTTAGAGCATGCCGTTCAAATTCACCTCATCAAACTAACTAACAAAAAATAACTGAATGCTATTCTTCAAAATATTTCAGTGATCTGAAGACATTTGTTGGTAATATCATTCTACTAATAACAGTGCAACCAAAATTATTTCAGATACAATTCTCTGAGACTTAATAAGATACAAGACAAAAAGGTATGACTGTGAAACATCCATCACTATGAAGCATGTGCAAACATAATCAGACTACATCCTAAGCTTTCTGTCACAATACATCCCTCCGGTGTACCAACTCTGCCCCCTCCAGCCCCACAGCCCTTCAGGAGACTGTGCTGATGATAAAACTATTGATAAAACTATTGTGTGATGGATGATTCAGGGACGGTGGATGAATCATTTTAGATGCCCCTTCAGGAAATTTGTACCACCCCAGCCACAAGCTGAAGGCAGAGGAAGAGGGAGTCTTCAAAAACTCTACAAAGGAAATTGGAAGAATCAAACAAAAAAGTACAAGAAAACATTTTTGGTCTGTTTATCTGAGGATGCAAAAACATTTCAGAGAAGCTCAACAAATTAAAAACTTTTTGTCGGCCGTAATTAGTGGTAGTGTGTTTACCACTTCCATGGTGAGGCATGTTCCTCTTTCTTGTCCTTGTCCTTAATGCAATTTGATGTTTTTTGACCTACAAAAAATAAAGTCATGTCTACCTCCAACCCCTCATCACAGGTTGCAGCTACAAGCTGTGATCAATTTAATACTTTTTAGATACATAATGTATTGCAGTAATTGACAGAAAAATAAGTCTTTAACATGTTGGAAATGTTTGCATAATTTATTAAACTTGTATTCCACAGCTATACCTAGTCTGTTTTATTGTTAAATATCTTTATTTTCTGCTATTTGTATTTCCTCTTTTACAATTGCATGACATTTGTAACCACCTCACTGAAAGCAGATTATTCTGACAGTCACCTGACTACTGTTATTCAACCTTGCTTCCTGCAAGACAGGGCCTGACTGGACTGTAAAGGCCACGTTAAGGCTTATGCTGGAGCAAGCTGTGGGTTTTTGGTCTTATTCCACTTGTGTCTTGTTCTTTCTGTCTCAGAGATTTTGGCAGTGGCAAGGTGCACTTCTCCAAATTGATTTGTCGGGATTTGAATCAGAGATATCACTGAGCCCTTCTCTGAGTGTGAGACCTGAATAAGATACAGGCTCTTCAGGAAACTCGTTGCTGGCAAGCAGGGCATTTTTGTCCAATAATGAGATTGTGACTGATTTAAGTAGAAGATAATTACAGATTAAACATGTAATCCTAATGCTCCAAAGGCAAAGAAAGATATTTTGCCAGATAAGTTTTCCAGTGAAATAAGGATTTGGGACTTTGCAGGTGATAATAAGGTTGTGAGACAGAGACCTGCACTGCTCCGATATGCCTTCAAGACAAGATTGGATTCAGAGGAACCCCCATGAGAGGAGATGTCCCACAGTGGCACATCTTCTTAAGGGAAAATGGGTTGCATAACTTGAAGTTATCCTCTACAGTGGCATTCAGGAACAGTCACCTTCTTTCATCCTGTCTAACTCATCACAATTACTTTCTGTCCCACTTCACCAGCAGCACAACACACACAGTTTATTTTATTCCATCTGCATAGTCCATACAAGCCAGATTCCAATTTCCTAATTACTACACCTCATAAAAATTCTCGGTGCTCGTCCTCTCCACTCAACCTGACACACTGTAGAGATAGTTTAACTGGCAAGAGCTCAGGGAGTGAGAATAACACTCACCCACCTTCATCTCCATTTATCTATTCCTAATACATTTTGCATTAATGCTAATATTTGTAAATGGCGTGCTGAAATGCAGCTCGGTGTTGTTTGCTGAAATGGTTCACTGTTTGTGGATACATCGAGCATAATACAAGGTTGAGATAGCTCGAGGAGATAATGGGAAGGAGTGTGTACGAGGAGAGGAAAGGGAGTAAAACTGAAGCTCGCTGGCACCAATACAGACTGGATGGACAGGCCTGGCTTGTCCAATTATACTTGATCCGAGGTCAGTAAGAGTGAGAGGTAGTAATGCAGGCATTCATGTCACCTTGAAAAACTAGAACGGCATGCCAGCAGTATCTATTACAGTTTCACTGCTTATACTGTACAGTGCATAGACACTGGCCACCACAAATAAAAGAAAAGTCTGAAAATGTGGATAGTACTTCGTTACTGATGTATTTAAGTACTATTAAGTGCTGAAACTTAAAGCTCCTGAAAACTTGGTTTCATATTTTATGTATTTCTGTTTAACATGAAATATCCCTGATTGAATAAACAATAATCAAAGTGAACTTTTTACTTTTTGAGACTTCCTTGCACTTAAAAACTTACCTAATCTGTTTCATCGATATTGTGCAGGTGTGGTTTGATCGGATTTAATTGACTGTGCTAGCCACATAAACAAACAACCTCACAACAGAGTTAGAGTCAAATATTGCTAAATACTCATTAGTGCATGGCTGTTTTCCACCATCTTCAAACCAGTGAGAAAAACACCATTAAAAGGAAAAAAAAAACAGACCCATCCAAACGGTTGCTTTGGGAGAAAATGTGTTTATGTAGTGTAAGATTCCATTGCTCAAACAGATTTTTTTTTTTAAAGGAATTTTTGAGGGCCTTTAAGTTCACACTTTTAATACAATTACCTCTATTTATAACTATTACAAAAGTATGGCATCACGGTGGGATAAATGCATGTCTTTAATGCACTCTGGCATACTACTGTAAAGGACAAAAAATACAGACTGAAGATGTTATGTATTGTGATCAGGGTAATACAAATGCCCCAAAAAGGTCAAGGTGGGAATATTTTTGCTGAACTACTTTTGTGTTAATACTTTTACATTCCCTTGCAATATTTTGTGTTGCTTACCAATCATTTTTGGGTTTGTTCAGGCCAAGCTCTGATCACAGCCAATGCCACAGGCTGTGATCACAGTGTGAGTAAGCACTTCTGCTATGTCTGGCTGTGAGTTGAACACTGAAAGACTACTCGTAGCTATGGCTACAGTTCTGGTTAAAGGTCATGCGTACCGCCCCATATTGCGTATATGGTGGTTCTCACCAACTTCCCACTGTGACATTTTTGTGGCAAATACGGGCTTTTGCACAGTTTTGTTACAGTAATTTTTAATCTTTACAGGCCCATTAGACTATATAAAATAGTTCACTGATTTCTCTTTGTTGTGTGAGTGGTAATGACGTAGACTCGGTGGTCAGGATGTGTCACCAATTTTTTTTTTTACAATTCTAAAAGGCGCAATTAACATAGGAAGAATTGTATTATGGAAAGCATCAATTTCCTTCTTCTTTCTCTACCTTCTTTTCCCTTTCCTTACCCCGTTTCATTCTACCAACAGGAGTGTATGGATACTTGTGAACACCCTTGGGATTGATGGTGTGCTATTTTCCAGCAAATTTTAAATATGAAGACAGCTGATTAGTCTGACACAAGTATTCCTCTTCAGAAGCACTCTTCTGTCTTGTGTTGTGGGGAGAGCTGTCCAGTGCATAGCCTTTTTATATTACTGTAGGAGCAGGTGGTTTGTCATTTTGGCTGATTGATATTGGATCCTTTAGTTTGTTGCATGGGGTGTAATAAAAGCAGAAGTAGACAAAATAACAGAGTGCACCTGTGGGGCACCAGGTAGTCCCCAAGACAGACAGAGAAGCCCTTATAACTTCTCACCAGGAGGCAAAATGATCGTGCAATTGTTGGTAGCAGATGGAGAGCCTGCTGAAAGGATAAGGAGGAGAGGAGAATGGAGTAGGAGAGGAAAATACAGAGTGGCAAAGGTTTGGCCGAAATGATGCTAACATGTTTTCTGCTGCTTTAGTCAGATAAATGCACAAAATGTTGCTCTGTTGTGCTGCAGTGTGAAATCAGTGTGCCTGCTGATGAATGGCCCTTTTTTTCCCTCGGCCCATCTTTAATGAGTATTTTTCAGATCTTTCACTGGGCCTCTCCTCTGTCTGATGCATGTGTTGTGGTGAATCCCTGGAGGATAGAGCCCTTCAGAAAACTAACTGCAGAACTGCACTAATATGAAGAATTGACCATTTTCACACTGGCTAGCTTAAGGACAACTTGTTCATTAATTGCTTATTTTAAAATATCAGGGGCAATTTGTCTGTACAGCCTGCAAGCTCTCTCTACTCTGTCTCTCTCTCAACATAGGAGCAGAAGTGTCAGAAATATGCGTCACAACAACCGAAAAGATGACACTGGCGAGAATATACATAACAATTTTGCTGTCTGCAAGATTGGAAAGGTAATTTAGGAATACATAATGTCTTCCTTCTGCTTCAGGGGGTTTAAGTGGTATTTATGCAGAGAGATTGGTGCTCAATGTAAATATTTATTTGTAGTCATGCTTCCCTTGATTGATTTTCTGGCAACTCCTTTCTCTGGAAAAACAGCAGAGGGCTTGTGCAGCATTGTTAAACACAATCCTCCCGGATAGCTTCTAACTACAGCCACAAACCCATACAAATCCATGATGACACAGGAGTCTATCTATTTAATTTTTTACATGCTGCCTCCATTGTCCTCAAAATACAGCAAAGCCAGCATGAAATTGCAGATGCATTACTCTGGCTAAATTACAGCTCGCAGGCTCAACTGGCGCTTCCTAAAATAGATGAGAGACAAGGGGTCAGTTACAGTTTTGTCATCCACTGATAGGAGCTGCTCATTCCAAGTCTGTTCCACCTACTTATGTCACCAGAGACAATTCCCGCATGTGTGATGGGCACGAGAGCTGTCGCTTTGATTAATGGGACAATAACATTTACAGCCACCATCCAGTTTATTCTCCCTCAAATGCGTCCCCTGACCTCCCCAGTATCGCCCGCAGATATTTTACTTTCATGTCTTTGCTGGTGCTGAAAGAGGGTGATATGAGGAAAACAGTACAGGAAATTCACTTCCCAGGCTCTCCATCTCTTTCACTTATGACTTGCCCTGCACAGAGAGTTAATATGGGGTCGTACGAAGGATCACATGTTACTTGGAGCATGTGGGTTTCAAAGTCGTAACAGTAAGGCTATATTAAATAATTTCAAGACATTTAGGTTGCTACCAGCCAGGAGCAAAGGTGCACAGAATGCACAATAAGTGAATTTTTCATAGCAGCATTTGCATGCTTTATTTTATTTTTCTAGCAGAGATAGATGAGAATACCGATAGCACTCTCATATCTGTTCATTAGTAAATAAAAACATGTTTTGTCTTGTCTGTTTAATGCATAAAAAAAGCCATAAAACCTACAATTTGTGTTATTTCCCCACTATTTATGCTAAGCTATGCTAAGGGACTGTTTGCTGTAGCCGTATATTACTGACATATATGATATTTACATATGTGTACATGTACATATTTTGAGCTCTAACTCAGCATGTGTTCATAGGGTATCTAGTGTTAATGATTATATTGACCCACATCAATAATTTCGGCCACTACAAATTTATAAGTAACATTTATTTATAACAGCCTCAACTCCTAAAAACAGGCTATTTAGATTTTTATGAATAATTATTAAGACCATATACCTCACTTTACTGTAATCTCATTTCCTGTGCCTACCTATATAAGTGTTTCTAACCCTTTTCTGTCCAGATTGTCTCTCAACCCTCCTGCAAAAAATACCTTTTTGGCTTTCTCTCCTCCTCTCTTATTACAGGATCTGCAGGGGGCATGATGAAGCCATAGGCCTCATCGAGACATGCACCAACCCTGAGTCTCACTGCCTGGGTCCCTTGCTACCACACCTCCTGGAATGTCATCATTCCCAATTCCACAGTCTGTTCATCCCCTTATACTTGACCCCATGTTTCTTACCATTTTTCTGCCCAGATTGTCTCATAGCCCTCCCACAAAAAATGCCTTTTTGGCTTTCTTTCCTCCTTCTCTCTCATTACAGGATCCGCAGGGGGGCATGATTAAGCCATAGGCCTCATCGAGACGTGCACCCACCCCCAGTCTCAGTGCCTGGGTTCCTAGCTACCATACCTCCTGGCATGTCATCGTTCTCAATTCAACAGCCTGTTCATCCCCTCATACTCAACCCTATTTCATCCCAGTCCTCGATACTTCTCATTCACCCTCAACACCTTACGTGCCATTCTAATAAGCTAAGTTCTGTATTTACAATGGTGTGGTCTTTGTTACTGAATCAAAGTAGACTCCCCTCATGATACTTTAGAAATCTGCAATAAGTTAGCCTCTTCATGTGGGTCTAATGTCCTGTTTGTAGGGAGTAGAATGACTTATGAGCCTTGGTGCACATGTATATGTGTGTATCTGACTTACAGTTTTGATGTGTGTATGTGCATATTGTGTTTACTTGGCTGTCAAGCTAAAAGCAGGGCAGTGACAGGTCCTGACTGTGAGATTGACAGGCCTACTGGGAGTTGGACAAGAGATGGATTTGGCTCCTCTAATTGAACTGTAAGAGCACTGAAGCTTTCAGAGGAGCCAGACTGAGCACCATTTTCACTTAAGATATGTTAAGGCGCCTGTGTGTGTGTGTGTGTGTGTGTGTGTGTGTGTGTGTGTGTGTGTGTGAATGCATGTGTGTTTTCACATTTGTATCTTTATTAATGATTCTGCATTCTGTCAGGGTTGTTGACAAAGCATGGATGTGATTCGTGTTTGCCATAAAGAAAGAATGCCTTGATTGAGATTTTCCTTTGTTGCTGTGAATTGTTTTTGACAGGCTGTGCCGAGGCCCCATGCCTCACCATTGACAGCTCTAGCTGTAGTCAATGTTATGTTACATTTGCTATTTATCAGAAGCCTCAAAAGCAGACTTTATTGGGCCTATATCTCAGTCTGAGATCTCAGTGAGGAGCTTGTTTTTATAAAGCTGACACTATGATATCTACATTTCTGTAATGTTTAACACTAAAGGACACATTGCAGGTCACTATGCAAGGTTACACGCATATATGCACGCGCACACACACACACACACACACACACACACACACACACACACACACACACACACACCATTGCCTTTTTCATGACAGGTTGATGAATCTTTTATATGTTTATCCATTTTAACTCCATGGCTGGTGTATTATTAAAGTGCTGGTGCGCAGCTTATATTAACCCTCTCAGACAGGGCAGAGACAGGCTAGGACAGGGCTGGCCCTCTCTTTCTCTTGTATCTTGCTGTCTATCATCTATCATCATCTGTTCATCTGCCCCCGTCTGTTTACTAGCCTTGTCTCTATTCATCTCCGTCCTGCCTCTCATCCTCTGTCGCAGCCGCCTTCTTGCTCCTTGCTGCACCTCTGCAACGTCCTTCTCTCAGTCACCCCCACCTTCGATCTTCAATATGTGTATATATATCTTTGCTGTCAGAGAGTCCCTATGCTTTCTCTCTGTCTCCCAGGAGCTATCTATCAAGATGAATTGTCTGTCTGTCTGTCTGTCTGTCTGTCTGTCTGTCTTTTTCTCTCTGTGTGTCTGAGCCAAGAGACCTAGTCCTCCTCATGGACGGCCTTTTGAGTCTGACTGAGCTTTGGCCATGGAGCTCTGACAGAAACTTTAGAGAGCCTGTCTGGAAGAAGACAGTGAGGGGAAATTGAGAGGGCATTGAAGAGGTTATGAATCCCTGTACCAAGTCCTCTGCTGACTGTCAGCTCATCCCTGCTGGCTCCCAGTCAGAGGCTGAGATGGATGGTAGGGATAGACGGGATGGACGGGTCCCAGCTGGAGAGACAGCTATGAGTGGCGACACTGGCGAAACAACACCAACAAGGCATAAACCGAATGATGAAAGAGTTTGGGGGACGGTATGAGCACGAGTGTGCATATGTTTGTGCACGGCTGCATGTTTGTGTTTATTTGTATCCGTATGGTTGCAGGGCAGGGAAGGATAGATGTGACTAGTGCTGAAGCACTGCAGAAGGCAGGGCAGATTATGTCTAGAAATCCCTGCATACATGTGTCAGCATTACTGGTGTGTGGTCTGTGAGAGAAAGAGTAAATACGAGACAGGCCATATCGGGCCATGCTGTTTTAGTACGCTGTGACTCAGTGTGGCCTCGGCTTCTGTTATGCCTTCTTCCCAACCTGCCTATTGTAATCCACCCTGCCTGGCACCGGGTTCTGGTTACGGCTCTGCCCATCCCACCTGGACCTTAGGAGGAACACAGTATTCCCTCCACAGACAGGGCCTATTGATTGCTGTGTCAGAGGCCATTTTATACCAACCCCTCATTGGACTGGCAGAGGTTTTATTCAGTCTGTCTCGGGCTATGTGCACAGCCAACAGATGACATTTAAACTATGGCTAGTGCAGGCCTGCTGGACTGGAGCTGACAGCCTTACTAATGGCTACTTTACAGATGGCATTTCACTCTTGGCTTATTAACACTATTAAAACACAGCTTGGTTGCACAAGGTGAAGGCCAATCACATTGTTTTGGCTAGATATAGTTTCAAGCTAAAGGGTGCAAAAAGGTTCATTAATAGGAGATTTTTCAAGCCTTTGTAAAATAACAAACATAATTTTCTTTTATTTTCTTTCTGAGCTTCTGAGTCATTCATGGATGTATAGACAAGCATGTAATTCTCTTGATTTACATTACTGGTTAGTTCCCCCTTATATTGAACATAAAGGTCACACCAGTGCTCAGTAATGCATGCAAAGCCCCAGAGGACCACTGTAGTCAAAAAGTTTTACAGCCAGTCTCCAGACAACCAGGAGCTCCAGTACCTATTAGCCGCCAACCTGCTCTTTTCTCCTCAGCAGATCAGCCAAGCGCACCAGCTCATTTAGATCCCATTTAAAGAGGAATCATTATTGTCACGGTATCAACCACCTTGATGCACACCGCAGCTCAAAGACATGTCAAAATTGGTTTAACATACATTTGAATCCTTCTCTGTATAGCTCTCGGGGTAATTGGTTCTCTGCTCATGTCCGCAGGCAGATGATATGGTTACATGTCGGAAGAAAGGATTGCCTTTGATTATAATGCAAACCTGATCATTAAATATGAATGGGGCAGAAACGACCATGAACAAATGCACATGGTCAAAGGAAATAGCCATTTAAATTGTTTGTTATGCTGCAACAATTCAAGATATTTGGACACACTGTCTTGTCAGCTGGCAATGTCTTGTTTGTAGAATCATGATTTAGATGTAGAGCATGTACCATTAAAATAAATAAAATTGGACCAGCATCTTATAATTGGCTATCAGGCGGGGAGATTGCAGTTCTAATGGTGTCCTTCAAGTAACCAGCAATGATATATACTAAAAGGTGCTACTTTTACCTGGAGGAAAACTAATTTATTACCATTTGTTGACAAAGTGATTAATGCAATCACAAAATGACAAATATCACTAAAAGGCAATTTGAAGAATTAGAGGTATAATTGAATAAATACATAATAAGTGATTCAAATGAAGCAAATTGATTTTTGTAAATGAAAATGTTTTAACTCCCGTATTTCTCATCATTATTTGCTTTGCCTCAAAACAGTCCATAACATAAATGAATAATGCAATTACTGTAATCTACAATTTACCATTTAGTCTTTCCATGTTTTTTGTTAGATTCTTTAACTTCCCCTACTTTGCATTTAAATCAGTTATCTGGTTCCCCATTTCCCTCACGTAAGATTTTCATATTTTCTTAATCTTAGTCTTTATTGTAATGAGCGGAGAGAGTTTGCCAAAAATACATGGGCAGTATTGATTTGTGTGTCGAAGCTGACATTAGGGACCTCTATTTTCTTTTTTTTTTTCATTCTTTTACTTTTATCCAGGAGCCTTAGTTTTCTAAACCACTCCCCCTTGGCTGGAAAAACTGCACAAAAAGGTCTAAATTTAGGTTCAGGGTTAGAGTTAATTGGCACTCAGTAGCTAAGCTAAAAGCCTTTCAGTTGCCAAAACAGCTTTTTGGTTGTGTCTCTGCTTCATAATGCAAACTCACTGCTTAAACTGCCCAGGCTCTTATTAGGTATGTGACAAGGAAAATGGGAAATACTGCATGGGAAATAAATAATCATCTAAGAAAACAGGAAAAGTAAAGAGTTATTACAGATTTTTTTTAAAGTAAATGATACACATAAAAATTCATTTATAATTTGTTTTCTGGAGCAGTTGGAGGTTATTTATGTTTATCTATTTACATTATTTAACTCACTCTATTATGTATTTGTGTATGTAATTAAACTTTTGATTCATCAGGAGAGCCTGTTAGTGATGTTTGTCATCTTTAGGATCACACTGGAGACTCTGTGCTCATTTCACACCTTCTGTCTGTGCCTACGCCTCTAGAATGGTATAGTATTTTCAACAGCAACACCTATGTGTGACATTTTCTTTCACATAATTAGAATGGTAAAGGCAGGGACTCGGTAAACAAATGCAGCTTAATGTCAGCGCTAATAGGGTGATGAATAGTTGTGGTCTTCTCTCCTGTCATGGCAGGGGGATGTTGGGGTTGGGGTAAGAGCTGAAAAAACTCACCTGCACAACTGGGGGAAGAAAAGAACATGCAGAGTGACAGAGGACAGAGGTGTGGAAGATAGCGGAAGAAGGAGACATCAAATGCAAGAGAGAGAAGTGGGATGCTGTCAATACCCCTGAGAGGACAGGTGTGGACCACGATTAAGACTGAGTTTCACTGGCAGCCATCTGGAAACAACCCTCACATCACCCGCAAGGGACAGAACATTTGCAAGCATCCACAGCCATGCACACACATGAGGCCACACACTCTGATGCACGTATTCACGCACGCACACAGCAGCATCTTTATGAGCCTGCTGCTGGGGTGAAACAAACAAACTACGCAGTGATGCTGCAGTTGAATTGGAGGCTAGAGGGACGCTTGAAATTAATTATGAATACAATAATATTTCCCTCCATTTTAGATCTCCCTGTTCCTGCCTCAGCCTCAAACACAGACACAACCCCTGCTATTAGGTCTCAGTCAGCCTGTCCTTACTACTATGCTGGCTCAACCCAAATCATTTCCCTTCCAAACTGAGCTGGAGGGTAATAAGGGAACAGGAAAAGGGAGAGAGAGGAAGAGGTAGAGTCTAAATGAAAAACCAGCCTCGGTTTAACATCTTCTCTTTCTGGGGCACGGCTAAGCTTTATTGGATTTTTTTTTCTCCCAGTTTCGTCGAATCAGAAGGAATTTTCTCATAACCTTTGGCACATGTGCAATGTCAAATTTAATCACTTTCCTTGTCGAAATACACTGTACATGAAATTAAAATGCAAAGACAGTGACAAATAATTTAGTGTCTGACAAGAATTGCATATTATCCGGTCCCTACACCCTTTTCCCTCTTGTTAGACAAAGTGATGCTGAAGTCTCTGCTCTGCATCTTAACACTACTTTAATCAGAAGATATATGAGATTCAGGAATCTCATGAACCCTCCTAATACCCAGCCTCGTTGTTTTTACACAGTGCAATAACGGAAAGACAATCCTCAACAGCTCAACTGTTCTTTTTGATTGGAGACACTGAACCGGTACGGTCAATTTCAGGTTGTGTAGTGTGAGGGTCAAGTTGGAGCCAAGCCCCGTAAAATGTAATAGCATGATGCAGATTGGCTGGAGAAGGGCACTTGACAGCAAAAACAATACGGTATGTTTTTGATGTGTGACAAGAGGTAAAAGGAGGAAATCTTCTAGTTATACAATGAAGGTCATATTTAATTGTCTATGTTCTTGATTGGTCATTGAAATATAACATGGAAACCCACTTGTCCATCAACCCATCAATAATATGATAATATAATTTGCTGATGAGGAGTAATAATAATACATGTGAAAGGCCGCTCGTAATTGCCTCTAATGGCCCGTTGATTATCGCACATTCTAAGCGAAAGTATTGCCCTCTTTATATTTTATTCCAGGGTCTGTCTCATTAATTCAGGTCTAATTTTTGAGAGGACTCATATGTGAGTATTTCAGCTAGAGCTTTGATGAGTTGCTGTTAAAAAGTGAAACAGGAATTCAAAGCAATTCATGGCATTTATTCGTCATTCGTCTTATTATTTAATCCTTAAAATTACTGTCTCTCTTTAAACTATTATTTGTGAATCTGAGTGGATTATCACATTAAGCTCGTTTTGTACTGATTTTGTGGGCCAAAAACATTGTTCAGTTAAAAAGTTTAAGTGATTCAGTTCTATTAGTGATTATAACATTAAGCATGTAGTGCACAACCTGTAGTCCAGATTACATTTTAGTGTTTTGATATTGATGTTTAAACCTTGAACTTAAAACCAAATTGTTCTTATTTGCCTCAATAAATAAATAATGATGACGATAACAGTATCCATAAAAGCCATTAAACAGTCTGAGCAGTGCATTAACTGCACAACTGCATTTAAACCAGGTTTATATTAAGGCTCATTTCCTGCTCCCACTATTAATGCATAGTTCATCATCATCAGCTCGGAATCCTTTCTGCCCAAAAAGGTGCTTGTGCAAGTCACTGGGATGGAAAAACAATTCATTAAAAACTAATATAGCACATACAGTATCTGAATAGTGTGTTTTGAATGAGGTAAAAAGATCCTTGGCCATGGTGGTGTAGTGAGTATCAACCAACTAAAGGACAGGTTTCAATTTGAACATTAAAACCAAGTGCACTAAGATGCAGTTCTTCATTTGATATGAATCACCATAAACAAAGAGGCTCTCAACTGCAATCAATTGATTATCGGATATTGGGTAAAGTTCACAACAATTTCTTTTGAAGTTGTTGAGGTAGACAAAATTCCACTTGGTGTTTTTGTATCTGTTTCCTCAGAGTAAGGGAAACAGAAACCACATCATCATGAAGTAAACTATTCTCAATCCTGCAGGAACTCAGCAGTGCAGGAGAGATGGACTCACTAAAAGTTGCTCCCTTGGAGAGACCTCATTTGGATGCAGTTGATAGAAAGTGATTTTTGTCTGTGCACAGTTTGTAAAGTAGGCTTTCCCCCCTCATTCTCAGTAAGTTCCAGATTTGCTCATATGGGTTAGTTTTCTGGTGTTAGCTGATAGGTAACTGATATTTGTTGTATGTAATACACAAATGTGTAACTACGGGATTTATGAAATAATGCCATAGTGCACTCGATATATTACTGCTACTACTCCACTCCTGCAACTCGTACTGATACGCCCACCGCAAACAATACCTTTGTGCTTAGAGCAATTACACACCAGAAAATCAGAAATCTCAAATATGAGGATGTATTCTTTTTCTCACTTATTACAATTTCTGTTATGTTTCACAGGAAGGATGTCTGAGATAATCACACTCAGCACGTCTTGAAGATCCCTGTTGTCTGTGCTTCCCCTACAGACGAGCCACTGACTGTTGGCACCATTACTATGAGCAGTGAAGAGCTGAATAAATGTGGCTTGCACACAGCTGTGATGGGACTCATTTTTAATGCCTCTGAATCAAGCAGAATCGCAACCTCAAATGTAAATGTCTCCTAAATGTTACAGTACGAGCAATTTTGAAACCATCAACTCAATAGAAATGTTATATTTTTTTTGTGGTTGGCAAATACAGCATTGAAAGAAATACATGATAATACATAACAAATAACCCTAATGTTATGTTTGGAGCACTCTTTTAACAGTTTGCAAAATGACATAACATGTTTTGGGATGTGCAAAATCAGTGTTTTTTTCATGCACAAGTTAATGTCAATGAGAATATTTTCTTCTTTCAGAACAATGGAAAGAAAACACAGAACTACACTTTGTCTATTTGTGTCTGTCGATTCCTCCTAAAATTACCAAAAGCAACACGTCATTTGTATATTTAAACATTCAATTTCAGAAAACTTGAAGTACAAAATAATTGTCTTAACATACGTAATCAACTGGGGAAGTTACTTAAAATGTTTGACCAGTTGTACTACACTGTACTACTACACCTGTAGTGTCTCGCATAATTCAAGGAATTACTTTTTTTTGTCATACTCGTGCTTACATACACCAAACCTTCCAGTTTTATTCCTATCGATATTCTAAAGGTTTTTACAGAGGGATTTGTTCATGTAACATTGATATCCTGATTTTTATATACGATTTTATTCCTTAAAGCATGGTGAAAATTGCTTTCTGAACTGATTTATGAAGTGATAAAAAGAGATATACTACATTCCCACTGTAACAACCTGTCAACAAAATGAAATTTTGAACCTCCATCTAATATTCATGTTTCTGCTCTGTGTATGTGTGCAAACCATGTGTATTTAATTAGATAATGTCTAATTTGCATATGTAAACATACAATTTCAGAAAACAAGAAATAATGGTCTTATTGTAAGTAATCAACTTACATTAGGAGGAAGTTTCATGGTTAAAATGTTTACCCTAATGTCTGGCCTTATAAATATATATAAAGTATTTTTACATATTGGATATTAGAGAAAAATATACTAAAAATAGAATAAATGTTGGCTGTACATGAACCACTAGGGTTATCGGATCCTAAATAGTGAATGGATAAAAACTTGAAACTTTATCCAGCTTATTTGGAACAAAGAGTTAGAGATCTGAGATCTGAGATCACCCTCAGCGTTGCCATGTTGTTCTGGATATGCCTACCTCAGCTCCATCCAGGCTGTCTTGCATATCTTGCAATTTGGATTTTCTTAAAAGGTCGCTGATAATATAACAAACAAGGTAAACCCCAGGCTTCATTGTGTCTGTCCTGACAGCTCTGGGTGACGTCACAGACACTGCTGTAGTTCTAGTCTGTGTTCAAGCCTACATGTCAGCAAGCATCTGCCAAAGTGCCCTTGAGAAAGACACGCTTGGCCTTTTATTTTTAACTTTCACTATAAGGATCATTATAATGACAATTATTGTGATTGAACTAAACTATCACTAGCCTGAGAGGCAAAAGCAGACACATTCGTCATATTGCCCCTTGTAAAATAACCCTCATTCATTGCTCAGTACTGTATTTCTACAGCAAACTGTAACTTGCATAAGCCAGTAACCTCTCCACCAGAGTTTAGCCTTTCCCAGCCAGCAGCCTACACCAGGCAGCGAGCTAATGGGCTGGTGTGGTGCACGGCAGAAGCAGGCGCTCCTAATGACCCATAACTGAGCAGCACTGGGCTGTACAGTAAGAGCACTCAGGAGCCTCGTGAAATCTAACCCCGATCTCATTTTGTAACAGCGTGCGCTTCCTGTATAACATGGCGTCACTGGTGGGCGTGAATAATAGAGAAACGAGACAGGCTCCAAGCACGCAGGCTGACAGCAGTTGTCCTCTCACCACAGTTTTAGTGCATTTGTTACAGTACCCCTCTCCCATGTCTGCTGTTGACCCTCTAGCATTGTTGACCGGCTAATAAAATCTGCTTTGGCTCTGAGATTTTCAATCTAGCCCGCATTTTTTCAAGTCTATTTCATCCACTAAAGTCACTCCTACATGCATGCAGACGGGGTGAGCTGGTCTATTGTTAAAGGAGGGAGAGCGAGAGAGACTGTGCTGCTGCTTCACAGGCCCTAATCCTATTGGAAGTTAGGCCTGCTGTTTGTTTCCCTGTGTTGGCCCTATCAGTCACACTTAGATGAAGCCTGAGGGGAAGTAATATGGGTAGATTGGGCCTGAGTGGCACGGGAAGTTGCCAGGGCAGATGGGGGACTGCGGAGTAATACTGTGTGAAGTACCACAGCCAGAGGTTCAGTTCGCTATGGATGGATGTGTAATGGTAATGAGGAGAGATGAAATGAATCTGATACTCACAGGAGGAAAATGTCTCACACACATACACACACACACGCAATACTCTCAAGAATGGCCCTATGGATTATGCGCTGAAACGCTTGCTCGCGATAAACATCATTCGGCACGGTGCTATTTCTGCAGTGTCTCCACTTTTAAATGTTTCAAGAGAGATAGAGTGAAACTTAGAAGAATAGTACTCACTGATATACACTATGAAGGGAATGTGCTGACATAATACATAGTCAGTTCTTGAATCATGGATGCCTTGAAATAATTTCTATGATAGGCTACACATCCACAAGCTGTATCAGTGGGTAATGGACCTCCTCTGGTATGCACCGAATAAGGACTCTCGAAGATGGAGGGGGAGATAGGCTGACATTTAAAAATGTCTACACCCGATCCGGGCTCTATCTACCTTGGTGGGACAACAGTGTCAATGGGATGATTCACTGTGCCTATTTTTAAGCATCTACCAGACACTTTTAATGCACGACTAGCTCATTTTTTTACAGAATGTGCTATGACTTCTAAAATATGCAGTGATGAATGTCACATTCAGTCAGAGAGAGCATTTCAGTCTCGTTGCAAATAAATAAAATATAGATCTGATCTATTTTTACAGCGTTTTATCCTGAGTGCTTAAATAAGCTGTAATAAAATCAATAAGTAGACCTCTGACAATGCTTGTTATCGCATTAAAAGCTAAACAAATGCATCCAGTGCTTTCTCAAAACAGCTGTTGTGAAGCCCAGTGAGCTACATAATGAGAAATAAGGAAAAAATGGGAAATTATTTGCAGTCTGTTTTTCTACCCTAGCTTTGTATCTAATGAGCTCTGAGTGTCTAACAATGTCTCAGAGAGTAATGAATGGGGAGGGGTTGGGGTTGCGCTTTTATTCAAATTAAGGTAAAAGCCATCAATAATACTCTTTAGTCGGTTGCAAGGTGCAGATTAGTGCTTGCACTGTGACTTCAGACCTATCCCTCCACATAACCAAACAGCTCTAAAGAATCAGAAAACAGCTCCTTTCACTTTTTCTACCTTAATTCTAATGAAGATTTATGGCTGGCGGTGTCAAATCATAGATGATTTACATAACGCAACGGGTAGCCTGCCACCAGTGGAAGGAGAGCGAGAGCGAGCGAAGGCAGGAGGGCTATTAAGAGCTTTGAGGTTCTCCAGCAGGCGTGACGCCCCATTAATATGCACACATATGTGCCAGTGTTAAATAATTTTGGGCAGATGATCATATCTGTCAGATTCATGAAGCACAACAACTGCAAACAGTGCACATGATATAATGGTGATTAATACACTCACGCTCAGTGCCTGCAACTAAATAAGTAAAAGTCAGATGCAGTTGCAATTTTGAATTATCAAACAAGACAATTTGTTTCTCATTTGCATGGTTACAGCTAAACCTAAACTTACACCCTGCATCATCTTTAAGAGCTAAAAAAAAACGATGTAACATTGTTTTTCACCTTGATACGTCTTTGGAGTGTAGTGTAGTATGCCAAATATAAGTAATGTCACTATGTTGGATAACATACTGTACATTTCTTTGTGAATGACTAAAATTGATATGTGTCAATAAATAGCCAATTAAATTGCTGTAACAATGCTTTATGGTCATTTAAATATTTTGTCACCTTCATCAAATGTGCAACCTCACAAAAGGTTTTTGCCAAAGGGAACGATAAGCGCTAAAATACAACACACAGGGTTCAAAACACAACATCAAAACACTCAATGAATGTCAACAAAACACAGGGATTAAACAAAACACCTACCAACCAAGAGTTTTACAGTCAGACAGCTATTTTAGAAAGATAGTGAAAAGAGTGCAACCCTCATCTTTTACACTGATCAAGACTGATAGTCATCAAAATTTTATTTCACTTTGCCTTTAAAGGACTCAAGAAGCAGGTGGACATTCCAAAGCCTAAAGCTTGGAAAATCAATCAGGAACGTAAGCGTGAGTTCCACACAGTTCTCTTGTATGGCCGTCTTGCTATGCCCAGGTTAGCTTTAATCATCACTGATCCCTCACTACTATTCAGAAGCTCACAGCTCCTTCTCCTGCCCTGAAAGCCTTTGATATGGATAGGTGTGAAACCGGCTCTCATTGCTGATCCCTACCACCACCAGGCTCACCATCCCAGTAATTCAGTTTGCAGTCTCCGGTTTGTGAATTGATTACTTTGCTTTGCCTCTTTAAATTGCTATCTAGAGAGTGGCTCTCTCTCTCTCTTCTCAAAAAAGCTCCCATCAAATCAAATGAAAATCTAATATAGAAGGGTAATGGGAATGGATAGTGGATGACCTATGGTTCTGAATGATATGTGCGAGTGATGATTTGACGTCTGCCGCAATGAGTCCATAGCTGGCTGCATCTCACTCGTTCTCTGGGGGGCTTCTCAGGGTCTTAAAGAGGTCTAACACTCGACAAGCCAGCAGGACAAGAGCAGTGTGATACAGGTCCAATGTCAGATTTCTAAAGCACCCAGCAGAAATTTTCCTGATGGGAAAATATTTACAACAATACCTCCTTTGATTCTGAGAACTCTCCTCTCCTCTCAATCCTTTTTTCCTTTCCCTACCATGTATCCAGCAGACCAGACCACTCGAGCACTGACTTTGGTGCACTTTGTGATGTATGTTGAGATTACATGCTTCATAGCTTGCCAGCACTTAGGATTTTGCCAGTGCAGCAGGAGGCTGCATGAGAAAAAGGGCCACGCGGTAGGAGGTGAGGAATTGAGGTGACTATGAATAATTATGTAGGCATGTGTCAGTCTGACTAATGCATGAAGAGCTTACAGTACATTTGGACATTTCTAGACTCACCTTAAGCATCACACTTTTGCTGTGTCACCCTTTTTCACATTCATCACACCTTTCCTCAATCTTATTTCTTACTTCTCTAATCCTGTCCATCTCTGTATTCCGCACCACCCTGCCATGTCTAGACAGTCACTGTTGAGGCAGACTTTGCCATAACACTGATCAATGAATCACCCGGGGTAACACATGCAGCACAGCTGGGCAGTGTCATTTTCCTTGAAGCCACAAATACACAAGCAAACACATGTACGTACAAGTACTTTGACATTACATAGCCCCTGACAGAGTCTACATACACTGTAACAGATGAATGTCATCCTTAAAGGCATCCCTGCTTACCAATCAATGCACCACATGCAAAATGTCCTGCTGCGATGTTGTTATTGTATGTGACGAACACTGGCAAGATGTAATTTCAAGGAAAAGGGCATCTGAAGGGCAACTTTATCCCAGTAGGTTAGAACACAACCTATGAATTACTTATGGTGTTGTTGCAACTGACATGCCTACACTCAACATGCTCATGATTAACCAATCTCTCTCCAGTTTCTACTGGGCTTTATGGAACATCACTGACCCCAGACTCTAGCCTTGCTTCCTACACCAGAGCAGTTGGAGTCTTTATGGAGGGTGTGTTGACATGCAATTAAATAGGAACAGAAGTGTTGTTTAAATATTTCATTACCCAAGTGAAAGAATGGCAGTGCGAAAGGACTAGTGTTGGTTTTAGTTCAAAAGCACAATTTTTTTTGAGAGCTAAGACATGTTTTTTTGGGCGTGAAGGAGTGAGTGAACGAAGAATGTAAGAGGGAGGGGAGAGATGGATGGATGAAGAGGCAAAATGTGACAAGACAATGGAACATGGGGAAACTGAGTGAGAGGGAAGAGAGAGTAAATAGACTGGACAAGTCAATATGTTTTTGCTTCTCGACTCAGGAAAAAATGGCCTATGGCTACAATGCATGTTTTAACTTAGCCACACCATGCGAAATTATTAAAAAAGGGGGCATGGATGGATACGAGTAGTGCATAAAATGTGGCAACTATAATCTTGTTCCCATTGAAAAATTTAAGAAGGATGTGCAGTGAAGCAATTTTACCAAGGGAAAGAAAATACATCCAAGACCAAGGACTTGCTCAAGGTCATTCCTTTTTCCTTCTCTCTCACGACATCTTTTGAAAAGCTTTTTGTATCATACAATCGTGAATCACAGTTATATTCTAAACACGTGTGCACAGGTTACAGAAGCAGCAGATGATCAATAATTTCTAAGAAGCTTGATTTTTAGCAAAGCAGGTTAGTTTGAAACGAGAGATTAATGTATCAGTTTACCATCAAAGTGAGTGAAAAGACTTTATCTGAATACCCGAATACCCTTTTCCCTTTTCTGGCTGTTCTGTAAGTTACGCTTTGTTTTTCCTGGTACCAGTTATTGCATAATTAGATTGTGCCTTGAAACTGAGAACAAAACTGCCTAACTCAGATAAAGTTACCTTCAGTTCTTTCCAGTATCACATATTATATGAACATATTTCCTTTAGTTTCTCTTCCAAAAGAAAAAAGCCATAATTAATAACTGCCTCTGCTCACAGCTTTCAAAAACCTCTTGAGAGTGTAGAGGCAACTGTGGTGCAAGCAGAGCCTTGCATCTCTTGTTCCGTGTGCAGCCTAGATTTCCTCCTCCTGAGATTGGTGTCTCCCTGGCGACTGTCTGGTCCAATTCCACCCAGTGCTGATGGCCTGTGAAATCCCAGTTCCTGGAGCGCCAGCTTCTAAAACATTCATCATTCCCTCACTTCCCTCTAGGTGCAAGCTCAGCCTATATCAGAGGATTTGACAGGAGCTTTTTTGTCCCCCTCCAAAACCCCTTTCTCAAAGAGCAGGATCGGGTAATGGAGCTTTCTAATCGCACTTTCATTCTTCTTACTGGTCAATAGGCTGGCTAGGTCAAGAGCTATGTGACTGCTGCATTCAAAACCCAGCTTACATCGACTCACCTGGCATGTCTCTGAGTCTACCTCCATCCATTACCTTCGGATAATATAGTTGTGCTACAGCATCGGAACAGGCTATTTCTATTAGATACTTGAACAAGTTTGAAAGATGATTACTCACAGTTAACATTGTGGAAATGTTCAACTTTGCAGTTTCTTATAGTTCACTTCAACATCACTTAAACTACATTAGGTACAAGTACAAGAGCCAACATTTTGTGCGAATAAACATATCCCGGCCTGTTAGTGTGGATGAGTGGCTTCAGATTAGGTGATAGAGGGTCATATTCTAGCTTTGATTCATCACTGTAAAAGCCAGAGCTCACACAATTATTTGTTGCCTTTCAACACCAAGCCGGTCTGTTGCTCTACCTACACTGACTGAAATTAGTTGTTGCTTTAAATCAGCCAACAGTGACGAATGTGCAGTTTTCCACAGTTCTTGCCAATACCTCTTCACAGCCACAGGGCTATTTGTTGCTAAATAAAGATCAATACAGAACAAGATTTCCATGCAGATACTAGTGCTCAGGGATATATACTCATTAGTTCAGCACATTTGTGTTTGAAACAGACGTGGCCTTTGTACACAAGAAAGGATACTCATTCTATAGTCAAAGAGGAGATAAAGAGGGAAGAGAGAAGTTAAGAAAATACAAATTTGTTAAATCAACTGTGATTGTTGTGGCAAGACAATTTAAATAGCTAATTACTTAAAACATAGAATTGTCTCCAGTAACTCTGCCTCACCTACAGTACATGAAACTGTATACAGTAACCACTCTTTGTGCTGTAGTTGTCACTTTGATCAGAGCAAACACAATACATGTCCTTCAGTGCTATCACTTACTGAGTCACAGTCTGTTCTCATCTTGTGTAAATTCAAACAACCTTCTGATTGTATATTTTTCTCTTTTAAAACGCTTACAACTGTTATCTTGTTTGATTATATCAACAAAACTGAGATACAGTACATAAGGAGTCAGTTCAGAGGCATGGGCTTGTGTTTATTCCAAGGTTGGGTGCTAAACAAATGTATCTCTTCCCTGTTACTGCTGACGCTGTCTGTTGACAGACCTGTAAGTGTTTGGCTTTATCACTACTCCTCTGGGAAAGTCCAGCTAACAGAATTAATTGCATTTCACATTCTGTTTGCATTTTCAATTGTTCCATTTGTGTTCTTTTAATCCCTTCCTTCAGTTGTCTTTATCGCGGTAAATCCCAGTATATAAACGGCCTGCCTGATGACATCACACAGCACAACAAACTCTACTCTCTCCAGTCATCCATTTGCTCTTTGTTTCTCCGTGTGATTGTGACCTCTGCTGCAGCCATCCATGAAAACAAACATCCTACTGATAAAAGGGAATAAAACACCAAAGGCTTTGCATTTTAGAAAAAAAAATCTGTCTGCTGTGTTTCTTTATGTCAGCCTTTAGTCAGCGCAGCCAGCCAGCACAAGTTGGCAGATCGGCTCTTTGGGTGGGAAGTCTGACTAGAACAGTTGCTGGTTTTTGGTCTCTGGCAGTGATAGTGCCCAACATTACTGCAGCAAGGGCACCTCAAAACCAATGTACAGTATGTGTGCTGATGTCCTCCAAGGTCTGGTAGTGGATGCTGTCAGAGTAAAAATAAATTACACACACACATACACTGTCTCATAGCCACCGTTTCCTCTGAATATAAAACAATTTACAATCTCGTCCTTGGTGAAAATTCAGGAGACTATCTCTTATCTGTTGTCTTGTGTTTTTCCATTAAAACCGGCCAGTGTGACATGGAGCTGTGGGCTAAGCTAGACGTGTATGCAGTAGTTTGTGTGCGTGTGTGTGTGTTTGTGTGTACGTGCATTTGTGATATATTAAAATTAAAGAGTGGCATGGTTAATCACCTTTTATCAAACGCTCCAATCGGCTCCTTTTCAGTCCCCTTCACTGATCAGGCTGACAGAGCCACTGAGACGCACTAATAACATTGCGCATGCAAACAGAATTAAAACTGAAAGGCCTCAGCTATTGGAAGGATCCCTTAGGAACTGCAGCTAAAAAGCCTGGAACCAGACATCGTACAGGGACAGTCAAAACTGATTTAATAGATGCCTATGGAGCACCAGCTGAGAAAGTGCACACGGAGACAAAGCAATATTCAGCATTAAAACGACTGTTTTAGAGGTTATCCGATTACATGAGTAATAAGGCAGCCATATTGGAATCTGAATCCCAAATTGTCCATAATGTCTAAGCTCTTCAGTCCTCATAGCAGCATTATAGTGTGAACAAAATGACTGCTATTGTGTAAGTTAAAGCCTATTTGAAAGGGATAAGGAGCTTTCTTATGAAGTTCATGGAGGAGTCAAGTTCATTAGTGGTTTTGATAGAGTAGGTGGTATGGATCAAACCTGAATCAGAGAGACACACAGAGAGAGCTGAGTAAACCGCAAACAGGCTCCAAAGGGGCAGGTCTTTGGCCTCTCTGTCAATACTGGGTCACACACATAAAAGCACATGTGCATCCCCCCACACACACAGACACACACATAAGCAGTTAATGTTACAATAATAACTTAGTAATAATAGATCACCTATTATTCCTTTTTTGTCAGTCACCTACTTTCTTTCGCTACCTCTAATTACTTTGTGTGTCAATTAACGAGATTGTGGCAGTTTACAGTTGTGGAAAATGTTGCGAAAAGGCCATAGAGACAGCTTAATTGGGAGCTGACAGAATTGGGTCACATCAATATAACAGAATATGGTTAGGTTGGTGTAATCTAGACTAGATTGTTCTAATAAGGTTGTTAGAGGCTGGTTTTCTGCTGTGATTTATTCTACACTCTACACTTTTTTTTTACACTCTTCCTTTTTTGTACACTTTTTTGATTCCCAAAGGATGTGTTGACTGAGAAGGTGTGCAGTACACTTAATGGGGTGCCAAAAGTTGCCTTAGTTCTGGAAGTAATTTCACCATTTTCTTTTAAGATTTCATCATAGGGAGGACGTGATGAATTCAATTGCCCCGGTGACACAAGTTGCTAAATGACTCTAAAATGTTTTTGTTTTGTTTATTTCTATGTGTCTGTTCCCAGTCTGAGACACACAGTAGATCGTATTTTTTCTGCATTCTGCACTGATTTCAAAATGATTGGCACTGTTACCTGAATTCTGGCTTTATACGTTTACAACATTTAGAAAATCAGCAAATAGGAAGCTTTGTTTCTGTTTTTGTTTTCTATTCAATAGCTTCTCAAAGATGATAAATGAAACCACTTTATTTATAGATATAAATGAGGTGTCCAAGAAATGAAGGCTCTTGGCAACTTAGCAATAAAATTACTTTTCAACATGTAGGCTTTCACTCACGAGCAGTGGGAAATAGTGCCTCCAAGCAGGCCCATTAAGTCCAATAAAATAAACAAGACTGGAAGCCACTTGATGAAACAGTGACTGTTTTATTTGCTGACAGGCACCATAAATCAGTTAAGCGCAAAACAGAACACAAAGGCAAGTACAACATGGAGCAGAAGCAATATGGTTTAACCAGAGCTCTTCCTTTTAGTATCAAACAATAAGTCAAGGTGGAACTGGAAATAGAAGAACAAATCAGATCTCCTGTCTAAATGTCCAGGAAAATGCAAGGTCACATGTGCAATTTGTTGTTTCATCAAGTGGCTTCTCGTCTCCTCTGTTCTGTTTTATTCAGCATGAAGGTTGCAGTCTTTCAGGGCTTTGCTGAAGTGTTTCCTTACCCAGTGGTGCAGAATTAGTGTGCATGACACAGGCAGGAAATTAGAAATATAAAATACTTCCCAGATATGCTGTCCTGGTAAGTCAAGTAGAACCCCAGCACTGCACGACCTCAACACTGAAATTCAATCAGTGCTGAGGGGGCGTTGTGAGAATAAGCCACCTGACTGACAGTGCTAAAAGGGGTCAGGAAGTCCAAGGCTACTGATCAATAAATGTGAGCAAGTATACACATGATACATGCCCGACAAACACATACACCCCATAGTCTGTCTGTCTGTCTCTCTCTCTCCCGCTCGGTGCAGAAAATATACCTCGATTTAGACTGTTCATTAAAAATCAGTAGACCCTTCTACTATCTTCACTCCCTCCCACACTCATAATAGTGGGAAGACACTCAGCCCTTTGAACACAATCTGTACATCTCCTTATTGTGTATTTACTACATCAGACCTATGATTGGGTTTATCTTATCTCCCTGAAGCAGCTACAAAGCATTTAGCCATCCTCCTATCTACATTATTAAATGTTCCTGTCATTATTTCTGATGACTTCTCTCAGGCATTCCTCTGAAAATAGAACTCCCTTGTTCAGCGGCTACCAGGCGAGAAAAGACAGACAGATGAGAGGGTGGCGGTGCTGGTAATGCTGGAAAAGAGATGGGTGAGAATATGTGTAATGGAGAGAGGGAGAATCTGATCAAATGAACCAATCCCCATGTTTTGTGCTAATGATGAGCCTGGAGGAGAAGCCTCTATCCGCTCACCAGATGTGTGTAAGTTGGTAGCTGGGGTGATAAAGAGATGAAGAGAGCATGGCCCATTATGGCTAACTGCCTCTACTAAAACTTTAAAGTGATGCACAGAAGTGGCTTTACATTACTGTGAACAATTTCCAAAGAATACCATAAGTTTCTTGACTGATTTTTTTCCTCCCAGGCAGCAATTCAGTTTATTTCAGTGTGCTATTAAAATCAGCCTGCAGACTCAATACTTGATATCTATCACATCTTCAGCTTGAGATCCATCACAGGGAACCATATCACTTCTTTATTTAAGTTATATTTTTGTTATGTAACAGTTGCAAGCGGGGACCATTTTCAACCCTTGCACCAATGGTGCATTTAAGAAAACTTACATTTAGTCATCTGACAAAAAAATAATTGATGAGTGCTGTTTTCTGACAGGCTAATCTAGAAGACAAACAGCAAGCAAATGCTGACATTGTGAAAAGGATGGTGTGAATTTGGTCATTACTTACACCAAAAAGTACAGCGGCAGACTCTGACATTTTAAGCATCAGAGATTTGAGAGTTTTCCTTCCTGCTTTCAACTTCAGGAACATGCAATTGTAATGTCACTTTGGAAACTGTTCTCCTAAGAAAAACAACAGCATCAGTCATTTCAGTAAACAAAAAAGTCACAAGTTCAAGTAACAAAACTCTCTGGCACCTGTATTAATTATAACTCATCTTTCGGGAGAAAAAGCGGTGTTAGTGCGACATTAGGGCCACAAAGTTTGCAGAATGAGGAGGTTGAATGGAAAGAAAGTTAGACTTTGACACGTGGGCTGCTGTGTGCTTTTTGTTTCCTACCAACAGTTAACGTTGGTTTCTTTTAACTATGACTATGATTGTTAAACCCAAACCACAATCTTTCTTCTCTTTTACGTGTTGTCACAGACAAAAAAAAGTCAGATCAGGGACGTCGGACCAGAAAACACTTGTATGTGTCTACCCAGATGCCATATTTTGTCATTTAATTAGGATGACTTAATGTAGTAAAAAGTGGACTTCAAAGAGACCTAATGAACTACATCTAGAGGTTTGTCTGGATGGTAGAAAGTCAATCTGAAGCATAAGCTTCTGAAATTGGTAAGCAGTAAAGCAAAGTATATGTTCAATTTGTTTTAAATAGGCCAAAACATGAAAAAAAATATCATTTTCAGTTGGGGACCATCTACAACCTTTTTTTTTCAAAATCTAATAAGGTTTTCCTGAAAATAACTCACTTTCTCTGGGCCCAATTACCGTCTATTTATTGAACAAGGTATTTCTGATTGATGTGTGTTCACAGTGGGCGATCCATGATTCAAAGCCATTCTTTTTTTGAATATCATATACACCACATGTACGTTAATGAGTCATGGCCATAATTAGGTCAATGAATAATTCATATTGTTAGTTTTCAAAAATTTATGCCTGCCCATGATACATGCATCAGGCACACACGATGGAGTGCATCCTTATGCACCATTTGCTGTACAATAGAATGATGAAAGGATCTAACGACTGCTGATTGTCAGGGCTTTAGCCTGGTTTCCTTTTAAATGAGGCCAGATAAAGCTAGCCAGCAATATGGTTTACTTTAGAGTAGAAAAAAAGTAATTCTTGTTGTATGTTAATCACGATACCTCTATTTTATTTATTAACAATCTATGGCTCCGGCAGTTGTGTAGTTTTCTCTTACTTTTAATCTCATCTTTGTAATTTAAGTGCCTGCTTATCTTAACCCTTGAGCAGCTGGTTTAATTCCATTCAAATCCATAATCTCTGGCTGCGTGCTGTGCTATAAGGGCATGAGATTCACACGTTAGCAACATGGTGGAGCTCCCTTGAGCCGACTGTCAGGGGAGTCAGAGAACTGAGTACTTCCTGGTCCCAGCATTACCTCCAGCTGTTTATATTACTGATGGATATCATTCTACTTTTCACTCATTCTACTTTCCCCTCATTCCCTGGAGATACCCGGCTGAGTGTCAAGTCCTGAAGGGTGCCCGCTGAGTGATTCAATAGGATAGGTCCTCTCTAACAATAATCTCCACGCTGTCTCTTGAGACCTGCTCATAAACAAGAATGTACACATGCACATGCAGGCACACACCAGCAGCCACACACATGCACAAACACTCTACCCTGTTCAAACGCAAGGCCCGGCACCATTTCTGCCTCATCTCTCTCCCACTCTGCCCTTTGCTCCTCTCATTTTCCACCTGTCTCTGATCCTCTGCCTCTTTTACATTTCAATCCACCGCCTGTTCCTCCTCATCCTGACAGGGGAGTGAGCAGAGAGAGAGCGGGAAAGAGGGAGTTGTCCCCTTTGGGTAGCTAAGCGATTACCGTTTGAAAGATCCAATCCCTTGCATCATACCTCTCACAACCTCCTCTGCTCTCCCATTACTCTGTGGGAACCCGTTTCTGCCTCCTCTGCACGTCTGGCACCTCCACTCCTCTTTTCTTCATCTCTCCTTATCCGTTTATTCTTACTTCATTTATGACTCCCCTTGTTGTCTCTAATCCCACCCACAAGCAAGCCATTTGATTCACGCTTATGGATTTCTATGTTTGTGTTGTTATTGTTCCTTTTCGTATCCCGGCGGTATATTGAAATATACTGCAAACTGTAATCAGGTATTTAAAACTGAAGAGTGATAGAAAGACTTACACCGCTTTTTGAGAAAGAATCATGTTGTGTAAGTATGTTAAAACTCATTTGTGCATCCCTGTATCTGTATGAGCACATGCACACTTGTATTTTCTGCCTATAATTGTGTGTTTGTAAGAGTATATCCCAGTGTGTGTTAGCATATGTTGCGAGCTGCTTCAGGAGCATTTTCTGCCTTCCTTATCTGGCTGAGTGGAGTGCTGGCTGCTCCAGCAGCAGAGCCAGAGCCCACTGCCCACTGCTTAAGTGGAAGAGGACTAATCCCTCTTCTCAAAGCCCACTCTAGTAAACACCACTTCTCCAAAGCCACCCATGCACACCCAGCCTGTCCAGTCTAGCCACGGTTGCCAATACTCTGTGTAGGTTATGTGCAGCCTAGGGGTCCTTCATGATGGGGGGAATTATTGAGGGCACCTGATCATATATCAAATAATTACCAGTAAGAGTTAAGAGGGAAGAGCTTTTTGGACATGCCAACACTCAACAGTTATTTGTCCCTCAAATCCTTGCCCATGTGTACTTTCTTGCATCAATATACCAATCTGCCACATTCATTACCCTCCATCCCAGTGATAAAGGGAAGAGATATTGTTGTGCAAAATGTAGCAACTGGAGTTTAAACCGTGGAAACTGCCAGTGAAATGTTCCTAAATGGGTTTTCATTTAAACCTAGGGTGGTACTTTTTTTGCTTTTTTCAATTGGGAAAAGTGTCAACTCTTAGCAGAATGCCTTTAGGGTACAATTTATTCTAATGGAAAAAGATTACATCTTGAATTAAAAAGTGCTCAACACTGACCAATACACCAGACAGGAATCAGGTCTGAGAAGAGAAACCATTTTTCTTTCAGTTTAAGAGTTAGTTTTGCTGCTTTTCTTTGCACTTTGTTGTGCACTGCAGAGACAGTTTGATAAAAACAGCAGTTTGGAAGAGTTTTCTTGCCCCAGCAGTGCAACTGAAGGCCATTATCTGCTATTGTGCTGCTATGAAACAAGGTATTTAACAGTAGAAGGTCAGATGCAAAATAGAGATCTGCCATATGGCGTGACGAGTCTTTGATGAGAACATTCATCAAAATCACAGCCGTATCTGGCAGCCTTGTGATTTTTCACTGTAACACTTCCTTTAGCCGTTTGCGGTATATTTTAAAGGTGGGTGGGTGGTTGGAGGGACAGGGTGGCAGATTGAAATTCATTAAAGTGAGCTTTGCATACACACTGCACTCTGCTCTGCATGGATGGTTGGCTCTCTACTCAATCAAGTCTGGTAAAAACTGACCCACATCATCCATTCCTCTGCGAGTCAGGAACAGTGTGTAATGTGGCATGCTCTTTGCATTATTTCAGGGTGGTCTTGCTTTTGATAGATTTTTAGTTGTAGAGCAATTATACGTCGTCAGGAAGCATGGAAATGTAACCCTCTGTGGTACTATTGGACTTTATCTGGATGTGTAGTTTAAAAAAAAACACCAAATGAGGCCATTAAATAATTTCTTCCCATTACCAAATTATGGAAAGTTGTGCATTCTGATTAAATAACCTATTAAACTAAGCGTTATACTACAACCTTTCACTTCATTCAACATTCACTTAAACAAATGCACTATAAATTGAAAGTCAATAAAAGCCCATATGTGGCTAACAAATGACTCATTCAGCCTTTTTTATTCCCTGTGTCAACAATTAGGCTGAGACTTCACTAACAAGTTTTATTAAATGTATTTAGTCAAGCTGACTGACATCTCACACAGCCTTCGCAGTGACCTTCTGTGGTTGAATTAGGGTTAATCAAAGTTCAAGTCTGTTCAGACACTGGGGTAACTGTGGATCGAAGTTAGAATAAACGTTACGAAACATATGCTGACAAGGTAGGGCATCACCTTCCACAGCAGCCTGAGTGGACTACGAAGAAAAATGAGGAGATTGAACGATATCAGAACTGGATCTGTTGAGTCAGGACGAGATGGGTCCAGTCAGGATGTGTCTAGAGATTCCATTAGCGGTTCCTTGCACCTGTGAGACTGCTCCATGCTCTGGCTGCTCATCAATCTTTCAGGACTTTCTTTGCCTGTGAAGGCAAGATGGCTCTGGAGCTGGGTCACTGCCAGATGTAGCACAGCCAGATTCTGAGCCGGTGCAAACAAGCAAAGACAATCCACAGCAGCCGACTGGGCTTGGCTGGTCCGCTTCGGTCTGGTGGACGGACACACCAGAGGAGCTCGGCCTGTTTGTCTGTCTGCACTGCAAAACAAAACAGCCCGGCTCAGCACAGTCAGTGCCGATATTTTGGCCGCAGTCAACTCATGCATGTGTGTCGGCCGCTTCAGTAACAACTGGGAATGTGGAGAGCTCCAAGACTCCAAGAACACCAAGCATGCTGGGTAAAGTGCGGTTATCTCTGCCAGTGAGACCACATAGCACTTTTTTTTACCCATCTTACCCAATACACACAAACACAGAGGCTATCTTAGACTGTCTGTCAGCTGTCAGAAAATACACTTCGACTGAGCGTTGTCTTTTTCCTTTTTCAAAGCCGGTCACCCTGCAAAAGCAGGAATGTTATTTGTCAGAAATGTGTTATAGGTGTACGCCTCCAATGTTACTGTCAGGAAAAACTAATGAGCATCAATTCTCATTCATCACTTTTCACTTCACAAAGACACATACCTGCACACACATAAAATCTTAAGCTCCAACAGCCGAGGACATACTCTACTACACAGCAGGAGCAGACACTCCTCCGTTTGCAGCGGATTCTGTTTGTTTCTCCTGTTTGATGGAGTTGAGAGTCCCTAGGGCACAGTCAGAATATTGTGGGCAGCCACAGAGTATAAACGATCTGAGGTTTGCTTTTTAGGTTGTGTTCACCATCCAAAAGAAGAAAAAAAAGTTTTCATTGAGAGGTAGTTTCAAGCCTATACAAAGCTCTGCTTGTTGTATGTAGATTTTAGCAGCAACACTGCAGTTTAACTGCAAATATCTTTCTCAGAAAACTATTATGATGCCTTGTGCATCCTGATAATAATGTTCTCTGCATTAATATGTTGATTTTTGCAAAGTTAAATGGGGATAGCATCCCAGAGTGCTATTAAGCCTTTGCATTTCAGAGTGGCTTCAATTAACCTTTTTAGTGATTGCACTGGAGGACACATTGGAATCCATTGTTAATCCAATAATTATTGTCTGCCGGATGTACTTGACTTCGCCCCGTCAGCCAGCTAATTCACTTCATGTGCAGTTTTTTGCTGGAGTCAATAATTCTTCTGATTAGAATTGGATTTGCTGTTTAAAAAGGGAGACGTTTATCAGGTTGCTATCCACACTCCAGTTAACATGTCAACGGAGCACATCCATGTAATTTACAAGTGAGATAAAATGTTAAATACCTTAAACAAACATATGGCCTGTGTTAATTTAAATCTGGTAGTCATTTTGAATACAATCTATTGAAATTATGCATGTGAACGTATGCTAATGTATGTGACTAAAAGTATATTCATTATATTGTATTCTTTTCCTCCAAACTTATAAAAAACAAGAAGTAAGTATTATTACACCAAACAAGCAAATATGTCATCAAAGAAATGTACAGTATATCATCATCCATAGTGCTGTTACTTATGTTAGGGGTAAGTTAGTGTGTACAAGCTGTTATAAATCCAAATAGCCTACTAGTAATTTGGGATTTAGGAGGGATAGTGTTGTTTAAAAAGTACTGTCAACACCAATCACAATAACATATGCAAATCTATTTTACTTTTTAGTTTTACAGCTCTGAGAACCAAAAAAATGTATGTGTCATGCGTTCTGTGGCAAACTACTGAAACATATCATCAGCTCAAAACAACGTGTGAAGGATTACTCACTCGCAAGAGATTGTACAAATTCAACCAAAGATAAGGTAAAATATTTGCATAACGCTTTAAATACGGAACAAAAAACTCCACTGTTCTTGAATTAACTTGAAATTTCTTACCGAAATGGTCTCAAAGACAAGAGATGAGCTCCAAACAACTATCATCTGTCTGCAATGCTCCACAGCATCATAAGAGCACTTGCCAATATAAGAGCACTATTCCCTGTCAACTGCAGTGCAGTCAGTGAAACCACAACTTGAGTTAGTGGCCATCTCACAGCTTTTTAACCAGTGAACCTAATTATACCCTACTGGTCCTACAGCGCTGATGTTTTGCCGCCTATATGTGTAGGTTTATATTTATGTTTTAACTAACATGTATCAGGAAGGCAAATTATTCCTTTCAGCTGAGTGACGCAGGCAGCCACTCATCCCTGTCCTCCTCTCACCATGCGATTTCTCCTCCTCTCCAAGAAACCCATCTGTTGGTAGAAATGTATTTATTGATGGCTATTTACTTCTCCTGGTTTGCTTTTGTGCCTCAATTTAGCCCCCGAGTCATTGCAGCATTTCAAAGACTCGGGCACTCCAAAGTGTTTGGCTTCCAATTCAAATGGCCTAGTATAAAACATCATGGTGTACCCATAGTGTGTCTGGGGATGTGGGAAACCTGGTTAATATTCTAACCAGCAACAGCAGAGTGAAATTTGGTAGCGAAGTCTTTTTAAAGTGGTTCATTTATCTTGTGTGAGGAGAACCGGCCCACACTCCGACATAGAGAAAAGACTTACAAGGAAAATCCCAATCAAGCAACAGCAAAGCATTTTATGGCTTTTGTACGGTCATTTGCTAAAAAAAATTTTCCTCTGCACACTCTGTCCTGGAGAAACAGCTAAACACTGTCTAAATCAAAAAAGATCTCCTCATCAACAATGAACCCCCAATGATCAAAAGCTATTTTAAAAATCCCACAATCAGCTACAAGCAAAAGAAAGGTTAGAGACAGAATTTCCAAAAAAGATGAGAGAATGCCGATCACCAGATGCACTGAAGTGGGTTTTCATGGGTGACAGTAAAGGTTGAAATTAACACTAATGAAACACACTGAGAATGAATGTGAAATTCTCTACCAGTGCAAAATGGCTCTAATGAAGTGCGACAATATCAATTAATGCCAAAGGGAGGAGGGATGGATGAACAGAGGAGAATATGTGAGGGGTGGAGAAGGAGCAAGAGCAAGAGAGATAGGAAATTATGATAACAAAGGAGAAAGGTATTAACTGAGAACGCAGTGTAGGAAGTAAACATTTCAAAAAGATGGTTTACACTCCATTGCATGGCTAAGGAGGTCAATTTGAGCATGACAACAAACAACTGTGTTTAATGATTTATCTGCCTAATCTGACGCAGATCATTAGGCGGAAGCCCCTGTACAACTAAAACAAGGCAAGCATAAAAACATCAGTAAATGTGTGTTTTCTTCAACAACACAACAACACAATTCTCCCATCTGCAGCACTTGCTATGTATGTTGGGCAGTTTGCTGGGATGGATATAATCAAAAGCAGGGATCCAAGATGTATATTTTTCATTGATGACTGCCAAAAAATACATACGCTGAAAATGTGTAACTCCTATTTATTGCCACCTTCTCCTCTTCAGTTTCTTCAGTTCATCTTAGTGGGAAGTGGGGACTAAGCCATGTGTGATGGGCTGGTGATTGAATTTTCTTATTAACAGTGACTGATCAGGACGGGTATGTGGCAGCAGGCAGCAGGCTTTGAGGGAGAACCGGCCCAGCTGAGACACAGCCCCTCTGCTGGGAAGTCACCAGCAGGACAGACACACATATGGAAGAATGTGTGCTTTCCCGCAGAGTGGAATTTGTATGTGTGTGGACAGTGGAGAGTGCTAATGCAGGAGCCTGTCACATAGGCTCCATTATAAATGAGCATGGCTTGCTGGGGCAGCTGGACCAGGCATGGGGCAGCTGGGTAATTTGGAGAGTTGTGGAGAGCAGTTTGTTGGCCCAGCTGTGTTAGCTGAGGTGGCAAAATGGGTTTGGGTCGCATGATAGAGTGTGTGTGTCCATACATATGTCCACTGCTGTGCATGTATGCACATGCTTCTGCAAGAACGGAAGCACCAGGGGCAGCTCATCTTAAATCCTTGATGTAGACAGGGGGAATAAACAGGCCTGGAATTGAAATGACACTTCACTGAAATATTGATCATCCTACACAGCAGAGGGAGAATGCACAGAGTACAGACAGACACAAAGATAGATAGATGAAACAGAGTAATGCAGATATGAGGGAATAAGTTTCTCAACAAAACCTTCTGGCAGTATGCAGCGTCACATAAACATGTTTTATTTCCTATAATTTGAACCCTACACTGATAATTTGCTGGGATGTCAATAGGTGCTGCATAATTTATTCTGACTGATTCAGTGTTGACAACTCATATATGGATGGTTCTGATATGTAGTATAACTTTAAATAAATAAACAGATGAGCAAACCACAATGCTGTAAAGGGAAATGTAGCAGCTAGTCTGGCTACTCCAAACAAATAAATTATTCAGCTTACAATCAACTCACAATCTCAGCTGCTATGCACACACACACACTGCAGGTGGAGGTAAGAACAAAGCTGGAGGAGCTGCTGCACTATTTGTACTTCCTGTCACCAGAAAAATAAAACTTTGGGTTTCGTCTTGTCACAGAAAAGTCTTTAAAATACCATGAGAAACTGAGTGGCTTTTAACAAATCAATTAGCACTATCTCCCTGTGATCCAGCTGACTGAGGAGTGAGAGGGAGGGGAGAGAAAACTAGAGGCGTTGGAAGGAGGGAGAGGACATGTGGAGGGAAGCAAAAAAAAGAAGAGGCTTTTGTTTTTCTTTTTCTCTGCCTCACTCTAATTAGACAGGCCAGTGTGAGCAGAATCTCAATGGCAGGATGCAGCGAGTAACAGATGTAGAGAGGAGGAATGAAAAGCAGAGAGGGGGGTATACCATGGCACTACTCTTTTACTCTACTCTCTTCACAATGAAGAAAGCTGGAAAGGTAATGTGGTCCTGTGCTGCAAGATGGTATGATAAAAAGTTGCATATGTAATACAGACAGATGGGGGAGGTTGATATTTTCAGGTTGAAATGAACAAAAAGGAGAAGGAAAAAGACAACTAACTGAACTGTCTGATTGCAGACAAAAGGTAATTTAGGAGAAATGCTGCAGAGTGCAGCAAGCAGTGGCTCCCTACCCTGTCAAACAATGAAAGACCCTGATACTCTTTGCTTTTCATGCTCAGAACTGAGTGACAGGCTCAATAAAGGACAACTGTTACTGTATAGTAAATATTTTACATCAGCTCATCATGTAGGTTTGGCAATGTTTTCCAGATTATATATTTTTAAACACATTATCTGCACAATGTTCACTGCCAACCTTTTTAAAGATACATAACAAACACATATGCAAAAGGTTCACTGTTATTTTTCCTACAATATCTGCTCATTCTAAAAAGAACCATGATGATGGTCATGTTTATGCAACTAATAGTCCTTGAAACACTGGGGCAGCAACAGTATGATTAAAGTATGCTTAAGGTTAGGCATATGTACTGTAACGGTGAAATGAAATGTGAAATGAAAGTGAGACAAATCTGGGCCTGAGTCATGCATCTGTACACTTATCCACCTCAAACACCTTCACAATATACACATCATAGTTCTTGTACGCCAATTCTGCTGTTGAACATTACTTTCAATCGCTAAAATTAGTTGCATAATAATTTAATTTGTGGGAGACAACAGGGTTGCATGTCTTTTTTACCACACACGCACAGGACAATATCACAGATTGACAATGAGTATCCTCCCCTTTGAAGCCTCTCTAAAAGTATTGTGTTTTAGAGGAGCTGGAGGACAGAAAGAGTTACTAAACTGGAGAGTAATTAAATAACCCGGGATTAAATTAAGCCAATAACACAACCACTGATGTAGGCACTATTAACACTGAGTTATCTGATGTTAATGCAATTATAATCACTTCAGTGTAATTCTGCTCTATTGTTAAATAAAAAAATAATGTTTGCAAACTGGGAAAAAGATGATGAAAGATAATGGATCTTCATTTCAAGAGTATTGATCTATTTAAACTCATAAACTCTGACTACATACTACTGAAAATTAGAAAGAGGTGATCAAAGTTGAAGAGTTTCAACAGACTGTGCTATCAACAGAATCATGCATATATAACATATAAACCTTTGAATCCTTAGACACATGAGCCTTTTGTAACTTTTTTAATGAGTGACAACCTGCTCTGTTCTTCAACAGCAAGCCTGAAAATGTCGCTGTCAGCTGTTGAGCTTTGGGGAACAAATGGATTATGTACCTCGAGCTCAGCCTCATCATCACAGGCCAGATTTGTCATTCTACAGGATTTTAAATGTCTTCCTCCAAGCTCTCAAAATGCCTTTCCTTGATTTGTGCCACTATTTGGATAGCCAAGCCTGCCAATGAGTCAACACAAGGCAATTTTTTTTTAGTGCTGAGAAGAGGATTTCCTGAAACCGACAAATTTAAGGTTAAGTTCAACATTATCAAAGCAATTTTTCAAATCAAAGGATTCATCACTTGAAATATGCTGAAAAAGTGTGCATCATCACATGGCAAATGTATAAGATACGAAAAGAGTGCAGTTCTCTCCTTTATAAGACAGAAGAGAATCTCACACACGCTTAGTACAATGGGTGCTTACCGAGATCTAAGGTGGCTTCATCAAATATTGAGCAACATTTCAAACGCATCTGTCAGACTGTGATTGAGAATAGCACACTTGAAAGTGAGATAATCCATCAACACATTTGAACCTGCGAACACTGATGACCCATTTCCTTTTGACACCTGTTTCAACACTTCAGTTGAAAGATGCATTATTAACAACATTTATCTTTCACTTCCTGAGCTTGTGGGTGCAAATGTCCACATTTGTGTGTGCTGTGTTTGTATTAACAAAGAGAAAGAACATGAAGACTGGATTCAGTGGCCTGTTACAAAGAGATAATAATGCTCTATTTTGACACTTGTTTGTATCATACAAGCACAGTGACAAGAGAATTTCCCATTTTTGCATTCATACAGATATAACTTCATGTCCAGTCAAGTGCCAACTTGGTTGACATGTAAGTGTCATATATTTGCGGTGTATTTGCAGACTCATATTTCATCACTTTCAACTGATACAATGCTCATCTTTTAGAAAATGTATCTTTTTCATACCAGGGCTTGGTTGCCATGCTTACACATGGTACTTTAATTCAGTACAATAGCTGCATAATAGCTTTGGAGGCCATATTCAAGGACTGCATTAAATTAACTTGTTTAATGGTGCGTTTTTGTCTAAATCCTGTCACTAAATGGAGGCTAGCAAGCCTTAACACTGCTCTGGAAATTTCCTGGAAGCCCCCCACTCTGAAACAAAGCTTCATGACCACTGTGGATAATCCATCTGATTCAAGTTTTTTTAGGGGCTGTAATTAAATTTCCTAACGATCGAGGCACTATAACAGAGGGGGATTGGATGCTGAGTGGAATTGAAGTTCAGAGGAGCGAGACCTCTATAATGAAGCTTATTCATCTAAAGCATATAGCATGCCACCAAGCAGTGCTATCTCACTTTTACCATGTAGTCGCCAAATGACCTGACTTAAAGAATGATATACTGCACTATATGTGGCAGCAGTAATATTCACGTTTAATATGAAACCTGGTGCAAATCACTAAGACGCAACACATGTTTTTTAATGAGGGAGGCAATTAGATTGTGTTTCTAAGGTTCCATGTGTATGAGATTGTTAATTTCAATTACAGAATACATCAGTATCCACCTCAGCTCTTTTTTTCCTCTGTTGGGAAATTTTAGAAGCTCCACTATATTAGGGAGCATAACTCTGTTAGGTTAGGTGAGCCTGCAATCAAGATCAGCAGCACACAGCAATACCAATTAAAGGAAGAGAAAATAGATAGAAAGTTTATGCTTTGAAGATGGAAAAACTGCAACCTCTGCAAATTACATTTGCATTTTGGGAGCTGTGCCCTTGGCCTGGAGACAGGCGATGGTCCCTATTTTTATATAAACGGGACCAAGAGAAAATCTTGGTATCTTATTCATGAGTGAAAGTAAAATGGAGGATTTGATCAAACATAGAGGATTGTAGTCATGCAGACATTGTACCACACAAAGTTTGCAGTAAAAAAAGGCCTAAAGGCAGAGCTCTCAATCTATCAGGTGATCTATATTCTACCCCTTACCTACTGCCACAATCTCTGGTTAGTGACTGAGAGGATAAGATTGATCCTTAGGGAGAGGGTGAGGGGCTCGGGGTAGAACTGCTGCTCCTTAGAATTAAAAAAGCGCCAGTTGAGGTGGTTCAGGCATCTGATTAGAAATCCTAACAGGTGCCTCTGTTTCGAGGGCATGTCTGACTGGGGGACGACTTAGAGGACGGAGACCCAGGAAAGACCCAGACTAACCTGAAGTGGATTATATATATATATATATATATATTGCCAAAACTCGAAACACCTTGGGATCTTCCTGGATGAGCTAAAAGGACAGCCAGGCTATTCTACTAGAGGTACTTCCACTACACTGGACCAGCTTTTACTGTAAGTTTCTTTATAGATGATAGGGGAATCATAAGAATTTGTTTGCTATCTGATAACATGTGATTTGTAGATGTATAAAAGACTAAAGTCTGTGTACATGTGCCTTGGGAGGTGCCTGCATCATTATTTGGTCTCTGCTGACTTAAGATAAGAGCTGAGTTAACATTTGGACAAGATCTCAAATTGCACCCTACAGAGCATCCTGTTCAGTGACATTTGGATTGAGCTGGGATGGCTGTTTGCAGATGATGCCATCCTTCCGGTTTTTCCGGGCTTTGATCTTCAGTGTGTACTGGCACATTTTGCAGCGGAGTGTGGTAAGTTAGAATGAGCACTGGCACTTAAAAGTAAAGTTTTTCTGGTTTCTCCATCCACGTGAAAGAGGATAACATGTCTTCAAAGTCTTACTCGTGTGACAGTAAGAAGGATCATGGGATTAATGGGGGGTGTCAGCCACACTCATTGCAGGTGTTATGTTGGGCTATAGATGTGAAAGAAAGTGTGGGCAACAGATCAGGGGTCTTGCTTTTTCTGCTATTGGTTGACATTGGTCACATCCATGGCCATGAAATTTAGGTAGGGAATGAAGAATGAAATAGCAGTGATGAGGTTTTTGTGATCAAATGATGACATAAGCTAAAGAACACACACACACACACACACACACACACACACACACACACACACAAGTTTTTTGAGAAAACAACATCTGGGCTGCTCCCTACTGGGACTACAACCCTAAAAAGGTTACTGGGTAGAAAATGAATGGATTAATGGTACAAGAATGGGGAAAAAAAATAGATATGGAAACATCCATACAACCACTTCCACAATTGCTACAGCAAGACTGAAAAACATCAACATTAGGGCTTTGCAATGGCAACAAATGGCTCAACTCCCTAATCTTTAGTGTAATGCCATTATTATTGGTGACATGGTGTCAGCTCAAAAGCCATGATATGGTGCATCACAGAGTCATTTTGTGTTCATATTTCACAATTGGATGAGGAGAGAGCGGCGTGCTTGAAAAAAGGAAAACAAAATTAATCTAACGAGCTTTTGCTTGTTAAGTACGTGCTCTGTCTCCAGCTGAATGACAATGACGAGGCATCCGCTTACCCCGATACACATTCCATTGTGAATAAATGAATATGTGAGCACACTGCAAAACAAAAGGCAAATGGAGGAATTAATTCAATGAAATGAAAAGCCTGCATTGCCAGATAAGCCATAAGGCTTTGCTGCCGAGGTATGAAATATGACAGCGTTTGTTGAGCCACATGGATACGGTGGCTGGGCCTACATGTGACAATCTGTCCATGCAATGTCCACTGTGGTAGGCTTGTAGCTCAGGCCAGAGTTTCTTGCATCATTAATTCAGCATCTCCCTGGCGCAGTGTTTTGGCTGCTTTCTCTGCATATGGGCAAAGTAAATGCCAGGACAAACAGAGGTCAGAGAGCAACAGAAAGAAAAAACTTTCACAAGAAATGTAACTCAAAACATTTTTACAGGCATCCATACTTTTCCTTAGAGAAAAAGTCGTTTTGCCATAGGGATCTGTAAAGTGAACCCATGAATGCAAGCTATGCTCTGTTCTGAAAAGTTTGGCAGAGGCTAGGAGCTTAAGAATAAATATGTACTCATGTACTACTCCCAACTACAGTTGGATAGATCAGAGAGGGAATCCATACCAAGATCCACATTCAGCTAGACCCACAGCAGTGCATCAGAGCCAGCGGCGGTCCAGGGGGTGGGAGGCTGCACATCCAGCTCCAGCAAGGCCACTCGGCTATCAGGACAGCTAAAACAGGCACAGTGCTTGGCACAGACCTACAAAGAGCCTGGGCCTGCAGGGGGAGTCCTGTTTGATGGGGAGGTGATAAAGATGGACGCTTACCGTGCCAACTACCTCTGAGTGTTGGGGATGGGTAAGCCGCAAAAAAAAAAAAAAAAAAAATAGCAGCAAGACAGAAAGAGCTGGATGGTTAGAGTATAAGCTGCACTGAGTAGCTCTGAATGCTTGGTAATTGGAATGGAATAGCCCTTGATGAGAGTGAGAGGATTCTGCTCACAGCTAAGGGAGACATTTTCCACTGCCACATACTTTATATCCTACTGTAACTATCCTGGACTGCTGATGGAGTCCTTGAATTTGTCCTGGCTTTGTCGCAAACAGTACTGAAACTGTTACAAAGTGCTGTGGGGCAGCATTCAGAGGTTTGTAATATTTGTACTCCATAGAGACAATGACAACATAGAGGACGAGAGTTTATTGCATGTGACTTATGCACAGGACAAGTTATGGCAGCATCTTCACAGCACATTGTTTGGCCAGAATGAGCTCATATGGTGACTAAGATGGAAAGAGTCCTTATCACTCAGTGTAAACAAAGCCAGCTTGCCAAGCGCAGAAAAAAAGTATTTCATGAACAAATTAAACTGATGTGAAGTTAACAGCACGACCTTGACATTTTTTATTCACAAAAATGCATACACATGAGTTTTATATGACTGAAGTGAAGGGAAACTGATGGCCCTACAGGGCATCTGCAGTGTAAATATGTTAACCAGAAGTAGCTAAAGGTGACAAACTGCCAGGTGCAATTTGAAGAAAATACACATTATGAGAACTTGAGAAGGTTAAAACTGATGTTTTTTATTACTGATTTTCTTCACTGTGCACTGATGACTCAATAATAGATTCTTTCAATTTAAAAAAGTATGGAAAGGTGAAGAAATGGTAAAAACATGCAAGAGGCGACATTAAAATGCAGCTCAGCAAATACTCATTATTTTTACACTTGTACAGTCAAAGAGGAGGAAAAAGCTCTGCATTATATGAGGGTAACTCTTCAGATAAGTGGACTGAAAAGGGAAAAAAGGGAGTGAATTTGAATGTATTCCATCTATGGCTCTCTGTTCTTCCCTCTGAAGTGTTTCCAGAATGAAGGGAAGGTACATGGAAAAGGTATTTAAGCATGACAGTGGAGCTGGAATTAGTTAAAGCTACAAAATACTACTGTCAGAATTCCTTCTGCTCAGTCACACAGCTTTAGCTGTGCCTCCAAGTGACCTTGAATGCATACATAAATGCATGAACACATGGAGGCGATATAGAAATATTTACATTTAGATACACTGGTCGTCCACTCTGGCCTATTCTCATATCCCACGTCTCAAGTTGACACAACTTCAACATTTCATTTCTCAAGTGTCAATTGTACACTGGAAACACCGTGTGCAGATATCAATTGTGATTACCTGAGCCATAAACAAGATATTTTTCTATCAAAGGTTTAAAAAATTGTACAGTGAGATGTTCAGGAAAACATGTTAAGATTATAATTCCTCAGAGACTTAAATCTCTGGAGTGTCTCTGGAATGGAGCTGTTTAACACTTAGCTGCATAAATGGTTTCATACTATATTTTTTCCAATGAATGATATAATTTCACGTTCCAAGAATCAGTCAAAATTCCTTTTCTTGGTCAGTATTTACATCAAAAAGGTGAATAAAGTGGCATGCATTTGTGCTGTTTTGATACTACCACTTGAGTGCACCAAAACGGAAAATTTTGAAATTCTATAGTGGATTTAAAGGGGAACTCCACCAGTTTTACAAAGTGGTGTTTACAGGTCATAAAGCCTTTTATGTCTCTAGAGGGAGCTGCGTGAAGTTTTGAAGAATTGTAAATATGTGTTCATATTGCATATTTTAACACAAATTGTCCTTTCTAAAAATATACATACTTGGTTCGTCTTTAAAGAAATGTTTTTAACAACTGGACACAATATCACATTCAAACTTTCAGACACTGAATCACTCTTCTTTGGGCTAAAATGTGGCTAAAAGCATTATTATTTTGCAAAACAATGACAACAGCTTTCCTTTATAATTTAAGATGTAATGACTGGGTAACTTTGTGGTTATTTTCAGAGACAGTATGTGTAAGGTTAAATTCTCAACACTGCCTCTTTACAAGGTGATTTAATGTATTATTTAGAGCTGCGGGCATGGATGCGCTCTATTTCTCTGTTGCTCCCATTGTACCTCCTGCCATTTTTAAACATTTACCCAGAGAAAGTTGACTGAGCATGCTTGCTCTTACACACATTTACACCTGGGACCTGCATGGTGCAACTATAGACCTCTGCTATTAGTCACTATGCCACTTTAATGCAATTGTGAGTTCACTGCTTTTCTCAAAGGATCATTAACAGTGATATTTTACACAGGGAAGAATGCAGTCTTTTCACCACTTGCCCCTTTAGACTTTTATCAGCTCGTTATTAATCTTACAAGTCTCACTCTCTTCCTGCATCACCACCGCATAGCTCAATCATCAAAGTTTGAATTGACAGTATGTTCTCTAATATTGTATATTTTCCTTGTTTTTACCCCCCAACCACAGATTTCCTTCTCTCAACATCTGATCATTTTTTGTCTGCTTTGGGTCACCTAAGACATTACTCAGTTCTTGTTATCTGCCTAATGCTTCTTATAAGGGCTTGCATTAACACTATCATGCAGTCAAAACAATGGAAAGCATTGATGACTATAGATATGACCCTTCATGATCTTCTCTTTGTAGCTTTTTTTCATGTTGTCTCTCTCTCTCTGGCTCTTTCTGTCCCTTATCCCCATTCCATAACTATGTATCATGTTGTATCATGCATTCTCAGTTCAGTCTCAGTGCACCACCCGCTACATTAACCTTTGCACATTGTGCAAGCAAAAATCCACCATAAAATCTCTGGGAGGTCTCAAGGGGTGAAAGGCCATTAAGGGGCCGACGAGGAGTCTTAAACTCTGCCACCCTTTGCCTCATACAATGGCCTGATCCTACACTCCCAGAAGTCCATTATAAAAGGAGAGGGGCATTGCAGATACCACAGGCTTTTTATTCAAGGTCCCAGAAGAGAGCTTTACACTCTCAAGATCTTCACAACCCACTGACCACAAAGTCCACCAATGCTTCAGTAAAGTCATGAAAAGACAGGACCCTTTAAACTATTTACTGTATGACTGCAGACCAGCTTTGAAGGAATAAACGTTTAAAGTATGTGGATTGTTGGATGGACAGAGATGCTGAATCAACTAAAACTCTCTTTTGATTTTGGGATGTCGTTTTGTCCTGTCTTTATACACATGGAAAAACTCACTACTGTGTTTTCCATGGTCAGAAGCTGCTACTTTCTCTTCGACTGCAGCCCTGCCAGTTGCAGGCTTCCATTGTTGTCAAAAATTAATTAGAAACAGCTCACAGACACACAGTGCAGCTTAAACTGATGTAACATATCATGTTGAAAAGCACGTGTACTGCAGTTCAACTCTGGAACAGAACCAGCTTCAATACAACTGCAGTGATTTTGGAGTCTTGCAGAGAAAAATATACCTTGCTTGTGTTTTCAGCATGACAGGTAACATTAGTTCAGGCACTATATGTCTTTTTAGGCAGCTTTTAATGGATTTTTGACAACAATAGAAGTCTGTGATGTCCGTAGGTAAGGGAAAAATATATAGGCGAGCAGACAGTGGATTCTAATTCTGGTACTGTAAATACATGGTGGTATTGAAGGGTTAGTTTCATTATCCCTATTATCCTTTAAGCTATGCTGTATGGAACTATGAGACGGCACTGGTAAAGTAAATGACAACAATATGGGAGTAGCAGCAATGAATGTAAATATTTTTTTGTAAAAAGGAACATACCAATGTTTCTCAGTTTTGTTTGTGAGTGTATTTGTTTTTGCTTATAATATTTCTCTCCTCTTATTCATGTTTGACATGCACTTTCTATTGCTTGATTTGAAACATACTTGGCAGTAATGTAAATTATGGTTATAAAATAATTTTATATATAGAGGCAAAAATACTTAAGCTTTCTTCTTGTTTTTAACTCCGGCTGAAGAATATCTTAACAGATGATCCATTTCAAAAAAGGGTGGTTGCACTTCTGTGAAACATTGACAGATGGTGTTTTAATTTTATATATAGAGGCAAAAATACTTAAGCTTTCTTCTTGTTTTTAACTCCGGCTGAAGAATATCTTGACAGATGATCCATTTCAAAAAAGGGTGGTTGCACTTCTGTGAAACATTGACAGATGGTGAGACTTACAGCACAGACAATACTGTAATTCAAAATTAATATTTTGGCTATTTAAGTTGTGTACATTTTAAGACATTTTAATGAAGAAGAATCAACTTCAGACATGCTCATCTTTTCCACAAGCTCATAATTAATACCGCAAATGAAAAGTATCAGTAGGGAATCTTAATGAAAGCCTTTCTCTTTTTCAGAGCAAAAAGCTGTGAATTTATTCCCAAACACCTCCACCCACACTGATGCAGCAGAAGTAACCTCTAAAGTCAGTGAGAGGGTGAATAGCCTCCAGTATGAGGAGGAAAAACCAAACTTGATCCAGCAGCCCCTGAGGCACTGGGCGTGTGGCCTCACCAACTTAAGAGCACTAGTTCTGGCACAGAAGCTCACTGTATACTGTTTTTAGTATTTAGCAAATAGTGGTGTAGAGCTATACACCTTCTGCTCGTGTTGTTTTAGGCCATTAAAGGTTTATTCAAGTATATATCTCAATTATTTAAGCTGGCCATGGTCAGTGGTCGGCAGAAAAAAGTGGCTATGATTTATTCATGGCAAAGTGCAGCTGTGTTTTAATCAGTGGAGGCTGAGGTAGAGACGAAGTGAGAGGAGGGTGTTTTGTTTTATTCTATTGGTGGCAATGAGATTGACAAGGACATACTTTGTCTCTGTCTTTCTTACAGTCTCATCTCTCTCCCTTTCATCAGCAGACCATCTTACAGTAAAAGGAAAAATCCATCCATGCTTTTACACTAGACATCATCTATTTGTGATGTTCAATTTGTGATGAAATGTGGTAATTTTCATTTTTTGCTGTGCCAACTTTGTTTTAACTTGCCTCATCAACTTCTACCTCAGTCAGTGATTTCCCAGAATGACTTTAAGCAGCTGCCACAGATGCCAGAAACAACCCATAATTCCCTTTTCTTCAGGTGTCCCCAGGCTCATTAATTGAAAAACTATTAGTTATCACAATCAGCAATGCTAAATTTAGATTATTATGTGATCGCTCCTCTGTTAAGCATTATTCAGCACCATTGTACAACAATGAAATAAGAAAATACTAGAAGTCATCTCTGCAGCCATAACTGCAGTTCGTATCTGTAGTCTCTCAACCAGCTGGTTTTACTGTGATAGTGTGAATAATCCTTTCCCTCAGCGTTGCCATCTAATGGTTGGTGGCTGCAGAGATGCTTGTGTGCCACACATGTACAAAGATATTTCACCATGTGCATAGAAAAGCCATAAAATACAAAATGAATATTAAACAACATTTTAAACAGATTTTCCTTTCAATACAGGCTTTAACACACACACACACACACACACACACACACACACACACACACACACACACACACACACACACACACACACACCGTTTTGTCTAATACACAAGGACACACAGGATAAGTAAAAACAAAAAGTACACCGAATTGCACTTAATTGTAGTATCCTAAGTATACTTTAATGTTTACTTGTGATAAAAGTGTGCAAGAAATTGTACTATGTAATGATGTAATAATTAAGTTAAGTTGTACTAATTATATATTGTTAATACATTGAATACACTTACACACACTTAACTATGCCAGGTCGGGACACAGTAAACTTAACATTATTAAATATAAATACGCTTTTTTGAACTGAAAGTGGACTTTACTATGTACTTTGAGTAATCTTAAATCGTACTATATGTACTATTTTTTGGGCAACTATTTACATGAATTTAATATTACAAAAATACTTAAACGTGTAAGTAACACACAAGTAACGGAGAAAAAACTGATATTTCCCACCAACATTTATATGTGCAAGACACTTTATATGTCAAAAGTTAAATTAATACTCTTAAGGAATAAAATTGGATAATCCCGGTCAAAATTGATTTGTGATATTACCACTTGAGAATGCTAAAGTGAGAAATGTTCAATTTTAAGCATGGTTGCTTTAAAAAAAACAAAACTGAGGCATAACATCACCTCTGGCTGACTCTTGATGAAAGGTGGTGGGATGATGCATTCTGGCATTTAAAGGAAAAGAAATACACTGATTGGCCTGATGGGTAGAATAAAAGGTCAACATTTCACATTTTACAATCCACAGGATGAAGCATCTTTTTACTGACTGATCAGGAGGACTTAGAGGGCTGCATCATTCCCTGTTGTTTGTTGAGGAAACAATAAACTTGTCCATGTCACTACTCTTTCTCTGCACACCCTCTCCCAGCATTGCTGCACTTTTCACACCCCAGAGGACCTTATGCACTGTCAGCAGTTGCTGTATGCATACTGTCCTCATTAAATACCTTTATGACGGTGATGAAAAAAACAAAATGCCATTTAAGGAATACACTAAGACATAAATCAAAAGACAGCTCTCCAAAAACTATGGCGCGTTACACAGGTGGCATGGCATCATTTATCACTCTCCTGATCCATGGCCATCTGACGACTTTCGGTTGCCTGGCATCACTTTCTCTCAGTGTCTCACCTCCAGCACAGTCAGTCATGTCATCTATATCCACTTTATCTCCAGCCCTGAGTCTACCCATCAGAACAGTGTGTCACAATGCAATACAGACACACAAATACTTGTATCTCCTTCTATGAATAGTAAGAGTGGAGGGAAACTGGATTGGTGTGAAGGTACAGATCAAAAGTGATGTAGACTGCCTTACGTTTTTATTGCCATCCATCACAGATGTAGACACGCCGAACACAACACTGCTGAGATGAGTAAGACACGCCACTCTTTTTTATCCTCTCTATATCCCTATAGCAATGTTACATAAATCTACATCTCTTTCTCTCACACACACAAAATAAGTTGAGATCAGAAGATATTTGCAGTATTTCGATATTATAACAGCAAATATGACAGCTGACAGTCCAAAACTATGAAGTAAAGACTATTTTAGCCCACCAGTTAATGCTTTAATGTGAGCAACCATATAGCAACGTTTTCTTTTAAATCAAATTCACACATTAATTTAACAATGTGCATTTATGGGACCTAATCCACTCAAACATCATTGAGTGGATTTGCTTTTGATGCTGATCCTGAGTGTGGATTGGTGACAACAGTTCTTTTTAATTATAATGTGGATTCATTAAAGGGCCCACAGCTTTGTTATGCTTCACGTTTCACAGGAGCATCTTGTTCTCTTCTTTCTCCAGCTTCTTCTTTCAGTTCACTTTTTTCTAATCTAACAATAGACAATTTCTAGTGACACAGAGAGTGTGTTAATCGGCACTTCGGTGCTGCATTACAATGTGTCAAATTGCCTGCTTTATTTCCATGCATTGTGTTATTGTAATAACAAAGGTTAGTAATTACCTCATAGAGTAAATGGATGTGTGTGGAGTGTTTTGGGAGGAAATCCAGTTAGTCATTAAGATTGTGCACATTGTGTGAACGTCGTCCTCAGATGGGTTTATATGGCATATTCATGAAAGGCTCATGACACATAAATGGCCATGCAATCAACATTTACAACACTCGCTTTTACGACGTATATGTAACAAGAATGTATTTGAAAATAATAGACTGTTTATTTTATGTGCCAGTAAAACCAATTTCAGTATTTCACAAAATATGGTTCTCTTTTGTAAACATGGCATACTTTTTACTTTAGAGAATGAAGAAATATAGAAGAAAATAATAATCTCACACATTTACTCAAACCCAGCCACACTTTTGTAGGGCTTTTATTTTTGCTGATTGTACATCAGATAATGTGTTCTTGAACTGTCCATGAATCCACTATTTCTGTGCTACGAAAGCCATGTACAAAGTAGAGTGTCAGTTGTTCTCATGTTAGTAGTATCACCTCTGTGTGCTCTAGAAAAAGGCCAGCAGAAAGAGAGAGAGAGAGAGAGAGAGAGAGAGAGAGAGAGAGAGAGAGAGAGAGAGAGAAAGGGCCATGTCTCCATGACCCCTTCATACAACACTGCTTATTGATTGATTGCCAGTACTAGGGCTAAACCCCCTTCCAAGGACAAGTCTCTCCAGCTTTTGCTTTGAACAAGTCTCTAAAGCACACTATGCTTGCCTTTGTGTTTGATGACAAATTCAGTACAAGAGCAGCTGCAAACACAAAGTCTCCCTACACTGTAAGATGGCTCAACAAAGTCAGCCCTGACCTCAACCCTATACAGTAGTTTTGGAACGAACTTGAACACTGACCTCACAAAAACTCTTGGGGCTGAATGGAAGCAAATTGCAGCAGAAATGTTCCAAATCTTGTGAAAAACCTTCAGAGATGAGTGGAGGTTGTTATAACACCATATTAATGCCAATAGTTTTGGAATGAGATGTCCAATAATCACATTTGGGTGTAAAGTTAGGATGTCTACAGTGTCATGCATTTTCAGTATTGTTGCCAGCAAATACAAGCAACTAGCCTGCCTTAGTTCACAGGTGTTCTTCTGTCATAGGAGCTGATGAATGTGCCTTTGTGTTCACAAGGGACATGACTGAGGTACATGAAAACAAATCAATGACTCCCAAAAGAAACAACATCCAACCAAGAATTAAGTTGGCCCACAGACTTTAAACCTCTGCAAAAATGCTGAGCTACAGCCGCTAAAAAACATTTTTGACAAGCAAAATAACACTGCCTTTTTCACAGTACACTGCATTAATACGTTACATGAATCTTTGTGTCGTCAAGTAGCTTTTATTCCCAGCTAAAAACATATACACAATGGCATTATCATTTTAACAGCAAGACCTTGACTCCTGTGTGCGTGGGTTTATGTGTGTGTGTGTGTGTGTGTGTGTGTGTGTGTGTGTGTGTGTGTGTGTGTGTGTTTAAATTTATCATTTTTTTCCACGTCTCACTCCTCTCTTCTCATTCTTTCTTTCTTTTATCACTTTTGTCACTGTACCTGTGCTTCCATGTATCCATCTTCATAAATCTGAGTGATCACAGACCAGATATCCCACTGTCTGCTCAACCCACATCCACTCACATGCCTGCAGGCGTGTTTGGATTGTACACATGCAAACACACAAAAACCACCCAGTGCTCTAGGGTGTATGAATATACGAGTGGCGGAAGTGATGGGTAGAGTTATGAGGTTATGGGTGGAGGCTGCAGGGCAGGCGGTGGCAGGGGATGAGGGGGGCAGCAGAGGGACAGACTGCCACCAAGCAGCTGTTAGGCTCTGCTGGCCTGCCGTGTGTTATTTATTGCAGCACTGGTTAGGATCTCAGCGTGATGTCTGCAAAGTGGGTCAGCATATTATCTACCTCCCTCCTTTACTCCCTCCCTGCTTTGCTTCTTCACTCAGTCACTATCTCATAGTCCCCATCATGCAGCCCTTTCACTAACACTGACTCTGTCTGACATCTGTTTCACTACATATCTCACATCTCTTTTCTGTGTCCCTTTTCCTTCTTTCATCCCTGCCCATTTAGGCTCTTTTGTTTTCCTCAAACTTGGCTTTCTTTCTTCACGCCAACCTAATTCCTTTTATTACCACTCCTGGCTGTCCCCTGATCATTGGTGCATCTCTGTAGTTTTCCCCATGTAGCCTGGGCAACAGTGTGATATCTTGGGATGGCGTGAGAGTGGAAAATGGGTGGAGGTAGCCAGTAAGCAGCAGGAATAGACTACTGCAGCTCAGACACCAAATGAGCTTCATTAGCAGCCTTCCACTGTGATTCAGGAATCACATTAAAAATAATAAATGCGCAGTGCTCACAGAAGGATATACACACTCACATGCACAGCCTCCAACTCACACACTGAAATACACACAAATACAAACAAGTCCTATGCTCAAAGGCTTTTCAACAAACTCAAGTTCATGGACTCACAATTAAATCCCCCTGCTGTGTAAGAATATGCTCAAACATGCTCCGAATTTTCTCTCCTGACTCTGCGAATCCTCCTCAGAGCAGCATCGGGCCACGAGGCTATAAGGATGTGGCATGCTGAGTCATCAAGGTTTCTCTTAAATGGTCGCTTGGTTCGGTTTTAGACCCTCAAGGCTCAAGAACTGCCAGTTTCCCACAGCTCTGAAGAGCAGTACTGATGATTTGCAATACTTTATCCGACTGGCCTAAAGCCTAAATCAGAATCTCAATCCCAGAAGCCCCTAGGGCATGGGCGGGGCACCAGCCAATTCCCACAGCCAGCTTGCTAGGATACAACACTTGGATCTAATGAAAGTGAGCACCTGTGAATGACTTGCACCTGCTACTCTAAGGGAAGAATTATTAAAATCTATGCCAGCACCTCACCTCTAATCTTTCTTTCCTATTCATCCTCATTTCATGAGAACAGGTTCGATCTTTGCAGTAATTCAAATAATTCACAAACACAGTCAATCCCTCTCCAACAACAAACACAGTCTTATCAATCCCTCTGCTACTAAACAAGCTGAGTTTAAACAGTTTTTCTCAACCTTTCATGTTTCTGGACTGAGCTGAAAAAAAGGAAAAAACCTTGAATCTAGGCCACGCCAAGTCTTAATGTTTCATATTCTGCTTTTGGAAAATACACATGCACGCACATACCCAGCAGTGAGGATATGATAAAGAAAATTAAGACACTCCAGCAACTCTTGCAGCTGTTGGTTTTTCAGATCTTCCTTCCTCTGCCTCTTCCTTGATTTTCCAACCCAAGGTTCCTCCTCCCCCCTCCCCTTTCTTCCGACCCACCCCTCTCAGAACAATACAGAACACGTGCTGGCCGTGCACAGAGAATAGCTTTGGAGGGATTGCAACCAATTAAAGGGAGCAGTGCTACACTTTGAAGAACTGCTGCACACAAGACAAAGCGGTATGTTTGTAATCTAGCCCAGTGTCTCCTCGCTGGCCCATGCTCATCAATCCTGGCTACAGCGGGTGGCAAAGGGGCAGGGAAGAGAAGAAGAGGCGCTTTGCACCAGGGTCACTTCATCATCACCCTGCACCAACCTACCACTGCATCTCTTGCCCCTATTGCCTCATTCACACAGCGCTATAAATGTCAGCGGTGCCCACCCCACTCTACGGTCCATACTGAGAATCAACCCCCTGGGACTTGATACATGATTTTGTCCTTCTCTGTCCACTCCTCTGCTACCCCTGAGTGTGCAAGGCTGCACTCTGCTGCATAAGGGGCATCAGTCACAGAGGCTCATTCTGCTGTGAGACTGTGATGGTGTTTATGTTGACAGGTATTACAGGTACTGGGGATCAGACAACCAATCAAATGGTCTATTCAATGCAGCCCAAAGATTATAAACAATATCACACATTTTCACCCAAAACAACACTGGTACTTTTCTCTTTTCATCCTTGACAAACACTATAATTTGTCAGCATTGTTATAGCTTGAAATAAACATAAGCTGCATTATGTCCTGTGGCATAAACATGTAAGATTTGCCTTGACAATGGCTAGTCCTGCTGCCCGTGGTTTGGATAGCTATTGAAACAGCAGAACTGCAGGGCTCTGAAACAGCAAATGAAGCCCACTGCAACAGTGATAGAAGACTGTACACAGTAAAGACCTAATACATGTCCCATTGGACCACTGCTCAGCTGCTGCAATACTCTCCTCTCTGACATTTACTTACTGCATGCCTGTGTCCCTTCCTAATATCTTTAAAAGACATTTCTTGTCCATCTGTCATTTTTTTCATCTCTTTCATTCTCCTCAAGGGCAATGGGTATTTTTATCTTTTTGTTTCTTGCTTGTGTCCTTTTTTTCTCTGTTCTGCTGAACATCCTGCTCCCCTATAGAAAGGGAGCCCACTGTTCTTTTTGGCCGTCACTCATTGTCCAAATTTCACATTCTATATCAGCATTAATTGTGCCTGCTGGACAGAAAACTTTTGTTTGGATTCAGTTCCGTTTCTGGGGTATATTTACTTGTGTTGAAACAATTGGTCGTTCATCATTTAGTCATTTATCAAGCAAACATGCCATGCAACATTTGCTGTTTCCAGTTTTTCAAATGTGCTGGTTTCCTACTTGATATCATCATAAATTGTATCTCTTCACATTTTGGACTATTAATCTGCCGAAACAAGCAATGGACATTTTGTTTGGATTTTCCATTATTTCACAAATAGACTAAATAATTAGACAAAAGATAATCAGACAGATTAATCACTTATGAAAAGAACTGATAGTTTCAGCCGTAATTAAAACACACATATATACTGCATGTGAGCGAGCAAGCACCCAAAACACACACATGCCTGCTTCTTTGAGAGCTTTGTCGAAAAACCACTGCTGATGCAGGTCCACTGAGACATTGTATGTGATATTGAACTGGGGCATACAAATAAACTCGACTTGACTTATTCTCCAGATGCCTGTTCTCCAGACCAGCTGAATAACTAACACACAATTGATTTTCTCTCTCATGTTCATTCATATGGATGCCTGTGTGTATGATCACATTTACCTTCCTTGTCCAGTCTAAGAGCCACTCCAAAATGTGTGCTTGCTTATGCAAAAGTTACCTTGTGAGCCAATTGACTTACTGTCATCATGTTACCTGTTGTCTTGTGTGTTATGCAAACTCTGCTGTCAGGCTGGGACAGTCTTTCCTAACACTGACAAGTACTGAGAGAGACAGAAGGAATAACATAAGAGACCAGGCCGCTGCCATCTCTCTTATTATCACCTCAGAGCATAAGCAGCCATCTTGGACCAGGCAGACTATGGACATAAGGCATACTGATGGCTGTAGGGGGTAAGAAAAGCTTTGGAGTCACGCAGCAGCTACATTGTCTTTGTCGGTACCATGGACAGCTCCACAGAGGATTTGAGGGCCTGTCCTTTCATAGTCCTGAATAAGAATTGCAGTGCTTCGGTCTTTATTTCAGTGAGTCAGTGTTGAAAAAAAAAAAAACGTACGACAGAAATATGAGTGTATGAAAGCCTAAACCAGCTCTGGCCTGAATGTGTCAGGTTCAAACGTCACTCTGTGTATTGAATAAGGAATAGAGCATAAGCAGGAAAAGCAGAGAGAAGCTTTATGGGGGCGCCATCAGCCTTAATGGAGTCTGAGAGGCAGCTATGTACACCACGTCCTCTCAGATTGTTCTAGCGCTTTTCTCTTCCTATCTCCCTCGTTCTCTCCTCCATCCCTCAGTTGCCTAAACACACATTTCAGAGCTATTAGAAAATGTCAGTTGGAGCAAGCACACAGGAGGGGAAACGCTTGGGCGCATAAATATTGACTTGACACCCATATTGCAGCACACTTTACTACTATTATCCACGCTGTCACATTTAAAGTAATTTCATTCTTATATTCATGGTAGGGTCATGTTCCCTCCTTAGAGCAGATAGAGTCTCACTCCGCCATTTCGTATCTGTTGTCATCTCCCAAAATGTGAAAATAACAAACCCATTGTCCGGCTTCCTGTCACTGCATGTTTTGACATTATTTTATTATCTAATAGTGTTACAACAGCTTGTATCATAATCCACTACTGTATATTCTGAAATGTCCAGCTGTGTCTCATGTCTCACGCTCTCCCCTCCATAGCTTTATCTGTCCCGCAGACACACAGGAACACGCACATACATGGCCTTACAGATACCAACATCACCATGACTACCGCCACACACATACACACACAGTCTTTCTCCTAATGATGTTAAGAAAATGCACATTTTTAATAGGCCAAACTACAGCCGGCGTCTTCATGTAGCATTTTTCTCATCTCGTTATATCTCCCTTCCTCTGCCCACGTGAAAGAAACAGAAGAAGAATGTAGACTGCATATTGTTTGGTGCCCTTGATGAGGCTTGCCGCCATAAATGAAAAATAAACATGTCTGTCTGGCTTTTTTCATGCAGTTCTGACATCAACTACAAAGCCCCATGGAAGAAGGGAGAAAAGGAAAATTAGCTCCTCTTGACATGATTGTGGCAGCTGAACCGTGGATTGCTGTTTGCCTTCTGTCGCCTAAAAAGCAGTTGTCTGAAGATCACACATGGTTCCACAAAGCTCTGTCCTGTGCACCCAAACACAGAGGAATGTATGACAAATGCCACTGAGTGCATTACAATTACAGACAAAAGGCAGGCTCTGTCTGCACACCAGGTGGAAAACATGTAAACAGTTGGAAAACATGCCACTACTGGCTGGGAGACTGTGCAAACTGTGAAATTAACAATAGAAAACAAAAACAAATACAGAATGAGTGAGGGCTTTTATGTATCCACTAAATTGGCAGTGCTCGGAGCAGATGAGTCTAAATTGGTGTGGTTGAACAAGTGCACTGTCAAAAGAACATATGGACCAGGATCAATGCTAATGAGACATATATATATATATATATATATATATATATATATATATATATATATATATATAAAAATTTTTAGTGATCAACAAGGACATGGCTGCTGCAGTCACCCCGCTCTTTGATACACACAAAGCAGAAAATAATGTGAATAGCTTATTGGGCTACTGCTGTGCCATTCTTGGAACAACATATTGGACATGCATTTAAGTTAAGCTCTGAAGCTCGGCATGGCTTTCTTCCTGGAGTAGAAGGGCCGAGTTCAGAGGGACAAGAAGATGAGTGGCTGGGAGCAGACTGGGCCACACCAAAGAGCTTCCAAACAATAATGGCTGATTGAATAATATTGAATATTATTTTTAGATATATTCTCAGACCCTAGTACTTACGTTATTACATCAGAACATGAAAAACAGCATAGTGCTCAGTGATACTGTGCTTTTTATTCAACAGTATACCCTATATTCAAATTATCCATGTAGATGTGGCATGCATGCCAGAAATTGTGTTGAGGGCTGCATGATCATTGCTAAAATGTTAACAGCCTCAAAGAGATTATCATTATCTATTTGACAAAATACTCTAATCACTATTTCCCTTTAAAAAAATCATAGATAAAACTTAGTTCCATGTATAAATCTTTACATTTCTTCACATTAAAGCATCTTTTCCAAGCTAAATATAAAAACAGAATCAGTAAGCATTCCCTCACAGCATGCCACCAAATAAAAAGGATTCATCCCTGAATACAAAATGTGATTACAACTTGCAGGTTGCCTATGAAGGGAAAATGCTCCCGCCTGCAGCTGCAGTTGTGTCTGGGAAGCACAGACCGGTTAATCACAGCATGCTCCAAACAAATGGCTGCAATGGGTCAGACAGTTTACCTGTGTGAGTTTATACACTAGATCAGACAAAGAGACAATATCACAGCTTGCCAGGTGAAATTACAGTAATTGTAGAATGTACATGTGAAGTCCCCCTCTTTAGCAACACTTTGCTGTGTTGATATTGCACCATATTGCTTTATATTTGTGAATGTCACTGATGCTACATACACACACATACATACACACATACATACAAAGTGCAGATATCAAAATGAGAAAATAAAAAATATAGACTGAGACCAGGAGTGATAAGAAGGTATGCACATTTTTATCCAGTTTCTAACCTTTAGCAGGTATGACTGCATACTATACACAACATTATATATCATATAATCACTACACACATGAACAGATGCTGATGACGGGCTGGTGCAGCACAGAAAGGATTAAAAGAGAGATATATGTGTCTATATTCATGAATTATGGTGTGTCACCCCATGACAGGGTTGCAGAGGGAAAAGTAAAGGAGGAGCTGGGGTATGGCTGGCAGATGCGCTGTGCAGCAGGAACACAGGTGCAGGTCGGTTTAATGAGCGAAGGGAGGCCATGTGGACTAAACTCCCTCATCTGTTGCCATCACACCTATGATGAGTCCATTTTGGGGTCAGTTCTGCTCCGTTTACCCCCCTCCAGGACAAACCAGATTCCAAACCTGGCCATATGGAGTCCAAGGCAGGATAGTGGAGCCTCTTGGCTCTGACCTGTTGGGCAGGGCTTACCTGTGCTTATTGGGTGTGCTATACCTGATATATCATTAGCAGAGCAATGAAGGGGGTGGGGTATCTGTTCCTTTCAAAGGAGCCAAATACTCAAAATATAGAGCAGCAACAGTGTTTATCATAACAGGAGGATAAAACACTGCACATTTAAAGAACGCTACAGAGGGTCGATTTCATAATGAATCGATTTGGATGTAGCAGCAGGGAAAATTACAGGCTGATCTTGCATAGACAGGCCTGGCCTTTAGAAAAACAAGGACAAGGTGGTTACAGTGAAAGATATAGTGGGACGTTTAAATTGTAACTAATGATGTTACCCTGTAAGGGAACCTGTTTGTGCCCAGCTAGAAATGCAGTTTCCTGAGGCTAACATTTCAAACTTGCAGCCCATCAAATAGCTGTCTAAGGATTACCTAAACTCTCACTATCACATTTTATCTTGAGATTTTCTCCAGACCTCTGCAAGCTTTACAAGACAGGGTTCTGGCTACTTGAAACTGATAATCATGTAGCACTAAGACACTGTACTTCTCCATGGAATATGAACAATGTGGCATGCCAAAGAGGGCAGACAAGAGTGGAAGTATACTTGAGTGGGGCTGCTAGGGCAGCCTGGTGTGCACACTTCTGTGCCAGTCTCTCAGAAGGCCCAGAAAGTAATTACAGGATTCATAGTGGTAATGGGAAATATATGTCACACAGTCAGCGACCCAGACTAAGGTTTGAAATTTCCAATCAATCTGAATTTCCCATTAGATCCAGACAAGGCTTTTGTTGTGCCAGTGGTTGATGCAAAGCAAAAGATACGTGAGCACAAGGGCTGACCTAGAGCTATCACTATATCTATTGTTATGCTGTATTGTACGCTATTTGTTTTGCTCTGTTCTGATTTACTGAACAAATATATCAGTTGTAAGATACTGGTTTTCCATCATTGTTCTGCTTGGGGTCACAGGGACAAATGTAGGACCGGCAGTGGGCTTTTGGAAGCAGATAAAACTGGATTTGTGTTTCTACCTTTTGAAGTCCCTCTTGTCTGACATTGCTGGTACGGATGGCTTGCACAGCAAATAAACTTAGCCGGGGCAGGACACATGTGGGAGATCACGCATGGGCATGGACAGATAAAAGGTTTTGGTACCCTGCTTGTGACAACAGCAGTCACAGATCTCTGCTTTGATGGCGGCACCCTATCTTCAGCACCTGCCCCGTCCTGCTAACCTCCTGGCATTCCTGTGAGGACAGACTTCCCATCTATCGCTCTTTCTCTCCCTGAAACATCAGCAGCAGCCCTGTTATTTACCACTGCTTCAGCTAAATATCAAATCCCTTGTACAATATACAGTGAACCATCTGATCCCAAGCATCACTGTTCATTACCATCATCATCATATGGAAGATTATTACACTGGAATAGAGTTGGAGAAAAGTTGCTCAGCATTGATTACAATGACAGTGAAATTGGAGAATTAATGGCTCTTGGTTATCACAGTCATTTATCAACATCATGTCTGTATCGTATCAACTTCATGGACTGTGGACAAAAAAAATGTTTGTTTTAAATTAATTTCAGTTTAAATCCATTTCAAGTGCTGTTTTCTATCAAATCTACAAGTCTCTGGCACCAACTAAAAGATAATACTACAGTGTATTTTCTATCTGGGAAAGGGGTACTAGGTTACATTGGACTTTGGGAAACACTACCTTATTTTTTGGCACTGCATGGTCTAAATACTGTAAGCCGTGGGCCCTTTTATGTAAGCTGAGACTCTCTCTGAGTCCGTTTTGAGAGGTTGAATTTAGTTAGTCTCCATGGATCCAGAGATGCCGATAAGATGCAGGGATCACATGGACAAATGGTACTGCCCTTGATGGGATATGCAGACTTACATGAGAGGAGATACTGCAGGTCACTTAGGCCAAAGAAATAAAAGCATCCCTGTGGTTTGCGTCCCTCTCTGCATTTGACCTCTGAGCAGTAATATGGTATTCACTACAGATGGCCTGCACGCGCCTCGCTGCTCATTGCTCACCAAGGTACCATCACTGTCACCTTGTTACCCCCAACTCACACACACCAGTCACATAGCCAACTGACAGGGCTAAGAGCTGGCATGTGCCCAACAGCCCTGGGCCCATCTCATAGCAGCTGGGGAAGCTCTTATAAAACCCACTTGAGAAAGCTCTTAGTCAATACACTCAGACTCACACAATACAATGCAAATGTAGACTTTAACTGTGTACCACAAAAAATGTACACCTCTGTATGACCACTGATAACTCACTTTTAAGTACATCTGACATCTGACTAGGAAATTGAAGGTCAAAAGTGGATCTTTGTAGAAACAAATCATGTTTATCTTCAGCTCATTACAGGACTGCTGTGCAATCTACAATCATGTGGGCTTGATTATTATGACATTTGCATATCTGTCCCTCCACTTAAAAAGCCTCTTGACTTTGTTTATCACAGTGCACTGTACTTTATCACAGGTGATAACTTCTTGAATCGCCATTGTATTAGAAAAAGTGGGATAGTCTTAAGCAGTGGTGTAGTACAGAGTATAGGAAGGTATATGGAATATACCCACTTATTTTTAAGTCAGCATCGACTGGAATAAGGAATACTTGCATAATTATATAGATGTCTCGCCCTACAGTCTGTGGGCCAGTTATCTGCATCTCTTCTGTGGCTAATGTTTCATTTCATAACGATCCTTACTCCATGAAGTCAAGCAGAAGAAGTTAAGAGTCAATGTGTAAATACCACTGGCCCTTTTTTTGGTAAGCAAAATATGCAAGAGCAGTCCTACATGTCAGTGTTTATAAGACAGGGTGTTTATCCTTGACAGGCCACTTTAAAAACAAATTTGGGGCATAAATTAAGAGTATGCCAACTTCTCCAGACACCACTACACCACTGGTCTTAAGGGAGTTGCAATGTACATTATTTTGTACTGGAAAACCTGCCTTGTTACCCCTGCTCTATGATTATGCCAAAATACATGATCAGAAAGCAGCAAATACAGTAATTATAATGTGAGGTTAAAGGACATTTTTACTTTAGCTACCTTGTACAAACTGAGCTGAACTGAAAAACAGGTTTCACTATGCCCCTTACAAATGGAATTCTATGTAAGCCATGTATTGTTGTGAATATCTGCATGTTTGTTTATCTTAGGTTAACATTTTTGTGCATAGATCTATTTTGAAAAGAGACCTTGATCTCAATGAGATCACTAAATTAAGGATTAAAGATTAACTAACTGTAAATTAAACTCCAGTATTAGCTACCAAAATTACTATATGCATTTAATAAAGAAATTAACATTTAATTAGTGCAGACTTGCTAATCAAGGGATATCTGGGATCCCCCTACTGGTTTTGTCCCATGATCTTGCCATATACCAAATGTGGATTCTTGCTGTGTCCTTCCCCCTTGCTAATTTTACCCTTTACCCAATGCCACCCCATGCATAAAAGTAAAAACACTACCTTTGCTAGTGATCACCCATCACACCACCCCTTCCTCTGTGTCTGTCAAATGCGGTAAAGCGCCCTCACAAAAGATAAATACACACAGTCAAACATATGGACACACAACTACATACCAACCCTGTGCCCTGCAGCATTTTAATCTGCAGATTCACAGCAGTGGAGAGAACGAGAGAGAGAGAGAGGGGGGCAAAGAAAATTGGAGAGAGAGACACACACACAGCTAGAAGACGTTTTGCTTACAATAACAAGCATAGAGCACAACTAACTGCAAGGAGCCTCCAGCGCAGATAAACACAAAATAAAATGCGACATACACATATGCAGCCACTAGAAAGGGTCTGTGAACAATTCCACTTGAATGTTCAGAAACCCAGTGAGCTCTAACACGCACTCTGCACTACATATGCATGTGATACATATGCATTATTTAATGCAGATGTTGTAGAGTAATCGCCGAAAGATATAGCAGCTCTTCTTTAGATTTGTAATATACATACATGGTACAATGTATTTCTTTCCATATGTTGGGGTTCCTCAGGCTCTAATTGGTCTGTTTACGGCAGGGTTGTCTCACAGTGCTAGATGTGATTCAGCTACTTCGTGATGAGAATACACAGCAATTAGTTGAAACTGTGGTTGTGGATTGCAGGAAAATCTGGCACTGACAAAGCTATGCCTAGAGGCTTTTGATCCATGTTTGAATCAACACCCCTACCACCTCCACAAGATGTTGGATTGGTAAATAAAGCGTAAAGTTGCACTAATGAATAAATCAGCTATTGCTGCTTTAAACTTTGTTTACTGCTTTATTTTTAAAGGAGATTATTTTCTCCCATATTTAAGCCAAAACTCACTACAGTTCAGCTGGTCCTGGCAGAGTAACAGTGACTTTGACACGTAAGGCTATGTCTAAATCAGTGTGGTGCACGATTGCATCCGTCTAACAAACTGTCTATGTCAACAAAACCAAGGACGTAATGTGGTGTTGTTTTAGCGCAAATGAAAACAATAAAAATTACAATATAACAAAGATAAAATTCTTTTTCTGTCTGTCAAATCATCCTCAAGCGGGACTTTGCATTGCCTCCCGCCCACATCCTGTGTTTGCTTCAAAACATTTCCTCTTTTGATGTACTCTCTCAACAGTGAAGTCGGCAATGGAGTGATGGAGACAGGAAGACAGACTCTGACATGAACGTTCGCAATCTGGTGCCTCTTTGCGGCTTGTAAATACACTCTGCATTCATACACGTATACAAACACACAGCGATGGGAGGAGAGCAATGGTGCAAGTACCTTTTAGGTTATCAATAGTGTCCTAATTGACATTCATCCACACAGAGGGGATATGGTAAGGTAGCTCACATGTGAGAAGAGGTACAAGTGTGTCTCCACTGTGTGTGTGCTTTTCAGATGTTTTGCTTAGTGCGTGTGCGTGCGCGTGCAGTGTGTTAATGTCAACACAAAGTGCAGTGGGTGAGGCTCATTGTCTTTGAAGACGTCAGAAAGAGATGAAAGGGCTTTCTCTCACTGATGCCCACCCCTCCCTGTTACCCCTCTCTACCTTTCTCTCCTTCCATAAACCAATGCCGTGCCTAGCTCTCTTCCCTTTTTCCTCCTCTATCCACACACATTGTGGTATTGGCATGCATAGGCCATACCACTCTCTTCTTTAAAGCAAATGGATTTTGCAGAAGTGACTTGTGAAGTACATTTGCCATGTTGAATGTCCTACGGGGATTGTGAATGGATAGATCTTTCCTAACTCCACAAGCATCCCAACAACTGACAATGAGATGTTTACTACTTCCCTTCTCTATATGCAAAGGTAGGTAAAGGCAATCATTTGCACCATGTCCATCCCTTAAATTCTTTGGTCTGGTGAATCTTGTTTTTGCACTTGTGTATGGGGTGATATTGGGATGCAGAGCTGAACTAGCACAGAGTTGTGCAATGGGATTTGGGAATGTGAAGTGGGTTTCGACTGGCGATTGCAAATAAAGTCAGGGTAAAGACACAAGGGAATAAATATGGACCTGGGGGGGGGGGGGTGAAAAGGTGAAAATGCATCCTTGTTGGTTATCCTGAGGGGTTACAACTCCAATGCACACACAGACTCAAGAAGAAAAGCAGAGGGGTCTTAAGAAAAATAACAGAAAGAACTGGAGATCCTGGTAAGTTCTGAGATCAGTCTGAGGCTGAGCTGTCACTCAAATAGAGCATAGAGACACCCCAACACGCACGGTTGGTGTGTTTTGCCAGCTAGCTACAGTTAATGTCAATTACAATCAGTACACTGGCCGTTTGGGGCGAATGAACACAAACTGTTCAGCGGTCAAATTTGTGTGAATAACAGGAGGAGAAAATTAAATGCTTTGCCCTATGTCTGAACAAACCTTTAGACATGCAAAGCTCACAGATACTGGACTGCTTAATATGCTGCTACCTAGCATTTAGGTCAGTGCACTGGGGTCTGCCAGCAACTCCTCTCTGCCTGCTCTCCTAGTACAGCTGAGACAGTCTCAGCCATTCAATTACACTGTCAGTAAAGAGGCAATGGCACAAGGGTGAAGGAGTAAAGGGCTGAGGATGGGCCCTCCTCCTCAATCTCTCCAAGCTGGGTGTCCTATATTCAGCAGCAGCGTGAATGTCAGAGAGGAGAGGAGATTAGCACAGTGTCAACCCTGACGTAGGTTAATGCAGGAGCAGGCTAACCATTTGTAACCCAAAAGGAGATTAATTACTGTCGGACTGTGCGTGCGTTGGCGCTTTGCTGGCTTTTTTGTTGTGTTTCATGTTTTGAAAATATAGCTTCAACAGGGATCATCTCTTGCTTCCTTCTTCCCTCTGTGCTGTGCTCCCTCACTTCTTGAATCAGCATCCACTGCATCGGTTTTTTTCAGATTAGAAAAGGGCAGGCCATTTTATTTTAGTATTTCATTAGTTTTTCAGATACACAGAGAAGACAGATTGGAAGCCTGCATCAAAACACACCCACTGCTACACACTCTGCATTGTAAACCCATTCTTTAACGTAATCTCTGCCTTACTTGGCAACACTTCCTGTCACAATCTGTTTTGCTTTTATTCAGTATTTACCTGCCCAGCAGCACAAAATAACCATAATGTATCTGAGGTGAGGTCAGTGATCAATTTCACTGGCTCAAGGATTAATTTGCCAGGTGCAGACAGTCTGGCCTTTCAAACCTCACTTTCCAGCACATATTCTATTCAAGTTCATTCTACCCCCCAACTCACTCTGCATTTTTAACTGGTGATCAGGGGATGACAATGCTGCAACTGAGCAACCGGTAATGCAAGAAATTTTAGCATGCAAGCCTAAGAGTATTCAGTAATTTGCATATAAATATCTCCTCTATTCATAATCTTTTCCATTTCAGCTAGCAACTACTAGCTCACTCATTCCTAAGCTCTTAAAGCGATTCACGAGCCACCATAACTCAATGAGAAAAGGGAATGAGAGCATTGATGGAGGGTTGAAGGCTGTGCCACAGAGTTTTGCAAGAGGAGACCGTCTAACGATTTAGCACATTACTGTGGCTCACTAATAAAGGGCACTCAAGATTTTTAAAACTACTTCAAATGTCAGAGGTTTGGGAGCATATTGAACTGCATGTTTTACTTGGGTTAAGTTTATAATACTTTTCATTCCCCATGTAAAACAGAATTTAGATAACATGGATATGAGGGGTAGTTTAGGTTCAGGGTGAATATCCCTCATATCCATGTTCTCTAAATTTTAAAAATCGATGTGGTGAGATGTGGGAAGACAATCAATGACAAACAATGACCCTGAGTGCATTTTTTATGAAGATGCATAATTCTTACAATATAAAAATCTTCTTAATAACCTCCATTTGAAGAAAAGGTTTTGTGAGATTTTCAAAGCGAGATTTCGTGACTGAAAAACTGCAAACAATGTAGCATTGTGATTTCAATCTGAAGGACAGCCAAACTAAAGACATAAAGACTGAGAACACAGAGGTTGAGGGAGGCCAAGAGACTGACCCAACTGTGAAGCTCCAATTCCTAATTTGATTTGTTGTATAGGCAGCCATGCCAGTAGGAAATTGTTAGGCTGCTTCACATAATGCTGAATTATGTGATTAAATTAAATTAGGCTTAAACATATGCAACTATCTCCCCAGGTGCTGCAGTGTCCTAGGTTTTGTGAGAGTTTCTGCATTTCTTATTACTGTGAGAAATGGTCTTTACAGTCTCTACATAAAGAATTTAATAATAAATTTAATGTTTGGTGTTATAAAATAAGCCCCTGATTCACTGGCTTCCATGTGGATCCAAGGGGCCAAAGCCCTTCAAGGTCATTTAAAAGACAAGCATGACAGAAGAGGAGAGCTACACGTTGTAGAGCAGGAATATATTATCTTTTCTGCTGCCGATATTTAAGAGCAAATAACAAATTCCAACCACCCGACATGAGCTGCAGCTATTATCAAGGGAAATCAAGTGCTGGGGTGAATTACAGCTCACAATAACCTCAAGGTGCAATGCATGCTTCTAACACTGCACCTGTAGCAGAGCAAAGATCTTGGTAGTAAAGCAATTTGTACCCCGTCACATGCTGATGTTCTCTGCCTTGTTTTATTCAGCATGATCTCTTCAACTGATCCGACTGTGACACGGCTGAGTCACGTCCCAGTATTGTGGGATAAAAGGTGGAAGATGGAGGAAGCCATCCATCCAAAGACTTGCGGGGGGGGCAACTTTGAGAGAAAAGGCTCAACAAGGCAGAAAAGGCTCAGGGAGGTGCAATAAGTTGTCCCTGTGGTGACCCAGTCTGATGAGAACAACAACACTGTTAACTGGCCACAGATGCGCCCACACATAGCCAGTTTTTTCTAACAGAGAAAATGGGACAGCAACCTCCCTCCTTTTCTTGTATACCCACAGGCTCTATATGTGGCTGTGCAGGTTATATGATCCATCCTGCATTTAGCAGGTAATTGGTTAAGCTACTGCAGCAGCTGGAGTAAGCATCCAATCTGGTCTAGAATCATCACTTCAATCCACACATCCATAGTGATTTTCTGGCGTTAACACTTCCTAGGAGTCGGCATAAGCCAGGCTCATTTTCACAGGAAATTCTCATTTCAATTATGTGTGTTTAATCTGGAATCAGATATGGCTGCGTTTGAGGGCCATGTGTGGTTATAATTAGGGCTCAGTGGGAGCTATGCCCCTGGAGTGAAGCAAGGTCCCTAAGGTCAGACTACAATCACTGCCTTCACATGTGGCCTGCCTGCCTTCCTCTGTACAACGGAGAAATCTGAGCTTCCAGCCAGGTGACTTTTTTATCAGCAGCCTAATTGGGAAAACATGCTTTTCATTGGCTGGTTAATGACTGTGAATGGTTTTATAGCTTGTCAAACAACAGGCTATTTTCAATTACCTGCAGACCCAAGTGTTCGAATGCCATGAAATTGAGCAATGGAGGAGTTTAAAAAAAAGCCTGCTGATGTGCTTAAATCTGTTCATTTGGAAAATGGACTTCCACCACTGATGGCTGTATAATCACAAGTGAAGATGTAAAATCCTGACAACTCTCAGATAGGTAGTAATGACAAAAGGTATATTTCGATCCACCTGGTGCATATTTTCAAACCAAAGCTTAAAAATGCCAGAAATTCACAAAAAAGATGTAGCAAAACTGGCTGTGGTGGAAATGTTAGCAAAACGAAAAACAGAAGATGCAGTGAAGGCTGATAGATAGATTAGATAGATTATTACCTGCTTCCACTCCAAGGGGAAAGCCCCCCCCCCCCCAAAAAAAGAAAAAAGATTGCATTAATTATGTAATCTTGTCACATCCTACGAATATATTTGCATATTAGTTAGTTGATGGGAACACGGTACTTCACTTCTTATTGTGCTAACTGCTGACTTGTGCAACATTTTAATAGACATATAATTTGTCTTTCCACTTGCTTTTCATGACTGTGAATGGAACAGTGCCTAAATAAAGACACTACTTCAGAGATGTTTAAAACATGACAGTAAGAGTTTCAGGAGGACACTGGACACTGGTTGGTCTGTCTTGACCTTCCTCAGCTCCCACCTGAATTCACTGTTTTTGCCTTCTTGCCTGCCAGCACACCTCTGAAAATGGATTTCAATGAGTACTTAAGTCTTCTCACCTTCCTTTTCTTGCTGCTGACTTTCTATAAGACACTGTTTAACTTCACTTTATATATGTCTATTTAGTTTCCGCTTCACATTGTTTTTTCAGCTCCATGTATTCTGAACTGCTCAGTTATTCCTCCTTGCCTCATCGTTCCAGCTCTCTGCCCTTTTTTTTCCATCCTCACTTCATCAACCCCTCTCTCATTTCTCTCTCTGCTCTGGTCTCTCCATCTACATTACTTCCACCCTTATATGCTGTCGCTTTCTCTATCCCCTACTCCCCAGTTTACATCCTCTAGAGACTAAATTCTCTATTAATAGCATAGCAAAGTAAGGAGAGAAAAGAGAGACAGAGAAAGAGTGGGACAAAGAAAGAAAGAGAGAGAGAAAATAAAAGAAATGCTTGCACCACATGACTCTCTTTCTAAGGCACAGACATGGATGCCTGTTGCAGGGCAGGAAGCCATCCACCGTCTACACACCACAGATCCCACTATTACAAAGAGCTGAGCCTCATCCCACACCCTCTACCCCTAAAGGCAGTCTGTACTATAGCACTCCTATTTTAACGAACCTGTGTGGGTTTAACAATGTGCACAATGGGGTTTAAAAATCCAGGCATTCCCTCTGGACATTGTGATTCACTGACAGCAACAGCTCAGCATTGCTTTTGCTTAAAATTCAAGCTACAAGCTTAGATTTGTCTGTTTTTCAGTTATATAATACTCATAAAGAGCATTAAGAGAGAATGAATGTGAAGCATTCCTACATTATCACCCTTCAAGAGGAAAACAGGCTTAATACTCTAAACTAAGAACTAATTGGCACCAATGCGTACATTATTTTTTTCCCACTTTCTTGCATTTGTTTCTAGTGTGGGGAATGTTTACTTCATTAGGCCTTTATCTCATGAAAACAGACACAGTATTTTTATCCCTAGCTAGCGTTTGCTTACAGTGGAGAAGCCATTTGGAGAGTTAAGAGCATGGGAGTGAGTATAGTTATAAAGGAGCAAACGGGAGAGGCTGTGTCTTGAGGTCAGCTCAGCTGGGGAGCTAACTCATTCAGTCACTTGGACACAGATCAAGAATGGTGAGAGCCTGTATTTCTTGCCTTGAATTTAATTGCTTTCCTTTTCCATTGCCAAAGAAAAAACGCAAATAAGTGGCTGCAGAGGAGCGTGAGTGTGAGGGTCAAAGAAGAGAGCAAGAGAGCAAGGGGTTAATTTTTCTTCCACTTAGTGTCACGGACGAGGGATACGTGGCTGCAAGAGAGCAATGACAAATCAAGTAAAAAGGGTGTATAAAACAAGGGAATAAGGGGCCATCTATCTGTGATTGTAATCACACTATTGCACAGCTTGAGGCATTTCTGAATGCCATATCTATCATGATAAGAAAGAAGAAAATGATCCTGTAAACTGATTCAAAGTCTGTGATTGTGATACACATAAAGTTTGTGCGTGTTTGTGCGCTTGTACCCCTGTGATTTACTCAGATGTGTGTAGCTGGTAGCTTGTATGTCTCAGCCAAACCACTGGCCACAACAATTGAAACTCTACTGTCATTAATCAGTGTCACAAATATTTGTTAAAGTGTTATTAATGACTTTCACAAATGCTGCAGAATCTACCTCCATCTGTTGCTTTTTGTTCTGTTTGGTTAGAGACTGTCACACCTGTCTGTTACTGTCATAACTCTTTATTGCGTACTAATTGTTGTTTTTATCCAGTTCAACAACACTTTGACCAAATCACCACTGAAAAAATTAATTCCTAACTGACATGTTTTGATTTCTTAAATAAGGCTTGAAGGACAACACCAGTGGTTTCTTTTATTTTTTTTTATTTTTGGGCCAATTAACCACAAACATAATATTTCACAGTACTGCTAAACCATTTTTCAAAGCATGTCTTTTTAGTTAGTTGCTTTAGTTTCCATTAAAAGTTAGTTAACAATTTGAATTTTTTTTGGAAGATAATACTGTATGTTAGTGGCCCCAGCAATTTTGAAACTTGCTTTGGTGGTGCATTCAAGGATACTTTAATTTAGATATTTCAGAGTAGTCATTTCATTCCTGAGTTATTTCGGTGAAAAATCAAACCCAGAAAACAAAAAGTGTGAACTTTAAAAAGTTGCCCATTAGCAGAACTAATGACTGATCAAAACACTCCAGTGGAAATCTAAAACTGTATGATACACTTTGATACAGATAGATAGCAATATTTTGACATAATTACTGAATGAGGCCTCAAAATGAAAGAATTCCTTTCGAGTTCATTTTGTCGAGGGGCTGTGTTCAGACAAGCTGGTGGGTCAGCAGAGAACAGAAGAAATTTTAGGATGTAAAATTTCTAAAGGTTGTGGAAAAAAGAGAGAATATGTGAAGATGTCATGCTAGGCTCTGGGTCAAGTAGAGCAATGACAGTGAGCTTTTATGTGTACTCCACCTGGATGATTACCTGTGATTGCGGTGAAATTACTGTGTAAAGGCCATGCCATCACAAACCCTTTTAGCAGTCTGGGCCTGTGTGTCATATCGTCTGATTCTGAAATGGGTTGTGAATTATATGTTAGAATATGAAATATGTGGTTACTGAGACACTTGAACAGAGCGTGTGAAAGGGTCAGAAAAGGGGTGAGATAAAGCAAGGGAAACGAGCGCTATAAGGAACGCTTTTCGTAATGGATGCAAATTACATCCTTGTGGTTGCAAACAAAAAAATACATGAAAAGAAATTTACAAATATAAAAAGAGCTTCGGCTTGTTTAAAGTGTGGGTTTTACTTCTTTAGTCCTCTGTTCATTATGTATCATATAATGTTCGGAGCAGTTCTGGGTTTATATTGTTGTTGCTGCACTGCTGCCGTTTCTTATTAATGTCAGTCATGATTGCTTTTCTTTCCTCTCGACAATCTGTGCCCTGACATCCCACCACTCATAACGGCTCACAACCTTACCCTGTTTATACATCAAAACCTATTAGTCAGCCCAGAGTCACAAGAGGCCATGCTTTCCCCACAGTAGACTGAATCTGCTATCACAGGTTAATTCCACGTCTGTGCAGCAATGTCCAGTCTTCTGCCTCTACAGCTCATATAGGCACACCACACGGATGCACAGACTAACACATAATCACAGACACAAATACACACAAACTCCAGGAGGGGAAAGGATATGCAGCTGTAATATATCACCCCTGCTGGCATGGCCTTTTCACACAAGCTGTTGTGGGTCTCTTATCGCCCACACTTCTTTCATGTGCAGTGGCAATATTTTTTACACTGAATGGCTTGGATGTAACTATACATCAGCAGAAACTTTATGGTCTCTGTAGAAGTGTCCTAGAGGACAGAGACGTAAACAGGTTCAGGCCTTGTCGTCTCTCCCTTTGTTCTGTGCTGTCATTTTGCAAAGGAGAGGGTGAGTCAAGATGGGAGGAGAGGATGCAGGGAATAACAGGGACGGGTGGGGGGCAGTGTTTGATGTGTATTAGTGCACAAGTTCGCCTGATTAGACAAGAGAACAACAGTACTTTGTGGTTTCGTATTTCAGCTCCTGCTCATTTCTTTCCCATTCAGTCTCAGTCGACAGGTATCTTGTTACAGCATAATTCAGGCGGTCAAAATGCATTCATAAATTGTTTTGTTCAGTCTGATGAACTTTAACCTGCTAAATTGTGTGTCTCTTCAGTGTCTTGCCTATTTTAAGGTAGTGGATAGACTGACCGCTGGAAATATTGATTGGCTATATCCTTGAAACTTGACTGCAATATAATTCATGCAGCAGAGTAAGAGGGATTCTGCTTGTGCAAGTGCAAGGACAATGATGGAACATAATGACAAAAAAGTGTTTTATAAGAAATTGTAAATTTGAAGCCAGGCTAGCTCCTGAACTTTATGCATTGTTGCACGGTATTGTTACTCAAAAACAATTTTGCACTCTGTTGCTTTTGCAATCTTAGATGAGTTATTTTGAGCATAAGTAAACTAAATTAATATTAGGCTGTTCAGGCAGTCTTTTCACCTTTTCACTCATGCAGTTCGTGGCCGCAAAGCCTATACATCCATGTGATAGCGTTTGCATCCACCTTAACTTCTCTACAGAAAAATCTATATACACCTCCCCCATTGTGTTTTCAAGTTGTGCTATACATAGCCATGGCCTGTTTGTGTAACCTTATATAGCCTCTATCTTTATAATCCTGTTAAAATGACCCTGACATTGTATTTAAAAGTAAGAACGTATAAAGAAATGACAAAGATCAAGAGACAATTTCTGTCTTGTTCTATCTCAACTGAGTGCCCTTTTCCTTCTTTTTTTAAATCCCTATCTGTCTGTTAACACAGCTGCCATGTTTCATATCCACCACCCACCACCCTTCTCCTTGAGGGTTGTCTGGACATGCCAAAAGTTGGGACTTTACCCTTTTCTCCTTCCTTGTATCCCCCTAAGCTCTCTGTAGCCGCCACACATTGCCTCCTGTGGCGTTATAGCCAGACATGGAGTTGGCCACCACATACGCCATCTGGTCTGTAACGTCCTACAGAGTGAGTGCCTCGTCAGGGTCAACCAGGTAGTCCAGTGGAGTTAATGTCAGCTGGTGGGAAAGCATTTTTATTTTCCTATACTTCATATACAATTGCAATGGGATGGGGGCACTTGAGAACCCCCTGGAGTGGGTCAAACTAATCCCTAGTACCCTGTAAATGTGTAATTTACATTCTATGCAGAATATTTGACATGTGAATTGACATCGTAAATGCATACTTTCCACGTTGTATGGCCAGAAAGTTGTAGGTTAAGACAGACAATACCCATGTACCTCAGGTCAAGCTATGACTTTAGAGTGGCTGTTAAAGTATTTATCAACCGACAATCTAGTTTGCTTGCACGGGATATGACCTAGTGGACTTACAAGCACCACAACACTGTTAAGTTGTTGATCTATGAAACTCCTCAAGGAGTTAGTTCCTTCATAACTAAAGCATGTGGAGGAAGGGTTATTGACAAATATATTGCTAGACTTAAGGGATATTGTCTTAGCAGACAGGAGCTTTGATATTGCTGACACACTTGGCCTTTTACAAGAATCTCTTAAAATGCTGGCCTTCACATGAGGGAAATGTCTGTCAAAAGATGTGGAAGACACCAAGGACCTTACAAATCTTTGAATCTTTGTGAAAAGAGTTACTGGCCTTTTGAGGGGGGAGGATTACATTTTGCATGGTTCTTTTTCAGAGACATTGCAAGAGAGACTAGATTGGACTAAAATATTCCAAGTAAGCTTTGTCTTGAGCAACCTCTCTGAGTTTGTTTATCCATTTGAGTAAACTGAAAATGATTCATGATTAATGTCTGTTAAACATAAGTACAATTTCCATGAGTACTCTCTGAGGAGCGCTATTCAAACGGTACTTGTGAACCCAGTAAATAAAGTCAAAATAAGGAAAACATATGATTACATACACAAGCGTGAGTCAAAAAAACCAAAACAGTAGTATTATTTAGTGGAGCATATTTGGAGAAAGCTGTATTCAGTAGAAACCAAATATTTGTCCAACAAAAGTACCTTTATGGACCACTTGTTAAGTATAAGGATATTGGAGAAAAAGTAAATACATATTCTATTAGATAAAGGAAATGCAAAATGCACAGCACCTCTAATAAAAACAAATTGTCAACTTCTACACTGCACCAAATATCAAAAAAGGTAAAAAAAAAAATATTAAACAGAATCTTAATTTAATGTAAACTTACATATTGCACCAAATATCAGCTTAAAGAAAGTGTAAAATCCACACACCACTTCAGACCTTCAAACTGTGCAGCCCACATTCAGCAGGGTTTAAGACACTGATCTAAAGTCACATCCTCAGGTGGTTGCAGCTATGGTTACAGTCAGTGTCCAAAATTAACTTTTTGACTCGCTGGCCAAGCGGACCAGTGCACTGGGGACAAACGCTGTGCCCTCAATTAGGAAAAACTGATTTTCTATTCTATGTAACGTCCCCTAAGTAGCCTAAGTAAACAAGTGTGTGTCTGCGTGTGTGTGTGTGTCTGTGCATGTGTGTGTGTGTGTGTGTGTGTGTGTGTGTGTGTGTGTGTGTGTGTGTCAAACTCCAACAGCACGCCTGTAAATGACACCAAAACACAGTAGAGATTCTGAGCATAGTTTTATATCACATGACTTTGATACAAACATTTACTGACTACCTCCTCAGCAGCTCTGGCAGAACAGAAGTCTGTTGTGATCCAAAACCTCACTGTCCTAACTATGAAGTCACAGTATTTCACTTTGCAGACATGCAACTGACACTGCACTTGATGGTTGTTGTTATGGTAACGGGCAAGTGCCGGTCCTTCATTCATCAAACAGCTTTCTTTGGTTCTTGTAGTCCTCCATTGTCATATCTGTGGCTGTGATGGGGTACTTGATCTCACATATCCCACTACAGATAGAGACAACTGACCAGTCCATCTGGGGAGGCTGCAACATGGGGCCACTAAGATTCTCTCACATTTTGAATGGCCATCCGCAGTTTCTGGTAGGACATATTTTGTGACTTCTCCATTTTGCAGCCATGTCTCGCATTGAGATAGCAGCCGGGTAATCTTGTCACAAGCTCTTCTAGCGTCGCATCATGACTAGCTCGGTCAAACTCAGAACATAAAGAGCTGTAATTAACCATTTTTGTTGGAGAATGACACAGAATAGCTGATTGAACTTCGACCCACTGTGAGTCATGAAAAGAGCAGAAAGTTTTCTCCCTGTGGCAGCGAGCTGTAGAGCAGATAAAATAGAGACCCAACTCATCTGACAGAGCTGAGTGTTTTTAATATCTCTACCCTGTGCTGCACCGAAAACGATGGTTATGCTTGGTTTCCCTCTCCAGAGAAACTCACCCCATCATCTTGTTTTGCAACACCTCACTTTTTATCTGTTTAGCAAAGAGGCACATTTTAAAAATAGAAGGTGTTGCCAGGTTCAAAAATAGCAGAGTTTTTGCACAGTGATGTCACCTCACATGAATTCATCACAACACCTGTTAAAACTTGTGTGTAAACTAGGGGAAAGGTAGGTCTAAAAGATTTCTTTAGGGATCAGACAATGAAAAGTTGTGAATTGGTGTGTTAAGTTGTCAATTGGAACTGATAGGGTGTGTGTGCCATTGTTTATTGTCATTGTGGGCACTCATACTTGGCTTCCAAGTTAAAAAAGATAGTAAGAACAATGAGTTGGATAAAGATAATGCCGTTTGTAAGCCTTGTCTCGCTGCCGTGAAATATTGTGGGAACATGACGAACTTGCGAGTTCACCTAGCAAGACACCACGCCGAGATATTAATTTCAGCCGTCCCACTCGGGGCTCCTCAGAGTACACCGAGCTAAACGGGGGGGCACGTACGACTCGCAAAACAAAGATGGCAGCGCCCATATTGAGATGTATTTTCTTTGTATTTGTACTACGTTTGTCGTTTTAATGTACACACTTGTTTACATTGCTGCTTTAGTCCAGTCACCAATTTATGCATTGCACGGTGTTGCTGTGCGAGTAATACAATGTAAAGTTTTGTTTTCAAGCTGGTTTGCTAAATAGACTAATGTAGCTAACAATAACACTAACCTGCCACTGCCCTTGGTGGCTCGAGACAAACGCGACAGCACTTGTTGAAATTGAAATAGGCGAAAATGGCAAAATATTATTGAAATGTAAGACTTGCAATAACGGAATTACTTGAAATGTTAGTGTTTCTGTAGAAAAACGTTATTATTTCACATTGAGCTTGTTTAGATGAGCCACAAGCAATAACAACACAGCTGCTGCACTGGTGGCGTCCATGTTCTGTTAAAATAATAAAAGGAAATAAATAATTAATAAGTTAATAAAATGGAGAGGCTGTTTTGAATGAAATAGCTTTGACTCAATTTGTCCTCTGATCAATATCATTTGATGTGCATATACAGGTACTTGTGTTTTCATCTCTATTTATGTTATCGTGATATCGTGATACGTATCGTATCTTGACCAAAGTATCGTATGTATCGTATCGGGAGGTTCTTACCAATACTCACCCCTAATGAGGGCCTCACTTTCATTTTACGTGTGTGAACTTAATCATGGTGTGGGGAAAAAAGAAGTCTAATGCAAGAATTATGTTCAGGTTAAGGTGGAGGCCCTCCCCACCCCCCTCCGGCAGAGGGATTTGGTGGACATGTCTGGCAATCTTTGTAACTTTCAATGACAGACAATCTGACAATCATCTTCAAACACTTCACACAGCAATTGGCCAGTTATGCAGAGATGAGAAAGTATCAGTTTGTTTGAAGCATACCAGGTAATGAATGTAAATGAATACAATATCCTCACAAGTATCAAAAGCGAGTGTGTATGTGTGTGTTTGAGTGGGGTGGGTGGGACTCTTCAAGGACCACTTGTTTTGCATTTCCAACAACATCCCTGGATGCAAGATCATTATGCGGTCGTGGATTAATAGCCATAAAATATAACCAAATAGTATCAGGACATTGTTAGTGAATCAAAACAAAACTTGGCGCTGCAATTAGTGCTGTACTGAATGAATTTTCCTGCATCTCCGACTACCAGGATGCCATTAGGTATACATCAGGGAAGTCTTTTAGATGGCAGTTAATAGAAGAGCTCTCTCCCCACCCTCTCTCAGATGTCTTCCAGCCTGGTGAGCCTGTCCAGAGAAGACATCGCAGGCAATAACCCTAGGCTCTTTTAACGCCAAGATGCCTTCTATCACACCATATTTAGGTACATGATGAATATTGTAACACAATAATTCAATATTTGAAAAGGTTGAGGCAATTTTCAACATAATTGCCCCATATCTATTCTACATTAGCGTCAGAACTCTCCGCTGCCTCCTGAATACCTGATGACTGACAGATCTGACAGTTGTTTAAATAAGAGGGAGGACATGTTTATGTGCCAGTAATTCTATATTCTACAGTTGGCCTTTCCTATTAAACGTGTCTCTCACAAGACATCAAATAGTGTGAATTTTAAATGGCTATTATCCTCATATTAAGCTTGGGTTTATGACACTCACAATGGAGTGCTTTTTGATTGCGTTATTTCATTATTTTGTAGGGAAGCTTACATTTGCATGTGAGTAAACAGTCAAAACAAGTAGCGGCACAGGCGGAAGTCAAAGCATACAGACCTCATTTATCTTTCTCAACAAGATGCCATTTGTAGTTGAGCTCCATGCACACACACAACTGCAAATTCAAACACGCACATGATTGCTCATATATTCGCTCTGTCTGAGAAACAGACACAGGCAAACATTATGAAACAAAGACACACACACATTCAGCTAGCCAACAAATCACACTGTGCAGACCCACCCCTGGTTGTTGCACTCACACACACATACACAAAAACAGCAGAGAGGAGGGAGAGGGAGAAAGAAAGCGAGTGCAAAGAATTCCAATACTACACTGCAGATCCCTTTCTTCCAGACATATGACATTTAGTCAGTTATCATAGCTGTCAAAACAAGTGTTTTCTCCACTCTGCAAAGCGCAGTAGGTGATGGCGTGGGAGACAAACAAGGAAGGAGGAAGAAGGGGGGGAAGTTAGAGGGAGCTAAGTTGAGCCCAGAGCTGTGATTTATGAGGTGGAGAGAAGCTTAAATGATAACCAAACACAGATAAAAGATTAAACAGTATTTAAATTATATGAAAAGGTAGCATAATTTGACTTTGTTAGAAGTGAAAAGTCAGTCCGTGTTTCTGCCATTGCCTTTCTATCTTACACAATCCCAATACCACACCCATCCTAAATTACCTCCACTCCAACCACCACATGATAGGCTCTGTACAGTATCTTCTCTGAACCGAGGCTGATCACAGACTGCCTCACTGTGGACACATCCAGCCCTGGAGGCATGCCCTGGGGAGGAGAGACCTCTGGATTTCATTGCAGAGCTCTGATATTGCTGGTCCTCTGATGATCTAGCTCAGTATTCTCTGCTCCTGTCGGGGTGTGATTAGCTGCACACAGACAGCTTGTACTTACATTAACATGCTGTTGGCAGCCAGCGTGGATAGATGCTATCTAATATTGCTTTGAAAGAGTATAGTAACTGCATGGCCGTGTCTGGGATGCCTGTTGATTATCATTCAGAGTAGTGAAGCCACAGGCTACCCCCAGAGCAAGATGGAAGTGTTTAATGACAGGAAACAGCTCAAAACACTGTCCTTTATCATATCCTGTTGCCAAGCCCCTATACTGCATCATGACTAATAGCTCAGGTTCGGCTCATTTTATACTGTGGGGAGCCTCTTTCAATGCTCATTCACAAGCCTTATCATTATAATGCCAATTCCTTACTGTAGCTGCCATAACAACCTGTAACCCTGTATTCATTTTCCAATCCCTCTCTTGGACAACCTCCGTTGCTCTCTCATTACCATACATTGATCGGAATAAAGGACTCGACTCCGCTCTGAGTCGCTCTGGGCTGCACAGTCCCACGACATCCACCTACTGCCTCATTAAACTACTATTCATAATCCCTGTGGCCTTTAATGCTAAATTCATCCCCTTTGTGTTTTTTGTAAAATACCTCCCATTACCGAACACTTCAACAAGTTAATACTTAAAGCAAATTTGATTTCAAATTGCAGTAGTGGATATAATAGCGCCATTTCTTTTGATGTAGGTTCCGTGTTTATGCCACATGTATGGCATTGAAAGACTGTATTAAAACACTCTGAAACATTGGAGGAAATATGTCGCTGCCAAAATGTCTGCTCATTGAATAGGATATACTGTGTGCCCATCACTTTTAAGAGCTCATCAAGTCATATGCCTGTTTGCTGCCTAATATTTAATTTATAACAGATTTCATTAAAAGTAAAGAAACGATCTTCAAACCTTCATTGTAAGTGATTAACAAAAACATTAACTAAATAATATTAGGGGAATTTGAGTTATACTAATTAAATAGACCATCTCGTTTTCTTTTATAGGCTTCTAAGACAAAGTTTAATCTAAATTAAACCATTCCCCTTTTTGATCATCTTCAAACCAGAATATTTCAGGGTTTTGTTGAGTAATTTAATAGAAGATTGACATTCTTAAATCATCATAGTATGTACTGTAAGCACACTGGAAAAACAAAATTGATTGAAGGAATCAAATTGTTATCCTGAACATTCTGTACTTTCAAAGAAATAGCATATTTCCAACAACTGTGGAAAGCTAATGAATAAAGCCCAGTATGACTCAAGTTCAAGCATCTGTATGAAGAGTATCATAACACATCTTAGACTTATGGAGTAGTTATAATAACTTAAATACAATATTATTATTTGTTTTAAGATTACTTTATTACTTTATTAGACAGTGACAGTTAAGAGGAAGACAGACAATGGGGAAGAGAGAGGGGTATGACATGCTTCAAAGGTTAACAAAAATGCAACCATGTGGCTGTGATGCATGCACTGTAACCATTCAGCTACAGAGTCACTCCAAATACAGTCAAACTTGTTTTGATGGTTGTATTACCAGGCATTACAGAGCTTTTTGAGCTCATGTGTTTCCACTTAAAGTTCTGCCCAGACACAAGTTTTAGCGATCATTAAATGGTGCATATCCAGTACACTGCAAAACTGCCATGGGTCTGTAAAGGAAAAACATCAGCTTGGGGGAAGGATGGTCAGAATAAAAGATCTGTGAAGAGATACATGTACACTGGAAGTGGCTTAGCAAGTGAGGACTAAAGAAAAAGAGCTGCAACCACAGTAGCTCAGCCATAGGCTAGGAGTCCTCTCTACTATAGAAAGAGCTACTTTAGCCATCTGTATCTCTCTCTCTTCTCTCCATCATTCCATATCTTCCTGTATTGTGTTCTCTGAGGATCCCTCTCATGTTTTCAGCACTGGCCTATTAGAGTGTACATCCAGCCAGTGCCACATAAAAATCCCTACAACCCAATGCTTGTGGACTCAGATAAAGATCCCTCTTTTTACTGAATAGTTTGATCCATCTCAGACAGCACACTACATTAATATTCTCCCACAGATCAGAGACAAAAGAGCCCCAGACCCATGTGCTGTACTGACTGGTTTGTCATCTGTGCATCTTCCAGAAAGAGAGTGGGAGAGAGAAAGTGAGAGCAAGGGGGGGGGAAGAGGCGGGGATACTCAAATATATGGTAACACTGTATGAATTTTTCATCTGCCAGCAGCTGTTTTCATAACCTTTTCTCAGGGCAGCCACTGTGGTTTCTGCAGTGCCAGAGAGTCATTGGCATGTCAAGCTTGGCAGCTATGGGAATCTGGAGAAGCGCGAAAAACAGTAGAGGTGGGGTCGTTGGCCATGGTGGCAGGTCAGCTGCGGGGGGACGAATGTGTTGGTCTCTTGGGTCTTTGGTTATGTTTGAGAAGACAACGGGCAAGTGTGTTGTGGTGAATGGATACCCCTGGCAGGTTTCCCTTAGAGGGAGTCAGGCAAGAGACAGGATGCTTATCCCTGGAGAAACTGCCCAACCCTCTGTGCCAATTTGGGTCCTGCTGCTGGTGCATGATGGGAAGGAAAAATATCCCTCCCTCCCTTTTCCCTCCCCTGTGAAAAGCACCCTGACCTGAATACAGATTCAGACGAATAATACTTGCTCTGTAGACGAGGGCATACACGACTTTTTGAGTATTCATCATCTAAAATCCACCCCTCTTGCCCCTTCAAGGTGAGATTTTGGGGCGTGAGGACTGCAGCATCATGCTCTGGCTTGTGAACCAAGTGAGGAAGCACGAGAAAACAGGGTGAACACTGTGAGGAGCTAGAAAAACAAGCAAATGTGACTGCGCAGTTGAGAGCTGCAGCCCCAGATTCACAATCATACTGGGAATCACAACACTTTTTAATAATTCAGGATGAATAGAGGAGAAAAAATTCTGCAGCAAGCAAGGAAGCCAAGGAAATGACAGGGAGGAAAAGAATCCAACAACACTCTGGGTACAAAATTCTGGAGTCTGGAGACATGCTATAGAGTTACACTATGCATCAGTGTATAGAGAGCTTTTTTAGCTAAGATAATTGCTGCACTACTTGTTATTTATGACCTTGGCTCACTCACACATCCTCAGCAACAGTCTACCTCACAATGATGTCTTCATTTCATGTGCAGCTTTGCTTAGGAATGAGGGAATTAACTTGCCAAGTTAAAAGTGTTGTATCAATTTTAATTTGTATACATGTAATCAAAATATTCTCTGTGGGTGGTAAGCTGTGCTCTGCCTGACACATTTCAAGTAAGCAAAATCAAAGTTTGTACAATTATCATGGTTCGATTTTTTTCATTTTTTTTTTGCACCTATGCCGTTTTCAGACAATACTTTCCTTTTAGCGCAGACTTAAATTCTAATTAATTTTGTCTAAAACGAATCAGTTCACTTGGTTGTTCTACTTCTTCCAACTCTGGCCCAAACCACATCTCATTATCTTCCACTTTCCTTAATTTTTTACCACCGGCAACAAGGTAGTAAGCGAAAAAAAAAACATTTGCCAATTAGTTGGAGCCCTTGTGATTTTGCCACTCTTGCTAACAATTCCAATTTACATTAATTATTCATTTTGAGGTCGCACGCACAGTTGTCCCTGCCAGAAGGGCTTGGAAGAGAGGAAGTGCTGTGGTGAGATTTAATCGTTTGTGTTGACGCTGTTGCGTTTCAAATACCTCCACTTAGCTGTCTGTCATTTTGTTTTTCTTATGTCTGAAGTTCTGTAGGTATCATGTCGGAATCTATGATGTCTTTTCTAACCTCAAATTGGACCATGTCTTCAATAAGTAGAAAACAAATGGTTTGATGTGTGTAGAAATGTCCCCTGTCTGTATGCAGAATGTGTTTGGCTCTATACCAGGTGCATGGGATATATTTTTCTGTGACCTTTGCTACCCGTTTAGTCTGTGCTAAATCTGCATTCACAATGAAACAGTGCCAGTCATCCTGCAGTCTTGGCAAGAGGCGACGGACAAGACAGAGCACACCTTGGCTCATTGTTCATACGTCTATCTCCTTTCAGCAATGGCTTGTTTATTGTTGTGACTGGAGATATGCTGGAGCTCTGAGTGTTTACTGTGCTGCAGGGGTTGAGCATGCTGCGCTGTGGGGTCACAGCACTGGTGCTGAGAGGTCACGGCCTTTATGTTCAGACATATTCTTCAGAGAACACCACTTTCTTTGCCCAGCGTAAGCCTAAACACAAATGCTAACACACACACACACACACACACACACACACACACACACACACACACACACACACACACACACACACACACACACACACAACCACACACCTTAGACATGTCTTATTAATCATAAGGCAAAGAAGAGGAAGGGAACTGGAATACACACAGCAGGACTGGGCTTGACTGCAGGCCGAGGGGGCAGAACCAGCTGTGAATCAGCACCAACCCAGACAGATGTTGCATACTTGTTGCTTCACCAGACAGGAGAACATTCATTTTTGAATAAGATTTTCTCGGCTGCAAACTTTGAAGTTAGTCTGAAAAATTAAGGCTTGTTTTATTTTTAAGTTTATTTCTAATCAGCAAAAAATTTTATTATAGTAAGCATTTGATGTATTGGTGGTGATTTACATCAGAGACAGAGTGAAAATTGCTCTTGAAAGAAGACCAAACATTTTTAATTTCTCTGGTTCCTTGTTTTAATTAAATAAAATTGCTTTCTACTTGTGCATTTTTTTAGACATCCTTACAATATTCATATATACAACATAAACTCCAACTCTATATATACTGTAACTCTTACTCTACATAATCTCTAACACACAGACCTACATTGCTAGTTTTGTTTGGTTTTCAGAGCTGTCTTCTATAAAGGCCTATCTATTTATTTTGACATCTGCCATGTCTCTCATTTTTCTGCCGCGTCAACTTCAACTTGTTTTATTTTGGCATTGAAGTATTTGTGAAGACGGAGGTACCGAACCCAGCTACACCTTCCAGGCTAGATCACACAATAATCAAGGATCCATTCTGACAGAGGTTTTCTGCAAACATGCATATTGTCCTGTGTGACACAAACTGCAGTGACATGACCAAACGCTGAAGGGAACTTCTTAATATGACTCGCCATCTTACTGCAGTCAGCACAATTTCCACTTAAAAGATGACCTTTGAGTTGTATTGTCAAGATGTGCAACAAACATCATAGATTAAAACTTTGAACACAGCTGTTGGGTTGGCAACTGCCTGCAAACCAACAGTACAAACGGCAATGTGAGTCATCCCCTGAAAGAGAACACAGTTTCCCTTAAAGTTGTGCTTTTGCAGTCGAAACTCATTATTTAACACAACATGCTGGTGTCAACAGAAACAAAACATAACTTTATAGTACAAACTGTTTCATTTCTCACATATGTGATCATAATATCACATTCTTCAGGAGGACTATGTGGGCCACAATGAGTTGATGAGTAGTGTATGGAGAGAGAAAGCTGAAGCCTTTTAGTTCTATAGAAGTGCTTCCACCTGCTAGGTGGGAGGCAGCGAGCTGAAGAGGGCTCATACATACACCGATGTAACAACAATGGTGTGAATCTCCAACAGAGAGGGAGAGACAGAGTGTGTATGTGTGTGTGTGTGTGTGTGTATGTGTGTGTACACCTGCAGCCAGATCGCCCCAGCTGCTCCCACATAGCGCCAAGAGCTATTCCGATCAGCAGGATAATAGTGCCATCATCGCATGGTTTCATAAGCCATGGTACTCCATGCAGAGATGAGAAACTGGCTAAATGTATGCATTCTACCAGACAGTTGCAAGCCAGTGCACGGTGTGTGTGTGGTGGGGCCTGCTGTTAGGGGCTCTGACAGATTGGGCTGTGGGCGCACCTTCTTCTCACAGCCACATCATGTAACTTGTACTGCGTGGAGACTTTGGGACAAGGATGATGTTAAGGACGTGAAAACGCTCTCCTTTTAAGGAAGGGGAGGGGCACTTTCTTTTGTGCTCCTCCGTATTAACTGATCTTTTTTTATTTCCTTCTATTTCCCCCTATTTCTTCCAATTTTTTTCTTCTTTTCTTGGACGAATCATTATCTTTTACTCAACTGGAAACAGATATTTAAAGCAATCTTGCTGCAAGTGCTTCAAGCACCATTTTGTACTTTTTGCAAAGAAATAATTTTGGAAATTGTAAATATAATTATCTTTTCAGCCACTAGGTGAAACCATAAATGGCTTGGTTTGCATTTGTTTCTCGGGTGTTATATTTGTTCAGCATTTTTTTGCTCTGTAAAAGAATTTAAGACTCAAAAGAAGACTGTGGCTGCCTGTGCAGATCGTGTAAGATGGACACAGATTGGATGGGGTTTCCTGAAGTGGCTAACCCTATATTAGTTTACCCTCAAACAATCAGTCGGTTCTAAATTGGAGAATATGGCTTATAGTAGGCAATATAACTACAATTTTAACTAAATATGTCAGACTGGAAAGTATAGGCCTTTCCATCAATCCTCAATTTCACCATGTCATCTCAACAGCGCTTGTACATATACAAGTACATGGTCATAATAAATGTCTGCTTGCTCCTTGAAAAAGTAAAATAGCCTCATCCGCACTGGTCCATGGAAATGGGCATCACTCTTAGGGGTCAATGTGCTTTTCATATCAATGACACCATCTCAGGCACAGCATATATTCCCCCAGACATCATTACAGCCCACTTTATCTCCTTTTACATCCCTTCCCATCCTCCCTCCTCCTGTTTCCCTCTCTCCTTTTACCCCCTCTCCATTTCAACAACTCTTTGTACTTGCTTTTTTTCAATGTTGACAATGTCATGGAATCTATTAACTTCCCTTTGACCAGTGTGGCACAGGCTCTCCCTCTGCAACACACTCTGTGAATATGTTAAGAAAGAGATCCAGTTTAATACCACTGGCATACATGCAGACATCTACTTTATACCTCTTTGGCATACTTTGTGGTCTCTCAAACAGAATGTCTTACATTCCCCAGTGAGTGCGAAACAAATACGTAAATGAATGTTAGCAGAGGTAGCCACATGAAACATGTCAAAACATGATACTGGGACAGCATTGCCAGGCTTTAGTTTGTTATCACAATGTAGGGACGCTAGGTTAAACGTTAAAGTGTCAGATTGGTTGACTGACTGATCAGCAGCTACAGGAGGGCTGTGTCTGAAAAGAGGCTCCAGAGGATGTTGTGCACTCGGCTACCTAACTCACAGCGACTGTTAACCTCCCCATCCATCAGTGGAGAGAGCAGCCGTGACACAAAAAACCTGCTTCTTCCATTAGAGCCCTGACGGAGCCTAATGCCTGTCCTTGTGCTCTCTCCCTCTCTCTTTGGCCCTGTATCTCTCCGTTACAATAATGAAGTCCTCTGCCTCCTTCTGCTCCTATGAAGTGAGCAACTAAACAAGTCTTTAATAATACTGTTTTTGTTACCTTCTCCTCAGTGCCTCTTTGTTTTCCCTTGATGCCCTCGTCTTTGAGGGATGAGGGGACTCACATTGGCAATAGTGTGAATTAGCACCCAGACACATAGGGATGAAAGACCAGCTCTTATTATGGCCTAAACGCATGAGCACACTTCTGGGAATAGAGATGTGTAAATGAGCTCCACACACCATGTGCTGTCTTTTCTGGGCTGTTGTTTTGCTCTTTTAAATAATTGACAAGGCTGTGCTTGTGAAGACAGGGACAAATCTGCTGAGTTAATGTCCCAGCCAGAGGAGTTTTAGCACCAAACGCTATCAATCCCCCCTACATAGAATTGTTACCACCACGGCAGTTCATAAATCTTATGTAACCCCAGCTCAGCTATATAACAAGTCAATATTACGCCAGCATGTTCTGTTTATTGTTTCGCTGGAGAGCTGGCAGCGGATGACATCTGCTATATTTACCCTCTAGATTACATTCCATTTCCAAACAACACTTTAACGTCAGGCAGGTCTCTGCATTGGGACTGGGGACATATTAGCGTGATTGCTGGGGGCAAACTGTGGGCTGTTCCCTGCCATCTGGGGAATAAAGAGACTTGTAGTTTTTGTAAGAGTTGGAGCTGTCAGGGGTGCACACATGGCTTAGACAGTGATCTTATACTGGGGTGTTGGGGCAGAGCCGTGGCAGTGTTCACTGTCAGACTGTGGCATCTCTGGACTCTCATGGGAATTGAGCAGTGTGTGATTGAGGCCTTGACTGGGAGCAGCAGCTACGAGACACAGCATACATGGTAGTGACTATCTATTAGCCTGACAGTTTTTTTATTCTTGCTTCTTTTCTCTTTTTTTAATTTTTTTTTTTTACTGCAGGCGAGGCAGGATGCAGCTTTCTCTTCAAGGTCCCTTGCCAACTACAGCAGATGGGTGGAAACCTCTCTTCGGAATAAAAACAGCTCTGAGCTTTCCCCTTTTGCTCACCATTACAATCCCAACAAAAAAGTACTCCCACACTGCCAAGTGAAGAAAATGCATATCTGAGTGTGTTTTCATACAAACTGGCCTTACCTCACCTTTAGTCCACACTGCTGTGACATCTGTCCCTTTGAGGCTCCAAAAGGATGGCCAAGAACAAGATGGCTGAGAGGAGTTTGCTTTCCAAGCAGTTTCATCTTAAACAGAAAGGCACCTGGATTGTAACCAGAGCAATGTGCAAATTAAAGTGCTTCATAACTGAAACCCTGCAGGATCGAGGTGATTGGAATGTAAAATGACCAAATTTCACTACTCCTCACTACTGTCTCTACTCAATCCTAAAGCAGGGTCTTCCGGGCCACCCCTTTTTGCCAAAGAAAGAAAAATGCACCACAACATTAGTAAAGAAGGCCAGGGACGTAATCCAACACAATACCAACATACTTAAAACAGTCTTACCACATGCACCACATGCCACAATCCACCCCAGTGTGTAATTTGAGTCCAGCAAGGGCTCTGTACTCATAAGCAAGTACTGGAATAATTAACACTTATCTCTGGCACACAAAACAGCACCTTGCACCTCTATTGTGAGTTTGAGCCCAGTGTTTGGGATGCAAGGTCTTAATGGTTTCTCGAATGGTTTCTATGAGTGAGGGCCTGTGCTGAAGAGCAATGCTTGTTAGAGAAGGAAAACAGACAAATGTCAAGGACTTCACTGTCATTCAGAGCAGTGAAATACATAAGGAGAGAGTGTGAGAGAGGTCCGTTTTGTGCCAGAAATAGATTTCAATTTGATGAAGGTAGGCTGTGAATACTGCACGACATTTTTGACTCCGATTTAGGCAGATGTGGAAAAAATGGATGGCTAAATTGAAACTGTTAATTCCAATCCATTCTTATCCCTATTGTATGAGCCTTAATAAGGTCAAAACATGGTTCTGCTGCTGTAAATGACTGAATTTAAGACCATTCTAAGACAATTGTGAGGGATTTGCATATAAAAGATGTGTGATTGTGGAAAAGACCTTGGCCTATATTCTGTAATTACTACAACTCCATCTGTCTTTCAGTCCTGCCTTTTTAAATAATACTCATCCATTGCTCACTTCAACCATCCTTTGGATTCTAGTAAGTCCAATTGTCCTCCTCCAGCCATTATATGAGACAGCATCTGGTGCCAGCCTGTAGCTCTTCAATTCACTCTTGAAATATTTAATACAATTAAATCATGCTGCTTCCAATGAATAGTTGAATATACAACAATCCATCTCAAATTAGATTAATGTAAAATCCAAGCTTTCCAACTTTGTTTCAATAGAAAAAAATCTGCACCCAAACCCAAAAAGATTGCAATAGCACCCCACAATTAGCCTCAACATCCTGCAGTAGGTTACAGCCTAGTCGAGTTTTAAGTGGTTCTGCAGTTGCAATATCACAGGCCACAGCGTGCATTAACATCGCAGGGCAAAATTATTCCTAACAGGCTGCAGCAATTACCTGAGCCCTGACTTTTCCTAAAAGTCAGTCTGAGCCGTGACAGACGTATGAGCACAGATAACATTTGCCAGAACACAGACACGGCAGATATTACAAGCACTAAGCTCAGATGTGACTGTGACAGTAGCCTGTCTCATTAAAGCCAGGGACGAGGAGGCTGGCTCTAGTGGAGCTGTGGGGCAGGAGGTGAGTGAAGCGACAAAGCCAAAGACAGAAGCCCTGGAAAATGGAAAGATGACTGTTGCTCCTTTTTACTCATCACATTCCCCACCGAGTGTTTTAATTTCACTCAGCAGCCAGAGCAGAAACTTTCTTTTGGATGCATCTTTAAACCTGCATACGACGGAGAATGAATTAGCCATTGTTTCTACGTCAAACATCTTGAAATAAATGAGTTCTGACTGTGACACGGATGGAGTGTGAGATTAATCTGAGGCATAATAAACAAGACAAATCAATGCCAGGCGTCAGATCAGTTCAGACTTAATGTCACACAGGAGAGCATGCATGCCAGCGTCTACATACCCAATACACGCCTGTGCTTGTGAGCTCATACGAACCAAATTACAAATCTGTCCCTTTCTACTTAACAAGGACCACAAATGCATGTGACAGACACTCCCTTCTCTCCTTTTCTTCACCTCTGATCTATCTTGCGATGATATGCCACTCCATCTTGAGGACTTTCTAACTCTCAATGCCAAAAGGGCAGATGCCCAGGTGCCTGTGTAGCTGAATTGCTGTCCTCAGCACACAAAGGCAATGTCGCCTAGGGAGGATGGCTCAGGAAGGGGGAGAGCTGTCACAGTAACAGGAGAGCACCTGGGATTACTGTCAACAGTCTCCTGGACTGTCTCACCCTGCCCCTCCCCCACCTCCCTCCTGTCTTCAAAAGATCTATGGCATTCTCATTGACATTGACCTTTAAACTCCAATTAGCCACTTAATCAGAAATTAATTATTAATATTAGAAAAACCAACAGGGCTTAGGTTGTTTGTCTCTTTCACCTCATTATCATCCGCTAATGACCATCCTTGCATCTCATTTCCACAACAAAGGCTGAGGAGATGGCGTTTCCACAAGAATCAAGTGATTTTATTTTTTTTAAAGGGCAAGGGGAGATGGACAGATTTTTCCATGCATGTTCTGTAACATTCGCTTCAGACTCCTCTTCCAAGTCTGAATGTCCCATGGATTTAATCATTCAGATATCTCTTCAGACTGCATTAATAAGAGAGTCCTCAGCTGCACAGAGCACTGCATCCACTTCTGAACTTGGAGCCCTCATGCCCTAATTCAGTGTGAAATGGTTGACAGGGAAGTGTGAAAATGGCTCCCAGAAAAAAAACAACAATTCATGGGGAAAAAAAGTGACATGCTCACCAGTTAGTGCTGTCTTCTCCACACACGCACACGCACACACACACACATGCACACACACACTTGTTAATAATTTGTCATCTCCTGTTAGGTGTCACGTGGTGAAACCATGCCAAAGGCTTCCATGGAAACACTCCTGACTATTGGCCTCTAAATAAATGGCTTTTGGATCTCCTTTGGCTAAATAAGATGTTTGGAATGCACTGACAGAGCCAGAGGTGCATTGTGTGGCAGTATAATAAATGTGACTCAGCCATCCGATAATTGGTAATGTTCCTCTGTCAATTACTCTTGACACTGTGTTTTCTGGGATGGATCTACAGACTACCAATGGGTCAATTTGTTGAGGTTTTTGGTTGCCTTATCATATCACAACAGAGGTTTTTGGTTGCCTTATCATATCACAACAGAGGTTACGCGTGTGTATTTTATTTTCCTGTACCTACTTGACATCTTGATTGGCTGATTCTACCATTTTAAACATAAGACAGGTAGAAAGTCTTAAAAATTTCCATTTTTGAACAAGTGTCAGACAGGAGTAAAAATGTCCTCTTCTCAGATTTGCTTTCTATTTTTCAGGTGGCTTAGAAAGATTTAGGGGATCAGTTCGAGGTTTATTTTTTTGCTCCTCTCCACATTATCCTCTTCACTTCTCTTCAAACATCCTCTCCCTCAGTCTTCAGTCCACACTGCCTCTCACCCGCCCGGAAACACAAGCCCGGCTGAAAAGTACTACATTGCAGAGTTGACAAGGAATGATAGCAGAAGGCTGACAGTGTGAAAGGATTAGGAAGATGACAATATGAGCGGAGAATATATTCTCTTTTAATAGAACTCTCTCTGGCCCTTGACGATGGCTCAAAGTTTGCAAAATATTACAGTGACAGATGGGCATTTATTGCTCTTGTGCAAATTCATGTCGTCATATCAAATCACTTGCACGGTGTTCGCTTCAGGGCGCTGCCTGTATCTCCTACTCAGGAAAAGCCTCTGCTTTATGACTGCTTGTCCTTTGGTAACAAAGAGAGACCATTTGGTTTTATGACTTCAAAATTTTGCTTTAGACTAGTCAACATAGCACTTGATGTCTTTCAGTCATGTCCTTTGTTTAAAAACATCTCCCAGAGAGAAGAGAGTAGTCCCTTGACATCTGTGGTTATTAGATATTGTGGAGAGCAGAATTGGAGCTGTGTTGGCTGAAGAGCCGCTCTGACGCCACCGACATCATCCATGAGATCCGACCCACACGAGAGAGCAGAGCTGGAAAGCTGAAGAGCACAGGACACAGGTGTTTTCCCTTGTGCTGCATTCATTGTGCTGAACTCATTAATGGTAAATCCTCCAACCCTGTCTGCTAATACTGAAAGCAACATGAGCAATGTGCTACTTTGAAGTCAGTGCTCATAAGTGGGGTTGATTTACAAAATATGATTACTAAATGTTACAGCATTTCATAAGCGCTACAAGTAATTATCCCTGCATATTGTCAATCACGGGAGATGGTACATTAAGGAACAGACTGTTGTGTTTTCCGTTGTAGATGATATGTTTATGAAAAATTTCAATGAATTAGTATTCCTGCAACTGCTAATGCATATGCCCACATGCACAAACATACAGCTTGCATGATCTCTGGTGTTTTTACAACACCAATTGTTCTATCTGAGCTAAATTCCATTAAAACATGCTCATCACGTTAAGTCAATGCAAATGCATTTCCAAATTAGTCTTATCTTGCATGTCTGACACTTACAAAAAAAACCCACATTACCATATTTGTGTGTGTGTGTGTGTGTGTGTGTGTGTGTGTGTGTGTGTTAAAGCATGCATGTGTGTGAGCCCTTCCGAGTCCTATTTTAGGTTAAGAACTTGGATTTATAGTTGATGGATGGATTAGCTTAAAGTTCAGGTATAAGAGTTGAGGTAAAGCATGTAGTGCTGATGCTTGAAGCTGCTTATCAGTGGTTTTGCATGTTTTAGCATGTTAAGTACAAAAGTATGTGTTACATGAGAGCCAAAGCATACCGGTTTTCAAGAGCTTGACACAGGTTGTGAGTGACTTCCAAGCTCCCATGCAGCCATCAGTTTCAGTCCTTGCCAGTACAGTATGAAGATCTACTTACTTGAGACAAGTAATCCAACATAATGTACATTTAGTCAATTACAATTTTGTTGCAGGTTACATTGTCTCTGTGTGATGTAGATGCAATGGGAGACTGTTTTGTTTTACATTTGAAAAGTTCCTTTGAAAGCTCTGAAATGCTCTCAAATGTCATGTGCACTTTGGCATAAAATTCAAAAGCACCAATGAAAAGGGTTTTAAAAATAGTTTCTGCCTGCAATGGCATCATTGTACAACTATGACGTAAGGGATTAAAAAATAAATATGAATTCATGTTGTGTGTGATATTCTCAAGCATGTTTCAAGTCTTTGTAAATTTATTTTTATGCTGTTCTGAAATGAATAGAAAACAGTGGCAGCCCATGGGAGTAAGAAAATCTATGAAATTCAGGTAGCAAAACATTTGTATTAAATGGGCTACAATGTGCAACACCATTAGAGTATATAGAATACATGTAACCAGCAGAGCATCCTCGTGTTGACGAAAGTACAAGGATGTGTATGTATGTTCATCTTTGTGTTTGGAGGAGATGCACATTGTCACCAGTGTTTCTTTTTCAGAAAGTATGTGAGTTGCATACCGACCTAAGCTCATCCGCACGGATTATTTTTTGTTATGTGCCTAGCACTGTACAATGCAAAAGGTGGCATAAAGCAGAAAAACCCTAAACTGAGCCTCCTCCAATAATCCAGAATAACATGTAACAGCAATTACAGCACGTCACAGCATGGTATATTCAGTGGACATCTCGTCCTTTCCATCTCAGAGCTGTTCTGACAGATCATCCCTTGTGCCCACTCTATGGCTGACTGGTTTTGAGAAAAAAAAGAGATTGTGAAAGCGAGACAGAGAGATGGACAGAAAAGCCAAGACAGAGATGGAGTGACATGTGTGCTTGCGTAGCTACATAAATGTACACATGCACCCACACACACACACTCACTTACACATTGTTGTATAAGCCATAGAAAAGACATACACCGAATCACAAACACCATTCGGACTGTTCAAACAAAGATATGAGGACTATGTTGTTTCACCTGCAGTTGAATACACACCATAACTAATGCGGTACATGTCTGAACATATTTGTGGATGGTAGGGACATGGCCATACCTTGTCGTAGCAATGATCGACCTGTACAAGCTCATGGCCCACAGATGAAGAGATCAGCAGCCGCAGACTGTCTGACAAAGTGTGAACCAAAAGGCCATCATAAAATCTACGTGTCCACTCCATTAACATGGTAATTAGGCACATCTAGCCACAATGTGAAGTCAACCTGAGAGATGCTGCCAGTGTGTGTGCCAGCTAAGCCACTTTCCTTCCATGTGTTTGTGAATGGTGGCTCTGTCTCAGTAAATGCTGTGCCTGATGCATCAGCCAGGCTGCCTAGAATGTGTTATTTTAGGTGCAAAAAAATTCAAATTCACCAGAGAACTTCTGCGCTGTTCCTGCCAACGCTGACGCATCCCTGCCTCACTATTGTAGACTGAGACATGCTGGCATACTGAGCACTTTTGGCAGACGGTTGAAATCTGTACTTTGAAGTCGTTTGTCTTGAATTAAGTGATTTTCTGTCCGGCACTGTGCAGTGGTAAGACAGCTGATTCACATGCAAAAACCTTGGACAGCATAGGGATAGAGCATGTTTGGAGTACAGAATCCTCAAATGCCAATCACCTCGGGTTTCAGCTCTCCCTTTAACCCTGAACATAAATGGAAAATGAATATATACTGTGGGAAATCATCTCCTTGAGGATCTGTTGATGATAATGATACATTATCAGGAGTAACAGCATTTACCAGCATCTCCATTAGTTTAACACAAAACAGAGACGGACATGTTTTTCATTAACCAATAAAGAGCCTCTTCTGGAATGCACATCGTGACTCATGTTAGTTCTGGCCAAACAAATCCAGACGTATCACTTCTCATAAACAGAATAAAAAGAAGATCAGTTATGAGAAGCTGTCAGGATGCAGGTTTAGACAATAGGCCTTCCCTCAAAGCTGTTGTAGCTATAAGCACTCGTCACCCTGGTGTGTTTCATCTCGACTGTTGGAACAGCAATAATCGATCTAATGGCAGTAAGAAAAACATGTTGTTTTTCTCTGCCCCCGAGGCACGCAGCAGAAACACATACACTCTAAACAGATGGTTTTTCACAAGACAGACTACATAAATACCAATATAACACAAGCAGTGAGCGATATATGGTGACCCCCATCAAGCATGTTTGTGTGTTTTTTTAAGAGTATCTCTTAAGTTACTTTAGCCTAATAAAAACTGCATAAAAATAACACAACCAAAAGAGCAGGCTATTTCTAATGACAAAGAGATGTGCAAGGCTAGCTCTAATGCAGTGGTTCATAAAGTGGGGTCTGGGGACCTCCGAGGGGATGCTGAGGGGGCTCCAGGGGGCCCCAAGCAAAATGAGGAACAGTTTAATTTCACTATTATTTCACTCCCTCAATAATAGCACAATGGGAGCATGTGCTACTGTAATCTATCCTCATTAGAGGTTTTACTCTTCCTACTGTTGTCAGACATCCAGTGCAGACAGTTATGCAGCTGTAGGCCAATTAAAGACTAAAAAGAAAGAAACTCTGGGACAAAAGATCATCAAATAAAAGTATGTGGTCTAATGTGTTTCTATCTGGGGCATCTTGATATTAAAAGTTTGAGGAGCTCTCCCCTTTTTATATGAGGTGCTGAAGGTCTTGGGTGTTCATCTAGTGTGTAGCCAGCGGAGAATAACCTTGTGAACTGCGGTTTGATCCATCACATCTAGATGTACTGACACACAGCAAATAATAATGCTCCAGCACAGTGCAATGCTCGGAGAGATAGCCTTGTGACCCGGGTACAACTCATAAACTGCAGTGCGGCATCAGCTGTATTAATAATCACAGAGTCGTCCCCATGTTTCCTTACACAGATGAATATTTCATTCAGTGCGTGTTGTGCAAATTAAAGACGCGCTTCAAATGGCGCATCGTCTGTAATAACACATCTGCGGGGCAACGTGGTGCAATATGAATGTGTCACATTTAAACATCTGTTTAATAACCGTAAAAAAAGTACCAGCACTGGATTCGTACACATTGTGAGAACGAAGCAGAATTCGCCTTATAGGCTGCATAATACTAATAAAATATGCAAAAATGGGAAAATCGCGTTATAAATTTGGGGGGTAAAGTTGAGACTTAGGCTACTCACCCCTTTTGAACATTTTGTAGGCCTAGGTGTATTTTGTCTTCTGTCCTCTGAGAATCATCTATTCTTATATTCCAGACTTAAAACTTGTGCGCTTTAGTTTTGAAGTTGATCCGGAGCTTTCGTGGCTCGTCGTGTGAATGTCCGTTGTCACTCCTCGGGATTTTCTTGCCGTCCACTGTGTTGAGTTGCGCTGCAGAATGCCGTGGGTTTGATAAACATTGACAACAGACAATAATCTCCTTTTCCACAAAGTCTGGCAGACCTCAGTCGGACCTGGGAAATTAGGCGGAAATCATTGCGGAACAGGCGCACTAAAATCATCCCCTCAGTCCGAAATAATGATAACTCCAGTGTGTGCCATGAGCACAAACGCACAGTAGTCCGATACAACCTCTGATAGCCAACTGCTTTTTAGTCGCATATGACCGTACAGAGGCTGCAAACCAGTTCTGGGGGAAAGTCGACGGTGAACACAAGCAGCCCCCACCACTCCCCCTAAAAAAAATACAGATTTTTAAATTCAAGTGGCCAATCTAAAATTCTTCTCTCGGTGCTTCAGAGCCGTTCAAATCGCATCATATTCGTTAAAATCTCTAATTAACATAAGTTATTTGGATTCACATTCCGCCTCTGATGTCGGATTATAAGCGCAGACTCCTCAAATCCTCCTTAATAATGTAGACTTTGATGCCTTCGGTTTCCTTAAAATCCACCCCCCTTTTTTTCAGCTCTCCTCTCCACTCGTAATTGTTACATTTGTGTGATCTTGTCTGTGAAGATCTCTCTGCTTTCCACCTATGGATCAGAGCTCGTTGATGCGCTCAAGGAGGGAGAAAGTATGTGGTACCGCCTCAGATCCTCCACCGGGCAGCATCCTGCTCCATCCCTCTCAGTGTCTCTGTCCCTGTCTGCGCCAGCCTGAGACACACTGCTACCTGACACCAGAGGTCTTTATAATGAATACAATATGACACAACGAGACAAAACTGGCATCTAACAACAATATAGGCTATTAACCAGCAAACATCAGGGGAGATGTGTCATGCTCCTCATTCTTCAGTATGAGACAGCTCTTATGAGAAAACTCTGGTTTCTGATCAAATAACCTCCTACCAAATCAATATGTTATAGATAATGGACTAATGTGTTAGATAAACTAAGTAAGTCTGTCTGTCTTTCTCTCTCTCTCTCTCTCTCTCTCTCTCTCTCTCTCTCTCTCTCTCTCTCTCTCTCTCTCCCCCCCCCTGACACACACACACACACACACACACACACACACACACACACACACATTGCAATGCATTGCAAATAATTATGACACGCCTAGGCTATTACAGTATTTATTCAACAAGATTTACAAGTTAGGCTCGCAAAAAATATAATTTTATTTAATTGAGTTATATTTTATTTCAGATTTTTTTTAAAGATAGATTTTTATTTCAGATTTTACCTTAATGTTATATTTATTCTATTTAGTTTTACTTGTTTTATTACATGTATGTAAAGCTCAGTGTAACAAAATTAGGCTGCACAATGTTTTCTTTTTATAAATGTTTTGTTTTCATTTTGTTTTACAAGTTTGTTTTTTAGTTTTATTTAGGCTGAGTGATAAAGCACTTTCGAAACTAACTACTACTAACTACTACTACTGACAACGGACACTGTAACCCACAGAGATATACCGACCTGTCCCAGTGTGGTCCACATGTCCTCCTGTCCCGTTAGGTGACATCGATTGAATCGGTGTTCGACTTTTCTCCACTCGCCTCTTCGCTCGATTGCTTTCGCCTTTCTGTACCCTCACATGTGTGATGTTTGGGAGAATAAAACATGGCAGCGCCCTCGAGTGAAGTGCAGATTGTTCCTGCCAAGAAGCCCGCAGGTAAATATTAACATCCATTATGAAATATTGAATACAACAGACAGAGAAATATATTTAGAAGTTGATAGATACCTGGCTTCCACATCGAGGAGACGCAGCTACACTGACACAACAACACAGCTGTCCGGCTATGGTGCAAAGAAGAAAATGGGAAAAACACGGTCTGTTTAATAGCTATCCAGCTTTATTCAGTATAATCAACTTAAATGATAAAACATTAGTTTGTTTTTTGCCTTCTAGCTACTATAAAACCAGCGTTAGCGTGATGACTCATCAGCCTTCACGACGAACATGAGATCGATGTGAAGTGTTTGTCGATCAGCTGACAGATGAGTTGTGTGTTTTTAGGGTTTATGAACGATTGTCTCATTGTTACCGAGAGCATCATCCGTCTTGTCAGTCTTGTCTTGTTCGTTTTGATTTATTCCAACAGAAGATCAATGTCTTTGCAGAGTCCACTCCGGAAATGACATATTACCTCCTGATAAGCGATTGCATGATTTCACAAATACAGTTTACCCTTGAACACAACATCTTAGATGATGTGATTGGGTTTTATTTTATTTATTTGCAGTGTTTCTTTCTCCTATATTGGATGTATAGTTTGTTCATTGCCACTGAGGAAGAAACAGGCCTGAAGGAAGTTTTTATAGGATGAGTGTGGTTTACTGACCATGCTAATGGTGTTTCCTTGCCAAAAGAAAAAGTTACATCATTTTTTCTTGGCAACCATGCAGTGTTTCCAACACATGCACAAACTAGCTTTCTATTCAAACATGATTTCACACGATTTCACCGTGTTGGCAAACTTATTGATACATCTGTGCTTTAATCTGTTATTCCACTTCATACATTTGAAAGGGATACAGACACATAATATACAAATAAATAGTTTTAGGTGAGGCCATATTCTCTATATGGGAAACACTGATATAGTGCTACCATAATATGAGCTCACCGCAGAGGCTACAGGCTGGTTTTATAACAAGTAAAATAATGCAGGGAATAGAGAGGTGAAATGTGATGATGATGCACATCTAAGAAGATCTAGTAGGAAAAGAAACTGAAAAGTTTGTTTCTAATTAAGTTTACTGCGAGTAAGAAGACAGTAGGCAGGATTTCTCCTCTAGACTTTGTTTAGTCATTTACAGAATAACGACAGATGGAGCAAGAGCAGCATTTTGATTGCCTACTTTTTGTCTTTTGTTTTTTGTTTGTATTTCATTTAGGTCTCAAGTTTTTTTGTTTTTTCAATTATTTTCAAATACATAATTTACTTGGACTGTGCCATGAATATAGCTCAAGTCAGTTGAGCTTTTCTGCAGCTGTAATAGAGGGAAAGCACAACAGTTTCCTCATTGTGTGCTGGAAAAGATTATACAGAAAATAGTTCAGTGGCTACATGAATTATGACAACTGCAGTGCAAGACTGGTTAAATTAAATGTTCACATTTACATTTTTGAAGAAACAAATAATATTACAGATTAAACACTTTAATTCTGAATGTCTTAGTTATCTATCAAAGTCAAAATAAAGTACTGATCCAGTCCCGGTGGTAGAAAAAAATCAATGACGTGTGTGTGTAAACTGGCCTCTTTAACATGTGAGGATGTTTAGTCGGAAGGATGAGAAGGCCATAGGGTATCTCAAGTTTTTTTGAGATATGTTAGAGACTCTGTTGTTTAGACCAGATAATTAAGACAAGTCTTCTTTGTGACCTTGTTTTCTTGAGCATGTCTAACCTATTGGAAGGGGTTTGTTTATTTTAAACTTAAAAATATAGACTGACCTTTTTGTCCGTGAGTCACCAAAGAAGATTGTACATTGTGATAAAAGTAATTCTGTCTGTACTTGAGACCAAGCAGGGCGACATGAAGTTCAAATGCTGCCAGTAAAGTCTCAGCCAAACCTCTTTCAGCTTTTTTTCTCCATTTCAGCCGGCATGTCAAGCTTTCCAGTAGCTTGTAGAAAAATTGAAAATAGAAGATGCTACAAGGACAAATTTGTCCAATTCCACCACTCTCAAACCTCTTAAAACCTGGCCTATTCCTGTTTGAGGTGGGAGACACATTTGGGCAATATTGAATGTGGAAAGCGACTTTCCTGAACTGCATTAGCCCCCTCCACACTCAGACTGTGACCAGCTTGCCTGTCGAATAGCGTTCAGTCCATTAGATATGGCGTCCTTGCTTCAACCTGTGTTTATTGCATTGCTAACCACTCCATCATTTGACTTTCTCTTCAGTCCGAGGACCACGGCGGGTAGCCAATCAAATTCCAGATGAAATCCTGCAAGACCCTGAGTTACAGGAGGCGATCAAAGCCCTGCCTGCAAATTACAACTTTGAGATCCACAAGACGGTTTGGCGAGTGAGACAAGCAAATTCTAAGAGAGGTGAGCTCTGTTCTTTCTTAAAACATTTGATTAATTTAGCACATGATAAGAAGCTATATTAATTTATCAGAGACAGTCATTGTATTTACTGTAGGGGGGAATGCCAGATTAAAAAAAAAAAAAAACTTAACATGCAGCTGTAGAATTGTTTTCCTTATCCAAAAATCTGTGGTTTAATACAACATGGACATTTACTAAAAGCTGAGCCAACCATTTATTCCACAATGTCACATTAAACATTAGTGCTTGTGCTAGAGGCTTTTAAATTGCACAACTGACTTCTGAATTAAGTTATACTAACTGAACTGTAACAGAGGCTTTATGAAGTTACTTGAAAGTAAAGGATCTGCAATAAATACTTTTACACAGCCTGTGTCTTTATAGTCATATTAACTAGAAAGGATGGAGCACAAATGAGGCTTTATGTTAAAGGATCCCTGTCCCAGAACTGACAACCATTACACTGTTCCTGCTGTCTTTTTGAGTGGAAAATATTTATTCTATGTCCATTAATGTCAAAAGAGACAAATAATGTTAGCTAAAATTTTATGAAATGGTTCAGCACTGAAATATGCATTCTTGCTCACATCTCATTGCCGACTGCTTTACACGTTTAGAGAAGATCAGCAGTACAGAGTGAATGTATGAACACACAACATTAAGAATCGTGTACTGAAGGACAGCGTGTGCAAGCATTCATTCAGAATGCCATCCATGAGTGTATCTGTGCTTTGACCTACTTTGTGGACCTATTGTACAATCAGTAACCTGCAAGATTCACGCAGGTTTATTCAGTGTTGTGAAAGGCAGAGTTTTCAAAAGGCCATGTAGGTCAGCCCACAGTGACTATGCCATTAAAATCACTGAACACGTATTTAAAAATACACACCAAAAGCAGAAAAAAAAAAAGCCCTTTTGTGTGTTCACTCTCATTGGTCAGCTTCGACACCAAAGTGAAGCAGGATGCTTTTCACAAGCACCTCCATGTCCAGTGTGTTTTGGAGTTGGTTAAGACTGAATTTGTGAGGGGCATGTTTGCCTTCTTTGATCTTTGGAGGTTGGGGGGGGGCAATTCCTTCAGGAATTGTGCTTATGTGTTATTGACAGAGTTGAAAGGCTACGCTTACACTGCAGTTGATAGTGCTCCAGCTCAGATTTCTTCTCACTATCCATGCAATACAGATGTTTCCCATTTCTTTATTTTTTAAAATTCATATTGAAAGCAGAACTTGGCCTCCATAAACAAAAAAAATCATTTCAAATCCAGCAGTAAAGTTAGAGGAGGAAAAAGACTATTTATCTAATGTGGGCAACAATTTCAGTTCCCTCTCTGACAGACTGTCCAGACATCATATCTTTTGTCCATTGGTGTTATTTCAGGATGGAGGTAATTTAAACTGATATGAGATATAGGTCACTCAAAAAGTACAACAGTAAAACAGAACAATCAGATCTGAACAAAAAATCTGATTTGAGTAGCAAGGCCTTTTGGGATTGTAGCACCGTGGGACACCTTTGCTGACATCGGTTTTGGTCGCTGGCAACAGGCAAATCATCGTTATGTTGCTCTAGAACTGCCTTTAGTAACATTTGATAATATTACATTGTTTCACTAGCTGCTATGCCATTATTAGGTGATAGTAAAAACAGAACAGAAAAATAAATTGAAAGAAGCTTTGAAAGGCTGCAGTCAGTCCCCTTTCAATTTTGCAATATTAAGGCACAGCTATAGTTCTAAATTACAAACTCTGTAGGGAAACGAAGCAGCAAAGAAATGAGAATCACTGTTGATGATGGATACAATACCTCACGTTCACTCTAACACATAATTTGCAGTGTTTTAATTGAGGCTCCCACTGACAGTCAGTCCAGGACTAATATTATAAAAATACACTCAGGAGTAATCAGATGGTGTGAGTCCTTGTGCTGACAGTTATGTATTGTGAACCTCATAAAGAGAATTGTGCCTCATTTCAAGGTGGATTATTATGACAAGCCACACTTCCATGCATGGCTGCTTTTCATTGTTTTTTGCATAGTAACAGAACCAAATGACGGGTCGATTTACGTCGATGTCACCTATAGTGTTGACGTTAGTGCTGGCCTTGTAATACACATTGTGTGTGAGTCTTAATTTGTCTCTTTATATGGCGTACCCAGATAGAGTAAAATAGCATTTGTTTGTCCCTTCTGGCTCCACTCACAGCATCTGTAGATATAAACGATTCAATCTAAGGTAACAAAAAACACAACAATTCCTATATTCAGATGAGTATAAACTAATGAAAACATACCTTTTTAAATATTATATTACATTTATGACAATAGAGCCTCCTAAATGTTACACACTGGACCTTTTTAAAATCCAACAAAGCACATGTGAACTAAGCACAGTTTTGTTTTAAGTTACTAAGGGTTTTTATTTTCTGTCGTACTGAAAATGTACAAAATTTAGTTTTGTTTTGTACACCTCAAAAGCTTGTAGTTAATTTATTAATATCAACTGTTAATCTTCAGTTTAAAGCAGAAAGAAACGATTTCTTTGCTTCATGAGTGAAATGGTTTTGTACTTTTTCACTTAAATGTAGTCCAAGGAGTTTTTAACTGGTTATGGAAGTCTCAGTTTAATACTGATGCCTCTATTTGGCTGACGTAAGCAAACAAGACCATCAGCTAGGGGATTGGCATTTTTAATATAGTTGTTATTCATGCAAGGCACCGGGTCAGATTCAGTTGGATTTCCCCTTTATCAAATGAAACAAGTCATTAGAAAAAGTACAGCCATAATTAGTACAAAATTAAAAGTCTATTTTAAAATTTTACTGACATTCCTATATCTGAAAGTTGTAAGGATTATTGGTCACTATAATCTTTCCTCTTGTCTTGTTCAAAGAGATCATTTACTACAGCAATTTTGATCTAACTGATAGGCAACAAAATCCACAGTCCTAAATGAACCTATTAATAAGTTAGACAGATCAAGTGAGCACCTTTCAAAGTCACATTGATTTTATTATAAATTTCCCTCTTTGTGCTTCTATAGGCAGTGTTTACCTGGCAGATGAATAAAAGCACAGAGGGAATTTGGTTCTAAACAGACTGAAACTTTTGACTTTTGTCCCCCATCACTTTCATTGATATCACTTTGGGAAGGGATCTCTCTGCGGCCAGTGAGAACAAGAGGAATAATAACAGCAATCAAAACCAATTTAAACATATGGGCAATCAATATTGGTTCAAGATAGACTTCAAAAATGTGACCCTATCCTTTTATTGTATATGTATTTCAGTTATTGCCCTCATGCATTGTTAAGTGTATATTTTGACTTTTCCTCCTGTGCATGGTCATGGGATAGTGTTGCAATGTCGGCCTCCAGCCAAAGAAAAAACAGACGTCCTTCACTAATGTAAATGTCAAAATGTGTAGTTGTTCAGTATCCTGCCTTGGGTGGAAATATGCAGATGGCATGCCAAGAGGATTGAATCACGATGTCCCTGTGGGGAGTGTGTGGTTTACCACAGCTTGCTGGCTTTGCTTTTTTGTTGTGTGACGTTTTTTTTTTTTTCATCAGAGCTCGTCGTCTCTCTCTGAACTCAGAGAGCATAACTCACCTTATCACCCCTGTCTCTCTCTGTTCCTCTTTGTGTCCATCTGTTTCTTTGTCAGCCTTTGAACCTCTTTTGAGTGTCATGCACTGTGCTTTTAAAAACGAGGACTGAGGCATATACAGAATAATTTTGTTTCTGCTGCCCAGCATCGTCTTTCTGAGTTTATGAATAGTCAAAAGCTTTATGTTCTTGTTTTGCCTAATTTTCTCTTTTTAATCTAATTGTGTGTTGTTTTGATATAATCTGTTGTGCAGCTTTTCACAAGAGAAGCTTAGTTGTTCAGAGTATTTCTAACTGCTGTTGGCTGTCTGCCGTCTTGATTACTGTCACACATTCAGCTAAGATAAAGACAACTACAATTTAATTAGATGATAATAACTAGCTGACTTCAGTCAAGTGTTTTGTGTAGAGAATCAATGGTCTGAGTGATGACTAGAATATGAATTCTGACCAATGAGCGGACCACATGGAGGATCTTCAGACTAGCATTCACGACTAAGATGGAAGCAGTGTATTTATCTAAATTGTTGTGGAAATATGGCCACTCTTTGGAAGATATTGAATGTTTTGTTAAAACCAAGCGGATGAAGTGGAGGCAGGTTTGCTTTCTTTAGCCATGGTTAAGTAATCATCATATTGAAACTAGCCAGACCAATACTGTATCGATATTTGAGAGTAATAAGAACCTGACTTTACATTCTGGGTGGTTGCATTGCTTAAATTTGTTTGAAAACCCAAGTAACACATTTTTCCAATCTTCTAATCTTACCATTTTATAATGGACTTTGTCTTACAACCGTTTTTTCGGCCTTGCACACAACTACCACATTCATATTTGGAAAAACAGAGAATTCAGATAAGACATCATGATCATTTCTCTTAGATGTTTCCTTGAGCTTCAAGACACAATGCAAGATGTGGAGCATTTAGTTCCTCCCTTTTGCCCATGCTACAAGTGGGAATATACAAGAAAAGTTTTAATGATGATAATGTTGAAATCACAAAATTCTTAGTAAAATTTAGAATCAGAATTTTGCCAATGTTAACTACACATCCAACTAAGCCACAGATGGCACACCTGACTAAACAGAACAAAATCCAACACATCCAGATTGACAAAACATCAACCCAATCTCCCAATTAATTCATGGTGCTTTTCTAAAAAGTCTCTTTGTGCATCTTCAGAACCACTGTTTTCTTTCATCCTCAAATACAAAACGACTTCCCAGTAAGCAGTCCAAGGTGGCCTTTTCTCCTCTGTCTGAACAGCGTGTTCCTTTTATAGAAAACATGACAGTAGTGAGAGGGCTGCCAGTGTAAAGTTCAAGCAGATCATAGTCAGTCGTATCCACGGCCTGGACATGCACATGTGGATATATGTGTTTTCTAAATATTCCCTTATTAATGGTAAATGCATTTTTACATACAATAACATACGGTTGTGGAGTTGTGTCTATTATGTCCAAATTCAAAGTCTATTTGTGTGAAAGTAGTGATTAATAATAATAAGTCATATTAATGAGTTGAATTTTAAAAAAGTTATTAAATAGTTTCAGACTGTTATTAGTTTATTTATGTTTTCGATACATTAATTTAATTCAGTTTTATTTATATTGCGCCAAATCATAGCAGAAGTTATCCCTGGACACTTTTAATATAGAGCAGGTCTAGACCATACTCTATAATTTTATAATATATTAATATGGTTATAGTCAATCTATAGTACATTATGCAATATAACACAATACCGCCACAAACTACAGCCTCCAAAATGAACATAATGTTGAATCTAAACCTGTTAGCTAGATTTACCTAATAAAGTGGCAACTGAGATCACTAAATTTATTCCTTTTTGATTATTTCACTATGACCACCTTTTCTAATTTGGACCATTCTGGAGTCACTTAACATACAGTGTGTGAAGACAGACTACAGACGTGCATTGCCATCAACAATGTGCCATACCACTTACATTTTACTTTTTCACATTGCAGCTGATAGACATTTGACAATTCAACATATTCATGTCTATGTATTGTTTTGTTAGGTGGGTTTCTTTTACAAGCCCTTATCCGCTTTTGTTTTATTTTATCACATCTAACCACAAATATTATACATCCACACAGCTAACATTTAATCTACTACAAGATAAACCCTGTATATAGCCTTATTCTAGTCTTTCTCGGTATAACCTCCCTTTTAAAAATTCTGAGTAATCCCTTGGCTTTGTCCGTTCAGTCTGCTGTTTGCTGACAAATTGGTCTTTCCAGCATTTTCTTAGTTTACATCCTGTCTTTGATTGTTAACATAATCCCACATGTAGCTTTTCTTGTTATCTGCACTGCCCTTTGGTATGTCATTGTTATATTAAACATCATTAGAGGACTGTTTATTGACAGTTCATGTGAGCCAAAAGTGGTCCACATTAAGTGACATAATTCTGTATATAAATTCTTCTGGGCGTGCAGCTTGCAGAAAAAACTAGGCCTCGACTCTATGGTGAAGCGTCACCGTAGCCACAGCTGCGACATGCGACTCAGGCGGGCAGTGTGACTGCTGTAGTCTGTTAATACAGGCGCCGAAATATAAAGCTAGACATTCCACCAAGCACACGTGCTGCTCAGGAAAGGAGTGTGAACGAGCCATAAGAAGCTTTCCACACATCAGCCGAAACTGTTAAATGTACTCCCCTTTTTTTGTGTGTGCTTGGTCTTTTCTGGACCAGGAGTGCACTTCCAAAAGTAGAAGCAGCTTATCATCCTTGCATGCAAACTCAAAAAACGTCAATGTCCGAACAGCCAGTCCCACCTCCAGCAACTGACTCACCTTTCGCCGAGGGTAGCAGATGGAGAAAGCTCTTTGCTTCTGTCAGCCGCGCAAGAGGTGTGCTCTGAAACCTTTCTCTGTTAATAAACTTGCCCTTTTCTAGGTAATGACCTGTCTCTCATTGTCTGCATGAGCGCTTGGTGATCCCTTAACCTTTCATCAGAAAGAAATGCTTGTGCTCCTCCTCTTCGCACTGCCCCATCTATCACTCCATCTCATGACCATTCTCCCTCAACCTCCTTGGCCTTTTGTCTGTCCCAGCCTTTATTGTTTAATGCTGTCTGGCACTGAAGTCTTGAAAGTGTTTCAAGCCTGGTCATGTGAAAACGTTGGCTGCGCTGAATTCAGTGTGTTTGAAGTGTCCACTGAGACATTGATGGATTTATTGAAGTAAGGTGTGACGAAGTTTGACTAGGAGAAAATGTCATGGTTGATTGAAACAAAGTCTTTGTCTCCAGGTGCTTGTGACCTGTGTCTCACTTGGTGGCAAGGACTTCAGACTGAACTGTTCCACACCCTGCGAATGCATGTTCGTGATCGTCTCAAATGAAACATAATTACATTACTGTTTCAGAAGGGGTAAATGGCAAAAAAAGAACTGTTGACAGGAGGCCTTGCTTATACACAAACCATATAGCCTAATATAATCCCAAACATCAAACGGCAAACCAATGAACGGCAGAAACCCTGTATTTCACACAATTACGAGCAGGCAAAAACGCACTCAATTAAAAATCTGCTAAAAATGCATTCTAGTTAATTACAAAAATCCTAAAACTGGAGTACATTCAATCTAACATAATTTTGAGTATTAAAAATATTAGTTATTAGTGCTTTACTAATTTTCTCAAATGTTCATATTTTAGTCTTCTACATTGAAAATATGTAAATCTGCTTTGAAAACGAAAAGGAATTAATTTTACGTCTTTTTTTCCTCAAAAGATATTTGATGAAAATGTGAAATGAATCCTTTGTTGCCAATGAAGATAAAGTGTATTCTTGACTTTAATAACCATATAGTTTCAATGCAAGTTAAATTATTTTCATATTTCTCCTAATCCTTTGATTTGGACCAAGATATTGCCATTTTTCTCTGAAACTATTTTTTCTTGATGAAATATAAAAGGACTGATCAATTAACATTATATTAATCCATTTAAAAAAAACAAAAACAATTTATTACAAGTTGATCGAGCACCATTTCCAAACATTTTCTGGTTCCAGCTTCTCAGATGTGACGAATTCCTGCTTTTCTCTGTTTTACATAACTGAACATTTTGTCTCTTTGGGTTTTCAGACGTGTAAATTATACCACATGGGGTTTTGGGGGCAATTGACATCAACATTTTTCACTATTTGCTGACATTTTATAGACCAAGTGTTCACATCAGAAAAAAGGTAGACAGATTTATATACATATAATGAAAAAATCCTTAGTTGCAGCCTGAATTGGTGTAAAATGATTCATTTTGTGCATTTTTTAAATCACAAACCAAAATGAGGAAATGTGTCAAATAAGGAAACTATTTTATTTAATTAATTTCATAATTTTTTATTATAAGTGGTTATGCCATCTCATAGCACCAGATTTGCTTTCCACTAATTTCCTCCCTGTCACTCTTGTCTTTTCCCTCTCATCTACTTCATGCTCTGATTCCTGCTGTTATTCCTTGCGGGTTTATACTTGACATCATCATATCTTAGGAGTCTCTGATAACCAATGTGTCGTCATGTTTATTTGATGACGAGATGGCAGGATTAACGTATACTAAATCATGGATTCTTTAGGATCTTTAATGCAAAAACCACAGGACTTATCTCTTAAGAAATCCCCAAATGACATTCGGATTTTCATCTTTGAATTCTAAGAAAACATGATGATATTATCTTCAAAGGAAAGCCTGCAGTTTGGTTTATCTGAGGTGAGGAAGCTAAAACATTTTGATTGGTGTTTGAAGTCTGTGAAAAAATATCTGATCATGTCAAATTCATACGATTAATACAACAACATAAAACCTTTTATTTATAGAAATGTAAATTAAAAGCAGTTGAAGTTATGTTAAATGATGCTCTGAGTAATAAAAATAACAAAGCGCGAGAGAGGTAGCCGATCTAGAAGGATCTATCTGAAGGATAATCCAACCACAAAGAGGACTAATGTCACTATTGAGCCAAAGCTTAATAAAAAAAATTCTGAAATTAGAACAATAAAATCAAATCATAATTAACTTAACAGTTTAGCAAAAAACATTTTATATTAAGTTCAAGAATTTTAAAGCCAGCATTGAGTTACACTATCTGATTATTTAATCACAACCACACTTGCCTCTGTGCTGTTTTAAAGTGGTAAGATATTGTGTTGATTATTATACCTTGCTCATTTTGTTTCTCAAAAGCATAATTACATCTTGTTTTCAGAGGCTCACGCTTTTTTCAGTAGAGCTAATTTATTTCAAATCCCCTGCACGCATATTTGTGGTGAGCTCACAGTTATTGAGAGGTTCAAAGAAAACACGTTAGATTTCCTTTTCCCACTACAACCTTCGTCTAATATAATCTGAAATGAGGCACAAACCACTTTGTAATTCCTTCCCTAAACGTGTTTTTTTTTCTTTCATTGATTCATCCCAGTTGGTGTCACACATCAGTTGGTCTTCTGTTGTCAACACGCAACACCATCAACAGGACCGATGCTTGTTAAGTGGTTGCTTGATTTCAATTTTATAGCAGCCCCATCAGTTTGTCCATATTAAATTCTAGCTTTGAGACATAAACTCGCATGACGTTGTGGAGGGAGGCTGTATTTGTGCGTTTCGGTAGCAAAGAGAGTGAAAGTGTGACTCACAGAGCCCGTGGCAGGCATAGAGATAGACAGGAAAAAGAGAGAGTTTAATGGCTCTGTACAAGCCGTGAGCTGTAGAGCTAGACCTGTGGTGATTGGTTTGGACTATATTTCCAACAGCCCGTCACTTGCTAAAATAAACCAACAGTACTACCGTGGCAGAGGGGAAATTGCCCTGAAATGTCACTATTTGCTGTCAGTGGAGCACTCTGAACCAGTAGCATAGACTATGTATAGCTGTGCTGTCCAGGATTTTATTAAATAACATGCTGCCATCACTCTAATGCAAGTGTGTAACTTTTCTGTTTGCCTTTTCCCACTCTCTCCAGTGGCTCTGCAGCTTCCAGAAGGCCTGCAGATGTTTGCCTGTGTCATCGCTGACATCATTGAGAGGTAAGGCGGAGAAAGAAAGGTGTTTCTTTTATTTAATAAGTTATTTGAGAGTCTAGGAGTAAGCAGCTGGTGTAGAAGGCGAGCTAGCGGCGTATGAACCTTTAACTGCCGCATCCACTTGCTACTCATTAAGAGAGCGAGAGCTTTATCGCAATTCCCCGCCTTCGACTCAGTCAGGGATTCAGCAGAAAATGAGACACGATTACGGTGTTTTAGGACAGAGCTGATATCACAGCTTCCCTTGCTCACAGTTGGAGGAGGGAAGAGATATTATTCTTGTTAATTACATCTTGTTTCAGTTTGCATATGCCCTATTGCACACCAGCACTCTATTACACAGACAAGGTTTTTTTTCCTCCATCCTGCAGTGAGAAGTACTGGAGCATTAATGTTCTTCAGACCTAATAGTTTGTCTTTTATACTACGCTGTTGTTTAGCCTACAGTATACTAAAAAAAATGTGTACTTCAATGCTTAGTAAATAGAAACACACATGCTGAAAAAAATGTGAGGGCCACACGAAGCACAAGCACGAGCAAAATCAGCTCTGTTTACAATTTTTCTCCCCGGTTGTTGTCTCTGCGGTTTCACCTTCAGTTAGCCTCTGTATATCAGGAGCACTGTCTGCCAAGTGTTTCCTCAAAGAAAAAACCTGCTATCGTTAAACACCCAGAGTGGATTCTTTTCAAACGTGTTTAGTCAATACTAACCTGATTACGAGATAGCCACGATGAAGAATAGAGTGGCTGGAGCTGCCATGAGCTTCTCAAGCTTGGCAATATTTCATTTCACACAGGAAATTCGGATCACGTCAGTTTGACCGTATTTTTGTGCTCTTTACGTACCAAGACACATTTATTTACCATAGAAATGATAAAACTTTAGTCTTGCTCATAAATGCATTGGGCAGGAGTTTGTCTTTCTCCCTTGCCTCAACTATTTTTTCTATCTTCTCTTTTTACTCCATTATTTTGTTCATCTTTTTCTTCAGCTGCTATCGCTCTATCTTTCTATCACTCTCTTTACTGTAATTTCTTTCTTTTTTTTTTCACGGCTACAAAGATGACAGTGAAGTTTTGATGATAGGGTCTGGTCTTATCAGTCCTGCAGCTATCAGACTGAGAGCTACCACCATTTGCTGCATGGCTTTTAAACCACACGCCCGTGCAGTCCACATTTATATGTTTGTATTGTCACTGTCCATCACAGACTCTGCGAAATCATCCCCATCTTTTCTAATGAGAGCAATTAGCAGACACTAATTGCTTTTCTCACTGTCTTCATACTTTGTCCTCTATCGCGTGTCTCTGTATTTTTCACACTCTCTTCACCATCCACACGATTTCTCCCTCAGACTGCGGCAGAGAAGATGGTTCTCACGGTTTCCCTTCATTAGGTCCTGCTATATAGTTTCCCTGAAGCTATTTTACCACTGTGCTGTCTTACTATGTAAGAATTTTCTTTGCAGTAGTAGTCTTTCCAGATTTAACAGATGGGTTCTTTGAATCCTGGATAAACATCAGAACCTCTGAGAAGTACTGAATATCTTCCATCTTGTGCACAGACAGCCTGAGTATATTATTTGGATATCAGCTAAATTTGGGCACTGCTGTCTCCAAATAAAATAACAAAGTTCTTGACGAACTCAGTGATGGTCATCCAGGATCATACAACTGCAGTTTTGCCCTTTAAAGTACATTTCATTACAATTTATTTGTGCAGTTTTCCTATTTTCCTATAGGTTATAACATTTTGCTGACAAACATAATTACATCATAGATCATGGCACATGACCATAAAGCTACAACAAAGTCTGACAAAACAATAAAAGAGTGGTCAGCCAATTAGACGTACTGTAAACAAGATGAGATTTTAGATGGATTATTTAAACTACTTAATTTGGAGGGTACACTGAAAGTGAGCCCACCTGAAATGTTTGCAATAATCCCCAATCGCAGAGGGAAACTATCTATGGTCAGGTTTGGCCCTGATCTTGATCTGAGTCCTTTAATATTGGGTAGCTCTGATATTGTGGTGGTGGAAGAAATCTGCAGCAGATGGAAGATCTTCAGAAAATAGACTTTTATTGAATGTAATGAAAGCCTGAGTAAATTCTGCAGAAATACGTACTGACTACGTAAGTCAGAACACAAAAATGTCATCAGTCTCTCCCAAGTTAACGTCCCACATTCATATCTAGAACATTCCCTTCTTTCTGGAACATAGCAGGAAATTCCACTTGGTTTTCACCAAATATGTCCCTGGCCCAAGACCAGTTCTTCTGATAAGTTTACCCTAAGAGACAGACGAGGCACCAAGTTGAACCACAGTTAAAATCTTACATAACCACAATGGATTACACAAGTCCAATCAAATATTTATATTTACCTAAATGTTGATTATATATGTAGCTGTGCATTTAAATAACACAAGTAGCCTTGTAAATTTAGCACACACTATTTTTCACAAACTATATGATCCAGATTCTGAAGGCCCTGGTTTTAAAACTACCTAGTTGACCAGGTTTATTATTGATATGCTATTAAGGAATGTTTAACCTGGAAGAATTGCATTCTTGAAGCTAGTGAGAAGACATGTCACTCTGTTGGAGTTGGGACTACGGCTTGTAGAGAGCCCATAACACCCTTTGTGTGTCTGTATGTTTCATTATGGTTTGCCATCAGGTTTCTCAGCTGATATGGCCTACAGTCTGTGACATTTGTCATTTTAACCGATGAAAGCAATGGCCACCGACAGCCTAAAATGAAAGGCTGCTACCTTTTTGTTTTGTACATTGATCTTTGCTATAAGAAAGTCAAGTGAGATAAGATATATGCTATAACCAGAGTTTTGACCTAGCCTCTGGCTCAAAACAGAGTCAATCATCAGTGTGATCAAATCATTTTTCATGTTCATATGTGAAAGAAGAAGTCCACTTGCCTTTGACTTAATACTGGATTATCTTCTTAGACATGCTTTGCTCGTGTGATGGCCACAAGAATGGCAGTTTAAGTCGACAGCCTCATCACATCTAAAGGCCCACTGGAGCAAACATTGAATCTAAGGTCAACACCATCTGGTACCCCCTACCGTATAATCTGTGATCCTGATGTGTGGACGAAATTACACATTTTTTAAGGAGGAACTAAAGGAACTCAAGGTCTTGGTTCAAGTCTGTTACCACTTCATACTGTAACTGGATAGATAGTGCCATGGAAGTCACAATAGTCTAGATAACAATCTCAACACAAGAGCTCAGAATTTGGCTGATCCCTTCAAAGGTTTAACCCACAGGTGAAAACTCTGTTTCTGGATGTTTAATCTGCCCCCCAGATGAAACTGCTTGTTGGGGAGAAATCAGAATTTTCTGCTGAGAAGCCAGTCAACAGTTTTATCCACCAAATTAACTGATCATGAAATAAGTCATAACTAAATATGTAAACCAGACTTTGCAGCAACTACCAGTTCAGAGGACTTTACTGTAGCAACAGCAAAACAAGCTGTTGCATTGATGAAAGTGTAGCAAATGGGCATACCCATCCTAATGTGGATGTGGATCTAGCATAGGACTGGAGGGTGGTGTTTGGAGAGAGTGAATGACAGTAACCTTTGGATGTTGGCACAGCAGGCTGCTGACCTTGTGTTACACAGCTTATGTCGAGGGTTACCAGAGGTCCCAGGAGTTAGGCTGCTCTGCCACCACCATCACTGCCACAGTTCCTCGTACTCGGGAGACAGGGCTGAGGTCCATATCAAAATGGGGATGAAAGGGCTAAGCTGGCCTCAGAGTAAGGAGCTTCAGTGGGAGGGACTGCTAAGTCTTAATGAGGACAAGCTGCTCTGAATTATGGCCATGCTGCAGTTAATACACTCAGGCCAAAACACACACCCTTTACATATACACACTTTTACACTCACAGTGTACCATGCTTAATGTCATAGGCACTACATTTCTCTTCCCAGCATTATCTCTCTATGTTTGTTATGTTTGTTTGTCCATCTATTTATATCCTAAGCACCAAGAGAAAAGACATGATTGTGCACTCATTTGTGCATTTACATTGAAACAGCAATAGAAACTACAGCCTTCAAAGTGAACTTTGAGTAGGATCAACACATTTCTGACTTCAAAGCGCTTTATGACTTAAAATAAAAATGCATAAAGAAGAGTCAACAAAATAAATAAATTAGACAAAGTAAAGGAGAAGGAAGGAAAGAAGGTTCACTCAGGTTCTTATGGTTCATTCTCTTGTAACAATACAGCATTTGCATTTTTCTTGTATATTACCATTATTATGGGCAGCATGATGAATTGTATCATGATTTGCTAGTTGTGAGATTATGTAAATGTATAGAAATGCAGGAAATGGCAGGAATTAAATTAATTTATATATTTTTTATATTTTTTAATAAAAAAGAAAATAGTTTAACTTAAAAAAAATATTTTAAATAAGTTTTACATTAACTGTAATATTTGTTCCAATATCAGCATACTACATAGCGTGTGCATACATCCATGATTAGTTACGAGCTAGAATGTGATGGCAAGATAGTAAGTGTAGGTAAAGTGAAGGGTTGAAAAACACTGCAATCGTGGCTCAAAACAGAAACTATTTGGAAGAGGTGGAAGAGGTAGTGTGCACTAGGAGTACCCCTTTTCCATCAAATTAGCTCTGGTTCTTGAACTGGTTCTGTTTAGGTTTCAGCAAAAGTCAACAATAAATAATCTCATTAGGAATGAACCTGCCTCCTGTGTGAACTGTCCATACCTAAAATGGGTCAGCCTATACTGTATTTAATAGGTCATAATGGTGGTATTTGGAGATTTGGAGAGCCTAATATTTTCTGACCTAGTATGCGTTTGAGAAACGCTGCCCTAAAACATGCAGTCATACAATATAAATATGCCAAAATGATAAAAGATGCATCATAAAGGTAGGGCTTGGTCCAAGGCTTTTCTACTGAATTGCATTATATTTAGGTAGATGTACCTTCTAGACTGGCAAAAAACATAATGTTCCAGGATTTTAAGATTTTATCACTAACCTAGATATTTTCACCCATAATAATCCAGATCATATATTAGTTTTCAATTTGTGCTATGCAGGCTACCGAAACCTGAGCACAGAGTGAGAGCCCACTTAATACTTTCAAGTAGATGGGTGTCCGCAATCTAAATAACCATGTCACCATGTAAAGCAGCAGTCCATTTATTACAGTGCCATCCTCCTTTATCTGATTCTCTCTGTGCCATTTCATTACATTCTTTACTGCCCCAGTGTTGACATTGTCATAGGAATTCAAAGACTTGTGAACTCTGCTTTCACAAGTAAACAAAAAAGAAGCTCTCAGAATAAAGAAAGAATTGGTAACTTGTGCAGGCAGGCAATGATGCATGTGCTGTCACTGTACCATATGTTTTATTGCCTTTGATAGTATGCCAGCTGTCTCGTTCTAGCTTTGAAAGATACTTTTATGAACTTACTTCAGTATTTACTGCTGCTGCTTTTGTGACAGTGGAGGAATATAAAGAGAGTAGCAGGAAGCAGGGTGTGTGGGGCTATTGCCATGTCCTAATCCTGAGGACAGCACTAGCATTTAATGTTCCGTCTCTGTTCTCCTGGCACGAAAAACCCTGGGCCTCTACATGGAGATGTTGGCCTATAACCTAATCCGAGGTCTTGTACTCTGATGTTTGGTGGTTGAATGACAAATTTGCTGAGCACACAAGGCCAAAGGGCTTCTGTTATTTGAAGCAAAAAACAATAGTGAAAAATTAAACATCCCTTTCCCTGACTGAAAAGGCGTCCTCTGACTATTATTGTAGATAATAAAAAGACAATTTACATGTTTTAATTGTGCAATTAGTTTATTGTTTTTCTAATTTAGTTATTATGAAGACAAAAACTTAATTGCAGTTTAAGAGACTCAGTCAAGCTTTATGCAACAACCTTTATGCAATACATTTAGAAATTAGTTAATTGATGGGAAAAACAATTCTAGGTTCAGGGAAGATTGGCACTCTCTGTCCTACAAATGGTACTTGTGAAAAACAGATGAATATATTTATATTATATATAAATACGTAACAGTTAACAAACACGTGCTAAATGTGGCTACATTTACTCTATTTTCATTGTCTAACTGAGAAGAGAAGCTGCCCTATGGAAACCCTTTTTTTTGCATATTTTAACTGCTGTTAGATTGATTAACTGCTGTGGCCACATGTCAATGCAAAGGTCATTGTATTTCTTTGGTCAGTGTTTGTTCACACACTTATGTTCCTAAGTTGAATCGGCAGTTTGAAACCACACAATGTCACCTGCCTTTTTAATCTTGAACTATTGTTGTCCAGGACCTCTTGGTGGGTTATTCCAAATTAGAAAGGCTCAAGTATGGCACATTGAAGCTGAGGGTGAGGTCAGAAATGATGTTAAGTACTGTAGGTGTAACCCTCATAATCATTGTATTTATTTAGCTTTTATAATCACAATCAGTTTCTCAAGATATAAATATATCACAATGAACATAAAGTAAAATGCATTGAAAAGTAGTAAACAGAAAAAAGACAGGAATAATAGAAGTACAGAGAGAGCTAGAGATTGATCGTGTGTATGAATAATGTCATACTGAAAGCCTTGACAGTCACCAGAGTATTAATTTTCCCTAGATCTGACAGTTGCTCAAACTCATTCACCAGTTACCAATTCTGTTAGTTTCAAGTATTTCTACAGAATAACAGTCAGCAAAAAAATATCCCAGGTCTTCAGAATACAGTATAATGAGGCCCACATTTCTGATTAATATAGAAACAAGAGTAGGAAGGAAGCTTTCCCAAAAATGGCCTTATAAATAAAGACAGACCAGTGACTAAGCCTACGCATTGACAGGGATGGCCAACCAGCCCCAGCGGACAGAGTATACAGTGATGAGTCAGGGGATTTGCAATTTGTAATATCATAAATGGTGTCTAACATCCAAAGACACCGAGCTGATGGAGTCACAACAAATCACCATAATCATATAATAGCAAAATGTGGCAAAAACCAACTTTCTTAGGCTCAAAAGAAAAAAGCTTTTCTGTGAAACACCCCAGCTTTTGTGCATGCTTTTTAGCTTGTCAACAATGTTTTCAGTGTGGGACTTAACCAAATTTCAACCACCCATTAAAGTCTTCAGATGTCTGAAGTAAGACACCAGCTTCAGTCTACTTCCCTTGTGGAGTTGCTTGTTGTATGCTTTTTAGTTACACTAGCACTGTGGCTCTAGGGTTGGCAATGTTGGCTTGTTGGTCGGTCCACCATTTTGGTCCAGTTCTCTATAACCAATTGATGGATTGCTAAGAATTGTGTTACAGGCATTAATTGTCCCAAGAAGATAAATCCTACCTATTTTGGTGATCTTATTCTAGCACCACCAGCAGGTTGACGTTCTTTAGTGAATTGCCTTGTCAACTGCTTGATGGATATTCATGAAATTCAATACAGACATCTGTGGTGAGCATGTTAGTATTCAGCTCAAAGTACCTAAGTACAGCCTTGCACAGCTGCTATGTGTAAAAGTATAGGATTGCTAGTTCTTAAAAGTGAACAGACAGATTTACTAATTTCTCAGATTTTGATTATGACTAGTGTTTTTTGATAAGCTGTATCAAAGTTTTTGCAGGTTATCATGCCTGGCAGACTTTTTTTGGTGATACTGTTGTATAACAGAACCCTGAAACAATAAAAATGTGTTTAAGACAAATGTCTGAAAAATGTGTGACCAGTAGTAACATGACTGCCAGAACAAGAGCCAGATTTAGTCAGGTCTGGAGAGCTGGTGTGGAGGCAGTTGGTTTTGAGATGCTCATTGTTGAGCCTTCTGGAGGAGTTGTGTGCTTGTATGTATGATTCAACAAAACCTGTCATGGAAGACGCTCACTTGATGATTCCACTGACATACTGTACCTGTTTTCTGTCTCTCGCCATCATGTACTCTCCAAGATAACTGTCAACATAGCCCCTAAATGTCTCAAGTAACAGTCATGTCAGATGCTGTGTGTTGGTAAATTAAAGTACAGTATGCACACACACAGCCCCCAGACATTTCCAGGTCCTTCACCGTAGCTGTTTTCATCCATCAGAATAGATTCCTCTATATTCCACATGGCAGGTTGAATCATTTCTGTGGGAGCAGCAGCCACAGCCCACAGCCTCCCGGGGTAAATGTCAACTCCACCATTAGGAAGGAGCCTGGTAGGAGCCTCCAACGCCTTCTTTGCCCTTGCATCGTCACAGTCTTCACAGCGCCCACAGCACAGCTGAGCTGTAGCAACAGATCTGGGCTTAAGTGACTGAGTGAATGTGTCTGTGCCAACATATATGTATGCGCATATGAGTGTGTTTTTGCGCATATGTGCATCATGGTTTTGTGTCTGTGCCGACTAATTTTCTGCTCTTCGGCTATATGAGATCCTCATATGCGATGTATTCATGTATGTGCTCCCAACTCACCCACAGAGCCATGTACTGTCTAATTAGCTCTCTCCTGCCAGGCACACCCTTACTGCCCACCTGAAGCTTATGTTGAACTCCAACAATATCTCATCATCAGCGACCGCCGGCAAACCCTGTCAGTATCGGTCAGATTTTTATGTTCCTCTTTGTCGTCTCCTACGGTCTACCCAGATGGAAATAAAGATATGGAGACATGCTTGAAAACTAAATGAGAGAGAGCGAGGAGAAAAGTTAAACTTCCTACCTAACACCCCATGCCAAATTTGTATTTTGAGTAGGGCATTTTGTCTGTGTATTGTATTTTGTTTGTACAAAGCAAGCTTATTAGATTTGCTTATAGGGAAAATGTGTCTGTCTTCCATACTCAGTTTGAATGTAATGATATACTGCGAAATATATTGTTAAATTGCGATACAAATATGTGAGGTGAACAGGTGAACACTGGGAATTAGAGGATGCACTATCCTGTTTTAAATCGGAGGGGTTTTTTTTGTTAGTGTATAATCGAAGAATTGTTGTGTTTTTGTTACCTTTTAGAATGAGCCATTTTTATCTACAGAGGGAGCGGGTCCTCTTCTATTCCATGTGGCACTGCCATGTTTCTACAGTAGCCCAGAACAGACAGAACACTGGCTCTATTTTTGTGGCCACCGTAGTTTCTCCTATACATGCTTGGAATAGGAGGGTGAGGCGAGGGTGTTGCGGTCAGCAAGTACACCATAAGATGCCATAAAATAATACACACATTTTTGTCTGAGAGATAAAGTAACTTTTTTCAGTCATAAGTTGTCTTAATGGTGAAAAAATCATATTGTGAATTGAAGTATTGTGAGTTGTTTCAAACCGTGACTGTGTTACATCTCTAATACTCAGTCTTCTCCTTGTCAACCATATTCTTTTTAAAGATGAATTATACATCAGAGTTGAGAGCAAAAAAAGGGAAATGCAAACTCAACTCTCTTTACGACTACCTCAGGCCTTTTTATTAGAACAGGTACTGGTCACCTCCTGGCGATGACTTGGCACTGATTCTTTCTCAGGTGAATTTGATTTTAGTATCAGGTATGGCTACGGGAGAGTGTAAAGTGAATCAGCCACACCTATGTTCCTGTGCACGTCACAGACAAAGGCCTGGAGGACCACAGAGATACCTGCCGATTCTATCTTTGCTAATCACATCCCATCTATGGGGACATCATGTCCAGGCAGACTGGAAACCCTGATAGGTGCTGACACTGTGTAATACGATATCTTGGCAGATAGCTCCTTGGAAATTGCCTGAGCTGTCATGAAAATACAATTGATTCCCTCTAGAGATACAGTAAGAAAAAAAAAAGGTCACTTTGGCTGTAACTTGGACAAGACCAGGCCAGATGGAGGTTGTGAGTGTTTATTCTTAATGTCTGGCCTTTGACTTCCAAATGAAATGTGAAGATAGTAATGAGAGCACTTAAGGGAAGGCCGTAGATTCTGATTCCACCGGTGTTATCTTAGACGGAATACTTCTAATTTATGAACTAATGATATAAAAATGTTCCTTCTTCTCAGTAGTGTGTAGAATAGATAAGCAATGCTTAGTGCTGAAGGTTACAGTCCCACTTTTGCCCTCTGTTGTGTCTCCAACATAGCCACTGACCGGCCATAATCGTTCTCATTTTGGATGGCACAGTCCCAGGCACATGTCCATGTAATTGCACACCACAGAGAGCCGTGTAATATTATGCACAGACTGGAAAGAATGTATTGGAAGAATATTACATATGCTTTTAAAATGTCCTTTCACAGTAACTCCATTGACATTGCGCTGCCAGTTGAAGGACACAAATTGGGGTTGCACAACCTGCAAATTGGAAAGAGTAAAAACAACAACAAATGAATGAAAGAATAATTTAAAGTTCTGCTTTACATGACCACAGAGAGCAGGAATTTTGTGTTTCACATTCTCATATGAAACAATCATGGATTATTGTAAATCCAACACATGGCTAGAAAAAGGTACACATGCTACCTAATCCAACATGGAACAGCTACTTTTCTATTTATTATTCGATTTTCCCTTCAAAGAAAAGGGTCGAAAGAACAGCTGCTAATATGAGAACGTCCTTTTCCGATAGAGGATACAGTATATGAAGGACAGCTCAATCACTGGGACCCACCTCGATTCATTGAGCATTGAGAAAAATCCAAATGAGTAGGCGTTCCCAAAAATTAAGTGAGAGATGTGATGATAGACAGCAGCTCAGAGAAATTGTGACAAGGAGAATAAGAGAGAGGAAAGGAGTCAAAAAGCTTGAGAAAATGGAGAGAGGAGAGAAACTGAAATGACTTGAGGGAAGCCGAGTGACAGACGATGGAGGGAAGCCTTAGGGAAGAATGAAAGAGGGATTAGATGGATTTGACCTCATCAATCAATACAGGAAAAGGTTTTTGTAAAAGTTATTTTTCAGAGTTGACTTTTATGTCATAAGGGTTGGGGCTAAAGGTGTAGTGATGCACTGTGTTTGATAAATAATGTTTTCCAAACTGGAATGTACAGATGCAGTATTGTTTTCTTTGGGCTTGATCTGGAAAGTAAACTATTTTAAATGTATACTTCACATTTTTGTCCTTGATTTTCTAACTGTTTTGGTGAGGCTGAGTTGGAAAAAGGCATACTTACACTTACACTTAGCAATACTTGAATCAAAATCTGATGGAAGTTGTTAGGTTGTCATCAGCAGTGTTAGACAGTCAGACACCCATGCTGTCCTGATGAGGGCAGATTGGCGCAGCAGATTTTATTTTAATATTGCAATCTTAAACCTACAGTAACTTGTTTTTTATGACCAGTAGGGGGCAGTGGAAACAAAGGTGCAAACAAAACACGGACATATAATCACCTTTTAAGTAGATATGACAAGCATACAGTTCCAAATTTGCACTTCCAGCAGATACAATGCAACTTAAGCATTAATTCAGAGTTGATAAGCTGATAAATCTAAGTCTAGTCTAGTATTTACTCTTTTTTAGGAAAATATAAAAAAATAAGAACAACCCCTTTCCCATCACATAGTAATTTTGATCCATTGTTATTGATTGATTCAAGGTTTTTAAAATTATAATAAATAAGGTTGATTGTAACTGAACTTCTGTTGAAAAATAGTTTATATTTTAAACCAAGTTTTTAGGAGCTTTAAAATAGTCCCCAATAATAGTATTCACATGTGGGCTTTCCATGACCCCCTATGGTGTGATTAATTTACATACGCTAGAGTAGAGAATAAATTGTCTCAGCCAGCAACCACAGCTTCAAGGAAGCTTTAGTGTTCTGTTCTTGTAGAGGCACAATAGCACTTAATACCCCCATTATCTGTCCTCTCTGGTCCCTTATCATGATTCCTGTCTTTATACCCTCATAGATCTGATAACCAGTGTGTCAAACTAGATTTAGTTTTCTGTATTAGTTTTTTCAGAGATCCTTAGAGATTAGATCTGTTCTTGGTTGTGGGCCTAGCCCTGAGTTTTCCCCTCCTACAGCAATATCAGCACAACTGCAGTCACTTGTAATAACTGTTGCCATATCATCATTTTGTTTTGTTTAGTAAATTGGATTGCAGCTCTTTTAAGCATGCTCTGCTATGCTTTGCAGTTTGCGGCTCTATCTTGATAAAGCTGTAGGCTTTTCTATAATGACCCATGGCTCAGGCTTTTGAATAAATGCCATGACAAATAGATGAGATACACTCACAGAAATAGCAGTAATGATCTTGTTTTTCAGGGAGTTAAAGGATTATCTAATGGTATTACTGAAAACATCTGTCTAAGCATCAACCCATACTCGCTGCCTCACGTCTCTCTGTTTACTCATTCCTGGCAGATGTTCAATGACTGCAGTTAGACTGTCATATTTTACAGGGGGTTTTGTCTCCAGATTTTCTCTGTGGAAGACAGGCGGCCCAGGATTCCTGTCTCAATATGACAATGAAATATAGTGAAATAGGCAGGGAGAGACATCGAGCGGAAGATATACACAGAGAGAGAAGGAGTGGAGATCATTTAATCCTCCTGCCCAGTGCCCCTTGCCAAATATATTTTTGGGGGGGAGCACTTTGTCAGGATATTTTCTATGTTATATGTGCAGAAAGCAGATTATAGATATCAGATTTGCTAATATTACAAACCCAACAGCAAACAGCTCATCTGTCTTACATAGTCTGTTCTCTCTGCGTTGTCATCATCACCCCTCTCTCCTTCTCTCTCTCTCTGTCCCCATCTTTCTCTCTTGGTCTTCTTATGTTCTCCCGTTCTGTTTTTCAACTCACGTGCCCTCTTGTTTCCCCCATATCATTTCCCATTCAATATTATCTCTTTCACTGGACTTTTGCTCCTTTATTTATGGTCTAATCTTTTTTTCTCCTCATTTACCTAAACTGAACTCATTTAAGGAGGGATTAATGACAGTTCATCTCTGCTGAGCTAGCCTGACACTTCTGGGAGAAGCCTCTTTTTTCCCAGGCCAATCAGTTCTTCCCCTTGCCAAAGCCCACAATGGGCTGATGAGGCTGATGTCTGAAATGTAATGGAATAAAAGATGAGCCATTGCCAGATGTAGAAAATAATTCACACACGTATTAGAGAGAGAGAGAGAGAGAGAGAGAGAGAGAGAGAGAGAGAGAGAGAGAGAGAGAGAGAGAGAGAGAGAGAGAGAGAGAGAGAGAGAGAGAGAGAGAGAGAGAGAGAGAGAGAGAGAGAGAGAGAGAGAGAGAGAGAGAGAGAGAAATTGGTATGCCACATATGCTCATTTGAGCTGTCTGCCCACAGTGTATCGGTGGCAACTGTGCAAGAGTAGTGCTGCTACACCTGTACCCACCTTGCTGACCTGCTTGTCACTTTGTTTCCTATGAGACCGGCCTGCTACCTCTGCTATTATTAGACTTCAGATGTAAACTGGCAGTGCAGTCATATGGACAGACAACCTACTGTGGAGTGTACCGCCACCTTCCTCTTAGACTGCCAGGAGAGACCGTAACAATAGTTTTTTGAATAAGAATAGTGCCTCTGGTCAAGTCTAATACTTCCTGTTCATATATTCACCAGGGTCAGCCAGTGTACATCACAATAGACCATATTAATTTAAAACATTAATTGAAGAACAGAAAACCCTGCTACTTTCTCCTTGTTAATCCCTCCACTCATTTATATTCTTTTGCTGCACTGATTCATTCATTAACATCATTAAAATATGTGCATACAAACATGCACAAAGGAAGTATAAGTAAGTCTGGTTGTGTGTAATGGCTTACAGGTGTTCTGTTTTTAACATGATTAAAAATGTTAAAATATGTTAAAATGCCTGTTAAGTCTTTGTATTAGCTTCTGGTGTTCCTCTGTCAGCTTGAGTATTTATAGGACCATAATAAAAGTTAAGCTAAAGAAATCTTAGAAGCCAACATTTGATACAGTTTTAGTAATGCAAAAGCTGGTTGTTCTTGCGCCACATTAACCATTTTTTGGGTGTTTAGTTTGATTTGAACTCTCATTTATCTTTTCTATTTAGACTGTACTCAGGGCCCAAAGTAAGTACAGTATACTTATACCTTGAACCATTAAAGAGGGATTCAATAAAGATCTGTATAGATTTTAGATCATCTATGCTCTATTTATCAGTAAAACAGTTAAAAGCCATTTTATTGAGACATCTGTTTTATTATGAGCTCCAAGCAATGGCAGAGATAATTCTTTGAAGAAGAGCCAACTGGATCAGAGTAGCTCTGTGGATCTTTTGGAAACTTCTGACACTCCTCATTATATCATAAATAAGCACAGGAGCAGCTAAAGGAATAAGCTAACTGTGCCCACACAAGTTTGGCACATCAGATTCTTTTTATTTGGGGAGATAACGTCTTTATACCATGCTATGGCAAAGAGGAAAAGCAAAAGCAAGCTGACATGCTCCTGAGTGCTCTCTAACACATCAGGTGAGGCTGTCTAAGGTCACACTAATGTATAAACGGTATATACACAGTATAATGACAAAAAGTGGTTACTAGTTAGTTAATTAATACTTTTCACTATTTAGTGTTGCTTTGATGTACTGCAAATGCTAATATGCATGTCAAAGTAAACGTGGCTATTAATAGCTGCGGATGATTCCTCTGGCTATATTCTGCAGGATGCTCTTTTACGGTTATTTATTGAATTAAATCCCATACAAAGTGTAATTTACTGTATACTAATACATCTTAATATATATACTATAGAATTCAAATCACATAATAGTTTGGCCTGATATGTAAAAAGACGGATAGTAAAATGTGTGTATTGTAAAAATACAATATAGAGAATGCTAAGATAATCCATCCCAGCAGAATGAGAGGCAGTGAAAACAGTCTGGATAGATTTCCAATCCGTCGGGGTCAACATATTCACAATCCTGCTTGGCAATTTAGAGTCACAAAACCATTTGCATGTGTTTGGAGTATGAGAGAAAAGTCAGAGCCACTGGAGGAAACCCACACACCCACCGGGAGAACATGCTTCAAATATAGAAAGGGCTTTGGCTGAAGATTAAAACCAGAACTCTCCTTTGTGAGAGGACTGATGGTGCTAACTACCAATCTATTCTGCTGCCAGGTTAGCATGTGGTTGGTTGCTGGTATTCCCTGTCATAACCTTTATATCGTTTTAATGACTTGATTAGATGGCAAAAGCTCATTATGAAAATCACCATTAGGTACCACAAAAGTACTGTGATGTTTGCGGTTTACCCCAAAGGATGCAAAACTTTAAAACCTGGAAAGCTTGAGAGAGCTCTAATCATTTTCTCACCCATTTTGCACTTGGCTAGCAAAGTTACTGCTGAACAAATTAAATCACATCAGTAGGGAAATAAGGAAACATGCAAATTGGCAAATTGGATTAGCCCACCTGACGATGGCAGACAACCTTTTTTGTCTGACTGGCTTGTTGACCATCCACACGCTTGCCAAGCAAATGCATACATGACAAACAGCACTAATGCAGCTTATGGGAGCTCGTTATTCTTCAGTAGGAAAACCTGGAGGTTGAGAAGTCAAGCAGTAACATTTTCCCTTCTTTCTCCATTCTGCGTTGCCCCTGAGCAAGGCACTTAACCTCCTTTCTGGTACAGCGGAGATGGAGTGAGAGACATGAAAACAAAAGCATTTGAGAAACTGCATAATGCCCATTGTAGTGCTGTTCAGTACTGACAAAATCTAAAATACATCTACAGCAATATTTTCTACCCCAATATCAATGTGATTGATGTGTTACAATGTTTTGAACACGACTGTTGTTTGTGTTTCCTCATAGCATTTAATCTAACAATCTAGACATAGAAAAAGTTAGCTGTCAGTCAGTTAAATTGTGCAAGAGTTTTGAGCGGACTTTGGTATGGTGGCTTTACCCATGCAACATTTCATTTGGTGCCAGTGAGTACACATTCATGTTCTATTTTATGAGCACATACATATGTACATATAGCTGGTTTGCCAATTTGGCTGACAATTTAAGCCACAGTTAGTTACCTATAAAGATAATGTTGATAGTTTGGGTGAAAGTACATAATGTACTGCATTACTTCTACTTGAAATAACTATCAAGGTATGAAATGTAGTGCTTTTATACATTTAAACATGTTTGGCACATGATTATGAATGACACCATTGATTTGTGAACACCCTCAGTCGCCCTGCATCAGAGTGAAGCTTCAAACTTTGACAGTGCTCTCTCTCTGTGTGACTTCGGTAATATTTGAAATGCAACTGTTGAAGTGAGGGCTGATATTGTATTTGACACCCTCCAGGTATGAATGTTTGAAATATATGAATGTGTGAAGCACTGTTGCTTGAAACCAAGTCAGTCCACTTTCACTGAATAAATAAAGAAATCCTTTGAACACTTCTTCAGTCACAGAAGTGGAAATGTGCATGCAGAAAAACCTACAAAAAATGTAAATACAGTGAAATGCATCATCTATCTTTGTTCAGCCAGCCAAAAAAATAATACAGTTTTGATGTTTTAGGAACTACATATTAAAGTTTTCCCTGCAGTTTTTAAATATAGAGGTGTTCATGTAAGAGGCTGTTTAACTGTAATGTTTAATCAAGCTGATGGGCCCAAGAGTAAAACTGAGTGTCAAAGTGAAAATTACCTGCAACATCCCACATCTCAAAACTCAGAAACCTTAAGTTAACAGTTACTCACACATCACAGATGGTGGAAGTCTGTTTTAAATTCAGTCTAGTAATTTTCATTAACAGATGAGTGTAATTGGGGACAGACTGGCTTTGTGAGTGCTAATGGGATGGTTCAGAGACAGGAGAAGTTTTTCATTCCCTTTGTCTGCTGCAACATCTCTGAGTCGTAAGGCTCTAGTGCCAACAAGTTCCTCTTTTATGCCGGCATCAGAAGAAATTCCTGTCAAAGTCAGAAAAGTATATCATCTCCAGAGGACAGGAGCACAAAGCTTAATCTGCTTTCATGCCAATGCTGCCACACTAGGACAATAATGGAGATGGGTGAGATGCTATTTATGTAAAACTTTAACCTGTTGCTAAACAGTGATACAATCCGCTGCCACTCAATCCATGGTCAGGTGAGTGGGCACCCTTGTGCTGGCCTGTGCGTGCCTATGTATATTGCAGTCTGCTCCTACGCTTGTGTTTGCAGCACACACCAGTGCAGCGGTTTTTATAAGATTCAAATCGGTTGGCAATTTCTCACACATATTGAGCTGTATGCTAAAGAGCTAATTAACAAGGGCTGTTATGGAGTTCAGAAGCTTCTCTGACATCTTAATGAGATCTTAATGACATTTCAGTTGGAATGGCTGAACTGAGTAGCCTAAGATGAGGCAAAACCAGTGCTGATATACAGAGGGAAATGGGAAAGTGACTGATACTAGAGACAAGTGCAAGCGGGAAGGGATAGTTGAGGAATAAATGGAAATTTGGAGGCATTGGAGGACATTTGTGTTCTATATGTATCCACCAGTCAAATAGCATGTGTGAGATAGTGTGTGTCAGAAATAGGATTTGATTAACACTGATACACTTTTCATTCATGTCGTTCTTTCTAACGTTCTTTGATTCTATTTTCCTTCTTCCCTCTTTTCCTCTCTCCCAGTGGGATATGGGACTATACGTTGCCCAGTAATTACTCTGCCCATTTCCCAGTAGCATCACGTCTCTGATGGGCCACTTAATCAGATTCTTAGCATTTATTACCATGAAATTTCAGTGTACTCACTCTGGAAATAACTAGATATGCACAGCTCTGCCAATGGAGATAACATGATAATGGTATTTCTGGCAGATAGATGGCTGATTAGATACAATAATCTTCTGTAGTAGTAGTAGTGTTTTGCATTGTAGATGGTTCTGCATGGTCTGCAGTGGATTGCAGGGAAAAGTCTCTTTTTTCTCTGGTGGGCAGGCTGTATTTTTAGGTTGATGCACGTTTATGCAGCTCCAAACAAAGTCAATGGACTTGATTAACGCTGATAACACTAAAAGAACAATGGGTTGCAGTGAATGAGCAAACTAATGCACAAATCCACAGACCTCAAACTACCCATGTGGTTATATGATTTTTAGTAACACATAATTACCTTCCTGCTGTCGGCTGTGTACACAGCACGAAGACACACACACACACACCGAAAAAATCAACACCTTGACAAGAGAGGGGGTAATTGATTCAAGTCATCGAAGGCAAATATTTATTTACCAGATGAGTTGCTCTGTCTATGTTTTCCTGGGCTCAGCTGGCCTGCGCTGCCCTTCACTCGAGAGCAGCCATTAGAGGAGAAGGGACAGGGAAATAGGGAGAGAAGAAGAGAGAGACAACAACATAGAAAACTAGGGGACGATGATGAGGAGCCCAGAGAGTCCAACCACGGATTACATCAGAGAAAATGAGGGAGGAAAGGCTAAATAGAAACTTTGTCTGAAGCCCCTTGCGAGGAGCAGAGCAAGGAATGAACAGAGGGTGTGGATGTGGGTTGAAAGATTGGGCAGCAGGAGACACATTACTAAGAGTGTGTTGGTTGCTACAGATGCTGTTCTGTGTGCAGCCATGTCTGTTTATCTCTACCCTCTTCTCCCCAAACCCTCTGTCTCATCTCTATTCTACCCCTTCTGTCTAGCCTAAATCTGTCAGAATACAGCCACAAATACCTGGCAACAACCGCCATTTACAACCACCCCCTCGTCTACCCATCTTTCCTCCCGTACAATGCCTCCAGCTTCTGTTCATTTGGGCTTGCTCCCTTTTACTCTCAGCCTTTATTCATTTTACTTAGTCTTTATGGGTTTACTTAGCCTTTTATACGTCCATAAAGGGCGATAAAAGACAGAGCTTGTTTTTCTGTAGTGCAATCGGCAATTCATTCTAACAGATCTGGGTCCACAGATGCCTGTGTAATTTGGTGCTTTTCCTCTGAAGGCCATGATTTTTTTTTTTTTCCTATTACAGCCTCAAAGTGGAACGTTAGGCCCATGTGGTCTGTGCTACGCTCTCGCAACCTACTTGTGGCATAAAGCATCTAGTCTGAATAGTTTATTCCAATGCTGCAGACACTAACAGTTGCTGAGGATGTTTCTCCTCTTCCAGGCAGATGTGCTGTAAATCCAGGCCATGGCTAGACTGGCGAAGGCCCCTATAAACTCTAATCTGCTTATGTGTACCAGTCCTAGCCCTTATCTCCTACTTCTTCTTCCCTTTGTGTACCCTCCTGTCTTTGGCCATGCTGACTGATGACCTATTACCCCTCGTCTGGCAGGGATTTAACTACCAGACAGCTTGTGCCACACTCAGTCCTTTGGCTGCCGGTCATGAAGAGCAAAAGAATAGCAGCGTGTCACCCTGATATGCTGTGAGTCAGTCATTGACTGACAACGCTGTCAGATACTATATAGTGTACTCTATCTGTAGCAAGTAGATAGGGATTGATCTTATTCAACTCTCTCATAATCACACCGTGCCTGGCATGCTATGTCTATTGATCGCTATGGTAGCGATCAACAGGACATGCATATGGTCTGTGACTGTACTGATTAGTGTCTCTGTGTGTGTACATTCCCAGGTTCACAGAGGCTGATACCATTGTGATGGGGGACGTGACGTACGGTGCCTGCTGCGTGGATGACTTCACCGCCCGAGCCCTGGGAGCTGATTTCATGGTGCACTATGGCCACAGTTGTCTCAGTGAGTAACTGTCTCTGTGCATGCTTGTCTGTTTGTCTGTCACTCTGCATGCAGATTATACTACACAGAGGAATGCGAGCAAGTATCAGGGTAAACCACCTACCGAGAGTGTGCTTCATGAAACAAAAGTCAGAGCACTGACTGAGCAATTGATCAACAAAAAAACATAACTGGTTAGTGCAGCCCTCCCCAACTCTAGTGTGGAAGGCATATCAGACCTTTGGAGCCTGGACATCACATTTACCCAGCAGATCAATGGGGAACATACATTAGAGCCGTCCTTTGAAAACCTCACGCAGCTCTTGAGGACCTTCACCCTCACCCCTGCTGTCTCTTGCAGAACATGGGAGAAAATGCTAAATCAATAGTTTTGATATATCCCTGCCAGAACAACCTCACCTCTCCCAAATACCAGAAATGACCAACAGAATTTTAATATACTGAAAAGCTCTCCCTGTGTTGGTTTGTAGCTTTTGGTTTTGTTTGTTTGTCTTTGTGTGTCTGTGTGAACATTCATTATTTGATATTTGTGGAGAATTTATGTGCATGTATGTTGGAGAAGAGACTGAGTGCACACACCCAAAAGTAAACACACAGAAGACCCATTTACACTCAGAAGAGCCTAATAAAGATGAAGACACCAAAGATCAATTCTTTGTAGGTTGTGAGGTTAGATCAGATGTTAATTGATGAAAGAGATATTTCAAAGAAATGAAACAAAATACAGATTCTCAAAGAGTCCATGTGTAAATGTGCCAGTGTGTATTATTTGTTCCTGACCTTCATCACTCAATCCTGAGGACATCATGCACTGTTTCTCAATATGTCAGACACCTGTGGGAGATTAAAGACACTGTTTTCCGACTGACTCACACAGAAACTCTCTCTCTTGCGCTCCTTTATTCCCCTTTCATTTCCTCTGCGGTATCTCCTTTTGAATATTGGTGCCATCTCATCTTTTGTCATCATAAAGTCCCTCCATCTAGTGCAGGACAAGATGGGCAACATCATAAATGTTTTTGTATCTTTTTAAAATTGTAACAATATTTTCTGATGTGCGGAATGGGAATTTTATTTAACCTTAGTGAGGCTTAAGCAGCATTTTTGTAACTGAATGTCGGACTAGTCTGAACAAAATAACACTAAGAAAAAAAGGAAAATGGACTGAGAGTGAGTGGGCAAGAGACTGAGGAAGCAAAATAGATAAACTTATTTTTATTTTTCACTTATTTCATTGTGGTTATTTACCAAAATGGGAAAAAGCACCCGGAGAAAGAGAAAACTGGCAACACATAACAGCCTTGCTCAGATAATGCCAGCTGCCATAGCTGTAAGTACTACTGGGCCGTCTTCAACATCACAAGCCATTTTGGTGGTATGACTCACTTTATAAGAGCTTTGTAAAGCAAAACTTTCCCAAAGCAGCAACTTTAGTTTGAGTTTGTGTTATTTGTGTGGACCAGCTTGACACTTGGGTTTAAATAACAGGCCAGTTAACAGTTATCGTTCATAGACCTGTATTACAAGATATTTAATACTGATTTTTAATATTCCACAATACACATAAAACTCTATAGTTACATTCACTCTAAAAAGCCTGCCAGTCATTGTTCATTTCTAGTTTACTGTTCAGATTATTGTTAGTTTTTTTTTAGACTTTTTACAGTGTGTTTTCAGTGGCTTCCCTCTCAACACACTGTTACACACCACAAATCATTGCAGTGTATAATATAACTTTCAGTAATTGACTTTTTGGTGTTTTTTCTTGCCTTGACACGTCACATTTCTGCAGATTTTAATATTTAAGGATAGATTTGCTCAGAACGTGTATGACCTGGACTTCAGTGTACCGGTATCTGGTCCAGTCAACTTACCTTAGAATTCAGGTAGAGTCACAATTCAGCAACCACTGCTTACTGCTTTTTGATATCGTATAATGATAAAAAATAACAGCAACAACAATTGTAAAATATCAGGACACATGCCTCATCACTTGTTTCAATTCTCTGTTTGTGAACTTTGGAGTGTGTGTGAATCAGTTTCTTTTATATTGAAAAATGTCGAACATAATAATGTGGCTAGTACTGTTTTCATCCACACCTTCATTACCACTGTCCTCTGGGTTTTTTAGTGTTCCATTAGAGTCACATAAAACTGAAATTCCGATATGTTTAAAGTTGTACTGCCACAAATTGGACATAGATTGGTTCAGGGCCATATATTAAAGGTGCCAAATGATTGCTATTTTATTCATACAATTGTCCATGTGCACAGCATAGAATGGAACCTGTTAGTACATATTGATTCGTAAAAAAGCCAGTATACCATTATGTCCAGCCTTTTCTGACTTCCACTTGTTATGAATGTGCGTATTTGTTTACATGGAGCTAATAAGCATCTCTGCTGAGTGACCTTATTGCTATAACACATAGATAAATAAAACCACTGATGGGGCAAGTGAGTCCTGTCCATCTCTTTGACTGTGTCTCTAATTGCAGCGTCTAAGTGCTCTCAGGCTACCATGCTAATGTGAACACAGATCGATGTCACTTTTCTTTGCCCTTTACGTTTTGGGAGTGCCTATAAACAAGCATCTGACAGCTGTTAGTCTCGGTCTGTATTTCTTTACTCAACTCTTCCAACCCTTTTTAGCCTCATAATATATTTAACTCCTTAGTTTCTCACTTAACATGTGGCCTGCAGCAAAGCCCACCTTTATAAGTCCCTATCCATCTCCTTCCCTTCCTTATCTGCTTAGATGTGAGCCCATTCATCACTTCGGTTGCCAGTTAATTGACAACCCAACCCCCAACACACATCCACTCACACACACACACACACACACACAGTATCCTATTACTTTTTCCACTCCTCTCTTCTTCCTAACCCTATCTTTTGGAATTTATATGGTGCATTATTAAATCACGTACCTCCACCCCCATATTGAATTTCAGTGTTTCCCAGCCTACATTCATAGGAATTTCTCATTCCTCGCTCCTGCTTTCCATCCCATCTGCCTTCAATCCATTGTAAAGACATGTATCTCACAGATTTTCAGCCTTTCCCAGTCCACCCTTCTCTATTGGCCCCCGTTTTCTGCCCCCTTGTCATGCTTTTGCTCCCGTATCGCTCTCTCTCAATGTTGCTTTAATCTAGGCCATCAATTGAATGAGTTACTCTTGCTCATAAAACATTTGCACCATAATGGGCCATTTGCTTAATCATAACAAAAAAAAGTCCCCTTGCTCTTGATCTGCAAATTAAATGTAACACAAGAGGAAGAATAATTATGATGATCAACGCAAACGACAATTCTTCTTTCTTACCCGTGCCCTTTCTCTTTATTTTCTTGGACTCTCGCCTACTTTTTCAGCATCTAACTCAGCACGTCTCTAGCTACCTCGCTTAGACCCGGGTGCGTAGTAAATGGCCTGTGAAATTAATGGCATTAATAGTAATCGCATGTGTCCCTCTCCTTCCCTAAATAATTGAGGTCTTCGCATCAGTTCCTGCGTGTGCTAGAGATTCACGCTGAATGAGTTTCAGTTATATCACACAGGCGCCAACTGCGAGCTATATATGTGCATGTACTGTGTTCCCATATAGCTGTATCGCTGAACATGTGCCTCGTATTAATGTTTGAGGCAGCATGAATAGTGTATATACCATAGGCTTACCTGACATAACAGAGTAAATTATTCATCTGTCTTTCTTTTGTCTTTGTGTCCCTGCAGTCCCCATAGACTCCACAGCAGGTATTAAGATGCTCTATGTGTTTGTGGATATCCAGATGGACAATGCACACTTCCTGGACACGGTCAAGTTCAACTTCCCTCCTGGACAATCTCTGGCACTCGTCAGCACTATTCAGTTTGTGGCAGCACTGCAGGTGATTAAGCACCGGGTTTCTATCTGATTTTGTGCATATGTGGGTGAGTCTATTTTTGTGTGAGAGAGCGCTGAGGTAGAGCCATTTCCTATCTTTACCTGAATAATCAGTCACTTTTGTGTATTTTCAGTTTTACCCAAGTATTTTTGTTTGTACAGTATAGGAACACTAACACTCATACTTCAATGCATTTGTACAGTATACTTTTCTGGTTCCTGGCTTTCATGAACAAGCTCACACTCCACGCTTAAGCTCAGTTCAAGTGTGGGTTTGAGAAATCCGGTAGCAGTTATTTTGGATTTGAAAGGTGGAATGAACTCTGAAGGCCTCTCAGTTCAGCGTCGTGCTCAACTCTGCTCTTTACATAAGCAGTGGCAGCAGCTATAGTATTAAACCTCCCCTTTTTTTGCCTCTCTGTTCTATAATGTGTTCTGCTGCTTTCATTTGCCGTGTTGAACCAACACCACTCTTCACTAATGTAACCGCCGTTATTTTTAAACCACGCTCTGCCCATGTGGGTCATATTTTATGTTGGGGTGTTTGAGTGCATCCATGTGTATGCATATGTCTTTGTGTTTGTAATTGTGTATTATATGCATGTGTGCCTCTATCTCACTCATGTCTTATTGAGTGTAGGCTTGTTAAGGTCACTCAGTATGGGCGGGAGAAGCTGGGAGGTCACCTGTATTCCCTGTAGACTGCCTTAAATTAGCTTTAAATCGTTCAATTTATCCTTCCACCTCCAGGCCCACTAACTCATTTTTTATTTATTTATTTTTTTGCTGTAATTGTTTGCTCTCTCTCTCATCTTCTCACTTTGCTTAAATTAATGTAGGTGTTTGGAAAAGTAGATTTTTCTTGAGTATTAAAGTGCTCTATTTATTTCCCTTGTTAAAGCGTTGATAGTCTTCTTATCTGCATCTTTGTATTGTTGTTATTTTTCAGTATGACATGATTCTTTCTCAGTGCTTTGCAGATCATCAGTCCATCCATTTAACCATAAGTGGCCACATTATGAGTTAAATCTTTAGGAGGATTTGTGTTATGCATGATTCAGGATCACTTCAGGGGCATATGTTGTAATCTAATCTTTTCTGACCTTTCTCATTTTCAATGCCCTCTGTCATCATCGTTTGACGACTGCTTTTTCCTTCTGTGGACATATTCAATATCTTTTGTCTCAATTGCATACATTTTCTGTGCCTTATGTCTCTGTCATTATCTATTCTTAATACAAAAAAGGAGGGGAGTCTCCACACACATTCAGCATATAAATAGTTTCTCACCAATATGGGCACTCAATGGCAACAAAAAAAGGCTTGGATCAGCAGCTAGTCTGGATTCATTTCAAGCTTGGCGCATCAAGATGTTTATGAAAAAGCAGGAAGTGACAGTATAAATAAGACATAACATAAACCTTAAACACAGTAATGGGATGCTTTCACTGTTGATAAAAAGTACTGTATGTCTGATACGCTAACAATATAACAATATATTGAACTCAGAAACAATTTACAATATTCGGAGGGAAGGGAAAACGTGCTGAAATCAGGAGGCAGCCTACTGAATAATCCAATAATTATTAAGGACTGACCAGGTGAAAATACACAATATACAAAACTATATACAAATATATTACAAATAGGTTATACAGTATGTGTGGTTTAGATTAAGATGGATCTAATTCCTCATTAAACCCATTCTTCATGCCATGGAGTACCTGTTTTTGTGCCCATATTTACGATATTTAATTTTCCTGCATTTGATGGCTCACATCCTTTTTCATTTGTATCATCACTGATCTGTTTGGGAAGCCTTTTTCCACAGTTTTCTATGGTTATCTGTTCTTTCCCTTAGTTCCCACTCTTAGCCCTGGAGGTGATCTGCAACACAAAAAGAAGAAAAATGTGGACATCCACAGCTCTCTATTTGGACAGCTATTCCAAACCTAGGGCTACCCCAAAACAAGGGAAAAGGTTAAGAAAACAGGTGAATCTCTAACTATATTTCCTTCTCCCTTCTTCCATGCAGGCTGTGAGTGCAGCCCTCAAGCCAGAGTATGATGTGCTGGTCCCACAGTGTCGGCCTCTGTCACCAGGAGAAATTTTGGGGTGTACCTCCCCTCGCTTGGACCGCCATGTCAATGCCATAATGTAAGAAACCTCCTGTCTCCCACCTCATTTTCAGCCCAGATCCTGTCCTTTTTTCCTTTTACTCAGCAGAGATATCCAGATAACCACAGACATCCAGCCTTGACTCATCCAGACCCCCCAAAAGCTACCTTAATTATCCCTGCCATTGACATGCCCACCCATGTAACATGAAGAATAATCAGTATGACATCACAATAGTCACACCAGATATAGCTAGCTGCGACAACTAAGTATGTCTGTGTGCTATGCATCAGGCTTCTATTATATACAGCCAAAAACAGCCAGATGCTGATCCGGAACGGCAAGGCTAAAAATACCTTCACACTGTGCAAAGCATCGAATTGTGTAAAGCAAGACAGACATGGCCACTTTTGGCTGTTTCAAAACAACCACAATACATCTACATGCTCGCCAATTTTCCATGTTTTAAAGGAATGCTTTCAGAGAGCATGACACCTACTGTGGCACATTCATGGTGAGAATTTATAAACCGTGCAACGTGTAACCATTTGTCCTTAAATTTGTTTCAGCTTGTGTGATTGTCTGTTTTAAGCTCTTATTTTCCCTTTCATTTCCTCTAAATGGGAAAAAAAAGATGATGAATCCAGTAGCTGCATGTGTCCTAAAAGACTAGCTCTTCAGTGTTTTTATATTAACATAAATGCTGTGCATGTGAGACTTGTCAAAGTGATGCTTATCCTCCCTGTACTACAGGGAAGAGAGTGCTCCGGCAAAGTAACAGATCAGGCAGCAAACAACACCTCCGCAGCCACTTTGTGTCTATACATCTCTTGCTGCTCTGCAGTAGAGAGAATCCTTTGCTTTGTGGTGCACAGTGAGTTGAAGTAATTCCCCAGGTATAATTATTATGTCTAGGTGCATCACCCTGCATGTCTGATCTGCGCACATCTAGTGTTAGTCCATGTGATTAAAACCTCCCAGTGCATGAGATTAAAATGGCTACACAAGGACAAGCTTTGCTATATGCTATAAGCCAGGGCCTATGAGAGACGCAAGGTGGGTGTGTGTGTGTATGTGTGTGTGTGTCTTTGAACGTGTGAAAGAAGTGGAAGTGGAAGGGTTAGGGTGTGCTTCACCTACTAATCCAATGTGCGTTGTCTTTGATGTGTGAGTTGGGGTGTGCAGGGGTGTGATGGGAGAGAGAATCGATTACGTTGCCTGAGTGTTGCTACGCTTCTCTCTCTCTCCCCCTCTCCCCCTCTCTTTCTCTCTCTTACGCACATTTAATACACATGTACAACATACAGACATGGTCTGAAGACTCCCTACCTCTGGTATAGCAAGGCCCACTCCTCCAAACAGTTTTAAATTTTAATCAGAAACCTAAATGGAAGACATGTTTTATTATTCTGTGGCAGCTGTATCCAAAGCTTAATTGCTAAGTAATAGTGTCCCTCTATTAACAAGCTTCCCCCCACCTCAATGAATTATTATTAAGGTATTGACATAATTGATTATCCGCTATCTTGAACAAATGCTGCACAGAACAAGCTCTTTTTAACACTGCACTGTTTTGTTTGTTACCTTTGATAGAGCAATAAATTCTTTTAACTTTAGGTTATCTTACATTAATTAGGAATGATTCAGTGCTCCAAAAATGTTAGTTGTATGTTGTAATTGCGTTTTACCTTAGCTTTGAGCTACTTGAGCATTATGGAGAATGAGTAGCGATGCATTAGTCCTTGAGGCCTGGTCTGTCTCATTTCTATAATGAAGAAAAGTATTTTTTTAAAAGCATTAAAGAGCATTGAAAAGAGCTGTAAGAAATGATCAGTCAACCTTTTTGTCTGCTGCCCCTGCTCCAGCTCTCGCTTGTAGTTGAGCAATATGTAAATATGAGGATACGGTGTTGCATAACGCAAAGATGTATAGCGTTACCATTGTGGGAGAGAACTTTTACAAAGAACAATAGGATATGGATGGAAGGACTGTGATCGTTATGAGAGTCGAGTACACCAACCTCTTAAAGCTACAGATAGCTGATGACAACCGTGGCTGAAGTGCAGTAAGCTTATTGTTGGGAGCATAATTATATAAGGGCCTTGGATGTTGCTAAGCAAAGAGAAGCTGTGCAACAGAGACTCTGCTCAAGTTCGTTTTGTGTCATTGCTCACTGTTATTTGTCACATATACACACAGTGACACATACATATGTGCTTTCACACTAATACAGACACACGTACTTATAAATACAGCCTCGGCTAGACAGGTAGCCTATATGGCAAATCACCCACATCCTGTTCCAAGCTGCTCTAAACACTGACCAATTAGTGGGTTTAATTGCATGTGCTGTCTCAGTAGGCCTACTGAGACTGTACAGTAATGAGTAGGGGTACTGACCTGAGCCCCCTCACACTAACAGCAGGATTCTTCCCAGCCTGACCCTGAGAGGGGGCTTCATGTAAGACTGTTTTCCCTGAGCTTCTTTTTTCAGGCACCTACGTGACTCGGTGTACTTATGGTTTGTGCACTCTACCCTCAACTCGGGCTCTGGTGTATCCCCAGCACCAGACCCTGGGTTAATTGGATGGGCTTGCTTTCTGTGTAAACAGCATGCTCCAATCGTTGGGGTCACGTTCCCAGACAGAAAAGATGGGCAGACCCTCCACCCCACCCTCAGGCCCTCTGCCTGGTAACACTTCGGTTAAAAGGCTGCAGGAAGGAACGGATTTAAAAACAGAGCAAGAGAGAATGCTGGTGGAAAGGATAAGAGAATAATTGACTGGTATTTATTATTGTTAAACATTGAATTTTGATTAGACGACAATTCCCTCCCTCCCCTTTCTTCAGTTCTTTTCTTTACCTCTAATATTAAATTGATTGCTTTTTTTTTTATATAGTTATCTGGGAGATGGAAGATTTCACCTGGAGTCCATCATGATCGCAAACCCAGATATCCCTGCCTACAGGTATTGTGTAACAGTTTGTTGTTAATTATTTTATTTAATTTCTCTGTAATAAATGTACTGACATAATCTACAAAATGTTAATTCTATTCCATTAGTATTACACCTCAAATGTATACAAACTGTAACATGTACATGGAATAAAGTGACTGCAGAAAAGTAAGCAATTTTAAAATTATATATTTGAATGTTTTATGCATAGAAAGGGTATTTTATAATACTATTTAAATTAAGGAGTCCCTTGCAGTAATAATCACTTACCTTAATGCAGTGTCATGATAACATTTTGTGAGGATGAAGTTCTGTTCTGATGAGGTCTTGTTTGTATGCAAAGTGAAATTGTGTTGTTATAGACATATGCACTGCCGCACAGATCACAGGTCTCTCTCATAAACAAGATTCTAATCTCAAGTGAACCCCTTATACCGGAGAAAAGGAGATTAGATGCTCAGAAATACCTCAATTTTTCCTAAGATACACTAACTCCTGTCATACTTGACGGCTTTTCATGATTGGATTTTTTCATCTTTTCTTGCATTTCCGTCCTCAAGATAGACACCTGAACAATAGATGTTTTAGTAGTTAGGTTTAGTAATAAGGTTTGTCTGTTATGCACATGTTTCATCCACATCTGTTTTTCTTTCTCTTTTCTGTCGGTAGATATGACCCATACAGTAAGGTGTTTACGCGGGAGTACTATGACCATGAGGCCATGCGTGCCTTAAGGCTCCAGGCTATTGACAAGGCGCGATTGGCCCAGAGATGGGGCCTGATCTTGGGCACGCTGGGCCGTCAGGGCAGTCCCAAAGTCCTGGAGGTGAGTCTGTATCCTCATTTCAGCAGTCTACATGTCCTGAGGCCACTTGTGCAATGGCTTGTAATATTTATCAGTGTGAGTTTCTCTGACAAGTTGTTTGGTGACAAGAAGTACTGATAGGCGACTGGGAGCTTGTTATTTCACTTTTAGGATGATGCAGCCAAACAGCCATAGAAAGTCCTGTCCTTGATCCCGCTGTTGGCCTCAAGGTTGGCTGTATTGGAGTGTTACTGATAAGAATGTAAATTTAAAGTAAATGAGAAATCATTTACATATATTGAAAAGCTTAAAAAATACTAAACAAAATCTTGCTTCTCCTCAGTGAAAGCCTTTATTAAACACACATTGGCTTTTTTCACAGCATAATCCCAATGAATTAAATTATTGATATTGAGCAAATTGCAAACAGAATTCAAAAGACTAGATATAATAAAATAATCCTGGAAAATTTATAGATACTATGTGTGCGCACGCTCATGCTGGTCCATTACTTGTAGACACTTTAGTGAGAAACTCGGTCTTTGCAAGTACAAGCTATTATGCATTAGCATGCACACAAGTCTGTCGGGGGGTACTAATCGATTGACCGAGACGCCCTCTCTGGTCTGGTCTTCTAACCCACAGCTGCTCCTCCTGCTGCTTTCCCCGTGACTGCCCTTTCCATATTGTTCTCTTCATTCTTTCTCCTTTTCCCCTCCTGTTTTTCTGTGTGTTGTGTGACTTTGTTTATTAGTTGTACCTTCTTCACAACATCATGTCTGTAATTAGTGTATATTGCAGTATGATTGTTAGGCTTATATTTGTGCAATATCCTGGTAATAAATATCCAGACTTGAAAGATGAAGTTAGCATTGATGCAATATTGTCAACTAGAGAGTGAAAAGTTTCATTTTATGGTGACAGGAGAGGATGGATTAAAAAGGGGGGTTTGAATAAAAAGACCCACCAGCTTTTCCATAGCGATCTGTCAAGATTAAGAAGTATATGTCAGATAACCTCTCAAGTAAAGGGACAGAACTATCTCTGATAAGAGCACAGTCGCTGAAATGTCTCATGATATTTCGAAGGACAGTGGATATCAGCAACCTTCATACCTTTATCTCACCAAAAGAACACTTATGGTATTTTCTTCACTTGGTTTGGCCTTGTACATCCCTGAATAACACCTCAGTCCAAGTTCCAGTGCCTAAAACTTCAAAGTCAGAGTCAGCAAGAGAGCAGAATTCCTTGAACTGTTGGCTAAACAGTTTCATTTTATTGATATGTTGTACGAGGCCTGGTGTCTTTGCTTGTGGGTCTGATCCAGCTCCATCTAAAGAGGTGAAGTTGGCCAGCTCTGTGTGGGCCCACTGGCTTCCAGGGTGCATTGCAAAATGTAAGGTAAAGCTGAGGGCCTTGGTCTGCTGAACCCTTTCTACAAAAATACACACAGCACCAACTCTGGAGTCAAACTCAACTCTCCTTTTTCAGAGTGGCCTAAAGTGAAAGATACCAAACGGATGTGAGAACACTCATAAATCCCTTGCTGAGCACCACTGTGTTGAGTTTTCCTTATAGAATAAGGGAAGTGTGAGTCACGCAAGGCAAGGCTCTGACTATTGTTTGCTCAGCCAAATGTTTAACCTTAGTTTCAGTGAAGCTCAGGTAGGGTCATGGGACTTTTTTCCCTAGAGTTCACATGTCTTTTATAATTGTGACCCTCATGTTGACATGTGGGGTACTTCAAGAATAGAGTGAGAATTATGTCTGTATGTGTTTTGGCAACAAGTAAAGTGCATTCTCAGTGGCAGTTGGGCAAGATTTTGCTTTGGTACCAACTATGTGATCTGTATGCACAAAACTCTGAAAACCTGAAAATACTCCCTTTAGGTTGGGAATGCATTGCAGCCCAAAGTGCAGGAGTTTAAGTATCATAAGATCTTGTTTTAGTTTAGATTTAGATTAGTGAGTGTGAGATGTAGAATGAGCTTGACAGGTTGATTGGTTTATTGTCAACTGTAATATGGGCATTGTGCTGGACATTCATGAAGAGGGAGTCTCAAGTGGAAGCGCTTGATCTGAATTCCTGCCCTCTCCTACAGTTTTGAACTCTAGGTAGACTGAGTTTCCTCGTGTCTGGGCACATATTGACAGTTTGAGGAGAGTGAACATCTGTAAGGTATAATAACGTTGATCTTTTGTTCTGAAATGAGCCAGTTTAGGTGGTTTGGGCATCTAATCCAGACGCTTCCCACATGGAGGCGTATGGCCAGAGACAACTAGAATGAGACCTGGAGGAAGCCCCCAAAATTTCTTGAAAGGATTACACATCCCACTTGGCCTGAGAAAGCCAGAAGCAGTTAGAGGACATGCCTGTGGAGAATAATCTGTCTGCTTCCTTACTTAACTTGATGTCACCACCCTGTAGACATGAGTAAGCAGCATAAAGAAGATGGATGGATATATCAGGCTTTAGAGACTGAGAACTGGATGAAATAGTCTTCCTGCTGAGATTGTTAACAAGAGAGCAAAAACTTTTGGATGACCCTAGATTGGAATGCTTACGGGGTTGGGCCTGTGTGGGTGGAAGTAATGGGCTGTGTGATTTGTAACTTATCATTTCACATGCTGGAGTTTATAAACCTTAGATAGAAGTGTGTTTGACAAAAAATTCCACTGGTCCTATTATTTAACTTTTTTCTCTTCCTAGCACCTGGAGTCAAAGCTGCAGTCACTCGGCAAGTCCTTCACACGAGTGCTTCTGTCGGAGATTTTCCCCAGCAAGCTGGATCTGATGTCAGATGTAGATGCGTGAGTATTGACATACACATACATATTCTAACACACACCTAAATTAGGACACATGCTTTTCATTGAGTCAGAACTGCTTGGCTGTGGCAGATGAAGTAAAAACAATGACCCATATTCTCTTAGCCTTGCAGAAGCCAGTCCAAATTTCCATCCAATCCAATTTTTACTGCAGAACATGAATGTAAAAAACAAATCAAGCACCTTATTTAGGTTCTGTTGTAGCTGGTTTGAGGCTGGTCCAGTCGTTTGAAAAGTATTTTGGTCTATTCCCCCCTAATGGCACCTCACATGCTTTTAAGCCATAACACAATCCAATCCAATCCAATCCAACTTTATTTGTTAAGCACTTTAAAAACAACCAAAGTTGACCAAAGTGATGTACACGAGAATAAATAAGACATCATAAATGTAAACAGTGATGATGATGATGAAGACCACTGTGAGGAATATAGACAGTGATGGCGATAACACTGGAAAGTTCCCGTGGCAGATAATATGGACGATGTCCGGCGGTGACAGCTCGATGTCCGGGCTGCAGACTCTTTTTCGTGCCCGGCTTACACCTGTTGTTTATGAGCACGGACAGTTTTGCTCCGCGGTGGTGTCCCTGTCGGCTCGAACCGTCTGGAAGCCGGGAATGGTGACGTTGGAGTCCGGTATCTGCTCGTGTAGCCACGTTTGTAGGGTTTAAACCTCCTCTTCTTCATCCTCCGTTTAACCCCCGCTCTGCAGCCTCGCCGTCTTCTCAGCTCCTCTGGTATGGAGGGTCTCTCTCCAGTCTGGATGCTCGGGTACCTCAGGGCGATCATCTGGTCGCGGGTGTAAACAATGCGACCGTGCAAACAAAAAATACAAAGTGCTCAAAAACGCCCAAAAAGTATTTAGGCGACGTGAACAAAGTAGTAAGAAAGTAAGGAAGTAAGAAAACAGTTAAAAATAGCAAAAAAACACACTGAAAACACACTAAAACTACAACAATGATAGGAGCTGCCATGACAGGCTGTCGTTGTCACCGGCGCCATTCCATGACATAATGGTGTAAATGCATGAAGCATTGTGGCTAAGATTCTCCCATATGCAGTGAAAAGGTTTCCATTTTATTTTTGTTAGTGCAAAGACCTCAAGAGCCTCTTACACCATGCATTTGGTAGTTTTTACTTGTCCATGGCAATACCAATACAATGGCTTACTCCAACATTGAAGTCAAGATTACTCCCATTGTCTTGCACTCATTGCTAAAACACTTCCTTTGTTTTCTCCATTTTCAAAGTCTTAATCATCGCTGTTTCCCTTTGTCATAAAGAATGGGTAATTTATATTTTACATTATGGACCCCTGCAGAGCTATTATGATCAACAGCAAGTAGTCGCCTTAAAGTTGCAATCAACAACATTTGAAATGTATTCTGTAAGCATCATTGCACACATAACCAGGGAGTCAGCATAATTTGCAAGTGCACACTATAACAAGGAGCTGACAAACTAGTCTAGAGTGTATAGCTTCATAAACAAAATTGGCATTCAAATCTTGGTGAGATTCCATAGTTTTGCCTTCATAGCAAAAAGAAATTGTCTAGCGTAATGAACTTGGATGCTTTATACAATTTCCACAGCTTTGACACATGGGGCATAGAAAGTGGGATTTTATACTTGAATTTTCTATTAAAGTGCATACTTTTCAATGTGCTCTCTTGCTCTCTTTTTAGGGTGTATAATAAAAACTAGGAAAATCCTTGCCCTTGTTCAGGAAGGCTTTTTTTACCTTTAGGCATTCTGTTTTATTTTAATCATCTGATTGTGAGTCTAAAAATATATTGCCTTAGTCGAAGCCAAGGGTACTGTGAACCCATCACATATAATGAACACTTGCTTATTCCCTCACATACTATGAAGTTATTGGTGAAGTGTGACGTCATTGATGCACTTGTGGATCTTGTCATTAATTAATACATGTTCCTGGTGAAACAGTGGCAGCTGCTGAAATATGATCTGTCACTTAATTCAGTTATCCATCCCAGCCACACTCATTCCTGGCTTCAAAAAAGAAACTCCCCAAATTTCTTCAGTGAAATATCAAGTGCTTAGGCTTCAAGGTGCAGTTTCTCCGATTTATCTGTCTTCCAACCAGAAGAACATAGGTGAAGATGGACAAGGGGTTAGTGAGACACTGATGTGCAACAGCTCCAGTCACACTCTCACAGGCACACACACACACACACACACACACACACACACACACACACACACACACACACACACACACACACACGCTCCTCACACTCCCTCAGATTGGCCTCTTACTGTGGAGTAATGAGAGGTGTGATGTGTGAGGGAGGAGTGGGTGAGAGAAGGACAGAAGGTCTGAGAGAGATTGAGAGTGAGTTGGAGAGAGGGATAGAGAGATGCAGAGGTAGTTGAGGGGGCTGTGTTTGGAAAGCGAGCGATCATGGTAAAATACTTTTTTTTCCTTTGTTTTTTTGGCTCTCCTCTTCAGACTGACGTATGAGTGCAACTCCGAAATTATGTAAGTCAAGCACGATTCACCAAATCAAAACAAACCCTCATTACAGACAAAAAGCTTTTCAACAAGGTGAAACAAATGTGTTTGAATACAAAATGAAGGCCTGTTGTATACATGGTCATCAGATATCTATATGCTTTTATAGCCAGTTGCCAGTTTATTACGTACAGCTAACTGCTCTGTAATAAATCATATATAGTGAGAGATGTTTTTAATATTTAGTATACTTTTATACAAATGGGGTGGACAAAATATTTGAAAAATATCTCAGTATAACTCCACCATACACTACAGCCTCCAAAATGACCATAAAACTTACTCAATAAAAAAAATTACATTATAACCTTCATGAAGCTAGTATTTCTGTTTGTTGTAGACCGCATCAGTTTTTAGCTAGGTGTAAACTGTATCTACATCAGAATGCAATGCAATAGTAATTTTGTCTTTGAAGACCAGCGGATCATCTGTGAAATTGAGCACTATGGGTATAATTTTAAGTCCCCCTTATTTGTTCCTGAAACTTGCTTTTCACTTTGAGGGATAAAAAAACCCTCAACAAAAGACAAACTTTAAATTCAGTCTAAACTAAATGCAGTCCAATAAGTTTTAAATCTAAACTAACACAATTTGTGATTAAATCAAAAACGGTCAAAGAAGAATCTGAGCAAGCATTTGATGCCAGCACTTGAAAGTTGGATAGTTAGATAGCAATACCCTGTGCTACAGACAGTCAATACCAAATACCAAAAAAGTTCATTTCTAGTTCTTTTTGAGATGATTGCATTTATTCATCAAAATGAAAACTGTTGTTTTGAGCGTTCTTTAATGAGTCTAGGTCAGAGATGAAAGTGGAAATGTAAGGTTTGTTTTGGAAGATATGACTTACTGACAACATTGTTTTCATCTTCTCTTCTGCTAATATTTTGGTGTTTCTTTATCATTTTATTTTTTGTCTTTTGTTTAATCTTTCCCCTCACTGTTCAGACTAGTTTGAAGGCATCTTACATGAGGCTACAATAGGCATTAAAAAACCACCGGGTGTTGAAAGCTGTATTGAATCCGGCTGTGTTGAATGAGGAACAGAAGGAAAGAGAGAGAGGCAGACTGCGATATAGACGGTGGGGTGGTAGAGTATGCATTAGTGCTCTGCACTAGCCGTCACAGCACACTGTACAGAGCCCACCCCCAGGCTGTCTCTGTCATTAGACACACACATACTCACTCATAAAAAGAGAGATACACCATTAGCATATGCTCTTAAGTGTGTAATTAGGCTGTCCCCAAGCAGGTTTTAAACTATTGTACAGATATCTGTACACCGCACGCACTTATCTCAACTAGACCACAAATGCCACCCAGGACATTGCAGTCAAATTTAAAAAATTTAAGACATTGAAATGAAATTGTTTGTTTTAATTCAATTAAGTTTTGTCGTTAAAGGTGAACACTTCTGATTTTCCCACAATGCTGAAAGGTTAATTGTTCTTTTTGGTGGGTCAAGACTGTGAATGTAATTGAAGCGAAGCCATCCAGGTGGAGGTCCCCCTAACTGTGTCAGGTGTAATGGGCCACAGCAGGTAATGTAGCGAGGCCAGGGCTGGAGTTCACATTGCATGGTAGTACTAAATGTCATGCTGCCTTTCCTTTATACATCACAGCATAGTATCACACCAGTATCCTCTTGTGTTGAGGGGTTCTAGTTTCTATTAGAGGAATTAAGGAAACAGATCCTTTAGAGAGGGACTGAAGAGATAAGGCTTCTATCAAACTCATATGCATACAATGTTTATTTGGTTAATCTTTGCTTGGGAATAAATTGTGAAGCAAGGCTCAACTGTCTAAGACAAAAGCCCACATTTTTCATCTGTCTCTGCACCTCTTCTTTTTTTTTTTTTTTCCCCTCCAGCTTTCTTTATTTCACTGCACTGCATGATGTGGGATCTCTACTGTGCTGGCTAGATTGAAGGCCAGATAAGGACTGGAAATACAATTTGGGCCTCATTCTGGGGACAATACCTGGCATGGCGCCATACGTTCTACTGAACTGCAGCACTCAGTCAGTCTCTGTGCTAATATTAGAAAAGTCCCTTCTGGCTCTATGTGCCAATCAGCTATCTGCTCCTGAGGAGGGATCCTCTCTGCCTTCCCTTTCATGCATTGTGTCTTACTTTGCTCTCAGACTCTTTTCTCAATGCTAGCCCCAAGGATTTGACGGAGGAGTCTTGGTTTGCTTATTAATCATCCTCCCTCTTTTAACAACTCCCAGTGTTATTTTCAGCTCATTATACACATACAGATACACACAGGAGACATGCATATACACATCTACTTACATACATGTGCACACACAAGCACAAATAGTCAGACTCCTCCCCTGTTATTAGTTCCTTCTTCCTGTGTGGGCTAAGGTGGTTTTGATTCATTTGCAGTGTTTGGCTTTGTAAAGGGGCTCTGGTGGTGAATAGCAGCTGATGGACTTAAAGGTCATATTTCAGACTCGACATCTCTATCTCAATTCAGCAAACTTAGGTCCGAGGAGATTGGTGCTTGATGCAAATACCCCTGACTCAGGAAATCAGGAGGATGAATAAGAATCCACTCTTTGGGGGGGAGACATAAAAAAAAAGTGTTATTTGAAAATGAGAAAATGCCGTGCGTATGCCCAGAGGGGGTGGAATATTTCTGTGACAGAAAGCAGTGGAGCGAGAGTCAACGGTGCAATCAATTCTGCAGTTGAGAAATTGTGTGAAAGTTGGAAAATGAAGAATAGACAGATCGGGAATTCGACGTAACATAGACATGAAAGTATTAAAGTGATTACGACAAAACTTTTTTTATATCTTTTTATGTTTGCCCATCTATGCCTACTCACCTATACTCAATCTCAAACAGGTGTATTCTTATTGACATTTACCTAGATCTGACGTTATCTCTAGGGTTTGTATATGCACTGCAGCTTAATTTATATTTGCCAATATTTCTGATGGAGCTCCATCATTAGGATTAGGGACATGGGAGGCTCCGCTCCCTCAGTAGAGATGGAGCTGTGGATAGCATTGATCTGTGAAAGCTAACCCCGTAGCCCCGGCCACTTCTCTCTGTCTCCATTTTCCCATTGTTCATTTTTTCCCCTCCAGCTGTTTACATCCACGCCCTCCTCATCCCTCTTTCATGCATTTTCCAGAGTAAACACTTTTCACCCTGCCAATCTTCCTCCTCTCTTCTGCTTCTGTTCCCTCTCTTCTCTCTCTGCCTCTTCAGCCCACCCCTCTCTGTTTTCGTCTTCATTGCTCTTTCTCCCTATCACTGTGTATCTGTGTCCTTCTCTCTCTTTTTTTCTCTCCCCTCCCTCCCCCCCATCTCTCTCATACACAGCCCCCCTCCCACACCCTCATCCCTCTCCACCACCCTGTCTGCCAGCTATGTAGGCTACCTCCGTGGAGACCGGGCTAGTGCAGGTTTTTTATTCACACTCACCTCACCTCTCCCTCGTTTCTTTTTTTCTTTCACTGTGTTTCTTCTCTTTTCACCTCCGTTCACTTCTTTCCTTGTTTTTCTGTTTATGCCTCATGCAACCAGTCAACCCCCCCTCCCCCCTCTCTTCCACCACCACAAACCTTCCTCCCTCTCTTTTCAGCCTCCCTCTTTCACTGACTGGCTGTGCATTCAGACGGTGTAGCTTTGCTGTCTTTAGAGCTGTTGCAAATCAGGACAGATCTCTACAACAGATGCTGGAGATCAGGTGGAGGGAGGCTCCCCACACAACCCATTGCATCACATATCCACATGCAGCGTGCAGCCGCAGATGTGCCCTGCCTGTCTAATAGGTTCTCGGTCTCTCGCCCTCTCTGACGGCTTCTGTTTTGTACGCACAACTGCACTCACTCATGGATGTACATTTGAGCACACATTTGTACCTTCTCTTTCCTACAGGTGGATCCAGATCGCTTGTCCACGCCTTTCTATTGATTGGGGCACAGCCTTCTCCAAACCCCTGCTGTCCCCATATGAGGTAAACATGCACCTTTTATAGTCTCTCAGCTGGATCACTGCTGTCACTCACTTAACGGGGGGAGGCTCATGCATTGCACACACACACACATGCACAGACCTTCAATTGAATGAGGGACTATGTATGAATTTGAATAGGACTCATCAAGGCCTTCTTGTCCTGGAGATGGAGTAGCACACCTACTCCACCTCCTCCTCTCCCTCCATCCGTCTTTTTCTCTCTATGTGTTATAAAGCACACCAGAACACGCGCATAAAACGACATCAGCAGAAGACTAGCCCCCCCTACTGGCTACAGGACCACACAGTCACGTCACCCCCCCCCTTGCAGCTGTCTTGTTTTTTCTAAAAGGAGAGAAAGAGAGAGAGGGGGAGATCGGACAGCAACCCATAAAGATCCATTTCAAAGCGAGTGTTTGTTTGTGTGCCGCTGCAGCTGCTGTAGCAAGTTTGTGATGGGTTTGGCAGTTGTGTGTGATTATGTGACTTTGCTGGTTAGCATTTGATGTCAACTATTAATTCATTCAACGATTTTCCTCAAAGATATGCTACTGATTTGAATCCCTGTGAAATGGCTGCAAGGGGAATTGCTGTCTTGAATATCGGATTGTGATTTGAAATGGTTGCTGTTTTTCTCTGGCTACACATCTTTGTGCACCGCTTAGTGCTGCGCATACATTTCAGAATGAGGCCATTGAGAATAATGATAGCATTCACCTAAGGAGAAAAAGTGATGATTATTTTGAGTTGTTTTTGACTGAGGTCTATAACGGGGCATGTGCAGTCTGAAATTCGCCCCGCTGTAATGAGGAAAGCGGCAATCTGTTTTCTTAAGCTCTTTTTGTTAGAGCTCGCTTTGCTCTCCCCGCTAGCTATTGGGAACAATGTCTGTGCATTTAAATAATTTGCAGCTGTGTCTATATGTGTGCTTGTGTGCTTTTGTGATAAGTCTTAATTCACCCCCCATCTAATACCTATGAGTGTTATATGTCTCAGTGCACTGTGCTTTTTGACTGTGGCATTTACAATGAAGATGAACGAGATGGGAGGGTGGAGTGAGCAAGGAGAAGGGTGGGGGGGGCAGCTGCATTTATTTTCAGTGCGTCTCATGTTATATTTATAGTCAATAAGACACACTTGGCTCTCCTGTCAGAGCAGGGATTAGCAGGAGAAGCTAGCTTCCACAGAGAGAGGTAGTTGGTGTGAGAGGGGAGAGGAGGAGAGCAGTGGGTAAAAGCTAAAGATGAGAGGCGGGTGGAATAAGGGCAGAGGAGGAGAGGAAATGAAGAAGACTCTAGCAGAAACATGTTTTGGGAAAGGAAAGGCAACAAAATAAAATAATGAAAATTTATCCCAGAATACAGTTTGTTTGTTTAGGAGGAAACAGTATGGACTTTTAATAGCTGGCTATGAAGGAAGAAAGCCATGTTATTAGTTTGTTATACCTGAAGTAAATCAGATATGTGCTACATTTGATCACATATATAAACATTAATACACTACCTGTGTTATACTTATAAAACATAGTAAAAGAAAAATCCCATTAGCTATATTTATCTACTGCTATTGACTTTTGTCCTCTGCTGTTTCTTGTTCATATGAAGGTATAAAAAAAAAAACATGTTTGTGTGTTTCTATTTAAAGATGTGGCCAGTGTGTAAGAGAACACTACCTTGTCAGTGCTGGTACACACAATACTACCAAAATAAACCACACACAAGCTGTGTAACAGTGATGAATTATGTCCCACTAGAGGAGAGATTTCATCACGTTCTGCATTTTTATGTTTCCTTTGAACTAATTCTCTAATGGATCAAATGTTTCAAATCAACTGATTTTATAGTTTTATGATATTAACATGATTTGTTTTCTCATCATATTTACATATATTATCTGAATTATTCAAAACCGTATAAAGATGAAGTTAGGTCTTGGTATCTAAATAGTTTGAAAGATGAATGAGTTGTTGGGTAAATGAACAATCAAATGTTTTGTTCTTTCATTCAGACTGCTTGTTTATTCATCTGTTCAGTCATTCAGCTGCTCTTTCTGTCATTCAGAATCAATATTCACAGGCACTTCTCTTCCATATGGAGCAGTCTGCACTTATGTCACAGCACTGTCATGCCAGTGCTGTTGCTCTCCTCTAACAGCTGTTGTGTCATGCAGTGCAGCTGCATAGGGATAACATGACAACTCTGCCTGTTATCCAAGTTTAATATTATGACACCTGTCTTGTCTGTTGTGTCTTCTCATCACTCTGTGGTTTCCTGCAGCTGGTTTGCCCAAAAACTGCAAATACAGTACATCGCGTACCGTGGCACCTCATACACGTATTGCACTTGTCTCGCCTGTTTACTTTTGTGTTATTTGGGATTATCTTTCTCAATATCTTTCAGGCAGCTGTGGCTTTACAGGAGGTTGGCTGGAAGGAAGTCTACCCCATGGACTTCTACTCCAATCAGAGCCTGGGGCCATGGGCGCCCAACCACCCTGACAACCAACCTGTGCGGCCCACTCGCAGACAGGTAAGGGGGGGCGGGAGATAAAAAGAATGAATGACAGAGGAAATAGAAGGGAGGGGGAAGAATAGCTGATAAAGAGTGAAACCACACTGTGTTCAGCCAGTGTTTGAGGACATTCATCTGTATGTCACCACACTGACACCCAGTGGCACAAAAACAACAGGACATGTATGTCAATGTGTCTCTAAAAGGTGTGGTTGTGACCTTGACCTTGATGTGCATCATACATTTTCTATATTATCTTGTTTATTTAAAAATAATTAAAGACTGTTAGATATGCAGCTTATTTCTATAATGCCCCATATGACCACTGATCAGTCTGAGGTAGGTACTGTCCCTATTCCAAGTGTTAATGCTACACCACTGCCTGCCTGCAGAAACAAGGCTCGGAGCCAGCCCTTCCTACCAAGCAGTGTGGGCAGAACCAGTGCGCCCCCTGTGGCTGTCAAGGAGAGTGACGCATCGTGACCAGCGTTTACTTTGACTGTGTCTCGTGCCTGCCAGTGCCTCTCTGCCTCTGCTAACAACAGGAGGGAGGTCAGACCAGAGGAAGGAGAGTGGGTATTTGTCTGGACAGTCCATCAGTGAGCAGAGCTAAAGCCAGAGGAGCCCCTCTTCAAATGGATTACCAGCCATAAATAATCCCTCATTTTACAGCACAGGAGATAAAACCAAATTCATTGCTCTTACTCACATTCTCTGCATGTGTTCTGAGCTCAAAATTCATGTAACTAAGAGAAAATATTGTGTGTTTAAGCTCCTGCACGAGTCGAATTGAGAACACAATTCTTCCTGCTCAGGGGAAACGTGTGGGCCTTTCTGTAATGAAGACACAGCTTTTGTAATTGTTAGAGAGAAAAGGCGCAAGATGACCTTGAGCACGTTGTATGGAATTAGAGTGTGTGTTAATGTGGGTGGCTTTCATCAAATTCAATCCACTTGCCCTTGGATAAAGCACTGTATGTTTTCAGACACTTCAAATGAGTTCCCTTCATGCTGTGTTTCAGAGACAGTCATAGACATTGTATGAGGCACTTTATTTGATGTACAGTATGTGAGTTTTTATTGAAATGTGGAGAATAAAAATGTGATGCTTTTTGACATAATCTTCTTTCTCTGTCTCACTTTTCTAGTCATATTCTGAAACAATAAATCAGAAATGGAACCCTGCTTCTCGTGTGAGTGTTTTTTATAAACGCAGTGCCATGCTGAAGCGATGGGTCTGTTTTTGAGGCTGAGGTGTATCAGTTTCCAGATGCATGCAGTGCTAGTCACGACTGCTCTCCATCCTTATTATTTATTAATGGAAGAGTCTGTCAATAGCTAAATAAATAAGTAAGCACTCTATTGCTGTTTGGCTGCCACAGCAGAAACTGATTGACAACAGCACACCATTTCTTCTGCTGATCCCGAGAACTTGTGAACCTTCCCCAGGTTGCAGCACATTGTCTCAGGTGGTGATGATGAGTTTTTTTGTTATTTGCCTACAACTACCAGGCCTCTTTTGTCAGATCCTCCCTCTGCTTTCCACAATCATATCTCCCTGGCAACAGAGGCCAGTGTGATGCAGCCCGTCCCGCCAGATGTCCGTCTTCCTCATGATGTGTCTCAAGTGTCCCACTAGTGGCTGCTATTTTGAAGAGCTCCACACTCGCTACTTAACAGTGTGTGTGATGCACAGCGGTCAAGCAAAAAAATTATTAGGCAGCTGAGCCCCCTCTCAGCTGATGTTTGATTAATTTTTGGGTGTATTCTGTCAGGAGGAAAGAGGGAAATTTAATGTCTTCTTTTCTTAAGTTTTATTCTCAGTCTAAAGGTTTGTTTTTCCTTAAATATTATATAATATTATATATTATTATTATTATTGTGTGTATATATATTGTTTACTGATTTTAACATCAAAAATGTCATTGCTGGCAAGACATACTTTTTGTTTGAGAATTTAAAACCTTTTAGATGGAACTATTGGGTATTTAAATATCGTAATTAAAGTCAAATAATTGTCCTTTTACATATCTAACATTATTAGGCAATGGGTCTCGATACTTTGATGTATGCATACAACTGTAGACTGTTTTCACAACAATGATATAATCTTCTCAGTGTATCTGAAAATGTGTGAAACTGAATTAAAATCGTTATAATCATAATTTGTAATCACTATAAAGTAATGAAGATCAGATTGAATGTTAGTTGGTTTTTTGGTGTAAATATCAGAAGCATTCGTTATTATTCCTATTCTTACTCTCATTGCTTATTGTTTATTTGCATCCATGGTGATTTTTACCTTGGCAACAAATTCTCTTTCATAAATCCATGTTGAACAATTCCAATATAAAAAACAAATGTTTAACTCTTATACCACATACAGTTCATAAGTTATGTCAGTAATCGCCACCATTTGTAGCAATACCGCATCATGATAAAATTACATAACACCAAACATATGACATATAAAACATGAAAGCATGAAAAAGAATAATCTTGATTCATTTGAAGCCATACTTCAAACAAAATCAAAGAATACTTATTTTGCAGGCCTATCTTCAGGAATAATCTCTTGTAGTTGCTTCTTTTAATACTTTTTGCAAGAATGAGATATAAAGTATGGCAGAACATGCCAGTAAGACATGGCTCTGTACCAAGTTGTTTAGTTTGTTTTTCAGTGCCCTATCTTTGCTAATGTCATGTAACTCAACCTTACTTTTACTTTTACTTCGTATCTACGTGCTGCCATATATTCTTGTTTCAGTAACGAACCATATAATTAACAGAGCCTTCCTCTGGGTAGAGCACAAAAGTATAGCTTAAAGTGGAATAAACCCTTCTAGCTAACTCTGCAGGTGTAAAATAGAGAAAACAAAATGGTGGAGTTACATCAAACCTCCTAAACTCAATAAAAGTGAATTTCTGAGTAGTTGGAACTATTTCAAAGCATATTGTGGTTACTTAATCTGGCTCTTGGAAGCAAACTAAGAGGGGAGTTAGACCGGAAAGTTAATGAGGCTCTGATCCACAGATCTGTTTTAACTCTGCCAGTCGCAGACAGACGGCAGTGTGAGTAATGTAAACCCCAGTCAGTCTGGCTTGTTCTTTTTCAGATTCATTACCAGCCATGTAGACAGCTGAATCCCCACTGGGTGGCAGTGTTTGCATAGCTTATTTTGAAGTCCTGTAAGACATTCAAGTCACACACTCTTCACTGGAGAGGCTGCGCTGTGCATGGCGGCACGTGAGTGAGTGTGCTTGGCAGAGTGCAAGTACCCAGTGATCTTCTGTAGCTGGTGTGTGCAATTCTTTCCAGAAGTGGTAGGAATGTGACTCCACGCTTTTTCATCCAACTTGGCATCCCGTCTCTTTCCCTCTCCACGGTACCCTACCTGCTCTGAATGTGTTTGCCATCACACTTCCTCTTTCATCAGCAACCAGTTTTCTGTCCAGAGGGCACAGCTCGGCCCGCAGCAGAGAATTTTGCAACATGTTTATTATGAGTCTGCAGTGGCCACAGGTTTGAGCCTGTGCTTAACACAACAGGTGCCCAGGTCACGTACTGCTCACATTGATATCGATATACCCTGACTGCGTGGTCAGCTGGTTGCCATTGGTGCCCAAGCACTTGTTTGCCTACAGCAGTAAGCAGTGATATGACTCAAAGGCCATCAGCTAATGCACCCTCAACAACCAAACATCCAAAGGAGGTGATTGAAATAACCCATTTTCAGTAAATATGAACTGTTTGTCTGGGTTGTTTTTCTGTGCCTTTGTCTGGTTCCTGTGAGCAGGTAAAACATGTCAGTTCCTGTGATGTGTTTAGTTGTTTATTTCTCTGACCAGGGAAAGGCTGAGTCACAGCAGTCCCTCTCGCTAAGTAAATGCATTATCGAAAGCCTTTATCACAGTCTAGCGTTCATTCTCTTCTCATATGTTTCTTGTTATTACTGGACTTTTATGTCCAAAAGGGAAATCAGGCTTGGGTGGAAAAGAGACAGGAATTTTGAAATATCTTTTTATGACTCATGGCACTACGACACAAATAAATAGAAGAGGAGGAGATTTGTTTTCGCAAGTTGCTTTTTTTTTTTTTTTTTACCATCAGTGTGGCTTTGAGGCAGAGTGTGACTTCAGAAAGCCACATGTGACTGGGGCTGTGCTGGGGAAGGAGTGGCCGTAGAAGACATGTATATAAGATAGAAAAACTGAGTGAATAGAAGTCTGTATTTCCGCATCTGCTTCTCTCTTTCTGTATTTCTCTGTATTTTCTTTCAGCAGTTCCCCTGGATTACATTAGAACTTAACAGAAATGACATGAAAGAAATGACTGATTTGGCTAAACTCGCCTGTATTTACATCTGTCAAGACACTGTAGGAGGGTGAGAAACTGTTCCGGAGAAAGTACGAAGGGAGAGAAATCAATGCTCGGCTGAAGAGGAATGCTGTTTGAAATATTTCTTTGAGGGTGCTCCGGCAGTAATAATGGATGTCTGATGTGACAGTGCATGTGCAATTTCAATTTCAGACGAAGGCCCAAGGGAGAAGAACTGCATGTTGTCGGTGTACAAGCTGTGTTTGCATGATTTGGGTATTTCTGTGATCTCCGAAGAGGCATGCACACAGATGAACAGAAAGCCTCTGTTGTACATATTTAACAGCACGTGTAAACCCAAAAAGTAGCATGCTCTTGAGTGAACTGGACTTGCAGGTACCACTGATATATTGTATTGTGTTCTGTTTCCACATTTTGCTCACAAAGCATCAAGTCTACAATTCAAGGAGAAAAGCAAATGAGACTTTTATACATAAACAGCAAAACAAAGGCAACAGGTCCCTTAAGGGGAGAATTAGAACAGTTAACTTTGTGAAAACATCCTGCCGTATTTTTATATTAAAACTTGTCTAATTCTTCAAATTGTTTTAGTTAAGTAGAAATAATGTTGGAAATTAGCAGCTACTAATTTAACAAGCCCTTGATCTGCATCCCTGTGGAAATTTGAACAATAAATGATTATGTCTAGAGGCGGCTGACTCTGTGTGTGTGTGTGTGGGAGAGAAGAAGCCTGGGCGGCCAAACAGCAATGTGAAGGAAGGTTGCTAGAAGGTTGAATAAGAGTCTTTATTGGAGAAAAAAAAAAGTGGTGTAAAGAGATGACTAATTCTGCGTGGGAGGTCAGCCTGTCCCTGATCATCCGGCCAAGAGCCACCCCAGCACAGGGCTGTCACAAAGTCACCTTCTTCCTCAACCCACTCCGTCCTGCCATGGATTGTCAGCGTTTTCCTGTCATGCTGTGATCTGCTGGTTCTTATTCATTAATTTAGTCCTGCCACACTCAGTCTAGTGGGAAGGGGAACACCTGTAAACTCGAAGGATTACTGATTTTCATATGCCGTTTTACTTGAAGGTTTTTATCTCTTTCTAATCAAGTTTGCTTGCAGTATTCCTGATTAACTCTAAGATGTAAAACTTTTCAAACAAGCACGAGCAGTCACACTTTGTATTTACGAGAATTTCTTTACAATTCTGGCAGTTAAGTCCACAGGCAATTACCTGCTGAATCACCCATATAAGGTATGCTCCTTTTTATTTTATCCAAAACCAAGTGAAGATCAGTTTCTAAATACTGTAAAGGATGATATAGTAGATCCAGACAAAGGTATACCTATGTACCTGTAATTATTTGTTCCTGGATATCTGTGAATATGTATACTGACCCTTTCTAAATCATTGATTTATTCTAATTTCCAATTTTGGACAGCTGTTCATTGTTAAAACATCTGGAATAACTGTACAACTGTGCAGCTGTTAGAAATTAATCGGGGGAGGAAATATGAGTCATTTGAGAGTGATGGACTCGTAGTTCTCCATAAGGTACAGCATTTCAGCTTACCAGCTTACCATGTATGTGTTAGCTAATAATTTGACATATGGATGTGAATATTAATGTGATAAAAATGTGCTTTGAACATGATGAATTTAATTTCTTTTTTGGTGGCTTCCGTGGCCCGTCTTGTGTCACTCAAGAGCTAATGATGCTTTTCCAGTAAAAATACTAATAGCTAAAGATTAGTAATTGGTTTTGTGACATTACCACCTGATTTAGAGTTAAGAAGAAAAAGATTCAGTAAGACGGAGGTCAGCATGCAGATTCACACATAAAGGACTAATTACTTGTTATTTAACGCAGTATCTAGGAGTATGCTCTCAAGAAACATTTATGTGTTTAATTGTAATCATTGTTATATTTTATATTTTAGATATTCATTATTCTGATTTTCTTTTACTTTGTAACCTTAATTAACTTAATTAACTTTGTAACCTTAACCTAACTAAAAGTAACATGTTGTATACTTTACTCTTAAGGGCTTCCAACAAATGTGTTCTTTATAAACACTATTATAATTTCATTAAGTCATCATGAGCCTATTGTTTACTAAGATCTCATTAGCAATCTTTTTTAAGTGTTACTAAAGATTTTGGTATGAGTGCTGTAACATAATTAAGAAACACAATAAAAACACCTTTTGGCACTTTAAACTGTCCCAGCGGTCCTCAGTGTGGTAGTTAATGTGATTCTTGTTTTCTCTTCATTCTCAGGCAGAGAAAAGGAGAGAAACCTCACAGCTCTTTCTTATTCTGGTGAACCTGGACACCCACCCACCAACAACAGAGTGCACAATGTTAAAGGGAATCCTAACAGGTGTCACTCAATAAGGTTGGTTTATGTAAATATGATACATGTTACCTCTAAGGGCAAAAGGTTTATATTGTGAGGTAGAAACTTCGAATAAAAACAAATCTTAGCATGTTCAACATCTATACAATTGTGGCTGTGCTGATTTTTGAGTGAAAGAAACCTTTTGCTCAAAAAACAATAAACTCCCTGAACCATGCTAATGCTGTGCGTATTTTGGCTTAATTGCCATTTGCTTTAGATGTGGACCTCCTTATCTTTACAGAATATTTCTTGTTACATGAAGTCCTCGGGCTAAACATATTTTTACCCTTGAGACCACTGAGTAATAAGTGGAGCACTTACCATTGTTTTTTTTCTAAGGATCTGGCCACTTTAGATCAATTTATCAAAAGAGATGCATCGGGTACATATAATGTAATTCACGTAATTTACCTCTTCTAATCACATGTTGCCAAAGACTGCTGAAAAAGACAAATGTTCGAACTTTACCAAGTTAATCATGGATATTAAAATCAGGTTGACTATAAATGCCAGTGGTGTTCAAAGTCTTGGTTCTGAACAGTAAGAGTTTGTGTACTGCTGGAAAGGAGTTCAGCATGTAGAGTCTTACAGTGCAGAGCCAATGGCCACTCATCTGTAGAGGGACCCTCACTCAAGAGGATGGTGACTATACCCTCAGAATGTCTGATTATCAATTTAATGAAATTCTTAAACCAGTACATTCATGTTGGCCAGGCTGCTGAAGGGTCCTTAAGCAAAACACTGAGTCCCTGTGTGAGTCCAAGGTCACTGCTTATTAAAGTTTTCACTTCATTGTTAAAAAGTAATTATTCATTATTATTGACAAAGATGCAGTCTTATGTGCTCATGATTGATTAATTTATTGATAGGAAATGATACATTACATAGGGTTAATTCATGCATGCACATTACTGAAAATTAGTTCAGGAATGATTCAAATAAAGCTGAATAACTCAACATACTGCTATAACTGCTGATACGGGGTAAATATCAGGATTCTCAGCAGTTTCAGGATGTTCCCTGAGCTCTTTTCCTGGCAGGAGTGGATCAGTTTTCATCAGCACTGGACAGGTAGCCTTTGCCTGACACTGCTGCTCTGATAAACCTTCAAAACCCAAGACTTTCATCTACATGTCAAGGAGTCTTCCGTGCTCCAGGATATGGGTTTACTGTGATATTCCCTCTCAAATGTAGAGAGTCATTTTTAATGATGTTCATCAATATTTTGTCCTCTGGATAACATCTAGGGCATGTTACGATTTCTGTTTCTGTATGCTTAATAATGATCAGGTTCATAGAGTGCAGTAATGTATACTGTATGCAGCCAGGCTCTTTGGTTTGCATTGTACATCATGTATTTCTTACCGCAGAGGATTTGGGTCAATCTTTTGTTTTCTTTACTTTTTCTGCATTGATTGAATTACATAAATGATTTACTCCACAGAAACTGCTGTAAAATGTCTTCTAGCCAATTAAATAAAATTACACTGCTGTAATTATTTCAACATTTCTTTGGTCACTTTCCCTCTCTTTCTGATTCTAGTGCGTCTTTATCAACAGCTCTTTTACTCCACCCTGGTTCAGATGTGTGTTTTGCCCCCTAGCGACCATGGCTGTAGACTGTTACCAGTGGTGCTGTTGCTACAGTAACAATCTAATGCCACGGTCACCATGGAGACAGCGGGAGAAATATGATTGGCTGTGGTAACCACTGACGTCCTCCGTGGTTTGATGATGTTGGTGATGCAGCCTTCAGTAGTGCTGGGCTCCGAAAAAGAAACTTCATACAGTACAGCAGCATCTTCCCACTCAGCTTTACTCTTACAGTCACAAAGGTGAATTCTATCACACAGAGCCGAGGTTTGCCAGACGTCAGTAGCCATGACTGTAGACTGTTACTGTACTTTGGAGGAGTTTTAGCAGTAAGCAGTCTAGAGCCAAGGTATTGATGCACTGACTGATATAACAGAGCAGTAGCATAGAATTGAATGAGACTGCAGAGTAAGAAAGCTGGTAACAACATGCAGAGGGAAAGGAGGGGTGTGCAGAGTGCGAGAGACACCATGATGCTGCCCTTTGTTCAACAATTAAATGCCATCTATAATTGCATTACATAAACAAATCATGGTGTAAAAGGGCAAAGGAAAAAAGAGCTTTTTACTGCTCTTTACAGTTGCCTGGCATATCACTGTGGCGCACTACACAGCCATTAGCCAAATCAGATCATATACTATGACACAGTGCTCACAGCAGCACATATCATAGCCTTCCCTTCCAGAGGCCTTAGGCTATGTGTGGCCAGACTACCGGTTACATAGCCCACTTGTTGTGTTTGTTGTATTGATTTCCATGCCGATTATCTATGAGTCAGCCACAGGATATGGACAGACGGGAGCACAGGGTAGATTGGTCGCTTATGCAAGCTCAACTGAATAACTCTAGGACTGACGTCAGCAGTCAGGAAATTTGAGTGATCACAAGCACTCATCTGATGTTCATGTACTGGCAGTTTAAAGCCATGTAAAGTAGTGATTTGTGCATTTTTAAGAGTAAGGAAGCAGATAAAGGAGAGCTGTGGGTGGGCTAGTACAGAAGTTGCCACCAAAGTGTCACCAAAGGTTACCACTGGCTTGGACGTGTTCCTGAGTCATATTTTAATCTGCGTCTGTATCCAGTGGTGTCACGACCAGTACTAACATGAGTAACAGTTATCTAAGTAAAGCTCTAATTCATATGTGAAAAAAAAAATCCAAAAATCTTTTTTAATTATTAAAACTAGATCAATTTGTTTTGTAACTAAGTATTTGGACTTTTTCACTTCACTGTCCATGGTCCTGAAGAGCATCCACTGACCGACAAACACAGCTGGCCGAGTTTCTGCTGCTGCGTAAGCCGTAAATATCCCTACAGATGCGCCTCTCTATTTGTAAGAGACATACACATGTTAGGTGGAAGTCAGAAAGTTTGAAATACTCCTCTTGTTAAACTATCAAACTGGTCAGAAACATGCGTGGATGACAAAGTAAAGGGTCTCCAAGGCCACGCTAATGAAATCCTCTATAACATTTTAAAATATCTAAAATATTTATTCCATATGTAGATATAATTTCGGGTGGTTCACTGATTGTAGAGACACAACTCCGCTAGTTGTTAGTACTTGTGTATTAGAAAATCTGCAGCTTCATAGTTTGTCAAAAGCCCATGCAGGTCAGCCCACAGACCACGTTCAGCACCATGGACAGCGCCACGCTCCTTCAGCTGGTTCTTCTAGCTCTCTGAAAGATCTTCGAGAGAAGAGTACACAAGTCGTTTAAAGCCTCTGTGCACCCGGACATCAGGGCTGAAAACTGTGGGAAAGGGTTATTGAACCATGCTCATTGTAATTCTGGTCATAGCCCCCTCCAGGAGTTACACTGGGGAGTTTTCATCAGACCCCCGGGCCTTCCCACCCCCTCACCTCCTTCATCTCTCCACCTCGTATACAGACACATCGCAATGCAGGTTGTAGACGTATATAGGCGACTGGCACTGTGTCTTTAAAGCTCTCTGATGGGTGATTGGGAGTCGTCTGCATGTGCGCAGGAATGACGCAAAATTGACTTCATCTCAAGAACGCGTCACGATGTCATTTATACATTAAAAAAAAAAAAAAACGAGAAAAAAAACTGAGAGGAGAGAGGATCTCTGCCTGCCAAAGTGAGGGATAATAGGTCACTTTATTTAAAGTAGGTCTTTCCACCAGGGGGTAGGGGGAGCGTACATCGTTAAACTGATGGATTGATACCCTCCGGCTGATTCTGAGTTCTTTGTTTTATATTTTGGTCCCTGCTTAACCCTAACAAGCATCACACGAGTACATGTTGTAAGTCCAAGGAGCAGCCCGTTCGGACACGTCCCACATAGGCTGACTGATACCCTTGAAAAATAAAGAAATGAACGGCATGTCGTGATTCGCTTCCTATCTGTGGGGATGCAGCCTGGTTAACATGCAGTCAGCGCAGCCTACACCCTACAAGACATTCTCTCCTTTTTTCACAGTTGTCACTGCCCATGTGCGCCAAAGTGACTCACACTGCAGTAACTTCCAGCCTCTGTAATCTACCGTAGATTCACGAAATGGCACGCAGGGGTAAATTCGTGAATCAAGAAAATAAAATAAAAAATAAGCGAGCTTACACAGCTTTGACAAAGGTCTTCATTGTTGTGGTTTTTCTTGCTGCACGTGGATCAAGACAGCTATTGGCATCGATATGTAGAAGACAAAAATTGGCACAATTAAAAAGAAAAAAAACTTACCTCTTGGTCTTCATCGGTCCAGCTGATCTCTTCAGTTTACGACTTGATCAAACTATTACAAAAGCATAGTTTTACCATTTCCCACCTGCTCAAGTGCTAACTTGGTGGCGGCATATTTGCTCATATGTGATCCTATCTGTATCCTATCTAACCACACTGTCGGCTCTGGTGCGTAATTTCGGCTGAAGTAACTCGAATCTTGATTTATTTTTTAGTCTTGCTTCTCGCTCTTGCACCTCGGTATCTCATGAAATTCAGCGGGCTGTCCCGGTGATCTGCTCTTATAGACATCCCGTAGTACTAGTAATGGAGATGGGAGGGGACACTCATTCATTCAGAAGCATCACCTACATGGACGATGTACGTGGACTCTTACGTCATCGAGGAAATTTAGTCAACAGGAGGACGCTCAGGGTTCCGTGAGGGGAGGAAGGAGAAGGAAGCATGACAGGGGGTGGGGGAGGGAGTGTGTAGGGGTGATGGGGACAATCTTTGGCTTTCTATTGGGTACAGTAATGCTTCCCTCTAGTCCTGCTTGTATTTGTCAAGCACGTTTCAGAGCAGAGGATTAATTGTCCCCCAGGAAATTGCTTTAGAGGTGTACAAGCCTGTGTGCCAAAGCGAGGCTGGAACAGGAAATCTTCTAGAGAAAAGCAGAAAAAGTTAACTGAAGAATTAGTCACTTGGACCCTCCTGTTGTTGGCTTATTCAACTATTTGTCTTGACTTGTATGTATGATAAGCCTGTGTGTTTATGTCAAGTGGATGATCAGTAGTTCATTTCCTTCTTTGAAGCTCTTATGAAATACGTGCCCTCCTCTCCTCATCAGAGAATAATTACAAGGATCAAACCATGGCACCATGGAGCTGTGGGACTCCACTGTATCTGCTCCATCTTGCCTTTAAAGGGGTAGTCCAACAATTTAGAATGGCACCTTTGTAAAGCTGGGAGGTTGGGGAGAAAACAGATCCAAAAATAATGGTTAAATCAAAGTAATTAAGACTGAGATAGATAGACTGAGACTCTTAGCCCAGATCTCACATTTCACACAATGCAACTTGATAGCTTCTTCCATTAAAGACCTCACACATTCAGTTTCAGTTATAAATTTGAAGTCTCTGGCCTTCACGGATGTGACAAAGCTCCTCCAGAGGACATTAAAAAACTGTTCCAGTCCAATCCAGGCTGTACAGTCTACTCTCCTGACCCAGACCCCAGGAAGGGCATCAGGCTTTTAAGCAAATTTGACAACCGTGTAATGACAACGTCATGTTACATTGTAAAAGAAGCAGCTGTAAAAGGGTGGATAAATTTTTTTGAGCGTCACAACCCCTGTAAAATTATTTGTTTCATTATCTGATCCATTCAGTCCGATAACATTTGGAAAGTGTTGATGAGCCGCCCAGTTAAATTTTCTCCCCATTCATGTTAGTAGAGTGCTAAACTAGACGTTGACCAGCTTGACTGGCAGAAGTCTCTGGTGTGCATTCTGTATGGGTTGCAGTATGCACTCATCTGGATAATTTATTTACAGCGCCCCTGAACAGCTTTCGTAGGAATGAACAGAACCCCGTCTCCACATCCATGACAAGTAAACTGATCTTCATGTGTAGAATTGGTGCGGTGCCCCATTTAAAATTCTGATGTATGTGAGAAGCGGTGGAGAACAAATACTAAATCAAATGTGAATGGATTTTGCTTTTAGGCAGACAGTTGATCAGTTAAACATCAGACCAAAACTTTTTCTCATGCTCTTTGAAACCATTTTGGTAAGATATTTAGGTGATAGAGTGGAGTTTTAGACGCTGAAGAAAAGAATCTCTGTAAAAAGTGAATGAATGGACATTTGTTTCCAAAGACAAGTTTTCTAAACTCCTCAACAGACCTTTCTCACAGCAGACATTTTGGCTTGTCATAGAAGCAACAGCACATATGTCCCTAATGACGGTAACACTGGCTCCATTCCATCCACTAAGCCAGTCAGTGGCTTATTAATGCCTTATTCAGGTCATCAGTTACACCTGTATTTAACGAGTGCTAATGTCCGATTTGAGAAAAGTCTGGGGTCTCTACGTAGCATTAATTAGCTGTCTCTGTTTGGATATTGAAGAAATTCTTTGTTTGGGGAAACTCGTGATTAAGTCAGAACCTGGAAGTCAACAGAAGCACCGAGTTCAATAGTTTATGTAGTTGCAGAGTCTCAGGGCTGCCAGACGCAGACAAGTTTGGATAATGATTCAGCAAATAGAAACACATGAACCAAAACTCTGAGGGAACCCTTCAGGGCTCATTGCTGCCTCTCTCCCTCTAGTACTCTCTTACTCTATCACTCTATTTCACTCTGATTATCACCTCCATATTCCTTCTCTGACCCAATCAGACAAATACTTCCTCCCCTTTTGACACTTTTATCCCCAACAATTCCAATTCCATTAGAGAGAATGCAAATACAGAAAACAGCATTTCTTGGGGTACATTTTAGCACTCACCACATACCTCTGTTATTTTCTGGTTTTGCTTTATTTCATTGTCATATTCTGGATACTTTCCCCTATCCAGGACCCTAAAAATGCTTTAAATAACCCGTGTGTAGGATTTAGTGGAATCTTGTGATGAGGTTACAGATTACAACCACCTGATAATCACCTTAATCTCCTTCCAAACATATAGGAATATAACTCATCTACCTACCTATCTTTATCTACAGTCATTGTTTGGTTTGTCTAATCTAGGCTACTGTAGAAACATGGCGGTTCAACATGGTGGACTCCAGGGATGAGTGCCCTCTCCCTCTGTGGGTAAAAAAGGCTCATTCTAAGGTAACAAAAACACAACAATTCTTATTTTCACGTCATTATACACAAATTAAAATGAATGTTATATTCCTTGTCTGCCATTAGATCCAAAATGTAATATACTGGGCCTAAAAACTAAAAAAAAAATGACTAAAAAATTATGATCTCATGTAAGGCCATAACCTTCTGATAAGGGCTCACAAGTAAAGCCAACAAGCCAAAACATGTTGGAACCACCAAATTAAATGATTGGAATAATTTCATCAGTTAAAACAGTTGTTATTTAGGGTTATTTTATACAATATCATCAACATATGTCTTTACGTACTTCCTGAAACTTGTTTTGTGTGTAGGAGGTGTACAGGAGTTAATGACAGCGCCAAATAAAACATTCATCATACTAAAAACAAAATGTAACTAAGACAAAGGTATAAACAGTATGTGATTATATAAAGATCTCTGATAAGGCGTTCACAACATGTTGCTATCTTTGCAATATCTTCCTTCTTTTTCTGCTTTCTCACGTACTTCTCTCCTTCTCATAGGTGCTGTTCTTTGATTGGCTGCTGTGTGTGAGTGTACAAGTGAGAAAACTGCAGTTAACAGAAGAGGGAGGGAGCGACAGTGATGATTCACTTGTTTAGTGTAAGCAGGAGAGCGACAAGGAGGAGGTAAATATCTACAGGAGAAAAGAACAGTTACACAGGATGGGCTGATGAACCAACTATACACAGACATTATATTAAACAGGGACATCACACGTGACAAGTGTGACTGGCCATGGGCACACCACAGTATGTGACTGACAGGTAGTTGATGAGTTCATCACATGGAGGTCTGAAGCTCAAGGATTATCATGTTACCAGTGTGGCCAGGGCAGCTGTCTCTTCACCTGAGTTAAATGGTTTATTTTGTGTTCAGGATGTCCATGGGCAAGACAAAATAACAGGAACGCCTTACAGTATAACAAAAACCCAATACAACAAACTATGGCCCCCAAATTTGTAGTTACACAGTCTCAAATTGAACATTATGAGCTCCACAAACACTGGATAGTATTTTCAGTTGTTGCACTATATTGTATTATATTGCACTATATGCTGTGGTAACTTTAATGTATTTGCTACAAGTGGTTACATTTGTAGAATGTGTTGTGCTGATCACTGGTTCCCAAAGGCAAATATGCACTGATCCAACTCTGCCAATACAGAGTACCAGTGATACCAGTTTCTTTTCCCCAAATTCAAAATCTGTATACCACAATTTAATGTGGTATATATATCATGTGCTATACAGTATACAGGTTATTTGAGGGCAGGGATTGCTGTAACTCTAAAAACTGAGTAAGTGACCCAGAATGACTAAAGGAATGGACTTTATAGTGGAGACTCTGATTTGTATGACATTTACAAAGAAACTGTATTGATGTATGTGGTTATGTAATTCCTGAAAACCAATTCACTTAATCAAATTGGCACTGATACTGACACAGAATTAATTTACTCATTTAGTAAATGTGATGGAAGATCCCACTAATGATTTAATGATATTAATCATTTAGTTTTAGGTTTCTATAAGCTATCTATTCACCTTCACACCTCCCTCCACATACTCATTAAATCCTGAAGCACAACTCCCTAAGAGGTCCAGAAAGTCATCTCTAGAAGAGAGACCTGAAGATGTGATGAGTTATACAAACTAATGAGCCAAACATTAATAAGTCATACAGAATCAAAGGTAGTGTTGGTTGGTACTCTTACTCACACAAATATCAGAACCAGCTATCAATGTTCTCAGTGAGGTATCATGAATTAAGTATGAAAAAGTAATACGTCACTGGGAGTGAAAATCTCTTCATGTTCTTATGCTCCCCTCTGCCCCCCATTTTTACCCTAAGGCTGTATTTCACAAGTCTTTGCTTTAGATTGCCTCCTTTCTTACATGTACGGGAGTATCATCTCCAGTTCCCCCACCTCAACCCACCCCCTGCTTTAACTTCTTCCCTAGAATAAAAAAAAATCTGCTCTCCAATGCAGCAGTTGCATGTGTCAGAGAGAGAAAAAGACAAAGAGACAGATAGCTGGAGAAAAACCAGAAGGGAGGGACTGTGGTGATGGCACTCTGTTGTCCAAGGAATGTCTCTGTACATACTGTCTGATCCATTGTGTCATACTCATTTTTATAATGCAAGTGCAAGTGATGCCCCCCGCAGACTTTTAATTTTATTGCTATCCTTCATGCTCCTTCTCTATCCATTTCCCCATCCCTTTCCATCAGGCTTGTATCATGGGTATCATTTTGCAGGTAGAAAGAAAGGGAGAGAGACCCAACAGGACTCAGCATTCACCTGCAGAGTGCTGCTCTCCAGCCCCACCTCCCCTCCTCTCCCCCCTCTCTCTCTCTCACACACACACCACTAATCAGTATTCTGCTTTACCACTCTTCCTCTTCCTGCTCATTCCCCCCTCTTTTTCCTTCCTTTTTCCTTCCCACTCACTCTCTTTCCTTCCTTCCTTCCTTCCTCCTCTCTGTCCCTCATTCTACCACAAGCTGCATAGTTTTACATGCACTGAGGCGCAACATTGACAATGATTCAGCCTGGTTTCCAATCCGCAGCTTGTTAGAATTGAGGGCCTAGAGCCATGTCAACAGTGGTGCTACAGTGCATTGTCAAAACAGAGAATTACCCCTTGCCCAGTGCAACAATAAAAAACAGCAATGAGGGTATTGTCCCCATTATTTGCTGTTTCACATACCATGAATTATGGTATATGTTTTGTGATGCATATGTATTTGCTTCACATGAATATTTATTTGGGAGCTCATTTGATTACAGCATCCCTTTCATTTACATTGACATAAAACCCCTTACTTCATTCTCACCACTGCTCATGAATCTTTCATCACACCCCCCTCTTCCTCCTCCTCCTCCTCCTCCTCCTCCTCCTCCTCCTTAGCTCTCCCTCACCCCCGTCCCTGTTGGAAAGCCAGTGTTAGTGGGTGAGAATTAATTAAACAGGATCACCCGAAGGCAGTTTGAGTCCGCCATACGTGACTGTTCATTCACCGGTACAGGTGTGGGCTCTGTACAAGAAAAAAAAATGTCTTTGTAGTCCATCCGAATATGTCGTCCTTCCAGCCAGTGCATCGTAATGCCTGATGTTCATTCATTTTCTTTTAAGTCAGATGCAGCATGTAAAGTTGATGCTGTCCTGCCTTGTGCGCATGGATACAGTACGTTCGTCACTGAGCATTTTAAAGCAGAGCACTGTTTGATTGGGGTATAGACCTGGAGTCCTTCACTGACTCACTGAGGATAAATCAGATAAATTTGGACAAAGTCGTCAGTCTGACTCAGCTGATCACGATTCTTCTAACCAAAGAGTTACTAAAAGAGTAGCACATTTTGGCGAATAGTTCAGCGCTGGTGCTGTCCTTACTTTTATACCTGCCATTCTTTAAAAACTCTAATCTTTCATTCATGTAAATATTTTAGGTTGTCTGTTGTGTGAATGTGCAGCATACAGCACAATAGTGTAGTTTATAAGGATGTGATGGGAAGTGAGAACCATGGCATCAGGGAAATACAGCAGTCTTTGATGTAAACATATTCTCTAATGGGCAGAGAAGAAAGAGAGGGTGAGGAAATAGGAGAGTGAGAGAATGAGCTTGAAATGAAACCCAGAAACACTGTACGATGGGTTTCAATAAAATAACTGCTATAAAAATTTCAAGGCACCCAAATTCTCTTTAGCAGCTTGTCTTGAAAACCAACACACCGTATTTCTCTTATCTGGCTGTCTTTTTTGTGAAACTTTCCCACAGTCCCCAGATTCTTTCTGTTCCTCTTCTGTAGATCTCCCTTTGAGATGTTTCCTTAAATATGCATATTTAAGGGCCCCCTGCTGGTTGTAAACACATACTGCAAGCGGGTGCTCATATGAATGGTATCAAACAGTATTCGTCATTCTGTCTCACAGGAATACATTAAAAATGTATCATACGGAGCAGTACAGTAGCAGCAGGTTTTACACATACAGTTTGCTCATTTATCCTGATGGAACCGTGTCAGACAGCAACTTAACACATCTGTTCTCTTTAACTATAGTTCAGTTTAGTCACATGGAGCACCGTGACACTTTAGCTATTCCACTCTGGCCTCCACACCCCAGTCTTCCTCTCCCCATCCATCCTTCCCTGAGCTGTCCACACACAGCGCACATGACTCATCCAGATGACTCACCCCCACCCCACCCCCCTCCCCCACATGCACACACTCAGACATCTTTGTATTATCTCCCCTGGCTAACCTTGACAGAGAAACACAGAAAGGTGCTGGTATTGTAAGACGTAGCTGGAGATCTGCTGCTTCATGCCGCCTCCGTGTTTTACATAAGTGCCCCATGGACCAGGCCCAAAAATATTAGCATTTTAATAAATGTCTCAGCAAACATCACCCCTTTAAAAATAGCTTACGTTGTCAAATATACTTTGTGACCGTTGGCAAAAATGACAGTGTGAATACTTTTATTAAACCAATATGTTCACTTAGAAAGTGTTTTTTTCTCCAATGACGCATGACTATGTTTCCATTGCAACGTTCTATATATTTATATATTACAAAGGACAAATGCCAAATGTTCCATGATTTCAGCAACAAAAAAAACTAACCTTTTTGTAAAATGATTCAGCCCTTTAATAGCAGTGCACAAACCAGCAATCATTCTAGCAGAGTAGAATTAGGTGCTATTAAGTGTCATTACCAGGTGTCAATTGTTGCAAATGCTGACTGTTTCATTCATTTGTGTGAAAGTGTGGTCTGTTTGGGCATCTGAAGTTCACCACAAATTCAATTACTTGTTACTTTTGAACCATGCGTGTACTAAAAACTGAGACATATATTTCATGTAGTGAATGTTTTCCTAACCCTTGATTTCTTGTCATTTAAACTGCCAGAAAATAATGCTAAATAATAATAATAAATAATAAATATTTTTATATATTTACATTTTGTTTATTCTGAATTGTTGTTCCTTTCAGAAATCAAACATTTTTGAACACTTAGTGATCTACTTGTATCTCTAGTTTAATGTGGAATGTTTTCTCACAGAATGCTAAATTCATAAATAAGGTATTTTCTTGTAATTATGACTTTGAAAAAAAATTGCACTAAACCCAAATATATAGGACTTGTTCAAGAAGAGGCAGTGATTTAACCTCTTTCTTTCTACATGTTTAGACATCAGGCCCCCAATAGATGTCAGTGTTGGTCTGACAAAATTTTACTGACATCTCTGTACATTAAGTACATTGTAATATATCCAAATAAAGTATTTCAATAAGCACACAGAGAACAGGAATTTAAACTCATTAAGATTAGTTATTTAGCTTTTCTGCCCTCTCCTCAGGAAACCCAAGTCACAAGTCTTGTTTCTTCTCAATGACTTTGAAAGCTTTAGTCTCTCTGCTCGCTCCTCTTGGAGATAAAGATTTAATAAATGGAGGCTATTGACTTCCTGCTTTCATCTGTTCCAAACAACCTGGCCTCTGCTGATTCACATCTATTATTCATCAATACTGTATATTCCAGTATGAACAACTGCAATATGATGTATGGATACATCATACAAACCTTTGTGTTTTCAGCACCTGCAGTGAAATCATTCACGTTGATCTATATTTAATGCTACACATTGCAGGTGTGTGTTGCTACAACATGTTATTGTGTCAGCTGTTGACCTTGCTCCTATTTGGAGGTACCATACACTAGTTCTTTATATGTGTGAATTGTGTAAATCTGCTAACTTGTTGAAATCCGGGTTTGTTTCATTGTACATTCCTGTAGTGACTGTGTGGGTTAAGATTGCGGCTCCTAACTGCCATGGGAAGAGCAGATATGGCTGTGATATGAAAAGATTTAGTGTTACAATCGAAACCACTGCTGGTTGGCTGCAACACAGGTCACCACACACTCTGGGTGTGTAATCTATCTTTGGTCAACCTCACACAGGATATGCCAACACACACTTGAAACCCACTGAATGCCTTCCTTTTCAAAATCTGCTTTATACTTTACAATCTGAGACAGGAGGAGAGGGGGGTATATTATGATGATTTGCACTCGTGATTCTTCACTGCAAGTATTTATGACTGTTTGAGTACCATCCTGGAGCAGAGCATGGAAACCTTGGTTTTATTACAGTATATGGCACTTGACTCTGTGACAGTTAGGAAAGGCCACTGGAATTCTACATGTCCACCCTTCATAGATTTGTAGACTAGTTTATGCTAGTAGGGAACATTATTTGGCCAGAGTTAGGGTACACAGGATTCTCACATGATGTATGGGCCAACATTTTCTTAATACCAGGTCTTCTTCTCAACCAGAGAGTAGAGGCCTGGAGCTCAAGGTTTGGGTAGCAAAAGAAAGTCAAAGAAACAAGAGAAAGACTAAGTAAACAGACATCATACTTTGTTTGGATATTTACTTACAGTAAATGTTCCCTGTAGAGTTTTCTTGTAAACAAAGAAAAGGTATATTTACATTCAGTGTTTCTCACCAAAACACATTGTTCGTGCCCTTAAGGTCTAACATGTTGGGTAAATTTCCTTCCTCAAAAAACATTTGCTAAGTCTTTCAAATATTTAGAATTGTGCATTGTTTATATTCATGTTTCCTTGCATCTTTTCACTGACTTTGCTGGAGCATGGCTATATGTGTTGGCACATTACCATTACCAACTGTTGCAATACCATGAAAGGATGTGAATTTTGCCGACTATGTGCTCACAGACGTGCATCCTTGTGAGTTTGCACGATACAAGTAAAATGGGGAACTGTTTTGTTTGTACTGTATCATGCACATTGCTCCATAGTGCTGCTAGTGGTCATAAATGTCAGAGTAACTAACTTGCTGCTGAAGACGACGGTTCAGGTGTTGGTGAAAGTAGAAGTGGAAAAAAATTCAAAGCAACATTATGTAAGATTTGGTATTTGTTGCAATTTGGTGTCCCCAGTTGTCTTAAATATGGACAGCCTTTCACATGCATTTGTTATGGTTAGATTACTTGATGATCAAAAATTAGCAATTTGCAGCCTTTTATTCCACGAGGTTCTAACCAACGACTAAAGGTCAGTCCGAGATTTACTTATACGTCAGCTTCTCTCCTTTTGTCTTTGTACATCGCCTTTGCCATTTGCTACATCTGTATAAAAGCTGCCGAGCCCGATTACATTGCCCACTTCCCCTGTCTCAGGCTTTAAAACTTCCTCCTCCTCCCAGTCTAAAGCTCTTGTCCTGCCAGTGTAAACACTCCCCTGGTACTCTGAGCACCCAGTCCAGGACGTCCAGTATAGCTAAGCTAACTAGCTAACAACTGCTACATTTAGCAGCAGTTTACTTTACTGTCCATCAGAAAACTCTGTAAATCACCAAGAGCTGAGACAGAGCAGCTAGAGGACATCAGAGGGAAAACCAGAAAACACCACAGCCAGTTTCACCAAAATCAGTGACATCGTTGGTGGTGTGTGATTTAGTGCCATAAAGGGTTTACGCAATTGTTCCAAACTGGACCTGAAAGTTACATAGTACAAGAACAGGTGTACAGAGCACAGAATGGGAATGAGGCACCCTATTATAAGTCAGTGTAGCATCAAAATGATAGTGAATCTGTTCATTTAAGGTAGAAAAGTTACTTTAAGTTGCTTTCATTTTTACAGCTGACACTAAAAGAACTAGTCTGTAGAATTTAGTGGACAGCCCTATCAAGAACCAGTGTTTGGTTTGTCCATTCTGGGCTACTATAGGAATATGGCAGTTCAACATGGCGGCCTTCGTGGAGGGCAACCCGCAGCATCTGTAAAAGATAACAAAAATATAAAAGTTCAAATTTTCAAGTAAACAAAGTTATGTATACTGTATTCCATTTCTCAGAACAGATCCCAAATGTTACACACTGGACTTTTAACTCAAATATACTCAAGTGATAGTTACCATCGCTTATCATATGAACATAGGAAACCTTTTACACGTACCTTTTCAAAGAAAAATTATTTTTGGGTTTCTCTAAAGGTTCTTTAATAAGCAGCTCTGGAAAATGTCACATGATTTATAGTGACAATTTTCTTAATACTTTTCACAATTTCTTTAACAATACAAAAATGGCCTACTTTTAGATAAATAATGACATTTTGACCAAAAACATTTTTGACATCATTAAAGTCTTGGAAACAACAAAGTTACATTTGTGGGGTTGACTCATGAATTCCCATTAAAAAAGAAAGAAAACCAAAAGAAATGTATAGCTATACCATAAAATTATCTAAATTTGAGGAGGGCCATAAGGTAGATCCAAATAAATGACAATGTACATACTAATGAGCAGAAATATAGGACCTTGGGAACACATACCAGTGGTTAACAAAAAATAAAAAATAAAACTTGCTAAGGTGTCATTATATGGTCGCTTGAACAAGTATATATTTTCTGAAGAAGTCCTTGGGAAACAGTTGAAAGTTACAGAATAGTGACTGAAAAGTGAGATTAGAATATTGTATCGCACCTAGTATTGGTTAAGAGCCTAATGATTCATCGTTCCTCATTAATTAAACACAAGTAGTCTGGTGGGTCAACATTTCTGTCCAAGTCTGAAATGTGTACGTATATCGTATGTAACCATATAGTGTGTATGTGTATGTGTTATGATGCACAGTGCACGCTCGCTGCGGTCTGGCTGCAGCAGCTGCATGGCCAGAGTCACGTCCCTCAGTGCAATGCTTGTGGGAATGTGGTGAGTTTGGTTGAGACCAGCTCATAAAACATTGCACCCTGGCACTGTCCTGCTTCCCCTGCAGACAGGGAAGCAGCGACCGATGGGGAAGCCACACAGGCGGCCAGTGTCAGGAGCTTCTCTCTACTGCTGCTTTTTTTCAGTCCGACACATGCTGCGGCTCAGCTGACCCGAGGGTCAGGACCTTTAGCTTTTGACCGCTGTGGTGTTCTGTCTCTGTGACCAGTTTCACTTCACCTAAACAGAGAAGAATGCAGTTATTATGCAAGCTGCTAATGCATGTCACTTGATCTAATATTTTCTAAATATTATAAATGAAGTTTATGCCATTGCGTTCTGATTTTGTAACCTTGTTTATTTCTCTAATCTTTGCCACTTGCTGTAACAGGTTGCAACATAAAAGATCCCTATCAGTACATAGTATCAAGGTTCAAGTGTTCAATAGCAACTACTGAATGTGTAGAAAAGACATGAAAGCATATAATGACAATACTTTGATAGTGAAATGTGAAATATTAAACCAAAATGAGTAAACTGAAGTGACTAATGTAACCAGAATGTATTTTTCTAGTTTATTAATTTAGACTGAAGTTGCTGCTTCGCTGAAATTGACTTTTTTGGCATGCCTTTGTAAAGCATTGCAAAGAATCTGCAAGTACCAAATGTATAAATGAATCAACCAAAAAAGACATACTAGACATCTAAAAGACAAAAGCTGTAGTCAAAGGGAACTGAACATGACTGAAAGTAGGTTCAGGATCATATTTGACCTTTTGTTCCAGTAGAAGTAGCAGAAGTGACTTTGTGGTTTGCTGTTATGTTGCGATGCACAAGTGAGGGTGGAAGTACCTCTGCCCTGTCAGTGCACTCTGTGGGTCCCACTCCCACACTTTCTCACACACACACACACACACACACACACACACACACACACACACACACACATACACAAACACACATACTGTATGGGCCAAGCAATAATTAAAAGCAAAAGTAAATCAGTGGTCGTTGGATGTTTTATGCATCATTACAGTGCATGGAACACTGCACCACAAGTGTAACTCATTTCTGACAGGTCTCATTTTTTATGAAGTGAAGAAGCTAAATCGAGACTTCACCGTACCCATCCACATATTCACAGTTAAACATATTGAAATGTTTGTGTGTCTATGTGTGTCTACGTGTTCATACATGCATGCAAAGCAGATGCAATTAACATGTCTGTTTCCTTGTGTCTGTGTATGTTTTTTACTCGTAATCAAAGACACCATGAAACCTACATAAGCACACACACACACACACACACACACACACACACACACACACGTCTGCATGTGTGTTTGTGTAGCTTTTGTGAATGTGTCAGGGCAGAAACCTAAGCCACCACTGGCTCCACAGGGCTTCACCAATTCCCAGAGGTCCCAAACCCAGTCAGCTCCAGCGTTGTCCTGGCCTCAGTTGCAGTCTCCACTTCTGTGCTTCTGCCATGCCCTCAAACCCTTGGAAGGCCTTCTTCCTGCCATAAATGTCACAATCCTCTCTCACAAGATAAATGAACCTGCAGTCCTGAGCCAAATGAGATAATCTAAAATCAGCAGCAGCATCTTCTCGTACCGTCTATCTCTCTGAGATGTGTGTTTTTTTCACAGGATGTAGTCAGGTCTATTGAATCTGTGTAAACGTGTCTAAAATATGCCTCTTCCCTTGTGTTAGCATATGCATTTTGTAAATGAGGATTATAAGAGAGCTTTGTTTGAGTTAGGAATTAATGATTTGCATTGCTTAGAACAAATTTATATATCATAAAAGAATACTTTCCATCAAAACAAAAACATGTTTCAGTTATTAAAAATTGTTTTGAATTTTCAAGTGCTATCTAACACAGGAAAGTATCATGCACATTTTCTCAGTTCCTTATCCTCAGACAAAAAGACTGTTGTGTAGTGTAGTAGAAAATCATGATATGCAACTACATTAAATTCCCTGCAGTGGAGTGATAAGATACTGTGTATGTTAATGTTAATGTTAATGTTGGTATTAGGTAGCTGTTTAACACATTCTGTGGACCAAGATATAAATTACCTCCGCCTACAGTAAGGCCTCCTCATTTCTCCTACTCCAAGTGCAAGACACTCACGCTCGTGTCCATGTGAAAGTTAGTCTCTCTGTATTATATGTGTTCATTTCAGGTGTTGCATGGAATATATATTTTTCTCTACTAAAAATTTTTATATAGTTTGTTTTGATGTAAAGTGCTAATGGAGCTTGATGATCTGAAGAAAACTGAAGAGATCAGAGGTGTATAGAATATGCAACAGCGCAAGAATTGCTCAAACTCAGTTATGTTCCACCACTGGTTGTCAAAAATAGTCATATGTCGGTTTTTATCAACATTTATTGATATTTAAGAGGTCATCAGTTCGAAGCTTTATCTTAATGTGGTAATGCAGCTCATGACATAGTGCTTTCTTAACTAATACCAGCCATTGAACATTAAAGGAAATCAAGACAGAGTCAAGAACATGCAAAACACAATCATTTGTGCACATACAAATTTCTCATTCTCATAAATAAACAACATGAAAAGTGCATAGTGTGACTTTTGATTCATAAAGGGGGCAAAAACACTCTGTTATCTCAAAGGGAAGCTGTATTTGTTTTTTTGGCATCTCTATCTGGTTTGGTGTGTTCGCTTATCTTTAGTAACATTTGGTGACCTGTTTCTGCCTCATTGTGGTTTGCTTTTTTCTGAACTGTGCTCACTCTTCGTGTTAGTAGGCTGCACACACGTACACACTCACAAGCTTAATACCCATGATCTAGACTTTTACTGCGTTTGTATCCGTGTATCCCTCCAATAAAAACTACACTTTGCTCTAAAAAGTCATTCACCATCAATGAAACACATGTGCTTCTGCTAAGATGCATACTTCTTATTCACTCTTCTCACTGCTCCAGACACAGTGATTGAATCTTGAATGGATGTGATTATGATCTGCTGTCAGACTCTGGGGCCAGATCAGACAGATGAAGGTGTGTGCATGCCAAGCCAGCTGTTGTTGGCCATGAATGGGTCTTGGCTCACCAGAGTGGCTAGCCTTTCAAAAAGACCTTATCTTCTCTGAATATCGGATGCTGGAAGCCCCCAGATCAGAGCCTTGGCTTATAACAATATAACAATCTTCCACCTGTACACATGTATCACAGAGACACTTGGACAACTGGACGCGGGAGGAAAAGCCCTGGAAAGGTCAGCAGAGAAAAGAATGACATTGTGCAAGTATTCTTAAGACTGTGAGAATATGCATTCACACGTTTGTGTAAGTGTACTATGTGTTAAAGCTCACACAAATGAATTTACTGTATGTGTAAGTGTCCGGTTTAGCTGTGATATTCAAACCAGTAAGTTTTTCCATTGGTATTACAATATCTTCAGTCTTAAAAATCAAGCTTTGACATGATGGTCTATTTTCATTGCAGTGATGACCATAAGTTGGCCTGCGTGGGAGCCAGAACACACAGATGCACACTTCTAGACACGTACAGCTTGTCACCTAGGAAATGTCAGACAGAGTGTAAACCACATTAAAAGGAGTGATTTCGTAGAAGAGCTCTCAGAACGACTTTCTTAAAGTGTTAAATTTCAAGTTAAAAAAACGTTTTTGTGCCAGTTTAATTGAACCTAATGATCTCCCAAAGGATTTTTTGAGAAGCCTTTGAGAAATATTTTATTTGTATCTTATCTTTCAGTGATGAAACAGAGCAGAGGCACCGAAAAGTTAGGACAATTCCAAGGGCACATGACTGACAGGGGCCCCAAAAGATAGGTAAAAACTAAAATAAAATTATTAAACCATCATCATTCAGTATATATATTTTAAATATAATAATAAAATGAATGTATTTAATTGTTTTTGTCAGTAAAAGTTAAATAACCCCATTGACCAAAAAGTAAACATCCATATTGACCGACCATCCCCCCTGTATCTGCATGAAATGGTTTGGTCCTGCCTGTATCAGTGTTAGCCTACATTTAATCACCATTTAATCAGTTCAGGGAAACGTTTAGCAACATATTCATATTAAACCATTGTCCCTGCCCCTTTTAGCAGACTTAACAACAGATGAGTCAGCAGCACCCCAGTCTCCCCATAACTGTACCCCTCCCTGTCCTAGTGAAGAAGCTGAGCAACATTGTGTTCAATGACAGTTAGCATCATTGCAGGGAGTCTGTGGGGATTTCTCTGTCTCTCTTGCTCTTTTTACCATTACAAAAAAGAAAATGAAATATTTATTTATGATTAATAATTTATTAATTCGAACACATTAATAACAATTATTTTCTCACATAATGATCATTCTGAAATAAGATAAAAAAAACAATAACCTACTGTCTGTATTAATAATAATTAATAATAATACATTTTGTTAAGAGAATTTTCCATGTTGAAATTTTACAAGAAAAATACATTGAGACTGTAAAAGATGGCCTTTAGCACATTTTTTCATGGTTGCTTTTAATCTTGCATCAAATAGTGAACTGTATACTGTATGCAGACTTGCATGCATGTACAAATCACCAGCAGTAAATATTGTGCTAGTACTAGTATTGAACTACAAGAAGCAGGACAGTTGCAAGCCTTTAATTAGAGTTATGTAACGCTTTTGATGGGACAGTTAGGTCCTAGAGATGTGGTGACAACAGCTGCACAGAGGGGGCCCAATTTGATTTTTTTGTCACAGGGCCCAAAATTCCTGGCGGCGCCCCTGAAACAGAGTGACTAATTGGTGACAAAAACAGATAAATCAACAGCAATAGCAAAAACGCTAAAAGTTGCAAATTTTTTATCTGTAGCACAAGCACATGTTCACACTCGTGCACCACACAAAACATATCCTTGGTGCACTATGGGGGATCAGTGTGAGTTGTTGCACAGGAAGTTAATGAACACAATCATGACTCACTACAGGAGAGAGAGAGAGAGTGAGAGAGAGAGAGAGAGAGGTACAGTAGAGCGACTGATGGGTATCAGTGGGCAGGGAGAAGAGATAGCAGCACCTCGGCAGCTGTTGCCAGGGTTACCGCCTCTCGTCAGCACTGGCAAACGCACACAGGAGCGATGCTCTTACAAAGGCAAGGCCAGCACACTTCTTAAAATGTGCAGGTTGGACAGTGGAAAACCCTTGAAACATTGTCAATATACAGTTCTTATTGTGCTGTGCCTGTTTGTGAGTATAGGGGCTGATATGTTTATGTATGTGGGTACAATTTTCTCTCATACTTTTTTCTTGTGAAATCTTGCCTGACTTTTATACCTTTGTAATACAGACATTATTGAGGTTTACACTTGAATAACATTGGGTTTATGTTAGACTAAGGCGTTAGGCCTGTGGTGGTGAGGGTTGAGGTTATTGCTGGAAAATAGAAAATGAATATTGTTCATGAAAGGACTGTCTCACATGCTTCCAAGAGCAGCGCTTAAAAGATGAGGCTGGCAATACTAAACTAAATCTTCTAATGTATCTTACCAACAAGTATTGCCTGTATTGCCAAAGTCTTCTGTAGATTATTCTTACTTAATACTTAATAAAGCACCAAATGGAAATTAATCCACAAAATCCCCAATCAATACACATTTAATCTGATTTAAGTAACATTTGCTAAAAACAAAACTACGTGCCCAGCTGTTTTATGAAATTACTGACAAAACTAAGAGTCCACAAGCATGCTAACAGCTTTGTGAAGCTATACGTAGGCACAGTGAATCTTTAGCTAAATGCTAATGTCAGCATGGTAATATGCTCACAATGACAATGCTAACATGATGTTTTGCAGTTATAATGTTTGCCAAGTTTACCTTTGTGGTTTATTATTTGCAGGTTAGCACAAAATACAATGTTCAGTTGATGCTGATGGTCTCTAGTTCTGCAAGTATTGCAAGCAAACTATTGAACAAATCACAATTTTTACCTGGTACTGGATAAAAAGTTAAGGGATCACCAAACGTTTTACAGTAATTACAGTCATCCTGAGGCAGACATGCATGTCAAATTGCAAAGCAATCCATCCAATAGTTTCACTCAAAACCACAAATGTCAACCTCATGGTGGTGCTAGAGGCAAAGTCAGACCATCACTAAAATCAACAGGATTCATCATCTGGGGACCATGAAAGTCTGAACAAAATTGAATGGAAACCCAACAGTCCAATAGTTGTTGGTATAATTAAACAACTAAAATAGTGGTGGACCATGTGACAGACTGACATTACCCTAGATACACACCACTGGTGGTTACTGAAACAATGAAAGTATACATTTGAGACCTGTTTTGAAGGTTTAAGTCTACAGTAGGGTTAGGTTGGACTCAAGTCTGTGTGCTACAGACATAGAAGTGAATGTGGAAAGTATATATTGATGGACTGAGGCATTGATGGTTTTAATATTTTCATGGAATCTGTTGACAATAATAAAACTATAGAATAACTCCAGCCTCATCCTTTAACCCATGTTAACCATAATGGCCTCTAGAAGTGAATAACGCACCCACTCACTTTTAAACACACGATTTTGTGTGTGTATGTGTGTGTGTGCGCCCACACGTGCCACGCATGCATCTCATACTTCTAAGGGCAGCGCTTAACCTAACAGAGGGATTACCAGCTGACTGTGGCATAAACAACCTCACCACTTGTGCTAACACTGAAGAGCCAGACCTGCTTGAGGGTGTCTGTATACACACCCACAAGTGAGTGTGTATAATCTATAGAAACACTCTTATGGTGTGTTGATACTGAAGGTGATTTATGGGCGGCTCAACAGAGACTACTGTATAAACTATTGTTTTAATCCTGCCTGCTCTGGGTCAGTGCTTTGTTAATGTCTGTCTATATGACTCTGCATATTAAAGACGGCCATTAGCTTTTGACTAATGGCTGTTACTCGGTGCCCGAGGCTACCTTTAAACAGTCTCCTGTCTCCCGATTCAGCTTTGGCTCTGACACATAAAGGTGCAGTATTGCCACTGAGGGCTGCCCTGCCTGTTGTGCAGTCTACTAAGAGATCGTACTGTTAATAGGAGAGTATTTCTGACACATAACTAGCATTGAAGCAGACTATGGTGCCTTAACAGCTCTTTATTCTTTAGTTTTCCTACGTTCACTGAAGGACACTGAAGTTTTTAAAAACAGGAATTACTGGGTAACCTTCTGCTGTTGTACAAAATAAGATTATTCAGTTAACATTTTCTTTACAAAACGTCTTGGAAGAGGTTTTTTTTTTTTTTTTAATTGAGAGAGATCGGTCAGTAGATTGTAGGTTGGCCCATTCATTGTGATTGCATTTACATTTCATACAAAGCGGTACTCATTACTACAGTAAATCTCATATACTTGTGCTTTTACCACAGGATTTTTGAGCGTAACTTACATATATATGTAATCCTTTATCTGACAGATATATGGGTAGTTTATGAGAGTATAAAGTGTTTTTTGTATTTGTAGTACTCTTTACATCTCTACAAGTGAGGGATTGTTTAAGAGTCAAGCTGTTGCCTTACCAGATTTGGACACTGAACTAAACTTGTCTCTCTTTGTAGTTCTGGGTTATTAAAAGATGCAAAACATCACTTATTATAAGCAGTACTGACCTAATAAACAGCTCAATAATGTTGCTACATTTCCTTGATACCTGGAGTGTTTTAGTTAGATATGTATGATGTGTCTTTTCTTCCCAGAGCAGCTAAAAAGGAAATATAAAAATAATATATTTAAAAATAACTGAAGCCACATTGTTAAATGTTAGTTTGTCATGATCAGAGCGGCACTTTGAAAAATAGTTTGAGCCACCTGTCAAGTGAGTGTTATTTCTGAAAGAGTTTGATATCAGAGATACGTAGGCCTTCCTGTGTTTGCTACTTCTGCTTACAGCTACTTCGCTCATGAGAACAGTCTCTCTTGTCTCAACATCAAGGTGCATAAACGGTAACTAACACATGTAGTTAAAAATTGCCGTCAGCAGAGGGCAGACTCTTCCTTTGACAGAGAGAAAGACTGTCTGGTGACGTTTGGTGTACTGCTGGCTGCCTTGCTGCATTAATTGTGACACTGATTGACACATTGACTTTTTGACATTAACTGTCACGTTCATTTAAACCCACTTTGTCTTTACGGCTCACTTTCTCTCTTTCTGTCTCCTTGTATTTGTGTCAGCCTGTCTGACTTTCTGTCTGTCTCTTTTTCTCTTTTCTCTGTCTCTCTTCCTCTCCACTTCTTCTTCTCTCTCTTTCTCTGAGATACGTGTGTGTGTGTATGCTCTGTCTGGTCTCAGTGACAGTGTCTGGGAGTTAACCAATCACAAGACAAGAACAAGGTCCAGAGAGGGCTCAGGGGCCATGAGAAAGACTGACTCCCCCTCCAACGCCCGCAACCTCTCCCCCCAACCAGCGCTGCTCTCACCCTTGCCGACGCTCTGACACACACACTTAGTCCGTCACATGCGCTGAACACAAACAGAAGCGCACACACACACACACACACACACACACACTTTCATGCATCAAACTGGTTTAAAACCAGCTACTACTTTGTTTTTTAACTTATTTCCATAGCCAGAGGTCACAAGGTTACAGATAATCATCAGGCGTCGATTAAGAAATAGTCTGATAGTGTCACCATGCAAATGAGGCAAACCCAGCTCTTGTTCATTTCCCAGGGTCAAGTTCCCCATCTCAGTACAATTCTGTATCGTCACCACAAACACATTTTCTCATGTGCTTATTTCCCCTGCAGCAATGTGGGCAAGTTTAAGCACTCTCACCAGCTTCCCAAACTCTGATTCTAACAGATTTGCTCTCTCCTGCTGAATAATGAGCGACATGCACACACTGGCAAAGTGACATACTGCTCTGTTAGTCTTTTCCTGAGCGTGTGTGTGTCGTTTTTTTTTCTTTGTGTTCCCTGTCTCCTCTGGTGCCCTGCAGGCCTTCTCATCCTCTTCTATTGGTATGAACTGTAACAGACACTTTGGATAGATACTTAAAAAATACGTAGAAAATGCAGAACAGCAGGTACAGTATTTGTGCCCTTACATTTGGCTGCAATGTTTTTTTTGCCATAACCTCTTTAATTGCATTGCAAAATCTTGATAATTTTTTCCACTTGTGTGTGTGTGTGCCCTGACCTGTACGTGAACCTTAATCTCGGTGCACTGGTGTTTCAAGAGTGCTGCCACACCAGGCAGAAGTGAAACCTGTGGGTGTGTGGCTTGTGTCAACCTGCTGTGTGTATTTCTAAACATGTGCCTATAGTGTGTGTCTTTTCATACCCACATTTGTACAGACGGCACTCTGCTATACCTCTGACGCCTGCCTCTCTTTTTGTTCTCCAATTCTCTCATTTTCTCCTTCTGTGGCAGGCACGTTCACTTCAGTGTGGTTACACATACGCACACTTTTGTAGTCACACTGGGGTTAAAAGTCATATGTAGACACTTTCACATACACACAAGGGTAGGCCGGCACGTACTCAACCTGATTTGCACACGTACTGTCCTTTGCCCCTTTTTCATTGCCGCCATCTTTGCATGGGAAAGCACATGTGTTCAATTTCACATACTCACAGACATATTTACTGTCAGTGATTACAGAAGCAAGTTCTCTTCGTGCCTAACATGCAGCATGATATGTCTTTTATGTCCACAGAAAGATAACAGTTGTCATGTGTTTTTGTGGTTTGCAAGGAGAAACATAAGATGTCCACTGGCCTGTACTTTATCAGTGTGAGAGCAAAGACAGGGGGAAACAGACAATGTGCAACTGTTTTTCACACGTCATATATCGAAAGAGAAATATCCTCATTACGAAACTGTAATACCAAGTTAACCTACAGTACAAATTGACAGTTGATTGAAAACCTGCATGTATGTTTGTTGCCAATGTCTCTTGGAAACCACTTGAGATGCGAGATGATGAGTTTTGATAGTCAGTGTCAACCAAAGTTCAAAACATATATTAATATAACTGTATGCTTTTTTTCTTTCAGGCTTTTATTTTGGGTACTGACAGCTTGAAAATAGAATAGGGGAGAAAGAGAGGGTGAATGACACGCAGCTGAGAGCCACAGGCTGGAATCAAACCCAGGTTGCTGCAATAAGGACTTGGTAAGTAAGTAAGTAAGTACATTGGGTGCACACACTACCAGGTGACCTACCAGATGCCCCTGTATGCTTTTCTTTTTGCAAATGCCAAATAATTCCAGCACAGATTTTTATCCATGGTTTTATATTCTGGATACTTATTTATCATGTTCTGCTAATCTCATGATTAGAATAGGAGAACTGTAAGTTCCAATGTTTTTATGAATTAATAAATGTAACCTTCAACCTTGAAGTGCAATAAGTGCCTCACACATAATTGTATTTTTATAATTAACAATGGGAGAGCATCACAAATGTTTTCATGCTTTAAATGGATCAACAGTACAAATCCAAAGCAGCATCATTCTCCTCAGTGTACTCAGGACTGAATAAATCATCCCCCACTGTGCCATATTTGGTCACTGGGATGAAGATATAAAGACATCAAAATTGGACAGAAAGACAAATACTTAGGGGCTGGAAGTGCATGGCCAGCTTTTTACTTCTCAGTAAAGCACAGCTGAGAGTGATTCAGCCACTGATGGAGTTTCCAGTGAAGATCCTCTCAGTTTTCTGCTGCCCTGCCAACAACCACCAACCCCTCTCTCTCTTTCCTGGCTTCAGATCCTACCCAGGGGCAACCAGAATTAGGCCCAAGGGGGGCGACAAGGGGTCAGAGGAATCAACAGGAACTGGTGTGTGGGCCGTAGTGCCAAGGGATGGTCGAAGGAACTGAGAGGAAGAAGGGGAAGGTGGGAGGGCACTCTGGAGGCCTAGGGAAAGGGAGGATTTACCACCAAATGGAGTGAAACATTGTGTGATTCAGGCCCCAGTTGGGGAGGGGAAGTGGGCAAGAGGGCAAAGGGAGTGCTCGTGGACTGTAAAGAGACAGTAGGGGAGAGGTGGAGGGAGTGATGGAGCAGGGAGGGGAGGAGGGCTGACAGATGCCACAGTCCAGGCCCACAGCACAGGAAGTCATTCATATTGGGAAGTGCTTGCTGCCGGCTCCCACTGTCCACTCCAGAGAGGAGTCAGAGATACAGTTACCCAACGTTGGGTGATCCTGTGTCAAAACAGCTCCTACGCAGTGCATCAGACCAGAAAAGACACCTTAATATGACGTACTATGATATACGTCAATACACTTACTGCATTTATGATTAGGTAATACTATAATTTCTTATTAGGTAATGCTATAATTTCTCACACACAGGCTGTAGTGCCTCTCTACCTTTCCAGGAAAAACAGCTTTACCTTGTAGTCTACTAATTACAGTTTTTTCTATTTTGTAATCTTGTTCAAATGTCTTGTGAGAATTATTGTACCCAAAATATTGGATGAAAAAGTAAGCATGTCTGTAGTAAAAAAAAAAAGGGGGGGGGTTCATTAAACAACTATCGGTTGAAAGGAATAACCTGTGTTAGGTTTTAAATAGTTTTTAATTTGTTGTTCTAACACACTGTATGACTAGAACATACTGTATTTAAGTGTACGTTAGATTGAAAACCTGCACATGGATGAGAGAGCTGTTGCTGCTGTTAGCGGTGCAACATCAGGTCTAATGAGGTAAATGTAAAAGCCATCGGGGTGTGACATGAGGACCCATCACTTCACCAGCAGTTATTGAGGGCTTGTGCATGTGTGTGTCACAGAGTGATGAGAGTGTGTGTGTGTGGGGGGGGGGGCATTTTGCTAAGGAAATACAGTTCTGTGCCAGAGAGGGGTCTGCTCATCTCATTGCCCGCTCACACACATACATACACATGCTAACCCCCTCTCTTAAGCCCATTTCCTTTGCACAGGGCATGGGAACTCCCCTGATCTCTTTCCTCCCACTCTCCTCTCTTCCTCCACATCATCCCTGTCCTCTTGCTCAACCTCTCTCCTCTTGTCCTCTCTCCATCCCTCTCTCTTCCCTGTTTTTTACCTCCCTCCATCAAACCCTCACCCTGCCTTGCCCTCACTCTGTCACTCTCTCTGGTACCCCCTTGTTCCCTCGTGGTCCTCCTGTCCTCCTCTTGCGCTCTTGTGTCTTCTCCTCGCTCGTTTTTATTTCCTGCCTCCATCTGTGCCCAATTTATCCCGAGCACGGTCTGTGTTTTTTCCCGATAATTTGTTTTTGATTCCCCAGAATTAGAAAAGCATTGTGTGCACTTTCACTAAGGCAAGCGCACATACAAACACATGCACACACATGCGCTCAAACACACGTACGCACACATTTTTATTGTATTATTCTATAAAAGTTCCTATAAATCACTGGTTATTAATCGGCCCCAGACGGCCGTCCCCCTTTTGCTCCCCCTCTCCCTCTCCGCACAAACACAGACCAGATGCATAGGAAATGGGATGGCAAAAAGGGCACCCAAGAGACAGGCTGCACTTTTTTTTCCTTCTTTCCCCCCTCTCCTCCTCCTTCTTTTCTGAGAACGTTCATTTATGTGTAGCAATGCCCAGACCCCAGACTCACAGAGGAAATAAAGTTTAAATTAAAGTTTAGAAGAAATAAATTAAATAATAAATACAAATGATGATCTGCTGCCAAACAGCCCGGTGTGTGGGATAGAGGTTAAACGTCCATCCTCTGTAGTTGAAGGCAAATGGATTCAGTTCCAGCTGTTTGAATCAAGCCCAGTTCATCTCAAATGTGTTCATATGTGTAGTCGACCACACATTCACCCTGCCTCTTTCTGTGTTTCATTCAGCTCTTGTAAGGTTACCCTCATTACTGCACTGGGTACGCCACTTCCTGCCTTTAACTCGTATCATATCTTGCACCTGTGCAGCAGAAGTAATCAGAAAGTCAGTTTCTTAACGGGCTGAGACATCTGTGTGCCCCCAAACTGACACTTGTCTTTGAGACAGTGCCTGCCAGACACCCGGTTTCCTCCCTATTAGGTCAGACACTTTCATATTAGCAGCTTTCCTTCATCAAACTACAGTAAAGCAGACACTCACACACCTGCACTGGGCTGGCTCGCGCAGACAGAGCGAAAAGGGCAAGTAACCACCAGAGAGAGGGATTTGGATAGAGTGAGAGTGAATTATAGAGAGACTTTAGAGACAGAGGAAGAGAGACAGGGAGGATGTGGATGTAATGTAAGTGAGAGGACGTATTTGTCCCACCCTGTCCTGCATTGCCTGGGAGCCTGGATGATGTGAAGAGGCTGAAGTGAACTGTTCACAGAGAGCAGGCAGAAAATGTGAGAAATGTGCGCGTTGGCTGTAGGGACGAGGGGGAGAACGCTGGTTTTTCAGGCACGCAGGGACAGCCTGCAGAGTTCTGCCAAGAGAAACATGGCGCTGTGTTCCTTGCAAGAGCTATGGGGGTGAGAGAGGAGGGAAGGGGCAAAAGAGAGAGAGGAAAGAAGGTGTGTGTGTGTGTGTGTGTGTGTGTGTGTGTGTGTGTGTGTGTGTGTGTGTGTGTGTGTGTGTGTGTGTGTGTGTGTGTGTGTGTGTGTGTGAGAGAGGCGGTGAAGAAGAAGACAAGGGGTTCCCTAGGGCACTTACAGGAGCCATTGCCAAAAGATGTATAAGATATAACAAGGCATGACATGACCCAATGTGTTGATCATGAGAAACATTACAGTAATTGGTATTATGCAAAAAATATGCCCTCTATAGCTTCACAGTATGTTATGGATGATAATCATATATTACATCTGGTTCTACATGTATAAGTTCATCTTAAGTTTTCTTAAAGATAAAATCTTAAGATGTCCAATGAGCTGTACAAAGCTGTCCAATATATAATGTGTCATCTGTAAGAGATGCAGCGATAAGGGTAAGGGAGTGAGCTGCAGCCAAGGCCCAGGCCCAGATGTCCACTTTCAGCTGTCCTGGCTGACCACTGCCTCGCCTGCCAACACTCGGCTGAATATCCCCACATCGCTGCAAATATGTAAATATGTTGACTTGGAAGGATGTCCTCTTCTCTTCCGACCTTGTAGCACTTTTGGAGAGAAGCAAGACAGCGGAGAGGAGAGAAAACAGCTCCAGCGCTCCATATAAGGGCCTGCTTTGGGCTCTAACACCGGCTTCTCATCACTTTCTACTCCACTGGGCCATTACACAACTTGGGGAACACATACAGGAACCCTAACCTTCAACACTTAGTATACACACTAACACACACATACACTACATGGTGAAATGTGGAGTTCTGGGTGTAAGATTTAAATGGACACCTTGGGTAGTGTACACTCTGTTCCACTCGAAAATGAAATGATGCTTTTGCTGCAGGTGGGGCTCATTCTGCTCCGGTTTTTATAAACACATTTAAACAAGAGGCAGAGATGGAAAGTAACAAAGCAAGTTCATGTTGCACGTGAGTACAGTTTTAAGGGATTTGTGGTTTACTTTAATCTGACTCCCCCAGATTGTTTGCTACACGGAACCATCTGGGAAGTTGTCACTGGTAACTGTTTGGAAAAGGACAGGCACTTATATATGTATAAATATATATATATATATATATATATATATATATATATATATATATATATATTTATTAGTGATTACAAATAAATAGGTGAATGGAGGAACTATTCAATTCAATTCAGTTCAATTTGCTTTATTGGAAAGAGTGTAACAAATACAATATTGTCTGTCACCGTCTATCGTGGGTGAACCTCAATGAATCAGATCATCAAACCACTTAACGTAATCAAAGTGTTATCGGAGCCAGTTGGGAGAAGAGCATAAACATCTTTTCCATCAAAATATAGCATTCAGCGCTGTTCTTTGCTCCAGTTCTGATATGCTAGCGGTGTTTTCTATGGGAGCCACCATTGTTGTTTAATCAACAGTGTATACTTGGGTATTCCAATTCCACCACATTTCAGAATCAGGTAGCCTATTTTACTTTTTAGTGCACTACATTTATTTGACAGATAGTTATTTGGCACTTTGCAAGTAAAGACTGAGTACAGTCTAGACCTTCTCCATTTGATAATGGCTATTATGATTTTGCACTATACAAATAAAATTGAATTGAATGTAATGTGGTTGAATTGCGACTAAACTAACAACCCAACTGTATAAACATGGGATGGATTTATCACAATCTGGACCATGTTCAACAATAAAATGCGTTTTACACATTACCTTATCAACAATTTAATGGTCTGAGTGACAGTGAGTAGTTCTTGTAGTGAGTACTTATACATTGCCTTTCTTTAAAGACTAGTCAGGACTTTTACTTTTCATGTAGTATTTTTTACTTTGTGGTATTGCTACTGACCTAAAGTCACTGTGTTTAGGATTTAAAGAGGTAAAAAAAAATTAAAAATTTCTAAATTTGGCGCCCCGCTGTGGTTGTATAAAAAAACGACAGGGCTTCATCAGTTTCTACAAAGATTATTACTGTTTCTCCAAGTATATCTGAACACTTCTGACAAAGAGCACAACTGAGCATGCACACACACACCCTCACCCTTGTGCCCTGTGACAGACGTATTTCAGAGCAGTCATCGCCTCTGTTTCCCAGGCTAGGCAGTGTAGTATATAGTAAGGCTGTTGCTCATCTCTGTAGCAGCACCTCCCCGCCTCCTTGTCCCTGCTGAACTCTGTGTGCCCTTTCAGGCCCGGATGATTAAAAAGGGGGAAGAGAAGACAGAGAAAGACAGAAACCTCACTCATTCTCATTTTCCAGAACTCTACCTCTTTACTTGGTATGTGTGGTTGGTTGACTGTGTGTGTGAGGTGTGCGTGTGTGCGTGTGTGTGTGTGTGTGTGTGTGTGTGTGTGTGTGTGTGTGTGTGTGGTGGGTATATTCATCCAGGATTCTCTGGCTTGTGGGTATTGGCTTGTGGTTTGGGTCTTGGTGGAGAGCGAGGGTGAGGGTGGCGGAACACCATGGCTGCCACACTGCCACAGACATACTGGCACCACTGAGCCAGTACAAGTTCCTCTTTCCAAAATACGGAACCACCACTCTCTGTGTGTGTGGGTGTGTGAGTGGGAGGTTGTGTGTGGTTGTGTGTGTGTGTGTGTGTGTGTGTGTGTGTGTGTGTGTGTGTGTGTGTGTGTGTGTTAACCATCATGAGATTGCCTGTGTGGCTTTCAATATCTGTCTTAAACTGATGAGCTTTCTCAGAGATATAATTACATATGTTTTGCATGTAGAATCTCACAGACATGTGCAGGAAAAAACAACTCCTCTGCCTTGTACAGTGCATTCTGCTTGTCATGCATTCCTCACTTTAATGAACAATATTCACAATTACAAACACAGGCATGCATCAGTTCCAAAGGGGGGAAATCTTTGGATTTGATGACAGTGAGATCTAATTTTCAGGTAAACAATAGTAGGTGAAGAGGTTACCCAGAATGAAGAGGTAAGCTTCAAGAAGTTGCCCTCAAGTCATGTTATTTTACAGATGGTAGCACTCTTGGCAGGCTGTTCCTCCTGCCAACCCTTTTCTTTCTCTTTTTTTCTTCTCTCTGTTTTTCTGTGTGTGTGTGTGTGTGTGTGTGTGTGTGTGTGTGTGTGTGTGTGTGTGTGTGTGTGTGTGTGTGTGTGTGTGTGTGTGTGTGTGTGTGTGTCTCCATTCTCCATCCCTCCCTGGGGCTGGCAGCGATGTCTGGGCACTCGTTTCACTGCTGGCCCTGAACCCAGCAGGATGTGGAGATCAGTGCTTAAGTGTGTGTGTGTGTGTGTGTGTGTGTGTGTGTGTGTGTGTGTGTGTGTGTGTGTGTGTGTGTGTGTGTGTGCGTGCGTGCATTCATGAGCGCGGGCATGTGCTTCTGTTCTTCTTTTTTTTCCTCCTTTTTCTGATTTTGCGTCTTGGCTGACTTTTTTACCTCTCGAAGAATTTGGAAAGGCTGTGAGATTTTTTCTCCTGCATGACTTTCAGCAGTGCTCCCTCTCTCTCTCTCTCTCTCTCTCTCTCTCTCTCGCGTGCTCTCTCACTCTGTTTCTCTGTTGCTCTCTCACTCCCTCTCACCCTGTGTCTGCTGTGGCTCCTCACTAATAGATTTCATATGTTGCTGCAGTTGACATCAGTCTTAAACTATTTTACATGTGATCTGCGATATTTCCTCAGGAAATCTGTCAGATATTTATTAAAGGCTAATAAAATAAACCTCTCTTGTTGTCATTTTCACCTTTCTATCTCTTGTCCTTTTTTCTTTCCCTTCTTCTTGCGCCCCTTATTGTGTCCCGTATAGTGTTGTCCTGCTCTCAGAAGCTGGCTTGATTCTATTATTATTACTCAGGCTTTTTAAAGAGGCTTTTTTCAGTAGACAATTTCCTTCCATTCATAAGAAATGCTGCGGGTCAGACAGCACACAGGTTGGGTCTATGTGGGCTGCTGGGGGTCTTCCCCTTCCTCTGTCTACTTGTCACATTGACATTTAATTCTGCTCCTTCTTCTCTTCCATCAAGTTTTCCCTTTTTCATTTCCCATTAAGCAGATTTAAGGTTTGAAAAATAACTTTATTCCACACTGTCTGACAGTATCACATATTCTGTATCGACTTGTTCCAGCTCATCATTGAAGTTTATTCAAACCTGAAACCTTTGAGCATCCTTTTTTGCTTGTTTTCCCAAAATTCACCCTTCAATATTTGGTATCCTTGGAAACTTTGTGATCTCCGCTACAATTTAAAATAAAGTTGTGTGGGTTTGAACTATGTTTGGCATAAGTTGTAATGACTGACCCAGCGGCGGATCATTGGATATACTATACCTTCACTTCTTGTTGCTCTCTTCCTCTTTACCCTTCCTATCCCCTCTATCCTCTATTTCATCCAGCTTCACAGCTCATGTCTCCATCCACATGCTTGTCAGGCACTGATGGAGCCAAGCCGCCGTCTTCTCTCTCCGTCTCTCCTGCTCTACTGTTTCCTCCACCTCTTTCTCCGCCCTCTGATCTGTCCCATACGTTACCTTACAGTGCTAGACAATCCAGCGTGCCTGGAAATGTCTCTGTACGCAACAGGAGCAACACACTACCTTATAAAGACAGGTATTCACACTTAGCATAAAGCGCTACTGCACAGTGTAAAAGTTGACAGACACCATTGAAATGATACAGTAAAAGTCACAGTTTTGAACAGACGCCATGCCGTGACTATGTGCACTCCGGTCAAGTCACAGTGATGGCTAATGTAACCAAACCCGCCATTCTGTTCATGTTCATCTCAGCAGCTGCACCGTGAGTTTATGTGATGATGAATCTGCTATGAAGACACACCCACAGTTACAGGCTTAAACATATATTGTTTAGGTTTCTTTATTTCTTCCTGTGAGCAAAACTAATGAACATCATTTTGAAGTAGGCTGTCTGTTTCCAAAATTCCACATGTGAAGATTTGATATGAAGAGATAACCGAGGGTTGGCGATAAGTAAGACACTTTCATTCTAGACTTATTGCTTTGAGAATAGAGTTGAAAGTCTGTATGTAATATATCAGTGTTGCCGTTTGTTTTTTCTCTCTGTCATTGCCCGGAACAGCAGTGATGGAAAACAAACACATCAGCACTTGGCATTCTGAACCCTTAAATTGCCCTCCCTCTATCCCTCCCTCCTTCTTTTTCTCTTTCATCCTTCTCCCAACAGTACACTCATTTGGTTCTTTCTGGGGTCCCCTGGCTGTAGTACCCATAACTCACCCTGAGACACCAACACCCACACCATGCTCTCACTAACCTTTATAGAGCAGCCAAGACACAGCCAGAGAGAGGGAGAGACAGGGCAAATACTTTCTCTCTGGGCCTCAGGCTGGAAAACAAGAGGAGGAAGATGGACTGGGGGAGTGGGACCCGGTCCACCCTGGGCACTGGGGAAGGAAACTGAAGATAGATGATGTGGGGCGCAAAGGGGAGAGAGAGAAATGCCAAGGAAGTGAGGGTTAAGGTTGCAAGATGGTGTGATAGAGGCAGAGAAAGAGGGAGAGACAGATGTAGAGAGATAGCAATGGCAGAGGGTGCCTGTCTGTCTCCACAATCGTCTATGTGTCTGTCTATGGCGGATTTATGTGTTTGTTTGTGTCTTCGTCCTCAACTCTGTCACTTCCGTAATGCATTCCATATTTTGTGCCGTCACCAGCAAGAGTTCACTGGCATTTCAAAGCGTCTTTTCTCTTCCCTCTCTACATAGCCCTGTCAATACACACTGTAACCCCTAATTCTATTGACTTCTATAGAGGCAACATTTTCTTTAAAACACATAGTAATTACAGAAGTATGTGATGTTTTAACTGCACACTCAGTCACACTGGGATCTTTTGGTTTAGGGTTATGACTGTAGTTTGAGGCCATTGCTGGAATTTGGATTAGATATGTGGCCCTGTGTTTGGTCATATTCAGGTACACTTTGTGCTATGCAATTATGTGGTTTTATTTGTTTTGGTGTAAACAATCATGTATCATGAAGATAACACTGTTGGACTGCCTGTTGAACAGATGCCAGTAGCCAGCTGGATGGTAGAGGCCCTAAAGGAATAAACAGAGACACTAAATCATTAAATCTACTGAGGACAGGATTTACTTTTGACTTGTTATTTCGTCCTCATATTTGTGCATTAAATGTGAAACTACTGTACAGTACAGCTAGGAGAAGGTTACATTAGCTTACTACAAACACTAGAAGCAGGGGGCTAGGCAAAGGTAACTAAATCTGCCTTCCAATGCTCCCTGTAAAACCACAATTTTATATTTTTATACAAACAAGATAACTAGTTAATTAATGAGCTTTAGAGGTGCTTGTAGGCAGTTTTTTTTTTTTTTTACTTTTGCACAAAGTAAGGCGAGCTGTTTTCCCCTGTTGAATGCTATGATTAGCACTGTCACCTGGTCGCAGGCCAGGCGCCAGGATGAAGAGACTGAGGGGGCTGTTAAGAATCAAGTATTGATTTAACAAAGCAATAGTTTCAGAAAGACTAAACAACAACATCATAAGGCTACTGATTCAAAATTAAAGAATACATTATTAATCAGAGCAGTCACATAAGAATGTATCACTGGCAGAGCGCTAAATATTTGTTGAATTTATGAACGAAATCAGCAGGAGAAGGCACGTAACAGGTGACTGTCCCTTCGCTTCCTTGTCGTTTCCCTTCTGGCTGCTGATTGCTACAGTGGGAGAATTATACAAAGTACTGTTTATAACCACAAAAAGCAAGCAGGTTAGGAAACCTGTGATGTTTTCTGTCTGTCTGTCTATTGATTCCCTCCACTCCACTTCAGTACTATGGACAGCCTGGCCCGGTAGTAACCACGTACATCAGCCAATCATTTTGTTGTTTTTGCTATTTTTCTTTAGAGACATAAAGCTTAACTAAAAGGGGCAAGAAATACAACTGAGGGGGCTAAGCCCTCTTAAGCCCCCTCGTGGCCCTCTGCAAGAAAGCAAAAATGTGTATTTCCTAAAATGTCTCGTAGATCAAATTCAAAATAAACTGACGTGGAAGCGGACGGGACCAGATAGCATTATTCCAAAATGTACTCGTGGGGCACGTAATGAAGCCTTGTGAAGCCGTCTCCATTAATAGGAACTCGGAGAGTCCCAATGGCAAAGATTTGTCCCAAGGCCCTGGAGCATGTTAATCCAGCCGTGGTTCTACACAAAAATTTCAGACTATCTGAAAAAAATTCTTGTGAAATTAAGCAGACCTCTAACATTGCGGTTTTAGACACAACAGATTGCAAAAGCACAAGGAAACAAATTGATGAGAAACTTGTGTGAATCAGTCACAGGAGGTAATAGTTCTACATCAGGGAGGGTGACTGTGGTTAGAAGCCACTTACTTCAGGTTCAACCAAGGCTGAGTGATCGGTATACATGGGCATGGCTTTATCAGAATTACTGAGTGCTGCAACAAAGGGAGTGTTTGGAGATTGGGTATGCGCTGTATTGTTGTAAATGAGTGTGACGGAGAGGTTAGATACCATATGGCAATGAAGTCATCTGGCCTGGCCCTACTCTGGAAGCCCCACCCGAGCCCCGGCGAGAGACACAGGGCGCTGAGACTGAAGAGAAAACAATTTTTAATCGATTATGATAACCACCATCTAAATCAAATTCCCTCCACTCTCCTTTTCCTCCCCTGTTGCACTCCTCCTCCACTCCCTCACCTCTCCCACTCTCATTTATTCCACCCCACCCCAGGGTATTCTGCTTTCTTGGCAGAACACCGGAGCAAGCCACCTGCAAACCTCCCCCCTTAATCACACATATTCACACACACATGAATGCACAACACACACACACAAAAACGCAATTCTCTCAATCAGTCTGACACACAGGACAAAACTCAGAGACATTGCAACATGCATTGTGTGTGTGTGTGTACAGTGCGCACTGTTTCCTCTTGAGAGGTTCCTAACTCTATTCCAAGATGTGGAGTTGTACACGTGTATAGTTTTTATCAGCACATCAGAGCAAGGCTATATGCTACTTTTTCTGCACGGTTTTTCCTTTCAAATAATTCCCTCCATTCAAACAGATAACCCATCTGACACACATTCAGACACACACAAACAAGTGCAGCAGCTACCTCTGACATGAGACAAATCTGAATCTGCCCTGCGGCACATCAGACAATCAACCTGAGAGACAAAACGGGATTTTCCGTCATAAATTACTTCTTTTCTCTCAGTGGCCATCCTCTGTTCTATTCGCTCTTGCTCTATCCCATTTACTATGTTTATCTTTTACACTCCTTTTCACATTCACTTTCTGCTTTCTCTACCTCTCACCCTTCTTGTAGGCATTGATGGATGCTTGGATATTTAACGCGGCCCTAAGCTGTCGAGTAAGGTCACTTTTACCATTTACAGCCTGCAGAGAATGTAACCTGATCCTGCTATCTGTGTCTGCAGGTATCTGAGTCAGAAGATCTACACTGTAAGAAGATGGCTGTTGATTTGATTTTCAACATCCAATCCAGGTTTTACATTACAAGCGTTAAGAGGACCGAGATATAATCCAGAGTTTTGTCTCAGGATCCAGTTATAAACTGTGATAAGCACCATGCCACAGCTGCATTAGTCCTCCTCTACTGTCCCTGTGATGAATGTGCCAAATCCCATATGGCCCAAGTTACGAGAAAAATGACTGTTACACTTTCCATGGTTTGAAATGTTTAAATTCCACACTGTCATCTCTTGCAGGACCTGTATCTCTGCCTGATGTACCAGAGGGGCTGCGCTGACAGACACGGCTGAGACAGCCTCGTAAATGGGTCACGTTGATTTGCCATGGGTCATGAGAATGAATTGACTCAATTTAGCAAAAGGCAAGACAGAATGTCAGAGCCGAGCGGGCTTTCTCAGGGACGCCAGCTCTGTGTAGTGTGCATAGCACAGTGTCGCAGGGCGCAGGGCTGACACGCCTGTGTCTGACTGATTATAAACCAGTGGTCACTGGGTAGTCTCACTTCTCTCTTTACTGCTCGGGACAGACACATGGGTTGGTGGATGGGCTCATACTGCGGAATTATAGCTCATCCTGGCTGACTGCCCCGTCTGAATGGGCGCCCAGGTTAGAGGAGCTGTTTACAAAAGACAGAGGTGCACCTTTATTGTGTTTACTCTTGGTTCATCTGAAGTGTGTGTCCACGTATGGCAGAGAACTCATCAAGTCAACAGTTTACAATAAATCCTGGATGGGTGTTTTGCTGTCAGAGCAGGTGGCGCTTGACTCTGTGTGTGTGTGTGTGTGTGTGTGTGTGTGTGTGTGTGTGTGTGTGTGTGTGTGTGTGTGTGTGTGTGTGTGTGTGTGTGTGTGTGTGTGTGTGTGTGTGTGTGTGTGCATGTACAATGCCATTATTTTTTATCCTGCCTCAAAAGGGGAGCTTTTTTCTCAACATGTCCCACACTTGCTTCTTACTGAACTTAATCTGAGTGTTAACAATGCATCGAATGACGATGTGTGATGTGAAAGCTTTCACTTGTGGTGACGAACCTGCAGAGAATTAGCACCCAACTCTGCATTATAGCATCTTTCCACTAACTGTTTTGGCTTCAACTTTAACAACTTTAATGTTTGGCTCCGTCTCACTGCTCTCATCATTGCTTCCAACTGTTCCGCAAAAGCTTTGATAAACTGACACTACACTACCTGCCCTGCACCAAACAGCTGACTAACAGAGACAGAGTTGGTTGGGGTTTTACATTGGCCAGGTGGCTAGAAACTCAAAACTACTCCATGTCTGCTGGATGTGTAAATAAGCAACCGTTTGCTACCACATTTGCCAAAGAACATTTTTAAGGTGACAATGTTTTAATTGTGTTTTTAGAGCTAGTTTCCACAGTCTCCAGTTTGTCAGAAAATCAGTTAAGGAAGGTTTTAATGGTGATTTCCAAGGTGAATTCTTCAAAGTGCTTGTTTTGTCCAACCAACAGTCAAACAACAAAATGTTTTTACAACAAAATAAAAGCAGCATATCTCACATTTGAGAAGCTGCAACCAGAATATTGTCCTTGATAACTTAATAGATACATTTATATATCCGATACACAACAACACAAACAATCAAAGATAGAGATTAAAAACATAACACACAGAAAACATAATACACAGCAGTATGTACTGAAATAAAATAAAAAATAATAAAATGGGTTAAACATTTTAGCACTAACACGAGTTTAGCAGAGCAAAGCTGTTGCTGTGTTCCTCCACTTTCCAGGTACCGTTTTATTTCTATACTGAAACATCTAGAAACAATTTCCACTTCTTTATTTTGATTGCATTGTAATTTCTCTTCTGTGAACCATAGAGTCAAAGGATTAACTGCCTGCCAACTGTCTTGCCCTGTAGGTCTGGATCTACACAGTATGGCCAGAGGGCAGGGACTCTGGGGAGGGGGCAGGTTTCATCACTCACTATGCTCCATAGGACTGCGTCCCACAGGGTAGAGGGGGAATGTAATGAAATGGCTGCAGCTCACATCAGTACGTAGGAGGGCCCAAGCAGAAGACAGTACCACGGCATTCCTACTGAAGCATCTGCTAAGGTCATCCGGACTGGGCCCAAGTCCGAACCCAAGGCTTCCAAGTAGCTCGGGGCTTCATTCAGGGGAATCTGGAGGAGATTTCCCAGATCGGAATGCCGGGCCTGGAATCATCCCTCTCCGTTGTTTTTGTTCTGATTGGTTGTCTGTACCACTGCTGCTTTTCTAATGTGTTACAGTGAGTAAGTATGTGAGGATGGATCTGTGATCATGAGTGCTGTTTTAGAAGCTTAGTGCTCGCTCTGTGAACTGGAGCAGTTGCAACCACAGAAAAACCACATGAGACCAGAAGTATTGACGCAAGACGCACGCCGGAGCAAAGCCTGGGAAATTGTGTCACTGAAAGTGCAACCGTGCATCTTACATCCTCTTTGAGTCTGTTTGTGCATTGTAATGAAAAATTTGGACATTTATATCCAATAGTGTCAGCAAGTTGCTGAAATTATGTGGTTAGAGATCCCTGCATTTTAACAGGTCATGTCTTTTATTTTAAATCACTGTAAATTAACCACTACATGATATTGTGCACAACATACATGTTTTTAGTGGTGACGCATTACACTGTCTGTCTGTCTGTAAGACAGTGCAGCAATGGCTATTTGATTTCATCTTAATAAATCCTTTAACTTGCAGCAGGATGCACTTCTGGACACTTTATTAAAAGCAGGAGGATGCAACCACAGGAATATTAGATCTTAAGGCAGCTGAATAAGTGCTTACATTGTTCATTGATGATTCACCTACAAACCCAGGATTAACAGTTTAGGTTTACAACTTTAAAAACAGGTTTGTGGCGGAAAACTGGCATGGAAAACCTTTGATTGAGCTGTAAAACTGGAAGGAGCTGGAAATACCAAGAAACAAGAAGTGTTTCAGGTGTTTTCACAACTTCAGTGGGCACACAGTATAATGTATGACAGTCCCCAAGCTTTCTCCTTAAGGGGCCCTTTTTCTTTAATTGATGAAATTGATGACCCCTGACTAAGTGATAATATTTTTTATGGACCAACATGAGTTTTCCTCAAACACAAAAGGCCCTATCTAGAGCCAAAGTTTGTTTTCCATTCTGGACCACTGTAGAAACACGGTGGTTCAACATGGCGGACCCGCTCCCTCTAGAGAATGAAAAGTTATTTTCAGGTGATCCTACACTAATGAAAACATACCTATGAATATTAGGCTATATTCAATTTTGTCCAATAGATACTCCTAAAAGTTACACACTGGACCTTTAAATAGTAAGATTTAAGTGCAGGGAAGCATATGATGATCCAGAATTTTAACCTGAAATGACAACTTTAATTTGTAACAGGGTGTGTTTATTCATATCTGTGTTTCTGTGTAATGTGGGGTCAGCATATTAATGAATTCTGTTCACAGTGTATTGTGTGTGTACCTTGATTAAGAAAGTGTCAGAAATGTTAAGAAGTGAGTATTAAGTTTGATATGTAGATTACACAGTGTGCAAAAATAAAAAGGCTCAGCATTTCCCTCAATAAGGCTGCAATATGCAACAATACCACGACTTGTACTTTGTGAGGGCAGCATGAACCAGATGTGCCATTTGAGATCCTGCTTGTGTTGCCTAAGGGCTTAGTTAAAATAAAGTTAAATAAAACAGAATAAAACGGCTTCTTTGTAAAGGTTTACAGGTTTCATTTCAGTGTATTGTATCGTTGTGACTCTCAGAACATTGCCTGCCAAGGCTGTGGCTAACACATGAAACTGAGACTTTAGAAGAGAAGAAGAAGAAGAAGTTAAAGTTAGACACGTATCTATCAGGGGTGAAGTGAGGTAAAAGGTCGGGGGTGGGTTAAACCATGCTGTGAAATTAGGCTGGATTTGGTGAGGTACAGCTTAGCTTCCTCTTAAGTGGTTTAGAGTGAATGATGCATCCAGGCTTGAGATGGTTGATGTTGGGAAAAGACTGTGGTCATGGAACAAAGTATTGTCAAGGTCTGGTTATGGCAAGGCGACAAATAAAAACTTGGTTAAGATCAGGGATAACTGCAGGTGCAGAAGTTATGATAATAGGTCCCTTGGATGGTTATGGTTAGGTGTGATTGTTGGGTTAGAAATGGTTTAAACTATCACATGACACTCTGGGCATGGCCCGGTGGCTCAGCCGTTTTTGGGTTTAGAGTCAATGTTGATTTCACAATGATAACAATACAATAAAGTACACATTTTGTAATGATTTGGAATTTGAACAGCTGTCCACCTTGTGTGTACATGTTACTCAACTTAAAAACTCCCTTTGATCAAGTCTGAAATGCTAGTTTCCAGTTGGTCAATTTGTACATGTGAGTTCTACACAGTCTTCCAAACCGAAACAAATGGATTTTAAAAAAATAAAAAAAGCTGTATTTTTTTTTTAACCTTAACTGGAACCAGTAGAAAACCCAATGAGCAATATAAAAAGTACGTGTGAGGTTTTGTGTGAGAGTGTGTGGTATGTATATCAGTGTGAGAGGGCATGGGTGTGTGTTTGCCTGTGAGAGGCCCAGTGAGTGGGAGAGTCAGGCTCTGCTGGGACTCGCAGCTGCTTCATGGTGCTGTTCCAGGAAGAGCTGCTGGACTTGTTAGTGTTTACTGGCAGCCAGTTTGTGTGTCTGTGTGTGTGTGTGTGTATCTTTGCCTCGATGTGTTAGGCTGGGTGTTGGTCCACAGGCCAATCGTGCTCTCCTCCTCAGCTGTCCTCACTCCCTTCTGGTCTTCCTCTGAAATTCGCAACAAAATTAACCATCAGCACTAAGCCGTGACACACACTTACGGAACAGTCAGGATTGACTCAAAATGTGGGTCTTTGATAGTCCCTTGGCAGCTAGCAGAGCACCACAATACCAAGTTGAACATTACATGATATTTTATTGAAAAGTCTCTTCACTTGTCCTCCACAACAGCAAGATAAAACTCCGGAGTCATCAAAAGAACAGCTCACATAAAGCTAAAACGGATTCAATGTCTTGCTCAAGGACACGTCAGCATTGGAGATGCTTGCCAGCAAAAGATTTAAACCGTAGTATCCCTTACCAGGATCACCCTAACCACAAAGCTAACATAGACACAAGATACAAGAATAAAATACTGTAGATTTATACACACTATTTTTGGATAATATACACACACCGTTTCATTTCTATGAATCACAGACTAAACCAGAATGAAATATATTAACAGATACTGTATGTAAAGATGTGAAAAAAAAAACACTCACTTGCCAGTTTAAGGTGCTACAGCTACAACTAATGCATTGTAATACAAACTTTTTGGAGGCTGTAGTTAAGGTGCTGTTAAATTATATTGCATTATTGACAGGTCTATTGTTTTGTGCACCCCATTTATATCTGTGAGGGTAGGCTACATAACAGAAACGCCTCTCTGCATAATGCAGTATGCTTCAAACACCACAAAGTGCACACTTCAAAATTATCACACAGTTGCTTCAACACTTCTCTAAAACAGTCTCATCAAAACTGAATATTATATCTTTCGAGAAGGGGGGTTTTATCACAGGGCTGTTTTATTTGACTGCATCAGTTGCCAACTGTATATGTTGTGTTTAATGTGAATTTGCAATATTCTGATATTGTGGTACTTGGTACATTCAATTTGAAATGTGCATATCAGCTATACGTAAGTCTTCTCTTCTTAAAATAGTTGAATGTATTTTCACAATGATGAACTGGGCATGAGTAATATTAATTACTTTGCCACAGGGCACATTATTCTGCACTCAGTGCTTTCAATACACTTGAGTGTACTCACATACTTTTACTTAAACTTAGTGTTGGGCTAGTTTCTCAAAAAAATACCAAGAGTAATTAGCTACACTTTTGGCTACATTACGTTTCTGCTACTCCACACAAAATTGGTAATTGCTTCCTTTCTCTGCACAATTCAGACTTCCAATTTTGTTTGTTAAAATCAAATTAATAAGAATATTTCCAGCAGCTGAATGTAAGCATTTACATCTTCCAAGCTAGTTTCCTCCACGATTACAAAAACTAATCCAAGGATTTGATTGGATAGTTGAAATTTGTTAGTAATTAGTTACACTACTAGTTACTATGGAAAGTAATATTATTACTAGTAAGGAGTTACTGCCAAACATTGCCTAAATGTACTATGTAAGAGTTTTTAACTGTTATAAAACAGTCTCAATTTAATACTGATGCCGCTATATGACCTACATAAACAAATAATAGCAAGGAGATTGGCTATATCTATATCGTTATTATTAATGCCTGCCAATAGATCAAATTTAGTCTGTTTGAACTAAGGCCGCAGAAACACTACAGCTTTTGTCCACAGGGGCTGCCAGAATCGACACAAAATGGAAGTTCCATGCAGCTAAGTAAAGTTTTAATCTTTATTTTTACAGTGGTATTAGTACATTGACACAAAGCAAAGGATCTTAAAGGGAATTCTGGAATTTAACCTGGACCTTATTTGAACCATGTTTTTGTGTCAAAGTGACTAATGGGGACAACAAGTTTTGAATTATGTCCAGTATACATCAAGAGTGCTGCAGCCTGCAGGGCTGCAAATGGGTAACATATTTTACATAACACTAAGCTACACTGTCTGCACTCCAAAACAACAGACTCTTCCCAGCCGGGCGTTACTACACTCACACTTTCACTGTTGTCTTCCTGCAAGTCATCACACCTCTCTAAAGATATCAGAGTGAGACTTCAAAGGAAAATGAAAATGTTTTTAAGGTGAACAATTGCCCACAAAGATTACATTGTAGCTTGTTTTGTGACTGTAGGCTGCAATTCTCTCACTCAAATTCGGTACTTGTTGTCCCTGTTAATCACTCTGACACAACAACATGGGAAAATACGGTCCAGGTTTAAATATCAAAGTTACCCTTGAATACTTCCAACACAGATGGATTCTGCTCTATTTGCAGGTATTTTACTGTAGATTAAAAAAAACATAAAAAACTTTTGAAAAAAAAAAATACAAATTTTTTTTCTAAGCCTAATTCTACCTACAGTATATCACAGTGACAGAGACTGAGTACATATTCCACTGAATATATGTCTGCAGGAGAAGAGTTGTGAATCTGTCATTACACTGTAAGTCCCCTCAGTTACTCCTCAGCCCCTCATGGGTCTTGTCACACTTTGAAAGGCCAGAAGAACAGACTAAACATGGTGAGACTGGCCTTTCTCCTCACTAAGCTCAGAGGTGTCTGGGCCAGGTGCAGATGGACTCCCTTGAACAGAGCAGTGTGTGTACATGAGTGTGACTGTATGTGTGTGCTAGCCTCCAGGTGTATGGATGGGAACATGATACCTAATAGGACATGATGTCAGTTTGAAGTCAGAGTGTCCGAAATGACGGAGAGGGTTGCCGTTGTATTGGTTTTCCTGGAATTCTGAATGTTTCTGCTCACTTATCGTCCATATTTTCACTGGGTTTCATGTTCAAAGGAATTTCCCCTGAAAACCCTCTGCATAGCACAAAAACCACAAGACGTTGTGTGTGTGTGTGTGTGTGTGTGTGTGTGTGTGTGTGTGTGTGAGAGAGAGAGAGAGAGAGAGAGAAAGAGAGACTTTTAGTGTGTTTAAATGGTAAGTGGTCATTCACGAGTGTATATGTGGGATTGTTTTTGTATTTCTATACTTTGGAGGACCCCATGTCCTCATCAGGATGGAAAAAGAGGAAACTCCTTCACAGTAAGGGCATTCTCCCCTTCCTCTTGTTGTAAGGTTAAAGCTATAACCAAACCTAATTGGAAAGTTTAGGGTTAAAATTAGTACATGGTATAAAGTATAAGTCCAGCTGACCTTATTATTGTAGTTTTTGCCACTATTTCTATCAGAAATAATACAATACAGAATTCTGGGAACACAGCAACATCACAAAACATTAGTTCCATGGGGCAACAAACACAATCATACAGATTTTAAACAAACCCCCAAGGTGGCCAAAAGCAAACAACCTCTTCATTCAACTTTGTGGATTGTTATCAACACTTCTGGTTAGATCCCTTTTGGTTTCACATACAAATTAAGTGGTTTTGATAATCCGGCTACACTGTTGCCTTGTTTACAGCCTGTGTTCCCGTAACTACAACAGACAACTGCTAATTTGACTCTCTGCTGTTTGGTTCTGGGCAGGTAATGTACAGCAGGATTAGGTGAAAGCTGGAAAAAGTAAAGTTGTGCAAAACCAAACAATGAGCTGACAGATGCTGACAAGCTCTACAGAGTTGAGGAGTAATGATTTTCTATGGGTTTCTCACAACAAGCAACCCCATACTAATTTGATAAATTAGACGGTTAAAAATGACTGATTAATGCTGCTTTAAGATTTCAAGTTAAGCTTAAAAAAAATCTAATTAGGCAAGTAGAGAAGAGGTTAGCAATTTGAATTTAGTGTAAAGTATATTTTACCTCACAAGTACAGTAATGCAAGCATATCTGTGTGTGTGTGTACTTCTGAATGTGTGCTGTCACGCTTGCATGCAAGTGTGTGTGCGTGTGTGTGTATATTGGGGGGTATTTGAGATAGAGATTACATGGAGTTAAGAGCAGCAAAAATGGCCTTAGGAGTCCTGCGTGAACCTCGGCGAGGGAAGCAAGAGGAAATGGGTCCAGAGGCCAGACTCAGCTGTGTATATATTCTGCGGGGATCTGAAAGTGGCCGTGTACCCATCTTCCCCTGCCTCCCACCACCCACTCCCTCATTCCCTCCCTCCTTCGCTCTGTTGGCCAGCGCCATTCTGTGCGTCTCAGGGCAGATTTCTCCCACAGTTGGGAGTGCTGGGTTGTGTGGCGGCCTGTTTATACTGGAGCGTGGACTTCCTAGTGGCAGCCTGCACCTATCTAAACATCCCCCCGGCCGCTGCTCTGTGTTCCCGGCCTTGCACAGCTCCCCTCCCCACCTCCCACCCCCACTTTTCCTCCACCCGCTTCATCTCCACCCGGCTCACTCTGCTCTCTCTCTCACACCCTCTTTCTGCCTTATCACATCTTCACTGCGGGTCCTCTCGTCATCCCTACCCGCTGTCCATCTTTCCTTTATTCTTGCTGACCCTCTCTTTCTCTTCCTCATTTCTTGCGCACTCTGTCCTCCTTCTTCTCCCTGCTTCCATCTTTCTCATCTTGTTCTTGTTCTTTCCATTGCCATTTTTTCTCATGATTCAGTTTCTCTTGCACTTTCATCCTTGACTTTGTAATGATTTAGAAGAGAGAAAAAGCAGGATTCAGTGGGTAGAGGAAGAGCAAAGACTTCCCATATTGTTAAAGACAAAAAGAAGCTCTGTTTTTTTGGTTTACTGGTTTTGGTTGTTTTCATTTTTTCTTTTCCTTATTGAAATTACTTTTTTTAATTGCTACTATGTGTTACTTTTTCCGAATTGATGGTTTGTCATTTATTTTAATTCTTAAAGTTAAAGTAAAATAAAATTTAGCAGGACCCATTGGCAGACATGGGATATAATATTCATAGGTATGTTTTTATTATTGTCTGACCACCTGAAAATAAGAACCATTGTTTTTTTGTTATCATTTATATCTACAGATTCCACGGGTCGCCTTCTGTGGAGGCCGCCATGTTGAATGGAATAGACAAACAATATCTGTAACTAGATTTTCTCTGCTTATTTCTCAGCCACCATAGTTTCTTCTTCGCACTTGGAAAGGGAGGGTGAAGCGAGTTTCAATCTGAAGCTACACAACTAGGAGTCAATTCTGTCTTGATGTGTCGTGTTGCATGCAGGACAATAAAGCAAAGCATGAGCTGATTGAACTAAACAGCCACCCTCAGAGAGTTAAAAGCGTACGCTCAGCAGAGTGCACATCTGCGGCAAATCTTACACCTTTTTTGTTTTTCATTTGTCATTTCACACCATTTAGTCTCCACTGTTATATGGTGCAGAGACAGCATTTCGTTAGACACGTAAATGTCATAGAGAGGAAAATGACAGGTGACATAGTATCAAAGTGTGTCAAAGTCATCTAATTCTGTGTCAGTCCACTCAGCATATATTTCATTGGATGTAGTGATCAATTTGACCTGCTGGTGGCGTTAAAGGAAAAGTCAGGGATCATAAACTTCATTAGGATTAATCCTCTGTGGACCATGAAAGCCCGTACAAGCTGTCAACAGACTGACTGACATTACAATCCCTCGAGCCTCGCCACCAGTGTGGCTAAAAATACTGCTTTTATTTTCTGTAATTCATCTTTTCCTTTACAAAGATTTTGTAATCATACAGAAACATAGATGCACAGATTGACTGCTAGCGTGGCAAAAAATTCCTGCTATTCAAGAAAACTGAGAAAAACAGAGAAGATGTTCCTTTTTACCTTGTCATTTTTATCCAGTGATCATCATCATCATCATCATCATCATCATCATCATCATCAAACTGTATCACACACACACACACACACACACACACACACACACACACACACAAGTCGGACATATAACGCACCTCCCCTTTGTTTGTTTATTTGTATTATTATCAGCTTCTGTCCAATAGAGCAGCAGCAGGATATCTGGTATAACACAATAGCAGGGACTGTTCCCTGGGGAGCTCTCTCTGCTCTGTACTGTAAGACGACAGGAGCATCCAGCTTAGCATTATCGCTTTTGTCCAGGGAACAGCGCACTCTCTGCAACACTTGCCTTGAGGCGAGCTGAGAATACTGCATCATGGGGTGTTTATGTGTGCAGACAACTAGTTTCATTCCCACCCTCTCCACATTCTGCACTGGTGAGCCCTTATCTCAGTCATGGTTTTACACTGTTGAAGAATGAGCTCTCTCAGGGGATCCCCTCAGCCCGTTTTGGGCTGTTTGGTTGATGTGAGTGGTGGTGATTGAATGATTTGTTCTGGTGTAGTCAGTCCAGGTGAAGTATGTTGGACAAGCAATGACTGTGAAGTCTCCCGGGGACATGTGTGCGTGTTCATGTTCGTGCTGGGTGAAGAATGTGTGTGTAAAGTGTGGGTGAAGTTGGGAGTGTGAAGTATGGAGGTCCGGCGAGAGCAGGGCCAGAGAAAGCTCCAGTGAAAGCGCACCCTTGCTGACAGATGAATTGCTCTAATTAGAAATCCATAACATCCTGCCACATGGCCGCCTTATCCCTAGCACACTTCCTGCTCTGGGCCAGGCTGACGACAGCCAGCCCTGCTCCTTCCGTCACTCCGAGCAAGGGAACGAATCGACAAACGAGTGTTGGTGTCTCCTCCAGCACATGCCCTAGACACAAGTTTTATCTGTCAGTCCCCCCTTCTTTTGGACCATAAGTGAGCATGTTTCAGTGTGCGTGTGTGTGTGTGTATGCGTGTTTGTGTTTTTCATGCGTGTGTGTGTGTGTGTCTCATCCTAGCCCTTTGTGTCTGGGGTCTTGCTCAGCTGGCAGGCTCTCTGTCTCTATCACTTCCTCTGTTTTTGCCACTCTCAATCACACTGCTGCTCTATCCGTCTGCCTCCTCCGTCTCCCCCTCCATTCCTTCCACCCTCCCTCCTCCTCCCAGGTGTCTGGATGGGGGGCATGAGTTGAGGGAGTCCAGAGACCAGCACAGAGAATACAGATGATAACAGAGGTTGCAGGCCTGGCTCGTATGCAAGGAGGGTTCTTGCTCTGGCAAGCGTAGTGGTGCCAGCTTAGTGGATACACAACAGGCAAGGAGACAATCTGCTCTGCACATTAAGCAAGACATAACGGAGATCCATGACCCGTCATAAACATTATGCAGGGCTTAATGGCCCTGCTGAATGCTCTGCACTATCTCTGGTCCATTATGAGATGAATAGGCTCTGGAGTAAGTTTAATGGCCCTGTGGTTACTAATCTCTCAGCTGATGAGAGGTTTCAGAGCAAGTGTTTCTCATAAGACGGTGTTAATAAGTAAGCTCTTACAGGTAAGTGCTAGGGCAAACACAAGGTGTCTTAATGGGGTGTCTAGCTTCTTCAATCTGCCAAAACAGCTTCATTGCACAATTGGGAACGATTTGCACGTGTCTGTAACACTTTAAGAAGCATACAACATTACTATTCTGTGTGTTTTAATGTAGAAAAATGCCACTCCTGCTGAGTGTTGGCATAATGGCAAACATGGTCACACTGCTAACTTTGCGAAGTAGCTGGACTGGTGAGATCACAGGAGAATCCATCTTACCAGGCTTCAAGCTATGCACTCACTCATACAAGTGGTTTTGACCAATCAGTGTCCAATAAAAAACAACTGGTAGCTACAACATGAGCTACGAGCGTGGTTTAACACTAGGTGAGTGTGATGACGTGTGTGCGAAGAGACTTTTCATCACAATGGCAGCTTCTAAAGAAGTTGGCTGGTTGACATGAGTGAAAAGAAGTTGCAGGATTTCGTACAGTCTGACAATGTCAAAGTATATTCAAAAAATCCATCAGCCTTTTTTGCTTTTTTTTTTTTTTGGCTATGCAATTTTTTTCTCCACACATCTTATTATTTTATTTCTAGCTTCTCCATTCAGTTCTCTAAACAAATTGAAAGGCCGTGTAACAACACATGGTTGAAAACTTCCCTAAATGCACCTTTAAAGTCAGTTATACTTATTCAGTGCAGTTTAGATCTTGTTGCTGAGCTGTTTAAGGTTTACATTGTTTTCAGGCTCATCAAATTGTTCAGTGACCATTTGGGCCCTGTGGACACAGACACATTTAAGAGGAAAAAGACTAGTAAGAAGCTTTCCAAAGCATGGAAGTAATCACTGAGAATGGTATTGTATTTGTTGGCATTTATCGTGCCCTCTGAAGGGAAGATTAGACCAAAACCAGAGCAAGAAAATTCACCCCACCTGCTTTCAATATACCTTTTATCCTTCATTTTACACTAGCACTATATATTGCAGGGTAAAGAGCTGCAATTGGTAGAGTTATCAGGAAATGTCATGAAACAAAAACACTCGAGCTAAGCATCTTTTACAGCATTACATTTTTGTGTTGAGTGAATTGAAAATTTAAAAATACACACAAACGTACACACACTGATGTTAAATACAGCAGCACCAGACATGCACATTCACAGAGATGTTCAGGCTCTGCGGTCAAACACACATACAATGTTGCACTGTAAGATTCGCTGTGGTCTAAGCAGACTGGACCGCTACTATTGTTTTTATGCCTTTTGTCTTTTCAGTGACCCCCCTTACACATGCTCACACTCACAAACACATAGGCTTACACACAAACACAACCCTGGTGCATGCGCCCACACACACATACCACCATACATGAACTTCTGGCTTCATGTTTAAAGTATGCAGTTTTTTTTGTGCGCGCGTCTGTCGAAAAAAAGTAAGGGGAGGGGGGGAAACAGGCAACGGAGAAGGGAAAAGTGGGACAAGAGAGAGTCAGAGAAAGAGGGAGAGAGAAGTTGAGCCACAGAACAACGCTGCTGCGAGCAGCTGTGGCACTCCCAGATTTCCCCCTGATTGCTTTCAGCTGGTACTTGAACCCTGGGCCTTTTGGGTTTTGGAGGCCAGCCCAGACCCCACAATCCCCCCAGCGCCCCATCCAGCTGCCTGACCCCTCCCTGACCCCGTGCCGAGGATAGGAAAATACGAGCCGTGCCAAGCCAGAGAGACTCTTTTATTTTGCCTGCTGGCATGCTGCCGGTGACCAGGGCTTACATAATGGGAAACATAGCAGGACCCAGGAGAAAGCAGCCCCTGCCCCCCTTTCTCTTTTCCTTACCAATCGATCCTCCCCTTTCTCCCCCATCTCCTTTCTCCTCTTCATTTCTTTTCCCACTCCGTTCCCCTCTCGCCCCCACTTGCTCCATCCTCTTCCTTCCCCTGTGCACTCTGCCTCCCCTCCTGTTTGTGATATATCTTTTTGGGCCCATTCGCCTGGGCACATTTATTACAGACAGCCTCGACACAATCCTGAAGCCGAGCCACCAGCAACACAACGGCACAGCACGAACACACAGACACACTCAAACGCACGGGCGCACACACGTGTGGGTGTGTGTTAGCATACTCTGAAGCATTTACAGCTTGTGTTGTGCATCCCTGTGTAGAGAACTTTAATGGAAGAATGTGCATGTGGTAATTAAATATTACCGTCACATAAGGACATAGAGAACAGAAATACATTATTGCATATAATAGTATTTTTTTACCACTTGTTTTATGTCTCCAGCGTGGTTATGTGCTGTCTTGAGGTTTTTGTTTTGCTTTATTTTAGCTCAATAAAGCAAATTCCTATCAACCGTGTTTAAGTGGTAATAAAGTCTTGAATCATGAATTTTGAAAGAACACTGTACTATGTTCAGCATGAGTGTATTGTTTCTCATTCAAAATCCACTATAGGTTCACTTAAATAGAAAATGGGATCTCAACTGCTCAGATGTTCATGGTTGAATCTTTGCTTATATTTTAGTTAGCATATATTGGCATTACAGATCCTGACTGTTCCCATTTATTGAGTTTAATTTTATGATCCTCTTTATAAGAATTCATTTGGAAATACAAAACGGCACCAGTCAAAACGAGCACTTGGTATATTAGTGCTTGGTTTTCTTTTCTGTCTGAACTAAAAATGGAAGAGCAGGGCAGCTTGTCAAACCTCTGAACTGCCAAGTAACCTTTCCACTCATGTTAGCCTCTCAGTTTGATAAAGTCCACTGGGAGCCAATTTGGAGGTGATCATAAACCAATTAGTTGTACAGTGTTTTTTTAGGATGACATCACCAGACCACAGTGCTCCGGTTTAGTGAGGTCTAGACTGGCTCACCACAGCGGAGGCAGACACCACAGAAATAGGTGGCCTGTGTCTGCTTTGTAAAAAAACCCCAAACAAGAGTGTAGGGACTATTAGTTCTATTTTAGTTTGATTCACGCTTCATTGGGAACCATTACAGAGCAGATGGTTGAAACGATGCAACGGCACATGTACATGAGGGAAGCAGGCACTTTTACTTAAGGGATAATTGCACTTTATTAGAACTAGAACAAGAGAGGGGACTACATGCAGCAAAAGGCCACATGCCAGACCCAATGGCCACTGCAGCAATGCACAACACCTGTTCATGTGGCACCAGTTCTACCAGGTGAGCAAACCAGGGTGCCCCAACATCATTATACTTTATCCCGTTTACTGAACTCTGATTGGCTGGCAATTGACAGCAATCAATACCATAACTATTTCAATCGCTAGACAAATCGGAGATCTGGAAATAGACAAGCACACACGGACAGAAGATCAGACAGACTATCTTAAAAAAGTTGAACCAGGAAGTCTGATCTTTGGGTAATACAATAGCTGTTTGTTTTTCCTTACAATAACTTTAGCTAAAGTGGGGGTTTGTTTGATGCATGTTTGATTGACTGATGCCTTGTGTTCTTGCCCTGTTAGGCAATGTCCAGATCTCCAGATTTGTGCAATTAAAGGATAGGTCTGGTAATATTCTATATTTTTCGTATTGTCAAAACATCCTATAAAAAGAACATTGAATTGATCCTACTAACAAGTATTGTCTGTGCATGCAAAGCCTCCATGCAAAAACTATTAAAAACACATCAATGAGCCACACCTTTGCACTGGGGACATGTTCCTTCATTACAATAGGCTGTACGTGGGCACTGTAGCTTGTTTTGAGTTGATCCCACCAAGGTCCTGATGCCGTAAATACTTGCTCTAATTGTGCACTAAATCTGCAACTGAAAACAGTCCACTGTAATCTGACAGAAGCCAATATGACACTATATTTCTGTTAACTGTTAAAAATTTTACATCTTCAGTTGGAAAGAATGGGCCTGGGGCTGAGAGCCACAGACAGGCTGGGGGAGTCAGGACTTAGTGAGATACGAACCAACTTACTGTTGATTTTGGTCTTTTCGTGAGGTTTTGTTGACACTAATAAAATATAGTATATTGCCAGTCTCTGACCATTAGGAATTATGATACTAAAACTAAAACTAAAACTGCGGCAGTAAGACCCCAAATGTAGTAAACCAGAATTATCCTTCAAGGTGAGGTTGGGTAACCTCCAACAAGCTCCCCATACATCATATTCCAGTTCTTTCTTTGGCTCCTCTTCACCTCCTCTTCACCCCCCTCTCCATCATCTCCCTCACACAGTTCATCTTTTTCTCTCCTTGTGTCTCTCACTTCTTACAACAAATCCTCATTCCTGGGAAGGTCTCAATAGAGTGGAATAAGATTAAGTCATGGACGACTGTTGAGGGAAAACGCTGACCTCTTCTCCTCCCTTTTGCTCTGTCTTTCATTTTTCAGTCTCTCTTTCTTGGCTCTTTTCTCCCCTCGGCGCTCCTTTATTCTCGCTCTCCTGTGTACCCCCCAGCCTTCCAGATTGTAATAATAGTAATAATGATAATAACGGTGATGGGCCTGGTGACGGTGATGTAAAGAAACATAATATTAGAATAACAAACACACTCTCTAACCAGTGGCCATCATTTGACCTCTGTGGATGTGAGCGTGTACATACACATGCGCACACACTCTCTCAAGCTTCTGAAACTCTGATTTTTGTGTGTGTGAGAGAGAGAGAGAGAGATGAAAAAAAAGAGGAGATAGAGAAAGACAGTGAGGGAGAGGGAGTTTGCTGGCATGCTTTGTATACGGTCACTTCCTCTCCAGTTTAAACAGAGCAGGCTGTGCTGGCAACCTCCGCTCCCCACTCCAAATGGTTTGCATCATGTTTAAACCCCCCTGCCACCACCCCTCCCTCTCTTCCCTCTCTCTTTCGCTCTCTCTCTCTTCCTTTCTCTATAAATCATCAAAATCTCAAACTTTATGTGTTTGAAAAAAACGACACCCCTTTGCTTTCTCTTTGCAGAAGGGCATAAGAAAAAGCTATAAAATGGTTCTAGGATGTCTTTCCACTTCAAACACCCCCCTCCCTCTCCTCCTCCTCCTCCTCCTCCTCCTCCTTTTACCTCCTTCCATCCCTACAGCCCTCTGCTGGCCTCTCGTCACCCCTGTGTCCTGGTCATGGTGCTCTCATATCTGGCTGGGTAGACTTCCCTCCTCAAGAACCGACGTGGCTCCAGTAAAACACAACATAAGGGGAACTGGTGGCCTCAGGAGGCAGATTATCTCCATGGATGAATTTCTATAGCAAACCCTCCTGTCTGTGAATCATGCTAGTCCCCGGTGGTAACTCGCTAAACGCCTGGGTGGGACATAAATGGCCCAATTTTAAGCTCTGATAAGAATTCACTGATAGATGAAAAATTCAACTGGCCATGAACAGAAACATGAGCTGCCTTTTGGAGGCTGAGATTACAAGCCTGGTTCATGATCTGCATCATAGAAATAATGTCAGACAGCAATATAAAAATATAAAGTGAGACTGCCGTAACAGTTTAAAAACAAACCATGTTGTCATTTTCCTGACAAGTAACCTTCTGCAGTTTTGACACTATTGACTAAAGGAATGAAAGTTAATTTTTGGCTTTTGGGTTAGTATGTGTGACAAGACTGTCTCAAATTGGGGCCCACTGGTGACCCAATGGTAAAGATGCATACTCTTAAACCACAACATCCTTTTTTCTATTTTGGCCAGGGACCTTTGTTGCACTTCCTACCTCTCTCTCTCCTCCCCTTGTTTCCTGTCTGTGTCACCTACCAACTTTGTAATAAATATCAAAAGAACCTTGATCAAACAGTAATCTCGAATAAGTCCACCTGTGTAGGATTCAGTGGTCTCTATAGGTGCAAATTGTGACTCCTTCACGCTTCACGCACCCCTTCTATGCACGAAAGAGAAACTACAGTGGCCGCAAAATGCATGAAAAACCAAGTTCCCCTATCTAAAGCCAGTGTTAGGTTTGTTCCTTGCTGTAGAAACATGGCGGTTCAACATGGCGTCCTCCATGGAAGGCAACCGACTGCGTCTCTAGATCACAACAGTTATTTCGAGTGAAACGAAAACACAACGTTTCTTATTTTCATTTGACACTACTATACATACACTCTACACTAATAAATAAACATATGTTTCATAAGTTTTTTCACTGGCCACGACTGAGCACACTTCTACATCACTGCAGAGGGGGGAGAACTTCAACCACGGGAGTTTAATTTTTTCTTATTGTTCTTATCATATGGATTGATTTGTCATTCAGGTATGAAGACTTGTGCTATTTGTACATGAAAAAATATCAGCAGACAAGCTCTTTCACAGTCAAATCTACCTGTTCATCAATTTGATTTTAATGGACTTGCAATACTCATGCTCACACTGGTCTGCACCTCACTGTGTGTACGCTCTCAGGCATTGAAATTAGACAAGGTTTTTGAAATAAAAACTGAGTAGCATAACCACAGTTAAGGCAGCCAAAATCTGCGGTTGAGTGCGTGTGGTTTTGAGCGCCAAAAGGATAAAATGTTCCTCAGTTAAATAAGTCAGATTCTACTTATCTATTCAGAGAGTTGATGTGTTGCTTTGCTTTGATTTCTTTATATTAGGCCACGTAGATATGATTGACTTTTTATTGTGTACTTGTGTGTGTGTGTCTACATAGAATACATACCGTGTGTGTGTGTGTGTGTGTGTGTGTGTGTGTGTGTGTGTGTGTGTGTGTGTGTGTGTGCGCTTGATTTGGCACCAGCTTAGTCATTAAGCTTGGCTGTCCCTGCACAGACCCCTTGCTGTCTTTAGTCATAAAGGGGATCTCTCCAAAGCCTGAGGAGACTCTATAAATCAGCCAAACTATTTTGAGCATCGTCCCGGCCTGCTGGCTGGCACACACACACGCACACACACACACACACACACACACATACACACACACACACACAATGCAAAGACACACACAGATACATTCACACAGTCTAAGCACACCAACACACAGAGAGAGTTGACTACATGGGTGGGCACACATTACTGTCAGCTCCGGAGATGGAGCTGATAAAAACAGGCCCTCAGCACTGCAGATGAAGGGAAAGAGAGGCAATGTGGGGACAACCGCCCTTGAAACTAATAGACACGCATACACCCACACATGCACACACACCCCTTGGGCTTTGGCTCACTGCTCTGTCTGAGCAGATCATATTTCAACATCTCACCTCTAGATAAGAATGTTTATCAAAGGCTTTAAGTGTTCCTACTGAGCCCAGGTTTACACTCAAACTTCACTTTAACACACTTTCTGCAGCTCCTCACAAGTTTCTGATCTATTACAGATGGCATCCATCTGCAAAGAAAGAAGAAGAAATTATCTATTCATTTGGAATTGATTCACACTGATAAATTAGGAGGGGAATTACCAGTGTGACTCCTGGTGATAGCTAGAAGAGGAAGAAACAGCGCCCATTTCCATTTCAAACAAGCTGCATTGCCCCGCAGCCTTATCTTCATTGACTGAACATGTTCCTCACTCTCGAAACTGGACGTGGATCAAAACAAGCCTTTGATTAACACCATTCAAAGCCGAAGGACCTCAGCAACTGAGGGCCAAAGAAACCACAGACCAAAGGTTGGGACCAGGTGTGAGAGGGTAGGAGGTGTGTGAGCATGCACGAATGCAGCAGTGTAGGTTGTGAAGGAAAACTAATGCAAGGAAGGGAAACTGTTTGTAAAAGTCAGTCAAAGTGAAAGGTACCTCCAGTGGAAGAAAATTATCTAAAAATGTATGTAAAAAGCCACTAAAAGGAGGGGCTTTTTGAGTCAAGCAATTATATACATTGACTTCACTCACATGTATAAAATACTGGGATAAATAAAGAAGAAATAACCACATACTAATGAATACCATATATTACAATATATACAGTACAAATCTATAAGCCAGTGGAAATCAAACAATGCAGACACCAGTACAGAAGCATAAAATAACATAAAATCAATAAACCAAACAGTTCACCAAATATTTATTGGCTTCCGTCTAAATAAATGACCCTTAAACAGTATTGTAACCCATACATTTAAAGTGATGCAAAGAAACATAACAGTAGAATCTTTTATGTTTCAACAAGACCTACAACATAAACATTTCCTCTGTAGATACTACTTATCTCTTGGCTGAAAGTGCAGTTAGCATTACTAAAAGGGTAGCTTGTTTTTGTCAAGTAAATCACTTAATTACTCACTGATGAGTCACCAAACACAATACAAACATAAAGCCTTCATACCTGAAAATGCGTGTATTATAGGTAAACACAGACAAACTTTCCTCAGATGACGGTGAAAAGAAACTCTGCGACTTGCAAGGCGAGGGTCACATGAACGAGGATACAATCGAAGGCCTCAGTAGGCTAATTTTCAGTAATCTTACTAGCTCGCTACTTATTTACGTGGCATCCCAGAGTCCGTTAGGGCAGCTTTGCGGCTGACCGAGCTAATTTTTTAGTTAGCGGTTCACTACGTTGCAATCTTTCCATCAGGAAATGACCTATTGTAACATTATTCCCTGTTGGTGTCAGAGGCTGTGTTCAATCCCGACCTGGGCCGGGCTGGTGACCAGATACAACTAGCAACACTTAATTAGAGGTTAGCGACTTTAGCAAGTTGTTAAAGTTATCTGTCCTTCAGAAAACTGTAAATGACAGAGAGTTTAAGCCGAGTAGCTGCAGGACATCAGAGGGAAAACCATAAAATATTATCCACTTTCACTAAAATCTGTGAATAAAGTTATAAAGTTGTACTTTTGTAGAATATACAGTGACACCTGGCTATAGATGTATGTAATACATTGGCCATCAAGCAAAATTAGTATATGCCCCCAAGTAACCTACAGGATGAGTCATCAATAACAAGAATATCCCCAAAATAGCTAATTGTTGGTACATATTATTATATATATTATATAAGTGCATATAGCACAAAACATATGTGGTATAAACACTTAAACAACAATTTTGACATCATGAGGACCTACAAACATAACCTCTAATCAGATTTTTATCATACTGCAAAACACTACCACCAACTTTATTGAGAATGTCTGGCTACAGAAAAGCTGATAATGAAGAGGGCACAGCTCAATGCTAATAGAAAGACAAAACTTCAACTTCATTTACTAGATAACGTAAAGTAAAAAAAAACCAACGTAAAAAAACATCCAGATACTGGCGGCCAGTAATAAACATGCTAGACAATTAGCTCGCTAGTGGCAGTGCTAGCTAGACCTCCTCTTTTGTCACGTGACCCTTGCCTTGCAAGTCATAGCACTTCCTCGAGAATCTCCCAAGAAAGTAAGTGTTTCCCCAATTTAACCCAAAGGCTATGTGCTCCCGCTACTGGAGAGCTCAAGTATTAACTTTCAATACTGCATGCCAACTATGGTCTGTGTTTTAACCCTGTCACATACAGAAGTTGTACATTTTCTCTGAGCCCTCCACTGAAAAAGTAATTATCGCCTGTAAACATAATTATAATGCATGGAAGGAGTTTCATTTCTATTGGTATTATTTATACCAGTATTATTTTAAACTCTTTTCGTTTCTTCACTGCAGATTAACTTTGGTCTCTGCCCTTTTCTTTCTTTAATATACCGTCATACATGTTTTTCTTCATTCTCGGTGACATTTGTGGTTAACAGGATAGTACAGTCTGATATATGTAGATGGGTGACACAGAGAGACTGGTGCCACGTCCAAAAAAGTATTCTAAGCAAGTGGCATTAAAAAAACAAGACACGGAACATGCATAAATAGACACACACCTCTGTACTTTGCAGAGGAGTCACAGCACACATTATGCAAAAGTCAGTGCCTGTTTTGTGTATCATCTGCGGTACAACTGTGGTGACAGGCTTCTTATGACAATTATACCCTTGCTGCAATCGAGCCGATTGACAGTGCTGCTTTAATTAGCCAAATTAAATAGGAGTTTGTGCTCACTTCGCTCATGACTCCTTACTGATAATTAAAAGCGATGTGTCCAGAAACCACACGCATAAGCATACTGCATGGCTGACTAAAAATAATAGTAGCGTGTGCCATTATTTTACAGTGAGAGATTTAAGTCGTTTTTATGGATGTGGATACCGCAGCAGTGACCGGGTCAAAGGGTTAGCTTGTTATGTGTGCTCAGACTTACACATACACAGCGTCTCCTCTGAGCGTTTTCTCTTGAGTGACTCGGAGCAAAAGGCCATCAATAGCATCAGTGTTTGTATCCAAACTTGGGGACTCGGCCAGGGTTAACAGGCTTTTGGTCCGCACCAAGTCGACCCCCTGAGGTAATAGGAAGCAGCTGACCTGAGACCTCGGAGAACTGCACCTTACAGCCTGGTGCTCTGACTAATGACCCCTTGTTTTCATAGCAAGCTGAGTGCATGGGTGTTACATGTGGCCTCAATAGAACATGTTTGTGCACACACACACACACACACACACACACACACACACACACACACACATATGGTCAGATGAAAGGAATCTCACCCTCCATTTAACAGCAAATGCTTTGGAGAGTGTTAAATGTGACCTCAGTTGTCTGCAGTCATTGTGGGATGATGCACTATGTGTCATTGGCATTTTTAGGCGGAGCATTGTATCCTGTTTAGGCCAGATGTTGGGCTTGTGATACAAATATACTGATGAGGCATAGGTTTCTTTATAAGCCGATTTTCTTCATTGCCCAATTCTGCATCTACCGCTTCAGAGGAAGTGTAATCATTTCATCACTTTCTCGCTCATATTATCTCTTGTATTACAGTGGGTTTTTACTGATGCTGAGCTTGTATTATTTTCTAAAATGAATGTTTGGTTTATCAGTTAAACTGAGCATTACTTTCAATTTGATAATGTTTGGTCTCATATCCTGAAAGGAAATAGAAATACCAGTACTCAGTAACAAGTAACAGTAACAAGCCAAACAGTCCACAGCCACGCTAGCGGGTCTGTGAGGCTGTAATGTCCAAGGTACAAAACAAACAAACTGTAATGTAAGTAAGTATTACAAGCCAAGCCACAATGCCAACCTTCTGATGGCGCTAGAGAAAACGTCATTAGGATACATCATCTGGGGAACATGAATGTCTGTACCAAACTTTGTCAATCCATTTGGTAGAAAATGTTGACCCACTAGTGGTGCTAGAAAAGTCAGGTGATCACCAAAGTCAACACAAATGTCTTTAATATAAATCCATCTAGTAGTTGTTGCGACCACCATTATTATCTGTCCCAAATTCCATGACAAATAATCAAAACAAATAATTAGTTACTAAAATACAAAAATATCAACCATTACAGTGGCGCTAAATGCAAAGTCAGGGGATCATCAAAGACAGTAGGCTTTATCCTCTGGGAAACACAAATCTCTGTCATGTCAGTCCATCCAGGACCTAACCTAATGCCATTAGCGTGAGGGTTTTTGTCAAGGGTTGTGGGCTGAATTGGTTTAAAGCTTTAGTTGCTGATCTCCACTTTAATAAAAACACTAAACTTACTGGCTTCATGATCATCAGCAAAGAAAAAATGCCCAATGAAACATAAGTTGTATGTATTTGTGTGTCCTGCCAGACTTAAGTTGGGTCACCGACAAAGTCCTTCGGCCCTCGTCTGGCCTCTCTGTGGCTACAGGTGCTTCACATTATGGCTCGTAAAACTCAGCAAGAGGGAAAAATTATTGCCACAATTTGTTAAAGAGGAAGGGGGAGGCATGGGGTTCGAGGGGGTACTGGAGTGGTGCTGTATATGGATACAGTATTGACATACGTGACTGTGTTGTGTCTGCTGAACGCTTCAGCATTCCAGCCCTGTGCCAGGAAAGGCCATATTGTTTTTGAATTGAACTCAAGTGTCATTTTCTGAGGAATGATTTAGTGGTGTGTGTGTGTGTGTGTGTGTGTGTGTGTGTGTGTGTGTGTGTGTGTCACACGCCAGCTGGCACACTCCTCGGCCGACGGTGTGTATGCCATATGTACTGGGAGGAAGGTTACAGGGTCACAGGGCCACGGGGTCGCTGGGAGTGCACTGTGGAGAGAGGAAACAGGCCTAATCTCAGAAAGGCTGGCAGCTTCCTGTTCTGAGTGGAGGGTACACAGAGGACACTGTCTTAGCTCTGGATACCCTGCTAGTGAATTTACTATGTAATTCAATCAGGATTAGACCACTCACTCACGCCCTCTAATAATAGTGAGAGGGAGGAGGCCAGACTGAGCTTTAAATCAGTATCTCCTCAACCTGATTTTACTTTCAGACATGGGTCTTTTTTTGGCCTCGCATGCGTTGTTCTTCTGATGTAGTTTCTGTAAGCATAATTGGGATGAAATTAACTTTTTCATTACCACTCTTATGAAGGTTTTACTGTGTAAAAAATGCACCCAAGCAATATGGTGTGTAACATAGTGTTACAACTATGTTCAAATTGTTAAAAAAAAAATAAAGCTTACATATACATTTTTACTTTGTTACTTTTTCCAGGAAAGAAGGGTAGCAGACTGAAAAGAAATAAAAAAAAACAACAACTATGCAGTTTGAATTTACCCATCCCAGTTGTGTTTCTTTGGAAGACACTGCTCTACTAGAGTTTACAGTAAACTAGGTCCTCTTGTGGTGAGCACAGCTCAGAAAATACTTCCAGGAATAGAAAGTGAAAAAAAGCAAACTGAAATTACCTGCTTATCACTCTGATCAGCCTGAGCTCCCCCAAAATACTTTTAAAAAGAGGAATAAACAATAGATATGTATGGTGTTTATGTCAACCCTAACCCTTTTTACACGTATTACTGTAATATGTATGTATTCTCTAATTTCTTTATTATTTATTTATTCTAATACATATAATCTAAAACTAAGGAGCCTCATACCTATATTTCCACTATCACCAATATCACCAATACTTATTACGTATTGATTAATTTTTATAACCTACACAATGCTGTCTTCCAGAAGTGTGGAGAATGGAAACAAATATTAAAAAAAACCCCGGTACATGTTAGGTATGAAATATGGGAAAACTATATTCCTCACCCTCATGTGTATTATGTAAGTTACACAAAAATAGACTAATCTTATCTTGTTAACCGCATGACACAGTCATCTGACGAGGGCTTTGGTCAATTCTTTTATAGCTCTTTCGTAGACTAATAGCTAATGCCAACAGTATCTATTATATCATGTTTTAGAAATGGCAGCTGAGTAAAAATAGGCAACAAACTGTATTTTTATATCATTGTTAATTGTTGGTTCTGTGTGCAAATTATATTAATTCATATTATTTTGTTTACTCAGTTAAGCTCAGCACAGCAACTGAATGTGTGAGACACTGTCATGGCTTATTCCAAATTGTTTACAAGCTAATCTAGTTAACTCAGTATCCCATAAATAAATGTAACACAAAGTTTATTGCTCACTAATTAGTCAACATTACTTACTGTAAGTTTTTTCATAAGCAAGCAATTATGAGTGACACACATCTGATGTAACCCTTGTAGTAAGCAGATGATTCAGAAAGAAAAAAAGAATTGTCTTTAAACAGGCCAATAACATAATAACAACAACAATCATTTGATTTGTGTATGCATATGTGTGTGTTCATTTTGCATGTGTTGGAGGATATGCAAGATATGAACTTCATTTCAAGGCTAAGGGGTCAGGGTCGGGGCAGAGGTCAGGGTCAGAGGTGGAGTCCGGGGAGATAGCTTTTTGATCTGCATCCGGATGTGGAGAGAGAGACTCTGCCGTTCTAACTAAAGTGGGAGGAGTCAACAACAACTAATGTCCAGACTGGACAGACCAGACTGTCGCAGTCACTGGAGGGACAGTTAGTAGCTGAATGTAATGCTCAGGCCAGAATGTATGTTTAAATCACAGCCTGGAGGTATGAAGGGGTTGAGTCCTTTGGTCGCCCTCTAGGTTAAAACCAGTGTTGGATAATGGTTGGGGTGCATGTGAGAATTTAGGTGAGGTCTAGACAAGATGAGATGGGCTGCAGCAGTTTGGATGAGCCCCAAGTGTCAAAGAGCAACCCCCTCTCCAGACTAAACATTCATATGAGACAGTTCTGTAAAACCCTGGATTATGTTCAGCTATGACATTTTTAAATATGCAATGCCAGTGCTTTTTCATCATTTTTTTAAAACTGCATGCGTGATAACTGCAGTACGGTTTGGCAATTAACAACTACTGGGTTAAAGCTTCTTTAAGACCCATTTTTATGTCATTATAGCCCCTTTCAAATTATTTCGATGGTACACGTTAAGTTTTTGTTGAAAGAAAAATCCGAAAATCCCGGGTAAATTGGTGCAGTATATGATTTGCTTTAAGTCTATTCATTTCAGGAGTTTAAACATTACTAACGTAGGAGCAGGGAACCCAGCGGCTCACAACCTGAACTGATGCCAACTGAATCACAGTGGCTCCGACCAGGACTTTGACTTTGGAGATAAAGACACAGCGGGTTCTAGCAGGGACAGAAGAGGCATAAAACGGAGACAGGAGCTAGTTTATACCAAGTTAATGTGTAAGTAACTATTAACGTTATGCATCTTATTCATATTATTTAGTCTGGTAGTACTTGTTTGTGTGTGTCGAGACTTGTGTGATGTTATACTGTGTTGAAATAAATGTTCAGTCTCCTTGTTGGTTGTTCTGACACATTCAACAACCTAATTACTGCTTTTTCCATTTTCACAAGGCGGCTGTTGAAATATATTTAAACGTATACATAAACATGCGATAACTAGTTGATTATTGGTTTTATCTAACAACTACTAGTCAACTAGAAAAATCTGTAGTGGCGGGCAACCCTACAAATTAGATTATAGGCCATATGAATGCTCTTCCTAGTTCATGCACTAACATTTACTCAAGTACAATTCAAGAGCAGTTTTTGGGTGCTTGAACTTGAGTATTTCCAATCCAACCCCCCAAAGAAGGACTTTTATTTGTAACATTATACTATATTGACATTGCTTCTTTTACTTTACATTAACAAGTGTCCTGAGATAACTTCTGTTATGAATTGGCGCTATTCAAATACACTTGAATTGAAATTAAGTTGAATTGAATTATAAACTGCAAGTGATTAATTGATTAACAGAGAATAACTAAAAGAAATGTTTAATAAATCAATCAGTGAAAATTTTTCCCCTACGTGATATACTTAAGCCACCTTTAGTGAAAAGGGGTAGTGGTATCTGGAAAAGTATCGAGTTGTGGTGATGATTTTGGCCGAAAACCAAACCGAATTTTGGTTTATGGTATTTCCCATCTATAGTGGCAGCATCCTGTGAGACTGTGGGTTTCACTTGTAGGTTTTACTTCAGCTTTAAGTTGATTTTTGTTGAACTTTCCCAAGGTTTGTTTACGTTACTAGTTGCATTGTAATGATGATAATAATTGCACCTATTCTGCACAGACTCCAGCCCTCATAATAAGACAGAATAAGTGTGGACCATAATGGACAATAAAATACAATAAAAAAGATTAAAGAGGTATAACAAGTGTTTGATAAACGCTATACTAAAAAATAGATCAAATAGAAAAAACAAATACAACCAATAAGAAGGATAAAAAAATATTAATAAGAAAAAAGTAACTAATAAAATACATTAACAAAACTTTTTTTTTTTACAAGGAAATACAATAAAATATGTGAATAAAAGAAAATAAATCATATATAGGAACCATTTTTAGTTAAAAGCCAGGCTGAAGGTATTTATGTTTACAGACAGGGCTGCAAAACTAGTATAATCTATTGACTCAAATCCCTGAAATATTGAGGTTTTGCTATTGGTTGACAAAATCTCTCTCATCTTACATTATCTCATCATACCACCCAACCCACTGATCGCATCGACTCAGTGGGCACATTTGTTATCAGTGAGGAAGCAGTTCAGAGCGTGTCACAGCTGATCTGCTGCACCTCTGTCATACCTCTATCAGCATGGCTATGTCATGTGATTAGTGGTATCTTTTCTGGCTGACTGTATTAACCGTTTATCAGATCACATAGTCATAACCTTATGACAATCATTTTTCCTGTCACCATCAAATTCATATGTGGTTTGCATTTATCTGCAGTTAATCACCCAGCTGCAACGAAAATAAAGTGGCAGTTTCCAGGAGCTTTCTTAGCTGATTTGCTACTCAGAATTTCAGTTACAGTGCCAAATGATATCATTCAGCACTGAAGTGTGTTATTACTGACCCATGTTTTACAAAAGCCACTCTTGCTTTTAAGCAGTGTCTGCAAGAAGCAGTAAGTGTCTGCGTTTCCTCCAAACTCACCACTAAAAACAGATCCAAGCTCTGAGGCAAACCGGCAGTCCGATTTTGGAGAAATCTGCTTTTTCGGTGCCGTGCTTGTACCTAGTGCATGGTAGAGAAGTCCTAATGTCTAATAACACATCCTTACTTGTCTTTTTATTGGCCTGTACAGCTGGTTTTGAGCTTGAGTGGTATAACGTACAGTTCTCTGCAGATGATTACTGGGCCTACATAAAAGCTTGTTGAACGAGGAAATGGGTACCAAATTACCATTATGTGATCTGGGTGGATTACCGTAGCCCTCTGTTCATATAAAACAGAACTAATCTAACATGAGAGCCTAACAGTCATTGTTTGGGTTCACCTCCATGTCTGACTAAATCAAGCACTCAACACTGACAGAATGGCTCAGCCCCAAGCACAGAAAAAACAAATCATAGCATGAAAAAGCCCAGAGGCAAACAACTGGGGGAAAAATTATCTCTTTACAAATGAGTAACAAGTTTCACAGACTGGTGGGTGTACGAGTGCTGTCACTTACAGTGATAGAAGTTGCAGCGCACCAGAGCAGGGTAGCACTTTGGGTCATGTAATTATAGCATTACCACGTAATGAGAGTAATTTGTACTAATCACAGAGGCCGTGCTGACTCTGAGAAGAACCTCTGTAACAGCAGGAAGTCCAAGTGGGAAAAGGTGGAGAATAGAGACCTGCAGGTGCACCAGTAGAAAACCTGTTTACTTGCAGCACCGCTATGACAAAATCTCTAAAAAAAAAAAACTTACCTGGCCTACTGAATATCTCAGAATCCACACTAATTACTATGATGATGATGAGCACAAGAGAAACTGCCTGCTATTAGGTCTGGGTCTCCATTCTGTTCCCTTATGCTCTCAGTGATTACTTTAACTGTTTTTAGCCATGCTAACAGCATGGCTCTATGGATAACAAAGACTTGGATGGTAATATCTTAACAACTGTTTGATGGATTGTCATAAAATATGGTAAAGAAAATAATTAGCTTTGTGATCAAATATCAGACAAACTAATGACATTCCCATCAACCCCAACTGCACATTTAGTGCTAATTTGTGCTAATTAGCTAATGTTAGTACACTAAAATGCTGATATTAAACTGAAGATGCTGAACATTGAAACATCATACTTGCTAAACATCAGTATACAGTGTGGTTGTTGACTGATACACACTTTATGGTAACACCTATACCACTGGCTATATTGACATTTAAAATGAGGGATCACATATGTTAGAGGGGGCAGAAAGATGTGATTTGTGATCATTATTTTCCAAAATCCACACTAAAATGTATGGTTGGTCATTTCCATTTCAATTCTGGAGAACTTTCTTCCTTATTGGGTATGAAAAACTCTTGCCAAAACAAAGAGAAAAATATGTTTTTTTAGATTTAGCTGGCTTCGACTATGCATATTGTCATTCTGCAGCCTCACGCTCTGCACTGTTATGCACTTTTCTTATCCCTTTCTCATGCATTTATCCCATTTCTTCCCTCCTTCTACCCAAGGCCTGAGCCAGAAGAGTAGTTTGGAGCTGGTGGGCAGCAGCAGGGCTTAAGTGTTTCCTGTAGGGCCTGTTGGACAGGAGGAACCGCCGCTGGCCCTCAGCCTTCAGGGGTGGAAAGTATGTGTCGTAGGCTGCGCTCCCACCTCCCACCTCCCAGCCTGGGAACGGAAGCTGGGAGCCGCCAGGGAAAACAAGCAGACAATCAGGTAGGGCCTGAGCCGGGAGAGAGAAAGAGAGGATAGAAGGGGAGGCGGAGCTGCTAGATACGTCAGGTCCTGAAAGACTCAACTGAAGCTCTAGGAAAAGCATACAGATGTAATGGGGTTTGGGATGGAGGATTTGTTTATGTGTTTGTGTGAGCATTTCCTCATCCATCAAAGAAAGTGAAAGGATGTGTGTGTTTTCAGAAGGACCGGCGCACAGAGCGTGTGTGTGTATGTCGCGCAAGCATGTGCATTACTGAAACATAATCCGATATTAAAGTTTAGAGAGTGTTTGTACAGTGTGTGTTGGTTAGTCTGTGTGTGAGAAAGTCGGGTACTGTGTGTGTGTGTGTGTGTGTGTGTGTGTGTGTGCGCCCACACATGCGTTTGTGTGCTGTGTGTTTGGTTAAGGACAGTGGCCAGCAGGGGACAGGGTGGGTTAAGGTCAGGGGAGAGGGGATGCCTAAAGGGAGGAAGACTGTGGTGTTCAGTTTCCACAAGGGGGGTCCTGTCGGCCTGCACGTAACACAGTGTGTGTGTGTGTGTGTGTCTGTGTGTGGGTGGGTGGGTGGGGGGCATGGACCTCTCTCTCGCTCTCTCTCTCTTGCTTGCTCTCTCTCTCTTGCTCTCTCACTCTCTCTCACTCTCTAAAACAGAGCTTTAAATGAGCAGGGGAATGAATGAGGGAAATTTCCCTCTAATGGTATTTTTGAATGGCTTTTGAAAGGAATGAGAGGCAGGAATGGACAAGGCTGAAACATTTCTATTGGCTTGTTCCTGTACACATTAAAGTTCTAATAATAAAAGTCCTGGTCAATCATTTATAGCTTATTACATAAAAATGCCAAAAGAAATGGTTCAGCCAACAATATCAACCACGTGTCTGACCTACATTTACTTTGTTTTTACATCATGCAGGAACTTTTTTGAATAAGCATCCATCATTTTGTCTCATACCGAAGTTTGAAATCTAATTTTATCTGCGGTCAAAAGACCTAACTCACTATCTACCCATATTAAACTGATCAAGACTGTTTATGAATAAATGACATTGTCCGCATACCAGTGGAATGATAGTGATCTGCTTTTATTCAAATAATAATAATAATAATAATAATTTTATGATGTGATTGGTTTTGCTTGTGGAAGTGTTCCACACTTCACTTAGAGTGAAGAGTAGTTTCTATATCAAAGTTGTAGAGTAGATTTTCAAAACAATCTCATCACAAGGTTCATTTAGTAGTGCTTCTGGAGCTTTCGATCATATCACATCAGCCAGAATTTCTAATGATTTAAGTCTGAACTTTAAAATATGTGATGTATGTCATCTTTGAAATTAGTTTATTATCAAGGAAATCATGCATAGACCTTGCCGTGATCCTAACAGAAAAAGGAGGAATAGAATATTTTTTTTATTTAATATTTTTACAGTGGAAGAACTGGGGTTGGCCGTTTTGATTGATTGTAAATTATTGATTGACTATAAAGACCTTTTTTTTTTTCCACAATATTTTTATTTTATTTTCAGATTTTAACAGCTTGACATACAGCCTTTACATTCGTATATCTTCATTCAACTTCCATACTGTAAGATCGCTGCATTTACTTGGAGACAGAAGTAAAAACAAAACAAAACACTCAGAACAAGAATGCTCCTCCTGTTAAAATGGTAATCTATATAAAATCAACTATTATTTAGTGCAAATTAAAACACATATATAGAAAAACAATATAAAACTTACAAGATCGGAATCTACATTGTCCACAAAGACTAGTCATCCACTTCTTCGTCTGTTAAATCCAAGTCCTTGGTTGATGAAAGGGCTCCATATGTCCTCGAATACATGCTGTTTAGCCTTTAATATGTAAGTCATTCTCTCTAATGGAAGGCTTGCTAACATCTGTCTTATCCATTGAGTAGTACTTGGTCTATGAATCTTTTTCCACAATAATGCAACACATTTCTTAGCATAAAGCAAGCTGAGGTCTATAAATGTCTGCTCATTCCTACTATAGTTATGTTTCTCTGGGTATAAGCCCAACAGAAAAAGTTTAGGGTTCTATTTGTTTTGAAATAATCTTCTCAACTATAGCTCTTACCTCTTCCCAGAATATTTTAATCTTTCCGCATTGCCAAATGCAGTGAAACAAACTTCCTCTGGATTCCATACATTTTGTGCATACATCTGGTAAATGTTTATTATATCTATTTAAATCTATCTGTGTCACATATGTCCGCATTGACCATTTGTACTTTCCAGTCCCCATCCGAAACTTCTAATTGCAAGTCTTCCTTCCATGTATTCAACTTATACTGTGAATTTTCTGATGAATAAGATGCCAGCAACCTGTAAACTTCTGATATGATACCCGTTCTTAAACTGTCCTTTATCATAATTTTCTCCAAGGATGAATGTGGGGGTCTAGTAAGTCAAGTATTTTGATTTGCTTTAACAAAGCTTCTAAGCTGGAGGTACTTGAAAAAATGTTTCCTGTTGAGGCCAAACTTAAAGCTCAACTCCTCAAAAGACATCATAATACCTGAGTCTGTCAAGTAAAGGTCTTGGACCATTTTAAGTCCCTTAGAGTGCCACAATTTAAACACCGCATCCCCTCTCCCTGGTGCAAAAAAACAATTACCCCATACTGGACTATATTGAGATAATGTATGCTGTTCCTTTTTTGAACATCATACCATATTTTTAACATGTGCTTTACTATTGGGTTTTAAGTTTGTTTCTTTAGTCTTTTTACTGTGTCTGAGTACATGTATGAGGGAAGAGGCAACGCCAGACCGTGAGACTCCATTTCAGTCCAATGTAGTGGCTCATTTGTTGAAAAGTAGAACATAACAGACCTCAGCTGCGCAGCCCAGTAATACCACATTAAGTTTGGACACCTTAAGCCCCCTCTGTCATATGGCAGATACAACAAAGATAAACAAAGTATTGCCCTCCTATTCTTCCATATAAATCTCACAAACATATTTTTAGTTTTTGAGAAAAAATCTGGAGGATGTGGCAGAGGAACATTTATTTTTTGATCTTCAAATCTAAAATTTAAAAAACAGATTCCTTAAGGCAAAATTGAGGGTCTGGAGTTAAATGTGCTTCTGTTGTGGGGGTCCTTGACATTACAAGGTTTGGAAACCCCTGGTACAGAATATAGTAAATGCTGTCCTCTCTTTTTCTCTGTAACAGGAACTCGCTGCTATTTCATTAGTTTGAGGTGGCCCAAAAAGGGTTGAACATGCTTGAGGGCTCTTTATGGTCGCATTTGACCATAAATGTGTCACTTACTTCCTCCCAGTAGTGATGCCGCTTTTAAGACAGTATTGAATGCCATTCATAATCCTGCTCTTGTTATCTGGCCGGAAATCTGAGTTTTTACCAAAAAGGCTTGTAAGCGAATCAGTGGTTTAGACCACAGCTTCGCTTTCCCACCTTGGTTCACTTGCTCTACACCTGTTATTGTGAGCGATCATAATCAAATCAGAAAGTCATGACTGGTTTAGATCATTTGTTCGCTCTGAGGTGTTTTCAGAGCAAAGGTTGGTGAGGTCACTGGATCCGGTGCAATGCCTCGAATCATGTTACAGTGTTTGCTATCTGCTCTCCTCGGGTTATTTCCTTTTTGTCTTTCATATAAACTGTGTGGAAACAAGTGAATTACATAAAACAATAAACCAATTATACTATTACGGGATCGCACATGTTGTTGTATTTATTAGTATTGCATGATTTCAATGATTTAGGTTTGCGGCATAATAGACTTGCATGGTTGCCTTTCCGTCTGTGTTTGGTACGTGCTCCATTGACTGTCCTGGGTCACAGTGGGACGCCAGTGATTGAAGCTGAGTTGAGAGAGGGGAGAGAGGGGACAGACAGGGGAGGGGGGGTGGACGTGACATCCCCAGCTGGCCTGTGACATCACTCCAGCGAGGACAGGAAGTAGGGGAGTTGAGAAGCTAGGGTACAGTAGGTGACATCAGGGCTCTGTCTGGGTCTCTTGGTCCTCCAGCTGGGTAAACTAGACAGAGACCCCCGCAATCAAACCCACCCATCCGCCAACCCCTCCATCTTCAGCCTTTGTCTCCAGCTTTTGTCGACCGCCTTTCTTCGACCCTCTACATTTATGTTCACAGACACTACCTACCCTCTCTGACTCACACACATATAATGCCATGTGTTTCCTCATACAGTCTCCCCTTTATCTAACACTCTCTTTAATGTGTGTGTATGTGTATATTTATGTTTTTGAACGTGTCTGCTTCTCATCCGTTCACTCTGACCTCGCATCTCCGCTGAATGTGATCAAACAGAATCCCCGCTGGCTTACACATAGACACATACAGTACATGTACATATATACATGAGGAGTTTGCAATTTTCTTTCGAGGGACAGAGCCGACTGCCCAAGTGAACTAAGCACCTGGTTAGGGCCCTTTAGCCACCAGGAGGAGCCCCCAAAGCCCCCAGGGTCACTCATAAAATATTTTAGGGAAACTATTACAAACTTCAAAATTGTAACAAAACACATTTTCAGGTTGCTTTAACAAATTTGTTTTTGATGATTTGAGAGTCACAAACAGCACATATTGGCACCACTATACCAAATTTGCAGCCTTGTACAAGTGGATATAATACAGGAATTTGATAACAGCCTAATTATAGTTTCAAAGTAATGAGAAATTATGCAAAAAAATAAAAGCTACCTAATAGACCGTGAAAGCCAAAATGGTAAATGGACTGTACTTATATATCTCTCTAGTCTTCTCACGCTGTACAGTACATGCCACATTAACCCATTCATGACAAAGGCCATCACAAACAGAAACTAACCCATTCACGCACCAATGCACAGCATCAGGAGTAATGTGCGTTTCAGTATCTTGCTCAAGGACACGTCAACGTGCAACGGAAGAAGCCGGGGATCGAACCACCAACCTTGCAATTAATGGACTACCCCCTCTGCCTCCTGAGCACCAGCTGCAATCAAGATGCAATAACTGGTTGCTATTTATAAACAGTTTTGCACTGAAGCGAAGGAAACCATTCAAATATTCTACAGACTGAACTAAGGTGAACACTGCTTTGTTACAGTGTTATGAACAATGGTGTGATGGCTTAATAATGGTTATACTGATGTGTTTGTTTGAATGGCGATCAGTTACCTTTATGGTAAAAAACCCCTTCACAGTCAGTGTATATGAATCTTTGAACTGAACTGAACAAAACAACATAAATGCATTTTTTTCTCATTTTGGAACAAAAGAATGCAGAAGTATGAACTCATAAAGCTCAAGAAGCACACACACACACACCCACACACACACACACACCCACACACACACACACACACACACACACACACACACACACACACACACACACACACACAATACTGTTCTGTAAGTTCATTTCAATGACTACACAGAGAGAGAGAGTGTGAGTGAATGGGCTGCCAGTCACACTGAGTGGGTTGGCCGTTGGTTTGCACATCTCCGCTTTGAATGTGAAACACATGTTAATGTGTGGGTGGGAGTCAAGAGAATAGAGGAGAGGGTATCCATGTCTCAATATGAAAACGCCCTGTCTGTCCATCTGCAAGAACATTTAATAAGACTTGCACACCAGCAGACCTTTTTTCCATCCTCTCTCCTCTCTCAATCTCTCCAGTCTCATGCTCTTGTTATCTTTGATCTCCAGGCTCAGATTCTTTTCTATGCAAATTAAGTTTGCTGAAAACTGAGGGTGAAAAGTGTGTTTCACTGCAGTTGTGAATGTTTGTGCCTGTGTAATGTTTCGCTTTTCACCGTACTTTCTGTGTTTGTTTAGGTGTGTAAATGTTTGCACAATGAACTCTACTATCTGTCATATGGTGTAAGATCTCTCCAGTGTGCGTACTACGTATGTTCCACCACATGTGTTTGTTTGAAGGACGTGTTATTGTGGGGCTGAATGTGCAAGAGCGGGCTGAGTGCGTGGCAGCCCCTGGCCTGCCCCCCCTCAGTGCTCTGGTGTGTGTCACAGGGCTCTGCCGTGGGTTTATGATGTCTGGCAGAGAGTGTAGAGAGTGCAGATGGCAGGAGCAAGAGAGAAAAGGAGGGAGGGAGGGAGAGAGAGGTGTGTGGTTGCATTAATATGGTCTGCAATTCTCGTTAGCACTAATCAGGGGCTTCCTGTACCGGGAGGAGCATGAGTTCACCTTCCCAAGCACCCCACACACATATACACACAGAGATACATGCATGCACACTTGTACAGAAAACATAATAGATACCATTATGGTGCTCACATACACAAACACCTGCACACTCCCCTTCAATCCTACTGGCTCCCTCCCATCCCTCTCTTCCTACATACTGAATACTGAAGGTCCATCTCTGTGTCTCGGTTTCTGCCCCCACACTCATGTATGACCATGTATCCCTCTCTGTTTGTTTGGCTCCTCATGCTCTGAAACTGGCCATAAAATAAGTTGGAAGGAACTGCAAGCAACTGAAAGTAGAGCTTTTTCCACTCTCGGGGTGACTTACCATATGCTCAGAATCACGTGAGACCACAGCGGAGAGTTCACTCTCCCTCAGAAATGCCCTCGTCCCAACGTGAACTCTGAGGGGTCATGAACTTCAGCTTGAGTGTAGAGGAACTGGCACTCAGGGTGGAGATCGACAAAGACGGGCTAGTTGGCATAAAGGTAGCGCAGATCACATCCTGGAATGTGGAACACAATGACGCACTTGTGAGCAGTAATTCATTTGCTGACATTGGCATACTGCAGAAAAAAAGCACCTAAGCCTGACAGGAATCAAGTTATCTGCATGTGCGCAAAGTGTGTAATACCATCTGCAACCGTTTAGCTGCAGCTCGGAGCCTGTGTGGCCATGATGGCATGTGGAATCTTTGGGCAATATGTTGACCACAGAAACAATAGAAACGAGATTCCACAATGAAAATGTCATAAGTACCCTCGCCCCTTTTCCTCTCCCTCCTCCCATCCCTTCCTCTCCTTTCTCCCGAGTTTAAAAGAGCCCCAGGGTAAGATAAATTAATGTATTTAAGATGTGGAAATCAGATATTGAAATCTTTGCCCTCACCATCCTCCCCCTTTCTTCCCCTGCTTCTCCCTAAACCCCCAGCCTCCCTTACCCCCCTTCTCCCTGCACTGCTGCTCTCTTTAATGGAGTTTAATAGTGTACAGGGAGACAGTGTGATAGATAGACTGAGAGAAACTGAGGAGATTTGGTTCAAACTTTTTTTTTCACAGTGCAAGTTTTGTGTCAAATCTTTTTTTTTCTTTTACTGTGCCCTGGGCTTTGCAATTGATAGCCTCCTCAAAACTCAACCACCAACACCACCCTCCTCCTCTTTCTCCTCTTCTTCCCTGCACACCTTCCCACCCCACTGAACCCTGGCCAGCCACAGCTGCCTGACCAGATGTGAAAGAGAAAGAAAGGGAGGAGAAGGAGAGATGGAGGACAGGGAGAGGCCACCTCCTGCGGGGAATGAGGAGTGAAACAGAGAGAGTGGAGAATGAGGGGATGGAGAAAAGGAGGGAGAGGGAAAGTTGCAGAGAGGAGATAGAGAGAATTGGAAAGATGGAATAACATAGCTCGTAATCAAATGTGAGAGAGCAAGCATTTAGCGTAAATTATTCCTCTTTAGACAGTACCTGGCCTTGTCATTAAAGACCACCTACCCAGACCACACCAGACCTCAGTGTGGTCAGTCATCAAACATGGCAGAAATCTTTATTGCTGCAGCTTCACACCTCTTTTCACACCTTTAATCATTAATTAAGACCAAAATAAGAACAAAAACCTTTAAAAAGTGACCAAAAGCAAAGTCTACAACATTTCGTAGCTCAGTCGGCAGGTTAGTGGAGTCCGTATGTATCCAGGCTTCTCCATGGGCACAGCTGATTTATGTAGCAGCTCAGCACTCTAAGCCCCGAGTCCACGCTCACACCGTACTCCTGGGGGCTGTCTGATTAGAGATGGGGGAGAGAAACCATGCACTCACACACCCCACCATTTGGTTCTCATTACACACATGTACATGCACACACCCAGAACACACTCACACCCTCACACATGCACACTTGAGCACACATACAAAGATGCAGATACGGACTTGTGCAACGTCAAACATGTAGTGCCATTCCTAATTTACCTGTGTATTGCGAAATCTGGCATTGGCAGTTGTAGCGCTGGATAAATGGAGCAACATTAAAATGAAGAAGTGGAAAGGCAAAGAAGTAGAGCTGCACTATTAAGAAAGAATGCAACACACATCTGAAACAGTATTTATGACGCATATTTGACTAGTTTCCAGATATAAAAGCATAAACAGTGTTCTCGTTCTCCTCTAAAGTTCCCCTAAAGTCTAATGTTCAAATCCACTTGTCACACTTTCTTTCCTTTTTTACAGCACTGTGTTCCATCCAAAGCAATAAAATAATGTAGGCTGAAATGGCCTCTCTCCTACATTTATTTTCTACACGCAGATAGTTTGGAAGGTGCCATCAGGCTGGTGGTGTCAACCTGAAACCCGATTTTGTGCATTCTCAAAAAAAAAACTTCTACAGGACTGTACCCCATGCTGTTTAACACAAGTGTTAATATGAGAGGACTGTAAACACTCGGCTGTAATCACAGACCGCAGCATGTGGTCGCTTTGACTGCAATGAGATGAGGAGATGCATGTGTTATAGGTAGGAATGAGAGAGCCTGGGGGGCGTGAAGGCTAATTTACAACACAGAATGTTGATTTTAACAGCTGACCAATGAATGACAACCCACGTAGGGTGTGTGTGTGATCTACTAAAGTCACTGTTGTGTTCTGGTTTGTGCATCATTTGCAGCACAGTCATTAAAACCTTATTAAAAATCTGTTTGCCGAGCACCCCATACCGTTATACATACACTGTCTCACTCCAGGATGGCCTATAGATCCACCCACAGTACTGACTCATGTTGTGTTGTCTCCTTGTCAGAACTTTCACCTTGCTGCCAGAGTCTCAGACAGTCCCCCGGCCCCTAGACTCTTCCGGTTTCTCTCCCACCCCGACACCTCACCCGGAGTGACATCAGTCTCCAGCAATGGACGGAAACACATCACACACGTAGCTTCGGTGATGTGCCCCTCACTGGGTCAGGGACATGACGCTGGAGCTCTGATGGGTAAACCAGATGCACACATAGACAAACACACCCATACATACCCGAGACACATTATGCACATACAATAAAGACAATGCATAACAGCTACAGTCCTGCTGGACGTGGAGGAAGAAGAAGGAGGATACAGTTTGATTTAAACAATATAATCAAATAAAGAAAATGTAGCAGAATAAACTTGTTGCAGATGCATTTTTCTTCATATAATGTGTATGTCATGTATGTAATAATATATTAAAGTTTTTAGGAAATTTCTCCCTTTTTCAGCAGACAACTCGAAAAAGTATATATGCTTTAATTTATTGTATCTTTGATCATACCTTGTTTGATGTTTTTATGTGTATTTATGTAAATCATAATCTTTAATATTTAATTATTTTAGTTTTTTGTAATTGTCAGATAGCTGATAGCCTAAAACACACAGCCTCAACGCTGCTACACGCTATACAAGATCACCTAGGTCTGTTACTGTTGCTTGTGTCTCTGTGACAAAGAATGTGTGTCGTTTATCTAACAAAGCACCTGTTGAGGAGGCTGCCGTCCGTTCAGCCGTGGTCCCTAGTGATCATGCTCAAGTGTGAAAAGAACAATGAGGTGGACAGACATGGATGAGAGGATTCTGCGGGGGACGTAGTGGAGACAGATCACGCTCTCTCTCCAAGGGGGTGTCGCTGTCTGACAGGAAGTGTAGGTCAGCACTGGACGTGTGTTTGCGTGTGTGTGCTTGTCTGTCTGTGTGGCCAGGTCCGCACCATCAGGTCAAGGCTGTACAGCCAGCAGGAAATGACCCAAAACATGCACATGAAGATTTAACCCCATGTGTACCGTGTCATCTTCTCATCTGAGGTTCTTATCTGGATGATAACTCTCATCCCTTCTTTTGTTAGCAGAGATTTAAATTTAGTGGTAAACAAGTCTGTTTGTGTCTATAAAATCATAAAAAGTAAGAAGTGAAGTACCTTTTTGTGATGTAAAAAGTACAGTGGCTGTGTTAGTCTGACTATAAAGTATGAATTTATCCCAAGAAAATGATTTAAATCAATAATGATTTATTCATAGCTGCATAATGACATAATTCTTGGAAATGGATGAAGTAACAGACTGTATACGTGAGCATCCAAATACACATAAGAATATTTGGAATACTTGAGCAGAGGTGCTCTAAATTTAGCTTCCCCTTGACTTTCCCTCACCCCCTCCCAACACTTCTGCCTTCCAGCCTGAAACAATGGACCCCCTAAGTCCCTCCCCCGTCCTCCCCCCACCCAACACACACACACACGCCCTGTGCCATTATTGGATGTGCTACCTCTCCCTATTTAGGTGTGTGTATGTGAGTCCATCTGGCCTCTGGAGTCCCATAAGGAAGAGCAAAATGTTTAGCGGCTCCTGTACTCACTTTGCAATGTCGTTTCCGTGGCGATAGGGACACTGCCTCTGTGGAAAGGAAGTGACTCTTTGGGGGACGAGGGAATTCTCAGACGGCGAGCCCTGACTGACGTTACAGGGGCAAAAATATGCCATTAGAACCAAGCATGCAACATTTTTGGACAGGATATCTCTGCCTGTCAGCAGACACGTTTACATCAGTCTTGTCCAACTCTGATTGACCTATTAACTCATCAGGTTATGTAAGCAGCACTCTGACTATCCAAAGGCACAATGCGTCAGCTTCGTGTGCCTATCTGTGTGTCATCATCCTGCTGCCACTCTATAAGGGCACACTTGTCTACAGTAGCACACAAACAGGAGTTGATGGGGTGATCTAAGGTTCATCCTGTTTTGGTGTGCTGCTGCAACCTTGAAACATGTCATTTTCCTGGAGTGTCTTGGTAAAAACAGATGGTTGTTATCATCAGGGTTTGTGAGGAAGCCTTTTTGGCAGCTCATTAGTTCATCCTCACTTTCCTGCTTTTATCCTCTTCTCTCTCCTCTGTTCTCCTCATCTCTCAGCCGGTATTAAAATTAACAGTTTTCCCCTTTTGTTTCCCTACGAAAAGAATAGTTTGACATTGTGTTAATTTGCTATCTTAGATACCACTCTCTTTGATGAATATACAGCCAGCAACTTGTTAGCTTAGTAAACAAGGGCAACAGCCAGCTGGGCCTACCCAAACGTAACAAAAATTACTTACCAGCAGTTCTCAAGCATAGTAGTGTAAGCAAGTATAAAAATGACACTTCGTTGTTTTACAGGCGGTTACTCTGTCTTGATCTCTTGGCCGGGACCAGCACTTCCCGGAGTAACCGCTGTTTGCCTGGCAACTGCCCCTGGCCAAGAAATACTTACATTATACTACAGAGCATCATGACTGTTTTACACTTAAGTTTTTGTACAGATCAAACTAAAAAGATACAATGTGTTAATTAGCGAGTTTACAGGTGTTGGTAGATGGATTTTGTTCTCTTTGGACAGAGCTAGGCTAGCTTCTTCCCCCTGTTTCCAATCATTATGCTAAGCTAAGCTAACCAGGGCCTGCTCCAACTTCATGTTTATCATTGTATCAATCCTCTCATCCATCTCTCAGCAAGACAGCATTTTTTCCAAAATGTTGAACTTTTGCTTATTCTGCAGTGTCAGACAGTATCACACGTGTATTCTATATTGGCCTCTTCCAGCTCTTTGATAATTCATTATGGCTCCACCATCCCATCAAATGTAAGTATTTTTAGATTGCATCATCTTATAGTCATATATATTTGGTGGCTTTGGAAACTCTGGTATCCCCCCTTGAATTTAAAACAACGTCCTGTATGTTTGCACAGCATGGGTTTGTAATAACTTGGCAGTGAGATGTGTCCTTTTTTTTAAAAAGGATGCCCGCCTCTGTAACCATCCTCTTCTGTTTCTCATTCCCTCTCCTCTTCAGTCACGTCCTCTTTCTCCATGTTCTGCACTCGCTGTACAAATGTGTGTGTGTGTGTCTAAACCATGTCTGTCAGTGTCCATCTCGCTGTGGCAGCATTCCAGTAAAACTGAGCCAGTGAGGGGTCTCTGTCTCACATCCCTCTTCAATCAAACACAAACACACACGTCCGGCCAGCCTGGCCCACGCTATCTTTCCCTGCCTCCTAGTGCCAGATGCACACACCCTGTGCTCTCCCTCTTTAGCACTCTCCACCTCCTCTTCCAACATTCCTCTTCTGCCTCCTCTTTCTCCTCAGCTTGCTTTTCCTCCTCCCCCTCCTCCCCCTCCTCCCCTCCAGTTCAGCACCCCTGTGCATCACATTGTCTCCCGACTCTTCATCTTTCTCCACTTCCTGTGTCCTGCTCCTTGTGCCCCCTACACCCCCTCCTCCTTCCTACCCCGCTTCTCTGGGCTTCTCTCTCTCCTTGCGACGTGACTTTTAGCACAGACAGTGGGGCCGCTGCCAGTAAACTGGGGCAGAACTAGCTGAAGATGTGCACTCGCACGCTGTGGTGTCCATGTACAAGTCTCACTGACATATCCAAATGGACACCTCAACAGATGTGATTCACACCAATTCAGATTTGGTGTCTTTGATTCTGGCATCCTGTGAATGGGCAAAAAATGATAGGAATAGCTAAATATGTGCTCATCGCTTATTCGCTTTCTTGCCGGGATACCAGTACCACTGGATGGATACTTTAGCATAGCAGAAAGCCTGGAAACAGCTGCTAACGTGGCTCTGTCTATCCTACCAACCCTTAAACATTGATGTCTAAATGTGTATTAAATTAGAGGAACATAATAAATACTAAAGCTTTTTTTTATGGAATGAAGCTTTTTTTATGGAATGAGGAGTCACTGATTGGTTTGATGTGAATAAAAATTATGCAAATCATGTGTTGTGGCCTTCACAATCACCAGATCTTATCCCAATGAAATGAGCTATGCATTAGTGAGCACTTTCTACCACTACCATTAAAATATCATATATGGGGATATTATTTATTAAAATGGTGTTAAATCCCTACTGTAGAGCTCCAATTGTAGAATCTGTGACTTTATAAGCAATGAAGCTGCTGTGCAGACTCGTGGTGACTCGTGGTATGATCCTAATTTGTTACATTGTGCCACCAAGCTTCACTTGACAACAATATGCACCATGCACCTTACATCAAATCTAGTGGCTTCTAAGTATGTAATGACATAAGGTTTTCAGCTTAATACCACAAACAATATTTATAGCTGTTTGGGGGATTGTGCTCATGACTCAGCTGAGAAACAGTTTTTTTTTTTATATATGATCGTGAGAATGAAACAAGAACCCCCGTTTGCTTAAAGAGAGCAATTGAAAGAAATAAAGAAATAGAGAAGGACAGAAGGAAGGAAAGAAAGAAAGAAAAAAGGAAAAAAGAAAGAAAGAAAGAAAGAAAGAAAGAAAGAAAGAAAGACAAGTTGCAGCTGTACAGGAAGTGAGGATGATGCCAGTGGAGGGCATGAGAGCAATCAACAGAGTGTTCTCACAGGAGACACACTCAGTCCACAACACGTGGCATAGTGAAGCCTGGTTGTCCAGACATGTTGTTGTGTGTCTGCGTGTGTTATCAGGAGGTCGAAGATGGAGACAGAAGACGTCGGACCATCCCGCTCTCTGTGTTTACACTCAGTCTAAACAGCAGACCAGCCACTGAGGCTAATGGGGTTCTAATCTACAGCTGGATGACACACACATGTCGTCTTCTGAGCTTCCCAAACAGACCAGTAACCTCTCTGTGCCACATGTGCATGTACAACATACTCTCACTCTTCCAATAATGTATTTTTTATAGGTTTTACTGAAGGTAATGTTAGTTTTTTATATTTTATTTACAGTACATTCATTTTGCAGATTTTTCCTAAGCAGCTTTTTTCTCCACCCATGGGAAGCAATGTGAGGTTCAGTGTCTTACTCAAACAGGAGGAGTCAGGGATTAAACCAACTTGACAATTAATGGACAACCCACTTTACCACCTGATCTATCACCAGAGCTACAGCTTCCTTGTACTTGTTGCTTGTTGTTGAGCAAAAATAAGACATTTGCAAGGTTTTATTTTAACACAAAAAAAGAGCAAATAGACACAGGCACACACTGAGACCGAGAAATGCACATACATACAGAAACCTCACCCCTGCTTTCTTCTCACCTTTAGAGTTCCAGTATCTACACCCAGCTACACACACACACACACACACACACACACACACACACACACACACACACACACACACACACAAGCGCGCGCACAAACACACAAAGTGAAAGTGATGAAGCACGTGGTAATTTATTACCCATGTCAAACTGAACAGAATACTAATGGACTGCTTTTAAGTGTGTAACTCAACGCTGAGAAGGTAATGGACACCCTGTTCTTAACAGCTCAGTAACTTTCTCTGTTCTGTGACATAACGAAATACACACACAGACACACATATTTGTGCCAAGGCTCAGTCTTTGAGCGTCACCAAACACAAAAGCGTCCAACAACAGATCCGGCAGTCTCACCTTCACACTTCACACACACACATCTCACTGCCAACACTTTCACATGAAGTCACTCTCATTAAATTAAAGGTCACACAACTTCTATAGGCCCAAGACACAGTGCCTATGTATCTCTTACGGTAACACGCTTTGTAGATCACCTTCTGAACTGCAGTTGTTTGCATGCCAGCTCATTAGTTTGTTAAACTTTTTCCTATCCAGGCCTGCAGCATAAAGGCTCTCTCTACCTTTCCTCCAGTAGATACAGATCTCATTATTACCTTTAATGTTTGGGCTGCCTGTATGTGTATGTGTGTGTCACTGGCCGTCAGCCCCTCTCCCCTAAGGCCAGGCATCTTTGTCCAGGCTTGTCTGGCCGTTGCACTAATTTTTGCTGGATGTGCATGTTTAAAAGTCCCTTTTTGGTTTACTGTATACGCGCCTCCCATCTGTGAATGACGAATTCATGAACCTCTATACCTGTTTCTGTTATCACCATGTGGCTGGTATGAAGTTTCTGGAAAGTTTAGCTCATACTTGAGAGCAGCTTATAGGTGTTTGGGGATCCAGATGCACAAAAGGCTGGGCTGTTTTCACACTTTTATGCATGTTTCTTCTAAATTTTATTTGCATGTCAGCAAGTATGTGCTGCAGCAGAAAGAGTATATATATTGTGTGAGCTGAGAGAAACAGGATGGGTGGATTTGTCAGGGCAGGTGCCCACATGTTAGTCAATCTGCAGGCAGGAAATTGCACTGGCATAGACACACAAACACACACATTGCCCACAAAAAACACCCAATTTGTCACCCAGGCCCCCGTATAGCTGAAGCAATACTTCCTCCTCATACTTCTCTTGACCCTGCTCTGCTTCTCACACTCTTCGGCTCTCTTGAAATCTGAGTGCATCTTTGTAACACAGCCAAACCACCCAGCACCATTCTAATCCTCCTAATCACTCACATTAAGTCACATTAAGTTTAAGCTTTTGCAGTTGACTCAGCTTCCTCTAAACTGCTTATTATCAAATCAAAAATGGTACAAGCCAGTAACATACATGATTTAACTATTCTTCTAAAATTTAGGCTTTTGAAGAATAAAGAGCAATAAAGGTAGACTGACAATCCCTCCAGTCAGAAGCCTTCTCATATTATTTTCATGTGACCTCTGGCATGATGAAGTTTCTACTTTACCTCAAAGTGAGAATGTGTGTTTTTCAACAGCGCCCACTCTGGACACAAGTGGTAACTGCCGGATGATGACACACTGAATTTCCCTCAATTTCTCAATTACCTTGAGTCACTTGCTTTAACGATATCATTGTTAGTGAGAATGAAAAAGTGTTACAGTAACACAAGTAGAGAAAAAACTTAATGTCACATTCTTTTTAAAGAATACCAGCAAACATTAGCCACTATAAGCTACTGGTCATATCAACAGACAGGTGCCACGACCAAACCAAAAGTCCAAACGGTAAGATTTTATTCTCAGTGGAATCAGATGCCTTTGATTTTTTATGAATGATACAAAATAAATCACAACCAATACATTTTTTTAGAAAGGCTGATGCGAAATCAGGCCTATTAGGCCACAACAATCCCCAATAAATGCTGGAGGGACTGATTATTACCTAAACTCTGCAGTTCCACACAGTGCCATATTGTTTTAGCATCTTTCAGCTCATTGTTTTGGTTTTCCACCTTGCAACTTTGTTCTCATAATTCCCATTTTTCAGTCACAGAAGGCAACTGTTTTCAGAAAAAGCAAAAACTGATGATTAACTCACTGGACAATACAGCACTGATGAATGGTGATGTTTCTCCATATCTGCTTGCCAACATATTCACTATAACTTTATATGGTGATAATGTGTCAGTGTTATATTTTCGGCTTGTTAGACTGCCCATAAGTGGCAAACAAAATCAATTAATCAGTATTTTGTCTTTTCAAATGGTGCACAGTCTTATTTTAACATGTTATGGGTGGAGAAAAACAATATTGTAAACCATTTTGAAGAAAAGATCTAAAAACTGTTTACAAAAGAAGCAACAGTGTTTGCTATTGTTTATTGCACCGTCACATGCCATATCTCTTGAAAATACCTGACTTTTGATTCTACAGTGCCGTTCATAAGATAGTATTGTTCTTAAGAAATCCAAGCACAGTTTTTTACGACTGGTTTTGGCTTCACACCGACCACAGCAGGTGAACTAGGTTAGGTATCAGGGCAAAGTATAACTCTGACACATTTTTTAACTATATGCATACTTGGCTGTACAGCTCAGCTGCATTATATCTCCACGTTTTTCAACTTGTCAAAAGTACAACTAGCCATAACACCAGAGTATCACCAGGGAATAAGGTTGGGAAACAAATTCACAGAAAGAAGGAGAGGGAGAGAGTACCATATGTGGGTGAGAAACATGTTCTCATACAGGCTGTTTTTCTTTTGTTTCAGCTGTGGGCCCCACCTTAAATGAGGACAGGGAGCAAGGGAGCACACTGGACAGAAGAGAAGAGGGGAGAGGTAGATGGGAATTCATTGAAGAATTGGGCATAATGTGCTCTGGGCAGTCCCCGACCCAGCTGTTTTCCATTCAGTGGGAGTCCAGGCAGTGAAATGTAGCAGGGGTGGGATAGCCAGGCAGAGAGAGAAGTGGAGGAGGAACATGAAACATGGCGTGAGACACAACATGTAGAGGTCATGATGAAGGCCATTAAGTGGATTGGTGTGTCTGTCTCCCTTTTCTTTCTCTCTCTGTGTTCCTCTTTCTCTCACCAACTAAACAACTGTTGACTCATTCATCACACTTATCACACCAAAAGACACTCCCTATAAAGGAAAGAGAGTTCTTTTTACATGCGTGTATACTAAATACATGTGTAGCACCCCAACACTCAGTAAATGCCTATGTTAAAGGAACTCACCTTGGACTTGAATGATGGGGTGTTTGGGTTTGATTTATAAAAGGTAGCTACCACGAAGGTTTACCTGTTTTGTGTGAAACTTTTTATAGCCTAATACTTTATGAATAACCAACAACACTGTTAGACTAAGCAGTGGCTCTATCCTCAGCTACAGCTTCTTATGTTACTTAAACATTCAGCAAGTTATCTACCAAAACGTCATTACTTCTTCACTTTACTTTAGATCCCCATTTCTCTCTCTTTTCTCTTCTCTCCTTCTCCTCGATTCTCCTGTCTCTCTTGTTGTCGCTTTTTTTTCTTACCAACAGGTGACACTGACTGACGTATACAGCAACCAATCAAATGAAACAGCATGAACCAATGACACAAATCTGAATATTCACGTTTGGTTTACCACTTCAGCTACTATATAGAACAATTTAATGTACTTACTTGATTAACTATTTACATTCTACTTTATTATGAATGTATGTTAATCTCTTGGTTAACATTTCATCTATCACTGCTTTTGATCGAAATTAATGTCAGTTTACTTGCATTACTAAATTATTTAATTAAATAATTGAAATAATTATTTGTGTTACAAATTAACTTGTTTTAACCCCAGTACTTTTTACACCAGGCTACATCCTCCCCCTTCTAGAATATTTGATGTCCTCATCAAACTAAAGGTTTAGATAACCTGAATCTGTTGGGGCTTACTAGAGGGATTTAAACTACAATAAGAACATAAGGCCATAGGGTGACACCAAGCTGTTTGGCATGGGTTACATCTTGAATCTCTGTAGATGCCGCTTCCAACCAGCACACCATGGCTCAGTACAGTCAATGGCTGGTTAGAAGGTTTTCCCAGCTCATCATAACTTAGTCTGATCACTGGTTTCTTCACTCGCTTTGAGCATTCCACTGGAAACTCATCCTCTTCAGCTATATCATCCTCAGGTAATCTGCTCCCCCTTCTAAATCTCTGTCCTCATCCAGGTCAGTGATAGGAGGCTTATCAGCATCTGGAACATCAGCTGTCTTTCTTCCTTGTTCAACTTCCACCAGATCTCTGGCTGGTGAAGCAACTTGAACTTCATCTGGCTCTTGACTTTGTTGGCATGGAAGAAACTCTGGCTGTGATAACAGAGTTTCCCAATCTACAACCAGTGGTCTTGGTGGGTCCTCATACTCAGAATCCGACTCTCAAGAGAGTGGACCTTCTCCATTATAGTCAATCTGTGTTGGACCTTGGACCTGTCTGTGATGTGTCCTGGTCACAGGCCTCTGTGATACTTCTGACTCATCATCATCTGCAGGCATTCTCACTAGATAGCGGGGAAAGAGGGTAAGAGGTAATTACAGTGCACTGTTTTTACAGCTCCAGTTCCTCTTTCTGGCTTCACTTGGTAGACAGGAAGGTTTGGCATCTTTCCAACTATGATGTATGGCATCGACCTCCATTTATCCTTAAGCTTGTGCTTTCCAGTGACACCGAAGTTTCGCAGCAGTACACGGTCTCCTTCTTCTAACACTTGTTCTTTCACCAGTTTGTCATGTGCTCTTTTGTTTCTCTGGTGATTCTTGTCAGCAGCTTCTGTGGCAAGTTGGTAAGCTTTCTGAAGATCTGCTTTCAACTTAGTAACATACTGCTGGTATGTCACATCCTTCTCATTCTCCTCTGCTACCCCAAAACAGATGTCCACTGGTAGACAAGCTTCTCTCCCGAACATTAACAGATAAGGTGAGTAACCAGTTGCCTCATTTTGGGTGCAATTGTAGGCGTGCACCAAATGACTGATTTTCTGACTCCACTTCTGCTTCTGATTTGGGTCCAGAATTCCAAGCATGGACAGAAGAGTGCGGTTAAATCTTTCGGGTTGAGGAGCTCCTTGAGGATGGTAATTGGAAGTCCTGGACTTACGAATGCCTAACATTCTCAGGAGGTCTTTGATCAGTTTGCTTTCGAAATCTCGCCCTTGATCTGAATGGATCCGTGCAGGGAGTCCATAGTGAACAAAGTACCGTTCACACAGAATCTTGGCTACAGTTGAAGCTTTCTGATCTTTCGCAGGAAACGCTTGGGCGTACCTTGTAAAATGATCAGTCACAACAAGAATATTTGCAAATCCCTGGGAATCAGGTTCAAGGGACAGAAAATCAATGCACACCAGATCAAGTGGGCCTTTACTGGTTATCTGGTTTAAAGGTGCAGCCCTCTTAGGGGGTGTCTTTCGTGCTACACATCTGCCACAGTTTTTGACGTACTGTCCCACTTCTGCTCCCATCTTTGGCCAGTAGAACCGGTCTCTAATGAGTTCAGTTGTCTTTTCCACACCTAGATGCCCAGACTCATCATGGAGGGATCTGAGTACAATGGATAAATACTCACTGGGAAGAACAAGCTGGTGTACTTCTCTACCAGGTGGTCTTTCTATTACTCTATATAGCAGTTCATCGGATATCAACAACTTGTTTGCCTCTCTCAGCAGCAGTGCAACTCTGGGATCCTCACCCTTAACTGAGTGGAACGGGTGTCCTTTCTTGACTGCTTCCTTCACAGGAGAGATCACTGAGTCATCATCTTGAGCTCTGATAAGCTCTTTCCGGCTCATCTGAGTCAGACAACCAAAATCCAAGCGTGTTGGAAATGCATAACAATCAGGGATGACATCAGGGGAAACCCCTAACGCTTCTGCACAGTTGAGGAACTCTCCAACTGGCTTCTCACATCTGATCTGCTTACAAAGAGCTTGGACACTCTCTGGGGGAATGTGCTGCCACTCACCATTGTTGTCTGGAAGGGCGTTCCGTGACAGTGAGTCTGCATCAATGTTGCTACTACCTGGTCGGTACTGAAGGGTGAAGTTGTATGTCAAGAGTGCAGCCAGCCACCGATGACCAGTTGCATTTAGCTTGGCTGTCGTTAGGATGTATGTGAGGGGGTTATTATCTGTTCTCACAGTAAAACTTGCTCCATACAAATAATCATGAAACTTATCCACCACAGCCCATTTAAGTGCCAGGAATTCAAGCTGCACTGGATAGTTCTTCTCCGAGGCACTCAACTTCCTGCTAGCAAAGGCGACTGGCCTCAGCCCTTCTGGGTGTTCTTGGTTGAGCACTAAGCCCTTAAAACTGGCATCTATGTGTAATACATAAGGCTTTGCTGGATCGGCGAATGCCAGGACAGGTGCATCGGTGAGGCAGTTAATTATCTGTTTGAAGGCCTCTGTGCATGACTGATCCCACCGGTCCCCAAAGGGTTCACTCACTTTGTAGTAGATCTTGTCTGGTATCTTGGTTGTTTTTCTCTTCTTCTGGGTTGGTGGGTAACCCTTGCAGAATTCTGTAAGAGGTCTGACTATGATAGAGTAGTTCTTTATGAAGCGACGGTAGTACCCACAGAATCCTAAGAAGGACTGCAATGATGGAAGATCAGTGGGCTGTTTCCAGTGGGCTACCGCTGCAACCTTAGCTGGGTCTGTGGATATTCCATGCTCTGTACCATGCTCTGTAAATAGGGTACTTTTGGGCGACAGAACTGGCATTTGTCTATTGACAGTTTCAGACCAGCCTCTCCCAGTCTGTCAATCACTTTGAGGAGTCTTTGTTCATGTTCTTCCAGAGTTCTCCCGAATACAATCAGGTCGTCCAAGTACACTATGACCTCTAGCATGTGCATGTCCCTGACTGCCTTCTCCATAAGTCTTTGAAAAGTAGCTGGGGCCCCTGTGATCCCCTGTCAAAATCAGACACTTATAATAAGCAAAATAGAATTGGCAATATCGAAATACTATTCAAAACTTAAATGATCTCAGGTCTCTAACATTCCTAGTTCTTACCACTTTAAAATGATTTTTCTATACTCATCAGACTCAGATCAAATATGCTACTTAACTAAACTCTAAACAAAACAGTGGGCCCACACACACACTCTCACACACACACAAAAACAATAAAAGTTGCAGGCCTGTGTGTTGCTCGGTGCGGCAGGCAAATCTTTATCCTCAGTGGCAATTAACAGTCATACAGAAAATCCAACTCACGGTCTGGAATAAGTCCTGGAGAAACATTTCATGAAGAGATGGAGATGAAAGCAAACGGCAGCAGAAGCAAAGTCCTCCTCAGTAAGCGCGAAACAGTCCTTCCCGTTCGCTAATTTACGAATCCTACTATGGCCATGCCAAGTCCCTCCCTATGCCTACCTCTGATTGGCTGAGCTCAATGAGGTGAGGGGTCAAAGGTCCAGGGCTGGCTGAGGGGTTAGGGTTTTTAGGTTTAGGCAAGGGGAGAAGAGGTTAGGGTTAGGGCAAGGAGTGGGGGAGGTTAGAATTGAAAAGACAAACAACAAAAAAAAAAAAAACAAAGGTCAACAAAGAAAGACAGGGGAAAAGGCAGATACTAGGATCAGAGCAGAGGGGGAGAAAAGGAAAGGGGGAGGGAAGTAAGCCAATCAGAGGTAGGCATAGGGCGGGACTTGGCGTGGCCATAGTAGGATTCGTAAAATCGCTTCCCGTTCAGCAATGGCGTCCTCTTGGCTAGCAGCTCACTTGCTTTAGCTTAGTGAGCACAATCACTCTTGCAAAACTCTAGCGCCCTAATCCACTGTGATTAAGCAAGAAATGCATGTTACTGTCCTCAGCTACAGCTTCTTATGTTACTTAAACATTCAGCAAGTTATCTACCAAAACGTCATTACTTCTTCACTTTACTTTAGCTCCCCATTTCTCTCTCTTTTCTCTTCTCTCCTTCTCCTCGATTCTCCTGTCTCTCTTGTTGTCGCTTTTTTTTCTTACCAACAGGTGACACTGAGTGACGTATACAGCAACCAATCAAATGAAACAGCATGAACCAATGACACAAATCTGAATATTCACATTTGGTTTACCACACACTTTTCTTCAGCTACTATATAGAACAATTTAATGTACTTACTTGATTAACTATTTACACTCAACTTTATTATGAATTTATGTTAATCTCTTGGTTAACATTTCATCTATCACTGCTTTTAATCAAAATTACTGTCAGTTTACTTGCATTACTAAATTATTTAATTAGATAATTTAAATAATTATTTGTGTTGTGAAATGAACTTGTTTTAACCCCTGTACTTTTTACACCAGGCTACACATGTATGCTTTTATTAACAACCTACATCTTTTTACACCTATTGAAAGACCAGTGTGTAGAATTTAGTGGCATCTAGTGGTGTAGTTGCAGATTACAACCCCCTTGCCTCACCCACCTATTCTAAGCATGCAGGAGAAATTACACTGGCTGCAAAATTTGCACAAAAAAACCCTGCAAAAGGCTATCTGGAGCCAGTGCTTGGTTTGTCTGTGCTGGGCTACTGTAGAAACATGGCAATTCAACATGGCAACCTAGAACCAGATCGAGCCAAACACTTGAAGTTCTTATTGTCCGCATGTATTCATTTACACATTTTCAGGCTATATTGATTTTCTTTGTTTTGTCTGAGGATTATTTGTTTTGCCAATCCACCCACTACATACAGTGGTCACTGAAAGTCACTGACACAACAATACAACACACAATCAATGTATCTGTATCTTGTGTTGCAATTACAGAAAATACAGATTATTTGCATCTGTTATCAATACTTAAATACAATTATTCTAAGATCTGCTGTGCACATGTTATGGATAAAGGTCAAATTGTTCCTTCCCCATCTGTTTTTTTGTATTCCTACCCATTTTTTAAGCTCTAATATTACTTTTTTGGAGTAATGCAGTAAAGTAAGGCAGATATCAGTTTTAACCTATAATTGAGTAAAATCCAGTCGTACATGCATGGACAATAAGTAGCTGAACTATCTTGATTTGGAACATAAGATAGTATATGAGAACATAAGCTATCGGTTGAAAATTTTACGTGAAAGATAAAAAACACAGATATCACGGAAGCAGGAAATGAAGACGCCTCATCCTCATCTCATCTAATGTCACTTCTTTGGTCTTTGCTGAATGACCAAAACAGTGAACTTATTTCCAAATCTTAAAAGTGGGAACCTTTTGACGGTTCTCAAGAAACATGAATGATGATATAATATTGAAACTGGCATCAGAAGTTTCCAGAGAAACCTGCATTATGCTGGAATTGCTCTTTATTGGCATTGATGCACTTTTCATTTCAGTCACTGTTTTACACACATATATACATATGATCGCCTACTTCCTTTTCTCCTTTTGTAGTGCTGACAGCAGAGTCACTGCAGTGTGTCCATGTGTGCAAACAGCAGAGTCCCTGAGAGTTTAAATGACTCTGCAGTCAACACCTTTGCCCTTCTCATGTCCCATCTACTCTACATCTGAAGCACCAGGTTATGCAAACATCCAGTCCACTGGAAACACAGTGATTATCCACCTCATCTATTCATGTTTTACCCGATTATTCCTATTCGGGGTGAAAAAGGTCTGGAGTCTGTCCCAGAATACATTGCTCACGTCCTGAAAAGTTCACTGACAGATAACATCACTCAGGCTTGCATTTATACCTGTGGAGATTTTCATCTGACGTGTGGGGGGAAACCTACACAAACATAAGCTGAACATGTAAACTCCTCCCAGAAAAGTCACCATTTCTAGCAGCGAGGGGAGTAGAGAGCAGGATGTGTGTGGTAACTAAGACCTGGCACCGAGCCCCCTTGACATTACCAGGCTGAATCAGGGCACCCACTGCCCGCCACCAGACACCTCAGACCTTTGCCATTTAATATATGATGCCTCAGAGTAGCAGAGGGGCAAGAGAGCAGGCCTGCTGCCAGAAGGTCTCTTGGTCTGTCTGTATGAGCAGTGGGCACTAAAGTTTCTGACAACTGCCCCTAAATTGAAGATATTGAAGAAAAAATAATATTTATAACATCTTGGATATCATTTACTTATTTTGGCCATCATTGGTTATTAATTAAATGTACTTGGAGCAGCATCGCTACAAAGTCTGATAAGGCAAAATCGCTAATTTGAACAGATTTGAACAAATTCCCATGGTAATCAAACTTATTTCATAGAGATAAAAAACATGTACTAACTAGTGCACACATACGGTTTTCTTGTGCAGGTAGGGGTATTAACCAACATTACCAACTTCTAGTTTGAGGCTAATTTCAGAGCTCTTCACAGCCCACTTGTTCTGAATGAGGCCAGCCCATTGCTGCACGGGGTTGCTAACACAGAGAGAGGGGGGAATCAAGTTTGTCAGGCAGAAATGTTGAACCAGGCCCAACTAGATGTCATCCTCTGCATTAGCCAATCCAATACATGCGTGCAAACATTCCTGGTAATATACAAAGGCTATTTCTGCTGTTTATCTCGCATTTGGTGTGACCAAAGATAAAATAATTGCCACTATGCTAACTTTCCAGAGTTAAATACCCCCCCCCTCTCTCTACAGCTGTCCAACAAGCCTTTAAAGACATTAATCTGTTACTCAAACCGGACTTTTTGGATTTTATGTCAATACCTGAAGCAACAGACCTTCAAAGCAGCCCCCTATATTTTCCATCTGAACACGCACTTACCCTGAAATACAGTGGTTTAGATACAGCAATCTGACTCAGCTTTTGGCTTGTTTACACCTTGTCTGATCATGTTGTGTTTCTTGCCCCGTAGGACTAGAACATGTCACCATGTTCCTAGATCTCAGTGATACATTTAGTGTTCTCATAGCTGACAGAAATGATGATGACAAGTTAATTTGTGACCTCGGAAACACTAGTTTGAAAGCTCTGGAAAAAGTTCGTAAGGGGACTTTGAGTTAAGGTTTTTTGTTAATAGATACAGTATGAATGCCACAACTATGAAAATAAAGCCCACATGTAATAAACTGGAATTTTCCTTTAACTCAGAGAAAACGGTGCCTGCATTCCAGGTTTAGGAAACAGAATGAACTGAGAAATGTGATGAATGTCATGCTGTTCCTTTTGTTTTCGCCTACTGTTCAAACAGCATAAAGCGGATGATGTCTTTCATTACACCTGGTGAATATGATCTCTCAGGAAGCACCTCGAGTTCATGAATGTTGATGATTTACACCACCTGAGAGAAGAAATGCTAATTTGTTTAATGTCAAGAGGTAATTTGTGGCAAGTTGCTTGATTTATATATCAAACATCTGGAAGGCACTATGATTTCTTATGTGCTGGTGATAATAAGGTGATTTTCACACAGTGGAAAAGGATGTGTGTGTGTGTGTGTGTGTGTGTGTGTGTGTGTGTGTGTGTGTGTGTGTGTGTGTGTGTGTGTGTGTGTGTGTGTGTGTGTGTGTGTGCCTGCCTGGCTGGTTTTGCTCCTGCTGACAGAGTAATGGATCTGTTCATTGTTGCATGTGGACTGTGTGTGATGTATGAGATTCATTTGAAATTCTCTGTCTTAAATGAGGCACTCACATGTCTCCATATGGGAGAATATAGACTTGAAGGCGAATGTATTATAGGAAAATGAACAGAAGTTGCTCATTTTTGTGGTCATCATTGCTGTGAAATGGTCTTGATCGTGGTCTTTTGTCTCATATTTTTCTTTTAATGTGAAACCCATATCATGCACAATAAATGTGTCAGAAACAAAAATGGTTGCTGTCCTGGTTGGATACTTAAATATCAATTTAATCAAATCCAAAAAACAGTTTAATGGAACGTTTTAATAATAGAAACGTATATTTAAGTATTAGGCTGTGTATAATTATTTGTATTTGAATTATATGTGCAAAGGAACACTGAATAAATAAAATAATTTGACACATTTCCTTGTAAATCCATTATGCAATTCACTTTATTGCCAAGTTGATTTTGAGTATAGTAACAAACAAAAAAAACATGACATAATTCACATTGGCTTTTAAAAAATAAAAGCCTTATCGACATGATTTTATCAAGACACCATAATTAAATGAAATTATTATAAAAACCCACAATTGAAATTTACACAAAAATTAACTATAAAACATTTTGACATGCAATAAATACATTCATTTCACTAAAGCAAAGTAAGATCAATATTGACAATGAAATGCAGAAAATGCAAAAAAAAAAAAAGAAAATACTGTTTGGTTTAATGTATTGCTTTTAATTGTTTTTATGGTATACACTTTTGTAAAACCACAAAACGAAACACTGGACATTATTGATGTTTAATGGATGTCTGCTCCATGCCTGCTGAAATAAGATCCTGTCTTCCACTGAAAAATCTAATTTCCATTGTAAATTTGTGATGTATGTATTCTGTCATGTATTTTTTTCCCATCTATCCGCAGAGACTACTGTCTGCGTGGCAGTCTGTGTTACTGCTGAACTTTCTTATCCATGAACCACAAACAGTCGGGTACAACCACCTCAAAACGTCACAGTGATCTTCATTAAATCGTAATCCATCATTTCTACACATAACCTTTTTCCAAAACCAGAATAGATGTTTGTGTATGTGTCTTTGTGTACGTGTGTGTGTGAGTGTGAGAGGACCCTGAGGCTCTGTAACATTTTGGCACAGGTTTTAGTGTGCTGGGTGGAAGCCGTCAGTGGAATCACCTTTTCTTTAATAATGGCTTTTTCTACAAGAAGCGACACTCCAAACAGAGCAGGGCAGCCTAATTAAATCTGACCTAATCTGGAGCTGCAGTCTGCCATCCAGCTGTGTGTGTGTATATGTGTGTGTCCACGTGAGTGTGTGAAATATACAATCAAATCTAGTCCTCAACCAACTTTCACTCTTCCAAATTCCTGCTTGTTTTGTCCTTGCTCTTTGTTTGTCTTTGAATTTAAACCTCTGCAACAGAAGTTGTACGCTGTAAACGAAAAGATTCAAGCCAAAGTCCACTTAGTCTGCCTTGTATGTGTTCAAGGTAGAGACAGAAACAGAGATCCAAGCCAAACAGATGGAGGACGACATGAGCAGCCAGAACCCCCTTCCCCGTTCAACTACAAAGAGCCTACTGTGGGTCATCTGCTGATTGGGTGATAATTGTTAGGTCTGGAAAAAGGATGACGTCTCTGAGGGCACGCTGACATGAGCATTAACATTAAAAATCCTTGACAATGACCTGCAGCAATCAACAATGAAAAGGCAAAAAACTTAATTTCCTCACAAGATAATTTCCTACAAGAGGGAAATGAAATAAAATCACAGAACGAGGTGGGGGGAAAAAAAGAGGTGAACAGACACACAAAGCAAACAGCTTTTCTTTGTTATTTACTGAAAGTTATGACTATCAAGCACAAGCCATTTCTCTCTCAGAATCTGCTTCTTCTCCCCTCAACTCTTCTCTCTTACTTGTTCTCTCCATCTCAGTGCATGACTTGGCTGGTGCAGCCGAGGCCCGGCTCAATTGTGCAATTTCATACATGTTTACTTTACTGGCATCTTTCTGAGCATATTTTCTCCCGAACATTTCCCCTCACATTATTCTGCATTTCCTCTACAACGATATGCTGTCTTTAATCTCCCTTTGTAAGCCATTTCTTGGCTTGAGGATCAGAATACAATAACGATGTCAGACTTTTTTATTTGGCCCGTCATCTGCTGTATTTTAACACATGCCACAAAGTTCATTTTGGAAATTGATCAGGGCTTAAAGAAAAAGAAAGTAGCTCTTCACATAAACATTTAGACAACTGTCTTCTTCAGCATGAAAAACAGCTGGAAGTAAGTGGATCATGGGAGAGGAGGGAGGCAGCGGGCGCTGTGGGTCAGCGGTTTGTGTTGAGTGTAAGAGGAGAGAAGGGACAGAGAGAGGTGAGGAGGGAAACTGTGCTTTGAGGTAACAAGGGCGGTGAACGAGTGTGGCCAAGCTCTGCACTGAAGGGAGGAAGAGGAGGAAAGCGAAGGAAGCAAAGTGCCAGAGGAAAGGCAATTGTGGGACTTCTAGGGGATCATAAGAGTAATAAAAAATCACAATACAATGATTTTTCCAGAAAAGTGCAGTTCGGGGAAATAAATCTAAAGCAGCTGCTTGTAATAAAGACTCTTGAAAGTGTCAAATCTCTCCCTTGTACTTCACCCTGCTACACTGTGGGAAAGGCGCTCAGACATGTAGATGGACAGGTGCACTGTGCGGACACATCAGAACACCTACACACACACTCACACACAGGCATACAAGTTATTGCAGAATTATCGATGCTTGTTATACTGAAGCCACATTCGTATTGGTTGACTTAAGAGTAGGCTTTTGGTTTCAACGCCAAAATGAGGCTTGATTATTGATATAATTTGGCTCTAGCGTACATTTAAATGAGTCCTCATGAAAAGAAATATGTACACAGGACAATAGTGGCATGTCTGCACTGTGCTCTCGTGATTAACTACATAGATAATGGCTCTCATAATAAGGCAAAGTCAGAGTTGGTCAGAGGCTTAGCTCGACAATGCAACCCGTGGAAACTACTAAGATTGTCGCTGAGTTTTGTTTTGAGCATCTGCAATGTCTGGTAAGTGCTTCAGTCCTTTTGGCACACAGCGTGAAATACAATAAATGTCAAACAGCGGTATGATTGCAGATCAGGACTACTCAGAGCCTGTCAGAGTCACACAGGTGACCCCGGACTTTCTGCCGCTGGTAGAAAGCTTAAAGGCATACTTTGCATTTTTTTACATTAAACCTAAATCCTTTTTTGGTCTACACAGGGCCCCTGGAACTCATCCAGATCGTTTTTTATTTCTATATTGTTAGTGTTATAAAAGTTACGGGCCTGGGATGGTTGCCATAACAACATTAGAAAGGAATGAAATGGCCTAAAAAATAAAACAAAATAAAAACATCAACCCACATCTCATAGTTTGTGGTTTGTCTCACTGCACTCATTTATTTTTGCATTTATTCATTTTCATTATATAAATTAATGTAACTAATAAATTGTTTTAAATGCCTAATTTTATTACTTTCAAAAAATTTTCATCTAAACCACTTTTGTGGTAGAAAGAAGTTTTCTGGGTTGGTCATATAAATAACATTAACAAAGGCACATGGCATAAAATCCCATGGGGTGAGTGGCTACACCAGAAAATTGAAACAAGGTTTTTGTAATTCTACTAATTGAATCAACCACAGAGCAAAAGAAATACTGCCAGTTTTTTAATTATGATTTACATAACAGTTTCTAGGCCCTTCATATTGATCAGCCCTGTCCCAATTTTCAACGATGTTCAAAATATAGACATATGGAGAAAATATTTTAATAAATTCTCTGACCAAAAGGATGCCTGAGTTTAATCCACAACATCCTCAAATTGTAACAAACTGTCTGAATGGCTTCCTCACCCACAGCCCTTGAAAGCCCACAATGTTGTATCACCGTGACACTGAGCAGAGGTTTATTCCCAAAGAGCAAAAAGGGGAAGGAAAAGAGAAGATACAGGCTACTTGTTTTCTGAATGGAGAGTTTTAGAAGTACGAACAGGCTTTCATACTGAGACAATGACTCGCGTCCACCCTGCTGCGTTCTCCCTGCTCCTCTCCCTCCCCATTCTCCGTCTCTCTATCTGCCTCTGAGCAGAAACACACGGCACATCCTGCTCAACACAACACACCAGCCAAAAGTTCACTTCCTGCTCCTCAGCTCTTCTCCTTCACACTAACCCTATTCCCAGGACATGCATTAACAGCCCTTCATACGCTCAAATAGCATAGGGACATACAAACAGACAAGCAAACGCTTCCCCTCTCTATAGATACACAACTCTCCCCCTCTCGGTCTGTCATACGCATTAATGCAATTAAGCAAATTTTAAACAGTGCACATCCTACAGAAATGTTCAGGCATTATCTTGCTCTTCCCCTTGCACAGATTTGGAGTGACAGTGGAAACACTTTGTGTTATTTTAATGGTGTAAGGCAGGGAAAAGGAGGAGATAGATTTTCATTTAAACTAGTGAATGAGAGGGAGTGAGGGGACTGAAATTCCCACGACTGACATCCGCCTGTTCCTACATTTCTAACACGTATGCACGTTTGTGGACCAAGTTCTTACTGTTAATAATATTTCATTTAACCATTTCTTTCTGTTTTTGTTACAGAGCTGAACAAGAGTCGCATAACTTGGAGCATCATCCAAAACAAGCTGGCTTCCTGTGTGTCGAAAGTTCACTAACCTCTGGAGAAAAGGGGTCAAACTGTATGAGGCTGGTTTTACATACGCACCCAGCAAAGCCACTGCTCGTCTGTTTAGGGAAGTACTGATAATACATTATGTCTTGTGGAGACATTTCAAAAGACTACACTTGTCACCTAGACTTACTGCATGTGTGGTTGAAACCAAAGCCTCCTAAATGTGCTCGCTAAAGTGTGGTTCAGAAATTCACAAACAGCCAGTTAAGATACTACCAAAATGACTTTACCTTATCTTATAACAATGAAATTGGTCAGACCGACACTAGCCTCTTTGAGGACAACACAATAGAAAATGTATACCGCATAGTAAAAATAAAAACAAAAAAATGTTAATATCACATGTTATCTCTCCACCATAAAAGTGTAACAAGAAATGTATAAACACAGAAATAACCACAGGTTTAACACAGGACAACTGCCCTGTTAATAGGAAAATAAAAAAAGTGTGTGTGAGTGTGTGCATGTGTGTTTGTGTGGGTATGTGTTGACATTGTTATTTGAAGGTTTAGTAAAGCTTAGCGTCCCCATGCTGGGTTCAGTCCTGAGGTAAGCACCAGTTTCACGTGCACTGCTTTCAGTTAAAATCAAAATAAAGAAAAGTAAGTGACAGAAAACAACATGTTTGATATGATCATATGCTACAGAGAAGAAGCCCTTAAATTATTGTTACATTTAAAAAAACAATCCCAAGAGTCAGACACATTGTCTCTGTTTTTTTTAAGCCTTTAAGATTCACTACGTCTATCACAGTGTATTTATGGCTTTAGTCTTCACATTCACCCACTGAGGTTGGCATTGGCACTATAGTGGTCAGACATTTCTAATCTGAATCAAGGACCAGTAAAAGTGGAAAAAGAAAAAAAAAGAAAAGGCCAGCATGTTCTTTGCAATAAACATTGAAAGACAAAAATGTGCCGTCTACCCGCAACCTTTAAGTGCTCTTTTGTTTTCAAGCTGGAGGGACTGCTGGTCAGCCAACAGAGAAATATGTCATTCTTTGTTTCCGCATTCGATACCAGCCATGATAGGAGGCGAGGCCGGGAGACATTTGCTAGGCTCGGATATGATGTTAATAAGTGGATCAGAGGGGTAAGATGGCAGGCATGAAATGGGACATCATGCCGGCGAGCAGTGCGAATTGTCCAGGAGAAAGTGAGATTTCACAGGGATTACTGAGGCACAGCAGCTGGGGTGTGCTGTTCACCCGCTGGCTTCCAGGGAAGACCCACAAACCCCTTCTTATGTTCATATCACGGACAGATTAGCAGCTCGCTATGTGTGTGTGTGTGTGTGTGTGTTTGTGTGTGTGTGTGGAGGGGGAGGCGTATATGTGTGTGGTGTGTGGAGCGCTTTAAGGCAAAAGGGCTAAGTAGCACTCACTTTGGCCTGTCAACAGTAGCAGGGCTCCCAGACAACAGACTACAGGGGAGGGAGGTCAAATGAGAGGTCGGACAGTGGAAAGGCATCTGACTACTGCCACTACTCTCTTAATCATCAGACTGCTGGGAATGAAGTAATTGCTTTTGACAGCAAATGACAGATTTATGTGTCATTAATTCTGACCTAGTCAGTGCCTCTAAGCTCGGCCACATTAAAAATTGTAAATATTACACATTGTTAGAGGCAACGCCCTTGCTCCGTCTACACCATAAGATGAAGCTACACTCGTCATGAACAGGGATTAGTGTGTCATCAGTTGGGTATGTGCAATCATGTCCCAGATTTGAGCTCACAGGGCTGTGCTTACTGCATCTCAATAACAACTGAAAGCTAGGGAATGTTAGTCAAAATGCAAAGGAAGTTTTAGCTCAAGAAGGGTTACTCGCTGAGTGTTAGGCTGATTAAGCTACCATTACTGTCACATAGTATGAGCCTTTATCCGCACAAATATGCAGGGGAGTGGGTTTCTTTAAAAAAAAATGTGGAGAAAATAAATCAGAGGAGACTTTACCAAAATGCTGCAGCAATTGCTCTTATCGTTCAGTCATGCCCTTGCGACTTGGGAAGCGGGAACATGATTTGGAGAAGCTGGAGAGTGAGATACATAAATTGTCCAGTACCCCAAAAACAGACAAAAAAAAAAAAGAAAAAAATATATATCCTCCCATTACTTTAAAGTCCAGAAGAGTTGGCTTATTCATTTGGCAAAAGTTCCGCTCAGGTCTGGACCGAAACCCTGAATCTTGTCCTTATGTGCTTTTTCATTTGTTTGTACACAGGTTTAGGGTCAGATTGCAACGTTTCCTTGCAACAGTTTGTCTTTGGATTTCACCATAATACAAAAATAAATAAAACAATTTTATTTTGGTTTTCAATTTGTCACTTTGGCTCAATGGCTGTAAATTTTGAAATGTTTGTTTGCATATACGGTGCATAAATACTGTACTTCTTTGAGTTGAGTGTCCCTTGGTCACAGAATAGCACAGAGCTCCTTTATGAAGGAGGACTTTAAGATACATTAGATGCATAGAAAGGCACTTACAGTCTACACATTTTGGTGTGCATCAACAGACCAATTCCTTTTGGCCTGAGTCTGAGGTGCAGAGGAGATATTGAGCTGAGGTGAATGGCTTTTGAATACTGCAAGTTGTGTGTACACACAGACCTATTGGTGATTGCCATTAATACAGGTCATGTGGTCTTAGCTGGGTGAGTAGCGGTCAATGGTGCGGGCATCAGAGAGGGCCTGCGGGGGAGGGGGGAGGGGCTGGCCCAGGACATCCATCTTGTCGTGGGAGAGGCCCAGGTGCTCCGAGGCCAATTTGGACAGAGGGTAGAGGCTCTCCATGACCTTTGCATCAGCAACCAGTTGCTGCTGGGCTTGGATGAGAAGCTCATTGGCATTCTCCTGCTTCAGCCCCAGATGCTCTGCTGCGTATTTACTGAGAGGATAGATGCCCTCAGCAAAGTCCAGCTTCAGTTTCCCATCAGCGGTCAGGCCCCCTGCAGTCCCTCCACTGCTGTGCATCTTCATGTGGCTGATGAGGTTGCGCTGCTGAGCAAACTTTCCTCCACACACCTGACATGCATAGGGCTTCTCCCCTGAGTGGATGCGCATGTGCTCTGTGAGGCGATACTGCCGGGTGAAGCGCATGCCACAGGCGTCGCAGGCAAAAGGTTTAAGGCCCAGGTGGCTACGCATGTGGCGTGTCATGGTGCCGCGCTGCGTGAACTTCTTGCCACAGATGCTGCATGGGTATGGCCGGGTCAGCCAGTGGGTCTTCTCATGCTGGCGCAAAGTGGCTGGATCTTTGTAGGACTTTTCACAGGAGGAACAACGGTAGGGTCGGATCATCTCCCCGATGCCCCCTGAACTCAGCCCCTGGCTGGACTTGGTCTCCAGGTGGGACAGACTGTTCAAACTGTTGCTGCTGTTCAGGTTCCCATAACCGTTTGTGTTGCTGCTCATGTTTTTGGTGCTGCTGTTGTTGCTGTTTCCCATCTCCCCGCCAGAGTTGCCGTACAGCTCTTCTTCTGTGTGTGTCTCCACATGTGCATTGAGCTGCTCTGAGCTCGGGAAGCCTTTGTCACAGGGAATGCAGACATACAGATTGTCCCCAAAGCTTTCTGGCTCATACGGCATGTGGAACCTCCCCATTGATCCAGGAGGAGAGGGGCGGCCTTCACTACTGCCAGTCTCCTCTGTGCCCGACCCACTCTTGTCGTCTCCTCCTTCACTCTCCTCCCCTGCCTTGTGGTGGTTATGATGCTGGTCTCCATTTTCACCCCCTTCCTCCTCATCCTCATCTTCATCTTCATCTTCAGCTGTGTATGACAGTGGCTCGTGTTTCACCCAGCGGTAGATGTTGCCCATTTCTCTGCCTGCCTCTCCACCTTCCGTGGGGGTGTCAGGGCTCGGGGGACATGGGTAGCGATCTGTGCCATGGGAGCCTGAGCGATGCAGGTGGGGGAGGTGTGGGCCAAGAGGCTGGTTGAGATGGGGGAAAGGCGGAGGAGTGAGAGAGCTTGCCTGGTCGGTTGACTCCATTTTTTCTGAGGGGAAGGCCCTTCCATTTGTGCCCTGCATGGGACTGGTGTGGCCACTCAGAGTCCCGTCTCGCTCCTCATCATTGTGAGTGTTTGCCAGATGGGAGTGAGAGGGTGTGTGCTGAGAATGGGAGTTTGGGCTTTTCTTGGAGAGATCAAGGCCGTAGTTGGGGGAGCAGTTTCTCACGGGGTGGGCTGAGCGCCCAAGCTGGGCAGGCAGAGCTGACTGCAGGGACGGGAACACCTGAGAGGTGGAGGTGGGGGCAAACAGCTCCCCAGCATGAAGGGCTAGTCGATGGGGAACTAGCTCCTGCTCATGTTGTGGTGGCCGGGTTACAGGGCTATTCAAAATTCCCCCTGGAGGGCAGGGCTGAATGACAGGAGTAGAAACCCTATACCTGCCACCACTCCCCAAACCCATACTATTGGGCCCAATCTTTGGGTAGGGCAGAAATGCAGGACCTGGGCGGGGAGGGTACTTGCCATTTCTTTTCAGCTTCTTTTTGCACAAAGCCACTAGGTCGAGCAGCTGAAGGTAGCTGGCTGCTGCCAAGACAGCCCCTAGATTGGGTTCAGTGGGAGAAGTGGGGTCTCCATCGCTAAGGCGGCCTGTGTAGATGTAGTCCAGAATGACTCTGAAGACCCCTGGACTCACCATCTCGTGGTCGAGGTTGATTAGATTGTCATGGACCACCAAAGATTTCAAGTAGAGGCTGCTGGCAGCCAGAATGTTCTTGTGAGCTCTGAAGAGGGCGTTCTGCACCACAATGATAACATCACACAGGAAGCCCTTGGTTCGCTGGCTGTTGAGCTGCAGGAGGAGATCCCTAGCATGACTTGGAACTTCCATGGCACCCAGCATCGTCTTCAGTCCACCACCTGAAACAACAGATATCTGTAAAACATGCGGCAGTCAGCATTTCGACACACAAAAACACAATTAATGTGTACTTTTCTGCACCACAAAAATTATAATTGATGCATTTTATATAAACAATGATGATTTACACATCAGACTATATTAAAATATATTTGAGAGGTCTGAGTACCAAAATGTTGGACTTGAGAAAAAAAAAGAAAAAAGTAAATTATAAGTAATATGGAAACAAAAATATCCTTTGCATACAGATACATTTATGAGGATTAATATAGATCAATTCTCTTTTAAAACACACCACTTAAATTAACTGCATTCTTATGCAAATTCATAATTACAAGTTTTATTTTTTGATTTTTTTGCCATGTTTACTAATTCATTTGTAGATAACGTCTTAAATATTTACATAATCGTGTTTATTTCATAGATTCCACTTGATGGAACATGTACGGAGTGCAGAACTTATGTGCGGGAAGTGCACATGAAGGCCACTCAGTTAAAGTAAACTTTTGCAAAAGGTGAACAGTTGCAGTCGTTTTCTCATTATCTGAAATTCAAGTCTACGCATTCACTTCCTCTGCAGCGAGCAAAAACCATGAAAGAACAAAATTCAGAGAACCACAGATATATATTTTGTAACTGCTGGCTTCCTGATAAAGTATTCCAGAAGTGGTGTGCAGAGTTTTAAACAAAGCAAGGGATGAATGTTTCACAAGTATGATGAACAGCAGGTATAAACCTGAGGGGGAAGGACACATCCAAAAAAAGATGTCTTTCGGCTCCCCTTTCTGCCCAGTCATATAAGGAACACTGAGCGCACGGGATGTAAATCAGCATTACATGGTTTGATACTTTTTGTCGAGATGAGCTCCAGGGATCTAATGCACACACACACACGTACGCACACACACGTTCATACACACTCAAATATCAACACTAATTGTTCCATCAAGCCTAAAATAAACTATACGAGCTGCATGCATGAAACACCATGTATTGTTCGACCAGTGGCATCTGAGGATAGTTTACTTATGAGATTAAACGTCTCAAACTGTCCCTAAGGGCTGAGTCTCACTGATGGGAAACAAGCAACTAAATAAATATCATGTCATCTGTCTGATCATGCTCTTCCTGACACCAGCTCATTCACTTCTTGTTTATTTCATTCAGTTTAAGTGCTCAGCACAAGAATAGGGAAGTAGGAATCTAAATTAAAAAAAACCATGACAAATGAGCTACTAAGGAATTCTGGGGAATCCTGAACAAAAATGTGTCTACTTTTCCCTCTTACAATGCGCCGCGGCTAAAACTGTGCGTTCTCAAAACTCAAGGTCACTGCTTAGTACAATTTTAGTAGCGTGTTTTTGTGAATGCATGTTCAGTATCAGGCCTATAACATCAGAAGGAAATGTCATCACTGATAAAATGGAAAATTAAAGGTTCAGAATAAGTATGACTTCCAGCTTGTGATCATGCAGAGAACAGTCATCAATAAGACACAAAAATATATCTTATACAATCATTTTCATAAAATGTATAATTTTATTTATATCTACATGTGTGACTTTATGCTATTTATTACTTATTATCCGATTGTAAATATCTAGAAAATAAAAAACGACTATGATTAAAAAGGCGGGTATGGCAGGTTTAGGTGGGTTTACGTTCCATCATGTCTGTCCCCAGTTGTCATCTAAAGTGTTTCCACTTCTGGTTTCTGTCTGGCTTTGATTACTCAACGGTCATATTTTACTATAAATTTCAATGTCGGTCAGATCAAACGTGTTTAGAAATGAGTGTGATATGAGGAATAAGCCAAGTACTTTCCACAACTTGTTGAACTTTTGCAGAGCCTCTATTGCATTAAGGGGTGTTCAGCTTACAGTTACTGTTATTGGTTACTGTGCGGAGCATGGTGACACGTCGTGTACTCACTCACACACACACACACACACAATCAGTGTACATTCTCATCTGTATGCGGTCTACAGCTCTGTATCATGCGACACAGTTCAATTGAATCACAAAGCATGACAGAAAATTCAGCCTTCTTTATGTCCTGATTCATGAAGACAGCTTTGTTTTTATACAGAGCGTATGAGGCATACCACTGCACATTTAATATATTCTTGAAAAACGTTATAAAAATCTTTTGCGACACAGGAAAAAAAAAAGATCTCATGCACAAAGCGACATTTCTGTGCACCTGCAACCTGCAGCACGTACAACAAATTATTTTTGGTAACGTCTCGTGGTAAAAACAGTCAAAGTGACTGTGGGTTCCTCATCAAAGCAATAAAGATCTCTTTTCTCTCACTGTGATCAGTGCAAGAAGCTACAACTTGCCTTTTAAAATATCCCACGCTCGCTGTTTGATGCAACAGTAAAACATGTTTTATAAAAAGCTCTTGATCTGCAGGGGCAAGTGTAAGCTTACTGCATCCTGTTAGGAAACCATCTATGATTGCAAAGATATTTAGTCAGACAACAGATCTTAAAACAAGCCTGCTACATGTAATGTTCTTGTAAACACATTAAAAGCCCGCACTGCAGTTTGTTTTGTTGGTTTGTTTTGTTAAACAAGCTAAATTAAATCATTTTTTTCCCTAGGATTGCACAAACAGTGCAGTCATCTGAGAGAAGGTTGCTCGAGTCCCTGTGGGATGCATGGCTGTTTTCATCTGAGAGCCTTCGTTTTTAAGGACCCGTCAACATGCTGAGGAGAGTTAGATGATGGTGATGTAGTTAATGGAGATGGCATTCATTTATTTGCATTAGATTAATATTCATTGTCCCTGTGTTTTGTCTGTTTTGTCACTTCTGTGGTTTGGGGTGAAGCGGGAGACTAAACTTCCTACCTCTACATGCAGCCTCAGTCACATAAACACTCAGACATCTGCTTAAAACGTTATGTTGACATTTTATTTTCTTTCATTTCAATTTGCTGCCTGTGCTCAAGTCACCTTGTTTATTTTAAAACCCATTTGACCACGTTCACATACAGTCCATGTTCAATTTATGAGGAAACACTGCAATACAAAGTCAGGGAGAATCCGCAAGAAGATATTTTACTGTAGTTTCATACGACTTTAATCCAACTAAAAATAAATTTCATTTTGTGACTCACAAGAGGCAAAATACTGGCTGGGGAAGTTGTGCATGCATTAAATAACAGACTGAGTTTTGAGTTTTGAGTTTCAGTTAGAAAAACTGCATCCTGACTCGCAGATCGAGTAGCAGCACCCATGATGGGTGAATAAGATGACTTTTCAGGTCAGCACACACCATGGAGACTGAGAGTCACTTTCTTGTTGTAATCGCGCATCTAAAAAAAAAAAAAAAATCATCCCACACTCGGAGATAAGAGAGTAACACAGCGTCTTGTGAGCTGAGTGGACAAATTTTATTTAACTTTTATTTTAATAATCAGCAATAAACCTATATTTAAGTAGCCTATTGAGAAGTTGTCAGTTTTTTTGGATTACAATCATTTAACACCGAGCAGATCATTCAATTTTAAAGCATTTCATTATAACGTATTTCTAATTTCTTACTCTAAGCTTCAACGATCGATAGGCTATACATTTATTTATAAATTAAATTAACTGTGAGTAAGTTTTATTTGCCTGCCACAGCTCATCAAAGAGCCAGATCTGAAGATCAGGGCTCGTTTTTTAATGCCACTACCTAATATCTGACTACTTCACGTCGCGGTTTTTCTTTTTGCCAGCAAAGCATGAAGTTGCCTGCTGACTGCGTGTCGCCGAGAGGACCCACTAATCTGTTTTACTCACTTATTGTACAGTAAACCGAATCACGAGTGAATCCATCTCTCTGTGAGCTGCAGCGCCTCATCCTTTAAAAGCTTCACCTTATCTCCGCCAAAAAGGAGCCCTAAATCACCCCCAGAAACAGCCCGTTCTCTGCTCATTGTGCTCTAAAGGTGCATCACACAGCTGTTTCTTCTTCAGACCTGTCAACAGCACTGAGAAGCATCTCTTTCTTACATGGATATAAAATCTCGGAAACCAGGAATTCATGCACTATAAATCCCCCCCCAAATATTCCTATAATATTCTTTAGTGTTCTGTGTTCGCCTGAACTCAGTCCTGATGTGTGATTGCACGCAGGGATAGGCCCGTTTTTATTATGTTCAATAGATACATTATGATTTGGCTTCCTTGTTACATTTATTAGAGGACTGCTGAAGTAGCTGAAGTAGCTGCAGTTCCCTTTTAACAGAGGTCGATGTTCCCTTTAACTTTTACATTAGGCCACCATCTGAGTTTAAAAAAAAAAAAAAAAAACCTTTTCTAAATTAATTTAACTCGGGTAAAAAAAAATTATGAAATATCTTCAGATTTTGGAGAGAGAAGCAGACAATTGTTTTGTTACTCATAACTTTTTTGAACATTTTGCAGATTTTTTTTTGGCTTTATGCAGTCTAAAATCGCCATTACTCCGGACTGATTGTGAAGAATTTAATAAAATAACCTACCGCTCTATGTTTAATTAATTATTTGAAATAAAACAGATTCGAATTAAATGCGGAGAAAAAAAAACACACCAGGCGGAGCCTTTACTTGCCGATGTCAAACTGATGCAGGAATAAAACCCCGAGGCAGAGCGCAGCATGGTATAAAATAGCCAATCAATATTTCAACGGTTGAATAAAAAACACAGTGTTTCCTAAGTGACAGCGAACCCTGAACACTTTAATGAATTAAAACGGTCCCACCTCTCCCCTGTCCTTGTGCCTGTGTGCAGCATATCAGCTCTTACCTGCATGCCCGATGTCTTCTGCCATCCGATCTAAGTCTCCCTTAATGATCATCTCAGCAGTCTCCAGGACTCATATCTGACGTTTCAGCTTTGAACTGCCAGCCTCCAAAAAACCATGCCAGTTTTCCGAGCGCGTCTGCCAGCTCTTTTTTTATGATTATTAATTGATATGAATTTCTTGTCGCTCCTTGGGTCCGTCCTCCCACCCACTTTCCTCCCTCTCCCTCTTTTCTCTGTCTCTGCCCCTCCTCTCCCTCTCTTTCTCATCCCCTCCTATAAAAAAATACGTGCTTAGACCAGCATCAGTTTCCTCCTATTTTTTTTTTTTTCTCTAGTAATTTCCTTAGCTATTTTTGAGTCGGAGCAATAACGCGCACCGGGATGATAATGGAGCCTCTATGCGCCTTAAGTGTTTTAGCGCCCCGTGTGATGTCAGTCTATAATAAAACTAAAAGGTAAAATCGAGGGCAGGAACTTCAAATGACCCCGACTTGAACTTCTCAACACATCGCCTTAAAGAGACAGGCAGCTATTGTATACATAGGCATATATATTGCATATTTATGATCAGGAAGCTAACTTAAACTTAGGAGAGGGGTTTAAATGTTGGAAATAACTGCTTACATTGAGAGCTGTTCGAGCGTTTCATGTCGAGGAGCTTCACAGAATTAGACTCCCCCCCTCCTTTAAACACCTTTATTAATTTTATTTAGTCCTTGAGGCCAAAATTAGGCCAAATTCTATTCATTCATGTTTGCTTCTTTTGTGTAATTTAGAGAAATAAATTCACAGCTGCTGGCGTTCTCTATTGTGTGTGTGTGTGTGTGTGTGTGTGTGTGTGTACATGTTTTAATTAAATAAAGTTAAATGAAGGTGTAGTTCACCTTGCCTGCAGACCTCCCCTTTAAAAATGTGGAGCCTTAATGGCACCCCTGGCTTCACTTAAAGAGCACAATTAGCTAAGTGGAAACAAAAAAGGAAGTTTGATCATTTTAAACACTTTAAAACACACATCTCTCCCTCTCTCTTTCTACCTTCCTCCCTCCCTCCCTCCCTCTCTCTCTCTCTCTCTCTCCCTCTCTCTCTCTCTCTCAGGTAAAACACCTGCTGTGACATGGACATTAAAGCCTCAGTGACTGTAAATGGGCGACACATTAAGGCCTATTCTGATGGGTTTTTTTAACTTGTCAAGTTTTTTTCCCACATGTGAAAATATTATTACAGGTAATAGAAAAAAGAAGCTTTTTGTAAAATAGAGCACGCTGCAGACACTGTTTTATCTCATCTTTTATCTATTAAATATATTCCCTTTCTGCTGTAGACACATGCAGTCAGCCTTATCAGTGATACAATAAATTATTAAAACAGTTCATTTCATGTGGCTTTTTATGAAATGTTCCATTTATTTCTTCCTTTTTATACAGCATGTCATACTGAAATCCTGCCCACACGGCCTCCACTGTCTTGGATGATTTACGTAATGCATATATGAAGATTAAAAAAAATATGAAAAATAAGAATTCTAATACAGCCGAAGACAAGCTTTAGGCCGGACGTGCCCATCCAGATGCTCAAACTTTGTCTGGACTGAAGACGACATCAGGACCATCGGCTCAAAACCAAAAGACCCATAAAAACCTGGATAAATTCGTCATTGTGGTCCACTAAAAGCTGCTCAATATGAAACAGAGTATGATCTCACGTCTGTGTGGATGCCACCCGCGCCTCCCTGTCATATCAGAACCTTACCTCGGACTCATGTCTGGTGCTCTGGCCGTATGTCTGCTCTCCTTTTCGGCGTTCCCTCATGAGGACATCCGCAGTTCCCTTCAAGTACAGCTCTCTCAAAACTTCTCTTCCGCGTATTTTTTTTTTATTTTTTTATTTTTGCAGTCCTTTGTCCCCCGGTTTTCCCGTTCTTTCACCCTCTTAGATACACTGAAATGAAACTCCCATGTTAACAAGAGTCTCTGACACTTCAGACTGTGTCGGGGTCCGCTCGGACCAAACCTGCCGGTGGAGAGTTTACGCGCACAGCGACACCCAATGGTGCACTGCACTCCGCTGCAGTGGGTGCCATTGGATTTAGCAAGGAGGACACGCTGTGCAGTGATTTTAGGGGGGGAAATTAAAAAGGTAGGAAAGCTATGATCTCTAATTTGTGAGCAGCGTATAAACACACGGTGACTTAAAAGTCATTCATATTATTATTCGGTGTTAATGCAGGAAATGGGGCTAATTGCGACTTGGTCAACTTTAAAATTAATTAAAGGTAGGCTAAGTAAAGTAAGTTCAGATGAGTTGGACTTTAGGGGTGAATATCCTCTGTTATCACAATAAAATGTCTAGAGTGGAAAGAAGTATTATTTTAAAAATAAGTAAAAAAAAAAAAGAAATAGCAGCACACTATAAAGTTATGCATTTAAAAAGTACAAAAGCAACAAAATGTACTTTAAGTGGTAAGAGTACTTTTACTTCTGGTACTTTTTCTACTGTCAGTGTTATAAGTCGTTATTATAAGATCATTAATTTAGATGCATTTACATGTAGGCTGGACTGTGGACTAATTTAAACTGCTTTATATGTACACATAATGCATGATAGTTTAGTGTTACAAAAGCATCATATCTTATAGATTGTATGTTTTGTGTGTAAAATCGTAATTTGAAAGTAACTACAGGTGTAAGATAAATTCTGTAGAGTACAAAGTACAACATTTTCTACTCTACAGTAAGTATGAAGTAGCATTAAAATGTTAAAGTAAATTACAAGTACTTCAAAAATGTTGCTCAAGTACAGTACTCGAGTACTTAGTTACATTACTTTCAAGTACCAGTCCCAATGATGAAGCTTTATAAAAAGGACTGTCTGAATATATGCTGCACTCCAACATGTCTGACAAAAGAAAAATTGCCCGTTGATACCACGTAGGCTAGTAATTTCTGTTCTAACCATCATTTAAGGTTTAAGTTTATATCATTAAAAGTAAATGAGGAAACATCTCCAGAAAAATGCAGAGTCTGTGTATTGCTGCTAATTGGCATCAGTGTCTAAAAAAAGTTAAATTTTCATTCTTTTTGTACACAGTAGTTAAACGCAGTCATTAAGTCTCTATAAACATTAATACTAACGCATATTTAATCTACCGTATTTGGAAAGATTATGTCAGATAGTCCTGTCTGTTATTATTCCCTCAAGTCTTTCCACAGCCATCCGGAGGTGTTTGAAAGACCGCAGATTGAAATTGATGAAAGTAATTATTTTACCATCACTGAGTGCGTTAATAGACAGCTGATGTGATCCAGTCACACACACACACACACACATACACACACACATACACACACACACACACACCAGACTGAGGCCTGTTTATGTTTGTTTTGATCACAACAGCAGCTGACAATCTCATAAAGCATGCTCTTCCTCTTTAAATGATCTGAGTCCAAGGTGCTGGTGTTTCATTGAAGTTATCCAAGCCACCCCAACAGCCTGGTGGAGTGGAGGACGGTATTGTCCTTCACTTCCATGTTCCCTTGATGAACTGTTGATAACCTCACAGACAGAGGTAGGCAGAACTGTGCAGGAGAATAGATATGTTGTATCAAGGATGTGTTTCGATTCATGGTCTAAAATAGTTTTTTCCATCTAGGGAAACACATATTGATGTCATATGCTGCTTGTCAGGTAGGTTATGTCTTTAACATAGGTTGTGCTACTTGTATTTATTTAATCATGAGCTCTATCTATGACTTCAGGTATTGATGTATTGCATATTTTCTTTTTGAAAATAAATTAAAATATCGCTTGAATAATTGCATTCAAGATTTTCGCCAGATTATACACGTGCAGAGTTCAGATTTGCCTTCAACATTTCTGTTACAAATTGTATTTTATTAAGATTCTGAAGGTTATAGTTCATTACAGAACAATTATAGTCCAACTGAAATCTGCAAGCTTTTCATATAATTGGCACTAATTATGCACCTAACACAGCCTCATAACCAATAAATAACACAGGCAATAAATGTGCAACAACACACTTAGGCCTACTCAAAGCAGGATTTCACAGGGGTCAAGGGTCAAAGCCTAGGTTGTGAATTCTTTACGAAAGCACCATAACCAATAAATAAACTTTTATGCCACATGTTGCCTGGACCTCTATATCAACATGACAGGAGGCGTTACAGCCAAGAAAGATAGCTAATTTTCCTTGTCAGGACCAGACATATTGATATGTAGTCTGATAGCAAAACCAGAGCACAGAGCAGAAAAAAGTATGATACTATAGAAACTAATGTTGCTTAATTTCTGTTTCTTTGTGTGTCTTTGGGTACAGCAGTTGTCTTCCCAGACAGACTTTATCTCACTAATCAATCAGCCTCCAGAGGCCTGCGCTGGACATTCAACTTCAGCCTGTCAAAATACAATTTAACATACTGTAATATGGAGCGCAGCAAACCTGAAACGCTGAACTTTTAATGAACTGAAAAAGCCTCCAAATTGCTGGTTGTAAGCAATGATTCAATTAAAGCTGTGAGATCTGAGCCCCAAACACAGCCCAAGGAGCCCATCCCATAGACCGTTCATGTCTACTTCCCTAAAGACCAGCGAGGAACCAGAGTTTGGAGATAAGGCAGGCTGGACAGCCAAATCCCTTAACAGTCTTCTGTCACCCTCTAAATCACACACCTTTCCCACCACTTCTCTAAGTGTGAGTATTGTAGGTTTTACATGTGACATATATCTTGCAGAAGCTTTGTGGGTTGGATATAGAAACACAATGCTCTCAATGACTGTAGCCAACTTTTTCAAACATCTGTGAGCGGATATGTTGCAGGGTCACCATGTCTCTAAGGCCCAAACCACCTCGTTTCAATTTAGATTTTCAGTGAGGAATTTTGCAATCACCTTATTATTGCTCCATTTCTGTCTGCCAGCATAAGGACAGAGCCAGACCGGACAATAGACAGGACAGTCTTAAAGTAATCCTAACACCTTGAAACAGACCATCTGAGTGTAATGTCCTCCACTTTTCTCAATACTCACACAAGGTCTTTTGCTCTCTCTTCTTTCTTTTGTTTTCATCAATCATCCCTCTCTCCTTTCTTTCCTTCTTTCTTTCTTTCTTTCTTTCTTTCTTTCTTTCTTTCTTTCTTTCCAGTGGACATGGCCACACATATCTCCAGATGATTGCTGTGACCGCCCCACCATACCAGACACACCCCCCTCCAGCTCCAGATTCCCTCCACCACCAAAAATTGAACGGTAGGCTCAACATTTACACACAGACCTCTCTTAATTCATTCTAATGAGCAGTTTTGCGACAGCTTTAGAGCATAGGCGTGCAAGGCATGTCATTTGAATGAGCAGAGCTGTTGTGTGCGTTTGGTCGCTATTCTAGTTTGCCCATCTGCTGGTGATGGACGATTATCGTGCCATGATTAGAGCCAGATCAGAAATACTTGATTTATTTTTATTTTTTTTTCATGAAAAGGAAAATGTATGATTGCAAAATAGTTTCTGGTTTTGAGAAGGCACACAGCATACAACGTTTTATTCCCCAAATATTTTTGGATATCCTGCCTTCATCAGGGTGGTATATGAATTTGTCTCTACTTTCAGTGTGTATGGTCCATTAACTATCCATGCAAATTTACAAGAGAAATATAAATTACAATAAATACAAAACTTAAAACAGTCTTCTTAGTTTTACATTTTGGGAAATGCACTTATTTACTTTCTTGCCAAGAGTTTGATGAGAAGATCAATAGTTCTCTCCCATCTGTACGGTAAATATGACGCTACAGCCAGCAGGCAATTAACTTAGATTAGCATAAACACTGGAAACAGGAGGAAACAGCTGGCCTGGCCTTAACGTTTAAAATATCTGCCTAACAGCACCTCTTAAGCTCACTAACTGAGAATTTTTAGGTGGAGGTGGTTTGGATAGAGCCAGGCAAGCTCTCCCCCTGCTTCCAGTCTTTATGCTAAGCTAAGCTAAGCTAATCACCTGCTGCTCTAGCTTTATATTTACCTTTAAGACATAAGAGTAATATTGATGTTCTCATCTTAGTCTTGGCAAGAAAGCAAATAAGCTTTCCCTATTCCTTTAAACCAACAACAGGTGCAACAGGTTGAATCTCCTCATATACCACCCAGATGAAGGTAAGATAGCTGAAACCAGTTGGGGAATGCAGCATATTGTGTTAAAGTTGTGCCACTTGTTTCATTTTGATCATATTGAAAATATTGCCAAATTTCAGGCTAAAGTGAAAACAGGTTTGACTTTATATAACAAGGAACAAGGAAGTGTCCTTGCTATGAAAAAGACGAAATGAAGCTGACAAAAAAATCTTTCAAAGTCCATTTCATCGTATCACAGAATCTTCCTCAGCTGATGTTCATCCAGTTGTCATTGAATTCAGTTTTCTTAGCAATAATGAAATTGAGACTTAATTGTGTGATACAACCATAATCTCTTGAACAGCTACTAAAAGGACCTTGTGTTGAGATTGTTGCATCAACTTCTTTTGTCAAGGTCAAGAATTAACTTTGAACCTTAACTATAAGAAGCTGTAAACACAACACTGACACATTATCACCTTTTAAGTTGATACCGCAAACTGAAGTTGTGTTCCTGGCCACCTGTTGAATGTAAATCCAGTATTCACTCTGGTTTCAGCTGTGGTTTGATCTCCATCATATCCCGAGGGGAGGGAAATACCTGCTCTTTAGCAGCTTAATGCTCTACTGTGTTCACAAGAGTCTGCAACTTTGTACTGTCTACTGTTGGGTGCTGAGGGCTGTAGAGCTGGTTTGATTAAAACAGCTGCTTGTGTCCAAAGACTATGCTGATGAGGCAGTAAAAACCAAAACAATGAGCTAAAAGATGCTAAAACCACTTTGCAAGGCTGAGGAAATTATAATTCTCTGTCGGTTTATTACTACCAGCAAAGCCTTTCACATTCAAGTAGGTATGTACGTTTCTGGCAACTGATCAGAGCTCAAATACTTCCAATAACATGAAATGAGACAACGAAATAACTCTCTACCTCAATGAACATTTTATTAATATTGAATCAGAGAAGGTCAACGAATGCACATGTCAACCTTATTTACCAGCATGACTTTGTTGGCTTAGTCCTGCCTACTCTTGCATTACAGTGTGTGTATATGCGTCTGTTTAAATCTGTATATGTGTGTGTAGGCCAGTCTAGTGGGCGTCTGTGCAGCACATGGCTGTCCGATGCATGGTCTCTGCTCCCTGGTCTCTCCTCATTAGCCTCACACGGTGCAGCCGTTCCCCTCTCGCCCCCTCACCTCCTCCCCCCTCCTCTCGCCCTCTACCTTCCACTCAGAGCACACACAAGGGGAAGAGCGAACCTTTTGTTTTCTGTGTCCGACCTGCACCCCGTTCCAGCCCTCCTCCTTTTCTCTCCTACTCCTCTCCACTGACTAAATCTCTTTTCCGGCTTGATACTGCTGAAAACCATATGGTGTGTGACATCATCAGGGCAGGAAGCAGAGAGAGGGGAATGGTAGAGCAGGGGAGAGATTGGCTTGCCAGGTCTCTGTACAGTGATGTCAGCAGAAAAGCACTCTGGGAGGCCCGTTGGGGGGTGAAAGCAGAGCAGGTTGGAAATTATATCTCTTTTTTTTTTTTTTTTCAGATCTCACTCCCACCTGGATAATCATGGGCTGAAGGACGGCGAGTAGAGAGGCAGCGTATACCTTGAAGGGAACCTTGACGTGATTTGTTAACATGTCAGGTCATGAACTGTTTCCCTAGTTTACACTCGAGTGCAGGTGCTGCTGAAACACCTTTCTCTAAAAATGTCAGAAGAATCTTAATTCAGAGGGATTTCAGATAGTTCCTGTGATGCTAAAACGTCTACAGATCATCTAACTACTTTCTTTTAGTTGCTGGCAGTCCCAATCTGCTCACCAGGCTTTATGTCTGTCAACCTCCCTCCCCCTTTTGTTCTCTGGGTGAACTCTTCAGCTTTGTTGTGAGATCCTGGTCTCCATACCATCACTACCGACCCATCCAGCTCTCTATCAGCACACACAGAGATACACATAAACACTCAGTTAGCCACTCACGCAGTCAGCATCTCTCTCCTTCACACACAAACACACATGCACTAAAATACCCTTCCCCTCTGATTAATGGCAGAGCTGGGGAGGGTGCCAGGCAAGGAGGGAAGGCATTAGAGGAGAGGGGAGGAGACGAGAGGAGAGGAGAGGAGAGGAGGAGGAGAGGCTGCTGCAGCTGTGGTTTTGGTGTCGGTCTCTGCACCCCCTTGCTGCCCCCTCTCTCCATCTCCTCTCTGGCTCCTCCAGGGACACACGCCTTGGCCAGGCCCCAGGAACCAGGGAGTCAGGACCAGGCTAAGGGGGAGAAAAAGGGGAACAAGGATAGGGAAGGAAGGATATCACAAAAGAAAGAGAAAAACAGAGCTGACCTAATACGAAAGTATTGTCAGGCAGCACCTACATAAACAGGAGAGTGCATGAGATGTTCCTCAAAGGTTTTTACGGGCAAAACGGAATCACATTTCCAAAAACACTTGAGCCTGTTAAAGTTTGTTTTACTATTTGATACTGGTGCTGTCATTTGGTTTTATGTTGCAACAGAACCAGAACTTAGTTCTTTCAGAGTTGAAAAAAACAAACACATTACTTAACTGCATTTTTGAGATAATATCACCATACTGAAGTATTTTTATTTCACATGAATTCAAATTATTACCTAAATAAAATGCATACATGCAAAGCACTACATGGAACCAACAAACTCATTCACATTCAGCAGGCTACAGATTCTCCACAGGGGGAGCTGTGTAGACGGTTTTAGACAAGTACCTCTACAAGTACGTGCTAGAGGTCTGCAAGCCCGTCGGGACCCAGTGGGCCCCAACATGTTGATTGGTGCCAGGCTCGGGTCGGACTCAGGCTTATTTGACTTCTCTCCTTTCATTGTCCTCATAGTGTATGGATGTGTGTGTGTGTGTGTGTGTGTGTGTGTTTGCATGTATCAGTGAGAGTGAACATCAGACAGAGCTATTTTAACTCCTCTCCCTTCATTGTGCCCATAGTCTACGTGTGCTTTTGCATGTATCAGAGAGAACTTAGTTGGTGTTGGGGCCGGCTCGGGCTAAAAACTTGCTTTGGGCCAGACTCGGGCTTTAACACCATGAGCCAGGGCACCATGCTAGGAGTTTTTGGCCTGTGCAGGGCTCTAGTACACTCAATATGCACCACCTATAGGACAGGAAAGTCACAACAGCAGAAGTTAAAATGTCCAGATGTGGCTATTTTAATGTTTCCTCAAACAGGCAATTTTAAGACTCATGCCACCTGCAGGCTGTGAGTTTTACAACTTTAGGGATTCTAAATAACTGCCATTTTCTGTGTGTGTGTGATGTTTTACTTACTTAACACTTGATAACACTAAATGTAATAAAACTTTTTCACTAACCTCCTGTGGATAATAGACCATTGGACATCAGCCATGTGCTTGTTAACCGTCTGTATATATAGGTACCTTTTCCACAAATAAACAACAGCCATGCAAATGATTTATTTCAGATAAATAAATTCTGATTAGAACCCCTTCCATTCCTCACCAAAGGTAGACCACCCTGGGACAGAGAACAAATGAGAACAGATGACTAAGAGCAGCGTGTGCCCTGTAGACCGACTCTTCAGCAGACACTGGCTGAAACATTCATTGGCTGCAGGTGGAACAAGTGTCAAAACTGCAGAAGCTATAACTTTGCTTTCCTCAAAGTGGTGCATTTGCATCTGCAGGTCTGAATGAGTGGCACTGCAGCTCTGCATGGCTGTCAATTTCCACCCCCTCAGCAACAGGTGGCTGAATGTTTATAGACACCAAGTTCTGTTTTAAAGGGATTTGTCTGCCAGATTAAAATCAGTGTGGCTTTACAAGATATTCTGGTTTTCTGTTGACAGATTTGTAAAAATATTTTGATTTTATGACATGTTTCTTTCAAAAAACCATGTGCTTTTTGATGTTACACAGCCCCTTAGCACTTACAGAGTAACGCTTCATGTTGCTTCTGTTCTCTTTGGCCTTCAGCAGTCTGTGAGAAATGTGTGCTTTTATCAATATGTAGTTGATTGTGCAACAGTTGTTTCATCATTTTAGCAATATTTCTTATTACCCCTGAAAAAAAATATCTGTCCCGCTGAAATCAACTTAAGTATCATACAAACAAAGATTATCCTTTTCAATGTGTACATAAGGCCATATTGTGTATATTCATGTACAGTAGGTCTTCAAAAAGATGCTGGCCAGCGTCATTGGTGCCTTAAATGTAAGAAATGTAATTATAAGCAGAAGGTTGGCTTTTCAAACTGTTACAGTTGTTCATCTTCAGAAATCAGAACACTGCAGTTTCACTCGGTATCAAATGGGAAATAAAGTGATTTCCTTAGATGAGCAATGAAAATAAACAGTTTGTGTTTCCTGTACTTTTATTCTGTAAGTTTGCCAAGACCAGCTCTGGTAACCTTATTCCACAATCCACTGTTGCTTCCCGAGGAAGATAACGAGTGATGAGGAAGGGGGAAAAAATGGCCAATGGGTGGATGAACCTGAGAGAACAGGCACTATAGATGAACACTTTTGCTCTACACGTGGCTGGCTTGCTTCTCTTTTTTAAACTTGTCAAAAGCACTTGTAATAAATTCAGAATTAATGCGTACAGAGGTGGAAAATTTCCTCTTAAACAGTGAAGATTGTGTGATTTTTCATGGTTGGGGGAGGTGTCTACAGAGGGCTCATCCTTATTAAATTTGAGATAAGCTTATCAGCTCTCCACTTGTGCTAACTTAACCTATGGCTTTAATGGTAGCCTGCCTCAACTTATGCAGGATGTTTGGGTATGCCTGTGTGTGCTTGAACCCAAAGTGTGATCTGCTTACCCCCACTGCCCTGCAGCCCCGGGTTAGTGTGTATTTGAGGCCTATTCTCTCTCTCTCTCTCTCTCCTCTCCCCCACTACTCTCAGTGTTTTATGGGCTGTGTGCTGCGGTGCAGTGACCTCCCTCTCACCCCGGTGCCACCCAGCCGGTGCAGGATTCAGGCGCGCATGGCCCCTGCCAAAACCCCATAGCGCCACATCTGCAATCCATAAACGCCAGCCACTCTCGCTCTCCTACTCCCTCGCCCACACCGCCTCAGACTCTCACACTCCTCCATTTCACTCTCTCTCTCTCTCACCCACTAACTTTTTATTTTAATTTCCAAATTCTATGCATCCCCCTTTTTGCATTCCTTTGACTGCTTCCTCCCACCACTTCTGGTTTTATTCATGCCGAACATCAACTGGCTCTTCCCTTATCTCTCACTCCCTCACTGCCCCTTTTCTCTCCTTCCGTTTCTTTATCCACATCCAACGGAAAAATCTCTCACCCATTATATCTTCAGTCGGAGCCAACTAAGTGTGGTGGCAGTGAACTAGGAACCACAAGACATTCCTGATCCAAACAGCACTAAGTCACCAGCGTTCACGTCTTCTGACAGCGGCCTGTGCCAAACACACACTTCACTTATGGGCTGGATTCAGCCTTACCACGTCGCAGTTGGTCCCCAAACAGCTAAATGTTTATCTGTTTCAAATTGATAGTGTCAGGGAAAAATGCAGTGTACGCATCTACACTTTACCATTTTTGTACATGTGTTACTTAAAGAGCATTCTCCATCAAGGGGGTATTGAATTCCCTCTCCCCTCGCCATGAACTGCTGGCCAGCAGAACACACAATACCCCTCCCCTCAGCCTTAACAAGATGTGTTCAACACATCACTGTTACCGTGCCCTTGCCTTAATACATATACAAAAAAATAGCAAAGTAGGAAATAAATTGGGTGTTACCATATAACTGTCCAGAGATCATAGCTTGCCCCCCAAGGGCAATAGAAACATTAGTCTTTCCCGATTGTATTATCTTTTTTCTTCAACTTTTTCCACTGTAATCAAATAAAAATGCACACAGTGAACTTTTGCTCCCCTTCATTTCTTGGATCATGTTCTCCTCTTCATCCCAAAGTCTTCACCTTCTGGTTTCCCAGACATATTGGCAAGGCCTCTGTGGTGCAGTCCCAATACAGCCCAAGGATGAATCATGTTGCTGCAAGCATGCAAGGGCTTAGTTTTATGATAAATATTGCAATTCATAAATCAGTATTTTTCTAAGCAAGGAGGAATGGGGCAGGGAAGGACGCAAAACTGTAGGGCATTGCAGCTTCAGTTTGAAAGCGACAGAAAAGAGGTCATGATCTGAGTGTGTGTGTAGACTAGAGCTCAAAAGGAAGTTTCAGGTCAGGGCAAGACCACCATGGAGAGAGAGAGCAGGGTCTTGTGTGTGTGTGTGTGTGAAGGGGTGTATACTGCCGGTAGTTAGCAAAATGCTATAAATACTTCTACTTTTAGATGTTGATAGACTTTTAGGCACAGGGTACAGAAAGTGTAGTTAAAAATGACTGTTTTAAAAGCGGTTACTTGCCCTCACACTGATGTAATGTTGGTGCCAGCTTAAAATAGCTTACACAGGTTAAGAAGTCTTGTATTTTGTGCTTTGTGTTGTTTCATACTGTATTAAATTCATTCAAAGACTGGTTATTAACTAGGTCTTGGTGGGCTCTTTTTTTTGTACAATCCACTCAGGCATGTTTGTGATAAATGATTGCATAAATAAATGAACCTGACAGCTGCAATTTGTCACAAGTCATTCACTGAGAACTGTTGCTTAAAAGTACAACTTGGGAGTTATTTTTCCCTGATTAAAATTCCACAAATATCCCAAACATTATCTATGTAATGATATTGTCCAAGTTAGTATATTTGAATGTGGCTGCAGCAAGCTCTAAGCCACATCTGCATGACTTCAAAGAGTTGCCAGTGTAATGGGCTTGATACATGACTAATGTAAAAACTATTATTGATCTGCCAGTTGCCGTGGTAACAGCCCTCATTATGTTAAATCATAAAGCAGTAGTCAGTCAAGTATTTTTGACCCATTTCAAAGTTGCTCAACAAAGCAGTGAGGAAGCTTTATGAATACTTATTCATTGCTGCCATCTAGTGGCCGAAAGGGACTCAGCAGCAAGTTAGAAGCTTCTTAGGAAAATGGAAGAAATATAAACAGCAACTAAACAGGATATAGTTTGGATCAAAATAGTTTTATTTAATACACATTACACTTTTTGAAAATGTCCTGTGTCTGTATTGCATTGTCAGGTTGTCCTTCCACTATTCCATGTCCAAGTCATCCATCTCCACAATGCCTTCTCTCTTGACCCAGGGTAAAGACGATGGCACGTAGGGGTCATATGTCCAGGGAGGATACACTCTCTTGTACAAATTCATCAGCACAGTGTCTTGAGAGGGCAGCTGGTTATCAAATACACACTTCATGTGACCGTGTGTTCCTGAAAAAATAAAATACAGCAGTTTGAATTCACAGGAAATAACAGACATTGCTTAACAAAGCTGCTGACACCAAGTTTGTTTTTAAAGTGTTCTCACCTAAAGCCTCCTTGATGTGGCCTCTTCGACCCCACTTTGTCCGCAGCTCCACTGGCTTGAACCACATGATGTCATCTGCCACAGAAAGAACAGAAAAAGTAAATCATGAAGCTTAAAGCCCTCAGAAGTGAAACAGTGTGTAATATTCTGTCATAGTAAGTATGAGAACATCATCTCACCCCTGTTAAAGAACATGTAACGGACCACAGCAGAACGCCGGTTTATTTTGAACGGGTGTCCGCTCAGTACTATCCTCTTCAGCACGACACGCTGAGGGTCACAACTGAGCAGACTGCCTGTAGCCACAAGGTCTTGGATGCCTAGAAAGTCACAGGAACAAGAACACAAGCTCAAATGCCAGTGCAGAATTACCTTAAGTGGATAATTAAATAAAACAATCAAGAGACAACAAAATAGACGGTCAAAAGTTCAAAAATCAAGGCAACGAGACCACTAATGAAATCAACTCATTTCCAAGCACAGATGGGACTTTTCATCTCACCATCATTCCTTTGTTTGAAGAGCAGGACTCCCGAAGGGTTGAAGGTGATGGGAGCGTACACCGACACCACGGTGGGGGCATCTGGCCTGAGGAAGCGCTCCATCTTATGCTTGTCAGCTGGGGAAGAGCAGAGCTGAGTTCAACACTCAATAATTCATTTACAGCTCTATATCCAGCAGCTAATTCCGTTTCAGACAACTTGCTTTTACAATCTTTCTGCTAATATCGTTTTGAACTGAAGTAACAGGAAATCCATAACGCTATCGAATGACAAATAATTGGTTCTACATAAAGACACTGTACTATAAAATCAAGCAAACACACTGAAGCCACTTCCTTCTAAAGACTCTATGCTGATTTGGATAAGAGCATCACTAAATTCCTAGAATACTAAAATCATGTTCATCTTCTCCAGCTTCTTGGGCATTTGGTGTTCTATCAAAATGGTAAACATAACAATTAAATGTTGATTGACACGGTGAATATTTGATGGTGGTTGTGGTTTTGAAGAGGAAAGCTCTATTAATCGGTTTGCAATGTGAGTGAAATGGAGTGAATCCCTGTGTCAAAGTTCACCAAACTTCACGCTTTGTCTGTAAGCATATCCACTTACTGCATTAGTTACATTGAAATTAACTGATTTTGGTGCAACATTTAACTTGTTAATGCTGATGTGAGTGAGCCCTTAATATGTCGTCATCAAACCTTTTGTGAAGCTGGGGTCATTTATAGCTCTCGGTTCTTCTAATGCATGCATTGGGGTGATTTTAAAAATGACTGTTTCGTTAAGAGGATAATCAGGTTGAATTAGGGGTTTTCTCAGTTAACAGGATTTCTACCTGATGTGTGCTGAGAGAAGATAGGAGAGGCCCTGAACCTCCGAAATCCACAGTGAAACACCAGCTCCTCTTTAGACTTGATGGGCTCTGTGTTGCTGGGGTGTCTCCTCACCAGGAGGTGCATTACTGACATCTGTGCACCGAAGGAAAAAAATAATATAGTACTGTCAGTGTGACTTAGTTTCAAATGGACAGTTATGAACTCAGACACAAAGGTTATTAGATGTCATACCTTCTGTTCATGTGGCAACAGAGACACCAACGTCAGAGGTTTGCCTGACTGGACACTCTCCATCACAGAAAAAGGCACGTCATTGATGTGTAACGTAACATACCAGCCCACCTGAAACAGAAGGGGCGGCAGAGTCAGCCACAGATCTAAAATCTAACAAACGAGCATCTACAAATGAAGAAAGTCCCTTTTTTTTTTTTACCATGGCTCCCTCTTCCTCAGCTGCAGCCTCAGCCAGGATGCGGTGGCGAGTGCGTTCAAAGCTTTGGAACTGGAAGATGCGCGAGTAGTTGAGAGGCAAGTTCTCCATGGGGTCCCAGGGGGAGGAGCGAAAACTTTTTAGACCTCTATAGCGCTGGAACCTAGACACAGAGGACAGCAAAAGGATCTATGAGACAATGATGCTGAGGTGAGTTTTCCTCCCCTTTTAGTCTGAAGCGCTTTGACTATCAATAATAAATCATTAAATAAATATATTCTCTCAGAATTTGTTTTCTTTCGTGCCTAAATTCACAATACTTATTCATTTATTCCTCATCTTACATAAAAGAAGAAGAACAGACCTGATTCTAGCTGCCATGTCCAGGGGTGTGTCCACCTCATCGGGAAACATTTCATTGGCCCGAGCCTCCCGGTAGCGTTTTAGGCCTTCTTCTTCTGCAGCTTCATCCAAGTGCTCATCATAACGCTGATCTGCTCCAGTTCGCTCCGTGGAGCACACCTCTTCCTCTTCTTCTTCCTCTTCTTCTGAGGCACAGCCTGAACCTGGCTCCTGAGCAGAGAGGATACAGCATAATTCGCAATTAGTACTGAGCCCTGTTGGTATTAGAGGCCTAAACAGAGAATGCCACAGACGTAAACATATCTCGACCCTGGCACAAGTTGATAAGTGATGATATTAAAGAGCAGTTAAATGTTCCTCGTCCCATTATTAGTGACTGATTGGTGATGTTGAAATATGGGGCGTCACAATGGTCTACATAACGTCCCTCGTGTACCGCCCCTTTCTCTGCACATTTTTACACATTTCCACACATTTCCTGTTTGCCTTCTTTACTTTATGCTATCAGTTAAAAGCAAAAATGCCCCAAAACTTTGGGGAAAATAAGGGCTTTAGATAAGATAGTCAAAACGATAGTCACAATGTCAAGCCACAAGAGGAATGAAAGCCTTTTTGTACATACAACATCAAATCCAGATATATGTGGATCAGCAGGTGTCTCTGGTTCTCTTACTGTTCTGCATAATACCGTTGTTGCCCTCTTTTTCTTTTAATTCACCAAGGCAGCATTTTCTAAATGCAGCCACAATACTTTGCAAACAATGACCAGACCCATATGTCTGGAATACAAGTGGAGTCAAAGAGTCTCTAAATGTTTCTAAGTATAGAAATTGTAATTGTATAATAGCCAGACATAAACAAGACCCAGCCACAATAAGAACAGTGTTTTGAGAAGACTTGTACTGTGTGTAATAGTATTTGCATCTGTATATATATGTGTGTGTGTGTGTGTGTGTGTGTGTGTGTGTGTGTGTGTGTGTGTGTGTGTGTGTGTGAGAGAGAATGTGATAGGGAGTTGCCAGAATGCAAACTATGGGAATCCCTGGTTTGCATATATTTAAATTTTGTGCAGTTCGTAGTGCTTCTACAGTAGACTGTCTCCGGTGTTTCCAGAGATTCACTCTTACAATTTCTAGAAATTCAACTTCCAAGGGCAATATAATTGAATGAGGAAATTAATCATCAAAGACGACATGCTTTACAGTGCTCCCTCAACTGGCAGATTAGAGGTGGAGCCAGACACATGAAGGGAAAAACACCCAGCATGGGGTTGATTCACAACCTTTCCAACATCCCCGCTGTAATAATAATAATCATTATCATTTGAAGTACCCTTTTCCCTATTGTTACCCTCTCCGAAATACGTATTCCTGTGTGCTAACCTTGACATCAAACACATGCTAATAACAATTCCAGATCATAATGAACCCATTGCATAAAGAGAGTTTCCCCGATTTCTTTTCAAGCAGAGCTGGAAATAAATAAATGGTCGACCCCTCCCTTCGTCCAGACAGGAAGTTCTGTTCGCAGGACAGGAAGACAGGAGGCTTCTCTCTCGGGACTCCTGCTCCAAACACTATTGTTGTGGTGAGCAGCCTGGCACTACAGGCCAGAGACAGACACTGAGAAAACAAACAGTGCCTCTCAGTTACGAGGTGCACTGATCGTGGGTCACGTATGCACCGCTCCAGCCCCGGAACCACTGACAGTCAGACTTCAGAGCTTCTCCGCTGATTACTGCCCTCTGATTACTGTCCTCATCATCCCCCAGATTACACTGTCTGACTGCAGCCACACAGTTGCTATGACAACAAGAAGAAACTGAAAAAAATAAAATAAAACCTACCCTAAAGGTGTGTTCAGGCTGAACTAGAAACTATCACTGATAAAGCAACGGAGAAAAATTAATTAACAACTAGAGGAATATTTAAGTAATTTACCAAATTATAATGCCAAAGATTGCCAAAGTCCATGTTCTACATGGTGGGGGTTTGAGCATTTACTCTAACTCTCAAGGATCAAGGAACTTGCAATAAACCAGTGTGTAGGATTTAGTGGCATCAACTGGTGTAGTTGTAGTCCCCTCGCTTCACCTTCGCCTTCCAAGTGTGAAGGAAAACCTGCAGCGGCAGATAAACACTCCTAAATTCACCTTACATTCAGTCTGATTTTAAACACGCTATTCAGAAGTCTCAAACTGAACCTTTTGTTATAAAACTATACAGTATGCCAAAGAAAATGATCGATAATCAGGTCTACGTTTCCTTTTGTCGTGTGTGTACCCGAGTGGGGCTTTGTGGCTTAGAGGTTAACACCCTGACCATGAACCTCACGTCAACTCCTTTGTTGCATCTCTCTACTGTCAGTATGTGTCTACTGTCTGTAATAAAAGCTTAAAATACCCCACAATACTTTCAGTGCGTACCTGAGAGTTAATATCCTCATCATCCCCATCCATGGCCTCGTCCAACATGTCGTCATCGTCATCATCACTACTTTCTTCATCCAGCTCTCCATCCTCCTCCCCCTCGTCTTCATCAACAATCCACGTGGCCTGGTAGTCGGATGTTCCTTTAGGGACCTTCATCACACGTTTACTCTTTCTGGCCTCTAAACAGCAGAGAAACATCAAAGAAGCATTTAGAGTCTTATTGTGGCAGGTTTAACTGTAGTAAACAGGTATGAAGAAAAACTAAGCATATTTTAATCAAGAGTGGCATTTTAATACAAAAGTAATTTGCATTTGCAAAATATGATTTTTTTAGTTGTGTCAGTACCTAAAAATAATCGCTAAATATTGCTATGTACAGTTCCACTTGGCTTTGAGCTAAACGATAGTGGCATTATAGCTGCGTACCAGTTGTTTATCTATCAAACACTATTTTCAAATGCCATGCCATGGTAACGTCTCTCAGTGTTAATTTGGTGTTAATCCAACAGGCTCCAAAAAACAAAACTGTGTCAGATTCTATTCAAATGTTTAATCTAATCAAATCAGGCATGAGGCCTCAACAACAATAGGACACCCTCCGGTCGGCTGGTCGGACAATCGCTGGTGTTACTTTTCATTCAAGCGCTTCTTAATCAATACCTGATAATTTTTTATTTTATTTTTTTAATTGCAATAATTTCATAGTTCCACAAAATTTTCAGTATATTTACGTTTTTGTAATTCTTTTTGTAATCTAAAAACCCGGTGCTACAGACAGACAGATAGAAAACCATGATATAGCTACAAATTGATCTTATGTACACTAACATACCCATACGCACATAGTCACAAGTATTTATATGCACAAGCATACATTTACACGTCCATGCTGGTATGCCATAAAACAGACAAATAAGCACAAGCTAAAAACAAAAGAAGCAACCCACATTGCATTTTATTTTGAGCGAGAAGCTATATTGTTAGAACCATTAATTGATAAATAGAATATTCAAATAATATATTTTACTAAAAAAACGTGTTTCTTTTTTAATAATTGTATGGTTTAATAAACTATAAGACAGGAAGTGAAAACAGCCTTGTTTTCACAACTCCAAAATTGAAACCTGTAAGTTTAGCCATGTGAAACCGTGTGAACGTTAAGCCTCATTTATCATTTAAATAACAAATGCGTAACTTTATACTGCAGCACTTTATACTGCATTAGCTTTGTTGTTATAAGGAAGCCCAATCTGTGTTTGTGTTTTGTGTGTGTGTGTGTGTGTGTGTGTGTGTGTGTGTGTTGTTGTTGCTGTTGCTGTATGTATTTATATGTTCTGTATATGTCCTGAAAATAACAATATAGCTACATGTGAAAAAGTAATGGTCAACCTGCAGGAATTATTTGCTTGGCAACATTGTGTAACTTTGATTAGCACCCAGCAGCTACCAGGTAGAGGGCACTGTGGTAGATTGAGTTAACCTAGAAATAATGTGCAGATTTGTAGTAGGTAGAATTTCAGTCGACCAGGATTTTCTTTGGTTGACTACAGCCCTGCTAAACAATATCTTCTCCTCATTTCAAAATGCTATTTTGTGTAAATTCTTTCTCTGCACCTTCAGCTTCCAGCAGCTCTGATTCTGTTGGCCACGTCTGCTCTCCATCCATGGGGTCCACCTCAGCCTCCGCATGTAGAGTCTCCCTGCGGGATGGGTCTGCTTTCATTAGCACCCGCACAGGAGTCTCATCTTCACCTCCATCCTGTGGGAAACCAAGATGACTGAGGTCAATGGGAAATTTAGTTACGAAGTGTGCAGTCCACTACTATGTAACAGTAACACGAGGCTGGCATGATGTTTACTGTGATGTTTCAAAGAATTTTAAAGTAACGTTGACCTACGTGCATGTCAACGTCTCCTCCCTTGCCAAGCTTCGCTGGTCTGGCAGTTGTTAAGTTGAGGGGAAGAGGGTCAGCTGGAGCGTCAATCTGAGTGAGCTGAAAGTCTCCATGTCCACTGATGTGCACCAGTCTGTCAACCTGTAGAGGACGGCCACGGATATACCCAGAAACACAGAGGGTGCCCAGGCCAGTGGGTCCACCACCTGTCCCCTCAGTGGAGCTGTTGGGTGTAAAGGTAACGTGCTGAGCCAAAAGATGGGAACGTCTGGAGCGGAAGCCGAGCTTTCTCTGTCTCTGAGTGCCCAGGTGTCTGAGTAGTAAAGTGGCATCCTGGTCCGAATCCAAAGGGAAGAGACGGGCATCAGGAAAACGGATCTCAGTGATCTTTGAAAGAGCTCTCCTGGAGTCAACCCTCTTCTTCACAGCAAGATCAGACACACCCTGACATACTAGTGCTACATGGGATGAATTAAGGGACAAAGACACAAATGCTTAGAAAATATACACCAGAAAGGTTTCAGAAATGATGTGCGCTCAGGTTTATACCCACCATGGCTGGGGAGGCCCTGGGCAAAGAGGCAGGAGAGACAGTAGTCTCCATAGCTGTCCCAACCTTCAGTAGAGTCCAGCACGAATACAAGGCTATCTGCAATCTTAGCCACATCCAGCAGGGAGTGCATGTCAGCTGTCCAAACAAACCATTAGAGAAGCTTCAGAATGGGACAAAGGATGCACATAACAAAGACAAACAACAAAAGGCATATAGCATAGTACAATCTATAATAACAAATAGCATTAGACCATTTACTTGAATCAATGCAAACAGACCCAACCTCTGTAAGTATAAAACACAGTGAGGCATTTTATTTCAGTCTCTAGGGCTGCCTTATTGTCCAAAGTTTCCAAGTCCAGAGTTTATGGATATTGCATCTTTTGTCACCAGTATATAATTTCCTGCATGACCTGGAGTGCCTATTTTTTAATAGGCTACAGTAAGCTTGCCCTGCTCTTGAAAGAAAGAAAATCAATTCTGAGGGAAATACACTGCCATTGCAAATTGCCTTTTGTATTTATATTTGAAAAATTTTTTAGTACATTCATTAAAAACTCTTTTAGTCACATCACCAATGTGTGCAACACTATTTGTGCATTTAACTCAAGTTAATTTAATTTCAGATGAGTTTTTTGAAGTAACATCTGCTCGGTATCGCTCAATACTCACCCGTGCTCTGGCTTAGAAAGGTGAACCTTTGTTTAAATCGAGGCAGAATCAGCCCAAAACTATCACTGATGCCACTGATGCACCGATCCTGATGCACGACACCCCCAGCACCCTCCCCTCGCAGCAGTTTGGTAATAGCACCAGCGTCAACTCCAGCATGGAGGGACACCACGGCGACCAAATGAGGGGGACCGTCCCTGCTGCCCAGACGTCGCTTTTCTGTCAGGACCTAAAAAGACAAGGGACATGGAAACTCTACAGCAGCCATCAACAATTCAAACATGATTACTTTTCATGTGAAATTAAATTTACCATGTCTTTCTTATTCCTGCGTAGCTGGTTGGCTTTGTTCCTTCTGTCCATCTTCTTTTGCTCCTTCCTCTGTTTTTTGGTGAGAGCTGTCACTGACACTCTCCCTTAGAGAAAGTTCAACACAGGGATTTATTACCATGTCCTTTATTGAGCAAACTTCATAGCATCTGCACTGTATTGCAAAAGAATGTCTCAACTCTTGACAGTACAATGATGGATGTTTTAAATTGTGCAAAACCGCAACTAATAAAAGTTATTTTGCTTTTTCTTGCTGTTCTTTCTGGCACATTATTGTAAGTATGAAGCCAACTACCATTTGCATGCCCAGTTTAATTTACAAGTGTGTTGTAAGAAAGCCTTGCAAACAAACCACAACCTTGCTGTTTAGAAAAGACCTTCTAGTACAATATATTGTCATGTGCCTTATGCAAGTAAACACAGGTGTTAGTTTGCATTCTGCTTATGATGCAAACCCATTATATCAAATAGTATCAGTTTGTGTAATTCAACATTTTAACTGCTGTCGGTACACTGCAACTATAAGCTGTCAATAAATCTGCAGTAGATGTGTGAATAGTGCAAGAACAAGATATTCACATGGCTTTCGGGAGCCTATTGAAGTTACGATTTATGTCAACAATATCTTTGCTGCTTTAAAACATACATTGGGTGGACAATATATCAAAAACACCTGTCGAGTTCAGTGCAATCCAATACAACAGCCCTGCAACAAAGACTGCCTCTACTTTGTGAAGCTTATGAGGTTACATTGATTCTTCTTAGTGTAGCTATTGATTCAATGGAGGCCATACTTTGTTTTGTCATTGCTCTAATGGACTCCATTACATTGTACGGAAATTAAATAAATAAATTACTAAAATAGACACATAATCAGCCATTGAGGCTTCTCCGTATAGACCTCTCTGCACATCCTAAGTGGAACTTACACGTTTTAAATCTCTCCTATTTGCTGCTCACAGACTCTCAGCTCAATAGGATCTGAAATAATACTGAAAATAGTCCATGCATTATAGAGTGTAATTCAAACCCCTCTATGTCAAAATCCATAAAATATCCCTTTGAGTTGTAACAGCTACTCAACTGAATCACCTAAAACTTAATTAAATGGTAGTATTAGTTTGCAGTGCTAGTGTGCTCGGTGGCATTGCATTTACAGTATATAACGATGCAAAATATAATGTAATCATCTGATCATAACACAATAAATGTAAATACGTTTCGAGGTATGAATAAACATGTTGACAACAATCTCGCCTTTTAGCTCGTGAGGGATCTGTGAGCCCTGATTGGTTCTCCAGTGTTTTAAATGGTCAGAGGTAAACTGGAGAAAGATGTACGCCACCACCAGTTTAGCAAACAATTTCTTTTTTTTTTTTTTTTATTATTACAAACAGTGTGGAAAAAGACTTGTGAAATATGTACCACATTTTCTACGCCATCCATAAATTCACTTGAGAAGTCAACACGTGTGTCTGCAGTGATCCTAGCCGCAAGCTAGCACAACACGGCTAACACCACTGAACACGACGTACCTTTGTTTTCTCTCTCGATTTCACCTTTCGTCCGGTGCTTGCCATGTTTGTGCCCTTTGTTTTTCTGCTTGTACACGCCGGGTCTGTGGCCCTGTTGTTTTTCCCCATTAGCAGCCATTTTCACCATGTGGGAAAGTCAGGCGATCTACTTCCGCACTCGCACCGGCGTCATGACACAGGCGTGTGTCGTCAGACATTCCGGACAGTTTCTTTCCTTCAAAATAAAAGCGTGTGTTATGATCATTAACAGTATATGTGAACGTTATATTTGTGTGATAGATTTTCCATATCAATTTGCATTTCTTAATACTACACAAGCCAAGGAGAACGAGAGCCTAACTTACTCTATATAAACCACATTAGATTACAATGTGCTTAAGAGACACACATTGACTGCAAATATTCTTTCAATGAGATAAGAACAAACGTTTTCATATTCAGTACAATATAAATACAGTACAATTGTGTATAAAACAAGTACTTTTCTATATTATGTGTGAGCGTTGCATGTGTTTACTCATCTTTCATCATCCTGATATTTAATCCTATTTCCCATAATTCTATAATGATTAATCATCTTTCCAATTATCCAGTTCTAGCGTTCACAAGAGTAGGATGAGGAGATGTAGAGATGGAGGCAAGAAAAGAAAATTAAGGAACTCCTGATACAATAACTTCTGCCAAAATTGAGCTGGCAGCTCCTGTACCTGAATGTTTACTCAGTGAATCAGTTCCTGTCACAGAAGCATCCTTAAGTTACTTGGTGCCTTTGTTTTAACATCATGCAGTATAAAGTCTGATGGTTTTTTACCAGTTTAGAGAAATGATATGGCCAATTTGCTCATTTTAAAATGAATGTAAGTTACAGTTATCCCAATATAGCCTGGGTGGTGACACAAAATGAAAATGTAATGAATGTTTTGGTCAGGGATAATAGGCTCAAAACAACTAAATTCACTACTGCTGGGCAACATACACGCAGCACCACTCGCATGTGGTGCCCTGTGAAGAGGGAGCATGGCAAAGCAATGCAGCACCCTCTACTCGCATTCAAGCAGATCCAAAAGCCCTCTAAGAGCCAACTTGAGCAGAACTTTGCCATTTGTTGGCTTTGCAACAGACAGGTTATTGTACAGGCTGAGTGACCATGCAGATATGGTTAGAGAGAGTTTGAACTTGATGGAGAGGCTACAGGGGTTTTCTCTGTACACTGTTGCATCATACACAAGCCCACCAAATGCAGAGAATGCATTAGTAGACAATAGCTGATTCTCATGCACTGACTGAAGTGGCAAATTACATGTCGGCCTGCTGCTGAAGGATTCTTTAAGTATGATGTAAGGACTATCTACGCACCCCTGGAAGTTATTACTATATTAATGGAAATTATGTTACATATATGCTGCTAATTCTCGTAAACTTTTCTAAACAATCAACTATTTACTTTTAATATTTTCTTATCTGAAGAAGTATTGATACCCAATGGGGAAATTATTTTTTCACAAAAACAATATATATAAATACAATCACACACACACACAGAGCTTATAGACATGCAAATGTATAGAGATGGTTGAGTGAAGGGATGTCATGTAGCGGTGCTCCAGGAGCAGGGAGGTGCTTGGTGCCTTGCTCCAGGGCAACTCGGCAGTGCACAGGAGGTGGGACTGGCACCTCTCCAGCTACCAGTCCACACTCCATACTGTGGTCTGTGCTGGACTTGAAGCGATGACCCTCAAGTTCCCAAACCTAGTCCCTATAGACTGAGCAACTGCCGCTCCTTAAGATCATGGCTTGTAGTTCAAAATGCTTTCAATGTATCTGGTTTAAATCCTCAGGAATAATACAGTGGAAGGCCATGAGATGCACTGTTTGGCCTTTGAACAACAAGCCATACTGCTTGTAGAGTACTTGCACTCTTACTGGTTTATTACCTGGTGTAAAGTATTATCTTGTGAGTGTGTGTATGTGTTTTGATTTGGGTTGTCATGGACCAGAACAGGATGACAGAAAAATCTGCTTAGGGACTTTTTTTTGCAGAGGTCAAGTAAACTGACATGTACTGCAAAGCTTATTCATTGAGTATGCATTTATTAAAATGTGTTCATAATCATTAAGACCTAAAATAGTAAATTTGAAATACATTACCTTCACAAGCACAAGCAGTACTTTATTATCATTAAAATATGTTAAGCTGGTTAAGCCTTGGTATATTATATATACAGCATATATACATTATGTACAGTATGTATATGTGTGTGTGTGTGTGTGTGTGTGTGTGTGTGTGTGTGTGTGTGTGTGTGTGTGTATATTCATTCCTGGTCCTAATTCCCAAAGATGTTGGTAATCCCATGAATTTATATTCTTTGCAAACACATCAAAAATATTTATGAACCAAAATATTGGGTTTGATTAGATTCAACTTTATTGTCATTACTAGATTACAGTACTAGACAACGAAATGCAGTTAAGCATCTAACCAGAAGTGCAAAGCAGTGAAATGCAGAAAAATGTGCATAAGTACAGGGATATATTAAAACAAATAACATTATATATGCATATACTAGCAGGATATATACAGTATGAACAGCATTAACAGAATGTGAAGTGAATACACTAAGATATATGCAGCTATTAAGTTAAGATATTTACAGTATTAGGTTCATTGCTGTGTGGAAATATGCTACTCATATTTATGGTACCCGGAGAACTAATTATTATGTTTTTGATAAAACCCTTGACCTGTTCTCTGGTGCCACCATAAATATAAAAAAAAATCCACTTAACACATAAGTAGCACTTAAGAAATAAATAGCCAGTAATAAATAAGTAATTTAGATTTTGGACACCCTGTGAAATTCACCTTTATGCCACCTTCAACAGACTCACTACAGTAAGTCTCTAACTATGAGTACTTTACAACATGTGATAAACTAGGTCACCTTAATAATAAAAATCGAATTACTATTCATAAAAGCATTTCCCATTAATATATATATATATATAATATATATAATTTCTCTGTTCTGTGGTGTAGTCATTTATCCACACGTAGCCAGTAAATAAAAAAACTATGAGGAAACACTGTACCATAAATGAATACACGGTTTTGTAAGAGTTCAGTATTTACTCTCCTCTAATTATGTCTCCGCCTCTGGATGTTTTTGGGTCAGAGAGAGTTTACTGCAACTACAGCAGGCAGGGCGGAACTGCTGCTTGCAGTATGTGGAAGGAAGACGGACAGCCAGGCAGGCAGACTTTACTGCTCAATTAAAACAGCCAAGTTATTAACATGCCAGTGTGCTAAATTAAATCCCAAATTACCCCCACCCCCCCCCGACGACATCGCGGATACTATCGCGGCTTGTTTCTGTGTGTGTTTTTTTTTCCGAGGGGTTTGAACTTCCCTCACATTCTCCCGTAACGTATTTTCACGAAGGGAGGCGGCGGTGGAGCACTCGGCAGCCATCTTTGGACCTGCCTGGGAGTGGGATTTGACTATCCTGGCACCCCAGTTACTTCGAGGGTGGGGATTTTTTAAACCTAGAATAATCCCCAAATCTGCGTGTTATAATCGACTGACAGCGTTAGGAACTACGAGGATTTGGCGTAAGAAATCACCGCGCCGGGGATGAAACGGGAAGAAGACTTTTATAATCCCAAAGTGTTTTGAAATACACGACATTGTCGACAGTGCTGAAACCTGGCCTGTCAGGAGACGGTGAGTTTCAGCTAAAATGGCTAAGCTAATTTAGCAAACATCAACATAGGGTTAGCCTTGCTAATTTAGCAATTTCTGGCAAAGGTCTCTTAAAAGTTGGTTTCGTTTAAGGTCATTCGTGTAGTTACTCAGCCGTCCACGAAGGAAACACGTCGCGAATATTGCTTGGGATTGATTGATCATATGACACGTAACTTAGCTTAGCTAACGTTAAGTTTGGTGTGTAGCTAATATTACAGTCAACGTTGGCTAGTTGTTGGAAGCTCCTGAAATCTCTAAACTAGTTTGCATACGTTTGATAGTGTTGTTGTTTTGTTTTTTTTCGTTCTTTTTTTTTTTACAATTCAGTGTTTGTTATCTTGACTCCTCGCTTGTGTGACAGCTGAAACAGCGATTGGAAAGTGACAACTTTCTGAAATCCCACTCAGGGCTCTCCCTAATCTCACTTGTGTTGCAACTCCAGTGAGGTATTACCTAGCCACAGGTAACTTAGGGATATAACACAGCAGGCAGGCTTGGGCTACTAGTTTACTCCAGAAACAAAAAAACAACCTTGGTCATTTAATACCAGAACAATAACAGCACTGTGTCTAAACTATCCCCACAGTCAAACTCTGATTAGGCCCAATTGCCATATCACTGAACTAATGTACTATAATGTAGGCCTGTATACATTGACTAAAAGATTACAGCCTTTGTTTTTTTTTGTTCTTTGATGTGGGTGGTAAAGAAAAGGGAAAAGGTGGTGGATAACACTGTGCGATTATGTGGGATTGGAGTGCCAAAAGGAAATGACTTTAACTGACCGACCTCGCTGATAAGTTTAAATTGCTGAGTGATTTCTAAAAAGTCATGGTTGCTCAAATCTTGGAAAGATCTTTTATATTTTATGATATGAACGCTTTAAACCCCTCTTTCACTGTGTTTGAACTAGCAATGCATGTCTGAAAGTATGCTATTGCTGCGAAGTCTAAGACAGACAGATAATCACTAGTCAAAATGCTCACCAGGGCCCCTTCCTACCTCCCTATAGCTGTGCGAACAGGAAATGCTGAGAAATGCAGCGCAGTGAGGACATACATTGGGAATTCCAGCCCTCCAGCTTTGTTGTCCTGTCCTGCTGCATTCTTGTGCATGTGTGTGTGTTGGAACGCAAGGGTGTTTTATGAAGGTATCAGTTATCATCACTCACTTTTGTGCTCACGTGTCCTCAGTTGAAAATGCCATCATGAGATATGACAACAGGACTCATTCATGAGCAACAATGTAGTAAAGGACAATGGCAATAAAGAGGCACAGTCCCACATGGTAATGAGGCTTTATTTCAGGGCAGTGGCTGCATCTGTGTGGAATAGTGAGTTGTTCAGTGTTGTTGTGAGACAAAAGATGTCTGCTTGAACTGGGGGCTGTTTCTCCCAGGCTGGGAAAGAAGTCTTGTGACTCTAGCGTCAGCTCTGCATCTGTTTGCAGCTGATCATCTGAGCCACATGGACTCAGTAAACTTTCCTCAGTGATCTTTTACAATCTACATCTGTATTACAGCAGTACAGCTGTATAATAAGCTGTTTAATACGTAGCAAATAGTTAAAAGTTTAACCCTGACAGTGGCGTTGTGGGCCTAATGCTATATTCTGTCCATTTATGTCATTTTAAAGGATGAGTTAACCTATAATTAAAGACAAATGTTAAAAAGGACACATTTTCCACCATGTCTCTAGCGGTATCTGGTCGCGCAGTTTTGGTTTTACACAGTGAGCTTTAGAGATAAGGATGATCCACACACCCTACTACATACTACTTCAGTGCTTTTTACATTCAGGGTGAAAAAAAACAGTTGACAATGACAACTGCTTCCAATAAGGTTGATAGATTAGTACCAAGGAGATTATTTTTGAAAAAGGCATGCTGCTTTTTCAAATGTAATTTTTCAACACAGTGAGCACCGCAAATTATTTATCTTGTATTGCTGTGGATATATCAAAACTAGGGCAAATAAAGCCAGAGATAGCTGAATGGCCAGAATCCACTGTATAAGATTAGGATAGGGGTTTTTATTTGGGATTTTGGTGAACTGACCCTTTAATCACTTGTAGGAAGGTTATATGGGCTATGTTTGAGAATGTGTGTTTACCAAGTACTTACTGGTTTAACAAGTAGTCCCATCACTGGAATGCTTTGTTTCAGTTCAGGTATCCAGCTCACTGCAAAGCAGCGTGTTGTTGCCTCGGTTTCTTTGTTCGAGGTGGAGATTGTCAGCTGCGAGACGGTTCTTTGTATCCTCCTCACATCCGTCTGTCTACATACTAGTCACTGAAGGTGTGAGGGGAGGTTGTCAGGACGCAGCCCACTGATTTCCTTACTGTAGGTGCTGTTACTATGGAAACAGAAGACCTATCTCTTGCTACCTCAGGATTTCCAGCCGGCCATTCTCCACATTTGCTCCTGACATTATGGTTCAGTTCACGTTTTTGCATAGCCTTCTCTATAGCATGTATGTACAGTTAGAGAGCTGTTGTAGACAGACGTTTCCCTTACCTGTTGTTTCACATTGTCTCTCACTGCAACACTGTAACTAGCAAGCCCTAATATCGTAGCAAGCCCTGTAATTTATACTGGGCACATGAATACATTAGATTATACCCCTCTGCTGCTGTTGTGTTTTTTTTTCTTTTTTCAGTGCACTCATTCTTGTTTTTCCTTGTTCCTTATAGCTCTGAACACATATGAGACCACTGTCCTGCAGATGAGCCATCGGTGGGGGCTTTCAAGTCGCTGTCGCAGACCCAGATAGTTCCTGGCGGCAGCGGCATTGCCCCCCACTCCCCATTATGCCCAACAGCAGTCGGGCGGGGAGCCTGAAGGACCCCGAAGTTGCTGATCTCTTCTTCAAGGAGGACCCAGAAAAGCTCTTTGCAGATCTGCGTGAGATCGGGCATGGCAGCTTTGGCGCTGTATATTTTGTGAGTATTTCATGATATAAGACTATGGTCTCAGCCGAAGGCCATGTTCAGTCTGACATAAGAATTCATCCCCTTTCAGTTCAGTGAGGCCACTTTTTTGGCACATAAGGAGTCAGCAAATAATAATTACAGGTCATCAGGGCAGAAAGTTAAGCCATTCACCGAAAATTAGGAAAATCCTGTCTCATGGTACTATAAACCACTACCAAAAATGTGCAGTATAAATGTGTTTCCGCCTGTCAAGTCTATACAGAATAGGCTTTAAGACTTGGGCTTTGTAGCCTTGAAGATCATGGGAATGATATTGATAAATCATTTGGTTTTGTGTTGGAGAGCACCACAAAGGCCTTTAGATCCTTTTAAACAGATCAGAATATTTTTGAATGATTCTAAAAATGCAGGATTGTTTTAGCAACACTGTCTCATGGTTTCAGCCTTGACTAAGAGCCAATTATTGAGCAAGCAATTTTTACAGAAAACAAATCAATTAATGGGATATTTTGTGATTGTGATGGTGTATTTTTGTCTTATGGAAAGTGGGCTATTTTAGGTCTGACTTTGTGCTTTTGCACTAAGATGGATTATATTGTCTCTGAAATGTGGACATAATGCTCACGCAGTTAGAGACATTCATTGTTTATCTCAGTCAGAGAATTGTATCACAAGTCCCAATTCGTTGTTGTTACACAATGCCATGTTGCCTCAACAGCTGCATAGTCTGAATTCTAATGTGGATCATGGAGTTGAGTCTCTAATACGCAATGTGTTGTCATCATGGTTGGGTCAATGAGGTCACATACAGTGATTGTCCATTTAAAGGTCCAGTGTGTAACATTTAGTAGGATCTATTGGCAGAAAGTGAATATAAATTTCATTGGTATGTTTTTATTAGTGTAAAATCACCTGAAAATAAGAAATTAAATTGAGCCCTTTTATCTGCAGAGTGAGTGGATCATCTCCTACGGAGGCCACCATGCTGAATCAGCATGTTTCTAACACTGGCTCTATATAGAGCCTTAAGTCTAAAGTTTTTTAAGAGTTTCACGACCACCGTAGTTTCTCCTACAGGCTTGGAAGGCTGAGCTGTATTGAAATCTGCAACTTCACCACTAGATGCTGTAATCCTACACACTGTTCCTTTAATGAGGCATAAATTGGTTTAGTTATGAAGTGAAGATGACATCACACCAATATGTAATGTACTTATCATTCAGGCACGGGATGTGCGGACAAATGAGGTGGTGGCCATCAAGAAGATGTCATATAGTGGAAAGCAGTCCACTGAGGTATGATGGCTTTCACTAACTTATATCAAGTTAACATGCAATTGTTACCATGTTTACTTATGGATGTTGTTTTGTTTGTTATTGTTATAGTACTCTTGATTATTTTTTAAAAACTGTTTTCACAGAAATGGCAAGACATTATCAAGGAAGTGAAATTCCTGCAGAGAATACAACACCCAAACAGCATAGAGTACAAAGGATGTTACCTGCGAGAGCACACTGCCTGGGTAAGCTTCTTCATGAGAGTGTCAGAGATGATGATGAATAGAATGTATCACACGCTGTATTACACAAAACAAATTCCCTCTGTTTCATTACAGCTGGTAATGGAGTATTGTCTAGGCTCTGCTTCAGATTTATTAGAAGGTGAGTTGAAAACGTTTGAACTCCTGCTCATTGCTTGAGGCAGCGTGACTACAAGCAGAGATGGCAGTCGGCCTTTTCAGATTTATCCGTGTCACTTTTTTTCTTGGTTTTCATCGCTGTTGGTGAATGTATTCCCTCCAGTTCACAAGAAACCCCTGCAAGAAGTTGAAATAGCTGCAATTACCCATGGTGCTCTTCAAGGGTTGGCTTATCTTCACTCCCACAACATGATTCACCGGTGAGTGTTTCAAGTGTTTGGGAGCATGCTGGGCATTAAGTGTTTATGGTCTCTGGCATTCTCTCTTCTGTGTGGAGCTGTAATCATTTCCTCATATGTGTTTGACAGTGATATCAAGGCAGGAAACGTTTTGCTGACAGAGCCAGGGCAGGTAAAACTAGCAGATTTTGGCTCTGCCTCCATTGCCTGTCCTGCCAACTCCTTTGTTGGGACTCCATATTGGTAAGATACAAAACATGCATCTTAAAGATTTCTCTCAGAACATTTTTGCAGATTTTTCCTTAAATTGCCATTTACATATTTTTATTGCGCTGAATTTGTGTGTTTTCTCAGGATGGCCCCAGAAGTAATTTTAGCTATGGATGAGGGACAGTATGATGGAAAGGTGGACATTTGGTCTTTGGGAATAACCTGCATCGAATTAGGTACGGTCACTGTTCTCTATGGCCTTGTACAGATCTAAGATTTAGAACTCATTTGTTGTAGCATTGCTTGTATCTAAATCCATCTCTTTTTACACTTTTACAAACATTATATTGACAGTGTTAATTTTGCTTACTTAGTCAGGCAATAACTGAATAATGTTGCTCTTTCTTCCTCTCATAATTACATTTTTCTTCACAACATCCTGACTCCTTGATGTAACCTGCTACTTGGTTTGTAGCTGAGAGGAAGCCTCCATTGTTCAACATGAATGCAATGAGTGCCTTATATCATATAGCACAGAATGAGAGCCCCATGCTGCAGTCTAGTGAATGGTAAGTTCAGAATTAAATTTATAACAGCTGGTGTATTGTTTCTTAAACAAACTGAGTCCATAAAATAAGTACAATTCTATCCCTTTTCCACATTTCATCTTTCGACTTTAGGACGGATTATTTCCGAAACTTTGTAGATTCTTGCCTTCAGAAATTTCCCCAGGATAGGCCGAACTCGGAGGAGCTCTTAAAGGTAAGAATCAAAACTTTCCCATGACGGACTTATTTTGTGTTTTATGGTTCATCCCTCTAACTACAATAGAATTCAGGTTTTTAATGCGAGAGGTCTCTTCTGTGTTCTTCCTCCAGCATGCATTTGTCCAGCGCGAGCGACCAGAATCTGTTCTAATAGATCTAATAAGTCGGACAAAGGATGCAGTACGGGAGCTGGACAATCTGCAGTATCGTAAAATGAAGAAGATCTTGTTTCAGGAAGCCCACAATGGCCCCACGACTGAGGCACAAGATGAAGAGGAGGTCTGTCATGTGACTCTTTCAACTGCTGCTAGCGTGCAATTCATTGACAATTTCTTTAATCTCCAGATTAGTGTGGTTGTATTTTATAGTATTGTGTCATGCCATGTTATTAGAGAGTATTGTTGTGATGTTGTTACTGTTTGTTGTGTGTTATTGTTAGGAGCCAGAACACAGTGTGGGTAGGACGGGTACAGTGAACAGCGTGGGGAGCAACCAATCCATACCCAGTATGTCAATCAGTGCCAGTTCCCAGAGCAGCTCTGTGAACAGTCTAACAGATGCAGGTGATGACAAGAGTGAGGTGGACATGGAGGGAGACCACACAGTCATGTCCAACAGCTCTGTGATACACCTCAAACCGGTAAGAAGTTCAGCTTCCAGTCTGACCTGCAGCCATGTCTCGTTATATGGTGTTCACTGTTTGGTATTGATTATATATATATATATATATATTATATAAGTCATTATTATTACACCATTCTATTAATTAATTTAAGTACAACATGAGACATACATTTGATTTATTTACAGTATCTTGTTCTGCTGTTTACATGTGTGCAATTATACTTATCTTTCAGGAGGAAGAGACCTATAATGAAGAGTCAGAACCTCACACCCGGCCAACTGAGCCACAGTCCCCGCCAGCACACACTCCACGGCCGAAACGGAACCGCGAGCACTTTGCTACTATACGCACAGCCTCAGTGGTAATAACACAGTTGTTGTATTTGCTTATCAAATAAGAAGATGGCTAAAATTACCACTTGATGACTAAAATAAATGCTTGTATATCTGCTAGACATTTTCCACATCCATGGATTGTTCAAAGGCTTTTGCTTTAAGGCTACAAAGTAGGAAGTTTGTGTGTAATCAAGAGCAGAACCATGACCCAGAAACATTTATCCACTTGGATATGCACTCATTTTCCATTTCCCCTTATTGTCTTACATACCTCACTTTTCTCTTATACACATAGTAGCCTCCCATATACATTCTCTCAAAAACGTGTTCTTTCCACTCTCAACCATGTAAAGAGAATCTGTGTACTGTGTTTGCCAGCTCACTCGCCAGATTAAGGAGCATGAGCAGGATTCTGAGTTAAGGGAGCAGATATTGGGCTACAAGCGCATGAGGCGGCAGCACCAGAAACAGCTGATGGCTTTGGAAAACAAGCTGAAGGCTGAGATGGATGAGCACAGACTCCGTCTGGACAAGGAGCTGGAAAACCAAAGGAATAGCTTTGCCCAGGAGATGGAGAAACTGATCAAGAAGCACCAGGCGTCCATGGAGAAAGATGTATGCTTTCAAGTCATTTATATGTTCACAAAACGATGGCAATTTTTTCCGAGCGCAAACTGATTATGATGTGTATTTTTTCATCAGGCAAAAACGTTTAGCAATGATGAAAAGAAGTTCCAACAACATATTCAGAGTCAGCAGAAAAAAGAGCTCAACAGCTTCCTAGAATCCCAGAAACGGGAGTACAAACTTCGCAAGGAACAACTCAAAGAGGTAGGAAGATCAATGCCTTCCTGCCCCATACTTAAGTCTCCAAAGCTGTGCTGTTCAGTTTACTTACTGTCGTGTATGTGTAATGGACGTCAATCAGTACTATGACATCTATTTTGCTAGTAGTGACCTGTATTTTTTTTTTTCTCTTAAGGAGTTGAATGAAAACCAGTCAACACCCAAGAAAGAAAAGCAGGAGTGGTTGTCCAAGCAGAAAGAGAACTTCCAACACTACCAAGCAGAGGAAGAGGCCAACTTACAGCGCAGACAGAGGCAGTATCTGGAGCTGGAGTGTCGCAGGTTCAAACGGAGGATCTTGATCGCTCGTCACAATATTGAACAGGACTTAGTGCGAGAGGTTAGAACTCTGTCTCTTACATTGTACCTCTGCATCTCAAATGTTACAAATAACGAGTGAACTAAAATTTAGTCATCTTTGGTGTCTGACAGTCTAATTTATCTGTTTGTGTCTCTCCATGTGCACATAATTAGGAGCTAAACAAGCGTCAGACCCAGAAGGACTTGGAACATGCCATGCTTCTCCGGCACCATGAGTCCATGCAAGAGCTGGAGTTCCGCCAGCTTAACACCATCCAAAAGACGAGGGCTGAACTGATTCGCCTGCAGCACCAGACGGAGCTCACCAATCAGCAGGAGTACAACAAGAGGAGGGAGAGGGAACTTCGACGCAAACACGTTATGGAGGTTCGCCAGCAACCCAAGAGCCTCAAGGTGAGAATGCATGTACATTGAATATTCAGTAGATACTCTCATTTCAATAGTAATGAGTACATGTAGCTCTAGGTACTTGTAGGATCTGCCTAATATGCAAATCACTATTTGTCAGGCGGACCTGTTCTTAATCTTAAATAAGCTTAGATGTGCTGAAACTTTGATAGAAGAAAATGTATAGTAAAAAGACTGCATCACAGTTAAAGGTGTGTGGCTTTCACCTCCCCTTTGGTTAGGCAAGTTTAACATAGAATTAAATAGAAGCTGACCCATGTATCTGAGCCCAAAAATATTATAGCGCAGACCTAATGTTGATGTATTGTGTAATGCTTGCTTTTAAATAGAAATAAATGTATAATATGACAATTTTCTGTAGTCCAAAGAGCTACAGATCAAGAAGCAGTTCCAGGACACATGTAAGATTCAGACCAGACAGTACAAAGCACTGAGGAACCATCTGTTGGAGACCACACCAAAGTCAGAGCACAAGGCTGTCCTTAAACGGCTGAAGCAGGAGCAACACCGCAAACTTGCCATCTTGGCAGAGCAGTATGACCACTCCATCAATGAGATGCTTTCCACTCAGGCGGTGAGTCAAGCAATGCCAAGAATGTAGAATCCAAATGTTGTGAAGTAAGACCATTAAGGTGCTACCAAGGTTTTGCAACCTTTTAGAAGATGTCACATCAGTTATGGTTGTGTATCCTGATCTTCTCTCTGTCTTTAGCTACGTCTGGACGAGACTCAGGAGGCTCAGTGCCAAGGCCTACGAATGCAGCTACAGCAGGAGCTGGAGCTTCTCAACGCTTACCAGAGCAAGATCAAAATGCAGACAGATGCCCAGCATGACCGTGAGAGGAAGGACCTGGAGCAGAGGGTGTCACTCCGAAGGGCCCTGCTGGAACAGAAGGTTTTTTCTCTATTAATCATTCTCATGTGAAGATTCATATCGGTCTGACTGCATGATTATTGACAAAATTTGAGGTTTACAGATACTTAGCCCAGCACACACACACAGGCTTTCAGTTATTAAACTAAGTGAAAACACCTGTGGATATGTATCATGGGTGCACCTTTAACTGAACAATAAGCTGACATTTTGACTTGTCATAGTGGCAAAAAGTGCAGTTACTAATAACATTAACAATGTTATATTCAAGTGCCCCAGAGAGCCAAGCAAGAGCCAGCATGAACAATACCAGGACCTTGAAACTGAAGCGGCTAAATGAAATACAACCATCATTGATTTTCTTATTGATTTACAATGGATGCAAGTTTAATGAGTGACTTAATCATCTGTTGTCTATTTAGGAAATAGCACCACTCTCTGATATTGAACCGTGTTCTCACAAAAGCAGAGGAAAACATCCCTCTCTATTCCAAAAATCCAGTTTTGTAACTTTTGTCATGTCATGGTTTGGATTGCTTGGATGGAGACCAGTAAAACACAAATGTATCTGCTAACTCTGAACATGATTATTTACTAACTTTTTAAACATTTCTGTAGATTGAGGAGGAGATGCTGTCCTTGCAAAATGAACGCTTGGAGCGAATTCGGAGCCTGCTGGAACGTCAAGCCAGAGAAGAAGAGGCTTTTGACTCCGAGAGTATGCGCCTGGGCTTCAGCAACATGGTGCTATCAAACATCTCCCCAGAGGGCCTCAGCCATAGCTTTCCCGGGGCTCCAGGAAGTTGGAGTCACCATCAGCAACAGCACCCGCCTGGGAGCGGTCAAGGGCCACACTGGGGCAGTGGAAGTCTGGGTGCAGCGTCGAGCCACCAAGGCAGCCATCACCACTATCACTCCAGTCCGGGAGGGGCACCTATGCAGCAAGGCTGGGGGCAGGGTATGCAGGGAGGTGGGGGTCCACCACCGTGGGGCCACTCATCAGCGGTCTCCCGCAGCAGTGGAGGTGTACAGAACAGCCCCCAAGCAATGGGGAGGACACCCTCAGGAGGACGCAGTGAGCAGGGCATGAGCAGGAGTACCAGTGTCACCTCTCAAATATCTAACGGGTCACACCTCTCCTACACATAGATCCCCTGTCAGCCCTGGAATCAGAGGTTGAGCATGGAGAAGTAGAATCCAACAAAAACAGCAGGACAGGGTATTTGCTGAGCTCTGACGCGCTCTCTCTCTCTCTCTCTCTCTCTCTGCAACTCTACACCTCCGTTTCTCCCGTGTACAGATGTGGATGTGTGATGAAATAAATGTTGCTCAGGTCAAAAGGGCTGGAAGAGATGCAGCCCGTCCTCACGGCAGTTTATCGGCACACATACAGATCCTTAAATTTATGTTACATAAGCAATTTGAGTGTCAACACATAATACTCCCATTTGTTTTTATTTACAGCTCTCCTATGGAATTTTAAAAATATATGTTTTGTGCTATTCACAGCCATTGCTCTCATTTTGCACATGAAACACTGTTAAAAAAAAAAGCCTTTGACATGTGTTAACTATGTCCTTAGAAATGTGGTATCAAACAATCACAGTAAATTGATTTTACTTAGAACCCCCCCCTCCTTCACTCAGCTGATTCATATTCAGTTATACACTGGTCAATTCTCTGACAGTGGTTAATAATGCAGCAGACCTAACTCAAGATGCTTTGCTGTTGTAATACCAGCCTGCTGTAATGGTCATTGTTATAAATTAGATACCTCCTTTTTATTCATTAGTTTAATTTCACCTGATTTTCTGGTCATCAACCAAAATGAGACTGAAATTCAGAGCCAAATAAACAAATCTTAACTGTTTCAGGCGTATGCTACAACACTACTACAGTGCCTTTTTAACCTTTTGATTATAGAAATCAGTCTCAGATGTTTATAATTTAATATTTTAAATTTCATCATCAATTTATAATCGGTGCCAGTGTATGTTTAGTTCAGTCTATTTTAACACCTGGGATTTTAGTTTCAGAGGTCCCAAATACTTTTCTCAGATTATTAATATTCACTGTGCATGCAGTAAAGTTGGTAAAGTCTTATAAATGGGGAGAGATAGAAATTTACTTGTGTATATCAGTAACTATATTTTGGGCTTTAGAGTGGTGGTACTCGAGGGGTGAACTTGAAGAAATGTCATGGTTCACATTCACAGGAGGAATTGTGAGGGAAGAAAGGAGACTCATTTGCCTTCAAAAACAATCCTGGTATTGATCTGTTGATTTTTATTAGTGCCTTTTTAAAACTGCTGCCTTTTTCAAAGCACTTTATACAGCTAGATATGTGTAAGATTAATATTTGACTTCTTTTCACAATGCACCTGGTGGATGTTTTGTCGGTACGTATGTAGTTAAGTTGAGGAGTCGAGCTAACCTGTGCTGTGATCATTTTTTTTAGGAGCAATTTCCCAAGTACAGACAAGGCCCAAGTGTATGTCAACATACAGTATGTGAGTGAAAGCAGTTTCCTCCTTCCTGCAGCTTTTTGAAACCATATCCGTTGTTGGTTTTCACCTCTGTGTTTGTGCTGAATTTCGATTGAACAGAGGCTGTGAGGATGCTGCAGTCTTTTTAGATTTGGCTACAGTTTCTATAAAACAAACTGAACTGAGTTAACTAAAAAGAGTCCATTATGTGCAGGCAGATAGCTTAAGATAATTGTCATGACCATGACAGCAGGCTTGGCACTACTAAGAAATCTACAACACTGTTGAGAAATGTTGGGGCCCAGTTAAGTAATACTAAAAATTGAAAAGGTGCTAAGTTATAAATGCTACACCATCTCATCAAAACCCAAGAACAAGGGTGATTGAATCAAGCACATGCTTGCATGATGGCATGGTCGCACATGTAAATCTAAAATTAAGTCACGCACACTCTGTGAAAACGGCCAAATGCAAAATAAATGTGGCAAAAAGCACTTAGGTATTCCTTTGATAGCTCTAGCAGATCCTCTAATAATATCTGTTTCTCGCTTCTCTCTGGTTTGTGGTTGAAATATCGTTGGAGAAGTCGTGCCCTTTTAACAGCTCCATGTTCAAGTTAGATTTTTTCCATTTCCATACGGAGAAAAGGCCCTTTAAGGATAATGATCCAGAGATAGTAAGGATATATATACTCCCTGAATCACAAAGCTGGAGTTAAATGTTCATATGTGTATATTTTATTAAAGAAAACATTAAAAGACTAAACTCACATTTTAAGAAAATAATTTCTAAAACTAACTTTATTTAACTGACGGACCACACTGATACTAGCAGACCTTTCGCTCTCGGAGTGAAAGTGGTGTTGAGTCTGGATGTAGCTCATTGGAAGATATTCTTGGTTTTGTGTACACAGACAGAATGCCTCATATGCATGTATTTGCTGTCATCTCCTTTAAATGCCACTTATTTAGTCAGCCGGCCATCTCTTGAGCATCATCAATGCAGGTTTTATTCCCCCCTCCCCCCCACTCACGTTTGAAACTTTGTCCCCATTCCACACTGATTCAGAGCCACCTTTTCAGACGCTGGCTCTTTCTGAATGTCATACTGTGATATATATTCATGTATCACATTTGAGGACACACAAATCCTGGGGTCTTTTTCTTGAATAGGTGGGATTTTAATTTTCCACATGTATATAATCCTACCTAGAAAGTACGCATAATATCAAGTGACATATGGTTTGGTCCCAAAACTCTTTTCTCTCATGCCAAGTGACTAGTTCCAGCTGCTGTAACACTGCAGGTTATATTCATCATTTCTTTTCTGATTTATTGCTATTTAGTAAAGGAAAGGGGAATGTATTTATCATGATCGGAATCTCTTTACCATAAGTCAAAAGCCAAGGCCAAGAGTTTGAATGTCAGGCTAATCAGACCTCACATACATGCCAACCTTAAGTTTGTATGCACAATTTTTGTTCACTTTTATGTCAATGTTGTGTGTGAGGGAGTCTGAATATTGTTGTCAATCATTATCAGTCACCAGACCTTTCCACCAACCTGGATTTTATTTTGTCTTTTATTTTTTTTAAAAACCTTGATGTCAAACTTTGTCCTACTGACTGAACGCATATGGGATACTGAATGAAAATCGGCAACAGAAAATGGTGATCCTTTCTATGGTCAAACACTGTGCCATACCTGAGTTGCCAAGCCCAGATACCACTGCATCGTCTCATCTCCATGGTTTTACCTATCATCGGGCTGACAGCATGAAATGTATGAAACCTTAAAAAAAAAAAAAAAAAAAAAACACAAGTTGGTTCTGGTCTAGTGGCCAAAGTAAAAAGGCTTGAAAAGATGATGTGGTGACAGGCAGATTATGAAAAGAGATTGCATTTCTTTGAAGATGTCAGTATTCTTCTTTGGCACATTACCACTACAACTCATAACCTGTATTAAACTGTATAGATGGTGGAACATGTTACTGAATGTCAGATTTCTTTTGAAGATACTACATACAGAGATGGTAAAGTACTAAAAGTGGATTTAAATTGTGTAAAAAGATTCATAAAACAAATAAAATAGGATCAAATTTATTATTTTGTTTGTATTATATTTACCATTGTGTTGGCAGAGGGATATTGAACAGAAATCAGCTGTAATAAAGTAATTTTAGTATAACTCGCCTGGTGTTTTTATTATTTATTTCTCTACCTCAAGGGTGCAACATGAGTGTACTGTACCATACAAGATATATAATATTGATTGCTTGATGAGATTGCCAGAAAAAGGACTGATGGGACCTCTGAAAGTCCGAGGACCACAGCTTGTGACTCAATCAACCAACGCTGTAAACTCCCAGAAGCGGAAATAAATGCAACGTGATGTGTGACGAGCATTGTAAACAAAATGTTGAGCTAGACTGAAAAAGGGGGATGCCGTCTCCGCAGTGTCTGGATTGAGTGAGTAAACAGTCTCACAACAACAACAATCAATATTTATTCTACTTGTATGATAAATATAACGTCACGTTAGCTGATAAAGCTGTTTGTTCCCGTCGTTTAACTTCACGGTTTTCACATTTTGAATACTCTGCATTGGTTGTGTGTTAGCGTGCAATCATTAACAAATGGGAAAGTGAAGATGTGAGTTAGCTTTAGGAGCTAGGCGAACAATATGGGCTTTAAAACAAGTCGCTGTTAGCAAGCTACCTGGCTATTACAGCTACTTGTAGCAGCTTTAAAGCTAGCAAGCTAACCATCGTTATCTCTGCACCTAGGATTTTAACACTGTGTATCAATAATATTATCGATACACGAACTGAAGTAGCGTTAACGTCGTTGTCTGTGATATTACGTTAGCTAATGTAACTTCACTATTTATTTATTTATTGTAGAATCCATAATATTAGACTTTTAGGTTAGCTGAAATGTTTGGACACTGATTTGCTGACTTTATATTTGGAGAGGCAGCATCAATACTTTACGTGTAGTTTTTAATATTGGTTGTCAAACAGCAGGTTGAAACAACCCAGCCAACTTCAATCAGACATTCAGATATTAAAGTGTCAGTGCTGCTAGTTGTTTTAGCTTAAAAACATTACACAACTCCATAATGTGTATACAACATAATCATTGTGTGTGAGTCTTGTGTAGTTCTTGTTATCCAATTAGTATCTATAGAAGTATTTTGTGCAGTATAAGAATAATTCATGTTGACTTGCCACATGTACAGTGCATATAAATATGCCATGTTTTTGTATATAAGTCTATAAAAAATGAATGCACTAATTTGCACAGGTGCATAGGAAACCATGCAAAGTAAGGTAGTGAAGTTCAGCATGCTGTCAGCACTGGGTTGATTGAAAACACCACCAAATTCTGATCATAGACCCAGATCAACAGGATTTGCAACATTTCCCAAAGTGGTTTAATACAACCAAATACATGAAAAAAGTCAGAGGATCTTTCCAAAAGGGATCATTTATTTCTGCTGTATGCCTCCACAGAGCTCCAGGATGTTGTGTGAAGTCCTGCTCTCGTCGCTATGGTTCCTGTTTTTTATCTTCTGGGTCGAGACAATAAGTGTTTGGCTGTTTCTGTCCATGTTCTACCAGGACCGGGCGTTTTACCACTGGGGAGATGGGTAAGATATTTTTTTATGTTAATCATCAGTCCAATAAAAAATACTCACCCTGTATTAAAGACATAGTAATTCCCTCACTTATTTATACTCATACTTACTTTCAGTATTTGGAAATTATTTCTGTTGTGGTTTTGCTCAGTGAAGCCAGATTACCCAGAGAGAACCAGATTAAGTTGAACTTGCTTTGTGCTACAGACACCAGATCTGTGACTTTGTTTTTTCTGCCAACACTTCTTTGTCAGTTACCTTGGAAGTAGAGAGAGAGAGAGAGAGAGAGAGAGAGAGAGAGAGAGAGGAGTATTCAAAGTTAAAACATTGCCTCCATTTCCTTAATAGGACCCTAATTTAGACTGTAAGAGTCCTCAAGCCCTCTCCTAACCAATGGATGGAAAAACACTTAAGTCCTAATGGGCAATATCCATCAGGGAATCAGTGTTGTGCGTACTCGGTTCATGGGTTAGTGAGCATCAGTTTTTTTTTAATGGAACCATCTTTTTGATGTTACAGGGTATTTGCAGATGATCCTGGACAGATGATATACACGTTGAGCAGGTAAGAACTTTAGATCCTTTACCCTAATTCATTGAGTTTATAACAATTTAATTTGATTTTAGTGTGCAAGGTTGAATCTCTTGTCTCTCTCCACAGAGTTGATACCCATATACAGACAGAGATGCAGACCTGAGACGGGATCGAACGCTCCACTGAAAGGACTCTCAATAAAGGCCCGTTGCAGTTATGTGACTGAAGAACGTTTGATGAAAAGCAGTAGCTGTTCTTCCTTTGCACTGACTGCCTCGCACACTGTTGTGCACAGTCCTTGTTAACATAGATACATGTAGGCCCACTTTTAATAAAAGGGTGGTGGAGGGTTGCAGCATGCGTGAAGGTGCACATAAGGTGTGGAGAGGGAGGTTCTCAATGATTGATGTGCTCACACCATCAAATCTAACATTTGTATTTTCACTTTTTTAAGATTTTGGAGGAGTAGAGTGAATGTAGCAGAAATGCTTGGTTCACAATAGATGAGGAGTTCATTGCATCTTGCTTTTATTTTTTTAACTCTATTTTAAAACTTGCACAGGTGGTGTTGTAAAACATACTGGTGTTCTATGCAACTACAGTTGTTGCTTTCTGCAGCTGTATCAGATATAAATAAATCTGTCCTAAGTTAGGCGTACCAATGTTATTAACAATTATCAGATATTTTGGTGTATGTTTGTTGCCACAACCTTTTTTAACAAGAAGCTAATTTTGAATATTGGAGGTGGTGGAGCCATGTACTTGGGTTTAGATACACGTCTAAACACAATAGATAGATGATGAAGAGCTCATAATTTGATTATGGAGTGTATTTTTTTTCACACTAACAACCCTCATTTACAGTATATAAACTAGCAACACGGAAAACCTTATTTGAGCTTAATTATTAACCTCGGAAAGCTTTCAGTTTCCATCTTGTGGCCTTTATCAGCGGACGGATTTTGCTCTATTGTCATGAATCTCTATCCCGATATAAAGACCACCTGTTATCTCATGAATAAAAATGACATAATAAGGACACACGATAACTGCAAATGCTCCTTCTGCTGATGAAGATCACAGTTTAGGACTGACAGCCCTGGAATTGGACCTTGTATTAAGAATATTTTGTCAGAAAGGAGCAATAATAGAAGTTGTGTGTGTATTGGTCTGGAAAAGGAAATATAAATAGTGGCGAGAGTCAATCACATGATAGTAAAGTCTCAAAACTTTATGTCAGTGTTATACCATGTAAACAAAATAAAAGTGAAATTATACTTTTAAAATATGAGATTATTATTTTTTGTATTCCCTGTCAATACCTCTGTCAGTTAAAGCCAGCAGGTAGTTTTGGTCTCCTTTTGTACACTCAGACAAAGAATGTCAATGTTGTTTTGTATCATATTGCTAAATTATTGTTTAATTAAATTATTACTATGCTAAAGTATTTTTTAGTGCATGTTTTTGCTGACCACAGTGAGACCTGTTACCTCACATGCCAGGACGCTAGGGGGCGCTCACATTACAGCCAATCCTCGGCACCGCCGCCGGGTCACCATCCTATCCTGCCGGGTAAAAATAAAAAAATGCAGTTTACATTCTGATAGAAGTGAAGATATCATACCTATGTGTAGTTCTGCAGAAAAGAAGAGCTTATAGTCTAGTTTTACTTGGGTCGAGGGGTTTGTTTGGCGTTTTAGTGTTGATTATTTGTGCAAACAAATAACTTTCTGCTTTCGGTTGTGAGCAGTTTGTGATAACATGGCTCCAACGATTCAGACACAAGCTCAACGGGAGGACGGCCACAGGTAAGTTAACACATGCTGAGTTATTTTAACCCACCCGGTTTGTGTACATTGGACCGTGTATGTGAAGGGTAATGTTGTGGAGTTAATGTTAAACCAGCTGACTCATTTAGATTGTCCGCTTGTCATTTGTGTACAATGGTAGCTAACAATGCTAAGTATGCTACACAAACAAGCAAGCTTAATGTCAAACCTCCTCTTTAAGGTAACTTGGCGTGCTAATCTTATTGTTGTTGTTTGTGTTAATTAACTAGTTAACGTGGATAGGTAAATCAAATAAGTAGTAACTTTAAGTAGATGCTATTATTGTGCTAAACGTTGTGAGAGCTAGCCAAGGTTAGCCAGTCTAGATGCTAACAGGAACGTATTTAAGTTATTATAACAGAGTTGCATTAGATTGCATTAGATTGTACAGTACAGGCAAAACTCTATGTATTGTATAGCAAAAATCCTGTAGCGAATGAAATAACATTTTTAACCACTTCTACAATGCATTTAAGACGAGAATGAGATTGTTAAATGTATTTAAAGTCTTGATAAGATGTGCTTAGGCGATAGCTTTAGAGACTTCTCCCTCAGTTTTAAGGTTAAATTGGATGCAGAACATTTATGCAAGGGGTATAGAGATGTGTGTGTCAGAGGTCTTCAAACTGGAGAAAAAGGCGGGTTTCTCAGTGATTCTCTGTGCAAAAGATATAAACAAGATCTATCTATGAATCCAATCATAATATAATACAAGGTTAAAGAGAGCACTGAATAACACAGTGGTACATTATTAATAACTTGTCATTTAAACATTTATGCCACGCTGAAGTATTTGTTTATGAGAGATGGTAACAAGTCTAACAGATGTCTGTTTTCTCTTTAAGTAGGCAGTCCTCTCACAGAACTGTCCCAGAGAGGTAAGTAGATTTAACCCTATTGCCTTTTTTTTTTTTTTTTTTTTTTTTAAAGCAGTGCCAGGGTTTACAAAAGTGTAGGCTAACCCAAACTGTGTTTCCCGTACTTTTGTGCACCTGGCAGGTCAGGCGTGGTCTGTCGAGTGAAGTACTGCAACAGCCTGCCTGACATCCCTTTTGACCCCAAATTCATCACATATCCATTTGACCAGCACAGGTAAACATCACACTTCTCCATCCATGAAGTACACATTGTTGAAGATGGACACAGCTTGACATTTGTGTTTCTGTTTTGGTAGATTTGTACAGTACAAAGCCACCTCTCTAGAGAAGCAGCACAAGCATGAGCTCCTGACTGAGCCAGACCTGGGGGTCACCATTGATCTCATCAACCCAGACACTTACCGCATAGACCCCAATAGTAAGTGTCCAGTTGTTGTCACATATTTTTTTCAGTGACTGTCTTGCTTTTCATGAAATGTGTGTTAAGACTGAACCAATCTTTTAAATTGATAGTATTGTTGGATCCTGCTGATGAGAAACTGTTGGAAGAGGACATCCAGGCACCATCCAGCTCGAAGAGGTAAGGCTGCTATATAGGCAGTTTCATGTTGTTGTAGATTCATGTGGAGATTTTTTGTTCAAATGTTTTCTTCTTCCCTATAAGGTCACAGCAGCATGCCAAAGTGGTCCCGTGGATGAGGAAGACAGAATATATTTCTACAGAGTTTAACAGATATGGTGTTTCCAATGAGAAAGTGGAAGTCAAGTAAGTTGCGTAATCCTGAAATTACTTATAGAAAGGTGTATGAGTTTGTGTGCATGTGTATAACCTAGACGTGTTTTGTGTTTAGGATCGGTGTATCTGTCAAACAGCAGTTTACAGAAGAAGAAATCTACAAGGACAGAGACAGCCAGATTTCTGCAATTGAGAAGACATTTGAGGATGCACAGAAATCGGTGAGTGAGCATATAACTAGGCTGCTCAACCCTTTAGTATCCTTTTATGTTTCATGCGAGTAAAAAAAAACCCAATAGTTTAAACACGTCCATTTGAAATATTATAGGTTTGCAACTCCAGTTTTGGAGACACATTGTGGAGCTGCTCAGTGCAGTAGAAGACTGTAATGGTCAGGTGTCAGATGCAAATCAGCACATTAACCTAAAATGCAAAGGTGTTCTTGGTCAACGTGCATGGTTGGGTAATTGAGAAAAGGGGCTATGGTTTGTAAGCATGTTGTTTCTTTCCAGATTACACAGCACTACAGTAAACCCAGAGTTACTCCTGTGGAGGTACTACCGGTGTTCCCTGACTTCAAGGTGAGCTATAATTTCACTCAGTAAAATTTACATACATCAATTTAAAAAAAAAAGTTACTTGTTTGTGTGCTTGTACTTCAGGTAGTAATAATTTGTACACTTTCTCTTTCTCCCAGATGTGGATCAACCCATGTGCTCAAGTCATCTTTGACTCTGATCCTGCACCTAAAGACATATCAGGACCAGCTGGAGTGGAAATGATGTCTCAGGCCATGATCAGGTATCATCAAAATATCTGTTGTGCGGATGTGCAATTCAACAGTTGTATTATTACATAAATACTAATTCATGTTTTGTTTCTCTTCAATACAGAGGTATGATGGATGAGGAAGGAAATCAGTTTGTGGCCTACTTCTTACCCCACGAAGAAACACTTCGCAAGCGCAAGAGAGATTGCGATGAAGGGATGGACTATATGCCTGAGGATCTGTAAGTAAAAATATATTGCAGCCAGAAAATCATCATGTTACTTTGCTCATTTTATGGTGTATACCAGAAAGCAACAATGCCCTTTATTTCCTATGTTTCAGGTATGATTACAAGATAGCCAGGGAGTACAACTGGAATGTCAAGAACAAAGCCAGCAAGGGTTACGAGGAGAACTACTTCTTTATCTTCAGAGATGGAGATGGTGTTTACTACAATGAACTCGAGACAAGGTGAGTCATCGATCGGAGAAGAAGCTCGTTTGTTTTTTCACCTCAACTTGAAGAAATGTGCATTTTTACAGAAATAATTGCAGCTGGTGTGTTTAGTTCATGAGCATGAGTGTAGATTGTTGTGCTTTAGAAAGTTCGGTGTCAATTGATGATGCACAAAACACACAGGTCCACCACCATGATATAAGGGGCATTCACAGGAAACTGTTAGGCCTGGTCCACTGACTGTCTTTCCTCTGTCTTGCAGGGTGCGTCTGAGCAAGAGGAGAGCCAAGGCTGGAGCACAGTCGACCACAAACGCTGTGCTGGTGTGTAAGCACAGAGATATGAACGAGAAGGAACTCGAAGCCCAGGTGAGTGTACTTTACAGGTATTTGTACCTGTAAAGTAAGTAGAAGTAGTTGGAAGTAGAACTTTTGAATTAAGTTTAGTGACTAAATTATTTTCTTAAATTCGGTAGGTTATTCTATCAAACCTACAGCAGTGCTTTCCAACATGACTCAACTAATCTAAACCAATAACTGGAGCTCCTCTAACTTTATCTATAAGCTTGGATTCTTGGACAGTAGGCTGTGTACTAATTCCTTTTCATTGTGGTTCTCAGGAAGCACGTAAAGCTCAGCTGGAGAACCATGAACCAGAAGATGAGGAGGAAGACATTGACAAGGACATACCAGACTCTGGTCAGTTTTCTTGTATTCTACTTCCTGCACTGTAGCAGTAGCATGTCTGATAAATCAGTCACTGCCTGCACTGAGGACAGGTTTTTCTCAATTTCTGTTTCTCTCTGTGATGTTTGAATTGTTTTCTCCAGGTGATGAGAAAGAGAAGGGCAGCGGCAGTGAGGCAGAGAACTCTGGCAGCGAATCCGAGAGGGAAGACGAAGACCGGGAACAAAGGGCAGAAGAAATTGAGGAAGAGGATGAGGACAAAGAAAAGAGGAGTAGGAAGCTGAGCGGTAGCGGAAGTGAGAGCGGCGAGGAGAGGACCAGAGAAATGCGAGATGAGGAAGAGATCTTCGGCAGTGACGATGACAGCGAAGACAACGAGCCCAAGAACTCAGCCAGGAGCAGTGGGGAGGAGGGCAGCGGAAGCGAGGACGAAGGAGGGAACAGAGGAGGCAGCAGGAGTCGCAGTGCCTCTCCAGCGCGCAGCGACCGCAGCAGCGACCACTCGGAGAGGGCTCAGAGTGGAAGTGGAAGCGAGAGAGGCTCAGACTCCAGTGATGCCAGTGACAGTGAATGAGATCTGTGGTCCGGACAGCAAGGTGATGGCCACCTATCTTATCTCTATGTTCAGCCCCAAACATGACAGTGCCACCCTGTCACTGACCCTGATATTAGCTCAGTCTGGGGCTGTAGTTTCTTCATGATTGCAAATATCAAATTAAATTGTGTGTGCAAGAATGCTAATTGGTTTTGGACCAGGGACATCTCTCTTCAATTCAGTTTTTATTTGTAGATTTAACTTGCGCACCAGTAGCTATTTGTACACCATTTCTATGTTGTTTTTGTCTGTCAAAAATATTCAGGATCATGTAAAAATCATGTTCTTCTCTTAGCTTTTGACATGTCATTGAGTTACAGCTTTGAAGCGCATAATAAAATGCAGGTGACATTTTGTAAGAAACTCAGTGGTCAAAGGTTGTTGTTTTTCCCTCTTTAACGGATTTAGGGAACCTCTAAGTAAACCCATAAATGTAACAGCTTATGTTACAATCTGCCCAAGAAGTACAGGACTGTCTGTGCTCCATTTAAAAGTGATTAAACATTTGTTTAGTTGATGCTCAGTTCACACTTTTGTTGGAAAAAATGTGTAAAATTATTGATTTCCATGCAAAACTGACAAATCCAAACTTGATTTCGTATTGTAAATCATTTAATAGCACAAGTAACATGCACAACAAGTGAAGATTTAAAGAAAAAGGCTGATAGTATTGGAGATATGGGAGATGCATATTCAGCGAAAAAAGGCCAGCTGGTTCTTCAGCCATTCCTCTGTCAAGTCATCAGCATTTCTTGTTTCAAAGACCTCACAGAGTAAAGCATAGTGTCACGTTCAAGAAGAATAGAACAGTTACCATTAAAGGTGCATCTTCTAAACTAAAATTAATATACATGTTTAGAAAGAAGTTTATTTTTTTATTACATTAAATACTTATTTTATTATTCTTCAGTATACATGGAGGTATGATAAACTGTAGGTCATAATTATGAGATAATTACCTTTGTGAGTTCTGCAGCTTGGACCAGTTGATTCTTACTGCCTGCATACATCATCTGCTGCTCTGGCTTACATCCTGTTAAAATAAAATTGACATTTTTCCAAGTGGTTCTGTGATTTGACCAAACATACCTCAGCCAATCCAGTAAGTGCCACCTTCATTGCTACAATAAATTTTTAATAAAGTGGATTTCAGACGTGAGGAGATAATGGAAAACGATTGCTTTTGATTTAAGATACTATTACTATGGATATTACCATAAAGATTTGATTGAAGAGTACTACTTACCCATTGGACTGGAGAATATGAAACACAGAGGGTAAGACACTCTCCCATCACCATGGACATATTTGTAGCTGTAGACAATGAATGTGCACTACTGTCAAGGAATTTTTACTTTTTTTTTCTCCCAATGTTAAAGCACTTTTCTCATTGCAGCTTTTTTTTTTATATCAATAGATGATCTAATTTTGCTATAGTCATAAGACATTCAATCAGGATATCTGGGTTGCCGCTCTGGAAGTTCATCTCTCAACTCGTCCAGTGAGATGTCCTAAAACACAAAGTTGAGTTTGAGTGACATTTAATGCAGAATGAAAAAAAACCCCTAAAGAATTACAAAATGTCACTTGCCTCATATTCTTCCTCAAGGATGACAAGTTGTTTCACCATGTCTATTTTCACTAAAAAATTAAAATGAATATTTAGGGGTTTTTGGTTGTGTTTGTTGATGCACTGATATTTGTATGGGATTAGAATTTGTGTTAATCAAGTTACAAATGTAAAAATAATAACATCCAACATTAGTATGCAGTACTCACTCAGTATGGCAGCATTGTTGGTCTCTTTTCGGAATCTAAACTTTTTCAGTTTATCTTTCAGACTTTCCTCCACTTCACACACAACCAGAGAGCTCGACTGCAAAATGGCGTTAAAAGAATATCACTCACATTGTGTCAATATAAGAAATATTAAAACATCCCCAGATGCTCCAGTGCTTTTGATAAAGTAGATTGGTCTACGGGCCACAAATGGAAACAAAGTAAGGCAGTAAGAGACATCTGTTCAGGTCTCTATCCACCTTGTATGAATGCATTAAACATTCATAACACTATTCTGACATATTGAGGGCAGGAAATGTTTTTGCTGTAACATGCAAGAATGTAGTTTCCTGTGTGAAAGCGCGCGGGGGATGGTCAACTTGCGTCGCAATGGTAAAGTAAAAAATATATATACACAAAGATGTATGAATGACAGGTCATCAAATCCAGTACATTTTAACAGAATGGCAAAATCTTTCAAACAATTGCATCAGTTTCACCTACCATTCTCAAAGGATCCTTTCCTGTCTTTCTATATTCAGGGTAACACTGTCTTGCTGACAGCTCCTCTCAGACTGTCAAGGTCCTCCTTAAGATGGCAAGGGGAGGGCAGGCTAGAGCATTCAGCAGTTCTGCTTCCTGTTTTTAACAGTACAAAATGACTCTCGCGTGCAAACTCAGCCAAGTGGGGTTTGAAACCAGCTGACCATCTTTGAATGCATTAACAAAAAGATCTGCATTGAAAGCTATGAATCTTGGTAGGCAGAAGAGATTGTGTTTAATTTTAATAGAGCCGTACAGTTTGATGTTGAAGAACACAGTTTTACAATATTTCTATCGCAAGAGCAACTTTCACTTCCCATAACATCAAATAGAAACTTACAGAGCTTAAAAGGTCCTCAGATCTAACAACGCCACAAAAAAGAACAATGCTAAACAAAAAAGTAAAAGTATAGAACTATATGCAATGAGATGTAGGCATCAAAAGTAAAATATCTTAATAAAAATGTTTTCTGTCACAGCACACAATACTAGTGCACCATATTATTAAAGTGGATCAGGTTATGGTGCGCTATTAAAATGTTTGATTGTTACATTTTGGGCCACGCCTGCATGCTTCAGACTGAATCACTGTCGTGCAGGGAAAAGAATTGTTTTGCTCACAGGTTTGATCCCCTGGTAAATGCATTACATACTATTATGTTGCAGCCCTGGCCATACTCCAATCTGTGATGTCACAGCAGGTCCTTTGCCACTTACCTTTGTGTGTGCTGTGTGTTTGCCATTGACAGCTGAAAGCAAACACCTGCTGTGGGAAATGGTTGCGGCCAGATTACATTATGCTTTCAACCCACTCCCAAAGCAACAACAGTTTTCTATTCTATGTTATTTGATGTTGAACAACCTCTGTATGGAAGATCTCAATCTTTATCCTAAATCTTAAAATTCTCTCTTCCATTTATAATGTCAAACTATGATTCCTTTGTTAACTTATTCACTATTCCCTAAATACTCAGCTGTTGTTGGTGCTGAAACAGTCATAATGAAGTACTAGATCATCAAAAATGTAATTGACACAAATGATAAGATAAGATGTACCTTTATTGATCCCCTGTAGGAGAAATTCAAGTCAGACACAGCAGCATAGGAGAATGTAGTGCAAAGAGTACAGAGTGTTAATAACCCATTATCAAGTGGGGTGGCTGTAGCTCAAGTGGTTGCTCATTAATTGTGGAGTGGGTGGTCCAATACCCTTGGCCGTGAGTAAGGCAATAAAGCCAGACATTTAATTCTTCTAGCCTCTCAAATGTGAGGATTATAACAGTGAAAAATAAATATCTAATTTAAAGAAATTCCCCTGGGCTTTGGGAACATTCAATTGAGATTATTTAAGTATTTTCTGACATCATATATATATATTTATTATTACAAAACTAATTAACAAATTATTGTTGTATGGGGAAATAAAGCATTTAGGGGCTGTAGTTGTAACAATATCCAAGATAAAAAGCGTTTCATATATAAAACATACATCATACTAAATACAACTGTGAGACGAGTGCCTTCTGGTTATCATAGTTTGTATTTGTTCCAATATCACCAAGCCCACGGTGTCTACTTTACCTACAAAAACTCCATCTGCTCAGCCTCTCAGGGTGGGAGCCGCTTTATTTACCAGACTGTGGGCGGAACAAAACACCACGTAGCGTCCAGACGTATGACGTCGCACCCACGTCTTACGTCAACTCAAAATCGAAGTAGATTTCTCCTCCAGGCGTACACTCTTTATTTTCTGCATTGCAATAAACATTTTGTACATACATTCTTTACCATGGTATGTTTGAAACCACGGGAGCTTGCCGCTGTAACGGAATATCCTTAAGGAGTACCTCGTATGGGATCGAGAATCTACGCTTCTTTCAGCTAAGCTAACCTTATTGCATCTATTAGCAAAACTTGCTAGCTAAGAAGCTAGCGCTAGCATTCCTGCTAGCAGCCCCTACCCTACCGTCGAGCTAGCTATGCATTAGCACTTTAGCCTAGCTCGCTAACCAGTGACAACTGACAAAGGTAAACAACAAACCTTTTGAGTCTGTTTATTGTAGATAGCAACTCGTATAACTTTGTCTAGTTAACTAGCTACAACCTGCTGTCGATTAAAGCTGCGTTTCAACCTCCCGGTTTGTACCGCGAAGATTGAAGTATACGAAATGAGGAAAAGGGGCAGCAACAGCTTCAGCGAAAAACAATACAAATCCAGAAACCCTCCTCATTAACTAGGCCGACCAAGCTAGAGATGGGTGAGACGAAGCTTTCTGAAGCACTGGATAACTGTGAAGCAATTGTGTTGAAAATGGTTCACTGTTTCCAAGGGTTTTATACCGTCAAAAATGGCGACATCTGCTGGAGAAAGCTGCGGTGTTGCATTTGTTTGGATGGATTAAAGCTTGAGACCACGATGAAACAGTCATAATACGAGTGGTTTTGCTGCGTTAATTCACATTTTGTTCAGTAACGCTTGTATAGTAAGAACTGACCACCTTTAAATAGAGGCTACAGATGGAGATTGACAAGACCACCCCCGTATTCAAAACCAGCGCGACACCTCTCTGATGAGGCCTCGTTTAGGGTTGGTCACGTGATTTTTGGCGTGGTGAAGCCAGCGAAGTATCGATACTTCTGCTTTTAATGTATTTATCGATCTATCTATCTATATAGATAGATATATACTGTCTAGTAAGTCTGCTGTGAGCGTCACATCACTGAACCTGGTGAAATGTTAGCCTGTTCCAGCTTAATAAACCTCGCAGGGATAATCAACAACAACAGTCTGCTGACCAGAGCTTATAGCCAGACACTCATGTTTGTGCTTTGATCAAAATTATAGCTCATAATGTTACAGGTGGTACCGGTTGCAGTGTTGGCAGTTAGTAGTTTTGGCATGTTGCATTACACTGGCTGGTTATTGATTATGTTTCTTCAGTAGCTGATAAGTAGTGTATTATAATAATTAGCCTTTGTAAATACTGGGCACTGATGACAGCTCTTGTTCTTTGAACAGCAGCCTATTTTAGTGTTATGCGTTAAGCATGACTCCCAGTGTTACTGACCTGAGTCTTATCTCGAAAAAAAATGTGTCTGACACACCTTTTGTGAATGACCTGCGCCTTTTATCATTATGATATAACGCAAGCAGCGTGAGCATGCCCCTATGAAGTGATAACGTTTATTAGTAAAAGCTTACCTCAAATAACACCCTTTCTGTCACAGTTATAAATTAGATTGGGAAGAAGGGATTGACTTGCAAGATTTGTTTGAATATTTTCCATATCTAATTTTGTTTTGGATTATACACAGTCCATTTTTAACAGTGGAGAAGTTCTAAAACTCCTATTTGATGTCATATTCCTTATTATTGCCATTATTTGCATATCATAAAAGGCTGAAGCCATGTGTTTGTCCTATGTGTGCCATCATCTCTTATTTATATATTACCCCAAGTACTTTCACTGGTGGACTTAATCTGTCAAAGTACTGATGTTCACTAATATAGAAAAGTGTGGTTGGGGTCATGTCATGGTGAACGCATGTTACCTAAGATGTTTCTCTGTCTTTTTGTTGATTTTATAGGGCACGGATGATGTGATCCTGAACATGCCAGAGTGAAAAAAAAAGCTTTTCCTGCTTGTTTCATTACCAGCTAGAATTGTTACGCTCTTTCAGCCTCACTTCACAAGACATCTTCCCAGTAATCCACACGGCATCCCTGTCTGCAGTTCCTTCTGCACCTGAACCATGTGAGGGCCCCTCGGTCCAGTCTGAGGGGATCCCAGGACTGTTGCAAATACGACCCCGCTGTGCGGGGTGAGACTGATCCTGTCTGTGTCTGAGAAAGCAGTCTTTCCAGTAGCCCCCTCCCCATCCACACATTCCTGTTCTCCTTACTGAGGAGACACGCCATGATGTTCCGAGACCAGGTAGGTATCCTCACAGATTGGTTCAAGGGCTGGAATGAGTGTGAACAGACGGTGGCACTGTTGTCCCTCCTGAAGAGGGTGTCCCGCACCCAGGCTCGCTTCTTACACATCTGCCTTGAACACTGGCTGGCAGACTGCACAGAGATCCACATACTAGAAGCTGAGGCCAACAATGCAGGTAGCTGAGAGATTTTTTGAGTTTTATATTACATATTATCGATTGTCTATGACTATCAAACACTATTTGTGCTTTCTTTTCCTAACATTGAAGAAGGCCAATATTAATCTAGCAATAAAAGATTAATTGCTGGTGAAATTATCTTTTTGCCCTTTGTCATTAGCAATTGTCAGCCAGTGGCATCAGGAGCCAAAGGAGAAGGTTGTGTCCTTGCTGCTGTCCCATCTGCCTCTGCTGCAGCCACGCAACAGCGAGGCCAAATGTGAGTACATGAAGCTGCTTCAGAAGGTGTTGAGTCACACCATTGAGAGTAGCCTGTTTGTGGAAGAAAGCAGACAGCTGCTGTCCTACGCGCTCATCCACCCTGCCACCACACTGGATGACCGCACCTCTCTGGCCATGTGGCTAAACCACCTGGAGGAACACCTATCTAGTGGCTATGCACCCCGGGCCCCACCTAGCCCTTACCACCCGCGCCAGGGCTCAGATGAATGGCCAAGCTCTGCTGAGGCTCTGGAACCTGGCCACGCCTGGCACGACAAGTCCCCTTCATCCAGTACGTCTCCAGCAGGCCAGAACGGACACATGCCTTTCCCAGGCGGGATGTCATCTCCCATCAACAGCAATAACACAGGTAATGTTTGTCATTCTCCTAACTTTTCAAATTGGCTGAAAACACTGAGAGAAACAAGTTTGTTGGGGCATATGAGGCCATTGTAGACTATTGTCCAAACAGTGTGCATTTTGTTGAAAGTCTTGTCAACATTTCTTTCATAGTTATTAAGAGTAAGACGTTCTGTTGTTCCTCATATATTAATTGTTTCCCTTGCCAGGTATGGGTGGGCAGATGCAGCCCAGCCCTCTGAAGAAGTCCATGTCCGTTATTCCTTCCAGTCCCCAGGCTTGTGGCTCTGAGTGGGTTAGCCAGGATGATGCAGGGGGGCGGCAGAACTTCATTTCAACAGACCACGCACCCCTTTCACCCCAGAGCAGCGTAGCCTCCTCAGGCAGTGAGCAGACAGAAGAACAGGGCTCCAGTCGCAACACGTTCCAGGAGGATGGCAGTGGCATGAAAGGTCAGAGTTCATTACCTAAACTGAGCGCTCTTGGCATCTGGCTCTGGTAAAAGCCACGCACAGCCAACAGCTGTGGTGATATAAGCTGAAATCTAACGTAATTTTTTTTTTTTTTTGTCCATTGTGTTTATTTGCTCTAGATGTTCCTGCGTGGTTGAAGAGTCTCCGCCTTCATAAATATGCATCACTGTTCTCCCAGATGACCTATGAAGAGATGATGATTCTAACAGAGCAGCACCTGGAGTCACAGGTTTTTAAGCCTCCCTTTTACATACACTAGGGCTGGGCTTTGATTGTTCCACCCTCCTTATCAGTTGTGAACATTACTGTCCTCAAACCTGATGATACATCAACTCTCAATGAGGCATGAAATTAAGCAACGCACCCTACAGTTATATCGAACCAGTCACACATACAAATGGTGCAATTTCGCCTGTGCCCCTTGGCTTTAATGAAACAAATGGTGATTAGGTTTGTTATTTAGTAACTGTATAAATTGCCCAGTGTTCCCACAAGAAATGACTCGCCTGCTTCTCATACCATCTTGTTACTCTCTATCACTTCTTTTTAGAATGTCACTAAAGGAGCACGACATAAGATCGCCTTGAGTATCCAGAAACTGCGAGAGAGGCAGAGTGTGCTCAAGTCTTTAGAAAAGGTAATTCAAATGGGATGATGATGATGTTCTTCTGTAAGTGCTAAAAAGGGGGCAACAGTGTTTTGTCTTGATGAATTTTCACTTGTACTGATAAAAAATGCACTTGAGTACACACTTGTCAATGATCATGTGACCCCTTGATTTAGTTCCTTCAAAAATGTCCCATTCTGCTGATCGGCACAGAAACAGTCACAGAGCAGGGCTGGCAGGGCGCACCTCTGAATAGCTTGTAGAGCATGTGACGCTGATGTTGTCACCTCATGGCAGGATATTTTGGAAGGGGGAAATCTGCGTAACGCCCTCCAAGAGCTGCAACAGATCATCATCACACCCATCAAGGCCTACAGCCCACCTTGTGCAGCACATACAGCTCCGGATACAGCCACCTCCCCAGACACAGCCACCTCCCCTTCAGAAGCCACAAAAACAGGAGCAGACAAAGAGCCGGCCTCAGAGGGCTTCCAGTCCCACAACCCGCCTCCCTGTGACGCAGACTCCCCAGCCACACCTATCTCAGACGGCGACATTGCTGGACAGTTCACCCGTGTCATGGGTAAAGGTACGAATAAGGTGTTTCTCCACGATTGAAACTGATTACACGTAGATGGTAGACTACATATGATTTGTCCTTACAGGAAGTGCTCTTAAAACTTTGCTCACACATAAGACACAATCAACAGCATAAAAAAATAATCCATGTCACTATTCAAGATAAATCACATACTTCATGGAGATGAATAAGAAAATGAATATATAAACCCTGGCTTTGTGTTGTTGTTTCAGTGTGTACCCAGCTGCTAGTGTCAAGGCCAGATGAGGAGAATATCAGCTGTTACCTCCAGCTCATAGAGAAGTGTCTGACACATGAGGTGAGAACCTGAAAATTCAGTTTTTTCATTTGCTGAATACATTTAAGGCATTTGTCTGTCTGCATTTGTGCAATGTAGTAAATGCAGCTAATGATAGTAAGTAGTTAAAGCACAAGAAAACCCTCATAAATATTAAATGATGAAAATACCATATAAACAAATTGACATTATTTGTTAGTAATATAGACTCTTGTAATCATCTATAGTTTTTTTTTCTTGAAATGAATAAAGCTTTCCTTTTTAAACTGCTGAAGTGCCTTGAATGCTCTTTGAAATGCTGAAACCTTTTTTCTTCTGCTGTCTCTTTCTATGTGTCAGGCTTTCTCAGAAACTCACAAGAAAAGGCTGGTCTCCTGGAAGCAGCAGGTCCTCAAACTGCTCCGCCTGTTCCCTCGGAAAGCTATGCTGGACATGCCTGTGTACCGACAGAAAGGGTGCGAATCTGCTAGCCCTCTTTTACCTTTGATCTCCCCCTTTAGCGGGGGAGATGTCACACCAGCTGAATGTTACATTCTGCCTGCATTCATCCCTACTGTCTAACTTTTACTTTGATTCTTTCTCCCTTCCCTTTTCTCTTTTACTCTCTCTTCCTCATTCAAATAATAACTACCATTTCATGTGAAGTAGCTTCAGCAGTTGAACACTCAGTTCTCTTAACACTCATTGATTTCTGACGTTATGTGCCTTGTTTTTTTGTTTGTTTGTTTTTTTTACTCCAGCTGGACCTATGGGTCCAACTCCCTCCCCACAGCGGGCTCTGTGAGTGGAGTTGTAGCGCGGCGGGGCCAAAGGCAGTTCCAGATGACCCCTCGTGGACTCCCAGCCCGGCCCCTTGGTCTTCTCAGTCCCAGTGGGATTGGGGGAGCATCTCCACGTCACACACTCACTAGTCCTGCGCTGCCAGGCCAGGGTAGACAAGTCAGTATTCTTGTAATTGGATGAGCCTTCTAACACCTTTAAGCTGTTTAAGTTGTGGATAGACCATTATTTTTATTTGAGTTGAAGGAAAATTGTTTGTCCTAAAAGCTGACTACACAGCTCGAAGTTAATTGAACCCGACATATTTTTAACCTAAAGAATTAGTTATTTTTCAATATCTCCATTAACTATGTGTGAAGTTATTGACCTGCTTCATGACATGCCAAAGGAGCCATAATACACTTTAGTAACAGTTGTTCCAAAAGGAAAACAAGGTTAGTAACAGGAGACATTGGCAGTTTAATCAGTACACACAAGACAGTACAAGGCGTTAGGGCATCACATTTTGATACAAATGGATCATTATCATAGCTTGAAGACTGTCTGTTTAATGACTTAGCTGAAAGATAAATAATCCATGTCAACCTCCCAGGATGAGTGGCATTTATGTAATGAGAACTTGTGTTTTCCTCTACAGAACCTGTGGTTTGCCAACCCTGGGGGCAGTAACAGCATGCCAAGTCAGAGTCGCAGCTCTGTGCAGCGGACCCACTCACTCCCTGTCCACACTTCCCCACAAACCATGCTCATGTTCCAGCAGCAAGGTACTGCACAATGTCAAGCCTCTTTTATTCATCATTAACATGGGTGTATGCACTCACCCACAGTCCATCCCTGTCCTTGTTTTGGTTTTGACATACTGTATTTGTTTCAGTCTTGCCTCACTTAAAGGCCTAGTGTGTAACATTCAGGAGAATCTATTGGCAGAAAATGAATATATTATTCATAGGTATGTTTTCATTAGTGTTTAATTGCCTGAAAATAAGAATCGATATGTTTTCGTTACCTTAGAATGAGCCATTTTTATATACAGATTCTGTGGGTCATCCTCTCTGGAGGCAGCAATGTTGAACCACCGTGTTTTAACAGGAACTCGGAAGGGACAAACACCTTTGTGATACCACTAAATCCTACACACTCGTCCTTTAATCTCCTATTTACATTTTACCACACTAGTGTCACCTAAATGTTGCTTATGTAGAAGTCCTTTCATTTTTAAAGTAAAATTACTCATTTTCAAGCTGAACTGCTCAATGGAATATAGATTTGAAAGTCTGATTTGACTCTTAATGGGTTTTGGGAGCAACACAAGCTGCACAACTTTTGTTTAAAAAAAGGCCCTTTGGTCAGATGCCAACACAGAGAGCTGCTCTCCCTCTGTGCCAAGGACAAAGTAACAAGACAGCTTAGCGGCAGGTTGCAGTAAACAATATGTCACCTCGTACAATATACATAACCTTTTGATTGCCTTGTCTCGTGTGCCAGATGCCACACACGAGCATTGTAAATTCAACTGTAATGGCCCTGTCATTTTTCAACAGAGTCATCATAGGACGTTTCCATTATAGAGCCTTATGTGTCAAAGCCAAAAGTTCATAACTTCAATGGATGTATGAACCCAGCGATGCTACAGTTTCCATGTCTACAGCTAGGGGATATAGCTAGTAGCCACTTCATACTGTTAATTATATAGAAAACCAAAAAAAAAGATTCCACCATAACAGAAGACTGGGTATACAATATGTATTGTACTTTAAAATAAACAATTATATATATATATATTATTCCTAAATCATTGTAAATCAGGTGATGACAGTGTGTGGACAGTATTACTTATTCAGTTACTGCTATGCTGTACAAATCTTCCTTCTTAATGCAGTGACAGCTAACAGTGGGGGAAAGTGATGGCATATTCTAACAGGACTAACTGTGATAGGATGATTTTTTTTTTTATTACACCATGCCATCTAGGGTGTGGACAGACAGGACAGAGAGAGGAGCATGTGTCCTCACCCTGGAATTGAACTGGGGATGTTATGGAAATGTTTAATTTAAATAACCCCCACAAAAATAAGGAGTATTAATTATTTTCCTGCCTTTCTGACTTTTGCAGGCTCTAGTGCACCCACATGAATGGATTGTTAAAATAGATTCACAAAAATTTTCTTATATAGTTTAGGTTTACAGAACTGTGTCATATTTCCAGGTTTACTGTAACAGATCTTACTAAACCAAGGAACTGATCATACATACATGTAGAGAGAGTACATGCAAGTAGACAAAAAATAGGCAAGTTACTGGAAGGAGTTCACTTTGATTATCTCCAGTAACTTCCTTCTTCATTCTATTAAAAGATGTGTTCCTCAATAAAGAGACAAAACAAAAGTTTTCCGACAGAGTTGGATGAGAGTGTTTTCTCCTGGGTACAAATGATCCAATTTAAAGCTGTCTAGCTCAGTATAAACATCAGTCAAGGGTCAAACTTAAGACTCAAATGGCCATCGTTGGCCTGTGTATTGAGGTTTTTAACCAGCTTTGAGGCTCACTCACAAACTCTGTCCCTCCTCAGATCAGTATTATTATATATCGTCTGCATCCACTTGAGACAGATTGCTGTTTACACCTTACATCACAATACGTCTCAAGTGCGTCTTGAGTGACGGTCACATTGTAGTTTGTAAGCAATTGTAATGAGGCACAAAATACACTTTTTTCAATTTTAGCATTAGATCTGGTACCTCACCTCAATGTGGAGACAGGCTACATTCACATCAGATAGCATCATGTCACATAGTGCAAATTAATTTGCACTATTAGTGCAAATGGGTTGAGGTTGAACCCGTCTGGCATGTTTATTTTAAGGAAATGTGTGAACTGTGTTTTTGATGTGATGGTTTCGTACATAGTTTGGTTCTTCACAAATGTTCCTGTAAGCATAGGCATTTAATGTAAAGAAATGTGTTTTATTACAATTATTTTAAGAATCACATTTACACTTGAGTCATTCGCACTTAAGGGAATATTAGTTTCTTTTTGCGGGGCCTTGTTTTGTTTTGTAGTTTTGAGTGTGATTTTTACCAGTTATTATAACATTTTTGAAGCTGTACCAGTCTTGGTACACATCCTTAACAACAGATTACATTACGACAAGCACACAAGTTGTGCGTCTCTCTCTGTTTCTCTTTCTCTCACCCAACTAAACCCCGCCAGTTGAGGCAGATGGCTGACCACCTAGAGCCGGGGTTTCGCACAGTCTCTGCCTCTTAAAAGCAAGTTTTTCCTTGCCACTGTTGCAAAGTGTTTGCTCATGGTGGCAATAATTTTATAAGGAGTACGGTATAGACCTGTTCTATATGAAAAGTGTCCTGAGATAACTTCTGTTATGATTGGGCGCTATGCAAACAAAATTTTATTTAATTGAATTCACCAGATGAGGATGAAACTGTATCAAACAAATTCTACCTTCACACATTGTATTTAATTTGAAACAAATACAAAAATACCCTTAAGGACTATTGTCAGTTTAATAGGTCAGACTCTCATAGAGATTAACAACAGACAGTCTGGACAACAACTGAGCATCTACGAATTATTCCACTTCCAACTAATTGGTTCCAGTAAAATATTGTTGTACAAACCATTAGTCGTAGTTGAATTTGGTTGTGTGTTGTGATCGGCTAACAACAGAACTACTTAATGCATTTGGTATCAATCACCTGGTTCTTACATTATTATTTGGTCAAAGAATTATCTGAACATAACATTAAATCTGCACTAGGTAGCTTGTATAAAATAACATTCTATCATATTTGCTATCTACTGACTATCTTTCTCAGATGATCTCCACTGCAACTTAAACATAATGACAGCACACATAAACTGGGTATTCTTTTCTTACATAAAGCATACTTATGCCCTGATAATGGTAATTGTTCTTTTCCAAGTAAAATTGGTAAATTAATCCTCTTTGGGCATTATCTATTTAGAGAAAAATGCACAGTTGCTTTTGTACATTTAGAGTGAGATAAAAAAAAATCCTTTATGGCTATCCTGATGGTTATATAAACCCTTAATCTTCCTGTGGACTCTGTTTTTACTCATTCCCTCAGAATGCCAAGTTCCAGGTGCAGACCTGGAGATCAACCCCACGCTGGAGTCACTGTGCCTCAGTATGACAGAGCATGCCTTAGGGGGTAAGTGTCCTCAGCAGCCCTGTACTAAATAGGCCACTGGCTGGCAAACCTCACACACACTAACCAAACAACAATGCCTTATTTATACATCATAACCTTGTAATGAGAGTAAGTAACAGTTTGCGTACATCAGAGAAAGCAATACATACTAATTTGTTTACACACAACTTACTCTATGCAAACAAAGATGAAAAGGTCTGACTTTTATCATTCATTTTTCACAAGTTATATTTATGTATTAATATAATAACATCTAAATTATACAATACCATTAGTCAAGTCACAGTCAAGTTCCTCTTGCAGCGAGAGAAAGATGCAGACATGTGATCTGTTTGGTGGTATGGTGTACTTGAAGGACACAATTTGTAGACACAAGTAGTTCTGTATTATTTTACTGTGTACCAAGTACTCGGTGCCTGATGAACTAAGGTCTGTCTGCTGCATGAATTGTTGTGTGAGTTCGATGGAATTCAGGGAATTAAAACTATTTTCCTTCCTCGCTTTCTGGCAGACAGATCAGGTTACTGATGTCTTTCTGTGTCTGTGTTTACAGTGTCCTGTTCCCTTTTGTTTAAATGCACAGTCATGGCAGATTAACAAATGTGTATTTTGGAGAGTTAGTTATTCCAAAGTAATTGTGAGGATAATGTATATACTTTAATTCAGCAGTGACGTGTATTTTCCCAACGTGTGGAAAGAGATGCTGCTTACCTCGAAATATATGTAATAAATATAAGATATGCTAAGTTGAGTGTCTGATATACCATATAAAAGCATGAAAGGCATGCAATAAATATCAAAATTTATGGACACATTTTAAAAAGGCATCAATAGCTTTTTCTGCCGCTGGGAAAGGGTACAAAAGAAGTAGAACTCTCCAATGGTGAAATACCCCTAAAGCATGAAATGTGAATGGTGCAGTATATTCTATGATTGTAAATGTCTTGAAACGCATTTATTTCCAATCTCCTCCTCAGATGGAACAGACCGGACATCAACAATATGAAAAGAAGAAAGGAAAAATACACTTCAGTCGAGGCCTGTTAAGTTCCTCATCACCCAGCACAAAGATATACGTATGCTTAAGAAAACCAGGCAAAGCAGTCACTACAAAATGACAAAAAAACTGTGTATATGTTCTCTAATATTTTTGTACTTTATTATATACAACTAAGTTTATTAAAAATGGAATACAGATGATTATTATATTGCAGGACAGAGGAAAAAAAAAAAGCAAACTGCTCCATGTCACCTGCAGGACTGTGACATGATGTGCAGAGGCTCAGTTTGCCGTGGTCTGAGAGAAAAACGGTGGATTGGTGCTGTCTTAAAGGGGTTCTGCCCTATGAGTTACTCTTCTTTTCCTCCTGTCTTGGAGCAAGGCTTCCTTCCAGAACACACAGCCCTGACAGCCACAGCCCCTGCACCACATAATGTGTAGATTCTGAGAAGTCCCAGCCAGAAGTAAGGCACTTTTATTAAATGATCTCTGATATTAGCCACCAAACTGTAAGTGGCCCTAGGATATTTTCACCAAGGTTCCACTTGTAGACAAGTGGTGATATACAGATACCAATACAGACCCTAGCCACCCTAACTGTTCTGTAACCAGTGCTAGTGAGGGCTTGTGTTGGTTGAAACTTAGGTCACTTTCCTTGGTTCTTTTTATCTTGTCTAGAGAACATGTTTTTTCGTGGCAAAGGCAGGAAAGGGAGGAAAAAGGTTCGAGGAAAAGTTTGTAATTCAACTGTAGACACACCTTTTGTCTTGGTTGTTTACCCTAAACACATAATCAAAGTAGAAGTGACTCTCCTCCTCTAAACATCTACAAAGCCAAAGAGAAGGGTTGTGCGATTGTTAATTTGAGAAGGATATTTGTAGTGAAATGCAACAGAATGGTATAATTTTTTTTAAAAAAAGAACAGCAGTTCTAAGAATTTATGCCAGCTGCAATTTGTCTGTTATTTTATGCCCTACTACATAAATGATGATGAATCTCATTTTGTGCCGAGGAATCCCCAGAGGGGTGAATAAGGGCTGGTGGGGTTTGTACTTTGCAAAAGCTGATTTGATATTGAATTGATAAAAGCGAGGAGGGTAGAGTGTTTTCAATTTACACTCTAATGCTGGGTGAGAAAACTAAATGAAACCCATCTCAACCCTCTGGCCCCCTTATGATTGGCTCTGGAAAATGAATCTTGATCTTGTAATAAATGCTCCGGAGCGCAGCGCCTCACCCTCGCAGTGCCCTCTTCCTCAAACGGCCAATGTGATGATTTGATGAATCATACTTTTCAAGGTGCTTGACGATGTCCATATTTTCTGTTTGTGTCTCAATGTGTTTCAGTCTCAGAACCCTAACATTATCATGTGGTATCAGTGTTGAATCAAAAACTGTCTTATACAGCCTCTGTCTTTGAATGTGGCAGAGCGGAGGTGCATGTATGTGTAATATGGTCTTAACTTTTGGATCACTTTTGGTTGCAACATAAGGCAGGGATAACCATTCACATTTTATTTCAGCAGAGCCATAGGAGGTCTGTCTAGTAAAGATGGTTATTTACAAATATCTTTTCCAATTGTATTTTTTACTCTCCCTTGATATTGATAACTTATGCTTATTTTCTATAACCGCATGTTTTGCCACACTAATACAGCACTGTTGTAGATAGAGGACATGATGGTTGATGGTGCCCAGAGTCACCAACAGCTAGAGAGCAGAAATCTTGCAACTAATGTTGTATGTTTATATCGCCTAAATGTCACTGTTTACATTTCTCTGGGATAATGCCCAATTCATGTTATGTGATGTCATGAATACTCCATTGTCTCACTATGTAACACATTAAAGAACTGACGCCTTCTCACACAGAGCTGGCTGGGTAGAGCCTGAAAACAAAAGCCTTCTACCCCCCCCCTCCCACCCAAGTCCATGAACTCCTTATGAGTTTCAGTAGATTTTCCAAGTGATAACTGTATGAGGCATGTAACGCCTGCTTTTCTTGGTCATGCAGTGACGAGAGAGAGAGAATAGCTTTCCTGGCCTTGTGATTGAACTGTTAGCTGTCATGTCCTGATGAACTGTTCGTGTGGTGCCTGAAATGCACAGCTCCAGCATCCTCAATATGGTGATTTAATGGTCTTGAGTAGTATTCTAGTCATGGATTTCTTCAGAGCAGGCTCTTGGATAGATCTGACTTACTAAAAGCATCACACTCATGCCCGCAAAGGACTCCTGTGAGTTAACAATGCTGACAACTTTAAGACTCTGCTATCTTATTTTTAACTATTCACTATACTGTATATCAATTGTGTTATGTTACAAATGGCTCAGATTATCCTTTTCATAGCCTCTGTAGCTTTGGACAGCCTGCATATTACTGCAAATAGACACAGAGGTACAATGCAGCAGATTTCTGCAAGTGTCCGTGCATAGTGAAGAGGCAGCAGGGGATGACAATGCTTATCTGAGCCACAAATGATGTGATTATGAGTAAACTGAACACTAATAACAGGCCAAGGAATATGTTTACTCCATGTTTACATTCCAGTGATGCATGAAATGAGTTGGGAAATGCACTTAATAAGTTCAGCCTTGTGTATTTTCATATACCAAGCATCCACTAGGAGGTACAGAGCCTGTGTCATATGGAAACTTGTATACCAAGTGGTCCCAGGATCATGTCAATGTCCCTACCAGGCTTGATTATTAAATTAATGCAGCCAGCTGTAGGTTACATTGCGTATATTTGTCTTGTACAATTTATATTTAATTCCGATGACTCCCCCAGACATTTTCTAATATTTTATGAACCTTTTGCATCCCATGCTTACTCTACTTTTTTACTGTCAGTCGTGTGTGAATGGTCTGAAGTGCAGCATCCGTCGGATCATTGACAGTCCAAATAAAGAGGTTCAGTTCTTTTGCAACTTCACTTGTGGTTTGTGTTTATTTACTTTTTTTTTTTTTTTTTTTTTTTTTAACATTGGATACGCGTCTTAACAGCAAAAAAAGAGTCAGTCAAAAGCTATTTGCATTGCTCTCATTTGTCTTGTTAGAGACGTCCTTTCAGGTTCCGACGAGAAATTACACAAGTTACTTATTACTTCCGGGTTGAAACGGTTTCAGCAGTTGATTTTGTCGAGCTAATGTGAGCTAGCCGCCTTTTTGTTACCGTCATTAGTTTATCCGTCAAGAAACAGAAGCTATTTCGTCGGGAAACTTGATAACAACTGCTTAGGTATGTTCACATTTTGTGTTACGGTTGAGAAAAGCTATACATAAGTTGCCATAAATACAAATTAACCTGTCCTCCAACAGTAAAGAGTGCCCAAGTTAGCACACAGCTAGCCGTCCTTGCTAACTTAGCCTGCCGACCACAAACAGCTGCTTGCTAACGATTTTAGCTCGATGGCTAACGTTAATGTTATCTGTTGGTGTGTTTGGCTGATAAAAGGATGGTTGAGAGGTCGATTTTGCCTCAAAAATCTGACTGTCTGCAAGTATTTAACGCTAGCTCACGTCAGCTTAAATTGCAAGTGGGGAAAAAGTTAGGAAATAAATGTTTTAATCGACCATCCGCTGTCTCTCGATAATAGTTGAGGTGACTAAAGAGAGGACAGAGCCCCATCCTTGATCTCTTTCCAGACTCAACAACTATGTTTAAAATAAAGAAAACTTCATCTGATCAGCGCTGTTAGTTCGCTGTCAACTTATCTTTTGTTTTTTATTTTTTTAAAACCACAATTAAAACCTAAAACTGTGTCTCTAACGTTACTTAAATAAACATTAGAAGAGGCTTCATAGCTCATGTTATTTCCAGAGAAAGTGGATGCTCTAACTAGTTGCCAAGCACATCTTTTTCTGGTAAAAACGTTATTTCTGTTGTCTCCGTTGTGTGTTTTTGTCTCATAAAGAGTAAGATTAGACTCCAGTAATAACTCTCATACAGTCCATCACAACAATACAGCACGGACAGTTTTATTCTAGAGCTAGATCCTACAGAAGCAACAACAGCAGGATAAATCTGTGATAAGCTGTTTGTTAAGAGTTGGGACTGTACTGGCTGGGTTGAATTTAAAGTTTTTATAGACACTCAAAATAGCTTTCAGTACAGCCTTTCAGTACACACTCAACAACATCACAAACAGCCTCCAAAATGATTCGTTTGAAACCTCAAGAGCCGAAACAGTAAGTCAATTAGACATCAATCAGCAGAAAATGAGTGTGCAGCTGTTTTGATAGAAGATTGATTGTTTAATTCATTTGTTTTAAAGGAAAACATAGCTTTAGCCTTTCAAATCTTAATCTTTACTGGTTTTTATTATTCGTCTGTGATTTTTAAACTGGATATCTTTAGGTTTTTAATGTCAGTTTGGGCTTTGGGAATTTGTGATGGGCATTTTTTTTTATAATGATAACTGAAATGCAGATTAAAAGGATAATGAGAATAATTATCAGTTGCAGCGCTAAAGTCAGCACCTCTCTAAAACAGTGTAAAAAAGCTGAACATTATGGCCTTAATGAAAGCTTTTTTGAGCCGAGCCGTTGTGTTGCATTGCTTCAATTTCATATAAATGTGTCCAATAAACTAGCATATATCACTAGTAATATGACAATGTCTCAAAAAGGTAATTGCAGCATTTAAGTGGAGCTCATTTTGTTTTGCAGGTTGTTGTGACTGTGGCCGCAATGCTTGGACAATGATAATGACATCTCAGACAAGGGATGTGGATGGGATACTTTCTGCTAAAAGCTAACTGCAATAACAAGTTGTCCCTCAGCAACTCCCTGGTGTGGCGCAACTGTTGCTTTTTCACCATATAATCCATCATGTCATTACCAAAGGAGTCAGGGAACCGAGGGAAAGATCGAGAGAGGGGGGCCCGTCCCAAGGTGAGACAGAGCCGGTCAGAGGAGAGACGAGATGCAGGCAGTGGACGGAAAGGTGGAAAGGGGAAGAAAAGAGGCCTTGCCTCACATGAACCAGCAGCTGAGAGGCCTGTCAGTGATGGCTTTGAGTATGGTGAGCTGTTGAGTGACCTAGAGACCAAGGACCAATCTTCCTCCTCGCCTCTGAAGGAGAGTTGGAGATGGCAGGGTCTGGAGGCCGCTGCCTCATTATTAGGACAAGAACGGGTAACAGCCAGACCAGGACTGGGAACAGTTAGCTCAGCGACAGAGTTATCTGCACCCAGTGACGGAGAAGGCAGGGGGTCAAGCAGCAGTCGCACTTTCCGGCAAAAAATCCAAGATGCAGTGGGGCAGTGTTTCCCAATAAAGACACACACTGCGGCAGCACCAGCACCAACGCCACAGGCTCTTTCATCATCAACTGCCTGTGCCTCCTCAAGGCGCAAGATCCATCTCAGTGAGTTGATGTTGGATGACTGCCCTTTCCCTGTAGGATCAGAGCTGGCTCAGAAGTGGTATCTCATTAAGCAACACACGGCCCCCATTACCCAGCCTCCCGTGCTCGATTCTGCGGTAGTGTGCAGCGCCCCTACTTCAGCCATAGCTACTGTGGTGGAAGACGTGGATGACAGGTTGCGAGAGCGCAGGCGCATCAGCATCGAACAAGGTGTTGAGCCACCACCAAACGCAGAGATCCACACATTTGAGGTGACGGCCCAAATTAACCCTCTCTACAAACACGGCCCTAAACTGGCTCATGGTATGAATGAGTTAGCTGGGGCTGACAGAGCCTCCGTTCATCAGCAGCAGCAGCTTCTTCTCCAAAGACAGCAGCAGCACCAGCTCCTACTACAGAGGTGTTTGGACACTCTGGATGAGGTGGTGGCCTCAGCTTCAGCTTCAGCCTCAGCTTCAGCTTCAGCTTCAGCCTCAGCCTCGGTCCCAGTCCCAGTCCCAGTTCCAGTCCCAGTCCCAGTCCCAGTCCACACCTGTGATACTATTTCCGACTCTCTAGTTGACCCAGAGGTTGCAGCGACCAGTGTGCCCTCTAGAGCCGTACTTCCACAGACTGAGCATCACAAATCTCACGATGGCTACCGCATTCACACTCAGATTGATTACATTCACTGTTTAGTTCCAGACCTGCTGCAGATCACCAACCTCCCGTGTTACTGGGGGGTCATGGACCGCTACGAGGCAGAGACGCTGCTTGAGGGAAAGCCCGAAGGCACCTTCCTCCTGCGAGACTCTGCACAGGAAGACTACCTCTTCTCCGTTAGCTTCCGCCGTTACGGCCGCTCGCTACATGCACGCATTGAACAGTGGAACCACAATTTTAGCTTTGACGTGCACGACCCCAGTGTCTTCCACGCTCCCACTGTTACGGGATTGCTGGAGCACTACAAGGACCCCAATTCCTGCATGTTCTTCGAGCCCCTGCTGTCCAACCCCATCCACCGCACACAGCCGTTCACCCTGCAACACATCTGCAGAGCAGCCATAAGCAGCTGCACCACCTATGATGGCATTAACATGCTTCCCATTCCAACTGCTTTGAAAAAGCACCTGAAAGAATACCACTATAAGCAGAAAGTACGTGTACGGCGAATGGACACATGGTGGGAATGAAGAACAACACAAAATAATGGACTAAAAGAAACTACTAAATACATTTTTAATGCAATTCACCTGGAACTGAACTTAACTGAACTGAACAATGAGTCTTGTTCACTCTATCTGGCTGTATTAACCTACACTGCACTGTACTTTATTTATTTTATTCCTGCTGTACATGTCTTAACAATTGTACTAAACTAGACTAATAAGACAATATGTAATCTCACTGATCTTGTACACTCAAAGTTCTTTATGCTCAAATTAAACAAACTTATTTAGATCTGTGTTGTTCAGAGAACTACCCTCACACATCATCTGTGTTTACAAGTGTGACTAAATCAGCTTAATTATCTGACAGTAGGGGTAAGTGTCCTAGTGTGGATTGAGATGATTATAATGGAGTTGTTCATCAGTCACGTGCTGAGAAGGTGGAACACATACTGACAAGGTTTCCTTCTTGTTACAGAAGTGTAGAAGTGCAGCATGACTGCAGTATTAATCATTGTTTCTCGCATTGAGCCCAAGGCTGATTATAACGGGTGAGAGGTGGGGGCATGTGTTACCTGTTCTTATTAAAAACGAGACGGCTTGTTGTAGAATAGATATTTCTCACACGTTGAAGTCACAAGTACATGCTCGCATTCATGTTTTTAGTGTTGTGGTTTAATTGTAGGGAAAGATGCAGAGTTATGTTGCACAACCTGTAGTAAACAAATGTCTTATGCTCCGATTCTACACCACACACCTGCTTTGTTTTCAGCTTACATCATGCAACCACCCATGGTCTCTCCTATGAGATTAACATGCATGCAGCCAGGGGCCAACGGTCTTCATTAGTTTTGATAGCATCAGATGTGGCCTTCATGAAGCAGGAGGATTATCAGAATGCAAATGATAAACCCCAGACATTAATGGACCTTATTTTACTCAAAATCTGACTCTTGTGCTGTCCAGTTATGAATTTAGTCTTCATTGGTCCAGAGTTTGGTCTTTCTTTAAAGAAAAAAATAATCATTTTGCCGCTATACTTCCTGCTGTGCATATTTTAAAGAGGCGGGGTGTCTAATCTCCCTTTCCAGCAGTTCAATGACCAAATTACCATAGTGAATTAGCGCTGATGAATCTTAATTAACAAAAAGAATGATTTAAGAAGGAAAGTGTTTTGAGATTTTTCTGGAGCCTAACATTAAGTCAGTTACAGAAACACAAATCTGCAAGCTCCGAAAAGCTCTGTAAAGAAGAATCAGTCATAAGCAAAAAAAACCTGAAGGCACTGAGGAAAGGTACAGCTCAAAATACAGTATATGCACCTAAATCAAGGGGCCAATGCTTACATTTCGATAGTGAATCAACAAAATATAAAAAAATCTATTAAAAATATATGCATTTTATTTTAAATTAAAAGACCAAAATGTACACTTTCATACATTAATGCTTTTGACTTAAAAGTAAATCTCGTAAATGGCAGACAAGAAACATCTGCATGTTTGAATGTACAAATGAATGAATATGCAGCAAAACTCCCATAACAAAAAGAAAGTAAAAAGCATTTCATGCTAGACAGACTTTCATTTACCCGATTATCTTGAACTTATTCACAGATTAATTGCGGAATTTACCTATGCAGTGGAGTCATTTACTGCTGTGTGTGTGAACAGCATTTTGTATTAATGAAAACACACAAGAGAGACCACACTGCTAATTGTTGTATGCACTAAGTAATAATCACAAAAGACAACCGTCCCAGTGTTAATGGGAAAGCATGGAGAATGGATCCCAGATCATCCTCTGAACCACTGCGATGCTGTTTTCTCCTTGAGATGGGCGATTTGATATGCAGGATGCAAATCATCCATGACAAGCACTCATCCACTAATGAAGCTGCTATAATTTAAATAGTAATTCCAAGGCAGCATCAAAGTCTGCACTCAAAATGCAAAGTCAGGACCTTTGACCTTTTGTATACTTAATTAAGTCACTATAAAAACCAAACTATAAAATCAGATTCACTGTGTTGGAAGACATTTGACCCGTCATGCATACTACAAGTGTGTGCTGCACTATGAAGTCTCTACTCAAGGAATTTCTGCTACTTGACAGCTCAAGGCTTATGTCTTGTATTTCCCAGCACAATACAATGCTCTGTAATGTGGTATTCCCTGGTAGATAAGACCAAGTAATAATGTTTTTTTGGTGTCTGGACCACATCTTAAGTCTTTAAACACTTTAATTTACAGGTCCCATAGTTTCCCATAATTTCCCAAACAAGAGGTGATGTGTAGCTGTACTTTATAGGAAGGTGTAATTTGGTACTAATTATTGGTTGAACTGACACACTTCCAATCAACAATTTACATTTTAATTATAGTGTAACATAGAGAGCCTTAGAGCACAGTGGGCAAGTATACAACTCAAAATATGCATTATGTGTCCAATTATAAATTGATATTGAATGAAGAATATTTAGTTGTGTGTAAATAGAGCAGTTTCTTACAGGAATTCATATACAAAAAAACCCCCAGCTGCTTATTAACTCAACATAGCTACCTAAACTGTCAGATGTTTGTCTCTATTTTCCCTATACCTAGTACTAAATGGCATAGTTCTCTCCAGGAAAAGACATTATTAGAAAATGACAGACTTGTAAATTAAAGCGTTACCAATTCAATCTACAATTATATTGCTAATTATGCACATGTGAGCTATTTAGTTAGGTTAACAAAGCAGCACATACAGATTACTTTCATGTAATACAGTGTTTCCCTCCCAGTGCAAAATGCTGTATTACATCGAGCACAGCAGGTGGCTGTAAAGAGCTTCAGTGTGTTTTACACTGGCTGCTCTCAGGCCTGTGTGTTCTCTGTGTGTGGTGTGTTGAGATGGTGGGATTGAGTGTGGCTGCTGCAGCTGGCAGCACTGTAGCACTCATCATGCAGGTATTACAGGTCCTGGGGGGAAAAAAGAGGACTTTTCTTTGCCTGGATCATCGAGCCCGGAGGGACAGCATGCTCAAGCAAAGGAGAAAGCTGATTGGCTACACATACTTAGTCTGTTTGTGCCTGTTTGGACCTCTTTTTTTCCCTCTTTTCCTTCCATTGAGGGATGAGATTTTCCTCTGAGCCTAATCTCTACAGTTGAGCACCATGGGGGTGGAGAATAAGCTTGGAATGTTTATAACACCTGGGGGCAATTACTTTCCCAAGTAATCTGCCGGTCATAATCTAACAAGGGCCTCGAGTTGGCACAGACTTGGCTTATTTAAGACTGAAAAGGTGCACAGCGACTGAGTCTTTTTGTAGGTCTAGGCTTTGGCCTGCTGTATGTAGACCCATATAGATTGTGAACTCAACTACCATGAGATGCAGTATGTATCTAGGCCATTAATTCAGGGGAGGGCGTATCAAACTGGTTTCAAATTCTTGGAAGATGCATACAGCTATGCATGATTCTTCTCATCCAGCCAGAGAGAAGGAATACATTTCTGTGACAGAGGAAACACTACACAGAGAGAGAGAGAGAGAGAGAGAGAGAGAGAGAGAGAGATAGATTTATTTTTGGTCAGTAAATGAATCCAGCTGCATTTCAACCTTGAACATGAAAAAGAACATTCTTGCCTATTTCGAGTCACACCTTTTCAAACAGGGCATTTCTTGTCAAAACCAAGTAAGTAATTCCTGACTTATTAAAGTTTCAGTTCTTAAAAGTCTCACAATTCCCCCCCTAGGAGGTACATTGTCACTCAGTGACACGCTTACGTTTGATGTTTGTTTCCCTGGAAGCAATCCTTTGACAACACAATATTTCCTTTCCCTTCTATTTAAAATCCAAACGCACTCCCGTTCTCTCCGGCATGTAGGAACTCATATGAGGCCTTTGCCACAGAAAAACATCAGTATTCTAATTTGGGCCTGTTTGTGTTCTTCCAGTGCAATCTCCTGCTGCCTCTGTTTTTCACTACGCTACACACTACGCTGACAGGTTGTTGATGGAATAATGGGGGTGTTGGTTATGCTACAACTAAGCCAATGGACACAACGCAGATTGATGGGACTGCGGTGTATATGACACACAACAAGCCTTATCCTCGGCTTTAGCCCATGAAGTCATTAACCAACGGCCTGGAATAATGCAGGGATATACTGCGGACAGATGATGATGTCTGGTTGCATGTGAAGCTTTTTGCGAATTAGCATATCACACATCCTGTAATTTGACGACAAAATGTAGTTGTAATGTGTATCGTAATGTGTTTGTTCAAACGGACTGTAACGGAGCCATAGATAACAGATATAATTATAGATAACTGTTGTTTGTTTTGAGAAGAACTGTTAATTATAATAAGCCTTCACAATGACTGCTAGAAAGACCCATGCATCATTGATAAAAGGTAGGAAAAACAATGTATAATTGCATAAATGATAAATTCAATTGCATAACTCTGCTCTCTGTGACTAATTATGCTGTTGCACAACAGTTGCATTGGACACTGTGTTAGAATGAAAAGGAACAAATGAGAAAGGTGTAGACCTTGCCAGCTAGTTATTGTAAGAGTCATTTCTCACAATGGGCACCTTTTGGACCCAGTGATATTTTCAGGCATTCATTTTCCATCCTTTTAACATATTGTTACAGAGTGCACACATTAATTTGCAGGGAAACATGCAACACCTAAATTATCAGGACTCTAAGCAAATTACACAAACCATAGCTTATATCTACACTTTTACCACCATGCACGCAGCTGTCTTGCAAAATAATTGCCCTTACTCTACCATGGTATGCTATAAAACAATATTTGTTTGGTAACATGCCCTTTTCCTGTATCAAAGTGCCTTTTTGGTGACCTTGTTGAGATGTGTTTTCATGAGTCTCATTATTGTAATAATACATACATATTACATTACTAATCTGTCTTTATTTTCCCACCCCATTTATCCAATGGTCACATCACATCGGTTGAGACTGTATGGTTGCCACGCTAACCAAATATATCACAGTAACAGGGTTAATGGAACAGCAACATTTAAATGTAGGCTACATAAATCTATTAATGCTCATTATTTTCTGTGCAAAATTATTACTGAATACAATTTTTTTATTTATTTTTTTATTTTAGCTAACCTTAGGCCTTTTCTTTTCAGCAGACAACTTGACTTGAAGCTCATAATAACACTGATGAGGACTCAATGACAATGGACAGCAGAATAGTGAGCCAACGGACACAATACTCTGAACACACTGAAACCAAAGCAGCTAAAAGGAATTCAGCGATCATTACATTTATTGCACTTTTTCTTCCAATGTCTTCCAAAAAAACAAGTGATTTTGAAACTTGACTAAAATAATCAAGTTTTTAATTAAAACTTCAGTTACAAATTCGTTACAATGGAGATTATGCACGTTGCTGATTTTGTACATGGCCAGAAATATATGAAGACATTGTTTTATATGAAATTAGAATAAATAGTCTACATGTCAAGACAATACCTATTATTTTAGGTTAATGAATTATCAAGCTTGGGGAGTAACAGATTACTGAGTAACGGTAATTAAGATATGTAATCAGATTACAGTTTAACTGAGTAAAAATTTGGATTATTTAGCAGTTTTTCTTTTAAAATACACTGACAGAGGACACATTTCTGATGCTAAAAATCTTTCCATTTTCCATTTTATTCCATTTCTATTTTGTTTCCAGAGGTTACAGAATACACAATTTGTTATTCTCCTGTTTTTATATTTGTTGTTAAAAGTACAGAAATAAATCAAGTTGTGTTATTTAATACTTGGATTAGGTTACTGACTGCATTATTGAAGAGATATTTAGTAACTATATCGGATTACATTTTTAAAGTAACCCTTTAAAGTAACACAACCAAACAATTACCTGTTAGATTAACGCTCTTGAGATTCACTACTTCCGGCTGCCATTATTCTTTGGCAAACAGGTTAAAAAAACCTGCTTCATTATTCATCCCAGGGAAAACGTTCTTGTTTCAGCTCAACGGGGGACCCTTTGAGGCACCTTTAAATGTTTTCCTAAAAACGGTAGGTGTTCTCAAACTTTCTTCAGGGGTTAAGTTTATTAGTTAGAAAGGGGAAGCAATAAGAAACAAACCAAACACCTGTTGCTAGGCAAATACAGGATGATGGCTTTGGCACAGACAGCTCCAGCACAAACTGGAGGCACAAAAGTTTGGAGTAGTTAGATGTGCAGTCTTCTGCAAGTTTCTTCAGTCCTGAGGTATATAATGGACTGGATTGTCAGATAAATGCCACACTTTTAGCCATGCACTGTGGAGAATGTAAAAAGACAACACTAATGCCTCCCAAAGCTACCGCACATAATGGACAATTTATATAATGAGACACTGAAGAAGGTGTGCTACATGATAAGCGGAATAGAAGCCCACTCAGATCATCCTGACCCTCTTTGGCAATATCTGTGAAGAGGTAAGTAATTCTTTTAAAATGATCTTGCATTGCTGTGCCGTACTGAACGTTAGCCTGGCAGTATGCTGTTTTTATTCTCCTGTTGTTTATTAAGTATACACTGTGTGTGTGTGTGTGTGTGTGTGTGTGGCTGTGGTCTGTTGATAAGCATTACAGTTGTGGTTATTGATTGTTGAGCGTGGTCACATTTTGGATTGTGTTCAGTTTCTCTGGGTTATGGATTGTTTTTTGAGGAATTAGTTTTAGTTGTTGCCAGTTTATCTGCCTTATGTTTGAGGTGTGTGTGCCTGCCATCACGTTGTTTTAGCCTAGAGTTTTATGCGTGATTTGCTTTTGTTTACCAGACTGAAATAAAATATGACAAAAATGTGTCATATTCAAAACTGCACTGCCATTACAAAAACACACTCCTCAATCTTAAAATCAGTGTAATGGCAGCTACAGTGATATGCAGCACACATATCACTAGTACTTTTAAAATGTATATGTTTTAACTGTCTGCCACTTAAGCACCTGTACTATCCTTAGGCGTAGTTATTACTTCCAAGTAAGCATCATTCTGTTAGCTGCCTCATCATGAGTGACACATGTTGGGGAAGGAGCTTGACCAGCTGCAGCAGATGTGACGACCCTCTGAGCAGGTTTCTCCATCCAAGAGCCTGGTGGCTGGAGTCAGGTCATCAGCAAGATTCAGTTCACCTGGTCTGGTGGTAAGACTATATAGGCTGGAGGCAATCAGCCAGTCTCTGTGAGCTGTGTTGTGACACAGAAAAGGGTGGGTCTAATAATGCACTTCCTGCCTGAAAGCAAAATGTTGCAAAGTAGATATAACCGTATTGCAGCCTAAAGGCTGACATGTCAGTCAGTGGCCTGGGTAGTTTCTTACACCTCTGTGTTTCAGTTGATATGCAGTATTTTAGGAGCTTATTCAGTCAAACCTGAATAAAAACAGTACCTCACCCCAGCATGCTGAGTAAACTGATTTAAGAGACAAATTTGCTGACTCAACAACTTTCCATTTGACTAAGTGAAAAAGACTACAGACAGAGCATGGCTCAGTAAACTCTGCAGACAGACACCAGATGGTGATACTGACATGGGATTCTTAATTTCTTACGTCGTCTTCTGGTACACTAAAGTTGCACGACTATGTTTCATTTATGACTGATGACTATAATTTCTTTACTAAATGTGGCAACATGAATATGTAGATCAGCGTATTTACAACTGATCACATTCACAGGGCATAGTAGGTGTGAAATAGTCTGTAATTATGTCTACAGTATAAACCAGCACGAATCTGGCATTCGCTGTACCCTCCATACCAAACACTCAATAGTTTATAGTGAACAGTTATTTAAGATTTTGAATATCATCATCATTTTGCATTGGTATTGACAGGTATGGCGTTGCATGACTGATTTTCACATCTGTCAAGGCTGAAGCTTTGCATTGTTGAATTTTTATCAAAGAGTTGTGTACATGTCATGGATGCTACTTGTTTTGTTCCATTGCTGGAATTTCTGGGCAAACTATGTAGTGCATGAACTTCACAAAGAAAATTCAGATGCTCCAATAAAACATCATAAAGTAAATATAGTAAGGGACAAAAACGGGGAATCACTTAGCTGGGTAGTTAGGGCGGGAATCTTGTGCTACTATGGTGGAAGGATGTCATTCTTCTTTTATTATAAAGTAGAAAAATAGCTGAGATTCTCCCACATCATCTTGAAAAAATTATTCTGTTTTTTTTTCACTGAAGACCTTAAGCTTGTTCGAGATGAGCCAGGTCTGTGCAGAATCAATCATTGGTGATCACCGCACAATGCATGCCAGTTAGATTTGTGTCCGACTTGCTCTGATCTCATGCACACGTGGGCAACGATAACCCGAATGTGTTCCTCAAACTATAGGTGGCCTACAAATGTATCTAATAGGATGTAAATAGTTCTGTGACTTGCTGTAGATTCTTTGAAGGCTGCTGGAAACTGTCCAACTTGAGTGCAGCCTTTTCTATCCGCCTCCTGTTGCTGCCGCCTCATATCATCCACTTTTTAGGCTCTTGTTGTTTGTTTTTTCAGCAGACATTTTGACACGTCCCTGTAGGAAAAGCAGGTGTAAATAATAAATTCAGTGATGGCTTAATATGGCTGTTTTGGTTTCAGGGTTCTGCTATTGTGCACGCTGTCACATTGTTGGCTTACTAGAACACTTGAATATAACAAAGCCATTGTTAATTGTTTTAATGACACCTGTGCTCATCCTGCTATGACGAGTTAAATGACTGCTGTGAAAAAAGCCTTTTGTAAAGTACAGCCATAGCTAACTATTAAGTTGGTTCCATTCATTTAAAGACATAGCCACACAGGTGTTTTCAATTACCCCAGATGTTGAGACCTCTAGTCAGGTGGAAAGTGGGTGAAGCTATGGTGGAAATTGCATCATATCACCACACTCTAGGGACTAATACTGTAACAACAATAACTGTAATTTATCTTTTTATCTTTTATCTTTATCTTATCTTTTTGTTACAGGTTCAGCAAACTCAACAGAAGAGTGAGGGAGATGTCAATCAATCACAGTCTGTACGTGCCCAGACAGAAGTATAGTGGGTGTGTAGCAGCGGGGGCAGGGAGATGTTAAATGCCATAAAACTAATCATTGATATCTTTGGTAGTATTGCAAAGTATCATGTTTAAACCTTTTAGAAAAGCCAATGGAACTACACTGTAGCAAGTGAAAATTGTGCTTACATGTATAGCTCTGTCTGTATTAAATGACACTTACATAGGTGCAAAGTAAAAGGTGTGGGCATAAATATAACAGAAATGGTCACTGATTGAGCAGAAAAACACCAACCAGCCGTAATAGACTTTTCAAGTCAAAGAGTAAATGGAAAGCAACACAGAGCCCAGACAAAATAAATTACATTACGGTAATGGTTGTGTATATGTGTATGTGAATGCAGCGTAATATTCAAGACAGAAACCGAAGAATATAATAAAAAGTTTAAAGGCTGTTAAAATAAAATAAAAAGACTCTGATATGGTGAACTGTGAAGACAGATTGTTTCACAAAAGGGGGGCTCCATGGGAGACATGCTTAGCATCAGTTTTTGTTAATCTTGGAATTACAAATGGATCAATAATATAGGACCTTAGACTAGAGCACATGCAGGCTTGTAGGGGTGCTGCATATCATTTATACGCCTAGGCCTGGCCATGCTGTGATTTATATGTTAGGAGTATTTGCATTCTGTGCAATATTTAATTGGAAGCTGGTGTAGAGTCCACAGGATTCGGTTAATTTAATCAATTTGACCGTTTCTAGTCAGAGTCTGTCAGCCATGTTTTAACAAAATTGCACACTTTTGATGATTCACTGACACCACCGAATGTGGCAATAAAATCTAAATGAAGTTTAGAGTTGTCCCTGCGGTTGCTGCAGAAATCATTTTTTCCAATTATATTTAACATGTGCAGTGAAGGATCAGGTCAGCATTCACCATGACAATGCAGACATGACGTTTCAGTGCTTCAAAAAGATAAGAAAAACCAGAATGTTATTCTAACCTGCATTAAAAAATATCAGATTAAGTAATATGAATCTGTATTGAATTGTGACACCCTGGGATTTTCTTTCATATCTTTTCGTATGTCTTTATAGTATAGCCTCCATAAATATTGACAGCTAGTAATAAGTTTCAGAGCAGGGCTTTAAGTACATTTTAGAATAACTAGACTGTTTGCTTGTAGATAGAGCAAATATTTTACAGGTGTTATTGGTTTCCTGTGCCTCCAAATCAAAGCAACAGGGTTCAGCACAGACTTGGCCAATGCTGCATAATGATTTGTTTAAACTCTGCTCCCAATTAGTGGGAATTTTGGGTCCATTTCTGGCAATGAGGTTAAATAATTATAGTGACCTTTGAGTGGATAAACTAACTACAATGAATATTGAGCATATGGAGAAGAACACGATATCAAATGTTGTTACCGACATGCAGAACGAGGACATGGTTAATTGAAAAGAACAAATTAGGGCATAAAACTGAACTGGAGTAGTGCAGGTTTTTTGTTCAGGGAAATTGAATAAAATACTCCTAAAATAGTTAATAGGATTAACATGTACACCATAATAAGGAAATGGCACTTTGTTATTTAATACCAGTTTCCCATATTAGATTGTGCTCTGTTTTCCACAGAATTTGAAAGAAAATGAATTTATTTGTGAGGGCAGTGACTGCAATGCTGCAATTTGTGGTTGCTGGGCATAAAAAATAATTGGGAATTGCACATTAGGCAATGCCAAAAAGGGTCAAAATGGACAGTGGCTATTCAGATTAAGTGTGGCAAAGCAAAGAAAGGCTGATCTGATCACATTATGTCTCATACTGCATGTCTCTGCCACACTGCGAGTCCAATCCAGCTGCCAGTTTCTTGCTAACAAATGCTTTTGGCACAAAGGTTGTTCTATTGTATTTTACCTGTTAAATGAACAAAGTAGATAATTGTGCAGTTATGTAGACTATTATGGATTTGACTAGGTCACAGCTGAGCTCGTTATCTTTGTTAAGAAAATAAATCCTGTTGCAGAGTTATGGGTTTTTTTTTTTTTTACAATAGTATAAACAGCCTATTTGTCAAAGTGATCAATCTTACCAGAAGGAAATATTTTCTATAGATTTTTATAGATTATTTAGCACCAGGCGACACCACATTGTGCCTTATGTTTCTGTGCTTAATATTTTATGTTGTGAGACTGGTTAGAGGCTATTTTTCAAACATATTAATGTCAACTACTATCTCTTTCACATTAGTCAGACTATCATCGGGCTCATGAGCAAACCAAAAGCTACCCTATAGCCGTTAAACACTACATCTAGACCCTACAAGATCACTTAAAGGATAACACTATCTACCTAAAAATTCAGGTTGATATATACCAACATTATCAGCTATACGCCGGAATCCGGATATTACCTCTGTGTGAGAAATTTTAGCATGTGGAGTTTCCATCAGCTGTTTGTAGGATGTGTTTGGTTGCATTTGATTTGATCTTTTATTGAACAATGGTGAAGTTGAGCCCCACAGTGCACCTATGCTGTAGCCTGTAGTGTTTGCCATTCTGTGTGTGTTGAAATAAAGGGAATACATTTTTGTATTAATAACTCACCCCCTGCTGTCTGGCTTGCCAGTCTAAGAGGTTTCACTGTTCAAAGAGAACTGAGCTTTCATTTAACAACTGCAAATTGTTCCAAGAAACTACTCACAGAGGTAGTAGTATCCAAGTCTGAGTCCTTAGTTCAGTGTACTTATGTATTTGATTGCAATAATGCTAAATAAACTAGAGACTGACTGATACAGAATTTTTGAGACAGATACCAACTTTAGAGGGGATAAATTAAGAGATTACTGATATACTGGTGTGGATTTTTGTGCTTTTTCTATGTGCAATGATTTCACTAAAGGTTACTTCAGAAGGCTGCTTTCTTAAACAAATAACTTTATTCAAGTTTAACTTCATTTTAAATTCTTGTATTCATTATTTAACTTGTTAAAGAATATTTAACCTCAAATATTGTTAAGTTTTAACATGTAAATTGTCAACCAGTTGCATTTGACATTGCTGAGAGCTGCTTTTTCTCTCTTTTACTATGTGTTGCTTGCCAGGGTATTGTAAATGACAGTGCACTGCAGGATAAACTTTGAAGTATGAAGTTTATTTATTTAAAAGGGACAATGCACATTAATTAACAAAAGGACTTAAGTCCACTAGGTAAATGTGCTAGATTTAGCCATATATGCAAGTTTTCAATTGCAGTCCCTGGCAGGTCGATGGTATATCAGAAACATACAAAAGGATGTAAGCACAAACAAAATCACGTAAGGACAGAAACTCACTAAAGCGCAGAGTACATAAACAGACAAAATCACATAGGCACAGATAAAAGCACCAAAGGACAAACAATAGTAACAATATGGCCATATTAATGTCTCCCATGTGTCATAACTATAGGACAAAAGACATCACAGGGAAAAATACAAAGGCACATGAACACAGACAACAATAACAGAAGCACTATTCTCGATTATGAAAGCATGTTTGATTGTCTAGTAACCTCTGTTTTATAGATTTTGAGAGATGTAATGTTCCTTAGTTCTGTGGGTAAAGTGTTCCAGGTATGTGCTGCTCAATAGGAGAAGGCTGACTGCCCAGAGGTACTTTTTCTATATGGTATTTTACAGTCCCCTCTGGTAGTAGCTCTGGTAGATGAGTTTTGATTTAGTTTCATGAATTCCTTGAGTGGAGCAGACCATGGAGAATGTGATACACAAGTGAAGTATGTGCAACATTTTATCATGTTTTCCCAGTTTAAAAAAAAAAAAAAAAAAATACTTTGCAGTGAAACCAATATATTACCCAAAGCATTTTGTTCCCCCAACTGGCTCAGTTATTAGCCAGAAGTCCAGTTAAGTTGTAGCTCACTTTGACCGGTCACAATGTAGCTGAAGGGTAGCCAGTGACTGACTGTCCCACGTCGTATTATCGAAGGAACAAGTCCACTTAGTGTCTAATGATGTGTCCCTGTAAGATATGCAAGTAAAATGGAGAACTAGGTTTATTTTATTAACACGGGTTGCTTTGTTACATTACAAGCACTATGCAGCCGCATGGAGTGCGAGAATTTATTAGTTTTGCATGTTGAATTGCCTTTCTAATAAAAGCAACACAACTGCGTCCAGGGATTTTTTCCTTACGGCAATCAGCTGTACCCAAATGTAGAACAGCATGCTTGGCAGTTTTCATGTTGGGGGGAAACGAAGTAAGAAATATATCAAATGTACTAAAATATAATGAACACTTGAGTAATGAAAGTGAGTTAATTTTAAATCACACTTGTGAGAAACAGAATAAGGAAGGTGTTCTCCTGAGAGAAAATGTACCCATATTCTACATATTAAAATCCATATGAAAGATATGATTTTCAAAACAAGCCAGAGAATTGGAAATTCATTTGCATGTTCTATCTTACCATGAAGACCCCATCCTGAAAGTCCAAATCACGCACTGCTGCACACAGTATGTTGGGCATTCTGCCCCTGAGCCAGGAATGAAAGCAAAGTCAGCACATTGTGTGTCTCGCTAATATCTACAAACAACTGCCAAGAGATGATGTGCTGAACCTGTTTTTCCCATGTTTGACAAGTAGGCCAAAAGACCTACATTTGTGTTGTGGAATATCAAATTAATGCTACAAGTAAGTACAAAAATGCTAGTTGTCATTACTGAGACTAATGAGAATGACAACAAAGGAATAAGTGTGTAAGTTAGAGAGATACAGTTGTGCATTGTGTTGCTGTGAGTGTTGAGGGAGACTGCAGGTAAACTTTGTATATAAATGAGACGTAGATATGTCTGACAGAAAATAAGAAAGAAAAGAGAGTGAAGAGTTTTTCCACTAATGTACTGCATTTCAGTGGAACACGGTTCATTGCATTGAATATCAATAGAGCATTTGTTTGAAGATCATTTATTTTATGTGATATTTTCATACATTTATCATACTGTGATGTGACATCAAAAAGATACTTTTATTATTATTGTGATATTGATTTCAGTTGCGTTACCCAGTCCTACTCAGCTTTTTCAGCACCTTCCTCAATCTTCCAGTTAATTGGACTTTTTTGTGTGTGTGTGTCTGTGTGCGTGCGTGCGTGCGTGCGTGCGTGCGTGCGTGTGTGTGTGTGTGTGTGTGTGTGTGTGTGTGTGAGATGGAGAGAGGGAGGTCTTTGTTCACTTTGGTTTATCAAAGCTGAAAGCCAGTTGTTGGTTGAATCAAACAAGTCATGTGGAATTATGTAGGATATTGAGGCCTTAGTTTATTCTTTGATCTCGATTCATGAGACAAGAGTGACAGAAATGTGGTTGCTTATTGCCAAAAGAGTAGCAGATTCACCTTACTTGGACAGAGAGTGATGAGATTCTATAATTCAGAGCTGAAATGCATTGGAAATGTATATAATCTTTGTGTTTCTGTTTTTTGCATCTACAAAACTGCATTTTTAAGCAATACAGGGCTTACTAAATGTGTGTGTGTGTGTGTGTGTTTGTTTCAGTGATAGCATAACTTGTCTGAGCTCCCGCTGAGCCTCATAGTTTTCTACCAGGCAGAATTATTTTGTTTTTGTCTTTTCAGAAACTAAAACGTTATGCTTCAAGATCCCCTCCAGACATGTTAAAACATATAAATAGTCTCCCTGGAACAATAATGTGTGTCTGATTTTCGGTTTTTTTCTGCAAAAAAGGATAATTTACACTTTAAAATTCTTAAAAAGGCATCTACTTCTTTCTAAAGTTTTCTTGTTGAACACAAGATGTCTCCTATTTCATTGTTCAGACCATGCAGTGTACGTGTAGTAGTGGCTTCAAGTGTCTACATCACACCAGGTTTGACCAAACTCTGCACATATACATCATCCTGCACAGTGAAGGTCAAACATCCAGTTGTAGGAACAAGAAGAAAATCATAGTTATGAGTGGATGGGGGCTTTAAAGAGACTGCGTTAGACTGTTACAGGTGTACCTATTATAAAGTAATTTCTGAGTGTAAATTCTCAGGTAGCGTGCAACTATTTTCACATACCTCAGATTTCCTGGATTCAGTGTTAGTATAAAATAGCTTTGTACATCAAGGACCATTGTGTAGGATTTAGTGGCATCTAGCTCTGAGATTGCAGATTGCAACCAATTGAAAGTAGTAGTAGTAGTGTTTGGTTTGTTCGGCTCCCTCTGTAGATAAAAAACGTCTCATTCTAACGTAACGAAAACTTAAAATCATTCTTATTTGCAGGCAATTTTACACAAATGAAAACATACATACATATGAAAATTATATTAAATTTCTGCCAATAGATCCTCCAACATGTCTTTGTTACACTGGACCTTTAATGTATATGTAGGGGATTATACCAACTGACTCTGTGTGTGAGTTAACACTAGATGCTAATTCTGTTTCTGAGCTCCAAACTACAGATAATTACGGGGGCAGGGTGTTTTCAGATAAACGGTAACAGTTAATGGGATAGTGGCAGAGTGACTCAATATTTAGCTGCTTCAGGGCAGGTTTGGTGCTTATCTCTGACCTCTTTTGTGTGGAATTTGCATGTTGTAGTGTCCCAACAACACTGTTATCTGGTGGATTGGATTAGAAGTGCTCTGTAGACATAAATGTTTGAATGATTATCTGTTGTGTTTCAGCTACATGGTGGACTTTGTGTCTCGTAGAGCGTCTACCTTTTATCCAACATACACTAAGTTTTAGTGAGGAGGAAACAATTAAGCTGGAAGGGAGAATGAATGTTGAATGACACTTGAGGCTTGATTAGAGTTTGTGCTCATTTACTGCATACTTTTGCTTTTTCACAACAGCCTAGACTTTTACTCTATATATTTAAACATTATTCACACCTTTCCTTAAATTGAATGTTGACTTGAATGTTTTATGATTGACAGGAAGTGGGTCCCAACATAATTTGAAGTAATAAGATGTAAGGTAATACATTACATTAAACATTTACTTATTAAAAATATAAATAAATAAAGAGAGAGAGCGCTAAAGAATAGGACATTTTTTCAAGAACCAATTCGAAGCACAAAAGGAAATTCCTAATGCTATACGGAACTAAAAGTAAATGTCATATTTCAAATAAAGTGTGGTGTCGGAATAACCCAGCTAGCCTTCCTGTGATGCCAATTTGAAGAGTTACAAACTGATTACATCTACTGGAAAACTTTGTGAGACATGAACCCAACACTCAAGATTAAATTTTAACGCAGCGGTTTCATTTCTGTATCTGCAAGCTTTTGATTTACATCTGCCTTTGAAATCCATCCAACATTTATTTTTTTTTGTCATTCAGGACAAGAAGATATATGAAGCTGCTGTGTTAAGATGCTTTGCTGGATTGTGTTATGGGTGAAATACAAGAAGACAAGACCAAAATGCACATTTCTAGACAAAAACTGGATTACTCCATACAATTCCCTGTGGACAGCTGCTGTTGTGTTATAATGTCGTTGGAGTAAATTAAAGTTACAAGTAACCAGCAATTTTTGAATTAGACACTAATCTAACACCTCACTCTGTTGTGACCAACCGGAAACATTATGCTTTATTGGTCAACGGTTTCCAGTGATGATGGTATGTAACTGTTACGCAGTACATCATTGTGTAGGCTGTTGGCCAGGAGGCAGTGACAGTCTCATTAAAATGGAGCTTTAATTAATGATCTTGTCTGTTTATTACAAGTATCCAACCCCTGCATATTCACACATTGTCAACATGACAATACCCCTAATGGCTATCTTTGGTTATGATCTAGAAATCAAGACAGTGTTTAATTCGTCAGGAAGGGTAAGTTAAACTTAGAAGCTGTCGCAGAGTCCAGTTCTCCCTACAGAAATACTGACAGAGTGCCTGAGGGTCTGGTCACTTTCATTATAATAGACAGCAGAGAAGATTTGGTTTCTGCTGCAGTCACCAGGCAGCTGCAATCAGGAGCGCGGCTCTCTCACGCTCTTGCCCAGTAATTAGAAACAGGGAGGATGGAGGGAAGCGCTTGCATTTAACCTTCACATCCCCTTGTTTTATTAGAAGTGAATTTCCACATCCTATTCTGGTAATCCTCCCGCACAACTTATGTCTTGCTCTATGCAATTTCCCTGATGTGGTCAAGGTCCTCCTCATAAACAGTAAAATGCGTTTGCTATTATAGTTTATTTGTTTTTTAATTCTCTAATATTACAGTTTTGGATTAGTGCACTGTTTGAAATAAGTCCACTTATGCTTATCAAAAAGACTTTGCAATTGGAGTTCAGGATAATGAATTGCGAGGTATTTGCTCCTTATCCACACCACAGCTAATTTTGTATGCCAACTGGGACGCTTGGCTTGCTGCCCTTCTCTGCGTGCACCGAGGGAATCCCAAATTTCTGTCGTAAAAGCACAGGAAGCTGTGACCTCTTTTGAAAGACTATGAATCATCCTGTTATCTCCATCTCTTCAGCAGCAGGGACTCTCATTCCAACGTATCACTGTCGAGTCAGGGCTTGGTAAATGAAGTGGGGAGTCAGTAGTAATGACATTGCAATGGCATTCTCAGTCAGATATGCAAACAATATTATGCACCAAACTCAAGAGAAAGTTGATGCAGGAAGCAGTGTAAGTCATACAAAAGGTAGGATGATAGAAAGATCTGTTCAGTAACACTCTTTTCAACAGTGCAGTCCCAGGCTGGGGTAATGAAGCGCAGACAGTCATTAGCATGCCCTATGTGTGTCTAGTCAAATTACCTCTTGGGCTTGCCGCTGTGACTCAAAAACAACCAGCCCTTCAAGTCAGCTGATTAAATACAGCAAATCCCTGCTTTGGCTGATTTTCTCTTAATTGGTGGTGAAACCTCAAGCTAACACTTACAATATCACTTTCTGGATTCCCATCTAATATGCACTGTATTTAACCTCACCAGGGATCTTGTGTATCTAGAAACTCTTAGGCTTCAATGGAAATGTATTTTGAAAGACAGTTGCAACTATAGAAGGTCAACTGTTTTCAGGGCAACAGCTCACTTACATTTATTTGAGTTAGCACATCCTCACTGCGGCCCCATGCAGGGATTTGACAGTTTCATTTTGATCGGTTTTATTCTTTGTGGCATGCACATTATGTCTGTATCTGTCCCCCACATTCTTCTGGATAGAATATGATTTAGAACACTGCATGTCTCAGAATTAGCAAACAGTTTCTGGCATAATGAGTTATTTTAGGCGTATGAGTTTGCTATAACATTTGCTCTTTTTTTTTAGCATTTCATTATAACATTAAGACTGTTGTCCAATTATTCAGGTGAATGAGGCTTCACAAACACTGAGGACATGTGACTGATAAAAGGAGGAATTTGTGCTCCCCATTCTGATCTGTGTGCAGGAACAATGCGTTTCAAAGGTCACTTCCCTACCTCAGACAGACATAATGGATATGCCACTTATGTGTATGTTTTTCATGGCTAGCATCTGAATTTATACAAGTGTCACACCACATAAGTGCCTTTAAGTAAGGCACTGTAACTATTTATATTTGATAGTTTTAGTGTGGAATAGTTGCAGTGATGATGGGGGAGGTAGCTAAATTGCAACTTTACTACCAGAAGAAAATGAATAGTGGTTTGCAATTATTTATTTATTTTTGCTTTACAAAAGCACAGAATTAGACAACAGCATCGTAGCACAAATTCATTGTCAGAAATGTGTCACCAGCAAGCCATTTGCAGGTGTAAATGATTGTGTTCATACATGCGCCCAAGGGAAGGACACCGTAAATCACAGGCAGTGTTCACATGTGGCATAATGCCAAATTGAATTCTTCAGCAAAAAATAGGTTTAAGCTGGCCCTCTGCCAAAACACTAAGTAAATCTTGCTTGTGCCAAATTACAGTGTTATCCAAGCTGGATTTGATATGGCTTATGCTGTGTAAAGATGGCTAATAATGGCTGTTATAGATGAATTAGAAGATTCTGGATTAAGAGGGTGTTGAGTAATGTACTGTAAAATCTACAATATCACTTGTGCGCTAGTCTTGTTTTTCCCCCCTGCTGAATATCGGTTAGGTTAGATTTTCGACTGTTAATGACTGTGACATTTCTAAATGTCTTGTAAAATAGGGCACATTGCCTGTCTTTGAAAAGGGAGATGGGACACCTGGTGGTCCAGAGCTGGCCAGGGGCCCAAGAGATGGAGAAAAGGCTAACCTTTTAAAATGAAATGAGATTAGGTCATTCATCCTTGTCTCAGCATTTCCATTGTACTGTGTTGTGGAGAGAAGAGATGAAATCGCAGCAATCTGAGGTCCTCTCACACAAAACCTAAACTCTAAAGTTAGATTTCCTGCTGCCCATCTACAACATATAGCATACACATGAACACATACAGTGTAGCAGAATATTTTAAAGTCTTGCATTACAGTTTCCCACGGCATGGTGCTCTGTCCTGGCATGAATTTGGTCCAGCCATCGCCAGTGCAAGGTCAGTCCTTATCTGAGTTAACATATTGATTCTGTGAAGTCATAGACAAATATCTCAAAGGCATTTCAGACTTCCCTTTAAGTCCTCTGTCAGATTAGAGTTATTTACAGTATGTGTCATGCATATATTTAATATTGTTATCTTGCTGTCTGGGAGTATGAGTGAGTGTGAGTATAGTTCAGATTGCTCAGAATATGTGGATCATTTTTTGAAGTGATAATTAATTCTCCATAAGGCTCAATAATCTAGCCTTCTACTTAGTGCAGAACCACCAGAACTTTTTTTTTTGTTCCCTTTGACTTAATATTCATGTTTCTTTACTTTGATCAGCTTGTTGTCAGTGGGAAATAACTCATGATGGGGTGCTGCTAATCCCTCAGAATCTGTGTTTACAGTGATTAGTATTCTCTGGAAGTGAATATTCATTGTATTTAAATTCATAACTACACTAGGCCCAAATAAAGCACCTGGCGCCAGAACAGAACTAGACTACAAATTTATGATATTTTCATTTTTCAGCTCTAGCTTGAATTTAATTCCTGCATGTGTCACTTGGAGAGTGCCGGAATAATTATCACCTGACTAAATATCCGCTCTCTGAAGTCAGCGGCGCTTATTCTGTGTGAGACTTTAAATATTACCTGAACAATAATGTCAGCATGTAACACAGATACTTCTGATCCTTTTTTGTGGAATTTTGAAATAATTTTCTTCACATCAGCGTACTTGTTGCTCATTATGGATTGCAGATTAGGTAGAAAGGTTGCGGATTCTATATTATCAGTTGTTATTAGACTGAATTGCCATGTCGTTTCACATCATTGTTACTTACTAATTACCTTTTGACTCTGCAAAATAATTGGAGAAGTCGGCAGTAATTCAGAGTTCTGTAACCAGGGTAGATTGTTGTGTAAGAATAAACCAAATACAGCAAGTATAATTAGAGGTGCAACAGGAAAATAAACTGCAACTATTTTGATAATTGACTAATAGTTGAAGTAATATTTCATACAGAAATGGCAGAAAATGCAGTTTTCAGCCTCTCAAGTCTGGAGATTTACTGCATTTCTCTCTTTTATATCATATTAAACTGAATATCTTTGGGCTTTGGACTGACAAAACAAGACATTTAAAAAACAATTTTTGAATGAATCTAGAAAACAATCTGCCAATTAATCAACAATGAAAATATTGTTTAATGCTGGTTGCAGCCCTAATATACATAACTTAAGTGATAAACTAAATTAAAATAAAGGAATATTGCATCGAAAGTATATTTTGTAAATACTGAAAGAGTTAATAATAGTCAAGATGCAAATGCAAAACCTAAAGAGGAAAATTGTGTTCCCAAACTTTGGGAGAACCAAAACAGCTGCAGGGAGTCGGAGCCCTGGTCTACAGCGGTGAGTCAGAGGCATCAGAGCCTCCAGCCTCGGACCTCATGTCATTCCCATTTAATATTTTCATTAAAGTCATTACACACAGAAACCTTTATAAAATTTGTGTCATTGTTGTAGCAAATTTAACTCGCTCCCCCCAGGAAATTAACTGGGTGATGTTAACCTTTGGTGTGATAAAGATAAATCCCCAACTCGGGAGATACTTCTTTTCATGAGGACCCAACCATCCTGAAATAGAATAAACCGATTTATCATGCTTCAGTTGTGCTTAAATAGTAAAACAATATTGCAGTTAGGGCTCTGTTGCGCACATCCTCTACCTCCTTCTCTGTACTCTCTATCTTTCGCATCACAACCTACTGCTAATGCCCACGGCATGTCCTCAGCTCTGTAATATGATCTCTATAATCACCTCTTTGCTCAGTTTAAGGATGCTATAATCACAGTAGTTTAGGTCTCAATCTCCTGTGTTTGATTTTACTTGGCAGAGGAATTAATTTTTTTAACTTAATGTTTGTGTGTTGCTCTGAAATAAAGTTCAGCCAACATTATTCAGAAACTTTTAATATTTAGTAATTGGGTTCCTTATGTAAAAGTTTTTTTTTTGTTTTTTTTTAATAAGAGAACTAATTATACTGATTTTAGCTTTTCACAGGCTGGCATCACACAGAAACCAATTTTTTACCCCAACAACCAGGCAGAATCAAAGGACTCTAAAAGGGAAGTAAAGTATACCTGTGGGAGCCACACTCAAGGCTTTTTATAGTTAAAAAGCCAAAAATCACCCATGTCAAGTATCTTGTAACATAAGCAGCTTGTTGACTAACATGCTGCTAGTCCACATGCTGTGCTCCTTCGCTTTGATGCCAATCACTTCAAAACAGGAGGTAGGATGACCACATAATCTAACCTACAGGTAGCACTTTTGGTGCCCTAGTCCAATGTTTGGTCCCTTTTGTGTAAAGTCACAACAAAGTAATTACAGCATGGCCAAAGAACAACGAAGCAATGTTTGACTCTGCTTTAATAGGCTGCAAGTGAATTCATGATAAAGAATGGCCTTTGGCTCTTGCATTAATAAAAGATATTTTTTGAATTATACTGCACCATAATCACTTAGTGTCTTTGTGCCTCTGCTTTTGAATGTTTTGCAAAAACAACTATTATCAATTATTCTACTTAAATACAGGAGGTTCAATACTCTGCATGTCAACACCAGAGTTTTTTGCCTGAAACACACAAATTCATTTCACTGTAATTGCTGTTGAATTATTAGCAGTGTAGACATTAGCAAAAAAAAATTATGAATAGCCATTAACGATCCACACAGTCTAAATCCTATGTGGAAAGCCAGCTGACAGGGTGATTTAGATAAATGTATCCACGCATTAGGAATTCTGCTTTTAATTGTGCATTGAGCTCTAAAGGATGCAATGTGTCAGATGGAGTTAATTGAATAATTAACTATATTATAAACAGCATGTTAAAATACAGGTAGGCTATAAAATATAATTGTAGATGTTGTGATGTTTCTAATCTATAATAATAATTGTTTATTCCTTTACCAAACACACACTGCATTATTTAAAACCCATTCCTGCACCTACCATGTTGATCAATTGAAATTAAGGTTGAGCAGGCTATGCCGATTTTTACGTGCGTATGTGGTAAAAACCAGTGTAACCCGGACTGTAAAATAAACGTATCCTGTCATGTTTCTCATTACTACATCACCCTTTAAAACCTGCTATGGATACAAAACCAAAGGAAGAATGATAGCTTTTGGTAGCAGCATCTGCAGAACCTGATAAGCTTAGTCTAGGTGGTTTTAGTGACTCAAGACCCTTGACTATCTCCATAAGCCCTGTTGCAGTGGCCGGCTCCTAGATGTAGGTCTGGATAAGCTCTGGCCCGCACATCATTTACAGCTTTCAGGAAAGGATACCAACAGGATAAAGAAAGAAAATCAGTTATGATACATGTTCTATGGGTCACCACACCTTAACAGAGAGTTCACAGACCTCCCCCTTCGTTCAGCTGCTTGGTGTCTTGCTTTAAAAATGTGGCATGCAGCCGGAGTGCCTCGCCTCTGCAGCTGCAACATGCCCTCTGGCAGGTGAGATGATAGTACAGTGTAAGACAGGATTTTCAGAGACCTCAAATGCTAGTTTGTTGACAACATGACACGGGGTTGTGTAAGGGGAGTCTAGCAGAGACAGCATTGGGCTCAAATATGAATAACCAGCTGCTGTTTGAAATCTCAAGTAGGAAAACAAAATTTGTTCATTTTAGCTAGCATCTTTTTCATTCTGGTCTCTCAATTCTTCTCTCAATTACAACACCTCTTAGAAATTACATTCATATATTAGATTAAAACACTTTCCTTGTTTTGCTCAGTGGCAATACATTTTTCCAGGAAGTGCTTCGTTCTTGTACTGCACAGTTGTTGGAGGGTGTAGATTTAGGCAACAACACAATAGCTATATACATATATTGGCAATGGACACTTTATCAATAGCAATAAGAAAATTGTTCAGCAGAATATCGATAGTTACATTTAAACACATAAATGCCATAAAACTCTTGATAATGGAGTGTGCTATGAGTGAATCACCATAGCTTCTTCCCCTTTGTAGTACGCAGCACGTCGTTACTCATGTGTACTGATCATCTGTTACATGTAAAGAACAAGCGGCAACCTCCATGGCTGGCAAATGAAGCCAACATGGAAGTAACAACAATTGCAGTTCGAGCCAGCAGAATCAGGAATGCCAAGAGGGCAATGGCTACGACCGCGTAAGACATGCAACAAAGGTCGCTGACTGGAATCCAACCAGTGGAGCGTTGCAACCACTCAGCTACCAAGGCGCTCCAAAGTGTATACATTTAACAAAGGAGACCTGGGTTACGTGGTTAGGTTGAGGCTGCTGAAACATGGGAAGGGTTAGGGAAAGATCATGGCTCGGTTAAGGTTATGGTTTGGTTACATATAGAAAAAGTAAACACATCCTGTCTAGTGTTTCTGTTCACCCCATGAAATATGTACCATTGTTAAATGGCTTCTTAAAATCCAGAAGAATCCAATTAAATAACCTCCCCCTTTTGAATCGATCTAGAAGCTAAAACTGGCACAGGTAATGTTGATCATCATGCCATGTCCTCATAAAAACAATCAAAATAAACCTAAAATTAAACTTTGTATGCAGCTTTAATTACAAGAATCCATAATTTATCAAGATGAACCAGAGGCAAAAAATTCTTGTGTATGAGACGAATTCTTATTTTACTGTGGCCTGCAGGATACACCTGACATTTGAAAAGGTTGAGCTGTAGATGACACCTCTGAACGAGTTAAGAGAAAGACCTGAAAGTCAAATACAGGCTTTTCTTCACACTTTAAATGTGAAAAACAGATAATTCATGCTTTCATTTTTTCCCATCATGCCACACAGCTTAAAGTAAGTTTTATCTTGTATCTTCATTGAGACATTGTTTGTTGGTGTGTGATGGAAAAGTTTTTGGCATCAGTGGAAAACAACAGAGTAGCTCTGCCTTTTATTGCAGCTATCTGTTTACTGTTCATATTGCTGATACAAATTAGATTTTTCCTTTTATATAGGCACATTGGGTTTTTTATTTTTTTAAATCAAGGACTTTTTGATAGAGGTGCTCCATTTAGTGTTGGCAAAGAGCTGAATAACAATGCTATTACCTGCCTTAAATGGCCACATTTACAGAGATCAAAAAGTGCACGCTTTTTATTGTGTGCACAGGGTGTAATTTCTCCAACAGAGTGCTGAACAATGGCTGTGTGCGAGTGTGTTCGTGTGCAGAGGCGTGGGTGTGTGCATATGTGTGCTAATGGGAAGCTAAATCATGTCTTCATCACTGCCCTGTGAATTACCTCAGCTCATGGTAGTTTTGGAGCCGCTTTTCTGCTGTCCACTGAGACTCTTTGGCTGCACATTGTCTTGTGCAATCTCTGCTTTCTATAAGCTATCCTATTCAATAGCAGATACATATTTGGCACATTTGTTTGTTTGTTTTTCTTTTTGGAGGTGTGCTTTGTTGACCAGACTACTTGAGCATCTGCTCTAAAGAAGAACAGAGCCTGAATGTAAAATATTTAACAGATGTTATTAGTGTTTCATCACAAAGGCATGAATGAATATTCATCTGCATATTTTTACAGTTATTAATAAATCATAGCAGCAGTCACCATAAGCATTACTTTCAGTAATTAGGCTAATGTTGAACATCCTTTTTCTGCGTATTTTGCCTTGTTTTGTTAACGCGAAAGTGGACTTAATGATCCCTCTATGAATATCTATTTTGTCATAGATGACCATTTAATTTGATGTTTGGTTGCATAAAAAAAACATATTAAAAGTGCAAGAACATTACTGTTCATCTTTCAGTGTTACTTTTGTACAACCAGAAAAAAGAATACAAGCATGCAAGGTTATCAACAAAACCGGGTGAATCCACTGCAACACACAACTGTAGTGAATTGTCAGGTTTGTGTTACCTGGTCTCATGGAAACGAGGTCCTTGCTGCTTTTTATTGTACCTTATGTCCTGTCTTCGGGGAATCAGGTTTGTCATGGTGAAGCTGTAATGAGCTCTTGTTAAAATGACACAGCAACGCTGCTAGAGTCAGAGCAGAATTTCACTTCTCTCACCGGGAAAACAGGCCTAAAATTAACTTCTGCATCATGTATGCATTAGGCTTATCAAGCTGACATGACCTCAGTTGCACATGGTTGCATATACAGTAGATGTAAGATATAGAACAGTGGCTCCCAACGTGGTGGTCACAAGATGAATCTGAGGAGTGATGAGCTGATTAACATTATAAGACAGCAGGAAAAAACTGTGTTACAAAATGTGTATTTTTTCAGACTCTTCTCTTATTTTTGCTTTTTCCTTGTGAAATTCTGTTTTACCTCCTCTGGGCTCCAATTATATTTAACTCAACCGTAGAAGTCAAATTCAGTCTTCAAATGCTGCAACTGAAAAGCTCTAGACACATGCTGTGACCACAAGGAAGCTTCATTTTAAGGGTTCACAAACCAAAAAGGTTGGGAGCCACTGGCACAGAATATAGGACATACAGTAGCTATTACTGTAAACACTGCATTTTAATTGCAAACCTTTGTCAAATGTTACCAAATGTCTTCTGAGTCTTGTATTGTGCCCTACCACAATGATTAACAAAGTGCGAACATCCCATTATTGTTAAAAAGGAATATTAGTTTGCAGTAAAAAGTAAATAAGAGTGGTACTAACTGTTAAATGTGTGTCACTTCAATTGTTTGGAGTGGGCATGCTCTTAACTACTTAGTAAAAGCTGTTTGTAGTAAAATAATGAATAGACAGGGATAATGAAACACAAATTGTTTGATGTTTTATAAGGTATACCCAGTTATGCAGAATCCATTATAGAGAGATGTTACTCACAAAAGAAAACGTCAAGACAAAAATTAATTTAAAAATGTTTTTCCCTTTGGTGATTTGTAATGCATTAGGTGTTGACATAAACTGATATTTAATGCCACCTTGTCCATATAGTTACATCTGTGGATAGAAAGTGATGCAATCATTCACACAGCTCAGCAACACCTGAAAATGATAACCACCGCTCAGCCTGTGTTTTCTAGTTCTGAAGAGGAAAATAACACGTCACACTGCATTTTTGTGTTAATACAATCGGGTCTGATCAGGACAGATTGGAACTCAATTTTGCCATGCTTGATAAACATGTAAATTCATGCAAATGTTGCGAGCGCTGCTGTTAAAGATTTTCAGTACACACTTGCTCTGCAGGAATGGATTTTGACCCTGGTGATTCAGTGGGTGAATCAGGAAGCCTCTGTAAGGAGTCCTGTTGCAGATCTGATGAAACCAGAGATGGGAGTGAGGGGAGGGGTACGACAAGGTTCTTTGATCTCCATCTACTTGAATGAGCACTGGCATAAATTGCCTCATCCACTATCAGCAGTGAAAATCAAATGAGATCTACAAAGCACGGGCCTAGTTCGGCTGATGTGCTCTAACTATTGGCAGGGTCCAGTGAGATATCATTAACGTCGTTGTAGTGGGACGAGACAGATAAGACTGAAAGATTGGCTGTAGAAATGAGATAGCTGATTGTTTATGTCCCTCTGATACTTTGTCCTTTTATTTTCTCTTTTTCATCCGCTTACACTCTGCACGGTGACAATGGGAGGTGTGTGCGGTGTGTGTATATTTTACAGGAAGATAGTGGCAGATAACAAATAACATTAACAAACGGGCAGTGTGTGCCTTGTAGGTCAGCAAATTCGGCAGCGGGTTTAACTACATCACTGTCAAACTATCACTATAAAACATCACCATACACTTTAAAAGATTGTTGGCTGACACACACTAGCCTGGAGCAAATGTTCACAGCCATAGATGTATTATTTTCAGAGCAAACAGTGATTTTCCTATGAGAAATCCACAATATGGGCTGCCAAGAAAACCATTTTTTTTAAAACTTTTTTTTTGGAAAGACGCAGCACAATCAATCTCAGCCATCGCATTTCCCTGATGAGATCACAATCCCTCTTGCTGAAATTTGTTTTGGGATTTTCCGCCTACCCATGTATATTCTGCACATCAATAAGACAATGTTGTGAGCTCTTATTCAGGGCAAACTTCATGATTGTGAGGGAGTAATGCTCTTTTCCAACGGAAAACGTCTCTGTGGATATCTTGAACATCTAAAGGAATCTCTTGAAGATTAAAATAGTGAATATTCGTTATTGGAGTTCTTTTCATGAATGCTAGAATCACAAAATGAACCTGAATTTTTTACAGAATTCTCTTAATTAAATTACATACAAATCAGTGTCCTTACCTAAGAAATACTGTTTAATACATTTTGGGTTGAGTTGTTTTGATTCATTCTTGTCAGCTTGAACATAATAGAGCTTTTTAATTGCACTGTAACTACCGCTGACCTATTGGTTTTTAATGCTTCAGCATCACTTTACCTCATCACAACAGCACCGCTAGGATTTATCAACGTGAGCGGGTCCTTGCTGTGCCTGAACAACATTTCAGCAACAAATGAACGACGTCTGTGTTCTTCCGGTTGTGGAGACAGTTTCACAGTGTCTGGTCCTACATTGAAATTCCGGTCCTGTAAAAGACACAAACGTGGAGTGGTAAGATAACAAGCTCACTCCTAATCTCCCTAAATGTGTTTGAGGCAGGTGTTTCCTGTAAAAAAAAAATGAGGACAACAGAACAAGATCAAAGCACATTGCTTCATAAATTCTGTCATCTCATTCTGCATTCAGAGTAAAATGACCTAAAAGCTATTTGCCGTTTGGAACCGTTAAAAAACAGAAATACAGATGTGTTCGCTGTTTGATACAGGAGGCAGTATTAACACTGACAAGGCCATAGGTTTCATTTTAGGTTTGGGTTGATGGTATGTCTGCTCTAAGCATTTACTACTAGATGCAGTTAATGGATAATACAGCGTACCATCTGGAAACATTTAGAGGTGCAAGCGCAAAAGTTACTCCCAAGAAGTCATTCTTGCCTTAAGAAAGGTCAACAGATAAATAAATGTGATGTTAACAGAAGTGGCTCCAAATTGTTTCTATCAGAAGATACGAGGCCACCATGGAAACAGAATTGAGTGCGTGGTTTTCAGTGGGTGACACCTTAATCTGCAGCAACCACAAATCTTCTACTTTAGGAGGAATGGAGGGCTCTTTTTACACACATTTCCTTCCTTGCTGTTCACCATGAAACATTTGAGAATGTCTTTCCTGTCTAGACTTGATATAACATCTTTGATCAAAAAAAGGGAAGAAAGACAGGATACCAATATTCCTCTGACCCATTTAAATCCTGAATCAATCTCACCATGAATCAAATCCACTGGGGAGAGTTTCAGATATTTTCATGCCGATAAGACTGAAGTTATTATAGTAAACTGATGTGTTTTTTGGCATTCTGGTATTGAACTTTGTTGTCCTGCTGCTAAAACAGAAGAATCCAACGCTTTTTAACTCTTATTTGTTCAGTCACATCTTTTGACCCAGGATAAATAGGTTTCTTACACTGACGCTGTGCATAGTTTGGCATCCAAAAAAGTTAGTCTTTGGTGGAGTTAGTTTTTATCTCAGAAAGCAAATATCAGACAATGACTTTCATTCAAAACAGTCCAACATTGTCCCATGGATATGCAACATTGCGCCTTTCAAACACTGCCTCTGTAATGAGAAATAGATTTGATTTCACTGGGCAAAAATTACTCTGGTGTCGAGAGAAAATGCACGCACAACATGCTGCTTTTCCCCCAACAAACACAATTTAAATCAGTTCCTCTTTGCATTACACAATTGGTATACCGAAAGCAAACAGTTGTGTTGTTTAGTTTTGTGCCGATAGTTTTAAAATTCAGGTCATATCCTGGCAGACATCTGAAATGGGTGACCATATGATCCTGTCTGCACTGATTACATGCAGCACTGTTAAGTGATTACTTTGGCTAATAAGTTGTGTAAAGAGAAGAGTGTCATATCTGCAGCAGAGTCATCTCTATCCCTCCTGATGGAGACATCAACACAGCTGTCGGTTTTTACAGCTCTTGTTGCTGGTATCAGGGCCTATTTGCACCTTGTTTATGAAGCTGTAAACTGATTTGACAGGAGGCAAGAGGTGTGTATCTGTCTTTTTCTCTCTCTCTCTGTGTGTGTGTGTGTGTGTGTGTGTGTGTGTGTGTGTGTGTGTGTGTGTGTGTGTGTGTGTGTGTGTGTGTGTGTGTGTGTGCAGAATTATGTATGAGTGTTGCAGTGACTGGTCGTGGGATCACAGGATTAAATATCCATTGTTAATCACAGATAGACACCAGGTTTTTGTCCAATTAGGTATTCAGTTTTCGGAATGTCTGCAGTATGTGTTGACTGTTTTAAATTAGCAATGCATGCAAACAACAACAGGCACAACGTTAGTGAATAGAACATTTTATTGACAATGACTTCTTTAATTAAATTTTTTTGACTATGAATAATAACGTGTTAAAAAAAGGTCTCAAATTAATACAATGATGGCCAGGAGTTTATGATTGCTCTGTGTGCACATTTAACCAGTTGTGTTGCATGCATAGCGTTAACAGAACAGCTGTTTTCAATACTGGCTAACAAGCAATTATGATTCAAAGGTTATTTTTTGAAAAATTATTCACACAATTATAGAGACAAATTGATGGTTGAAGTTGCATAAATAGTCCAATCACAACTGACTCCAATCTCAGCTGGAAAGCTATTCAGGTGTTGAATAACTTTCAATTTTATAATCATCTATTAAAAAGGGAACAAAAGGTACAATGATGTTGAGAAAATGTGGCCACATAAATTAGACTAAATGTAGTTGTAATGAACCTTTGATGGTATTTTTGATTTTGTGTGTGTGAACTAATTTGCTGGGCTACTCTTTCTACCAGTTTTCATTGCTCTGCAGCATTTCACAGACGTGTTCATGTAGTAGGACATAATGAGAAGATGTGTTATTCGAACTAGACAGTTTGTTGCAAAATAAATCTATAAAAAGTATATGCCAGTATGTGCAATTCTTCCATTGGCAACTAGGCTTGGGAAAATATGAAAAATGTCATGTTATGATTATCCTGGCCAAAATAACTGCGATAATCATGAAAATATACTTCAAATGTCACTAAAACATACTGGAATACTTTACCCTACATTTTGTTAGGAAACACAGATTTATTGTATCACAGATAGGCATCTCATCTCCCTGTTCTTTATTTTGCAATATAAACTATTTCTAGACATCTGGTTTAACTTTTTTTCTTCTGTGTGGCATACAATGGGCAAGCTGAGCCTTCAGCCATGTTGACAGGCTTATGATTTTGGACTGACTGGAAAGATGCAGGCTCCTCCTGATCCCCTTGTTCAAAATAAATCAGGAAATAAACATAGGAGTGTATGCTGGCAAGCTAGACAGCTTTTTCAAGTCAAGCCATGTAAGGACAGTCACGATTATCCCTATAATGGAAATTATTTTTCATTGCGATATGTAATACTATAGTATATCGTCCTGGTCCTATTGGCTACAATATATAATGTTATTGGGTTATTAGTAAAATAGTTGTTTATTGGAGAAAAATAGTGGTGGTATTTTGGTGCAGTGATGGGTCTTTGAGATTAATTTGCAGCATTTTTGGCAGTTTTAGTTATTTCAGCCACTAAATATCCCACTGTGCTAAGTCGAGAGTTATTAGAAGAGTTGGAAAAAGTGAATTTAAATGGTCACATCGAGTGTTATAAAGTCTATCATGATATTTCTTATACAGCTCCACTAATTAGTCCCAATCATATTGAACTCTATCACCTCTTTATTCACAGATGAGCAGCTTAGTCCATCAAAAGTCGGTCATTCAAAGCCTTTTAAGATGCAGTAAACTAGCAACACATAAAAGTAAGTTGAGCTGATTGTGTGTGTGTTTGCGTTGTGTTTGAAATGTTATTCCTATCAAAGATGAAGGATTCTTCTCTCCATTCAAGTAAAATGAATAATGTCTGCCCCTTAGTTACACTGCCACGGCACTGTGCTCCGTTTCATTATAACACACATACACTAAACACAGCAGTTGCTTTTAGACAAAATTAACGCTACAGCTTGATTTGATAAATTCTTGTGTGCAGCACAAAGCATCTGAATCTCCTCATCTCTGGGAAATATCCAAAATGGGTGAACTGAGGTGACAGCTTAGCTAGCTTGTTTACCAGGCAGATGGAAATGCTGTTTTCTATTTATGCTGGGCATGACACACCAACCCCCTGAAGCAACTTAGAGAGTGGGAGAGGGAGGGGGCAGAGGAAACGCAGTTGTTTGACAGTGATTATTCTGTCTTAAGTAGAGGGGTGTTAGCATTAGAACAGTTTCACTGCAGCTGTTTAGGCTTCTCTCTCACACAACTAGACTGTCCTTAGTTATGAGGGGAAGTCCTGACACGCACAGAATCCCTTTTGACAAATTGAGGCCACTGGGAAATAAAATTGCAGTGGTGGCTACAGAGCTATGACATACTGCAGCGAACCAAGTGCCTGGACTGTTAACAGTTTTTGTGACCTCACGCTGAAGTCCACTCTAGCATCCTTTCAGCGTGTCCCCTCTTCCCACTTTATCCCTGCCCTGCCTCCCTCCAGGCCCTGGATTTGGATCGTTGTGAGTCAAGGAGCCCCTCCAGACCTGCCAGAGTTTTTTCACAAATTGACATCAGGACCCTGCCAGGGAATGTGAGGTCTAGGCGGCCAAGTTTTAACTGATGTGCTGCGCTATGGTAATCGGCCATGACAGCTCATTGTGAATCAGGGAAAACTTGCATCCGAAATCACGAGCATGTACAGTAATTATAGCCAGTGTGTAATACAAGTGCCTCATGGGCAGCAGGATAATGCAATGAAAAGACTATCCTTCAACTTTAGAAAGATGTGTAAGACCCCGGTGGTGCTGGTGAGCATCTGCCTTGCTGAAGTCTCCTTGAGCAAGAAAATGAAACCCCGACCCTGCAGCCTGGCCTTACTGTGTTATAGTGAAGCCATGAATAAAGTATCACATTCTTCCTGCAATTCCCTTTAATCAAGATGCCAAAGGTTTGCCTTCTTTGCCAAAATAAGTACAGCTGTGATATTCAATTAGAGACAGGTGGGGCGACCCTGGATGGTACATCAGAAAAATCTACAGGCTTATAATGGTTAAACATAATAGCTGAATAAAAATGAATATTAGTAAGCTCAGCTTGATTTAACATTCAAATTGGTCTCTTTTATCAACACAATTACATAGCATTAACATTTTCAGGGAGTGTACATGTGTGCGTGGGAGCTGGTTTCATGTCACTCCTGTGTGATGGGAGGACTGGTCCTTCAGCTTTAAGTGGACGGTTATAGTGGGGAAACTGGTGTGCACATGCTGTACAGATTCACTGTGATAGCCTGTGGGGGCTGACAGGATGGTTTTGCCTCTAGTAGGGTGAAAAGTTGTGATGGTTCTGGGTGCCGACAGCTGGGAATAAAAATAATAAAAAAGGCAAAAGTGAGGGGTGTTGATGATAAAAAAGGAGCAGGGGTGGTGGAGCTCTTTTGCTGGGGGCAGAATAATCTTATTTCAAGAGATTTGACACTGTGCACCCACATCTGTTTATACAGACATCCATCCCACTACTGGTGAGGCAAAAAAAATCATCTAACTCAATAACAAAGCCTTCATTGTTTCCCATCACTGACCACGATATCTACCATCAAGCTTATAAAACTAAAAGAAATGAAAAGAGACTTATTTCACGAAGCATCATGGGGCAGAAAAGGCTACATTGATATTAACTAAAAATACATTCATTCATAGACTGTCAGATTGAACAAATGAAGGGCTGCTGTGAAATTCTCCCTTTCAAAAATGGACATCAACATTTTACTAGCAAATTATTATTAAAAGCCATACTGTGAGTGATGTGTCTCTGTTCTTCCTTCATGATTCTGTTATAAGCAGTGTTTTATTGGTAGTAATGGTGGTAATCACAGGGCAAAGATTATTTTACACTGTTATGTTCTTGTGTCCAATTGCATTTTAGGCCTGTAATATTGATTTTGTGTGGAGCTTAAGATCACTGGCAGATGGCCAATTTCTCATCATTCTCTCTGATACTGAGACAAAGACTGACTCAGTGTACGAGTGTCCATTATTTGTAATTTTATACATTGAGAGATGCTGTTGACAGGATCGTAGGCTCGCAGCCCAGACCAGCAAGAAATCCCTTGCCAAACTTCTCCAACTACAGGAAGTGACATCACATGGACAGTGTGTGTTTGGTTGTTAAGTAATAGGCAGAAGTAAAGAAAGCTTGCATCAGTGCAGTGGCATCTTGCTTGTAAATCTATGTGAAATAACGGTTGTAATGTTTGTAAAGGATTTTACAACTCACAATTTGATATGATTATGATACTTGGGGCGTGGATTCAATATGTATTGTGATTCTTATTCTACAAGTATTGAGACTAAATATTCTGATTTATTGCAAACACTAAAAAAGTTGAATCATACACACTAAAAAGTAATGCCTTTTCTCTAACTTAAAAAAAGTAAGGTAAGTGGTTGCAATGGACTTTTTGATTTGAGTTAACTTCAAGTTAACTCATCATCTGTTTGACCTCTCCCTGAGGTTGAAGAAGGTGCCAAAGATCTGGAAGACTTGAAAAAAGAAACTAATTAAAATAATTAAAATCTTAAAATCTTATTTTATTTTTTTGATTTTTTTGTATTTTTCAGTGACAATCTTCAGATTTTTTCTTCAGAGACAGATTTTTTTACAATGTCAGTTTTTTTTCAGTGTTTCAACTTTCTGTCACTGTTTTGGCGTTGAGAGGAGGGGGCGAGTAGAGCGTGGTTTGGATATAATTTGCATATCGGCATACTCGCCGTCCGCCCTGAAGCCTCTGGCATGGTGGCATTACTAAAATGTCCTGTTCACCGGGAACTTCCAAACCCAAGTAAAGCCCTATTCGCACGGGACTAGTATTACCTGGGGACCTCATGTAATTTGTAATAATTGCGGAGGTCGTCTGTGATCTTAATCCCGTGCAAATCTGCCATGTCCGTAATTTGTAAAGTAAAAATTCCAGCGCAAATTACCTACGATATTTCGCCAAACACAGAGGTCATGTGATAATATTAGTCCCGTGCAAATTGGCATCTCTGTGATTAGGGATTGTTTTTTTTTTTTTTTTTTTTAAAGGTTTTTTGTGTTTTCCGTGCCTTTTTTCTACCTTTTTCCCGGTTGAGAATTATGCGTTGGCAATTATAAATGAAAGTTTTGACAGCATTTTCATGTTTGTGGGCATGCTGGGAAAACAGCAGACAGACACTGATGTGAGAAAGATGTTCGAGCCGTTCGTCAGCATAGAGGAGTGTACGGTGCTCCGCGGGCCCGACGGTACCAGCAAAGGTAACGTCAGATCAGTAACAGACTGTTATGCATAGGCTACGCAGAGCCTTAACATCATATCCGGGGGATAATGTCAGTAAATTCGAGTTAAAACACAGACTTCGCTTATCCCGTGCGAATGCCCCGCACAAAACACAGACGTGGTGGGGTAATTACTAAATCACATGAGGTCCCCAGGTAATACTAGTCCCGTGCAAATAGGGCTTTACTTGGGTTTGGAAGTTCCCGGTGAACAGGACATTTTAGTAATGCCACCATGCCAGAGGCTTCAGAGCGGACTGCGAGTATGTCGATATGCAAATTATATGCAAACCACGCTGTACTTGCCCCTCCCCTTAGACTCCTCCTCTCAATGCCAAAACTGCTCCATACTCCAATTGCTGCTGTGTCAACCTGAATTTTTCCTAAGGGGGATAAATAAAGGAATATCTTATCTTATCTTAAGGCTTTATTAAGTAGAATGAACACTGTAACATTAATTAACATGAACCCAACAAAATTTAGTTGAGTTATTTAATACTACTGATATTACTTAGATTAACAAAATTTTCTTGGTAAAGGTAACTAACTAACTTGCATGTGATAGTGAACTCAATTAAATTGAGTATAATTACTTTTAGCAACCTATAAAGAAGTTTGATGAACTTTTTTAGTAAAATGAACCATAAACTGATTCCAGGCTACAACCTCCGGTGAATAATTTAGACTCCATCAGTTTCAATAAAGGTTTTATAATTTCTACATCTCTATCACTAGATGTAGTGATAGAGTGGATCTGACCACTGGATGGTCTTTTATGATGATGCTGATGGCACACATAAATTTCAGGCATCTGCTGCACTCAGCATGCACCTCTGTTTAATCATTACTCTATTAGTAGAGACAAAGGAACAGTTAATAATAAGAGAAGGAAATAAGTTCTTGTGGAGATGTGTAAGGTCATAGGTCCACTGATTTTGCAAGGATTTTCCTGCTCATCAGGCTAGTGTTGAGTTGGCAATGTGAAGTCCACAGATATTAGTTCATTTCCACAGAGAGCAGGTCATTTTATATTAAGCGTGTGAAGTAAAAATCATTTGTTAAGATAATATTACAGCAAAAGGGATGCTAATTTCAGTTAGCATTTCTGTTTCTCTTTTAATATTAAATTGTTCATTTATAATCATTAGCCAGTAAGTATTCCTGGATGAGGTTTACTACACAACTTTCACATCCAGACTGTTGAGGTCAGACAAAAGTTTTTTATATTTTTTTCCCCAAAGCCTATATCATAACTAATGTCACACTAGTGAATTGAGACTGAAGAACATTCACATAGGCTAATTTCATCTGTTGGAGGGGGCAGTTGCCAACCGCAATTAACCCAAACATCTGTGCTTGTCAGCGAAAATACAGAAACTGAACTGCATTAATGGCAACGTCCCTACGGAGCAAAATCTGATACGAGTCTATACTACAAAAGTAGGCTAGCTGCCTAATGCCAATGATTAAAACATTACTATAATTTTAATGATGTCTTTCCTTCGAACTCTTTATTTCCCACAACACTGCAATAAATACTAACTAATACTCTCTCTCACAAAAACACAAAAACACAAACACACACCTGCTTTGATTTCCAGCTGCTCTGTGACCTAGAACAGTGCTATCAGCGAGCCACAGGCTTTGTAAGGTATTGGGTTGTCAAGCCAAAAAAGCAAACAAACAGGAAAAAAAAACATTATTATAGTATTTAGCTTGAATATAAGTACTTTACCTGTTTAGATATGCAATGGAAAAGTAACCTTGTTTCTCTAAATTACAGGCCACCGTGAACTGCCTTAGACACCTGTTGATGTTTTTATTCAGTCAGTCAACAGTAAAGCACAAACCTGTCTCTTAAACAACAGCAATGGGTTCTCCAGAGAAGACAGCAATTGAGTCTTCTGTTTAAAAGCTGCTTGTCTTCTTTATCCTTACTCTCAGACAGACCAAAGTGGAAATCATGAATATGCTATGTGCAATTCACCAATTTCACATTACATAATTTCTGACTACTAAAATGTTCAAACAGTTACATCACATTATCGTTTGAAACCGCCAGTGTATGAATTTGCAACTCAAAACATAGCGCATTTTTCCAAATCTTACTTTGCGTGGGTCGAGAACTGAACAAAACACTTAAGGGACTACGTTGTTGTCATAAGACTGCACAGAGATTTACCCTCTTTACTGCATGTGCCCTTGTCGTTATCAGCTGTGAAGACCTCGACATGCAGACAGCGATGTGCATTACCTAGGAGGAGCACTAGCAAACGCTACTCAAATGTATTTCATTTCATTTATTTATTTAGAGGGATTACATACATAGGTAAACATTTTTGTAAATGTGCCAGCGTTAGCAAGCTGGTTAATTTTCCAATTGCAGTCCTTTGGCGAGGCGATTTTAGTGATAAAAACTGTACAGAACAAAGACAGCAAGATGCCATAGAGACAGCAACAGCAACAAACTTCTTCAAGACAGAACACAAAACATATAGAGCAGCAGAAGATGGAAAAACATTAGTACAATAATACAGCATAAACAAACAACAAACAGTGTGTGACCCCTCATCACCAATTGTTACCAAAAAAGTGATATTTTCTGAAAAAATAAAGGTTATTTTCTGTAACAGAGATGTATTTCTTTTGTTGTTATTAGTCTTACAACCCTTCAGACTTACTGTATCTTGGACCCCTTGTGGTGATAACAAACCCTACTGTAGGTTGGAAACCAGTCATTTAGTGTATCCAATATCTGAAAAAACGCCCCTCACAATTTATCAGAGCCCAATGTGATATCTTCAAAGTGCTCGTTTTGTCCCTCCAACAGTACAAAACTGAAATATATTTAATTGACATCAATATAAAACTGAGAAGAGCAGAAAACTCTTACATTTGAGAATGAGAGAATATTTTGCATAAATTACTTAAACTGATTAGCACATTATTTTATAAATTTTCTGTTAATCGACCAATACCAACATTGCACACACGTACTATCATTCTTCACCTGCAGTGTCCTGTCGTTCTTCATCTTTAGGCTGTAGCTGACTGAAAGGGCTTGCCTGGACTGAAAAAAAACCCACAGACAACCACTTTTCCCAGTCAATTCAGGGCAACATTTGATTTAGTGAAGTTAAAATGGCACCGTGTGAAGCGGGACTCAGAGTGAGCAGGATTCTCTCAGGACATCCTTATCATCTATTCTTTCATTTGTCCAAGGCGAGGTTTGAGACCCGGAAATTCAGGGGATTAATGTCTGCTGTGATAACCGACAGGATGTGCCGTTGGACTTGAAGCTGCAATCCACAGGACCGCTGAACCATGACGCCCTTGCAAAGCATTTCATTTATATTTTAGGAATGAAGTAAAATGAAATAACTAAATCAAATGAATGATAAATGAAAGGACAAGGATAATAATAATAAGAAAAAACCACATTCAGTGTCATTTTAAATGCTGACCAGGTAGGTAAAGTAAAAAATTGGGAGTCAAGGCACAAGGAATGCTAACCTTATCCTCTCTGCAAAAGCTGAGTCACTTGATTCATCAAAGACAGGGTCAGGCTGCCCTCATCAGCACCAGGTGGGTTTCATTAAGTTGTCATCCTGAGCTGCGGCGAGAGAGCTGTTTGTGTGTTGGTCGCTCTCCATGGTGCTGAAATTCTCTACATCAGTGGATTGTGTTCACTGGAGTCTGTAGTGGAAATCTACCTTACATGTTTGCAACATGTTCTCTCACCACAGGCATTTGTCCCCTTGTTTAATGCTGGATTGGATCCATGTATTATTACACTCCTGTGTATTGTGTATGGTTAGTTAGTTAAGCTTTGTTTATATAGGATTTGTCTGTCATATTAAGATTCTTTTTTGTGTGTGTGATCTCTCATTGTATGTCATTTTATACAATGATATTGATAGACCCTGTTGTGATATACTGAATCAAATTCTAATTGCTTTACTTAAGGCAAATAAACGCATTAAGACATTTAATTAAATAACCATAATATAATATAATTTAATTTAAATAACAGACCAGAAGTATAGTGAAGGAAATAAGAGTGTAGTAGAGAATTCAATGTGTCCAAGGCTGGGAGGAACAACAGTTTCTGGTTTTGATTTTAAGTGGCTTAATTTGGGGCACATTTAAAGGCACACTATGCAAGATTTTTACCTTAATATAACAGCTTCGAAGTCATTTCAATGGTAAACAAACTCGTAGTATAGCGAATCATTCCGATAGCAAAGCAGGAGAGGGACGCCGTTGGCAGAACCAGCAATGCAAGTCTGAAAGGTGGCGCCCCGCCAAATCTCGCGAGAATCACGAATTGCTTTATGGCCCGACGTCACATACATCAGCGCATAAGAAGCAGCCTCAATGGAAGACACTAGCAAAAAAACAATAGTTTGTTTTGCAGAATTCTGCAATATGTGACACAGTTCCCACGAAATTACTAAAATCTGTCCTCCCTGTCTCAGGTCCTAACCTGCTTACTATTCTCCCCTCTCACATCTGTGTCCGTACCTGACTATTTTACTGTGAATCCCTCTACACATGCCTCAGTCAAGATTCCTTAAATCGTTAACAGTTAGTCCAAAATGTAGCTGCCAAATGTAGCTGCCAGATTTTTAACCAGAACCAGCCCTCAGTCCCACATTACCCCTGTTCTCACATTCCTCCATTGGCTTCCTGTAAAATTCAGAATGAACTACAAGATCCTGCTGATTACATGCAAGACCGTCCATGAACTTCCCTCTCCTTTCTCCTCGTTCCGCTCCTCGACCGCTGCGCTACTCAAATCTTGGCCTTTTATCCATTCTCCGCTCTAACTGCAAAACCAAAGGTGACCGTGCCTTCGATGTTTTAACTCCAACACTGTGGAATCATCTTCCCCAATCACTCAGACTTGCTGGATCTTTGGACAAAACCCACCTCAAGCCTTTTTATAGATCTCCCCTGTGTTTGTTTACTTATTTTTGTTGTCTCTCTTTTTAACTTATTCTTTTCTTCTTGTTTTATTTGTCTATATGTTAGTATTTATGTTTTTAATATAGATAGATATAGATGTGTATGTATACATCTATATGTATTTATGCATATACGTGTGTGTATGTGTGTTTATATTTAATATTTGCTTGTGAAGCACTTTGTATTTGTGTTTTAAAAAGTGCAATATAAATAAAGCTTTACTTACTTACTTATTTACTTAGATGAGACATGATGCCTTCCCGATGTCAGTGAGGACTATCTGACCTTTTCATGTAACTCGCAGAGATGATGTGTGATGGCTGCCTTAAGTGATGAATCAAATGGCACTATGTTAAATGGTATGTAATGGTTTAGGGTTAATGTGAGCTTAAGTGAGATCTCCAATAAGTGTGGACTGCAGTATTTATAAAGGAGGTGGGCCACATCGACTGAAACAAAGAACACCTCCACTAACATCATACAAAATGAAAACCTCCAAGGAAAAACATTATTTAGTGGAGTATTGTTTAGGATTTAATTTATTAACTAAACCGATCATGACACCTGACACCAAAGGATTTGGGTGGCTGAAATATTACCTATTCCCTGATGGAAACCTTGGATAAAAGTAGTGTATAATGGATTGCAACTTTTTTTAAATGATGGTTATGTTCATCCTTCTAAACTTTATTGTTTTTTATTTATGCATTAGTGGTGGATCCTAGCATGAACGTTAAGTTTGGCAGACACAGGAAAAAGCAGCAAATACCGCACAGAGAGAGAAAAGCAAACAGTCAGCATTGAAAATACAGATTTTGTGGCTGAGAGACACTGCTAATGGAAATTTTATGCTGCCATTGGACCCTTAACAGAAGAGGAATAAATTCAAGGCTGTGTTGCTGTGTAAAAAAAAGGAATGGTGAACTGATGATTGAAGCAATTAGTGCCATTTAATTTAATTGTCCACATATTCCCATTTAATTGCCCCACTCATGCATATCAATCCAGTGGGTCTAAGAAAAGGAATATGTTTACGGTGAATGTCACTTAAGCCTTGTTTAAATTGATTGTGGTGACATTGCAATGCATTTCCCATAATAAGAAATTAACTATCCAAATGAGAGATTGAGAAATTAGAAATTTAACAGTATGTGTCTAAATAGAAAATAAGGTATAGGTAATGAAACTCAGGCCAGCCCACAAACTACCTCGCCTATTTAGGGTTCAGGTCACAAACATTTGATACTTTTTGCATAGAAATTCTTCTAGTTTGTGTGAAAGGAATGCTGTTTCTCTTTATTTGACTTCTTCATAATGCCAGGAAATTATACCTCCTACTCTAAATAAGACTTTATTTCCCCTCATTTGTATCCCTTGTTTGCATGGTGCAAAGTCATTAAAAACTAACCTGTCATAGCCAAGGTTTTCATACCCAAGTGTGTGTATGCCTCACCATGCTCTTGACTATGCAAGAAATACAGCACAAGGAAGCATTTGGCAAGGAGCACTGGCTCATTTCTGGGATCCACCAGGGCAATAACTGTGAGAAAACCACAGTGACATCATTTGATAAACTTAACTGCATCATTATAACAACTCACAGGCTTGTTTTGTTTATGGGTTCACATCTGCGGTGAACAGAAACAATGGAGACAGCGTTGCAGCGAAGCATTGAGTTCTGTCTTTACTAATCACGCTGCCCGGACTGCTGATTACATCCACAATAATCAATGTGACATCCTAAATAGGAAAAGAAGAAAATTAAAAATTAAAATTCACACTATCCATGAGGGATCCTTACCCATAACACACTCACTGACCATGATCAGATGAGAGATTTTATTTGTCGAGACCTACAATTACGTTTTGAAGCAGCAGTAAATCAGTTGTGTCCATGTTTGTGGTTGCGGCTACCTATTGGAAAGAGATCAGGATGAAATATTGGTATTGCCTCCCTGGGCTGAGAAGATGCTTGTTTCAGCATGTTGTGCATGTCACCCTTCCCACCACAGCCCCAATTAATGCTGCCTTGACAAATCTCCCCCAGAGTGGGAATCATATTTTCAAGTGCTTGAAGGGCGTTTGCTCACCCTGGCCCACACAGTGACCCATCTTCGGTTCACATTTACAACCTTTTCACATCACATGACATACATAATCCACTTTGTATTCACAGACTGACCCGAGAATGTCATATATCTCCTTGCCGTTCTCCATCCATCACACGTGTTACTAATCGAATATACAGTATATATAATAAAACATGAGCGTTGAATGTGTCTAGCACAGCAGTGCTTACCAGCATTTCACAGCTCCTTCACATTAAAGTACAATAACCCATCATTTTACAGGTCCATAATTACCTATTAATTTTCAGAGAAGTTTCCCAGAAGGAACTATGTCATTTTTGAAATACTGGAAAAAGTCATCTTTGCACAACTATATAACCATGGTTGTACTAATTATAGACAATGTGTTGACTGATTGGTTACAGGTCAGCCTGCAAAAGTGTACAATTTCTGTACAGGCAAGCATACAATATACAGTATATGAAGTATATAAACTGTATATGAAGATTGCAAATAATTAATAAGGAATTATTTCGACAACTGCTTATAACTTCAATCTAAATAACAAAAACACCCCCAAAAATAGTAACAAATTATAGATCAGTAACATAAAGCTTTACCTAGTTTAGTAATGTAATATGCAGATGTCCTTTATTAAATAAATACTCACATACTTTGCTTATTAGACAGTTCAGTCAGCAATAGTGTATCAATGATAGTGTTCATGTGGCAGATCTCCAATCTGCTTTTCATTCCAAAGCAATCCAAATGTATATGAACAACATCTCACAGTAATAGTAGACTAACATTGGTAAAAAAATAAAAATCACCACCTTGCTCCTGAGTTGCTTCTGGAGAAACAGCAGCAGTCCAAATTGGCTGTGTCGTTGTAGCTGAAGAAAAAAACAGTCATTTAGAATAGTTTGCAATAAGGATGGAATTGCATTTATAGAGGATGTTATTTGTAAGTCAGTGGGAAAAGAATACATATTTTCCTCTACCCTCTTGATGGTGGATATTGTTATAAATGAATATAAGCCTCCTGCTTTAGCCTGAGCAATTTTCAAAAGCCTACAGATCTAGAAATATGGCTGTGTCTCCTCACGTTTCCTATATTTTGACAGTTACTACAGGGATTTCACTGTTCACTCTATGCACATGAGTGCCCCTGAAGTGCGGGCAGGTAAGTGAATGTTATAAAGCCTTTGATCCATGTTGACCAGCGGGCCATGTGAGCCAGTTTTGATGTTCAAATCTTTTCTCCCCCTATAATATTTGGCACATGCTAACCTTCGACACGAGAGGAACTCAGATGGCAGATGAAATTATAGGAGGAGACTTTGGGCTGACTAAGGGACAATTATTGTTTTTTGAGCTCTGTCAAATGTTCACAGTAGTATGTTATCTACCATTTGAAACATTCCGTTTTTGTGTACAAATAGTGTTTTAATTGCATCTAACTGAAGCCCATATTAGAAATGACACATATTTTCAATTATCTTATCTTATCTTATCTGCCAGAACACTGACATTTCACACACACTCCTGAAATGGCAAGTAATGTCCTCCAGATTTGTGCTTCAAAAGACTTAAAAAAAGAGATAAATCTAGTGAATTTAAAGTCATAACACTTCTGATCGACAGTGGCACGTTTTCATTTCTCTTTTTTCACTACAAGCTTGTCTCATTATATGTTCAAAGCAAGTCAACTGTTAAGAAATATCCGTTTTTAATTTCTGATAGATAACATAAAGCTGCAAGAAAGCAAAACATTTAGTCCATTAAAAAGCAAACTTATAAGCAGATTCAAACAAATTCCTGTGAGAAAATGCCACATATGGTTGCCAGATAATCTTCTTTCTTCTAGTTATGAATGAAGATGAATGAATGAATTCTGTTAAGGTTAAACAATAACCAGCAAATATATGCTGAGAAGACAGTGTTCTCCAGAGTCAGAGAAAATATAAGTAAAATAAAATATTGCAGGAAACCAACTGTGCTGATGATGAGCTGCGCAAGTGAATATAACATTATTCCATTAAATCAGGGCTGATGCATGTCAGTGCCAGTCGGGGAGTTAATAGCATAATTTGAATTACATTTTGTGATCCCCCATCACAGTCCCCAAAAGGTCAAAAAATGTTACTGAAATCTTAACACCCAGACCGCTTGACAAAGCCTAATCTCAAAGTCGTCCTAGTTATGTAGTATAAAATGTAAATTAAATTACAGTAACATTATAACCTTTATATAATTGTAATTGCGATTGAGACCTTCATCTGAAAAAGAACAGACATAGCTCTACCGTAAAAACCCTGTGCAGAAGCCCTGTAGCGCTGCAGTGACCGATCAGAGGTGGTAAAGAGGAATAAATAGAAGAATGTCATGACCTGAATGTAGGGCAATGCAGGAAGGGGGAGGAAAATAAAAGCTTAAACCTGACAACGAAACCATAGTTTCCTCCAGAAAATGATGGTGCAGCTGCACGCAAATGAAAACACTGAGGCTGCCAACCACACTCTTAAACTTTCAAGGTGATACCTGATTCTTTGTATCAGCAGGAAACTGTTGCCAAGGGAACTGAATTACTTGACTGTTGATAAAGAATGTCAGGCAATCAAGAGGGAGCTGGAGGCGCTGAAGCACACTCTGATAGGGCGGCACCTCCACCTCTTCTCTGAACAAGGATGTGGGAAACCTGACAATCCATCAGCCATTCCATGGATACTGGTCAGATTCACTGTGATCAGCGCGTTGTTGTCTAAATGTCACTTTCTGAGCACGACTACTGCTGTAGAAGCAATGTAAAGTAAAGGCATTTATAATGACAGTCATTACCTGACAAAAATAGACCTTGGAAGGTCACCTGCAAGGCAGAGCCGGTTTTACAGAGAGAGACAGCTAACAAATGTCAATGTGCCATTCTCTGAAGACATCAACTGGATAGTCAGTTAAACCGAAGATCTATAGCTTGACATCTTTTCTTTTCCCTTTCTACAGCGCGTTGGCTGCACAGTTTCAGGGGAGGGCTGTCAAATCCTCCACACCCAAACCTCTTGTATTTATGTAACATACCTAATTTAATGATACTTGTTTGAAGTAGGAACTCTCACGTCCACTCAGTGGTCAAGTGAATGTTATCTGGCTGAGAAATATTTTGTTACAAACTCTTTTTAGAGCCAGTTATATTTTTTACTTCCTAGGTATACTGTCGTGAGCACAAAAACCATGCATATGGTATGCTATCTCCCACATATAAACTACTGCTGGTACTGAATTACTGGTGCAGGTACTACAAATAGCCACAGAACCACTCCAGTGTCGGACAGTTGGTAAGCTTGCAGTTCTTTTCTGTTCTTGTCATTGACAGGTCTCACAAGTTGTGGAGCATGCAGAGGTATCAATATGCCATCCCTGCATGCTTACTCTGGGGGTGGAAATTGCACACTCCACAGTGACAGAGATGTAAAAAAAAAAAAACAAACCCTGCATATGCATGGATTTATATATCTGACAAAAAGTGGATCCATATTTCTGTCTTTGTGCATATGCAAAGTTTTAGTGAATCTACATACCGTTTTATGAATAAGGCCCCTGGGAAAGCCAATGTCCAATGTCCCAATGTATAGGCTCATATATTTGGCAGAGGACTGGCATTAAAATTATGAAGGTCACATCAAGGCATTTGGTCTAAAATAAGTATGAATATTGGCTGTAATGTAAATTTATATGCAAATCTATGAAATATTTTCATGGAGGACCCTGTGAAAATCTGTGATACATAAATAATTCCCTTTTTACTTTAGAGGTTGTGTTTGAGCTCACATCTTTTCTTTAAATTCTGGTGTACATGTTCCCATGTCAGTGGAATCATGCATATTTTAATGACATTTAGAGACATCAGGCACACCCTCCAATCTTTAGGGCTTTTGTTGTACTTTGACAGTGGCATTCATATTAAAAGTTTTGTCTTTTTATTCTTGTAAAACTTGCATTTTATTAAGGTAATGAGCGGAAGCAAAATCTTCTGCGCAGAACTTCAAAAAGATATGATCAAATGATACAATTTGACTCAGACCGGCTTTTAAATACTGCAAATAAATGAACCAATGGGCATACATGTGCATACAATTATTTCAAGTAAAAAGTAATAGCGCATTTATTTTCTTTGTCTTTTTTCTTGAAAGAGATACCATTGCATGGACCAAAAAGCCAAAAAGGTTAAATTCATTATTGATAAATTTGATTTACCATCATTACTCACTAATTGGGATGCACTGGTTTAAAAAAGTATCCCTTTTTTTGCCTTTTTGAGTGTTTTACTCTGAGGTCTGAAAAGTGATGGAAGCAGAGAGCAGAGTGTGAGAGCTCACTGCGACTCATCTGAATCATGCTCAGTTCATAAAACTGTAAGCAGCAAATTGGAAGTAATTATGCTCCACTTACCACAGAATCACCTCTCTGAAGACTCTTACAAGCAAAAATGTTTGAATAACATCTGAAGACAGAACATTTTATTTTCATATTTGTTTTTATAATTGAAATAACTGACTAAAATGATAACGTTATGTTGAATGAATCCTCAGGAATACACCCTGCTCTCATTCTGCAGTGTTTGGATGAAATGAAAGCAATAGTTAAGGTAATAATGGGGAATCAAAAAAAGCAACTCTTAAGGATTTTTGGCTTGCTGTTGCATGAAATCCATTGACGGTGTGATGTGAAGCCATATTTCTAAGATTCTTGGCAGGACTGATGCAGAAAAATCTGTGTGTAACAAAAGACACTGCCAATTTACCACCGAATCAGAATCCACCAAATTAATAACCTTGACTAAATTACAGTTGCTCATATTTGGATTCACACAGAGCTTAGTTTGGATCATCCAAATGAAGGTTCAGAACTTTTATAACTACACAGGTATCAAGTGACTGGAACAAATAGATGCTCTTATTTCTAATTGGGCAATGTTTGATAGTTTTAGCATTACAATGGATCATGTTTTAGTGAACTAATTAGACACCACTTTGTACTGCATATTTTCAGGTTTATAAGGAACATTTGAGACAATGTTGCAGTATCTCAGTAAAAAAAAACTATTGTTTCTAGACCTGTTGGCTCTCATTCAGCCACAAGAGTGTTAGCAAGGTCTTACACTGATGTTAGCTTGCGTTCCAGTCGATCCCAAAAGGTGTTAGATGGGGTTGAGGTCAGGTCAAGTTCCTCCACACCAAACCTCGGAACTTCTTTATGGTGCTTGCTTTGTGCACGGGGGAATTATGACATTAAAACAGAAAAGGGCCTTCACAAAGCAAACTTGGAAGCACACTATTTTTTAAAATACCATTGTAACCTGTAGACTACCTGTAAATTATAGCCGTATACATATTGTGGGGTAAAGAACAAGGTCATAGGTGATCACATTTTGTCCATTTATCAGTCTAATTTCTAAAGAAGAAAGAAAATTAAAAAAAAAAAAAAAAGACTTAATTGTACCCACACATAAAGTGCATTGTTGATTATACAGTATTTTTTAGATCATGTTTCAACATTAAGCATCTGAATAAGCAGATATTTTTAGCCACATGTTGGCATTTGTTTCAGTTTCCTTGGCTGTCATTTACTTCCTACAAAGCAGGACTCATGAGGAGGCACATGAAGAATTAATTTTCTATCATCCTACCCTGCTAGAAGGTTCCCATTGTGTTTATTTGGCCACGATCACGTCAAACTGTCTTGACTCATTTGTTTGACAGCTGAAGTAAATAGAGTTTCACTCACAGATTTCACCAGATTTATCTACTTGGCATCATCACAAGCCAGAATTACGCAGTATTTTTCTGTTTTGACAGTAGATTGTTAAAAATGAACTACTTGGTTAAAAATATTTAGCCTTTTGGTTAAAATGTGTAATTTCTAGAGGAGTAGGGAGGAATACATATTCTAACCCACTTTTACATAACTGAGATACGTTAACCATCGCTAATTACCTCCATACTTAATTTATTTTTTTTGCCTCCCTCCAGTGGCCTCACATATAATTTCCATCTTTCCGTCTCGTATCGATTTAGAAGAACAAGCTGTCAAAGCAGCTGTTTTTTGCTGTAAGTTGAAAGAGGCTCAGCTGCTCAGCATAGTCTCTCTAATTTTATGCAGCAAACCGCAGATTTATTTCAACTGAGAATGTCAGTTTTTGAGATCACGTCACTGAACAGAAGAACAGACATTTGAATGTTGTGATGAAGAAGTTCTCACACACATTTCAACCTTAATCACAACCTTTTTTTCCTGTCTGATTGTTGGGCTAGTATAGTGCAGAATACCTTAGAGGAATAGTTTGACATTTTGGGTTATTGGCTGTCTTGAGAAGATTAGATGATAGTATCAACACTATCCTCATATCTCTGGATGTGAAGCTACAGCCAGGAGGTGGTTAACTTGCCATAAAAACTGGAAACAGTGAGAAACAGCTTGCCTTTCTCTGTCCAACGGTAACAAAAGCTTTAGAGGTGCTGGTAGGCAGATTTTGTTTTACCTGTGGACAAGGCCAGGCTTTCCCCAATTCCAGACTTAATGCTAAGCTAAGCTAACCGTCTCCTAGCTGTTGCTTCATATTTAATGGACAGATACACTGATCAGCCATAACATTATGACCACCTGGTGGTCTGTGATGCACGGTGTGTTCTGACACCTTTCTATGAGAACCAGCATGAACTTTTTCAGAAATTTGAGCTACAGTAGCTCGTCTGTTAGATCAGACCACACGAGCCAGCCTTCGCTCCCCACATGCATCAATGAGCTTTGGCCGCCCATGACCCTGTCTCTGGTTCACTGCTTTTCCTTCCTTGGACCACTTTTGATATGTTCTGACCACTGCAGACCGGGAACACCCCACAAGAGCTGCAGTTTTGGAGATGCTCTGACCCAGTCGTCTAGCCATCACAATTTGGCCCCTTGTCAAAGTCGCTCAAATCCTCACGCTGCTCATTTTTCCTGCTTCTAACACATCAATTGTGAGGACAAAATGTTCACTTGCTGCCTGATATAGCCCACCCACTGACAGGTGCCATGATAACGAGATAATCAGTGTTATTCACTTCACCTGTCAGTGCTCGATAACATTATGACCTGATCAGTGTTTGAGAGTGGTATTCTTCTCATCAAACTAAATACTGAAACATTGCTTTAACACTAAATATAGCCCAGCCTAAAAACAAAACATTATACTATTTTGCCATTACAGTGAAATTTTAGCTTATCTGTAGTGTGAGGTAGCAGACTAAGCATATGCTGCAGCACTCCTTGTTATACATTTTCTCAGCTTCATGTGCTGTCATATACCATACCTTTTTTTGCTGAATAACTGAAGCACTGTGAGTACAGATTGGTCAGTGACTAAATGAGATAGCAATTCAAATCTTGTATTGGATCTGACATTGTTTCATTCACACTGCCCATAGCTGCTGAGCAAATTGAAAAATCACTTAACTCGAGGGGTTGAGAATGATGAGAAGTCTGAATCGAACAAAGACAATTTATACCCTACCTGCCTTTCCAATGACTCCAATCCTGGCTGCGCTCCAGCAACTGGTCCTAATCACTCACTAACTCCAAAACTCTCTGAGTTGTTCAGTGCTGAATGCTTGAAGTGGAAGTGGCTCCTGCCTGGAGCCTTCCACATTTCCAAGACTATCTGAACAAATTGGTTAGCGAGGGGATGAGTTTGTAATGTAACTGTAGTTGTTGCAGAATCCCCCCCCCCAAAAAAAAAAAAAAAAAAAAAACTTTCTTAACTCAGACTTGTATAACAGAATTTGGGTCATGCATTATTTGACTAATTCCTTTTTTATCTAATAAGCTTGTTCTGGGATATTAGCAAAAGTAACACTACTTAGAAATGAACAAGCTGAAAGTTCCTGCTGATTAAAGACGATTACACAGTATTTTATACTTAAATAAATCAACATTACTGGATTTTAATCATCCGTGAGACAAGAAAATTGTCAAGAACATTAGATTTAATTTCAACATGTCAAGGTAGTGCTAAGTTGTTTTATATCTGAAGTGTATACAAGGATGGGCAGAGCTTTTAAACTCTCTCTTCATTTCTCTCTCTCTGTCACTCACACAGATACTCTACAAGCATATTTGACAGCCTGTTTCCCCTTCAGATTTTCCCATTTCAGCCTACGAGCTCTCTCTTTTGTTGCTTGAAGTAAACACCTTTTGTGCCAGCAATATTCCACCCAGGGTAAGAGTTCAGAAAGGATCCCTTAGTTCTTCAATATAAGATGTGGAATTGATGGTCGCGCTGCATGAGCGAGACCTTGAGCCAGTAATTTTGACGTATATGAAGCTCTGCCCTGCAGATCTCTGGTTTGGGAGCAACATCAATAGGCTCTCGGCACAAAGAGTACAAAGTGCGACAGTGTGTAGTTTTACTGTAATATAAACCTAGCACTCTATTGATGAATTTCTCATTAACTCAACCTGTGTTTGATGCTGAGGCAAATTATAAATGTTGGGTAAAAACATCCAACGCTCTTCAAGCAGATACAGCACTGTGACAGCGCTGCAGTACTTAAAAAGTACTACGCTCAGAGTACTACTGTCCTTTATCTTACATTTAAAACAACCAGAGGGGACTGTTTAATTCTTAAAACTGACTTGTCTTACTCCTCTGTTCAACCCTGTCTCCTAGAAACTGTTATAATAATAATAATATACATAATACCAACACATATAAGCGTTTCCTGATCTAATGTCTCTATTGGCAGGACGACATCATTTATTAAGTCCTTACAACCATACAAATCACTGTTTCAATAAAACCGTTTTCTGATCTGATATAGCTGTTGGTTAAGGTTTAGGTTTAGTGTAAACCTATCATGATGTAACGCATTGGTTTGTGGAGTACCTTTTTGAAGCCTTGAGTTTGGCATTAAGGTCATCGCCATGCACTCATTGGCTTGGTTTTGACTCATCGTAGCAGCAACAATGGCGGCTTGCCTGCACACACATTCTTATATTACTGATAAACAGTACAATAAAATATGTTTCTGGAAAGATTTGAGGCCATGAAATAGGCAACGCAGTAACAGAACTCCAATTCATCGTATAGTTTACTCTAAATGAGACCATAATTTAGAAAAAGAGCTCTATGGGAGAAGACTTTTGAGAAGCAATTGAGACCAGAGGAAGTCAATATATAATCAGAATAGTCATAATTAGAATAAGTTCGCTTTCAAATCAAACATGTTAATATATGAGTGGAAAGAATCTTGAGACTGCATTTTTTGACTCAAGACATTGCTTAACCATGTCATGTGATGCTAGAACAAATATTATTGGAACCACTGCATAGAATTGCAGATGAGCAAAACAAGGGCAAATTGCACTCAACTTCATGGTCATGTTTGCTCTGTAATGTCATTAGTGCAATAACTTTTGTGAATCAGACCTTGAAACGGGGCAGATAATGGTTGCAAGTGATGTGTAATTCATGGCACTATCAGTGCCTGCAATCCATTCTTTGTGAATTAGCCTCTCGATATTTTACTCTAAAGTAAGCAGGAAGTTAAGATTTCGGACACTTACGGTCGTCACTGAAAGACGTAGAGGTGCAAATGCTCATTTTGGCATTTATAAAGTGCGACACACTGTGAGAACACAACCTTTTGTGGACTGGGAAAAAAACATGCCACACAGTGATCACATTTTGCTCAAAACATATTAGGATAAACCATTTAGTAGTAACATGATATCCAGGAGACGGGGTTGCTTCTGGCACACCACCCTTCTTCCTCTCTTGAAGAACTCATTTAAATGTTTTGGCCTATCACATCACACATGGCTCACATTGTTTTCATATCCGTGCATTTCTGGACATATACAAGTTAGAACACTGTCATGGTGTGTAAAGAGATTTCATGCTCTCTCAACCGTCATTGCCAGAGTTAATTGCTCAAAAGAGTCACTATGCAGTTAAACCAAAACAGGATTAAACACCAATTGATCTTCCCCCTCACGCTTTAAACTGACATCTTTTACCAGTGAATGTATACTGTAAAGACACTAACAAGCATGAGTCCTTGCCGCTATTCACACTCTCTCTTAAAGAGCTGCAGAGTTTGGCTGGTATTTTTTTCTGAACGCAGCCCAATAAAAAATTAATTTGTCAGGAGTAACAGAAACTCAGCACCTTCTCTTTGAAAAAGAGGTAACAGTGAAAACTGTGCATGGTCTTTCTTGGACTATTTTAACAGCTAGCAGTCTTTTTTTCCCAACATGGAATTGGTTTAAGAAGTGATGAATACATTAACGTTTGCCTGTGTTTACTGTGGCATAAGGAGCATTCTGAAAGAACATTTAGTACATCATAAAAATGTCACATTGCTAAACATATGCATTGGGAAATATCAGCCCATTAGAATGTGTCGCAGCCTGTCTATATTTTACCCAGTAACGCTGTCACTTTACATTTTTTCATGTATATTAATGTGAAACGAACATATTTTGCATGTAACACCAGCTACTGCCAAACAGAGAGCAAGAAGAGATAGGCAAATATTCAAAATAAGGTTATTTTTCATGTCTCAGTCTGATCTTGTGATCCCCTCGCAGAGACTGTTTTGAGCTCTGATGATATTGGTCAGGGAGAGCAGCCTCAGTAGCTTTATCCACAGTTGGTGCTGCATAACAGTAGCTATTGAATATTGAATGATCAGCCCCTGGGGAAATTAATGGGGTATCACAGCAAACAGGCTCTATCACAAGTCTGGTTAAAATGACAGTGGCAGGAAAGAGAAAAAAAAAAGAAGCCATGGGCCAAAACGCTGAGCATACTTAGTGTTATCTATTGAAGTTGCAGAGCTGCAGGTGCCCAAGGCTCGACTCCACCACCCTCTCTCATCCTGTGTATACACTTGACTCCTGTGTGGAAAGAGCAACAACAGCTGTTTAACCTGAAGCACTATTGTCCAACAGAGGGATTTATGGATAAAGGACTGTCAATGCAGAGTGGAGAGAGAGTCTTCGCAGTCAGCCTGTGAACACACCACATTCACTAGACCAATATAAGATGACAAGTATGGCGTCCGAACAGCTGCTCTCAAACTTACATTTTGCATAACTTGCACGGTCATGCCCTGTAAGAAAGAAGAGTGAGCTTGAAACCAATAATATTAAACAAGGTCTCCTGTGTTGAGGGCTTTTTTAAATGGCGGATACAGTACACAGAGAAGCCTGGACAGGCTGCCTCCCTGTTGGACAGCTGTACTAATGGAAACCTGCAAAGTCTCAATTACAGCCAAGTCCCAGATCTACTCTAAGTGCCAGGTGGAAACAAGGCATTGTGTATTTACGATTTTATTTCTCTGCTGAGGCCTTACAGAAAAACACACAAGGAGAAATTAGTGTTGAGCCCAAAGGCAAATAGGCTATAGGTGTGCCACAGGAGACCAAATCGCTACAAAAATATATTAAAATCAAGTCAACTGATCGTTAGAATACAATACAATACAATACAATACAATACAATACAATACAATCATGTGTATACACTATAAATTTGTAGGTTGTGTTCATGACTTTATCAACAGACTGTAAGCTAAGAAATCTGGGCAGCAAAGGAACATTTTGCAACAAGTAATCTTAAGAGCAACACCACCCGTTTCATGTGCATTAAAACACCAGCAACCATAGCTTTCCACAGTTGGGGTATCATGGCTCGCGGTCTTCTTGTAATCAGAAGCTTCCTATGCTGATTCTCATCTCCTACAGAGAGAGGAGTGTCCGTGAGCAAGACACTGAACCCCTAACCACCCCTGATGAGCAGCTTGGCAACTTGCATGGCGGTCTTTGCCCTCAGTGTATGAATGTGTGTGTGTGAATGGGTTAATGTTGGCATGTGTTGTAAAGTGCTTTGAGTGGTCGGTAGACTAGGAAAGCGCTCTATAATACGGTCCATTTTACCATTTTCTATGTGAGGGCGGAAGACCCCCTGAGTGTGGCACGCCATGAAGTGCCCCTGTTCATTTTATAAGGGACGTGAGTGAATTGCCTCTCAAAGCATTATGGGATAGCAGGAGACACACATTATTATTGAAGTTTTTGGGATCTGTTCCAATTGCCTTCAAGATCACAGATGCAAACAGAACCAAAGTGCCGGTTAGCGCAGAGTCACGCCGGTCGATGGAGAAAGTCACAGGTTGTTCATTTACTTGTTTAATAAACAGGAAACAGATACAAATTGTTAGATGCTGATACCCAGTGCAACAAATTTAATGTATAGGATGACTAGCTGAAGCTAATATGCAGCTCTCATCCCTGGTTAGGCTCATTTACTGTATACAAAGTTTGCTAACGAGGAAGCTACTATCCACTATGCAAGCACTGACAGGCCCACAGCGATGAGAAGTGACAAAGTTGTGCCCAGTTTGCTCCCATGGGGTCTTCACCGCAACCCGGCTACTTACCCGGGTTCAACATTGCCTGGTCGGGCAAGTGGGTCAGAAATCTACTTGCCCAAAGTAATTTTTTACTTGCCACTATACAAATCATTTAATTTATTAGCAGTTATCAGATAAACAAACAACAAAGACGTTCCTAGCTGCCATCCTGACGGCTCTTGTTATAGCACTTGTTATATGTTTTTGGGAAATTTAATGTGCCTTTGAATAACGACCCCATTTTATCGGCTTTGCTTTCAAATTCGCATCAAACCGCGCAAAAACATAGGTGGAGTTTTGACCACATTCTCTAATTCACCCAACCAAACTCCTGTTTCTAGGTTAACATTTTCTATACCTACCACCATTTTCTTGTGAGTACCTAGCCAGTACCACACATGTGCATAATCCTTTTTTACTGAGTCGATTTACTTCTCTGAAGTGGAATTTTACCTGACTCGGGCAAGTGAGCGATCCTTATTGTTGAACCCTACTTGCCTACTTCTTTGCTATGTATGTATCAGTGTTAGGGCTCAGGCCTCCACTTATACATATCCACAGTACTCACCATAAAAGCATAAGATCACACCCGGAGATCTCTGTAGATTGCATATTGCTCATCAGTGAACTGTTCAGTTTAATATGGTGTTGCACCATTGAACACAAGTAATGCATAAATCAGTTCCTGCCCTGGGGGTTGACTCATCCTACGCCCCAGAGTGTTTCCCTGTAATTCAGGCTGCTTTGACATTCACCCGCCTGCCCTCATGGGCGAAGTAACAGACCAGTAGCTCTAACCTTTACTCAACCAGTGATTTAGCCTGCCTGTCTGCCCTGATAACACACTCTATCAGCGTCAGCCTGAGAAGAGGAGATGAGGGTTGCTCTGTGGCACTGCTGTGCTCAGGTAGGGCCTTTAGTCACTGCCACCCATCCACTGCGTGTTAGCCAGCATCCTCCTTTTATCTCAGCCTTGGTAGCCTCTATTCCATACACCCACTGAACCTTAACACTCATCTATTCTATACAGCACAAAACCTTGGCGTGTGGAGCCTTGAAACTCACCTACATGAACTCACACAATGGCAGCCTCCCATTCCATCTAGTCAGATGTCCTTTCACTGACTCTTAAGCTCAATTCACTTCAATCTCCGGGGGGACGCAGACTTCACTGTGATTGGATGCTGTCATTTTGATTACAGTACATAATGACTTACAGAAGAAATGCTTTAATACTTTAGATGTATAAAAGACTTTACATTCACAATGACTAACCTTTAACTCTAGCAACAATGGCACTTTGATAAGCTGACTAATTTATTTAGTAATTACTTTCTACAGTTGAGTGCAATAATGGAAAAAAGTTTTATAATACAGACCTTGATGTACTTTGCTAGAGACAGAACAGTGGTAGTGGAAGACTATCAGCAATTACATTGTTATAGATGACTTTGTTATTATATCCTATACAGGGCTGTAGCTATCGATTATTTTAGTAATCGAGTACCAATTAGTCCATTGATTAATCAAGTAACTGGATATGCTTTTGCTTTATTAAAGAGAAATAATAAACATACAAAAGAAAATCCCTCAAATTGAAAAAAAGTAATTGGTTTCAGTGTTTCCTCCGAGACAGCAGTCTGTTGTTACCCCACTGTACTTGCAGTGGAGAATTTTCAAAGTGGGGTATTAGTTATTTTGCTTAAGTAGAGGATCTGATCCTTCTTCCACCTCTGGTTACACCCACAGGCTAACTGTACCTGTGTGTTTCCAGCCAAGCCTTCCGCTATAAGGAAGGTGGAGTCTAGTGGGTTTGTTGTCAAAGTATTTCCTGGTGTAGTTACGTAACTTTAGTCAGCCATTAAGTGTGTTTATAAGTTCAGGTTGCAGTATAATAGTTACTGATAGGCTTTGTGTTGTGTTTGCTGCCACAGAAAAGAAACAAAAAGTCCCTGTTACATTACTACAGCGCCTTCTGGTGTAGCAGCTACAAATCAGCTTAATTAAAACAATGAATTAAACAATTAAAATAGCCTAAACAGAAAGGTCTTCCAAATACATTTCGGAGCTGTGGACATGAAAGCCACACACCTGATCAGGTGATTGATCATGTTGTCTCTTGTGATTTTTTTTCTGTGGAAAAACAATTACTGGCAGCTGCTAACTAGCTAGCTTTACAGATGTAGTGCTATTGTGCTAGGCTAGTTCGGTTTTACAACAGACACAGTGTACAGAGTTGTCATTCTGTTTCAGCTTGAAATGATACTGAACTTTGAACACTTTATATCCTTTTCTTTGGCCTGTCTCTTTTCTTCACCCCTCTCCATTTTCTCTGTGCTACAGTGACAATCATCCATGAAAAACACAGTTGGCTGTACGGTCCATAGTCATATGGATGAAATGAAGCTCTGATGCAAAGAATTTTCATCGATAATCTTTATTAATTGAGTTACTCATGGAATCGTTTCAGCTCTAATCCTATATAACCTAATTGAGATGTCACACACTGGGAAAATACTAGACAATATGTCTATTTCTAATGCCAATAAATGTTAGATGGAGATTTGCATAAACAGAGAAAATGCAATTGAATTTGGCAACAGCAATATGAGCTTCAGGATATGACTGTTATGGTTTTCAATTAACAGTCAAAATTCATGTGACATAAGACAAATTTTAATTTTTCATGTAAAACACAAGATATAAATATTCATTCAACCCATATGGCATCAATGATTCTCTTTGAGTTTCTTTGCAAATGAGCATTGGCAAAGTCTACTTAGTGCTTTCTGTCAAAGTTCCTGATGACAGGGCCTTTTACAGAACAATCATCACCGAATAATGTGCTGCTGAGAGTTGTGTATTCAGCTTAAAAAGGTGTTTAACTGAGTGTGTATGCTGACTTTTTTTTCAGCCTTTTCCCCCGCTGACAGATGCTCTCTGAATCTGTGCTGTGAGTGATTATGTTTGTCAGGACGGTGGTCTGTTTGCAGAGCACTGGAGAGTGAGATTGGGGAGTGAGAATAGCCACCCAAGATAGACAGCTGCAGTGCTGTGCTGATTGCCACTTCCTCTTGTGTGATTTTAAATGGAGTTTCTCAGGTTTAAAAAAAAAAAAAGTCTACGCCCACTGCATGTCTGGTGCTCATCCTGCTGCACTGCCAGTCAAAGCTCGCATCACTATGCCAACGCTTTAGCTGCTAAACTAGCCTTGTTTGCAAGCAGCAACCTGGACTCGGCCCTTCATCTCAACACCTAAGATGCTACAGCCACTCTAGCTCATCTTGTGACTGAAGGGCCATGATAGGATGGAAAAGAACAGTGTTTTTGCACAGTGGTCCAGAGAATACACCACATTGTGTGTGTGTGTGTGTGTGTGTGTGTGTGTGCGCGCGCAATCAGACTCTGTTGCTCTTCCAATTGGAGTAACAAATTGTCTCCCTTGTAATCAGCCTCTCTTTGCCTGCTGTTCTCATCAAAATTCTTTTGAATGTTCTGTTGCCATGGTACCTTGAAAAATCTGCTGCTGAGATTTTTTTTTCTTTCTTCTTCTTCTTCTTCCTGAGATAGCAATTCTCATTTTTTTTTTCTGTCTGCTTACCTCACAGACAAAACCACTTTGGATCAATTTGAGACAAAATTAGTACATAATGTAAAAATAGATTGTTGGGGTGGGGGGAAAAAAAGAAAAAGAAAAATACACTGAGGGAATAAAAGAAGTAATGTTCTGCAGCGCTCCTTCTTCTGGATTTTTTTGTTAAATTAATTCTGTTTGAATGCATACACAAACACTCTGAGAAATATGGGGTTTGAAATTGCTCCCGGCAGATCTGTGGAAACTCTATCAAGGGCAGTGGTTGAAATCGTGGTCAGTTCTCCCACAGCATGCACACAGATCTTAGAGTGTAATATCAATCCACACAACAAACATTATATGGTTTTATATAGAAAATCCTCAACTGAACTTTCTAATCTTTCTCTCAAAATACTTTCCCTTAGAAGTGGTGAGACTATATACGCCTGACTTCTCGAATACCTGTCTGATCCATCAAGAGTTCAGTGAAATGTCATTTGGGAAATATGGACATCATTTGTTTTGACTAAGCATAATCTATTTCACAACTGACCCTTCCTAAATCCCGAACCTCAGTCAACTTTCTGCTTTCCTGTACTTCTAAAAGCTATGCCAGGCTCATCTACGTTGAAAAGACAACGGAATTTTGAAGATGGTTAAAAGATAAAAGTGACGTGATATGTAGTCATATCTTTAGTTTCGCTAATTTTAGCAAAATGCTTGCCAACTAGCGAACGTTTATCTACGTCTGTTGTTAGCTAGGCAATTAGCTAGCGTTTAGGGTGCAACGGTAGCTCACCTGGTGGAGCTGGCGGCCTTGTGGTGAAGCGGAGTCCGTGCAGCAGCGACCGTGGGTTTGGGTCCGACCTATGGCCCATTGCTGCGTGTCATCCCTCCCCTTTCTCGTCTATCTTGAGCTGTACTAAAGGCTAAAAATCACTAAATATGTCTATATTTACTTATGTATATATATATATATATATATATATATATATATATATGAATTGGCGATCAGATGTAACTAGTTAACAAATCAATGTAGATTAGCTGGCTAGTTAGCTAACATTTTGCACTGTAGCGAACTGCAAATATATATATATATCTTTAAAAATGAGCTAGCGTTTTTGCTAATCAGATGTAACTACGGAGCTAACAATTGAAGTAGATTAGCTACGTAGTTAGATTGTGTTTTGCTAACCTTTGCTAACTCAATATCTGACTATTGCTTTTGTCTTTTCCCCACCTTCAAAATGTGGTTGTCTTTTCAACGTCGTAGACGGACCTAGCACAGAGCCAATCTGAGTACAGGAAAGGAGAAAGTTGACTGAGGTTTCTGACTAAGACTTGCTCACCTGTTATTGGAGCACACAACAGAAAGGGGCAGGATTTAGGATGAATTTATACCTTGTGTCAAAGTAGTATTTTAAAGCTGCACTAACTACTATTTTTGTACTTACAAAGGATCAAATCGCTATGTGCAATGTGAAAGGTGTCGCTTGCTCCGACTCTGCAGTTTCCCTCCACTCTGTAAGTGGTTTAGCATAAACATATTTTGGTTCACTCACACTGCTCTCATCAACCATTCAAAGCCACAGCAGGCAGATGTTTTTTTTTAACATTACCTTAACATTTAGCTTTGATAAACCCACTATTAATTAAATCCTGAAATTCATAACTCTCTGTAACAGACTGCAACCCCAACAGAGTACTCCTGTTATAGTTAAAACAAACAGGAATGTAGATTTTTTTATTTTTTAGGCTGCTATATAAGTTATAACTTTCACAAATTGTTGCTTGCTGTCAACAGTCTGTATAAGAACTGGCATATATATATTTATGTTCAAAGGGCAAAAACACATCTGTCACAACCTTGCAGCTCTTCCAAAGTTCAAGATCAAAATTTCTGCTGCTCCTGAAGAACAACAGACACGGCTTTGATGTCAAAAACCTTCACTTTCAGCCTTCATCGGGGTTACATGATAATTTGCAGTCAACGATAAAGATATTCAGCAATATCCAAGAAGCCTACACCCTTAATTGACCACATACAAGAAATACAGAATATGTTTCTAAGACTTAAGGCATGCAGAGATTCATTAGCTGTAAAACAACAGATGTGATGGATGATTTCATGCCCCCGTGGAAAGTGAAACAGAGTGCTCTTTGAAATGCTGAATTACTGCAGGAGCTCCATTAAGAGAGAGGATGTCAAAAATCATGTAGAAAGCCACTTTAAAGAGGCCAGACATCCCATGTCTGCTTTTTCTTTTATTGCCATTGAGAAGGTGTCTCTTGGTCCAGGAGGAGGTGATTTAAATTTCATTAGAAAAGAAAAAGAGAGACCTTTTGGATCTTTCTTTTTTAAAAGTCTACACCCAAGATTAATAAATGGGGGACCTGATATTTAAACATATCCTCAAGCTGTTTTAATATGCTACAGTGTCGGATCCTTAATTACAATTGGTGCTATCATTTTTAATGTTTTTTAAATACTAGCATCTAAGTGTCTATTTGAGAATTAACTACACATGTTATCTTGTAACACTGATGAAAGCTTTTACAGCTAAAACATGTTGGTCTTTACACTCAAAGCTTTGTCTTTTGTTCATAAAGAGCAGCAGGAGTCTCTTCATAACTTCAGGCATAAAGACAAACTCAGAGAATTGCTCGTGAGTGCCTCACACTTCCCCAGATGGTCCAAGTCTATCTTTAATGTTTCCCATAGAAGGACACACTGAAGAGGCCTTAGAGCTGTGGCACTTTATTTGGCATAGAGCAGGCCAAGGCTGAGCTACAGTGCATGTAAAACATGAAAGCATGACTGTCCCCACTGTGAGTAACTGGTAGGAGTGTAATAAAGCCCAACATGTGAGTAATTTGTGACACAGGTGCCATTAGAGTGACCCATCGTTCATGTTTATTCACCAGCAGCTGAAGGTGATCCCTGTGGTTTCCTGTACATATTTTCCTTTTTAAATAACATTTTTGAGTTTCGCATCATATCCTTTTGATTAGAAGGAACCTGCTAGAATTAAATAGGCACATACAAGTACTGTATGAACCCCATACAGGCTGACCTCTGTTGAAACATTCAGCTTACTTGTTGAAAAAAAAGCACCACTGATAAGTCAATTAGAGACCCTTATGGAAATCACATCTACGTTGCTTCCGCAATTGATGGTAGGCTGGAGAGTTTAAAGGACATTAAGAGGAACTTTTTGCACTGCGAGAGAGAGAGTGCTAATGTACAGGGTGATTCAACAGTATAAACAAGACTGCTCTAATCCACTATAGAGCACTGTATACCCTGTAATGATGTTGCTGTTCCTGAAGACAGCGTTTTATTGTCTCTGTCACTGCACTAATTCTAATCCCAATTCAAAGTACACACGCATGCGAGACTTTTCGCTGACACAAACTGATGGAGCATCACATTATTGGTCCTTGGGCTCAGCCAGGGAGAAGAAATTGGGAATTTTCACTGTCCTTAATGGAAATTGATCTGAGCAATTTGTTAAAACAGTGACAAGGGCAACTGTGTTGTGTCAAAAATGGCATTTTTTAAGATGTGGACACATACAAAGACCGGGCACACCTGGACCTAAATTGAGAGACCTCAGTATGTAATATGTTCCAGGTCATTAAACACACCCTCTGAGGGTATTAGTGGCTGGGTGGTGTGTACTGGATCTGAGTGCAGACCTCCCTCTTATGTTTTGCACTTTAGGGGAATGGCAACTTTCCTTATTAGAGTGGATGGATCACACTGACCTAATCTGCTATTATGCTTTCAAAGACTAGTGTGCAGTAATTTCATCACTTTGGCGAGTGGAGACAGTTAAAACGGACAATCTCTCAATATCACACTAATCAATCACTTTTACAGTACATTACTGTGAAAGGGAGCTTTGCCCCATGAAGTGCAGTCTGATATAAATAGCAAATTGGCTTCCTTCATGGCTCTTTTTCAATTTCCATCAGTATTCGCTGCATGTGTCTTATGCGCTCACCCACCTCATGAACACACATGCTCATTCAGTTCAGGCTCTGAGCAATCACATAATGACACATAAACTGCGGCACGTTCTGCACCACAATGAAGTTTTGAAGGATTGGCGTTTGTTCAAAAAGCACATGACTAGTTTGAGGGTGGTTTCAACCTTTAAAGATAACTATGTGGTGAAAAATTGTTGAGTTACAGTTAAGTAGATAGGTGTTGATACTGCCCTTCGAAACAGGAAGCGTGCTTCGCAAGTGCACTAGTCTCGCCAAATGAGTTTGTGTCACATCTCGCGGATCCATTTAAAATGCCCTGGAGGTGCTCCACCCATTATGAACTGCCCTTTAATTATAACAGGCTGCTGCTATTGTACAAAGAGTTGCATATCAGATAATTGTGGCACCTGTCATGTTGCAGCAGTGAAACTCAGATGATGTGAAACTTGGAGCTACAGTGGTAAGAGGATGTATTTATTGTAAAACAATATCTATTAAAAAGAAATATTCCTTTAAAGATTTACTACTCCTATAATTTTCCTTTTTAAGGACAAAAAAGTGTTCCCGTGGTACTCTATAATGTGCACTAACCTTGTTATTTATGGCACTTTTATGTCTTAACATTCCAACATTATTATGGTCTTACATTTGGGACCTGTATTATGTGTGATATTTTCATTGTATCTTAAATTTTCTTATATGATGAGGTACTTTTTATGTCTAATTAATTCAGCTCACAGCAGACATATTACATTTAAATCAGCTGTACTTTAAAGGTGAATTGAGACTTTCCTCTCCCGACTCCCTGCATGTCTCAGGTCTGTAACATCCAGCGTTTTATATAATGCAAGTCTGCAATATGTGTGATGCTCCTTCAGTCAAATCAGTGGGATTTGAAAGGATTTGTCACCAGTCCACCAAAACTCCTTTTCTGACACATGTCCCATTGCCTCCACGCGGCAGACAATACGCTTCAAGATGAATATGCGCCAAAAAATAGGCACTCAAAACGTGTTATCCTCTTCTTAGAGGCATACTGCACATTATGATGAAGGATGGGTTGTCTCTGGCTTTTTTCTGCAACTCTGAGAGGATTACCCATTGTTTTTTTTTCTGGTGGGAGGATATTCATGTTTGTTTGTTTTTTTCTATATGCTGGATATCCCATTTCCACAGATCTGAGCCATGAGGAGTGCCTGTCCCGCAGCAAAGTAAAGCACCAGGTGCTGTCTGATACATGTGGGTGCCCAAGTTATTTGTGCTTCTGCTTGATCATGATGGGCATCCAAGATTGATAAAGATAAGAAAATAAAAGGGTATTCAATATAGCCTTAACACAAGGCAGTAAACACGTCTTACGCCTATAGGGGGGTGAATGTGATTTTTTTTTAAGTGCAGCATTGACCCAACACCCCTCCCTTCCTCCATCCCTCCCCACCTTTGCAGTATCTTGTGCTGGACCATGAGCTACCAGCCCATCCCGGAGTATCACAAACACCTCATAGCGCCTCCTCTCTGCATGAGCCCACCATCATGTTGCAAACATTTTCCTTCTCCTCCTCAACCACAGGGAAAGAAACTCTCAGTTCGTCGTAAACAGACTGCTTTTAAAACTGCAGCCCAAATGACATCACGTCGCTGCAGTGCTGCACTGTCCATGAAAGGTGTCAGTCGTTTTCTCTGATACCAAGAATTTGTCCACCGACCACTTGGCTCTGCTCTGCTCCAGACATCATGGCGTGACAACATGTATTCATTTATATCGGGCTCTTATTACGCAGGTGGACGCCTGCATGAGGAGTAGAGGCGCATTTCCAAAGGCTGGTCTGTTCTCTCTAGGACACAGCAAGATTTCCTGCAACATCCCGCCCGGAGAAATCGACCGCATTGCTTTTGTTGAGGAAGCGGACAGACCAAGTGATCTATGAAAACTAATTGCTCGCATGGGTACGCATAGTATTAGAGGAGAAAGGGGGGGAAAACCACGGCATTAGTGCATGGGTGGGATTCCTTCATTGCGCTTCAGACAGAGGAAGTTGTGACAACAAATGGCTACAGTCATGGCAAACAACTGCTTGTGACACAGGCGTGATAACTGCGCTTTCGTGCTGTAATTACTGGCAAACCGGTGTCGACGGAGAGTTTTCGACCTTCGTGATTTTTTGACGGACTTGAAGCCTGAATTTGACGCCAACCATCATCCGCCAGAGGCTTTTTTTTTTTTTTTTTTTTACCCTATCGCTTCGAAAAGAGCCCCGGACTGCAGTTTTTCTGTCCTGACACCATCTGTACCGCAATTCATAACAAGCGTGAGGTTTATTAGGGAATTTAATCCACCGTATTCCTTCGTTACAAACCCGTACGCGGGGAGGGGGGTACTTGAGACGACCACGTACTGACGCTTTAACCCCTTTTGAACACGGGCTCGGACGCAAGCCTCGGACTCTCCTGAGCTTTTTTGGATTTTGGGGGATTTCGGCTTTACATTTTCTGCCTTTACGCCTCAATCGGATCGCACTGGGATTTAAGGTGGGGTTTCATCCCGACGCAGGTAACTGGAAGATATCCAACTGTCTCTTGTTGATGACACTTCGGCGGCAGATCGTCGCTCATCACGTCCGTTGGATCTTTTTTCATTTTATTTAATTTTTTTATAGCACAAACCTTCAGCCAGCCCGACGAGAAGGTTTTACGCGTGAAATTTGGAATAAATGAACTCCCGTCGCCAGCTGAGATTCGTTGTGAATTTATCCAGTGACACAAGTGTATGGACGGCGGAGATCATGTGCAGTAGGAACAACCTTTCGGCATCTGCTTTATTAGTCCCACTTCTGGTAAGTCACTTAGTAGACTTGGTGAGAGATGTGGAGATGGACTTTGCACTCCTGACACATGTGTGGATGGATGTGTGCCTCTGACAAGCTCAATAGTGTCCAAATCTATCTGATGTGCCGCATTGATTGTGCAAACTACTAAATCTAAAATAACGGGCCTGCAATGTGATCTATCTATCTATCTATCTATCTATCTATCTATCTGAAACATATATATTTCTAAGTCTTACTTGCATTCATGTGCAAAGCTTTGCTGCACTTTAAAGGCAGCCATCCACAGCAGTCTGCAGAATAGTATGTCTGCCTGTCTTGCAGAGATGTGTTCATGCTACTTGTGATATTCAGTCCTCACGTGGTGGAGCAGTAATTGATAGTGTTAGTGCTGTTATACAGTCTGTTAGACGGAGTCAGACGGGGCCCCCAAAACAGCCCCTGTTGTATGGTAGTTGTGCCGTGGCTCCCAAAAACTGTGCAATGAAGATGGTTAAACGTTGACACATGAGTTGAATTCCCAGAGACTGGAGTGCATGTGGAAATGGCCCGGGCGTGTCTGCATCAGCACGACGCAGAGACTTTTCATAAATTAGCAGCAGCGCTGGAAATCCTCCCATCAAGGCAACATTGCACTGAGAGAGTGGACAGTTTGACTGTGAAGCCACAGAGCTTGAATGATGAGAAAAAACTATAGTGTGCCTTTATTTTTTTGTTAAAAGCATGCAGTGAGATGATTATTTTGTTTTATGGTGAGTGGAGGCCTCAGGAGCATGTGTGCACTGTGTGTTAGAGGGCTGCACATCACCTTTGTTTCTGACAATCAGCTAAGCAGGTTTAGAGATGATAAAGAGATACAGAAACACTGATGCAGCATGATAAGCATCTCATGGGTGCTGTGAGTGAATGCTGGCAATTACATTTTTGTAGCTGGAATTTTTATCCCCTCTCATCATTTTCCAGTTTTTCAATAAGCTCAGCCTCCTCAGATTCAACCCAGCATTTGTAGGAAGTTTGTTCCACTCTGACTATTCTAATTTTGGCATGCCAGGCCAGAGAGGTCAGTGTCTGGTCTTTGCAAATATCTGTTCATCACTCAGAGGACATCGGCAACAACAGATGGGAGAAGTGAGGGTCCAGGATGCCTGTATGGAGGTAGTGAGGCTGTAAATCTATTAGATTGAGGTGGGGTTAGATGCCAATATGCTTACAGTAAAGTCAAGTGAACATCCCTCATATATAGCTCTGCTTTATCCGCATAATACCTTCCAAGACATCCCCTGGGGAAGATGTAGGCATTGGCCAGTAGTGGTGCTACATCAGGGCGTGCAGTGAGTGTTACTGCAGCTTGCAGTGCTATTGGAAAACGGACTACCAGCTGCATCTACTGTATACACCCTCCTTTAGTGAGCCTTAGGACTGTATGTACGCCCCTACATGGAAGGGCACCACCTCTCTACAGCTGTCTACTGAGATTACATAGAGAAATGAAAAATGAAAGTTGTCACAAGGTCTTGGCATTGTTCCATATTCTGACAGATGCCTCTTACGTCTAAGAGCAATAAAAGAAACATACTGTACGGACCATGTTAGGCTTTTATGCTAAAAAACAAAAACAAACGTACAAGCAGCCCGCTCAGGGGCTTGGCTCACTGTTATTGTTAAGTGTTTTAGTAAAGGCTGAACCCTGTGTTTGTGACTGGCTGAGTGAATAGAGCAAATTGAAATTATATTTGGTTAAAGCTGTGCATCATACAGGTTTTAACATAAGGGACTTGAAAAGACTCCTAAAAACAAAGGTTAATGAGGTTTATTCTTAGGAGGGTTGATACCCTTGAGCCTTATTGGATTTGTAATTTGCATTAGCAGTGCGTGCAGCAGTACTCTTATGTAGTCAGATGTCTTTTTTACTAGCTGTGTATGTTGCAAGTGGTGATTATCAGGTCTTTGGTTTGTCAATGTGTTGCAGGATGTTACAACAGAAGCTCAGAGCACTTGCTGTCATGTGTTTGCCTAATGAAATCAGGCATGATGGTCATTATCGTTATCATGCATTATGCCAACACTTCCATGTTTAGCAATTCTACTGCAAGCAGGAAAACTACTGCAGAACCAATTCATATCTCAGCAGGTAATGCATAAAACTAAAGTGACAAAAGCATGTGTGCAGAGGTTTCTGCTTTCTAGCTTGTTGTATATGGACCGTGGGGTGAGATTAATGGGGTCTCTCTTCCTTGCCATTCTATTGCATTGTGTTACAGCAGCTGCTCATGGTGCTGCTGGTGTCATGTGTTTGCATTATGAAATCGGGACTAGTAGAGGGTTATCAGCCAGTGCAGGAATGAGTGAATCACAGCAAGCACAAGCTATTGATCTGTATTTGGGAGTATAAAATACTACACAGCATACTGTATAAACCTGTTTTTGATCTCTATTTGAGGGATGGTGAAATAGTCATTCACAGTCTGACATTTGCAAAATGTACGTTTGCAAGTTGCTCTAAGCTGTTATTCTAGGAGTCAGAATGGCATACAGTAAGGGACTTTTAGCATTTAGTCCTGTACACTATGGGTTGACGACATGGCTAAAATCTTGTATCACAGTATATGTAATTTTATATCACGATACAGTAAATGTTCTGTGAATTCAATTAAGAAATTGTTTAAAATAACCATACCATGGGTGCCTCAGTAGAGGTGGTACCACGTGTCAAGGGGTGAGCCCTTACTGCAGTGGCCCGGGTTCAAGTCTGGCCCCAGGCCCTTTGCTGTCATCCCCTCTTTTCTGTCTCGCTCAACTCTCCTGTCAATAAATCTAAATGTCAAGAAATAAAATAACCATACAATACTGCACTTCATCAGATCATATTTTCAGTCATGTTTGATTACTTCCTTCTTTTATTGGAACTTCCATACAAACAAAAACAACTGCTTCACATTCGTGGTTGGTTTTTTAAATGATCTTTTTATTGGGAAATCCATGTTATTTCACATCCATTGACAAATACAAATATATTTTCAATTATTAACAGCAAAATTATACAGAGCCAAGAGTTTTGTATCTGCAATAGAACTTCTTGTTCCAAAGGTCTCCAGCCTTATGGCTGATCCATTGTCCATTTCCTTTTATTTTAACTATATAATAAAGAACACAATTGAACTTTTTACATCCAGAGGGGTATAGGAGCAGAAAGTAAATACATACAATGAGTAAATAGATAAGAATATCTGCAGCAGTTTGACTTCATTTAGTTGTGTTCATATGACTGAAATACAGTTGGAAAGAAACCCAAAAGAAACCCTGTATAAGAAATAAAAGGTGGACGTTCCTTTAGCTTATTATTTTGACAAAGTCTGGTCTTAAAAGTCTAATAAACTGTACCCATCTTTCCTAGTGTTTTCTGAACATGTCCAACTTTAGGTTGAGAGAAAAAAAAACCTTTTCCATAGTATATATATCTATTGTCACATCTATCCAATTATTAAGTGTAGGTCCGCTCTGCAACATCCATCTTTCAGTCAGGGCCTTTTTTCCTGCTGCCAGTAATGCACCCATTAAATATTTGTCAATAGCTATCAGTTCTGGGGAGATATAGCCCAAATACATATGTGTGTTAACAACCTTCTGTATTGCTTTATGTATATCTTTCCAGTAACTTCGTATTTTGGGACATTCCCAGAACACATGATAGTGACATGCAGCCTGACACCCACAGTTCCGCCAGCACTGAGAATTGCCATTATTTTGGTGTACCGTCCTGAGTGGAGTGATGAAATATCCAGCTACATTTTTCCAGCAAAATTCCTTTTGTAATTTCCATTGAAACATACAAATGTCCTCCCATTCCTCATCCGTTATTGTCAGGCCTCCTTCCCTTTCCCATTTGTCCTGTATATATTTTGTTGAGGACGTTTTTAACTTTTATACAATTGGGATTTGACCCCTCTTTTAATTTTTGTTATTATAGAAATATATTATTTATGTTTTCTTGTCACTCTTTTCTTCTGCGGTGGTTTGCGAACTAGCTCAGAGGTGCATTACTGCCACCGACTGTCGCTCTCAATTCTCTCATGAGATCAAACGAGAATCCAGCCTTGTTACATAGCCTACCTTAAGACACTGAGGGACAGCTCCAATGGTGGAATTGGCAAATATGTACTGGTAGACACATTTCTAATATCACAGGGTATTAACCTTCATATCGCCCAACCTTACTGCACTCAATTATGGTCAGTATCAAAGCACCGCACAGTAAGGTGTGCTGGTTTGGAGGTGAAGAGACACGAGTCTGGTCCCAGCATTAATTAATGAAAAGTAGTTTATTGAAACTGAGAAGGGTCCGTGGTCTTGTTATGTGAAGGAATCTTTATTTCCAACTTTAAAACTCAGACTTCCTTTGCATTCATACATTGTCTGGAAGTAAACACCAAATGATCAAAGGATATTATGATGCAAACTGTGACACACTTAAAAGAAGTGATGTCAGTGAATAAACTAGTTATTTTTTAGAATTCTGGACACTGCATGCAGAACCAGTAAAGAAAGCAGAAAATAAGTACCAATTAAGTTGTTATCAGTTGACAGAATGAGATAGATGTTGCTCCCAAGGCAAGTTAAGCTATTTAGTGCTCAAGATGCATGAAAAAAATTGAGGAATAGTGTAATTACAACTAGCCAAAAAGATCAAAGGGGTAGCCACCGAAGCACTGAAGCAATTACACTAGAGCTACCCTTGGAATCTATTTTTTAAGGTTAGTGAGCAACAAAGTGACAGAAAAAAGCAGTGTAGCACTCCAAGCACTGAACACTGGAGGAAACACAGGTAAATAACATACAGGCCTCAAGAGGCATAAAACACTTTCCGACTTTGCTGCATCATGAATTTCAAACTAGCGTAAGGCAAGAGCACTAAAATATTACACTAAAAGGTTACTGCAGTGATTTTTTGTGTCGTAAACAGAGCTATTGATCACTTATGTGATATATTTGATACAGTATGTGTAGATTATCCTGTTCAAACAATGTTTCTTCCTACTCATCAGTAAGAAATGAATTATTTGACAATGGTTGAGGTATTAGTAAATATTCTTTGGGCAGTATGTTGGGCATGATGTTGCCTCACAGGAAGAGGGTCCTTGGTTTGAATGCATTAATTATCTCATATCTGTTTGTGTGCATGTGTGAAAGAAAACCAGAGTATAATAAACACTCACACAGTCCAAAGACATGCATTGTAGGTGGGTTGGGAACTTTATTTTGCCCATTTGAAGGTGAATGTGACTTTATTAGCCCTGCGTTAGACCTGTCCAGAGTGCACCTTGCCTCTCGCCCATTGCATGCTGGGATCGGCTGCCGTCCCCTGTGACATTCATTTTCAACACAGTAGAAGCAGCGTTGAAAATGAACGAATAAACTGCATCACTTGCTGTAAGTGACTTGCACTATCGCTTCAGATACGTTGTAGTCAATCAGACATTAGCAAACGCTTGTTTTAAAATATTTAGTCAATAAACAGATGAAAGCAACTGTCCTAGGGCTGTCGTGATGAAGGAGTTCTCCCTTTGGGGAAATATATTGTGTCTCAACAGCGTGGTAGGCAGTATACCTGCCATTTTTGTTGTTTTTGCACATTTCTTTGTAACTTGACTATGTTTCATCTTAGTATCTGTTCATACTAATTACCTGTACTCTTCCTCCTACTGCCTCCTGGGTCTGTGACCCTCTTAACGGACGATTTCCAGCTGAGGAAAGTCACCATTTAGTTAACATATTCTGCTGAAAGTTGCAACTGGCAAGTCGCGGGACGCAAATGCCACAGCTGTGGTGAATTGGGATAATTAGCAGATCAGTCGGCATTTTCTACTACAAGATGACTGGTGTTTCCAGTTGGGAATCTTTCCAGAGTTACTTTTTCTAGTGTGTTGTTGTAATCCTGGGCCGAGTCTCTGCAGCCTAGCGGTAGCCTAGTCCACAACTGCAATAAAAGCAAAGCAGCAGAAAACTCTCCAAAGCACATTAACCAGAGTAGATGGACTTTTGTATTTGGTCAGGGTTTTGTATGTCTGGAGAACATTCGTATTCTGACTTGGTACCCTTTGGAAAGAATGATTGCTGCATGGCTCCTCTTATCTTGGAGGCTTTTAGCCCCTCACATCTGAGCAGTACATCTGAATGAGGAAAACTGTCATTTATTGTCACAGAGCATGAACTTGTGCCTGGAGCCGGCCTGTTAACCATAGCTTAGTCGCTGTTGTTTGTTTCTAATAATGACTGATAAAACAGGTGAGCACAAGGAGCGCTGATGCTTAAAGACTGACCTGCTCGGTGCTACATGATGAGTGTCTCATGTAAAATGGAGCAATATAGGGTGTGACCAGAATGTACAATGGGAGCTTGGTGTAAGGGGGGTACTGAGGGAAGAAGTGGAGAGACTCGCTGTCTTAACGGAGGGATATAGATTCACATAAAGATCTATATAGTGGTTGCAGAGCTAATTCTTTCAGGAATACGGTGCAGGATGTGGTATGATATTGAACACCCAGCTGAGCTCAGTGGTAAGCATCCATTATAATCCAAACATAGCATATTCAACCTGTCTAGAGCAGCTAGAGTCCTGACACAAATATTCAATTGGGAAAAACATGTCACCTGCTGTAGAGCATATGGCATTTAAACTGCAGAAAAGCATCACATTTTATACCCATGAGATCTGCTGCATGGTACCAGCCAGTTGCCCATTCCTTCTGTTGACTCGGATAAGAATATTATTGGTGGCATCTGTCTCCCACAAGAACCACTGCTGTGCAGTCATCCTGCCACTGTGGCAGCCTTTAACTGTTGTTCCTAACACTGTGTCAGAGCCTTTATGTGGCCATTTAAATAAAGTGATATGATATCATTATGTAAACAAGAAACAATGGGTGAGTGTAGCATAATAGCAAACTTTCAGTGATGTCTTAAATTAAAGCTTCTAGTCTTCAACTGTTTACCCGAAGGTGACATTGATTCAGATCATGCTTTCAGTTGCTGCATTTGGTCATATTGATCAATATCTTCTGCCAGAACAGCATTTCCCTCTCTTGAGAAAGCCAATTAAGAGAGCTACATGCTCTCATACACAATTTGAAATGCACACAAACACTATCTTCCCCACAGTGCCATTAAATAATGCATAAGAACAATATATTATTGTACAGCGCTTACTACCATGGGTCTTACTAGTCCTATTAAGACTTTCTTCTCTGAACTAAGAAGCATTGGACAAAATGTAGTGCATTTAATCCACTATTCATTCTTGACTGAGGCATTAGGAAAATGATAATGCCTCCGTGGATTACTCTGAATATGACACTGTGATGAGGGATCATTCTGTCCTTACATATTGATTTGTTTGTCAGAAAGTCATATGGCGTGCTCTTCATCAGACTGCATCAGCCTCATTGGAGATGTCTAACTCTACTGTCTATTAAAGGCTGGAAGACTGTAGAAGCATCAACTATTCCAGTGAAGTGAATGGTTAAGTGCCTCAACCTTCACATTCTGTTTTCTCTGTTGGGTTGAATGTCTGGCTTTATTATATATATAATATATATATATAAAGAGACATATGCATAATCTTGCACACCCAGCTTAGAAACATAAAGTCTGTGAATAATATCTTGTCACTGGCCATACTTTTTATCTGGTTGTCTTTTCTTTCTTTTTCTTTTATCTATGCATATTGTTACAGGGAAGTTGTGAGAGCTGGATATATTTCATGTGCCATTTAATTTATTGTACAACCACAATATGGTATATATTTTGACATATAGGTTAGTTAGACAACATGCATGGAAAGAAACAAGAGTTTCTTTCCATGCATTCATATTTCCACAAAGTCCTAATACTATATTAAATATTTAATCAAAGAGCATGTTGGATAACAGATCAAGCATCTTGATATCTTTTGGAGCTGACAAACAATAGTAGAAAAATTAAATCTCTCCCTATGCCTGTGAGGAGAATTTCATTGGTTCCATGTAGAGGACCACTGCTGCATTGATAATAACCTAACTAGGCCTGGGACCTCAAAGAAACAGCAGCAACCACACATTTGGCCTGAATCCATGAAATAAGTTCTACTACTTTGGTGCATGCAATTGATATTTATCCAATATGCACAAAAGACAGCGTCTGATAATTTACTGCCTTTGGCTTTTTTGAAACAATAACAACCGAGCATGTTCATCTCAAGGTGCGGTGCACTATGTTAGTGTAAGACTGCAGATATTGCTGTTTAAATATTTGACAGCTTTGAAAGCTAACTCTGAAATACTGAACACATTCTCCTCAGAGTAGACTTAAGGTATAGCTGAGAACAGAAATACAGCACAAATAATAATTAGGGCCCAAGCACAAATCGTGCAAAGGCGATTGAAGGAATTCTTTTTCTTTTTCTTTTTCCTCCTAAACGAACGCATATTTGGAAGCTTGCCCATGCTCGAAAACTCATGAAACGCAGCACACGTGGCAGTTGTGGTGGAAAATGCTATATTCTATGCGTCACTTTCGGGTTGGCCACTAGGTGGCGCTACTATCATAAAAAGTGCGTTTAGCCTAATAACTTCTGTAAAGTTTGTTGCACATTCAAAAACCTTATATCCACGCGTTCGGTGAATGGAGCTGAATCTCCCCACATTTTTTTTATGTTAGAACGCGACATTTTTCACGTAGCATCTGGGGACCGTCCTGGGAAAAAAGTAATTTGAAGTATTTTGATATTACAAAAAATCGTTATAAAATTAGCACTTCCTGTCGATTTTTTTGTCAAAAAAGGAAGTAGAGCATTTCTCCACATTGGTATGTCCGATTGACACCAAGCTTGGGTCCATAGTTTCCCATGTCTTCCTTGGGCACCGTGCACAATTTCAGGCCATAGCCACAAGGTGGCGCTCTTTAAAGTGAAGAAATGTATATCTTCACATCGGCACGAGTGATTAAAACGAGACTTTGTACGATGATTGCCCATGGCTCCCTGAGGCTCTCTAAAAAATGTGTCAACAATCTGCTACTAGGTGGCGCTCTGGTGGCCGGGTAAATCATTGTGCGGAGACCGTAATAGTTATGAATATGAAATTCACAGGGCACATGTAGACTGGTGCCTGTAGTTCACATACCAAAAATCGAGTTTGTCGTGTTTGTAGCGCCCCCTACAGTATTTTAAAAAAGCAGCCCCGGCGCCACGTTTAACCGATATGTATGAAACTCGGTAGACGTACAAAAAAGCCTCTTGGACCCATACCCCAAACCCCAGGGGAAGTCGGCCATTTTGATTTTCATTCTCACTTTCTGCAAACTTTTTGCGTTGTATTTGAACGAACTCCTCCTAGGGAATTCATAGGATCTGCTTCAAAATTGGTCAGTACAGTCAAGTATGTTGCTGATTAAAATTTGTGCTATTTGTACACGTACATTGAAGGGCGTGTCCGTGGCTTGCCGGCAAAGTTTGCCATTTTGAATTCCGTGTTCATTTTTGGTGAATTTTTTGCTTTGTATTTGAACGAATTCCTCCTAGGGAATTCATCGGATCTACTTCAAAATTAGACTGTACAGATAGAAAATGTTGCTGATTAAAAGTTGTGCTATTTGTACATTAAAGGGCGTAGCTGTGACGTGGCATCAAAGTCAGCAATTTTGAGTGTTGTATTTGAACGAACTCCTCCTAGGGAATACTTTGGATCTGCTTCAAAATTGCTCAGTACAGTCAAAGTATCTTGCTGATTAAAAGTTGTGCTATTTGTGCACGTACGTTGAAGGGCGTGTCCGCGGCATGCCGTCAAAGTTGGCCTGGTTGAATCGAATGTCAAACATTGATGCCATTTCCACCATGTCGTAGTGATTTTCAAAGTTTTTTTGCGTTGTATTTGAAAGAACTCCTCCTTGGGAATTTATCTGTTCTGCTTCAAAATTGGTCAGTACAGTTAAAAAATGTTGCTGATTAAAAGTTGTGCTATTTGTGACTGTACGCCAAACCGAATGCCCGTGACGACGTGTCGAATTCCAGCGATTGGCCATGAAACAGATGGTACTCATAAATTCAGTGTACAATGTCCAATGTCAACTAAACTTCACATATTCTGTAACACGTCCTCAGAACTTCAGTGTACATGGTCCAATCTCAATGAAACTTCACAAGTTTAATAAGAGTCCAGCCCTGAACACGTCTACTTGACAATATTCAGCTATAGTGATAGCGCCACCTACTGGCAACAGGAAGTAAGCGCTACATGGCAACTTTGATCTGATTTACGTGAAATTTTCATGTTTTGATCCGCACGTGTTACGAGGGCACATGACGCGGCCGCAGCACACCCCGAGTTGCGTGGAGTGCGAGGGCCCGTTCATCGCTGCTTGCAGCTTTAATTGATCCTTGTTTTCTGTTCTGGATGTAGAATATCTTCATTATGCCCAGTGCAGGTAAATGCATGTGTTGTAAACAGTATTTTATTTTATATTTAGTTTTCTTGCCCGATGTTAATGTGAAATTAAGAAAAGTACTTGTTAAAAGATAGCTTTCTTATTGAAGAGTTTGTGCAGTGTGGTCTATTTATTTGGCTGCACTTTTCTTAAGTAAGCAGTATAACACGATCGATCTGCACATTATTACACATACATGAGCAGGAGGACACTTAAGCAGGGTGGATTTCTTGCTGACACAGAGCTGGCTCAGAAAATCTTTCCCTCAGATCAACATCTATTGGCTGTTTCTCTTCTTGTTTCCAAATTGTTCACTAATGTTTAGCTATTAATTAGAGGAGCTGTTGTTGATGTAGTGTTTCCAACAGTGAGTTAATTTCAGTAATACTTCATTTTGGTAGTATTTATAGGCTTGTTTCTTGGGATTGATTTTTGTACCCCTGGAATGTGCCCAGTGGCCCCCGTGTGTCCGGGCACTGACTTGCTGCTGTAGTAGGCCATATAAATCCTGCAGAACATGAAACTTTCATGTGTTGCATGCATTCAATGGCTGACGATGCTGTGTATAGCATTTATTAGCATAATATGAGGTGCATCGTATATATTAATAGCTTCTTTTCAGGGTGAGTAAGCACCTAAGGCAATTTAGGGCACCTTAGCCACCAGAGCTCCGCCCAAAATGTGTCCCAATTCCATACTTCATAGTAATTGCCTACAGTATATACTCTATACAAACCTTTATAGTGTACTGATTTTGCAGGTGGTATACAGAAACCAACATCCTTTTCATGCTAAGTAGGAATACTATAATATGTGCATCATTGGACATCAATGAAACTGCAGCTGTAGAATACTGTTGCCAAAATGTTAAACTTTACAAAGAGAAACCATTATATCTTTCTCAAAATGTAATACTATTTACATTAATTTACACTTTTGTGTAGCTTTGAGCAGTTCCTCTATTTCCTTTGTGCATTTCATTGTGGAAGACTCGTGTACATTTTTTTGTCCTTTTGTTTAGCCAAAATGTATTGTGCCCAATAACGCCTCCACATGCCCAAAAATGTGTGTCTGTCCTTGGTGTCACTGTCTCCCAGATGCACTCTTTGTGTTTCTTCCAGTTATGGCATAAGCCAAGGAGAAACTTGACATAAAAACATCTATATGACGAATGCAAAATGGCAATACGTTTGATGTGATTAAGACCCAGTCCTTACACCATTTTTCCAGACAGTGAACAGTGACATTATTGAAAACAGGAAGAAAGAAAAAAACAAAAACGCCCAGTGCCTTAAAGAGGATTTCTGTCAAAACCTTTTTGAGGATGCTTCTGTCATCTAGTGGGGCACTGACAATATCCCAAAAAACTATCTTTTATTTCTTTTGGAACAGAGCCTTGTGTGAAGGGGCTCAAGTGCACGCTATGCTTTGTGCAGCTACTGCCAAGTCACAATGCAGCATCAGCCAAATATAGCCTATAATAGACTATAATGGTACAATTTCTGTACCTGACTTGTACTTGCTTGTAGAATGCCTATTTAATGTAGAGATACAATGCAACAGAGAGTAATATTTTACCATTTTGTGCAAAGAAACTGCCATGCTGACAATGTGAGCACTTTCTACAATAAAGGCATTGTCCTATAATGCAGTGTAAGTGTGATTGCCTATTGTGCCCTACATAAATAGAAATATGTTCAAGGGAATAATGTGAAGCTTGTTAGTCCAGCATACCTCTGTAGGACCCTTATGGTCAGCTGAAAGTTGGGATGATCAGGTTGTTGCCAAATGCCTTCAGTGGATCTGATGCCGTTGTCTTAATTATGAAAACTGAGCAGTGCTCCAAGTCGCTCTGGATAAGCCTGTCTGCCAAATGCCTTAAATGCTAATGTGAGGGTTGTGAATTTTTTAAAGAAATTTGAATTTTCCTTTACTAAACAAGTGCAAGCACCGGCCACAGCAAAGGTAATACATCCCCCAATAGACTGCAATCTTAAAATTGGAAATCTCTCTCTGGAGTCCAATTAACCCACAGCACTGTTTTTTCTTTTTCTGAACTGTCCAATTTCTAAACTGACATGCTTATATAAGACAGATCAGCTGAAGGATGAGCGGTTTAGCATGCCATGTTCTCGACAGAATCTTTTGTGATGTGGGGAATCATCTGTAAGGCCCTTCACTGAGGGCAGGTGCATGAATTTGACTCACACGAGATATGAACAGGCAAAACAAAAGCTACACCAACTCAAACTCTCCTGTTGATAGAAAAAACAATAGTGGCATAACAGTCTCAGCCCTCAGCGAACCTGTCTGTCAAGATGCATTGAGACATGCCAACTAAACTCGTGTCAGAGAAAACAGTGCCCAGTAGAAGGTCAGCTGTATATCATGTCCATACGAGCGGTGCTAAGATGTGAAACGATATGAAAGCTTTATGGTTTGATACCAACATCAATATGCTATGTAGCAAACTAGCAAACAAACCAGCCTAGCGATATAAAGTGATAATCTTCTCGTTAAAGAGTGATTATCTTTCAACGGGGAATAGCTGCATGCTTTTGGCCTTTCGGAGTCATCCATGCTTACAGTTATTGATGATGCAGTTTGACGAGCTTCAGCAAGATCAGGTCATTAGATCGGTCTGACAAACTACCTTCTCTATCGAGAGACTTGATAGATGAATACTGGATGTAGTCGTTGTGATCAGGGTGTCTATTGACTAAAAGGGCCTCATTTATGGTTGCCAAGATTAGTGATTTAAGACATTCATAAAGCGTGTCAGCCTCCTCCTGGATGTTACGATGGATGGATGGTTTTAAGATTCCAGGCTCATCCTGCAGAGCTTCATGTGTCATTTAACGTAGCAGAGGTGGGAAGTATGTTTACTGATTTACAGTGAAGGTCTTCGTACTTGACCACAGGTTTACCATGCTGCATGAATGTATGTTTAAAGGTACAGTGTATAACATTTAGGAGGAGCTATTGGCAGAAATGGGAATGTAATATCTAGAGGTATGTTTTCATTAGTTTTTTCAGACACCAATTTTTCTCCCGCACACTTCACAACCTGTTCTCATTCCTAGGTTTTTGCTGCTCTATATTTGATTGACACTGATAGCTGTTGGTACAAATGTTTAAAATGGACACTCTTAAATCAGCTCTCTTGAGAGTCCAATGGGTCCAGAGTGAGTGCTTTTCCTTATGATATTTCAGTACATTTTACTGCTTTACATGTACTTTTACTGAGTAAATAAAGTAATTAATGCACAAGGGTTTCACATTGTTTCTAGGGCTGCAACTAACGATTATTTTCCTTATTGATTACTATGTCGATTATGGTTTCGACTAATTGATCCATTTCTTTGTCGATAAAAGGTTGAGAAAATTGAAAAATGTCCATCACATTTTCTCTGACATCATCAAATGTGGACCATCGGAGATGTGGAGATCGTGTGGAGATTTTGCAAAAGAACTGCTTAAAGGACCAGTGTGTAAGATTTAGTGGCCAACAGCTCAGGCTTTCAAGCATGTAGGAGAAACTAAGGTGGCCGCAAAACTACAATGCAAAAAGACCATATCTAGAGTCAGTGTTTGGTCTATTTGGTCTTTCCATTATGGGCTACTTTAGAAACATGGCAGTTCAACATGGCAGACTCCGTAGAAGAGGACCCACTCCCTCTGTAGATAAAAATGGCTTATTGTAAGGTAACAATACTAAAGAAAACATACCTATGAATATTATATTCCACTTCTGCAAATATATCTTACTACACTGGACCTTTAAACTAATAGTATAAGTTAAATGATAATCAAAATTCATGCAGCAAATCCGCAGTTGTGAAGCTGCGACAACCATGTGATTTTCTTGAAAAATGACAGAAAATTGATTATCAAAATAATTTATTTCTTGTTGATCCCCTTGTTAGTTAATAAAATTGATTTTGCCATAGTGAGCCCAGTGTGTGATTCTTCACCAAATTATCTATAACAGAAGGTGGTATTTCAAAGATTAGAGAACTGCCTCCCTAGTTTTCATAGGTTTAAAATCACAAGTATCACCAAATGTGTCTAAGGTCATACTGCAGAGATGATGTGACGTTAATTTAGGGAACATTATTAATCCTTCTAACCAAGGGCAACTTTGGATTTGTCAGGATTTCCATACTTGAGCTCAGCAGTGAGGTAAGATTTGAATCTCGTAAACAATTATTGACTCAGTTTAGCCTCTTGTCACCTTACATTTTTCTAATAAGGCATTCATAAATCACATAAATACATTATTTCATTGGCAAAATGTAGCATTTTAATATGACAAACAGTGAGATATAAAACCTAAAATAATTGCCCTTTGTGCTTGTCTCCCACTTTGTTTGTTTTGCTGGATGATTGGGTGCTGCTTTGTGAGTGCATGTCTCAGAGGATATAAAGCTCCAGTTCAGGATGAAAAGGAGATAACGTCTTAGAAATCCTCTAACTGAAAGAGCGCATGGCATTAGCTCAGTAATAGCAGATGGATACCCCTTTGATCCACGGTTGGGGAGGAGAAGTCGATTGAGTGACTGTGATAAGACAGTCAGCAGTTAAGCGCTTTCTATTGTATTTTCACTTGACTGTATTTAGACTACACAAGCATTTTAATAACACTATTATTTGAATAGGGGATTGAAATTGAATAACAACATGCATATGTTTCTGGGCTATCGTGACACCATCACGAAAATGTTCTAAATATAGCATAGTTGTGTAAAAGTGATTTAAAGTCTGAATCACTCATTGACAAGAAGATACTGAAGGAACGTATATTCTCTTTGAACTCCTCATGAGTTTCTTTATTAGTGGTGTGATGGTACATAAATGTATTTGTCCGGAACCGTTGAGTACAGGACAATCTGTTTCACACGGCGACTACCTCAGTTCGGTACAGCCTGTGACAAATACTTACTGTCAAAATAGCCTTTTTATGTGTACATACTCAAGGAAGAGAAATGTGCGAGTGCGAGTTCCACCCAGAATGTTTTTTGGAAGCACACCAGTAGTTGTTGCTAGTAAAAGCACTCAAGACTTAATTTGTCAAAGACATAAATCACATCCTCTGCCGCTCTCACATCCCAACAATGATGCACTCTGAAACTACACCTTTAGTTTCAAGGGTTCTACGTCTCAAAACCATGATCCTGAAATCCATGGAACCAAATGATGGAGACAGTCCCACAGTGAGAGGAATTAAGGATGCCTGTAAAACAGATACTCTGATCTCGAACTTTGATACTTCTTCAACAAATGCAGACGGTAAGAGAAGAGAGAGAGAGACTGTGTCCAGTGTAGAGCAGGTATTTCCTTCATTTTATATCAAGGTTATTGTTTTTCAAGTAGTAAACGGCTTTCTCTGTTAAAATATACCTATATGAAATATTGCTGCTATAACAGCATCTTTACTCTTTTTAAATTTCCCTCTGGATGGAGCCACGCTGAATACTGCTTTGCAACAGCTTGTGAGTGAAGAAGTGGCATCAAACATGGCAAGGGAAAGCATTTCCCTGGATTGCAAACCACTCCTGTGGTGGTAGACTCTTGAGTCAAACTACTTTGGTGTACCAACTACCTCTGTCCCCAGTGAGTGTTTTCACCGGCTGGGGACATTGAGAGTGTCAACTTATTGACAGGCAACATTTGAATGGCTCAACTGATACAATAAGAAGTATTGCAAAAGCAAGCCAAATGTTGAATTTTTTTTAAATAAATGAAAATGCTATTTTCTGCATTTCTGTAGTTTTTTTCCTGATGTACCGAAAACTTACCGAACCATTATCCCGAGACTGAGGTACATAATGAAACATGAGTTTTGTGTACTGGTGCACAACTGGTCTTTATAGCTGCAAAAGTCTTAGAATTTTGACATGTCAGTATGTTTTTTAGATTAGACAGCTGAGCAAGCAAGACACTTGGCAGCTGGCTGTCACTTGAGTAGCTTTGGGGAAAAGGCTTCATCGTATTAGACAGCGAAATCCGTTGTGCATTTTACGGTCTTCAATGATGTCTCCTGTGATCATTACACATAGCCACAAGAAATTCAATTTGAAATCATACATTTAGAGAAGTCATTGGGATTAAAATGCTAATGTTGTGCTGTGTCTGCTGAAGCTTTGTGAAATGCATTTAAACCAAATTCACAGAGAAAAGAAATGTGAATATTTTGCATCAATACGGTTTCATTTTGCTGCAAATAACACAAATGCTGTTTTGCTGGAATAATGGGAAATGATGGAGCTCTGAGTAGATTTCTTTCCCGGGATGACTTTTGAGTCTGGCATTAGTTGAATTTCACTCGTGTGGCATTGTGGCTCAAGCTCTTTGATTTTCTTTTCTTTGTTGGCTTGTTGATAAGACACATCAGTGTTATTTGCTGCGTTACCATGGCAGCAAACATCCCTCAAACCTGTTAGGTGTTTGTGGTGTCCTGGTGGCTCAGCTGGATAAAGTGTGTGCCATGTAATCTTGATATGCTGTATTTGAGTCCAGCAGGGACACTTCTCTTTGTCATACCCTTCCCATCTTTCCCCACTGTATTTTACCGTAAAAATAACCTTTAGAAAAGCGAGTCTCTTATCTTAAAAAGTATTGAAAGGAAAGGCATTTTGGGCACGATGCTCTGATTCACTGTGCTTCATCTTAACCCATGACAGAAAATCATAAATGTTTAAAAACATGTTGATAGAAGTCACTGTACTGCCTTTTAAAGCTGGTTATGTGTTGGCAAGCAGTGAAACTTTAAATCAAATGTCCCTTTCAATTAGATGTGCAGTAAAGAGAGTTAAAGATGTAAAACAAGCCTTATCCAAAACAGATGCACCTCCGTGTTTGACTTGAGGGGTAGTGTTTCTCTCAGCATGGCTCTAGTCTAATCGGTGGCCTAACATATGGCTGATGAGCCTACAGCTCTATCATTCTGGTCCAGGCACGCTTAATAGACTCCAAATGATTTGGCTCCAGGTGAAATACTTTTTGTGTGATAGAGAAGGGCCTATGATCATGTAGTTTACTGATAGAAACCTAAATACAGCAGTACAGTAGTTGCTACGGTGTCCTCAGCCTTGTGTTTCTACATTATCTTCATTGCCTAGAATCCTATACAGCATTACGGTACAAAATTAAAGATTTTATGGCTTACCTAAAATCCCTGAGAAGTCTTTTTCATTTAACTGAATAGGGAAACTTAATTGCTCAAGGAGTTGGTAAACAGTTAGATATTTAGTAGAAGTTAAAAGGTTGTTTCAACCTTGTAACATGGCTTTTAAAGAAAACGTCTTGTGAGGCTGCAGTTGGATTTTAAAGGTTTTGAATAGTTATTGGCTAATGTTGGGTTGGGGCTTAACATTTATTAAATTTTTTCGCAATTTATATATCTTTTTGTCCTCTTCACTTGTTAAAGAATTAAAAATCAACATATGCTTGTTTTGTTAATAACTGAGGTACGGTGTGGTCTCTTCTTGGGATTGTGGATATCTATACCAGATATCATGGCAGTCCATCTCAAAGTTGTCACAACATTTCACTAAAAAACAACCTCACAGTGGCGTTGGAAGAAAAGTGAATTCATCCTCTGGAACAATGAATGTCTGTACAAAATTTAATGACAATCCTTTCAATAGTTGCTGAAAATTCAACGTATACCAAAGCGGTGGACCAAGCAACTGGCTGGTAGTGTGGCTCAAAATTAAGAGAAATATATCACACGGAGTCATGAAAAGTCAGCTTCGCTAATTTGATGTGACTATTGCACAGGTAGATACACATACTGAAGTTGAAATCATTATAGTTCAGATCTGATTTAAAGCTCTATATCAGCTGTGAAAGGTGTAAAAGTTTCAATATTTCGTCTGAAGTTTTTCTGTTTTGAGTCATACATCATTTAAGCCGGTCATACATTATTACCCTCAGTTGCTGTCGGGGGTTGACTGTAGGCCCTCACATTATGTATGCTCTGTCCTGATGCACAGACATGCTACGGAGAAAGGTGATGTTGATTTTTCTATTTATTATTTTGCATACCATTTGCATTTCATTTGGCTGATACATGTATTCATACAAACTTGCAACTTGTTGCTACAGGACTTCATTTAGTCATTGTTTATAGAAGGCATATGATGCACAGTTGTCACCATTTTCCTACAGCCCACCCCATTATAATGCAAGTTGAACTGAAGTCCATTATGCTTCCCACATAAAAGCCTATCCTAATATTATTCAAATAAGTAATTATTTTCAGAGTAATATGTTTGGCTTGGAGTTTGTCATTGTTAGGAACTCTCTGTTAATCATGTTGGATCAGATTACTGTAGAATCTTACATAGACAATTATGTTTACTTTGCGCAACAGTGATCCTCACAGGTGATCCAATTGTCTCCCATAAATGAGTTTTTAGGTAATATGCTGATAACCAGAATGCAGTTATAAAGTTGTCAGTGAGGTGATGAAGTGCCTCAGCAAGTAATTTACATACATGTGAAAATCAATGTAGACGTCCCAGAAAAAAAAAGATTAAGCAGGATTTAGAATGTAAATGTAATGAAGTATCCCCGCTAATGGTATGCAAATATAATACCTCTGTTATTTTGGGATCTCAGACGCAGCTGCAAATGAATTTCAGCAGATGCACACAATTTTCATCATCTATCTATTTTCTTGGGCATTTAAAAATGAAATGCCAACACCAAACTATTAGGAAAAATGACAGTGACGTCATGTTTTGCATGAAATTTGATCTTTATAATGGATTACTAATTTAAATCATGAGGAAATTGATAATTATTTTTAAATATGTACATACTCCAGATTCTTCCTTTATCCTGATGCTCAAAATGTTCCCATTTCTGGTGACAGTGAGCAACACGAGCAGAAAAAGCAGCATGAAAGAGACTTTTGACTTTGAAGTAGCGGAATTAAAATGACAAAGGCACATGGGAAAGCCATATTAAGACGAATAACAATTAACAGTGTGAGTCAGCTTTTAAGTCTCTGGGGGCAAAACCTTGCCTTGAATTAGAAAACACGAGAGAATTTACAGCCCCAGCTGACATACAGTTTTAATTTTGAATATCAAGATATCATAACTGCGACACAATTTAAGCTCACCAAAACAATCCAGAAGCAAAGGATTGTGGATGACAAAGGCCTGATGTAAGACTACTTTTCTGACTGATAAGCATAGAAGAACAGAACCGTGTTACTTTTATAGAATATAAAGCAAGGATAGATGTTCCTGTACTTTTTGAAATAGGTATACAGTTTCCATATGTTACAGTGTAAAATTCATAATTTTAGGTACTCATCCCTGGCTCTGTTCCCTGAGACGGAGGCTAACCAATAATACCAATGAATAATTAGCTCAGTTTGAGCTTACTCGTTAAGAAGCTTAGAAGTGCTATGAGCTAAAGTGTAAGCCGGCTTAGCGAGGTAAGTCTTGTACACCAACTATTGACCACATGTTCTTGCGGTGCACGGATATATTTTCAGCACCTTTTTAATAGGTGGTTTGCTGCAGCCTGATCACCTATCGGATTAAGGTGTTTTTTGAACTTGAAATCATAAAGATGTTAAGGTACCACTGGAAGTAGTGGTAGTAGTGAAAGGCTTAGCTGTCATTCCCTGCCACTGCAAAGACTCCAATTCCACATCCTGTAAATGCTTGAAATGATTATGATGGGAGAAATGGTTTGGATTGACAATGAATCAACCTGCTATACGCGTGTTAGACCGGCAGCAACCATCACTAAATGAAGTCTTTATGATAGCCTTCCCTTCGTTTGGACCGTTCCACTTATGAGAAAGTAATAAGCTAGTGACCCTTTATGTCAGCCTGTCTAAGATGTGATGGCAATGTCAGTAGGAGAAGAAATGTATAATGGCCTTGTAGTCCCTGTTGCCTTTTAAAGACATCCAGATTTTCCAAGCCATTACCTTTGAGAGATGAGCACCAGTAAAGAGCGAAATATCCTGTTTGAGCAGTGTTTCACACCAGCATTGACTCACACAGAAGGGGACCTTGTTTTTGTCAGTAAATCAACATGGCCTGTGAGTCTTGTGGCTGCACACAAGGGGGAATCATTGGCAGGTTCCATCCTTCAGGTTTGCCTTTGTCCTCTGCATAGTAGACTGTTTCCAATGGTTACAGGGACTCTCACAGTCCAGGATGGTGCTGCAGTAGAAGCTGAGTTTCTGTCTATAAAAACACCCTCTGCAATAATATTTCACATTTGAATTTCTAGCGTGATTGCAAAAGTAACTCGACCACAATTTCCTATTAAACAGCACAAGAATAGTAAACATTTCTATTTCCAGCAGATAGAGAATTAAGACTTTACCACCATTAGAGCAAATGGAGCATATCACTACAATGTACTGCATATAGTAACCAGATAAGTGCCAATAAATGTACCCTTTTGTAATTCAGGCGGAGATTTCTTCATCCACCATTTCCCCTTGAGATCTTTTTTTAGAATTACAATAAAGCTCCATCTGTCCGTCCTTTTTGAAAGTAGTTCGTATAGTACAAAAACTCTCCAGCCTACTTTGAATGACAGAACTGGATGAGAAGAAACTAAAATCTCACAGACACCTAACAGAGCAGAAAGTGTAGCAGACAGAAGTATCTCTGGGTCATTTCACAAGGACTGAACTCGAAGGAGGCACTGGATCACTCATATTCATTTAACATTTTAAGTTTATTAAGCATCTAACATTTTAATGTGCAATGCGTCTTCAGCAGCACCAAAACGTTGGTTAACAAGTACTCCAGTGCCTTATTTGGCCCAGATACTGCATCCTCTCTGTTAGATTTTAAGAAAGTGTTTAAATTTTAATTATGGATGTTTAACTTGTTTGCTCTGTTTTAACTTTGTTAAGAGACGTAGAAATGGCCCCTAGCAAATGAGTCTCCAGCATGCTAATGTATTTGTTTTACATGTGTTACGCACAGTATACAATATTTACATGTTAACTAACTGTTCTGCAGGCATGGCTTCTCTCAGATCACACTCAGGGTATAAAAAAAGCTCAGGCTTTTAGCGCAATATCTCACCTGAAAAGATTCATCTAAAGGAGGAATGACGCAGATGTTGCTGTCTGCAGACTTCTTTCTGCATGTAACTATATTTGGAGCAGGGCCATGTAATATTAGTTTAGAAACACACACTACAGATAGATTCACAGAGAGAAAGAGGGTTTTGGACTGAATTTCTCATCTACTAATTTGACAGCTGTTTCATAAATGTTGTTATATTAGGAAGACAGTAACATGAAAAATATTTTGTGCTCTCTGAAAATGACTGTGGTGTTAATCCACTGTATTCCTGCTGAACATTTGCCAACATAATACCCTAAACAATATATCATTCATTTATATGTAGTGGATGGTTTTGCTCATAGTCTCATAAACGTCTTATGTGGATGTCATGTATTTTCTTACGGTAAGCAGTTCCAGAAAATGCTGCAGACAGCTGTGATGCAGGTGTGTAGCTACAGGGCAGGCTCTGACTACAGGATCAGATTTCACTGATTTCCTGTATCCTATTGCTGCAAAACCGCACGATAGGATCAATTTAACGTGGTAAAATTTAACTCTTAATTGTCTCAGTTCATTTAAATACACAACATTTGAGATGTGGCAATGGAAGGAGGCACATTTTCAAACCCAGTGTTGCAGTTCACTGCTCTACAGCTCTCCCCAGCTATTGGCATATAGTCACACTGTATACATTATTAATCACACAGTTCTCAAGGACGACGTCTGTGCAAATTAGTATGCAGAGAGCGCGAAGATCACTTACCAGCAGTGACTTCAAAATTAAGTATTAAAAACAGAATTCTGGCCTTTCTTTCTGTATGCTGGGGTCATATCTTTCTACTGCACAAAATGGCCATAGGGATTTAGCTGGAATATTCCAGGCTTTACAGTGTTTGCAGTGAAATACTCTGTGCATGAAAGATAAAGATGTTGCTTTAACATTAATATTTTTACCTTCATCTTCTTATCTTGTTTTCTGAAAAGGGCTCTGCAGAAAGAGAGGGGGGTTTCACTGAATCCGTCGCTGAACTGACTTTACAATCCATGAGCAGTTCTGTTATAATCACTGCTAACAGAGCAAATCTCCTTAAGAATTTAGTTTGATTCGAGTTTGCATTGAGATTACAAAAAACTGTTAATGCCAGCAGACGCATTTCAGACACGCAGTGAGTAGAGCTTGGGAACAGTGGATGACAAAACAATCTCCCCTCAAGTTCCATTTAGTAGCTGCTCTGGACCTTTCAGTCATATCAAATGGTCTTCATCAGAAGATGGAGTTTGCAGAATTGTTTTTTGAATTCTAGATTCAATGTTAATCTTTAATTATTTCACTATCTGATGCTGCTATCTTTCTGTTTACGTTGTTAATTCCTGTTGATTGGATGGGCGCACAGCAACTTATTTACTCATTACTTAAGTCTTACCTAATTGTTTTTATGAATTAAATGATCACTAATTTGAAAATACTTAGTTAGAAAGAACTTAGGACAGACTTTAAACATAAACTCATGATATGGTTGAAAGCTCCAGAACAGCTACTAAATGGACACTGAAATTTTTCTCAAAATAGCTTTTTCCTGGTTGCAATTCACACTAGTTGGCAAGGATTTTTTTGGGATGTCTATCGCGTCTATGGATTCCTGGACCTGCTATGAGAGGGCTGCTGATAAACCCATATTCACTCATATTCAGAGTAGAAAATGAAAAACTTCTATCACAGTAAAAAAAATAAAAAAAATCACTTTATAGAGGGCAAAGGTTCACTGATAAAGTTTCAGTGAAAATCCCTTATTAAAATACAGAAAGCTATTATGGTAAGTTATTAAATTATTGTGTGGATTTGTGTGGAAGTTTAACTAAAGGTCTTCCTTCATGTAGTGAACTGGTTGAAAGGCAAGGCCTTGTCAGTGCACACTTAGTGGCTGACATTCAGCTAATGAATCGTCATGCTGTAATATATTCATTCCCCTGCTGTTTCTGAGAACAGGTTGGATTTGGATATGGAGGGATTCATCACATTGCTGCCGTCTACACACTTTTGGTGTATCAGCGGGTGAACAACACTAGTGAGTAGGGAACAGTCATGCAACTGTTCAGAGGCATCAGGCTTAGAATCGTGCCACTTTTCCATCAACGGCAGCGTGACATGGCCACCTTGCTGAGTAAAAATGAGCAGTCACTTGACTGGCAGGCAGAAAGGGATTTGGAGAGTTCAAGGAAGTGAAAGTAGTAGTCTGAAGTTCCCTTTCCAGTGGAACTTCACCTTCCTCAAAATCTATTGTGGCACTTTAAGGTAGCAATGGACCCTAAAGGAATTGCACAAGAACAACAGCATCTAATGGTGGAAGCATCCTTTTCTCTGCCTGGAATTACTCTGCCAAACCTCTTCTGTGCCTTCAGAGAATGGAAAAGGACTCTAGCAGCACTGTGACCTCTCACCTGTAAATGCAGTGCAGTCTCCCGACTCTGGTGGTTTAAGAACTTTTCAAATCTCACTGTGCGAATAGGACTAACCTTTTTTTGTTTTTGTTTTTTTTTTAGCATTCATGCAATTCACCAAGAGAAAAGTCAAAAATATAGCTCATTACACGTCATTAGTCTAAAGATAATCTAACAAACACTGTGTGGTAGCTAGAGGAAACTACCATCTGTCACCTGATGTGTGTCTCAAAGAGTCATACAGAAGAATGTGCAATTCAAAGAGAAAAAAAACCCAGTGTCAGCTCACAGTCAGCCACCGACTGAGATGTCTTTGAACTCGAGATTCAAAATAGATTTTCTATAAGTTGCTTTAATTGGTTGGGGCTGCCATCAACCACGACCCCAACCCCTCTATGACTTTTTCCCAACATGCTCTCATTAAATTTGAATGCAAGATGGGCGTGTTTCAATCCAGGAGGAATCATCACAGCTTCCCTCAGTCGCTCTTTTGTGACACATTTCCCCCCCGTCTCACTCCCCTGGTGACATTGGCTCTCGTCCTCATTGTTTTTCACATTCAATCGTGCAACCACAAACACAGTCCACTAAATACGTATGATGTGTCACCACCACCCGCATCCCGCTGCTGCGCTGATTTTAGAGATAACATGATTTGCCATACAGGCAACTCGATCCCTAGAGGCAGATAGTTTCGTTAGGCCCTGAAGTGCAAGACACTTAACCTGGCCAGTTAATCACCCATGCTAATGATGTCTGCTGTGAGTCCATATGCTATACATCAGTGGCCAACACTGAACAGCTTTCATCTAAGCCGTGTGTACTGTATAATAATGGTATGTGTGTTGTCAGCTCAGGTATTTAACTGATAGTTGATGAGCTGCATAGTTGACCAAGAAGATGTGATAATATGCTTAAAATACCTGAATGTAATACAATAAGAACAGCTACTAAATGGATGTTGTGATGAGATTATTTTGTCAACTGCTATTTCTAAGGTAAAGAATGAACTATGAAGCTCAATTATATCCTTTAATGCTCCTGGATTAGGTTGTAAAATAGTTTTAGGTGTAATCTTTCTTAATACTGTGATTTCTGCTGTTTGTAATTCCTTCCATTGAAAGATTAAATATTAAAGGATAATTACATCAATTTAGTATAAGGGCGCTCCGATTGATCGGTCACCAATTGTAATTGGCCAATATTCGCTCTAATTAGATTGACCGGCGATCTCTATAAATGCCGCTCAGAAGAGCCGATCAGCTGACGTGTTTATTTTATCCCACAGGAAGGTTATTCAGTCTTTGACACACACAGATTTACTTGGGCAGGCTGCCGATATATTAACGGTCAGGGTATTCTACTGAGAAACAGAGAGAGAGACTTTATATGGTGGATGTTAAACAAGCACGGAGCAGGGAAATCAACCGTTTTGCTCTTGATAGGCGAAGTCATTAACGAGCCTCCTGTTGCTGTGAAAACTTAATCGCAAGTGAAAACATTCAAAATGCGAGTTGTGTTTCTCAGGCGACTTTATAAAACTTACTACTGACCAACAAAGCGACTGAGCAGACACATACAGCCTGTACATGAAGAGAGGAGCAGACAGAGCGGCGGGGCGGGGCAGCTGCTGTGTGCGAGACAGAGGTGTAGTTGCGCCTACGCTATAAACATAAGGCTTTAAATAGACCCAGTGATCGGTATCAGCCGATGCCGCTTCAACAAATTGGTGATCGGCCTCAAAAACCCTGATCAGAGCAAACCTTAATTTAGTATTGTACTCCCATAATATTTGGGGAGAATTGTGTGTAAGATTTAGATTAGAATATTTAGTGGCATCTAGTGGTGAAGTTGCAGATTGCAACCAACTGAATCTAGCTCAGCCTTCCAAGCATGTAGGAGAAACAATGGTGATGGAAAACGCTAAAGCCCAATCTAGAGCCAGTGTTTGGTTTGTCCTTTCTGGGCTATTGTAGAAACATGGCGGTTCAACATAACGGCCTCTATGGGAGGCGACCTGTGGCTCTGTAGATATAAATGGATCATTCTTAGGAAAACATTAACGATTCTTATTTTCAGGTGACATTTACACTAAAGAAAACATACCTATGAATATTATATTCCATTTCTGCCAGTAGATCCTCCTAAAACCAAACCTTTAATTGAAGAATTTATGATATATTGACCTTTCTTAGGAGTTTTGTCAGACTTGACAAAGCAGTCGCTCAGTCTTTTACTTTACTTTGACAGTAACAGAGTAACATTTTTAAGTTCTAACTTTCAGAAATGGCCTTTTTAAGTTAAATTAGATCATGTATCAAAAGTTTCTCACATTTATTCAGAAACACATGTCAGATGCATGCTAAACTTTTTTGCTGAAACGGATCTTGTTACAGATTGTAATTGATTCCAGGTTATGAAGATTTACTCTCATGTAAATCTGAGGAATCTTTTACTTTCAATTGGATTTCTGCAAAGTCATTTCAGAGGGATTCAGCTGCGTGTCTTTATAAAATATAAAAGCTCTGCATTGTTCGCCTCGTTCATTTGAGCCTACACATCAAGTCTTATTTGAATTCCTTTTAACTATGTGATCGAGTCATACAATTACCATTAATCTCTCAAGGCCTGCCATTACAAGGGTTATATCAACCTTAATTTAATCTTCTTCTTGTCTGCTCTGTTTTTCTGTGATTGGCGGAGGATTTTGACTGAATCAAGACTTTAGAAGAGAGACACAGGTCATAAGATATTATACAGTTGCCCCTCATGTTGTCATTCGCCCATTTTACATACAAATGGTCTTGGGTTGTGCTCAGGTTTTCTCATTTATGTGAGCTGTGACAATTCACCCATTCACACTAATCACATATAAAAAGCACTTTTTAGTCTCAATGACTCATATGCTTCTCCTTTTAACAGTGCTCACAAAGACCACTTAGAAAGACCACAGTTGTCTCGTGTCATACTGCTCACAGTTAATAGAAGATTTCCAGCAGTGTAATACGATGCCGTCAGGCCCTAACTGCGGAGGACTGGCTCAGCCCCATCTAGCAGTGTAAGCTTATATGCCAGTGCCATTCAAATTATCATTAAAGACAAAAACAGGAGCGTGCAAACCAGTGCTTACCCAATGTCAGACAGTCATTACAGAGCACCGCAGCTCAATGCAAAAAATACAATCAGAAAATGAGTCCGATTTGCCACTCGGTTTGTTCAATCATTAGATTGTTTGACCTGCCTGTTAATGATTCTGAGTGCCTGATTGACTGTTACAATAGAGGAGTAGATAACTGGATTTAAAAAGGTTTTACAAGTGAAATAGACTACAAGCACAAAAACCTATGAGGTATGCTGTTATATATAGGATAATAGTCATTTGCCTTTTTCAGCTCAAGGACAATAAGATGGTGAGAAGCTAAAGGTTAGAGCCCCAGAGGTTCAAATCCCCACACTGTCTGTGAACATTGAGTTGAATGAGAAGCCTTTTCTTCTCCCTCAATAGCTACTGAAGGTGCTGTTGAGCAAGAACGGCAGCCGAAAAGAGAGACCACTGACACTGAATATGCATCAGCTACAAGGAAGCTTTCGTATAGCTGCTCCTTTGTTCTGCCCTTTCTAAAGAGAGGAATGAGAGAAAGAATGTAGAGCCATGTGAGATGAAATATTTGTTGATTAATGAATCAGAAAATGGACACAAAAATATTATCTTGCAAATATTTTGATAATTAAGCATTTAAGCCATTTTTCAAGCAAAAGTGCCAAACATAGCCTTTCCATTGTGAGGATTATCACCTTGGACATTTTATAAACAAAATTATTAATCAAGTAATCGAGAAAATAATCTGCAGATTAATCAGTGAAAAAAATAATTAGTTGCAGCCTATGGTAGCAGTGTGATAACTCACAAATCACTACTATCCCAATAGTTGGCACCACTGGATTCTACTGGACTATTGCAATTTATAAATACATATACACATATATGTTCTACTGTAATATGTCAATATCCCCCTAAAAGATGTAATTTTATCAGAGTATTGGTATTAGTAATATAAGATGAAACAGGAGAACTACTTCTGCACTGAACCTCATTTCATCTTTCATCTTAACAGAGGTCAAAAACAGTATTCAACATTAAATAAACATTAAACTACATGCGTTTTGCAACATGGCATTGTATTAAAAGAGCATATCCTGCAAACACTGCAAATTTCCCCTGGAAGAATAAATGTTGAAAAGGCATTGAAACCACTTGTACCACATATTCACCACAGCATATAATATACTGTATATAATAAAGGCCTGACTTGCTGTAATATAAAATGTAGCCATTGTTCCCACAAATACCCAACGTTTGTCGCCTTTTAAAGATTTATCATGGAGAATGTATTCAGCAGTCCCCCATTTGTCTTCTCTGATTGCCTTATTGAAACTTTGTTTTTATTGTATCTGCAGACAGCAAAAGTTCTTTTAGTACAGAAAACCCTTACTGATATAATTTTTCTGTAAATGCAGAATATAGTCCAACTGCAAGCCACAAAATTGGATTGTAGAAGCAGTAATTCCTTTGAAGTGCGAGTACTTAAGAGATCAGTTGTGACTTGTTGGCTTGATAGATATGAGAGCCTGTACATGTTTAGGGTGCCCACGGCCCAAATGTAGCCATCGTTGAGTGTATGATATAGTTGCATCATTTACTGCAATTGTTGTTATACAAACCTCACATACTGTAGGTCTCAAGTTACATCTCCTCTCTTGGCCATTAAGTGCTCAGTACATTATAATGTTATTCGGTGCAAATAATTGTGTGAAATCATGTATGTTTGATATATTATTACATTAAAGACACTTGTGGGAACAATCAGGTGTCGTTACAAAGGGTTTTAATGATATAAAAGCGTTATCATGTTGAGGAGAATAAAGCCTGGCTGCAGTATAATGCGCTGCTCCTGACCTATTTGGAGACTATAATGATGTCCCAGTGGAACTGAGAGCACAGTATAAAAGGGACTTTACATGGTGAAATGCTTGGACATGGGGCCTATAGAAGAGGGAACATATTATGAAATGTTCAATTAAGAACTAAGCTTTCTGATAATTGACTAGTGGTTCCCACTTGTTTTACACACAAGGTTGATGAATTCATCCCAAGGATGTCATCATTTTTGTCGGCAGTTGGATGATTGAATTGAAGGTAATCTGTGTGTGATTTTTTTTAAAGAGAGATGGGCAGTGCTGTCTTTAAAACAATGCTTTTTGATGCATTGCAGCACCTTGCATTATATAACTTTAATAACAGCATTTCTACACTACTCCTAAAAACACATCTGTGTCGCATTGTCCTTTATCTTAGGAGAGGTGTCAGCGCAAGTAAGACATGATGTATTTCAAGTGCGATTATGTGCTGTCTAGTCCAGTGTAGCTATGGTCATCCTTACAGCGGTACTCGATTTTGTTGTCACAGTAAATTCACTCTGCCTGAAGTGCCTTTGGCATCATCACTCTGTGTGCACGTTTTCACCTTTCTATCTTTTTCACACCGCTGCATCTTTCCCTTTTCAGTCTTCTTTAATAAACGGCAGGTTGTTTTGCTTATTCCTCATTCACATTGTAGCTCTTTGTTCCTGCCTGTTATTTCACCTATACTCTGAAAAGTTCAACTAGGAAGAAACTAAATATCAACCTCCCAGTGTTTTTCTGGGTCAAGTGCAAAATGAAATACAGTAAGACTAGTCAGGGATGCACCATCGCTGGTTTCTATGGTAACTGGAGGGCTGTATTTAGTGCAGTTGTTTCACTGCGCCTGGCTCTCTGTTTTCAACCAGGCGAGGAGGGAAGAGTGAGGACCGTTCCCAAGGGGGCTAAGCAGAAAGTGGGGCAACATCTCCCATCACCGTCAAACAAAATCTTTCAGCTTGAGAAGCGATCATGTCATGAATCCCTTACCTTGTTTCAGACAGAGTTGATGCTGACAGAATGCACATACAATCAAACGTATATCAGTCACAGTCAGAGATGTAACAGACGTCACTTATCTGTTGACACAAACACAACTTATGCCCTTTCAAGTCTGCATTTTTTCTGAAAACCAAAATGCATACCGTTACTATGACATAAGGAGGATAACTCACAAACTTCAACTTATCCTATTTGTATACTTTTGTTGTTCAAACAAAATTAAGTTTTGTGTTTGTATGTATGATAATGTGTGGCTCTTGGAGACTCACAAAAGCTGTTTTGGCATGAAAGTAAGTGACACATAACTTTAGTCAGAATATACTAACATAACCCCCAAAACTCAATGAAAATACATCATTGTGGTAGCAATTTCTTCTAATTGTTTAAAGAAATTGATCTCTCATTTTGGAGTTCATGGTCATGAAAAATGAAAATCTACTATTGCTTAAGTGTTACAGTGCATAATTACATAATAACAATAATATAGTCCATGTATTCAGTGGTGTCTATTTTTGAGTTACTAACACATCATTTTCACAAACCTGACCTGAATTTGAGCATAATTACCCTTTAATTAAGTCTGGCTTCATTTACTAGGCATTTAAAGGGAAATCAATGACAACATTTACTGTAAATATTCTTCTCTTATTGACGAATTATGCTCAGCTTTGGATAAAGGAACAGGTTCTTGAAGACGTGAACAGAAGACTGGCGATTATTGAGCAGGGCTGCCCTGTCTATGAGACCGCTAATGCTAGCCTCCAGCATATCGTGTCAGAGAGACTGCACGGATCCAGGTCCAGGTTGTCAAGAAGCCGGCTGAAATATAAAAACCATCTCAAAGCTAATAAACACCATCAGGCCTGAAGAGAGCACCAGAGACACCAGTTTGCTCGGCTTGTCAAGACTCTTTTCTCAAGGAATGGAACATGAGGGTCGACTTCGGTACTCCTGCCAAGACCTCAAGCGTAAGATGTTGAAATGTTCAAAGCTGGCAGCTGAGAGCAGGGAGGCAGGCTTGACCAACATCATTCACCCAGCGGAAGAAGGCTGTCAGAGCTTCATCTGTATATCAACACCACAACCACTTTGGGATGTGTAACTGGGCGAAGCTACGTAGAGCAACCAAACACTTCGCAGAGGAAGCAGAGAAGAGCAGCTTTTTGCCAAGACTGAGGAGGAAGGACAGGGATTGAGGTCCATCAAGCGAGGAAGGCAGCTGCAGCTGGGTGGTAGAGAGACATCTTTGCCACTGCTCCACTGCAGGAGATGTACTGGGGTTAAAGGAGCAAAACAACATCATCATCATCATCATGAGTGGTGGTGCAAAATGATGGTCGATAACATTAAATGACTGCTTTTAAGTGTATCCTGTACATTGCCAGATGCTTCCAACCTTGAGCTGCAGTTGTTTTGTTGCACGTCCCGCTGTTGGAATCCTTTTGAGTGAAATACAGCTAATTTAGATCGTTTAGTTTGGCATTTTAACCGTGTTCAAAGTATCTACCAGCTAATGGTAGGCTACCTGGTGCCAGAGGTACATAGAAGGAGTTGCTGTAATGTTAACTAGCGATGGCACATGCAGTTATGCCTCTGTTGCCTGTAACGTCCACGCCAGAGGGCAGCTATTTCAACACACAGCTCTGGTACCAAAACAAGGCACCGACATCTGTGTTGTGATCCGGCCTGGTAATCACCGGGCGTATAGGAACCTTGTTTCGGTACCCAACCCTAGCTGTGACAGGCACAGTTAAAAAAAATGCATAACTCTCTTTCAAAAGTCCTACATTAATGATGTGCACCACTTCTGGCCAGATGTTTACATGTTTTCTGAGCCCAAACCGCTGGCATACACTCAGCAGTTCCCATTTAATATTGTATAGACCTGCTGCTCTTGAGAAACATGTGACTTGGAACAAAATTCATTTGTTTCAAAACACAAACACACATTTCAGTGCCAGGTGACAGCGAGATGTAAGAAAACAAGTAGAGAAAGTTCAAAGCAGGAGCACTCTGGGATGTAGTATTTAAATGAGGCTGGAGTGAAGGTACAATGAGGGAAGGTCTACAGCTGTTTGAAGTGTGACAGTATTTCCTTTTCCTACACTTTGCTTCTAGCAACTCATTTCAGGTTCAAGAGAACCACTAGAGGCCTTCACCTGTCACAGACACATTGGTGTTAACTATTTGAAAACATATAATTAATTAAACATTAAATATACTAAGCATGGGAATATATTTAGTACAATTTTGGTTCATATTTTATAGCTAAGATGAGTTAGCTCTCACCTTTCAGTTCTTTAATACTTTTGATATTTATCATTTTTTTTGAACATTTTGTCCCACATTAACATGCAGCTACAAAGCACTGCAGTTCTCATACTGATATTTATTTTGTTCCCTAATTTGAGCAGCAAATGAATTATGTGAATTAATGGTTGAATTAAGGGTTCTGCCCCATAAATGCATAAAACAAACACAATCACAAAATGTGAAATGTTGTATGAATAATGCAAAATGGAGGTATGAGGAGGGAAATGAGCCAAAAAAGAACTCTAATGTACGTACATATGAAACTAAGTGTTAATGGAGAGGAAATGTTACAGACACTTGTTTTGCTTTGGGAAAAACAAGTATCACAGTGCTTGAATTTTCTCTGACTCACAATAAACAGAAAATGAAAGTTTTGTGACTTTAGAGGAGCAAAGAGAATTGTCAGTGCCTCTGAGAGCTACGCTGAAGACGGGGCTATGAGCACAGCATGTGTTGCATATAAAAATATATTCACCCCCCCTTGACTTTTTGTTCTGTATTTTGTGCATCAGTTGATTTTCCAAAAGCAACCAATTGGGAGGTTTCTGTTAGAGACATCAAGTTGCCCTTTTATTAAATAAAAAAGGGAAAATGTATAAATCATATAAAATAAATCCATCCAACATCTATACTTGCTTATCCTTTGGAGGGTTGCTGGGGGCTGGATCCAATCCCAGCTGACATTGGATGAGAGGCGGTATACAGCCTAGACAGGTTGCCGGTTCATCACAGGGCTGACACACAAACAACCATTCACTCTCACATTTACACCTATGGGCATTTTAGAGTAACCAATTAACCTTAACTGCATGTCTTTGGACTGTGAGAGGAAGCCAGAGCACCTAGAGGAAATCCATGCCTATAGCCTGAAGCCTAAAGCCTAAAGCCTAAAAGTAACAGCTAATGTATAAGTATGTTTTCCTTTCAATTTGTTGTTTCCTGCTGGTGTGGTGATACAAATGTAGTTTCTCTGCTACATTCATTGACTGTGCCACGCCTGAATTTTCAATGATCTGCCAGTCCCCCCACCCCCACCCACCCCCCACCCCCCACACCCCCCCGCGTATAATATTGCTGCATTTATCATTATTTGCCAGAAGTCATTCTGTTACACAAATGGCATAGTCAATGACATTGTTTCCTGTTTTCTGCTCTCTTGATACGAGCTTAACATTTCCTGCATGTGCTTCACAATAAATTTGTTAGAAGCCTGTGGGAGGCCTTTATTTTGAAGCCAGCTCAGAACAATGCCAGCGAGGTTCTCTGATGGTGAATTGAGACGATTACATCTCTGACAAAGCAGAGTGGATCAGAAAACCGCAATGACTGATGCTATCTTGAGAGCAATGAAGAAGTTTTAGTAGCTGGACTAAAAAACTCTTTCCGGTTTTGTTTTGTGAGCTTAAGAGGAATAAAACAGAGCTGTGGTCAATGGTTAGATGTCCTGTGGACATTCAGAGGGCAGGGCTCTGTTCATGCTGCTCACAGCAGCCCAGTTCTGTTGGTAAGATTTATATCTGCACATAATACCAATAATCCTACATTATGAGCTGTGTCTGTTACATGGTACAATATAAAGATTTAGCCGAACTGAAGTGAAAATCGTCAGCAGGTGTTCACAGTGGTTCTGTTTACATGCAGAAAATCACCATACTTTGCAGAGGGGATTTCTGCTCCACAATAATTGTTAAATTAAATGGATTTTTAGAAAAAAAATTTAAATCCTGTTGTTACTCAAATAACATTCACTCCCAAAAGATTAACTTGGGAATGCGTATGACTACTATAATTAAATTAATTTCACTGTGAGCATAACTCAAACAACTAAACTACAATCTGTATGAGTCCACTACCTTTTACACAATGTTTGTGTATGTTCAGCAGAATTCGAGCACATTTTTCAGTACTGAAGGCAGAACAGTTTTATAGACAATATTGTTCTAACTAGAGCCAGAGGACAAAGTGTGAAAAATGATAACAAATGGTGAAAACCCTTTGCCAACACTGGTGTTTGTAGAAGAAGTGAACCAAGGGCATGAATACATTTATGAATTGTTTATTCATTGTCTTTTCTTTTAGCGCATCGCAACCAAATTTCAGACCGCCTTTCAGATCTTATTACAAACACGTGGCGTCAACATAGACAGCTGTATAGTTGCAAAACAAATGATTGTGGTACAAATTTCATCTCATACCGATGTACATTCTGAGAGAGTGGTCATTTAACGGTCTTTATAGTTTCAGCATTCATATGAGATTAATATTACATCACAGACAACCGTTCCATTAAAAATGTAGCCTGTCATCCAAGAATCCGTCACAGCCGCCTTTTCCTTCTCATGCAATTTATTGTCTGCATGTCATTCCAGCGTGCTTGACAGACTGCTCTTTCTTGTTTTTTGGCTTTTTTGAAGAGATTTATGAATTCTCATTTCCACATGCTGCTGTACATTCTGCCTTCTGTTTTACTGTTATTTATGTTTACAATATTTTATCCCATCTCTTTGAATCTTATATTTTTATGCAATGTATGTGGAGCTGGAATGTGACAAAGTACATTTGCATTTAGGTACTTTATATTTTATATATGTAGCTCCATTTTATGCTTCTTAATACTTAGAAGTTCACAGCTACAGTTACTATTTACCTTAACGATTATACATATAACTCATATTACACATTTCCAAAATAATGATTAATAATCACAGAATAATCTAGCCAACAGTATATAAACTGTTAATATTAACTACATTTTCAAGTACATTAATATACTGATTACACGTAAATGCGTCAGAAATAATACCATCCTGTATTATTATAAAGTGTAATAATTTTACTCTGAAAATATTTTTACTTAAACTTAACTAAGAAAACCTCTGCAGGTAAAGGATCTGAATACTTCTTCCATCACTGGATAAATGCAGAGAGGCAACCTTACCAATCTGGTTTGTCTTTCATTTTAACATATTTCTTACAGAACGTTGTATAGAACGGTGTACATTTTCCCCATTTCTCCATGAGTAGAGTTTTAGATCAAACAAGGATATTCCTGGATGATGTCTCCTGTTTGATTTATAATGAGTGAATTTGTAGAGGAGTAATCTACTTTTGAGGCGCTTGGAGCTGAGGGGAGAGCTGTATGACTGCAAAGAAAACCACCTCCAGACTACTGAGCCGTCATTAATCAGACCCTTGGCTGGCAGTCCAGTGCCTGCTGTTACGTTCCCTTCAGACCCCGTTGTTGGGTATTTGTTGATTGTCTGTAGTCGCTCTTCTCTCGTCCTCGCCCATCCACTTCCTCCCTCTCATTAATTAAAAGCATGTAGTGAATTTCAACTCACAGCTCTCTCTCAGAAATATGCAGACTAATCTTCCCATCGGGCAGTTTTTCGGCTCGTCTCTTTTTGTTCGGGAAACTGCCTTTCTCTGTCAGTGATGAGAGCCAACATGCCACAACATACTCCAGTTCTTTCAGTTTGACTCGTTGACAACATGACTACTTCTGCAGGATAATAAAAATGGGTCTATTTAGTGATGATTAAGGGACTAATTTGCCTTGTTGTGGTCATTGTTTAAGCTGCATTCAACACACATAGTCATCACTGGGGTTGCAGCCACTAAGCTTATGGGAAGTGTGACTTATGCTGAAATGAGCAGTATCTGACTGTGACAGTGTGTGGTGTTAGACAAGGGATGGCAAAGTGTCATTTTCAAAATAACACTGTCACAAGAAGAAAGCGGTTAAGTGGCTACTGCTGAAGTATGTAGATTACTCCAACATTTAACTGTTTTGTTATGGACGAAATTTCAAAATGGAGGGCAAGAGCAGACATATTGTACTGTACGTAGGCAACCTTAAAACAAACTGGAGTGATTCTTGGAATGAAAGTCTTCAATCTTTTCATGTTTCCGTAAACACACTCAGATCTGCCGAAGATGCAGGTTGCTTTTATAAGACAACTGAAAGAACCGCCTCAGAAGAGCTCTCCATTAGTGCTACACCCACACTGCTCTTTTCTCTGACATACAAGGTATCATCATTTATGGCTTCTGCAATTGTTTGCATATGCAGCAGCTCCTCTGGAATCTGCAGCCGAAATTGTCAAAGATGATTGTTTCATTCCTCATCGTCCCGGGCATTTTAACACCACTGTTGGAGTGCGGCGGAGAATCTTGATTCCATAGCTGACAGATGCCAACTTTCATCCCTTTTTAGTTTCCTTCAAAGAGGCACTATGTTGGCTGAGAACATAAATTCAAAGTGAGCCTAAATTCAATCTCATGGGGATTTGACCAGCAGATCCAAGCCACATATGCACCGTTTGATCAGCTCTATGGGTTTATATCAGGATTGACGTTTTCTTTCTACTTAACGAAGCTTCGCTTATAATTTCATGAAAAGTGATCTCTTTGGGATTTCCTAAGTGTTTTAATTGATTTTAATAAGCATGAGGATTTCTTATATTTTAAGCTATATTCCACACAGAAGCTGTGTGGTGCGTCAGGCAATTTTGCTGGCTGTGTAGGTGCAGTATTGTTGTGGGTGGGGATGTGTGCCCTCAGGTAGAGCATTAAAATCATCAAACAAAACACACACGATATACTCAAAGCTGGCCATTCTCCCAAAGTTTGGAGGGCATTGTGTGAAAAGATGTTTATGGTCTGGTGAAACCGCTCAGATTTCAAGGGGAATGCCTAAGATTTATTAAGTCCATTCAAACCACATAGTCATTTATCAGGTATAAAACTTACTGCGGCGGCAGCAGCAGCCCAGCTTTGGAGTAAATAAAACAACAAATTCACTCAGTATGCTGTTCTGGTCATCTCTCAGGTTAGGCAACTGTATGGTTTCAGAGCTTTGCATCTCTCGCACATTTTGGTTATGGTGGTTTAATGCAAAAAGGTTTTCCCATTTCAGGGTGAATTCTCTGCCTCTTTGAAAGTAACTTCAATAATTTTCTCAACAGGTTCTCATCATAATTTAAAAACTGAACTGAAGAGAGTCCATTTGAATAAAAAAAAAACATAGATAAAGCCTTAATTTTAAGTTGATAAAGAGTACATTTAGGATTCTAAGGAAGATGAATACTATGCAAAATAGTATTCTATCATATTCTTAAGTTCAAACAGTGGCAACTTCACTATTATATCAATGTATTAATTAATATACTGTAATTGTAACAATGTATTTAGTTGATTTGTGTAGCAAATCACTCCTTTGTTCTTCAATACTAATTTGTCATTTATGTCAGTGACATTGTTTGATATCGGATTCAGACTCTTTGACATTGTAAGTACAGACTGCTGCGTGCTTTAATTTTAAGATGAAAAGAATTTTTATGCATTTACAGTGGCAGTGTTTGAATTTGTGTTGACATTTTCCTGGGCACACTTGTTGGTATGCAGGTTACTGAGGGCTTGATTTGATTATTAATGATCTGACACACGCTATGCAGTTACTCAAAGCTGCCTGTCTGAAGCTGTAATTGCAGCAGTCCAGGCTTATATAAAGTTTACCCAAGCTATAGACGTATTTTCCGACAGGGTTTTACTTAGGGATTGATCACTGTATTGTTATAAAAAAACGATTCAGCAGAAAATATGTAGCCCTATTTAGACACTGCCTAGATTCTCACAATCAAAACAACATTTTAGATTTCTTGGCTGTAGTTCCTGTGTTTACAGATACATTCCTCGTAGCTTTGAATTCATTCTTCCTCAGCCACGGCAACAATATTTTCAGTATAAAATACCCTCTGTAGACTTAAAAAGTAGCTTTCTAGTTTGTAGTTTGCCTCTTCATAGAGACTGAATTCTGTGGTTTTCCTACATTGACAGTGGTTACAGTGGATAAGAATACAAGGTTTCACAGTCACACTTAAATCACTCCTGCAGCATAATCCATGTTCCGAGAGGTAATATTTTCTGCAGAACATGGCTAAATATACAGCTCCCAACAAATTATCTTGAAAATGAATAATGTATATGTATATTATCATATACATTATATAAGCCATTCATTTAGAATGGGCAAATAGCTACTGTAGGTCATTTGAAGTAGTAGTAACATGTTGACTGAGAAATGGAGCCATTTTACCTTAGTCCAGAGAATATACTGTATATAGTAATGTACTTTATGGTTATGTTGAACCTTAAATCATACGACTCCTTTCACTGTCACTACTGTAGGGCAGTCAGTGACACAATCATAAAATGACCTTTACTGCTTCCATATCTGGTTTTGAGGATACAATAGTAATGTGGGCACATCCAACTCATGCACCTATTGTACCACAGAAGATAATACAATTTTACACATTGTTTAATCTTAATTTATTACTATTTTCAGTCGCCCAAGTGCCCACTGTTGCATTCTCTTGGTTTGTTTGAACATACATGTTTAGAATAGGATTTGTAGGATTTTCAAGCCACTGCTGAACTCCACATGTCCATGTTGACTGTAGATTGTAAGCCTCAGTTAATTATTTTTACTCTCATGCTCAGGTTAGGCAGCTCAAGGCATGTTCAGACATCTCTTACTGGCCTGCACATACTGTAGCAGGGATTGGCTAACTGAACATTTAAAGGGCCAAATTGCCATTCCTGCATGTTTACTCCTTTTACTGTATATCACATTACTGCTGTTTGTTTTTCCAACCTTTCAAGTTGCATTTGTGTTTCATCACATTCCTCTTCTTTCTTACAGATACTTGTATTTGGCTGCTAAACATCCCTTAAACATCCATCAAACATCATTATGCTTTTCAAAACATCCACTCCTGCTTGTTGTTTGTCCTCTTAGTTATATCTTTTGGTATGTTGTGAAGAGGACTTGTTTCAAGTGAAGTCCCAGATATGGAATCAGTGTGGCACCAAAGTGTTGAGAATTAGTTGAAATTAAGCAATATTTCTCACAATTCAAATAAGTATTTAAAAAAAATAGGTAGAATGTTTTGTTGCCAGGAGAGTCACATAATGTCTTACACAAGAGCTTATTTACTGAGCATAATGTTGAACTGAACCGAGATTCAGAATTCCTTGTTTGTACCTGATAATATAAAGGTTTTACCTGACTATTCCCCTGAGCACTGAGCGCTGTTGGAGTCGACTGAAAGCATTGAAGCGTTTTTTTACTTGACTATAAGTGCATGGTGTCTCTGGAGGAGTAAGTCAATGAAGAGAGGAGCGTGCTCTTTCTCCTTCATTGAGAATGAAAGAGCTGAGAACATTGACCTGAACAAAGTCACTTACAAAATGCAAAGATGAAACTTGAATGTTATAGTAATATGTATTCTTTCTGTCAATGGATACATAGTCTATGTCTTTGTCTGGTTAGATTTGCTGGACTGCAAACTAAGAAATAATTCATGCATTTCTACCTCAAACCTTTCCAGTAACAGCTACAAGATTATATCTCACAGCTCACAAGCTATCACTATACAAAACTCACACTGTAAATATGGATAACTTAGCTGTTTGTGCAAAGATGGGAATGATGCCAAATGTAGGAATAGACCTTCATAAACCAGAAGAAAAATATATTCTTCCTACACCTATGCAGATAGATCTGTTTGGACAGAGGAGATTGACAGATTAGATTAGGCCCGTTCTCTATCACTAATTATCATCAGTAGTCATGGTAGGATGGTAATTGTTAGCACTACATCCCAAGTCATCCATCTGTTTAGAGTTTGTCATATTTTACCTCAGAGATGTTCTTTGTGTTTGATAAGAAGTGCTAGCTTTAACATCAATTGACTTGTTTGCATTTGAATTTAAAGGAAGAGGTGCTGTAAGCCTGCAGCAATGGGTTTGAATTCCCTTAATTTGAATGAATTCAATATGCATATTTTACAGATGTAGTTTGTTAAAAACACAACCTGTGCTGTCTATTTTAGCTCTAGCTCTAAATCTGTAGTTTTTCAATAAAGGCTTTCAGTCTGTTTTTAAAAAAAATCCCAAAAGCCACTATCATACTCCAGTGTACATTCAAAAGGCTATGTACCGAGGGCCTTGCTGAACTGTGGATTAGGCCCAGTGACAGGGGTCGTGGTAAACTCCTCCTGTCTGGGTTATCAGTCTCTGACAGCCCACTGCTCTTTGATCGCTGCTGCCGTCACAGGAGCATGCATCACACACTTGTCAAAGCGCCTCTCCTCCACCCACCCCCTTTCCGCTGAAAGTCAACACCACAGTCTCACCACACATATATTTACGTGCTCACAGACACCCTTACAAGACGTGTGTGCACACGAGCACATGCACACACATACAATACACATATACAGACACCGTTCCCATTATGGTGACAAATCCTGCCTGAGCTGGCTCCCATCTGTGAGTCATGGTGTGGTGTGTCGTACGAGTCAAACTCCCCCGTCATCTGCCTTTCACAGATGGATCTGCGGGGTGTCCAAGGGCCTTGTCTGGTGGCCACGATTGTGGGACGGTTCTGATTCAAACCTCCCATGATCCAAACCGAGAACAGACACATATCTCTCTCAACTCTCCAAAAAGGGGGTCAGGTTAATCATCGTGGCTTGACTGGGTTTAATCCATTAAACCATGAGTTCACCCCTACATAGCTTGGTTGGCTGAATCTCTACACTGATCCCATTTTCTCTGTATACATATCCGTTCTTTCACCCTGGCTCTTATTTGCCCCCATAATGGGATTAACTCCAGTGACACCAATCTGAAATCTTGCTTTAAACTCCGCGGGGTGAGTCTTATTTCACTGGTTATTCCCATAAGGGATAAATCATGGCTTAGGTTACATAATTAGATTCCTCTCTCCAACCTAAATGTAAATGATGACAAATTAATGATAAATAGCTCAGTGTATGCACTTCTTGTTTTCTGCCGCCCGGTCAAGATGCCTCTGGTAACATAAAAAATAACTGACAAACCTTGTTAATTAATGTGTCTGTTAGAATATGTAGAGGGCGCTGTCATACATAATGGATGCTGTCAGGCGCAGCTCAAATTCATTGCAACCTAACGCTGCCACAACGACTTTGGGTCTCTGCAGCAAATAATGCTTTAACCAGTTCTTTTGGCAATAAAGATCAAATAGGTTTACTCCACGCCTACACTTAAAATACAATACGTTCTCAGTTATTGTTGTTGAACCCACCAATAACTTTAGAAACACAGCTATTAAACAAGCTTATTATCTAGCTCTCTTCCACCTCATAATAAAATCAACGTGGAACAATTGACCTTGGCGGAACAAAAACCCTTTCATTCCTCTCTGCCTCATTCTCCTGGTGCAACAAGACATTAGAAAGCCGTTTCATTGCTCTGTCTCTTATTGCTCCCAGAGCCATTAACAATCAACAATAATAGTTTTTTTTCCTCAACGCCCAAATTTTTTGTTCTCAGTGGTCAAAGGCAACACCGTACAAGGGCATCTATTTTGGATTTATATAACTGAAATGTGCAGAAAAGCATATGGTTGTTAATTAATATGGGAATTCAATGAACTGTTAGTAACCACATTTGGCCTCATTTATATGAATGTGCCTGAAGGTTTCCGATGATGCTTGAAGATGTGTTTTCTTCCTAGAAGGACCTTTGGTTTACAATTTGTCTCTTCATTGTAATTCATTTATTGATTGATTCACACCCTGCACTCCATATGCATATGTTTTTTTAAAAATCTGCATTGATAGTTCAAATCTAGTGCCAGTGCTTCGTTTGTCCATTCAAAGCTACTGTAGAAACAATTGCAATCCTTTCATGGAATGGGACCTGCGGTGTCTGTTGATATAAAAGGTAACGAACACATAGTTATGCATATTCGGCTGCTTATGGATCCTCCAAAACTGAGTCACCATTCCCTTACGTTAACACCACATTTGCATAAAAATAATAAAATGGTGCAAGAACACTAAAGCTGTCAACAGTGTAGCTAAATTGAGAGATAATCCATTGGAGGTTACATCAGTCTTATCTTGCATTGTGACGGTGTGCATGGTAGAAAAGCAAGGCAATTGCAGAGCTTTTTCAAAGGGAAGAGTGGATGTGCAGTGCAGTATATGCTTATGCTACATATGCAGCCATTTAACAAAGCGAGACAAACTTAACTGCTTTGTAAAGGGTTCAAAGCATAGTACACTATAGAAAGGTATTGTTAAGATGCCTCTATTATTGGAAATGCAGGTAGGAGTGTCTTTTGGTTAAGGAGAGAGAAGGCGCAGTTCAATCATGGCTTACCATTAGTCCTTCATCACAGAGCTTTCATGGAATACATTATCTAGATGTAATGCTCATTGGGGTATTATTAATGTGTGCATTTGTGTGTTCACATGTAAAATGGTCATCTCTGAAATCAAACCAATCTTTAAGGTCCTTTTAATCCTTTCCACCCCGAATTTATGTCTTTTAACTTATATATAAAGCTGTAAATGGTAGTGGACCAGCCTCTTCAGCAGACTCCCTGTTCTTTTATGTGTCTTCACATTAACTTTAACCCTATGTTAGATATTTGACTTTGTTCATATTTGAAAGGGCACCATTTTAAGGGAATAATTTGACATTTTGGGGAAAAATGCAGATCCGCTTTCACTGAGTTGGATGAGAAAATCGATACAATTATCATGTTTGTTCATTGTGGCTTTATATTGAACAGACAGGCATGAGAATGGTATTGATCTTCTCATCCAGCTCGACAAGAAATCAAAGAAGCATGCTTTCTAAAAAAACTACCGTATTCCCGTAAGAAAAAGAATTCTCATTTAGAGAAGTTTCCAACTAGTCTATCATCTTGCAATGTCTTCCTCTCGCTGTACCTCTACTTAGTATTTTATTATTATTATTATTGTGGTTCACTTACTGTTCCTAAGCATAAAAATGTATTTTGATGTAATAAAATCACCTAAAAACGGACACTACCTTCTGATAAAGCACAGTTTATAAAGGCTTTGTAAAGTTGTAATTAATAGCTTTATAGGTGGTAAGTAAATTATTTATTCATGCTTGATAGGTCAGTTATAAAACATGAATGAGGGAAACTTTTAGGTTGCCAGTTTGATAAATGTAAGTAATTAATCAACAGTAATAAACCATCAATTCTGCAGTTTCAAATGTTAAAACAAATCATTAATGAAAGGGCAGGTTTATCATTTTCTAATAAGCCATCAGCAACAGCAATCGTAAATGTTGACAAGGCTTTACAATAAAATTCTGTAGCTTTAAATCTTAATGAGTAGTTAATAAATGGATAGTGGCCCAGATGCCCTGCAGCTACAAGAGATTTGTGACAACCCCGCATCCCAAAAGTTGTCCTCAATAACGGTTTCTTACTGATCTATAAAGCAATAGTAAATTATTCATTATCCATCAATAAACCCATTAATGGCCTCTTTATAAAGGGTGACGAATTAGAAAGTGGTACCAATATACTGTATTTATTTTACACTCTTCATTTTATAAGTGAGCGCTCTGTGCAAGCGAGCTGACTCCACCTGCACTCGGGGGCATTCCAGTTTGATTGACATTTCTTAGCAATTTCTTAGCAAACAATCTGTTTGACTGCAGTCCTATTTTATCGTGGCCTCTCTGCCTTTCACTGCACCTTCTCAGAATCTGCTGGATGGTGTTGAGAGCATTTGGCCAGTAATATCATTTACTCATGCAGACGCATGCTCATATTTCTCTTCCTCTTCGATCAGTCATCTTTCATTTCTATCAGGCACACCTTGTCCTGAACTGGACCCATCTTTACATTTTATGGTGGGCTTAAAATATAGGACATGTGTTTTTGCCCTCCATAATATTATAATGTGACATGGAAGAATTTGAAAGGTTTGAATTCTGTCTTGACCCCTCAAAGAAAACTCTATAAACGTGTGGCAGGAGGCCTGTTTATTCGCATAGTACCTAAGAAACAGGATTACTGTCAAAAAAACCGAATTGGTTATTGTCTTTTCACAAAATCCGGCAGTAAACAAGGAGTTTTTCTGGCCTTTCCATCAGAGCATTTCCCAGTTTATCTTAATTGAAATCATTTTTGCAGTGAAGAACAGGAGAGGCTTGAGCTGCATATTGAGTCCAACATAAGATGAACAGCGAATAAATTCAGTTGTATAACACATCCATACTGTAGAGAGGAGAGGATTGCCGATGCTTTAATATGTTAACAGCAATAAACAGGGCCTCCGTGTGCCTTCTATGCCCATAATATTCACCAACACATGCCTTATCAGTGATGGCTTTTTATCCCAATCACTCTGAACCTGATTCATGTTCATGGCACATTGTCAGTTACATGTGGAAAAGGTCCACGGTGAAGCACAAAATGGATTGGGCGTCCATGGTGGCTAATTCTGATTCAAGGAATAGAGAGGGCTGTGTTAAGGATGTTAGGCATTAAAGAGTTGTCTTTTTCATGGGATTATCTGCGAAGGAGGAAGTCAGTATTCAGACAGAGCTGACTGGCACGGCAAGATCAGCTTCCATCCAAGTAGAACACTTCTTCAGGCATGCAAAACATGCAGACTTAAGTCACATAATCCCTTTCAATATCAGTGAGGATGTCAATACGCTGACATGAATGGAGAGGATACATCAGTTTTGCAGGCTTACTGTTGTTTCACAGTGTTTGCAGTGGTAGGTGGCAGGGTGCTATTATTAGCCACTGCAGTGATATAAATGTTACTGTAAATTCACTGACACTATGATGACACAACATATTTAAACCATTGGTGAAACGCTGTCCCATCTAATAAAATATCATCAAGAGGATTCCAGGTTGTGTTTTATTCTTTGCACCCCAACGTTGTGGCTTTCATGGGGCCTGCAGATATTGAAGTAAATAATTGGGCATACAAAGCTAACACTCAAGCACATCTCAGGGGCTAAACAAACAATGGCACTCTGCACATTTGGTGCCCGAGTTCAAATGAGACTGTAACTGTGGATCATAACAGGGCTTTTCTGGTGTTTTGTGGAAGCACTGTTCTGTCAGCGTGACTAAGCAAGGCTGTCCAAGTCCAGCTGACCATGACTGTCTGAGAGAGCTATAAAAACAATCGCTTTTCAAAACAAGCGGTTTCAGGCAAATTGTTGCCGTTACACATTCAAATGTTGCTAAATGTTGAGAATTGCTTTGTTTTTGCTTCTTTATCCTACTGCCAAGCATTTGAAATCCTGCACTTAACATATTGGAAATGACATTCAGTGTTGAACGAAACATATTTCAGGATGTTCTTATTATATCCTATCAATATTTGCTGCTGCAGCAGCCCAGTTTCTCCATGAAGCTCATTAAAGTTTCATTGTGTCTCATCTCATCTTACTTTACCTTATCATGCACTTTGCTTTCTGCTATAAAATCTGGACATTAATAAAGATTTCATTGATCAGTTGAAGGTTTTATATTTTTGAATGTGATAAATGGAGAGCATGGAACGTTTGAATGTGGAAGTAATGTTTGTATATGTATTTATTTATCCATTTTGTATACTTGCTTATTCCTGAAGCTTAATCCTGTACCCATATATACATGAGGTGAAAGCCAGAAAAACACCAGCAGGGTTGGCTTCAATTCAAAACTTATTAATTCCAGTTAAATTATTGAGTTTTAAATTACTTTAAACTGAAGCAGTAAACAGAAAACTCAATGTAATTACAATCTGAATTGAATAAGCCACTGTAGAGTTCAGTAGAATTTCCTATACTTTTATGAGCTGAAATTAAAATGTGTTAAGCTTTTAATGTGAGTGAACTGTAATATGATTCACTATATTGATACAAATGGACAATAATAAAAAAAAAGAAAGTTAAAATCAAACTATATTGCAGGAAAACTGCCTCTCGTGTCTTCATGATTTAATATGGAGGGATATGTTAGTTTTATCCTACTCATTTGATAATAATATGCTATTTGGACATGGTTTGCTGTGTTTCATATATTTAGAAAATTGAAGCACTATATCATCCTTCACATTATTAGGTGGTAATAAGAAGAAATGACACATTTGGGTTTAAAATTATACTTGAAATGCCTTTAACTTTGCCTCTCTAGCAGACTTAAAAGGAAATCTTTTCACTTTCCATTTTCAACCCTGACAGTGCTATAAGCTATCTCTCATCAGGCTTTCCAACTTGTGTTGAGTCTTTTTTTTTTAACTGAATGGGTACATCTAACAATAAATGGCTAGTCTGATACGCAGTGAATGCCTGTATGTAGTAGGGTTTAAAACTTGAGTTTTGTATCGTGTTGGCTTCTCTTTTTGCTTCTTTATGTAGGGAAACCTTGTCAGTAAGAAAACCCATGCTGCTCTGTTTCCATGCAGGTGTGAATGCAGGCAGCACTATGGTAGTTTAAGCTTTATGCATGTTTCTTTTGTGCAGATGTTGTGGCTCAGATGAAGCTTGATTGCACCAAAGTAGGTGAAGGACAATGGTTTCCAAAAACAGCTGTTTTGACTCGTTGGTGCCAAGAAAACGTGATGAAAAAACTCTTAAGAGGCTGAGTTTGTGTTTATGCAGATCATCAGATGCAGCATTTAGTTTTTCAGTTTTTGCACAAAATTGTGGTTGCATTTCGTCAGACCACCTCTAAATTTCAAAGCAAGTGCCACTATAATTCTTCACGGCTTTAGTTGACGGTACACACACACACACACACACACAAACATCCCCAAAATCACAAAAGAGCCCTTTTATGAGTGTTTACTTTCCGCCCTTTATAAACTTTTTCATCTCGTAAAATAAAATTAACATTTATTTAAAATGTTCATCCAGGGTTTAATGTGATTACATTGAATTTGTAATGTCTAATTATAATGGGTTTAATTACCAGCCTATAATGTCATGCACATCCGCATGTAGGGAGTATGAGAGTCTTGCCTTCCAGTTGATTAAATACCAACTATATTAATGATACAGTGCACCATGCATACGCTATTTTCCACACCTAAGCTGCTTTTTATAAAAGAACGTGCAGTGAGAATGTGTGCACCTCACACATACTTCAGACCTGGCGTACACCTGCTGCAGCTGATATGATAAAGTGTATAAGGTATAAAGAGATATGGAACTGTTAGTATAGTGAGGTCCACCAAATATCTAAATGGCAACAATGTACTGTATTTGTAACCTAATACGATATTGAATCAGGCAACAGACAAAAATAATATTTTTATTGTAATGCTAGTGACTGTATTCAACAGCACTGTCTGGTAAATAACTATGTGCACTTACGCATGGAAAGAATGCTGAATTTTTGTGTCTCCTTAAACACAAATTAAATTTAAACAGGGACAGGATGTACCCTTGGAAGAATATTTGGAGTGCTGTATAATCGTATTTAGGGTGCTGTATATTTGTGCTTTGGGCCTTGGCACCTTCTGCACAGGAACGGTTTACTCAAAGGAGAAGGCAGACTGGATTCTCCTCGCAGCCCATTAAGAAACAGTCTGCTGCTTTCAAAAGGGATGAATGCAGCTGCCATGATCTGCCATTACAGAAGCTTATCCTAACCCAACCTGCTGATGATACTGTATGTTTCTTCATCCGATTTAAGTGCAAACATGAGCATAAAACCTTTACTTGGGGTGGGATTGTGCAATTTTGGTAGCTGGTGCTCATTCAAATCCTGGTGAAAGACAATCTGGAAGAGAGGCTATACGCTAGAATTTGAAATTTGTTGGACACACCTATATGTGTTTACGCCTTTTGTTTTCAGTCATGCTCAAATCTGCACCCAGTTCACATAAATAAAACCACATACTGTGCCATTTCCAGTGTATTGACTTTTGAGTATCAATAGCAGTGTCAATCACTTTCAGGTTCAGATCATGCTCTGGGCACATCAACACTATTGCACTATTAGCACTGTAGCAGTGCTTGCTTCTCTGCCTCTGCCGCTGGTGCATGAATGCATGTATCACCTTGTTTGATGAGAATATTCACACGATAAACATTTTTCTTATTTACCATTAAAAGCCTGTCGTAACACGCATTTTAAAACACAGATTTAGTACTCAAGTAAACAGCAAAAAGAAATGTGCAAATCATTTGATGGTAAATGTATTCAGTTGTAGACTATTAATGATGGATTCACCTCATAAATCATGGCAAGTGGTGATAGAGACAGAAATGAGATGTTGTGAGTACATTGCTCTGTGAAAGTAAAGCCAGAAGTTGCTGTGTTAAAGCAAACCTTGCACACTATCTCTCATACCTACTGATTATTTATGTGGTGCTGGTAAATGTGCTGAGCATGGCTAAGTGTATAAATAGCAGTACGGACATCATCAGAGGCTTCAGCTCACAAGGGGGAAAGGGGAGGGGAAAGCGCTTACTACCAGAGCATCAGATCATGAGCAAGAGAGACGATCCTCCCTGACTCATCAAGAACGGAGGGAAACTCTGATCCCTCGCATGCTCGTAGTCTGCGTGTTGGAGGCTCATGGGTAACCCTACTGACCTCTATGGCCACTGGTGCACAACTTTGTGTTGTACTTATTGCATAATTATTCATATGAGATGACTAAGAGCATTATTCAATTACCGTGTTCCCCTTGGTTCACTGACTTATATATGTGGGACATGCTTTAGGATAGCACAGACTTGCAAATGTAAGTGTGTTTTTTTTTTTCATTAAAAGAAGCTGCATAACCAGAGCAATTATTAGAGCGTATATTATTTGATGTGATTCTCTCAGGCAACTTGTATTATTGCTCAGTGTCACCACGGTCACTGTCTGCACCATGGCGAGATTTCCTTCCTAACAAAGGAGTCACAACATCCTAGTCATGGTAAATGCTATAGGAAAACATCAGCACAATTTTCTCCTAATCATTTTACACCTCCGCCATTATCTATGTGTACTCATATGTTCCAGCTCTCTGCAGTGCAGCCCACAGTACAGGCCTCTACTTTGCCTTGGGTTGTATGGCTTTGTCTGGAGCTCTCTCTCATCTCTGGAGGTCACATTGGCCGCCCTGGAGGTACTGGTAATGGTCAGTGTGCCAACTGTGTGGGCAATCTAAGAGAACCGTATGCTGTCTGTTAAATCACACTCAGCGGGGGCAGCAGCGTAACATGGCTGTTTGATATCAGATGAAAATGACGCCATGCTTAACATGCGCAACAGAGGCAAACGCTGCCGTCGAGCCATCAGCTAAGCATGCAGTTTATTTGGGCTGGTATTTCTCGCATCCTTTGCTTTCTCACCACGTCACTACTTGTTTTCAGCAGGCAGAATAACCAGGCCTCACTCAGAATCCATAGGCTAGCCTCTTGCCTCTATTCACAATTCATCCAGCTGGTTAGGTTCACCATGGCTCACAATCAAATATGTGTTCCTTTACTTGTTTTTTATTGGAGGTTTTATAATAGCAATGTGGGTCCCGGCCTCGAAATGTTTATTTTAGCCTTGTGGCAAGTCAGGCAGAGTAATGTGGATGTGCTGTGTGCCTAGCATTTTCACACATGGTTTGGACACTGCTATAGAAAGGCCCTGTAGCAGGTTGCTTTTCACTCTTCATTAAGAATTCTAGAGGGTGTTTCGACTGAGAGGTGATAATGTTTCTATGGACATTTTTGGCCTCTAGTCACACTCCAAAGACTAACAGGTACTGCAAAATAGTAGTAGCAATAGTATGTTTCAGTTTTCAGTTTATGTGGAAATCTGCAAAAATAGTGAGAAGAAAAAAAAGAAAAAAGAATTGAAACATCCATATTGTCACTATGTGGAGACATAATCCAAGCTTACAGTTATCCAAACGCCTGCCTCACCCTGTGTACTGAATCTCTGAGGTCCTGAAACACTGAACAAATAGCTGCTTGTCCTTGAGAGTGGCCGCAAATGAGAAGGCTGGGTTGCTACACTGGGTTTAGAAAAACAGGAACAAGCAAACCACCACCCTGACAGCTGCAGATTCAGTATCTAATGAATCATCAATCATGTATTAAATCATCGGTCTTATATATATGCTAATTATATACAGTATAAGGCTGTATATGTATCGATGTGTGATTCTAAATGTGTGATAGAGCTGAAACTATAAGTGGAATAACTGATTAGTCACTTAACAGAAAATTAATTAGCAACTATTTAGGAATGTATTTATTGTTTAAGTCATTTTTCCAAGCTGATATATTAAATATTTGCTGGTTCCTGTTTCTCCAATGTGAGGCTTTGCCATATATGAGTAAACTGAGTATCTTTAGATTTTGGGCAGATGGTCAGATAAAACAAGTAACTTGAACATTCAACCTTGAGCTATTGGACATTTTTATGTAGGCTATTTTATGACTTTTATTGGCAAAAAAATATGTATCAAGTCCTCTGTTTTAATACTGTAATATAAGCACAGATGAAGATGAGGCAGTGAGCCTAATAACATTTGATTATTGAAGGATGTTTTGAAGCAAAACTGTTTTTGTTTTTGAGTATGCAGCCTTTCCCCTCTCCTCTGCAACTCAGATTTTTAATTAGAAAAGTAACAATAACAGCTAAAATGTAGAGGGGAAAAAATCCTCTCACAAGCCTAATCGCTGTGTCACTGAATTGAAGTCTATGTGCGTGCAGTGTGTGTGTTTGATGTGTCTGCGTGGGAGTTTGATGAATAGATGGAGGGGCAGTTAGCATACATTCACAGTATGTAAGATTACAGCTAAAGAGGCATGAATAGCTCTGCTGATATTTGCAGTTCGAGTGTGTGTGCAGTGTGTTTTAATCAATTCCTTAGTGTCGGATGCTTCAGGGAACATGAACATAAGATGGACATCTCAGTGAAGTGCGTCATGCGTGAAATTGTACTTCTCACATCACTGTCTTAGGTCAGTTGGAAAACTGGCCATTGAACGTTACATAATGGCATTTTGAAAGTAAAGGATTTAAGTTGAATTAAAAATTTCACACAATACCCACGCTGAATGGTATGGTACCGATTCCTCAATAACACTAAGAAGATGTAAGATTTAGCTAAATCACCTAAATGTAGGGGAGCTCTTATAGGAAGGAAGGTAGTTGCAAACATGATACTAATAAAGAGTCTCTTCTGGATGTAATGGATGGCTTTGGCTATTGAAGGTTGCTCTCAATGTCAGGGTCTTTTGTGGAGGCCTACTGTGTTTACACTTTGTAGAAGGGAGAGTTTGGGTTTGGTAAATATGTCTTGCTTGGACAAACACCCTGTGTTGCTTTGGCTGGGGCTGATAAAAAAAGACCGTTGAGATCTTAATCAAGATTGCTGCTTTGGCAATTAAATCTGACAGTGGAGAATCAGAGCTATTCCTCTGTTGTCGTTGTTCCTGAAAAAGGAAAGAAAAAAAAAAGTGGAAAGAGGTTCTTTTTTCTTCACCTACAATAGCTTCAATTAACTGTGATTGCTCCATGTGCGCTTTTAGTTATGCATTGGGGAGAGACAGAAGAAATTGTGTCTCCTTTGAATTGTTTTAGCCTATATACAGTACTGCAGCAGTTTAAATGAGTTCCAGGAAGTTTGTTCCTGTACTAGTCCTGCAGAGTTCAGCCTTGTGCATGAGAGACTGATGCCACTCATGCACATATTCATGTACAGCATTTATGTGTCCTCAGCTGGTGAAAATAACCAGAAGAGATGAGTAAAATCTGTAATATGCAGTTAAGTGCAGCCTGATTTTATGAAGTAAGTCAGTGGAATAAACTTTGCTGATTTTTCTGTTTGCCAGAAAGTGTTTTACAAGATCAGTGATACTTAAAGGTGCATTAAGTGCATTTGAGTTTGGAAGATGGTGTTTTTTATGTCTCTCCAAACTAAACACACAAGAGCAAAAGTGCAAGTAATGGATTAAACAGTGTGTTTATCTTCTCTAACATATGCTGCAATCAATAGCATGTCAGACACACTGCCTTGAGGCAAAGGAGCATATCTTTACCTGACTAGCTTGCATAAATGTGTGGGGTTACAGGTGAACTTTAAAAAGCCCCGTTATGACTTGCGTATCCACTGTGTAGATGCTGGTCCTGGATGCTATCAGAATATAGGCTAATAGTAGCTGCTCTGTCCTCCTCTTTATGGAATTTGGGGAAGTTTACACTCTAACCCTAACCCTAATCCTGAAATTATTCTTGATAGGTGAAATGTATGTCTATACACATGAATGCAGAATGACTCATCAAAAATATTTTACAGGAACATAAAAGACAGACGTTTTAATATACAGTCTCCTTTATACCTGCCTCAGTCCCTTAATTTGACATATATGCCAAGAGATAGCACAGAAATGAACCTAGGGACACATGATAAGAGAGTGGAAAACATTTATTTTTCATTTTACTACCTCTTTAAATAAACTGGATACAAAATCCGCCCATATTGTGGACATTTTGACATCAGAGCTTGGGATCGGAGTCAGTTTCACTATTAATCCTGTGACTAGGATGGAACAGAAAAATGGGTGAGGGTGAGAGTGGAATCATAGTAACAATGGGTCAGTTTTTAGATAGAAATATACAGTTGTAATATTAATAAACACTATTTTCTTTAATTTAAACAAACTGCTAGTCGTTCTATTGGCTTTTTTTGTCACTCAGGAAGGGGATGAGACAGGGGTCATTCTTACAGGACTACATTTTATTCTGTCATGGAATTGGGATGATACACGAGTATCTTTGTGGGTGTGGGATGGGACCGGAGTGAAAATCCACTCCCGTGTCACTCTCTAATGTGGACTAGTAACAGCAAATTACACTGTAGGTGTCATCCCACTTAAAGCTATCCACCTGTTCATCATCCACTTGAACACTTTGACCTTTTCAGTTCGAGGGCGGTAAACATAAATGTTTAAAGACAAACGGTTGGTTCGCAAGTTTGAGAGAGAGCTGCGTAATCCGTGCTTCTGTCACTAATGAACTAAAAAGGTGGTGCTAATTAAAAGTAATGAGCTGTGGTGGGTTGTTTGTGTACCACCCATATAAGCTTCACCTCTATGGTCACTGTGGAGGCTGTTGTAGTATTGGGCAGCATTTAATGTCCACCTTCATTGACATAATATTGACAAATATTCTTATATTCACTTATTGTTTAAATTCAGCACTTTATTCTTCAGGCTTTGTGAAACTGAATTATTTATGATATTTCTCTGCCAACTCTATTAAGTGTATTGGCTTTATTAAACTTTATGTTAAATGCATGGGACATAGGCTGTTGGTATAAGCCTGCCATTTGCTGACTATTTCAGTCTCCTCCCCTTCCGTTATTGCTGTGTTACTGTTTTTCAAAGGCACCGTCGCTATGTTAAACAACCTTTGAGATAAGATACCATAACCTGGTTGCGAGGGTACGAACATAAACTAGCTAGCAGCTGTTACCTTCTCTTTTGCTGGGATTTAGCGTCTCCCCCATCTGCAAATCTTCCACCAACAAAATGTTCTTCCCGACTCTTTTACAGGGGCACCGTCGCTGCTTCCTAGGCATAGGACCGCCCACCACAATTAAGGATTGGTTTAAAGAAGTGCAAACAAGCCAGAGAGTTCTTTTTCTCAGAGAGGGAGATGGATTTGGCTATGACTAGTGACAAAAAATGGTTCAGTATGTAATAACACAAAGTTATACAAGAGCTCATTACTGACTGTACAGCTGTACAGGAAGTATTCAAAGCCTTCACACAGTTAATGTACAGTAAAGTACATGTTCTATATTCAGCAGTAAGTATCTAATAGCTATAATGAAAAAAAATACACACATGTGAAAGTGCCCTCTTACATAATCCAAAGTGAATTATTATACAGGCTAAAGACAAATATTAGCCATGCATATAAAGCAGCAAATCATCTTTAAAGAAGGAGGCAGGTAAAATTATATTTCTCCTTGGATTTCTCCTGTTTTAAATTTCATCCGGCAGAGAGGCTCCGGGCAGAAAATGATTGTTCCACTGCTACAAAAATATCAAATCATTTGTATTGAGTCTGGGATGAAATCAAAGATTGAACTATAAATTGAACCTTTTTATGATTCTGACACTATTACAACTGGTGCCGTATGGCCCCCAATGTTATTTGTGCTTGCACATTAAGGTGTGACCGTTTATTTCTCTCTGCAGACTGCTTTGAAGTGAACCCTGTGAGGAGGATCCAGAACGACACAATATTCTGGTGAGTTCCCAAATTGAAATTAAAACCCTCTTCACATTTACATAATATACCACCACACATAACCCATCCAGACAGCGAACATGAGCAGAAAGGGATGGGGCAAAGGGATAGAAGGGAATGGTTTTGATAGCAATGTGCTGAAAAATATGATGTTTTCTTCCTCTGACTCTATCACTCAATTCTTATTCCAAAGGATCAGTATGTTTGACTCGCCATGCATGCATATTCTCACTACATTAAACACAAAGGCAAACCCTACAGTTTTACCCATTTTCTTTCACTTTTTCTCCCACATATATTAACTCAAATGGAGAAACAGAAAAATGCAAAAACACAGAATCTCGTTCTTTTCTCCCCTCTCTGTCACATGCAGATTTAACCACATGTTCACATACAGGGAGAGAGGGGGAGAGCGAGCTTCTGCAGAATGACACTGTTAGCTATCCTCTCACATAGGCAGGGTTGGGCTGGCGCCACGGCTGTTTGCCTCATAGCCTGCGCAATGGGAGTCGGCTCCATTATCAGAGCTACTGCTTCGCCACCCTGCAGCAAACCCAGCATCCTCTGCTCCTGCAGATTTAATTTCTTATCTCAATAGGGAAAACAGGCTCTGTGATGAACAGCAGAAAACACCCTGGGCTGCTGTGAACACGGATTGAGAATATATACAATAGATGGTTTGATAAACTTATGAACGGGCATAGCACTGATATCCCTTGTAGGAATTTGTGGTCGGTTGTAGATATTCAATGGAATTTGCTTTTTACTGTAAATAATGATTCATGGAAGGAAAGATTTTTTCACCATTAATCCAGTTTTGAAGCAGTTATTAATGGAGCTACCATCAAAGGACGAATCAAGCTTCAAACAGGCTCCCTAGTAGGTGAATGTGTATAATGTGTTGCCGCTGTTGTGTGTTTCACATTCTAGGACAAACGGAGTTGTCTCTGTGTTTGCAGATAGATGAAAGCAGCTCTTCAACTGCTGTACTCTCACATGACATAAACTCGGCATGAACTGGTGCCACATGTGTACTCCCTTTGTTAAAAGTCGTGCAAAAGCACATTATCACCTCTCTGAGAATAGAGTTGCTGGATATTCTTAATGACATATTTTCATAAATGATTCTAAGCTTCATACTGCGATGTTACTTTAGGAGTTTTTTCCCTCTTGTTTTCCCATTTGCTTTGTTTTTTGACAACCTGCAAAATTTCATTCCATTCGGTAAGAAGTCAAAGTCTGTGTGGGATCCAAAAGATTTGACTTGTGGCTTTTTCAGCCTTTTACTAATAGCTTCATCAACGTCATGAAAAGCCACTACAGTGGTAATTGTGTGTCAACTTTCTCCGGCTCTAAAACAAAAGTTATTACGTGAGCACAAAGAAGTTATGTAACTTGATATACCCTGGCTAAATTAGTTTTCTTGTGTTTTACTGTAATCACCAGGTAGGGCTGCACGTACTGATAGTAGTGCTATCTTATCTGTGGTCTAATGCGTCAGGAGTAATTTATTACAATCATTAAAGTTTCAAGATCTTCTCAGCTCGGGGGCTTTACAGTTCCTTGATGGGTGTTACTTTAAACATCCTTTTCTGTAAAGCACTTGAAGCAGAATTTTTTACTTTAGTTATAATAAATACACGCTGCTGTGTAGTAAAAGTACATTTGTAATTCAACATTACATGTATGTGTGCTTGTGCAGGAGTAGAAACAAGATCAAATCGCAGTACTGCTCAGACACCATATCAAAGTATGTATGGGAAACATCAACACATGCCAGGCATGGTCGCTAAACCTTGCAGATATTGAATCTAATCGTTTTCAGGTGGCTGGGGTTTACATAATGTGGCACTGTGAGAGGACATTGATTTTTCTTGCTTTGAACTGGCAGTCCTGCAGGATCCTTTTCTGCACAAGGGGAGTGTCTGGCTTCAGCCTTGCAAGGGGAAGCAGAAATCGGCTATATCAGCTCATTTGGCAATTGGGTAGAAATAAAAAAGTTAATAATCCACAGTTTGAGCAATAACTAAACTTTTAAAGGCAAAAACAGTGCATTTGCCATTTCTTTTCCACCTAGAAATGGACAGCTTCTTATTTTTTTAATGAAATGAGCAGAATATTATCAGTATGGACAGCTTGGGTTGAATATCTGGTTCTTACGTCTCTTTGAAACAGATTCATTTAGGGTTTTTTTGATTAAGCTTTTAACACTTTAGCCACACAGACGAGATTGTGATGTTAAATTAAAACACAAGCTGATGATGTGGTCATGAGATTATTAATCACTCTCATATTCTTTGAGAAGGTGATTGTAGTCTCTTTTGAAGGGGAACTGAGTGCAGGAAATTAGTTTGACACCTTTGACATATTTTTACATGTGAGGTCCAGGTGACAGTACTTTCATTAGTTTTCCCTCTAGAAGCTGTTTTATATAGAGAGACTGCACTGAACAGAGTTCAACGAAGGGCTAATACAGATACATAACTCTATAGTCGGGTTCATGCATTTGTTATTGTCTTCATGTGTCCTTGTTAGTGCAAATGTGTCTTGGAGTCGTTTTTAATGAGAAAACACATTGCAACACTTTGCCGTTACAAAGATACATCACATATCCTCGAATGCTGCATTTGAAAGTTCAAAAAGGACTAGGATAGTGTGAGGACACTTGATTTAGAACATTTGAAAGTCAATTTGCAATGTTTCCTCTGTTTATTTGGAGAAACAAATGAGTCTTTAAAGATGCACCGATAAGTGTGTTGACGTGCATTTTGATTGAATTTCTTCCTGCTCAAACTATAAAAATGTAAAAAGAAAGCTCTTGTTGTTTTTTACAGAAGTTGTCAGAGTTGTCAGTTCAATAGACACAACAAATCAGGCGTATCTGTATGGGCTGCTTGTTGACAGCCACTATATGAACACATCTAACAACAAGTTAAAATGCTTTTGATGGAAACCTAAGATTGCAGCAAAATAAATAAGCAAGAAAATAATTAAATATCATGTAATTTAATTAGAGCCGATACTTTGGGATGCTGTTAAAATGCTTATTTAACAGTTCTCCTTCCCATAAGTTTGACAAAGGCTTCATAAGCATTACCGCCGGTTATAAAACTAACCCACTGTTTTCTACATAGAATAAAATAAATACCATAATGCTTAATAATAATTAACCAGCCCTAAGCAAGGTATTTCATAAATGATTGATTATATGCAGCAATGCAGACGAGACGTTTTTGTATGTATGTGTGAAACAGAGCGAGATAGAGCATCACTTTAATATTCATTACTCTTTATTAAACTTTGTAAGATTTCAGTCCCCATAATCTTTTGAGACGCATGTAAATAATATTTTTCATGTCATGTTATCATACAGTGGCAAAAAGCAAAACCACTTGACATGAGTCTAATATCTTGGGAGATTGCAGAGCTCTTAGATTAACAATTTTGCACCATGAGAGCACATTCAGCTTGCTGAAAATATCAGCGCACCAAAGTATAGATTTTTGACTCATTTTGAAATTAGACTCTCTTCATGCAAATAGCTGTTTTGATGTCTTTTGTTGGCATCTGCTGCTTTTCTCAGGGCGCTATAATTAAACAGGAGGAGGCCGCAACCCTTCTTTATTCTGTGTCAGTTTGAGAAATGGGTGTTGCAAAACGCACTGTGTCAAAGCAATACAAGTTGAACAACAGCTAGATTTCGCACACAATGAATTCCTTTTTCAGGAGCGTGTGTATTCGAGGATTTGTGAATTAATCTTCATTACCGTGGTGGCATAGATGTCTGAAAATGCACCAAAAATCAGTTTGTGGAGAATTTGCTCAACAGCATCGCACCACATTTTGCTTTTATCACAGACAGGTTTCATATACAACTGGCTCAGTTATGAGGACACATTACTTGTTACTCTACAGCTGAAAAACTTATTGAACTGCTTTGATCTCTTCTGGTAATTGCTTAAGTCGTGACACCCCCAATTATAGATAAACACATTAGAAAATGGGGGTTAATCATCAATGTTAAGTTCAATTTAACAGAGTTAAAGCACCTTGAGCTTCTTTCAATTGTTTGCTGACATTTTGAGGGCAGCACTCCATCAACAGATAAATAATCCTTTTGAATTACAGAAAAAAAATACCATATTTTTTATTTACTCTCCGCGTGTCGCCACCCAGGTTTACACCCACAGCACTTCCCCCTGATCTGACAACATCCTCAGGATAACGCTCATATATCATCATTAAAGAGCACAGACTCAGGCACTTTGTCAGAGTTTGCAGTCCAGTGAAAAGGTACAAAGGGGGCAGAAAATAGATCTCTTTGATGAGCAACAGATTATGATGGAGAGGTGAGCAAACTTTCCTCTCATTCACTGCCCACTTGTGCAGTGCAGCACGACTTTCCATCTCACACAGCAGCAAATTGCTGTCTGATCCCAAAGACAAGCTGCAAATGGGATGTAATCCTCTTGGATCTTTGTTAAAAATAAAACTGAAATCTAAACATCTCCTAACATTTACTTTCAATTTGAAATTCATATAAAAATATGTGTGTTTCTAAAAAAGATCAAATAAATATTCTAATGTATTATCACTTTATTATTTACATTTATTGTTTGTAGTATCTTTATATACGGTATTTATAGGCTATCCATACATTTACATTTCAAAGGGAAGATTTCTTTAACAGTCTTTTATGTCTGTATTATCAAAGGATCAGCAGCCATTTTCAGCCTCCTTGTATAATGTGACATGTGAAAATGTGACATAAAAATTCCTTTTTTGGTGACTTGAGAGCACACCCTGACTGGTTTTGCTTCCACTGCAGTCTGTGCTTTCTCAATTTTAGGTGGCCCACCTCTGAGGGGGTTGTCTCCAAAATTAGAAACCTTACTGACAACAGCTCACAGGCGAGATAACATGCAGGGTTTATTGTGATAAACCTGAGCACGTTATAAAAAAGAGATTGTTATAATAGAATATTCAGAGCTTTGACTGCTGAGAGTGGTAATGAACATTTACAGTGTCAAATTTCTTAACGTGAGGGTTCTATGTGTATCCCTTTATTTCACAAAAATATCCCTTTGTATGTATTTATTCGTAGTGGGATTTACATTGGATATGGGCCAGGCCAGCAACGGAAACCAGTGTGTACTCGCAACCCCTTCTGTGAGTTATTTCACAAAAAGTGGGCAAACATTTGAAAAACAGAAGAAGCATTACCATTATTTTGTGTAACAGATATTTATTTAATTTTCTTCCTTGTCCATTTAATCACTCTGTGACACCTCAGGTTTATCTTAAAACTGCTAGTCTAGAGCTAAATCGTTTTCTACTGCCATTTACGTTTCACACATATCTATGTACAGTAGAATCAACTGTATTTGAATCATCTAAATAAAAGCAGTGTAACTGTAACCACAGTTTTTAATGTCAAATCGGATTTATGGATGTTTATTCTTAATGAGCTGGAAAGAAGGAGTTCTGTTGCATACAACAATGTGTTAATGATGTCTGTGTGTCATGAGTCTGAGAAGAAGGTGTTTTAGTGGAACCATATGGTTTGCATCTGTTCAGAATATATCCAGATTTATACTGGATCTTTAGAGTGATACTTATGCTACTTTGATGATTGGAATTTAAAAGAATCTGGTAACAACTGGCTACTACTTTTGTGTTTGTTTTTTTTTACATGTTCTCTGGTGGATGAACTATGTAATGGTGACACTTAGTTACCTCAAACCGAGTTTGGTATTTCTGCACTGCTATTTCTTGTTACTTATCGGCCGACATATACACCGATAATGATTTATCTGCGATGAGCTGATATCAACTGACATACCGACCTGGCCAGTACATCAGTCTAGCTCTAGTGTCATGTCTGAATAGTGTATTCATATGGGGTCACATTTCCAGAAGGTAATGTTTATTAAGCTTATATTTAATTCAAAAAATATGTCTTTACATTGCTTGTTTGAGAACAACAAGGAACATATTTAAATTATGTCTGGCATTGGTCTGACATTGAGCTGTGAATTCTGGGTATTGTAGGAGGGCATAACATTCAAGATTTACTTTACTTTCTTAATTAGGGACAGTGATTTTTTACAAAAGGCTAATAAAGATCTGCAGTCTCTAGGCAGGGTGACGGTATACATTAAAAGAAAAAAACAAGACAAAATCAAAGCACATATGGGAATACAAATAGACCTATTAAAGCCATTATATAACCAACACATACAAGCACATAACAACAGTCAGACTGTTTAAACAAAATACTAAACCTAATAAATGGCTTTGTGTAGCAAAAGTATATTTATTTTCTTACTGTGACCCCACAGGTTGATCTTGGAACCACTGGTCCACAAAACTATAGTCTTTTTGACTGATATGACGATCACAATAATAATAGGAAAAAAAGCACTTAAAGGTTGCTTCTGTTTGTATTAGTGCTGTTAATAGCTACTCTGTGTGTGTTTCTTTCAGTCGTTCTCTTCACCGTCCAACAACAACTCAGATAGTAATTTAATCTTGCAGCCATTGACATGGGATCTTAGATTAAGATCGAAACCGCAGAGTAATATAATATTTTGTCGTACACAGAGAAAGGTGTGGCAATAGAAAAAGGCTATGCTGCTCACAGACTGTGTAAAGCATTAAAATGTTTGTTTTCCTTTACTTATGGACTTTAAACTGTATATTTTTTGTAGTATATTGGAGCCACTGCAGAAGAGATAATAAATGTGCCGGTGGAGTTTTGGTAAGAAAAGGCAAACAGCCTCTCAGTGTGATGCCTTAGAAAAGTGCCATGTTTAACGGTTCACGCTGTGAGTTTCTCTAGAGAATTGTGTCAGTGAGACCTGGCATCTCTAGAGACAGACGTAGCGGGACGTCCCAGGCTGCAGGAAGATGAGAGTTGCCAGATTAAGAGCAAACTGAAATGCAGCTTTCTGGTCTCTGATCCAAACACCCACAAACGCTTTTTAATTTTTTTTTTCTCCAGGAAGCACAAACAGCTGCATCAATTACAACTGCATGTCAGTGGTTTGATAGATCAAATAAAATAAATCTAATGCAGATGAAAATGTGGCATACGAACATGACAGAGTGAGACAAAGCATGACAGAAATTCACAACAGACATCATGTTCTCTTTGTTTGAAATAACCCTCCCCTGATTGTGCAGCACAACAAGGAGAGCTATAAATTATTCAGGTACTCCCCGATGGCCGCCCATTTACAGCCGCTCACTTGCATCTGACTGGACGTATTCTTCTGCTGTATTCCTCAGTGATCTGCCTGTTTTAAAATGGCAGCAAAATACATGTGACCTCAGAGTAGGACTTTGCCTTCACTCTAATGCTTAATTTATTCATTACCCTCAGTCTGTATCGGGTATGCGCCACAAAGCCCGTAATCGTAAATAGCGTAGAGTATCAAAACGAATGTGAAGGGGAAGGAACACTGAGGATTATTACAGCTATATGTAAATAAGAAGGTGAAATATGGCACCTTCTTCATCACAGTGCGTGCACAACAAAGCAAGAGGTGAGAGAGGAATAACAGAATGCAGTGGTCATAGATAATAACACCATTTTCTGTATTGTAGCCCATGAAGGACATCTCTCTCCAGACAGCGCAGCATGTCATTTTTCCACACTGCTGTTCCTTCATTCATGCTGATGTGAGGTTTGCTGTAGTGACTGCCAGGAAAAAGGGACGATGGTTGAATGCCCTCTCTGTGAAGCATTTCTTAGGGTTTTAACGCTTACATCTCCACGACGAGCTGTCTACACTGTTTGAGGGCTCTGTCAATTTTTGCAGAAGTATGGCCGTGACACTGGAAAATGGCGTACGACAATGAATTCTTGCAGGATATCAGGCTGTCTCTGCAGATTGTGACACTCCCTGCAGATGTGAGTTTTGGGTTTATTTAAGGAATAATCCTTAATATTGTTATGAAAACGAATATCCTTCATTATTACTATTGTGGGTGTGTAAGTGGTGGGTGTTCATTCATTGTATTTACATTCAGTAATTACCCCTCTATGTTGTAGTCTTTATGTCCTTCATGTGCTGAATTGAATTTTCTTCACAGGCACGAATGATTACAGGAAAACAATGCATGCATGTAATCCAACCAGACTGTTCTCCCAGGAAGACCAGCATCAGTTATTTCAGCGAGTGATAAAAAACAACTTCTGTTCTATCAAAAATTCATCTTCAAAACATCATGTAATTGTTTGACAGCAGATTAGTTCTTTTTGGTTTGGTTTGTTTTTTTCATATGACATGCAGCATAGGGCCACAAGTCGAACTTGAACCCAGCCTTGAAACAGCCTTGGTACTTTGGGGCACCAGCTCTACCAGGTGAGCTGTCAAGGCACCCTGAGTGGATCAGTTTTAAATATCGCAGAAGGGACAACAAGGTCGCCAACCATTATTGACAGATGTCTTTATTAAAACAATGTGAGTTTGTTTGGCTGCACTGTAAACAGATAGGCCAGCTGCTCCTCTGTTGTATTTCTGACAAAGCTGTTCAACAAGTGTTTGTCACAGTGTCAACCCACACTTGATGTTACCATTGTAACCATGGGTGTGGTCGAATTAGTGGAATCTTAAGGATAGCCATTTTTAAAGTTTAAACATAAATTAAAACTACAGTTTACAGAGCTTTAGAAAAATACTGTGTTTGATATGAAACGCAGTAATTCTCGTACAAATACAATGCAAACCTCTTTTTAAATACAAATCATTATTATTTTAAATTCACCAGTTTTTATCAAAATTGCAACATTATAGCAACCCAGTAAGAGAGACTCAAGAATAATATATATAGTGAAACCTAAACCTAAATCCCCCTCCTACTATCGCACTGGACTGGACTGTCGCAGTATATAAGTGATTTAGTCATTCACGCACATGACAGTTACAGCCTCCTAGTGTATATACCGTTCAAAGGCAGCCTGCAGGCTGGGGAATAGTTTTTTAATGTCTGTTGTCTATTTAATCGTTCTCTGAGTGCATGCAGTCATCAAGGGACTTACAGACACAGATTGAGGTCAAGTCCACTCACTTTTAACCGAGACTCAGCCCAAATAAAGGGATCAATAACTCCTCTAATCACTTTCCCACTTTGATTCTGTCTGAAAATTCTTTCTCCTGAATCTAAAATGAGAAATCGGCACCACTGTTTTTAGAAACCCCTCTGTGCAAAGATGTGAGCAGGATAGTCAGTAAATATTGTCTCACAGTTGACGTTGAAACATGTTTTTAAAGCGCTGTATATTGCAATTGAAATGATTTCTAGTCTATCTATTAATCTGCATTGTCTTTTTCAACTTAACATTTGTCAAAAAAACCTTTCACAAGATAACGATTGGAGTTTCTTTATCACAGTCACGCACCGTTGCTCATATTCAGATGTGCACGTCATTGTGAGGCCGGCTGCTTACAGAGTAGAACCCGGTTTCAGCATCAGGGTGGCACGCTGATTAAATTCCCAGCCTGTGGTTGTTCCCGTGTGTCCTTTCCTTTTGGCAAATAAATTGGAGTGAGCTGACCTTTCATCAGATATGCACAGCAAACTTGAGTGTTTAAGCTTTAAGAACCAGACATGTTCACTTCAATTAATCAAGTGAATACCATTACAGCAGGTGACATGTACGAGATGGTTCACTGCACCATACACGTATTTTACTCATCATCACTCCCAGGCATTACATTCTGACTTTTCCCCAGTGGACGGGGCTGATTGCTGGCCTCTGTCTTACAGTCATACACTTGTCTGCAATACTGCAAGTCTATGTGTAGACTTCTCAGCAAGCCTGGCATTATATAGTAGCTTCAGGATGGGTAAGGTTTTTAAAAAAATTGAAAACGATGAATGAATGAGGTTTTTGTTATTGCTATTATTATTGCTATTATTGGCTTGCAAGATGTAACATGTGATCTAGGGCCTAATGCCTGTTTAATATGCATAGATCTCATTAATTTTGTTTTCAACTTAATATTTCTTCAGTGCAGTCATTGTAAGAGTATGACACGAGCAAATGTATAAACACCAAGTTGTGGCAATGTTGTGTTTCTTAGAATGTAAAGAATTATGCAACTGAAGTGATATAATGGAAAAATTTAATTCAAAATACAAAACATGCTCGTTTCAGCTTTTCAAATATGATAATTGAATATGTCAGCTACGTCTAGATTTTTTTTTCTGACATTTTATAGACTAAAGAAATAATCAGTTATTGGTACAAATATTAAACAGGTTAATTGATAATGTGAATTTCAATATTTGCATGAAAGTATCACTGTTTTGGAACACAAACCGTCGCTCCCCGATTCACGCACACCCTCACACACCTCCATGCGAGGCTTGGGGTTCTTGCTCAAGGACATTTGGACTCATGGATTGGATTGTGTTGCATGGATTGAACCGCCAACCGTAATCGACGACCTGCTTTTACCTCCTGCCAGAGCTAGGCCCTAATACAGCTTGATTAATTCTTTAAAAAAAAAAATCATTAAGACAATCAATGCAAGTCATAAAGATTTCCGAAAGAATCAATTAAAGTTATTAGGCACGCAATAAAAAGGCAGGAATTGTTTAAGATAAGGTCAAATAAGAAGGTCAGGATGAAGTAGAAGCCAATTATATACAGTGTGCCTCTATGGAGAATGTGTTTTCAGAGCTATTTTTAAAAGTTTTGATAATGTTTAAATCCTAACTCATAGTCAAGCTCAAGTTTCATAGTCATAGAGCCTCACAAATTAGTATCAGTAGCAAAAACAAGGCAGCTCTACTACAAAATTACCAAATTAGTTGTAATGTGATCCTGGTTCTTAGTTGGCCTGACTACTGTAATCCAGCTGGTGAGTTGTGGTGATGAAAATGATGTGAAATAAGAGCATAGATAACTTTCTCAAGGTTGGAAAAGACCATATTTTATGAGTACTTCACTGCAGGCAGAACCAAGACGGAACAGTTCTTACATGATCTTAGAAAAAGATCTGAGTAAAAATAAACTAGATTCCGATGCACAGACCTAACAAGGATTTCCACAAAGGCTGCAGATTTTTTTCTTTTTTTGGGGGGGGGTTGAATGAGATTAATATAGCTGAGTGGGTGGAATTCAGCAATCCTAGATTCATTATCATTAACTCACAGGAAGTTTGGAGATAGTACTTATACCATCTAATATATGGTAATATATCTGCAAGCCAATCATTAAGGTGAATCTGCTGGTGTAATTTGACAGAGGATTCAGTCCTAACAATTTCATTTCAGACTGAAAATGAACATCTTTTGTATCGCCAACGTTTTTTAAACATGTTATCAATGCTTTTTAAAGGCTGGAACTTGTGGGTGTTCGCTGGGAAAATAGATATCATGTTTGCAAATTATATAACCGATCATCCAATATTCTTATCATGCAGAGATAAGTGTGCCTGACAGTGTAGATTTAAATACAGTGGAAATCAGTGCGGCCTAAAAAATAGACAGTGAGAGGTTGGAGGCAATTCACTTTCATTCATTTGTAGCTGTTTAATATATTAGTCCTACTGTTCCAAAGGTTATTGAACATTTGGCATTGGCTTTCATTATCTATTGGCAGAACATTTCTTCTAAATCATTTGATTACAGTTAGAACCTCATTGCAAACATTTTTTGAATATTGATTAAAAGCTCTCGTGCTGATAAAGAGTATTTAATTGAGGAAGGAGCTAAAATCAATCCATGGTAAACACTAAACATGAAATACAGTCGAGATGTTTCATAACCTCGAGCAGCAGGAAATGCTCTATCAGAAAGTTATGGTCTGAACTGTTTGAAGGGCAGTAACTGTGACATAAACCCTTTTTCGAGGCTTTCAAGCAGGATGACCTGGTCTGCGGTGTCAACTGCCTCACTGAGATCAAAAAAGCATTCTAACTGAGCAATCACAAGCACAAACAGCAACAAGGGAAGCTCAAGAAAAACCATCGCTGTGTCGTGAGATGTCTTAGAACCCAATTTTAACCTTCTTGGCACCTTATTATTCACAGAAGGTAGCGGTTGGGAGAAACCTTGGAAAAATACAGTTTGTGGAATACTGCACATCATGAAGTTTTGAAGATTATTAAATACTGACTCTACCAAGTTGGAGAAGATCTCCAAAGTGACATACATTTAAGAAAGACATATTTTTTCATTGCATGCTAAAATGTCTGAAGGCCTGGCAGAGAGCGATTGACATTTTCATACTCTAAGCTCTGGATATTATTCATGGAAATGCAGAGCATATTTGGAGAGGCCTATTTTAACATTTTATAGTCCCAGTATCTCACCAGAGGTGACTTGTACCACCCCACACAACTCTATATCCATTATAAATGGCTGGTTCAGCCAAGCCAGCAGTATACATATGTTTACAACTGTCAAATGCACCAAGAGGACTCACTGAGAGTCCTGAAAAAACAGCTATCCATCTGAGCTGGATGGATCCCGAAGACCTTGTTGTAACATTATCTCCAAGTGTATTAATAATACATACAGAGATAAATGTGCCCAAGTGCATAGAATCAAAAACAGGGTAACCAATGCAGCTTTGGGAACGTGCATAATGTTAAAGGGACCAGTGGAAATTCCCTTTCAATTCAGTAACTTCCAAATATGTACACTTTCTGGTAATCATTTGAAAGTTGAGACATATTGAACATTCCGCTTTATTCATCTGTTGACAGGGTGTCTATTATTCGCAGTAATTATTTACTGCAATCAGTTAAACCTTTGATTTGCAAATAATGAAAATCTACATCCTGAATCCAATCGACTAACAATTATTCAACACTAATATGAAGGTAGAGATGATAGGGTTGTCTTCTATTTTGTTAGAAGTGAAGGACAGAAAGTGCTCAGTTCCCTGTCTGCTCAAGAAGTTGAACAAGTAAAATGCTTCAGTCTAAGGTGTAATTTTTCATGGCGTGAAACAGAATTTAAGTACCGTGTACATGAAAGTTGCCCCCCACTTAAATTCTGTTTTGGTGTGAAAGCTCTCTTTCATTGTGTAGTTCAAGACCATGCAGGGCAGTGAGGTGTTATGGGTATTTCACTTTTAAGCACATAGTAGCTTCAAATGTGATTAATAGTTGATGTTTTGAGCTTGGTGGTTTTCAGCATTTGTTTTAAGGAGCTGGGGAGGTTTTTTCCAGTTCCAAGACGTTAAGTGAGTTTTTGAAGAAACATCTGAGAAGTTTTTTTATTTTAAGTTCTGTGTTATTTATTGAGCAACTCAGAAACATGCTCATGTATTTGTGAGGGACCAAGCAAGTCAGGCACAAGAGACACAGTGCAAATGAAGGGTTTTATTTACCTAAATTTCAAAGTCGATGAGAATTGAACCACACATTTAACAGTTAACAGGTTAAAGTAATGGAACTCTTTCTAGCCTCCTATAAACTAATGTCCAAATCAGAAATCGAGGTCCATACATGCATACTAACTGACTAAAAAAGCAACCCTGTCCCCTAGCTCCGGTGAGGAGTGGAGTACATTTTTGTAAATTGCTGGGCAGTGCTCATGGTGCATTGATGTGGAGTATTGTGCAGGATTTTGACACAGCTTTGTGACAGAAGCACTCACGGGTAGAGAAGACTGTGTGTTTCAGTTCAAAGGTTAGAAGGTAAACACGATGTGTCTCGTTCTTCAAGTCACTGTTGCCTTTTTTTTAACCAACACCACAATCTTTCCTTAATATCAAACTTAAGTGCCATGTGTTACCAGGTAGCAACTTGTCAGATACACCGATCAGCCATAACATTATGACCACTGACAGATGAAGTGAATAACACTGATTATTTAGTTATCGTGGCACCTGTCAGTTGGTGGGATATATTGATGTGTTAGAAGCAGGAAAAATGGGCAGCGTAAGGATTTGAGCAACTTTGGGCCAAATTGTGATGGCTAGACAACTGGGTCAGAGCATCTCCAAAACTGCAGCTCTTGTGGGGTGTTCCTGGGAGAAGGTTAGACAAGGAGACAAAAGGAGAAACATTTATACCTATTTGGGCCCACAGGGTAACATGCATTGCATTAATCCAAAGTGAAGAGATAAAATTAAAATTAGCTATAAATAGTGTCTATAGGCACAACAGGTGCTTTGAACTAAATGCTAACATGCTCACATGACAATAATAAAATCCTGACGGCGGTTGGGGCGCCATGGTAGCTCAGCTGGCTGATTCTGACCTGTGGCCCAATTACTGTGTGTCATCCCCTATCCCTCTCTGCCTTTTCCTGTTACTATCAATTTAACCAAAACTCTGACGTTGACGTCTGACGTATAATGTCTACTATTTTCACCAACTTCGTGTTAGGAGTGCGAACATTAGATTTACATTACCGCCTAACACAAAGTACAGCTGAGGGTGGTGGGAATACCATTATATTTGCAGTTGTTGCGATATTACAGTGAAAAATTCCCCTGCTGCCCAAAAAGCATGTTCATACAGACCACCGTTATATAAGAGACATCTCTAAAACTCCAACTGCAAACAAAGCTTTCCTCGAGCAGAGCAAAGCGATTAAAAAAAGCTGTGATGTCATTGCAATGTTAAGTCTACGGTCCATCGGGAGAAACACTTGCACATATTCAGTGGCCTACATACCCTGGAAAGCTAGATAACCTTTTATAATACATCTATGGAAGAACTAATAACTAATGACAAGAGGTCATTGAAAATACAGTCATACATTTTGATAATTAATATTAGGCTGGTGGATCTACTAGGCCTAGTATGCGAGGTGAGCTGTGGACACACACGGACAGACACAACACGCATGATCCACTCCAGTCTTATGCCTGGAGGAGATAATGAAATGGTTTGCAGAAGCACAACTCAACCTCTCCACCTAATGTGATTGAGCCATCACAGTATTCTTATAGTGCTGCATAGTTCATTTAATTTGTGTTGTAGGAAAGCCAATAAGACAAATGAAATAAATGAATTTTTGGGATTCAGCACCAGTGAAATGAGAGCCAGCTGAGGAAATCAGATAAGCTCCCTGCGTTCCTCCTTTGACATATTGAAAATGATCTTATCAAACCTACCCTCTCCTGTTTGGCCTCTTCATCCTGACTCTTGTCTTGACAGACAAATCCTGTTACACTTGGCAATAAATTCAAGAACGACACACAAATTACAGAACCCTGAGTATTTACCAACCTGGAGAGAATTGGGATGTTTTCATGAGGGGAAAGAAAATGAAGAGCACTTGTTTTTTAACCTGTTTTGTTGCTGTGGCACCACCACCTCCACAACCTGTCAAAGTGACAGCTCTGGCAGCACTCGGGCACAACTCTGACATTATTTGCAGATGGTAAATAAGGAAAAATATCTGGCTAGCCAGTATGATTCATAGTTGGTCCCAGCTCTTATTTACAGACAAGTTGTCACATTCATTTAGCAAATTACGCTTGTGCTTGGGGCTCTGTAAAATGGTTTTGCCCTCCCACTTTATTGGGGGAGAGGGGATAGTAAAAATAATAAAAGCTTTTTTTTTCCTCCTCAGCCTTCAAATCTGTTGACTCAGAATCATTGATCTCTGCGAAGGGATTATACAGCAAAGGTACCAATAATGTATTATAGTTTTTCTTTTTCAATTGTAAAAAATTTCAACCAGCTAAAGGCAGCTCCATTACTCTCTCATAACCCTGCTTAGAGGCTTGTATGTAACAGGATATGCTAATACTTGTCTTACTAAGCCCTTGTAATCTTCATGCTTGAATTTATGAAAAAGGGGACCATGTCTTTTCCACATACTGTAAATACTGATGGTATAATATAGCTGTGTGGAAAAAGTCACTAGAGTTTTAAAATGATCCCAGAGTGTATAATGCAGCACACTGTGATGCTGCAGTGTAGATGAGCAAGTGCACAAAATATGACTGAATGATAACAAAATGAACAGTCTCGGATTAACATAATATTCTTATATATATATATACCCTCTCCTCTATGATACATTTTCCTGGAGACTGCAGACCATATGCTTATGTAGCACTCAGTGAACCATGAAATCACTTGGTTTTCATGAAGCTGATTTGCATTCTCAGGTTAAAGCTCAATGGGGCAGGAGAGGTAGTTGTAAAACCTTCATTTAGTATATCAGTCCTGTCTTTTCTTATTATGGCTGCACAAAATGATCAAAGTGTCACTATTACTGAAGTGATGGCGCACACTAATGACATGAGACATGCAGGCAGCAATACCACCCTGCACTGTTTTTAAACAGTCACAGGGTAATCTAAATTTGTATCATTCTTGATCATAAGCTGTTTTGTATTCTCATTGTTTGCTACATTTGCTGAGTTAATGATGTTAGATATGAATATTCACCCAAGCAAGTACAGAACATAGCACAACAAAAATAATAGAGCCAATCCTTCAGTGAATTATTGTGTTAGGTTTTAATAAGAGCTGCTTGAGCAGTGGGAGTCCTTTATACAATTTGTATTAATCTCATGTTCTTATGTCCGCTCACACTCACATGTAGACTCTGCTACTGTTCAGCTGCCTTAGCCTGTGTAATATTTTGTCCTGCCGATGTGACATGAACATGTCAAATCCCTGAAAGTGCACCCCGGTGATTTTGCCAAAACCTGCACAGATTTACAAACCTGCCTGTGGAAGGATTATGCACGTAATTGGTGGAACCACATTGCAAAACCCTCCTTTGGGAATTATGGAAATGTGAAATCTAATCCTAGTGAGCAATTTGTTCTTAAGGGAAAATATAGCTTGATTTATTTAGTAAAAACACTCAGACACTGATCTATCTCCAACACAAGAGGGGTGAGGATGAGAATGTATATCCTGGTATAACATACTCTAAAGTTAAACAAAACAGTCCCAACTAAAGATCCTTTTACCACCTTATTAACTGTATCACACAGTTTACTCCACTGTTTTGCATTGTACTCCAATGACATTGTTGGACTTGGATGAAAGACATTTTTTTTAAAAAAAGCATAAAAATCAATGCAGCAGCACCAGCCATTTTATTCCACACATTCTTCTTCCTTGTCAAAACCTCGCACCTATATTACCCATGTTGCAACTTGACTGCTGACAGTTCAGTCAGAGATTCAGCGTGTGTTACGCTAATAATGGCTAATATAGCCTCAAGCAGCTTGCCTAAAGTAGAGATGAAGAGCAGGCTACAGAGGTCTGGGAAGCTGACTTCTTTCTAACTCTACACCCCCAGATTTTTTTCATTTTTAAACTTGTAGTCTTCAGCCTCAACCGACACTTAAGGCAATTTATCTGATTACGTGCAGCTCCCTCTGGAGCCACAAACGGCTTTATGCTACATTTCACATATGTAGTTGTACTCTGTAAGACCTGTAAACAGACTTTAACGTTAGGTCAACAGAGACAGAGGATGTCCTAAAAGTGAAGACCGAATTAGATTAATCTGGCTGACTATCTAGCATTTTGAGATAATCGGCTCCTCTTGGTGAGTTTTGGTGAGGTGGTGAAAAAGTTGTTTTAGAGCCATGTACTTAACTCTTATGCATCCTGCTGTAAATACATACCTGTACTTTCTATAGAATAAAATTATACATTACTTTGCTGTTTTCTGCACTATATATTGGCCATCGGCAGCCCTGCTCTCTGAATGTCGGGATCGGCATCAGCCATTAAAAAACCCATAACGGTCGACCACTATCAAGAATTAACTTTATGTTTCACAATAGAATTTATCTCTTAAAGGGGCAAAGAAGACTTTCTATTTCACTTTATACTCTTGATGTTTTTTATTTTGTAGTATCAAAATGTCACCACTCTCAAAGGCAAAATTAACTTTATTATTTATATTGGCTCACTGAAGTCTTAGATTAAATGATTCATCTCTTGCCCGTTGCTTTGGATTAATAACATATTAGGATGTTTGATGTTTAGTAAGCTATGACCTACTATGAGGTTTTACAACATTTTGGCTGATCATATCTATAAAACATGTCCAGTCCTTAACCAAAGTATTCCAATTTAACTGGAGCCAAGATTATCTCAGACTTTTGAAAGAGCAGAGTCATTAAAAAAACTGGTCACTGCCATTTTTTTGTCTTCATATCACTGTTTTATACCTTATGTGGTATAATGTTCTTTTATTGAGTCCCTATGGTGCACTTAGAGCTGAAAAGATCAATCAGTTAACTGACAGAAAATGAACCTGCAACTAATTTGATGGTCGATTCATTATTTTAGTATTTTTAGCCATGCTAGTGACATGACTCTTGGGATGGCAGTGGCAGTGTCGGTCTGTCAGCCCACCACTTTGGTCCAGACTGAAATATCTGGAAAACTATTGGTTGGATTGAAAACAAATGTTGTACTCACATTCATACCACCCAGACCAATTAACCCTTAACGATTAGCTTCACAAAAGCAATGATTTGCTGCTTTTCTCTTTAACTTGTTGTAAACAAATATAAGGACATTTTTTTTAATGAATGCATTCTACAATAACTGTAACAACGCAGTGTAACACAACTGTAAGCCTATACAATTACATATATTATATGAAACAAAGTATTTATTCATAAATTCTTCTTCACTCTCCATGACAACGGAGCAAACTCCATTTGCTGAAGGACAAATTATGCAACAGAAAGCTTGCAAGTGGATCTTTAGTAAAGAATTTATTTATATGACTATTTACAAGGTAAAAAAATGTACCTTAAAACATTTCTTCAGGAGTTTTAAATACACGTATAAACAATTGAAAGCTGCTTGCAAAGTATTTGTACATATGTACATACAGTTAATATATAATAATATAGTAAAAATGCTGAGGATTTATTCGTATGTTAACGTTTATAACTACATTGTACAAGCAGACAGGTGAAGTGTAGTCCTGAAGCACGGGAGTAGCAATTAGCCGGGAATATAATACAAACTAAGAACTCACTGAGACGACTAAAATAACTGAAACACAGGAAGTGGCTATAGTGCATACTACCATGGTCATAGACTGGATCTGGCTCTTGAAGTCTATGGAGCTGTCGCTGATATACTGGACTGATGAAGAGATGCAGGACAAGTGAGTCAACCAGGAGTGGTGATGAGCTGATTCCAATCAGGTGTGCAGGGGAGCAGAGCCGGGAGGGAAGACATACCTACAACACACAGACAGGAGCACAGGAGACAGGAGAACACACTAGGGTAATCTACAGCCATGGCCATTGCAGTCCCTGTGATGAGCATTGTCTGACACTTTAAAGATCAGAAAAAATAATTGAGTCATTGAAAAAACAATTGGCAGATTAATTGATAATGAAAATATTTAATTGGCTAGTTGCATTGTAGTTTAACTTTATGGGAGAGTTCCAGTCACCGTGCAAAGAGACCACTTCTGGATCTGAGGATCTGATAGCAACGTGAGCAAAATCCAATTGCATGTTCAGACCTGTAACTTAAACCGTATTGACGTGATTGGATGAAGTCTTATTGAAAAGCTTGTGCGCCTTCAGCTAATGCATTGCAGAGGACCTCAACATGTGTTCCAACAGCCTTGTCTGATGGAGTCTAACCATAATACAACAAGCCTTAATTATCACTGAGAATTATTATTATTATTTTTTTTTTTATCCCAACCTAGCTCCTTTAGTTCCAGGCCTTCTTTTGGTAACTTCGCCCTCTAGCAGGACAAGATTCATGAGTATTGATTGGCTGGGGAACACACATACACACACCATTCATCTTTCTTTTCTTGACCTCTAAGGCCAAAGGTTTGGAGAAGCTAATAAAAAGCTAATTATTCAATCACACTGCTCCTACAAGAAATTTTCCTCTAAACTGTTTTTGTCTCATTTCAAGAAAAGAGCTCCACTCTGTTTAAGTTGGACCATGGGGAGAGCGTTCATCAGAGTCTGAAAGTGTTTTAGATTAACGGAAACGGCTCAGACAAAAACAGCTGCTCGTCCTTGAATCACCTCACTTTGTGGTTTAGTCCCCAGTTGACTGGATATAAATAAACTGGATATATTTAATGTATTTAAACACATGTCCACACTATTTTCAATATGTTCAATGTTTCGGGGCATTGCTGTTCATGCACCCCTATTAGGTAGACATAATTAGGCTTTGACTGTGGCAACACAGCTGCTGAAACTCCAAGAACACGTACAGTACTATGATTGATACCTTGCCATGTAGCGAATATGATCCTGTGTGTAAATCAAGTCATTAATCAATGTGCTGACATGAAGAGTAAATTACTGTACAGCCAGGGGAAAAGAGGAATGGTCTGATGGCATTCAGTTTCCTGGATCTGCTGAGGATGAGTTTGACTCTCAGTTATGACAGCTATCAGGCTACTCTACACCTCAGAACAGCATAGCTGTTTTCCTGAACAAGTGCCTCCATCAGTCCACTGCTGAGTCATGATGACATTGAGAATGTCCTTTAATAAGCGTGTTACAGCTGTGGCTGCTTTATTGCTTGTCTTCATCTCAAGCACCCTGATCACTGCAGTAAGGGAAAGGAGGTACTTGCTGAAAAATTTAATTCTAACCAAAACCTTTACTCCAGTCAGGCAATTTAAAAATAATTAAAGTCTCTAATAAATACACAAAAACCTCTTTACATGGCTATGGTGGAATTAATTTCCCATACTGCCGTGGTCTATTAAATGCCTTGGGTCCTTGCTTACCGGCCAGTATAAGCTCAGGAATTGCCATCGCTTTCTCGATATCTGGGGAATGGAGCACAAAGAAAGGAGACTATATCCAATATGAATGCATTCACTCAAATATATAATTGATTGAAGCTCGGAGGCTTGTTTTTGTCTCCCTAGATGGTCAGCAGGATCTGATGTAATGAGATACCTGAAGGTTTTTGCAGTGGTTTCTTTTGCTGCTTTTGCGGAGCTGATATCTTAGAAGGAAAAAATCCCTCCTCTCTTTAAGCCAGTAGAAAGATAATTCTGACATTGTATTCTGAATGTGTAATTTGTAATCTTGTCTGCTTAGACAAAAATTACAGTTCTGTTTTATTCCAATCTTTAAATAAATCAATGTTGCTCAGATCTGCTTTTCCAGATATTTGATGTAGGCAGTTTCCCAAGGAAATCTCCAAGAAAATCATAATATATAATATCTCACGTTCACATTCTAATACAATATGCTTCTGCTATTCTATAATGCTTTCACTGTAGGTACATTTAGGACTCAAAGTCTATTTATAAACCCATAAAATACCAATTGATGCTAGTGCTCCTCTTATTTCGAGACAGCATGTTGATTATGAAGGTGAATTTCAAGGTTACGGTTGTTTTCTTATGAAAGAAATTGAAAAAGAAATGTTTTCCATCATTCCTGTAACCTGACTGGCCTTTCAATTTTCTTCATGCCACACACATCAAGTCATCTCTGTGCGGATTGAAGGACAAAAATATAATCACAGTGCGATAAAAAGGGAAGTCTCAGCTGCCCCTGTTGTCAGAACAGAGTATTTTAAGGAACAAAGCTGGCAGCACAGGAGGATGAGTGTCTCCCTAACAACTGTCTTTGTCTTGACCAGATAGGAGGGAATCACCGTGATGGATAATGACTTGATGGAGTATGTCCTTTGGCCAAAGTTGCCTGGCACTGAGGAATTTTTTCTGTCTTTTCACGTCATATAAGGGCCTGGAGAGAAAAAGAAAGAGAAATAGAGAGGCAAAATCTTGTGGCTGCGAGAGGAAAATGGAGCAGGGAAGTGGAGTGTTTGATACAGTGAAGGGGAGCCATGTTGGAGATTAAGTGAGACCGGCTTGTCCTGGGATGACACCGGACTTATCACACTGGGCCAGGTAATGATTTGATGCTTGGAAATGAAGATAAAACCGAAAAATCAGTTGTCGGACAATTGTGGAAGGGTGAAGGACTTCATGTTTGCAACAAATTTACAACTTTATGCACCTTCCAGTGGTTGCTCAGTGTCACAATGCAGTCACACCACTCACTGTCACATTGGCTGGCGGAGTGGGCCGCAGCGCCTCCATGCATGAATATAAGCAGTTAATATGCATGGCGTGACAGACTGTGAAATGATAGACTGTGAAACTCATGACACCTACACTCTTACTTTGTTTCTCTCCTTCATTTCTTAAACTCTGACATGACAGCGCCGACTCCAGCTCAAGATGAATTGAAATGGATTGGAATGACGTATCAAAAAGCAAAAGCTTGCGTCATAAATACTTCATTGGCTGGATGAATAGCTGAAGGTGACAAGCCTAAAGTCCCTCTCTGAATACAAATTGATGTACAGTAGAGCTGGAAGAAGAACTTGAGTGGAAAATTCTGTTTTTTTAATGCATGGAGGCTCTCAGCAGACAAATGCGAGTGATATGGTAATCTCTCTTGGGTTGCGTGCTGCTGTACTGCAGGCAGAGTTGCGAGATGTCGTGTAGCTTGTTTTGAATTTTAGGGACAAGTGAGAAACCGAAGGCTTCTGACCTTGAAAATCACCTCTCTAAAGTAAAAATGAAAGAACAAATGTGCAGTAGAAGTAGCCCCCTAAGCGAGTTACACCTTATCCTCATGCGTCTTCATCAGATATGTGCATGTATTGGCAATAACCATATGTTAAAGCATGTAGTAATTATTTGGATGCATTAATCACCTTATTTTCTCAGTCACAAACTCTCATCACGAGCAGAGAAGAGTCGCCCGTTCTTTGTTTTTGCACAGATAAATTCCAACGCTGTGTCAAAATGTGATAAATTTTTCATTATGCTCCCCTTTACACTTTGTTCTCCTTTAGCTACAATGATGCAGTGAAATATTAATGACAGGACACACATTCATAGTCATGGTATCTCCAGCTCTGTTTTTCTGCTGCCTCTCCCGCTGCTTATGCTTCTTTCCTGTTGTTTCATAATCAGATCAGCGTTCATATCGCACCCAAAGCTGCCAAGTGGAAAAAGGAGCAAGCTCAGTCAATGAGATTATGAATGTATGACTGCTTCTCCTGTGTGTTGAGGAATGTTGCCTCCTTCCCACTGTCTAGAAGTAGATGATAAACATCCCAAAATGTGTTAAAGCTACCACACCTCTGATGTTTTTGTTTAAGCGTGGTTAGTCAACTCACCTCAGCTGTAACGCATCCTAATTCTAACAAAACATGTCTCTTGTCCTCTAGGTGGTATTTTCCTGTGTTGCCAGTGGGAGTCGCCTGCCTCAGCTTTGACTCTCTGGCTGCCAGCTGATCGAGATGCTGATGTGAAACCTGCGATGGAGACCAGGGCTTGATATCTGGTGAGTTTGTTGTGTTTTCCAAGTCACTGCATATTGACTGTGAGCAGTTGCAGCTCCGCCTTTAGCTGGGGCAGCTCTACTGTAACTATGCTGAAAATGTTGTGCTAGCAGTGGTGCATCAGCAGTTTGAAGATGCAGTACTATGTAGATCACTGCTGGGAATTTATTACAGAAAAGACTACAGAAACTACAGGTGCAGAGCAGAACTGGGTCAAATTTGCAGATGCGTGTTCCTTTTTCTTTGCGGCATTTGTTTTACACAGTTTAAACAGCCATATGGCATATTAGCCTTACTGGCCAGTAAATGTTTAGGCAGACAAGGAATCTGACTAAGATTTCCAGTGTCTCTCAATGTGCTTACACACAGTCCAGAGAACACTACATTTACTATCTAAACAAAGATTAAAGGTAAACAGAGATAACCAAACATAACAATTTGACTATTATGTAAAGACAAGTTGGTATGAGACAGAGATACTGTATATAACTAACATACAGTGTCTGCAGGGTTACAAATAGTGTGTGGAAGTGTCCTTGATAAATACTGCATGGCTAATGTAGTAAGTAACTTTATATCCATACATCAGGTGGTTTATGGACAGTATACACAGCCTACTGAGATTTACATTTGACAGTAATGGATAATATGTAGATGTTATTGCACAATTTTTATGTTACACTGGCATATATATAAGTACAGCAGATGTTTTGGTATTACAGCGATATTATACTGGGATTGTTTCATGACAGCACACGTCTGATTTGACTGTTCATGAGAGTAATGGTGCGCGGAAAGAAACTACGTGGGTCTGTTTTTATTAGCGCAGGGACACAATGAAACAAGATCTTTTTTTGTATTTGTATACATATATATCAATATAGCAAATAATTATGTTGAAACAGGTGAAGATGCTTTCCATAATAATGGTAGTTTAATAGCCACAACAACAAAGAATAACTTTTTATCTTAAAAATACGCAGAGGAGGTAGAAGAACTTATTCTAGCCTTGAGCATTGCCTGCTGTCATTGTCTCAGAGTGCATACAGTCCCCACAACCTTCACCAATAAGGTAGGGGCCCATATATCTATATATGAAAGGCAAAATGTGGAAAAAAAATAAGGACTCCGTGTCCGTTGCTCACAGCAGTTTGTAAAGCTTATTGCTTTGAGGCCTATCACAATTTTTATCATCTCTTTTATTCTCTAATCTTGAGTTCAGCCCATGGGTGTGTGGTTGTTTTGGTGTACAGAGTGTGAGGTATGATTTTACATGCTCTTCGCCACGGGGGTTGGCAGATGGGGACCAGTAGTCCTCTATGCTGACCTTAGCTGTCCATCCTCTTTGGTGTACACTTGTAAACTACCCCACCCATCTATCACCTCTTGACTTAACTAACTTAACTTTGCCAAGTATTTCAGATTGTTTTACCCGTGTGTTACGAAAAGGTTCTATCTGGAGTCGCAGTGTAATTGACTGCATCTCTAACTAACCTGAAATGGAGCATAAAAAACTCTTCAGCAGTACATAAACCCAGTTTCATGTCTCAATCGTACATTATATAGCATGAAACTATTAATTAAAACCTGGTACACGAGAGGATCGAGTTAATGATCTGTGCTGCGTCTTCAGAGGGCAGTCAGCCGAGAATAATTGTGTGCATCTGAAGTGCAGTAGGTACCTGTATCCCCTTAACATCTGTCTGCTGTAGTCAGAGTAGGTTTGCATCCTGAAAATGTCATTGCACTACATCTAGGCGCTATATCTGATCCAGCCTGCTGCTAGTACATGCACTTTGCTGAGGGCGTAGTTTTAGGAAAAGGTCTGGGTAATTCCCATGGGGGAGTTCAGTAAGCAGGGAGGTGGGGAGGTGAGCTTATTTTTCCTACCTCTGACCCTCCGTGGTCAGAACCCCTGTGGTTTCTGCGGTCAGGAGGGCATCACACAGTGCTGAGAACAAAGAAATATGATGGCTCCCACTTGTCCTCCTCTAGTTCAAAGGGAATGGCAGGGCAATGCTAATTAGCCAGCTTGTGTTACCGAATTGAACATAACTGCTGTTCCCTTCAGTGTTCCCCCTCCCTCTCGTCGTAAGCCTAACAAGCAGCATCTACAACAGTCATGCACCCTGCATAACTCTGCATATTTTGTGTAGCGTGAGACATCCTGTTCTGTTTCTGTCCTAAAAAAAGAAAACAATTCCCATACTTAGATTAATCCTCTTTTTAAGAGAATTGAAACTCACTTTCACGTCAAATAAAAGCAATTTGTGCCCATATGTATTCTTTGGACATCTTCACCCAGCTGTTCGCTCGAGTGTAGTTTAATCCTAGTTGTCAAGTTTGAGGGCGATAAGAGGCGTAACAACAGGATTCCCCACCAGTTTCGTCTCTGCTCGAGCAAAAATTATGGCACTACAACTGAGAAAAACGTTGCTCTGTAAGTAGGTAGTGAATACATGGTTTTAATCAGGGATCGAGGGGAGAGTGAGGAGGAGGTCAAGTTATTACCCTCACATATTCAAAATTCCAGTGGCGGCACTGTGCACATACGCCTACCCTCCCGTGTCTTGTGTTCTGTGGTCTGCTTCCCTTGTCAAAGTAATCTGAGTCTTGCAGTCAGTGTTTCCTGGAATACCAAGTATTGAAGTCAGTGACAGGCAGTGTCGAGTAGCAGCTCGGGGTAGTCTTGAGGTTCACAGCACATGTTAAGATATCATCTCAGCACCTGAGTCTTGTTACCACAGCTCTAATCATCCACAGAAATTAAGCTATACACTCCATGTCATCCAAGTCTCAGAATAACAGCAGCTTTGAAATGGAGAAGCTGAAGCTGTTTCAAATAATAGTGCAGGAAAATATGGTAAAATCAAACACACCTGCGTGCGTGCGAGCACAAGTCAGATACAATAGATGCGTAGCTCCAGGGGAGTTGTGCTCAGTGTCTTGGTGCTTTCTCTCTCTCTCTCTCTTTCTCTCAGTCAGATATCTTTTTGTTGGTGCAGATGCACTCAAGGTTGGCAAACACATTGAAGACTGAGTCACTTAAACAGCCTCATCTTGATACACAGCTGACTCACAGTCCATTGATTTTTTCTTACATCATATTCTTTTGTACAGTTGGTTGTTATGTATGTATGCAGGAGGAAGGGTGTCGTTTTATCTCCTCCAAGATACATATGTTTGTCTGGGAGCAACTTCACATAATCAGAAGTTCAGAGTCATGGTTAATGACACATGGAAGTGCATGGAAGCAGTCCTTATTGCGTGAGGCATCCTTATTAGTTACCAAGAACACAACTGAATTTAAGAATCTGTTTACATTAATGACTAAGAATAGCACAATCAGTGTTTGTGAGCATAAACAAGACTCTCCACAAGTTGCAAAACAGAGAACCTTTCATCTGTGTTGTCATGCATGTGTAAAGCCTGGAGCTCATTCATTCAAAATAAAAGGTGCATGACATGTTGATGCAACTTTTATAGCAGTTCGTGAATCCCAAGAGGCAAGCTCAAAACCTTAGAAGGTATTAGAAACCACAGTAAATCTTTCCTACTCACAGTTGTCTTTTATGAATTTCAGAAGAATCAGCAGAGCATCACAAATCACAGAGCAGGACCAACTCTTCTGTCTCATTCCTGGCAAACGGGGACAGATGTTACTCAACTTAGTGACAGTTATGTGCATGCTCAGGCAGAGTAGGAAAACATATCTGAAAAATAAATACATTTTCCCCTGATGCAACCCAGACACACAATATATCTCAACTAGGCTTGAGTTAATTACACTTTGTAGTGTATATTGTATGAATATTGTATGGATGATGTATGTTCAGACACATATGTACAGTTATTTATTCTTATTTAGGAGATTCAAAGCTTCTCTCTTAAGGTGCTAAAATAAATCTTCCCTGAATTCAGATATCATCTTTTATGCAAATAGGAAACGTTGTTTATTTAGAGGGCTATTTTTAAATATCTACCATAGCTCAAGGGAATGGCCTCTTCTGTACCACCTGCTGTTCTAAGACACATATAGAAACACACCAACTGTGCTACCGTCACTCCTCTTTCATCCTAAATGTGAATTTCCGAACAAAAAATCCTTCCAAAAGTCTCCACCCTCTGCTCTCTAAGTGGCTCATGATATAATGTGGCCAGCATCAGTGTCCATCTGTGCACTAGTCTAAAACAAGGCCATGACAGGAGCCCCCTTCCTTTCATATCATTTACCAAATACAGCGTATGGGAGTAGGCCGCATGGTAGTGGCAGACGAGTAGCTGGTTATGAGCCACAGCTCCTCCATTGTCTAGCATGCTGGAGAAAGAGTGGGAGCCCCTAAAGAGGGCTGGCAGAGTCTCTGCTTCCATCTGCCTGCATGCCTCGCCATGGAGCCCAGCTCACACCACTTGAGATTATACTCACGTCCAAGCTGTTACTGTAATTTGCATTGGCTCATAGGCAGAGGAGAGTGAGGAGGAGGAGGAGCTGCACATGAGGCAGGGATGTTATAAGTGGTCCTGGCAGCACAATGAGCTTGCCTGGGTGTAGTATTATAGACAAGTGGCATGGACAGAGCTGTATTAAAGTGCAATAATGGCATTGAGCAAGTTGCCCCGCTGTCCAAGATTATGGTCTGTGTTAGTGCAGAGAGTAAATTATAGAAATGTAGTGTTTGAAACTATTCCAGTCACATTCAATGTTGGTGTTGCATGCTGTATAGCTGCATTA